>NC_139224.1:125515196-126970196 GCF_055691185.1 Crinia signifera
GACAGCGAAGGGAATATTGCAGTTGCCATAGTATTTAAAAGCCGGCAATGGCAGCCTGATTTGCATCTTTCATCGGCCTATTTGTGCCCCAGCTTACCCCAAAGTTTCGAGGGCCGTGATATGCGGGGTGTGTCGCAAATTTGGCCACGCAAAACACTCGCCAGCAATTAAATTCCCCATTGTCAGGGCCAAAAACTAGGAAATGGCAATAATGAAATTAAATATTTGCAGGCCACACAGAAAGTGTTCAAGTAAGGATATGGTTGCCTACTCTCCAGAAATGTTCAAGTCTCCATGAATTAACTTTGGGGAGTCCCAGATTCCCCCAAGGAGCAGGCAGTTCTTACACAAGGGCATCTACCTGGAAAGGAGGAGGTGTAATCAAATAGATTACCATTCAATGTGTTGTGTAAACAAAGATTATTACTAGCAGACTACACGCAACTTGTGCTCAACACATTACACAAATGACCAAACTACATACCTGTATGTGTCAGGGTTTGCAAATACTCGCTATAGCGAGTATTTTGTCCATTTTGGAGCACCAGGGACTCCTTTTTTATGAATGGCTGGGTCCCCTGGGGCCCAGCCATTTCGGCGTGCACGCCGTGTTAATATGTGTGACAAGGGCGGAGGGATCTGCTTCCCCCTCAGTTGTGATGCGACCGTGGAGAAGACACAGCGTGACTTACGGCCGCTTCATACATCTGTTGGGCGCGAAAATGAAAGGGTCCCTGTCACCGCAGAGTCATAGGCAGCAGTGCACGAAAGCCTGCACTGTGCCTCAACAACAGACGGCTGGAGCCAACACCAGAAGCAGCTGCTCAGCAGGGGAACAGAGCTGCGGCTGGTGTGAGGACGGAGCACGAGGAACTGAAAACAGCATTGGGGGCCAGAACCAGGGAGGTGTGACAGTGAGGACGGAGCAGACCCGGGCAGGAAGTAGAGGTAAGAGGGGTGCATGGTCCGTTTAGCAGGCTGAATGGTTGTGTCATGTAAGGGGATTTATTGCTAGCAGGACTCGGGCTGCAGACTTCCCTCCTTCTCTCCTACCTCGCGGTGCTGCTCTCTTGTGTGTCACTGTCACCTCCTCCAGGCTCTGAGTGCTGGCTGTTAATGGCCCACTTGTCCCCTCCTCCGCTCACTGCACGGCTGGCAGAGAGGCTGCAGCTCACAAATTAACTGTTAATAGGCAGAGCTGCCTGTAGGAGAAGAGCCTATAGACTCTGCTGGGATTTCACTAACCCTATCCCTCCTGTTCGAGCTGCCATTACTTTTACAATCCTGATTGGTACAGCACAGGTGTCCCTATTCCGACATTATGCCTTTTTCTAGTATATGTGTATCTTGCTTTATGTGAGTGGGAAAATTGCCAATTGATTACCCCCACCCACAATAGCCACAGTTTTGGGGTGCCAAAATCTATGCTATTGCCATTTGCTCAACAAAAAAAAAAAAATAGGGTCAGGCTGGCCCTTGGTTCAGGATATATATCATATGGAAGAGAGGAGGAGGCTTCTGTATGGGCCATGCTAGGGAAGGGGAGAGGAGGCTTTATTAGGTTGGGACCCAGAAAAGGTCAAGTAGAACCCCGATATTTGTAAGTGAGGGACCCTTAATTTTTGGGGGTTTTCGCGATCACTGTGCGTACACTACACATCAGTACCCAGTTAAAATTAAATGCCAATCTGTTCCTTTCTAAAAAGGATTAAACTCACCTATTGAACCCTACAAATCACCCACATTACTGTCCTAGGGAGGTACTGAATGTTGGCCTCTTTTTCCGCCAGGGGATATATATTGTCCGCCTCCTATTCAATGCTGCCATTTCCAACAGCATTGAAGGCGGATTCCGACAAAACATATCAGACTTTAAAACAAGTTGGAACTGTTTTGTCGGAAACGGCCGTATATAGTCAAATTCAGGGTTGTTTTCGCTGACACTCCCACTTTGCGACACTCAGCATCCAGAACAATGAATTCCAAATGTTGAGTTACAATCAAGCAGGGCGAAAACACCCCGAGATTCCGACTGTTGGGATGTTCGGACAGTCGGAATCCCATATTGAATACCCCACATAGACCCCACAACAATTACTAAACCATCTTGCGCATTATCAGTAAAGTTTAGAATGGGGGGGCTTAGCTTGGTCCACATATGACAGAACAAACACATCATGACTGGTATCTGCCGACTGGATTTAGAGCAGTGGTAGCCAATTCCAGTCCTCAAGAGCTACCAACAGTTCACATTTTCCAGAGCACCTAGATTATACACAGGTGCACTCATTATTCAATTACACATTTCAAAAGATCCACAGGTGGAGCCAATTACTTCATTTGTGATTTATGAGGAAACCTGGAAAACACGCACTGTTGGTAGCTCTCAAGGACTAGAGTTGGCTACCCTGGATTAAGAACATCTCCATTTTCAAGCTCTAGTATTGCACATGTTGTGGCATCACACTTACCAGCAATATCGGGTCAATATGAAGATGTTTGCGTTGCTACAATTTTGCTGGTGTTAATATTTACATCAAACCAGCACACATCAGTACATGTTTTCAAGACGCTCACTTATTGCATTAATAGCACATCAATTAGTAGTCACTAATGATCCAGATATGAGAGGATAGCTTGGTAACTGAAGGCAAGTCCGAGAGTTATCCTTTTAAATTAAATCTCGATCAAATCTAGATAAAATCAGACCGAACATGTGCTAACTTTTATTTAGTCTGTGAATATTAGGAGCAGAACATTTCTAATTCCTAGAAATGTGCTGACTGATCTTCCCTCAGCAAGTAATTACAGAACACTAACAAACAAGCTTTATACTATATCATTGGCTGTATGCTGGAGGTGGGAGGGCTAAACTTTATAATCAAACAGTACTCCACCCTAGAACAATGCCATACCCATCTCACCCGAGACAGGAACACAGCAGCAGCCTCAGCTATATTTTTAATCGTACAGTAAAAGCACATTACTAGGAGACCGTTTCACTATAAATTGAAATTTCAATAGTGCAATACCGTATGCTCCTAAATAGGGGACCATCGTTCACTTAAGTTTTTCCTTTACACCAGGCAGCTTGTGTATAAATATGTCCTAAATATTTGTATTTTCTTATGAGAATATCCCCTCTAGGATGACCACCATCATGTAGAAGCATGAAGACACTTACTTCGGTAAGGGCTTTCCTGTCTGTAACTTTCCCAGAACCTAGCAGCTTCATTACGTTTTTAGCTCCTTCAGCCACTGCAAATTCTATCCTAAAGTGGTGCCGCAATTCTTCCATTCGGAGCTCAAGGGGACTAATCACAGGTTTTGCTGAAAGACATTGAACAACAAGTTATGACAAAGCTTCAATAATCCAGATGGAGGACAGTACAGAAATAGGTGGAGTTCTAGTTATGACCAGTGAAAAACACATTTGTGCCGTAAATGAGAATTTTATTTTATTTTATCTACCCTCATGGAATACATACGGTTGACTGGCAGGCCGGATGACAGGAGTCAGAATACAAACACCGGCATCCTGATGGAAGGAGCCCGACAGGGGCCCGATTAGTCAACATACATTGGTACTTGTGGATTATCACGGCTCCCATCGCATGCCATATATAGTGGCATGCGGTGGCATGCGATTTTTGCAGTTTTTAACGTTTTTACAAAATCGCATGTGATCGCATCGCATGCGATTTTTAACAGAAAAGCATCCAAATGTATTGAAATTAGTATGAAACATGTTCAATGGCCCCCAAATGGCATTTTTGAGGCTGTACCACCCCAACTATCAACGCGCACCCGAAGCGTGGCGAGCGCAGCGAGCCCGCGAGGGGCGGCAGTACGCGTCCTACGACCTTTTCATACCCCCACTATCCACGTCGGCGTGGAGTTGAGAATAGAAAGTGTGGCGAGCGCAGCGAGCCACCAAGCCCGAAGCGCGGCGAGCCCAGCGAGGGGACGCGGACACCTGTGAAGCCCGCGAGGGGACGCAGATACCTGTGAAGGTATCCGCGTCCCCTTGCTGCGCTCGCCACACTTTCTATTCTCAACTCCACGCCGACGTGGATAGTGGGGGTATGAAAAGGTCGTAGGACGCGTACCGCTGCGCTCGCCACGCTTTGGGTTCGCGTTGATAGTGGGGGTGGTACAGCCTCAAAAATGCCATTTGGGGGCCTTTGCACATGTTTCATACTAATTTCAATACATTTGGATGCTTTTCTGTTAAAAATCGCATGCGATGCGATTTTTTCATGTACGATGCCCATCGTGGGAGCCGTGATACTCCACAAGTACCCATACATTTCCCTGCCTGCAGCCTAACCCGCTCATCTCGCCACCTAAACCTGTGGCTCCCGCACAGTCCAACCCTAATCCCGTGTGTGCCTAAACCTAACCTTAAACCCCTGAAGCCTAACCACAAGACACCTCCCAGTGCCTAAACCTAACCACACCGGCCTAACCAGTCCCGCATACTTAGAATGAGGATGGCAGCAGTCTGCCCCCTCTTTAATGTCTGCAATCCGACACCAGCCTTCTTCCCATTAGTTGGCATGCCAGCTCTGCATCCCACTCTCACTATTGCGAAGTGACAAAAGGATTTCCTCAATGCAATGGACAAAGCCTGTTTACTTGGATTATACATTTAGAGGGTTTATGATCTTTATCCTGTTTACTTCTAACTTATATTAATTTCAATATTTAATAACACAATATAACAATGTATATATACATACACATGTATTAGCTATATACAATGATAGCCTTGTTTTTGCATACATAGCCTACTTGTAAGAGGTCACCAATCCAATTGTAAAACCAGCCACTAGTTACCCGCATTAATTTAATTGCAGAGCAATTACACAGAGGATTATGTATTCCCCCTGGAGGAGATTAGAAGAGACATAACTCAGGAATTTCATTACTAAATAGAGCTGAAGAAAGCAGGTCACAGTCCTCGCAGGGTGAAATCTAGTCGCCATGCATTCTAACTGCATAATGTAGTGAGTACTTACCATTGTCAAAGGACATTTCATTGGTCTGCTGCATTGCTTGGAGAATCTGCATGCGTATAACTTCTATTTTTGTTTTGCTGTCCTGGAGCATTTGTTGGGCAGTGCCAAGCAGCTTCCTGTCCTGTGAACACAAAGTGATTTTGAAACTCAAGTGCGGGAGAGAGAATTTAACAGATTTGGGTTTTGATGTTTAATAACCTATGCTAAAAGGTATATCTATACTGCAAATCACTTAGGTGTGTAGGTAAGCCAGTGATTTCAACATACAGGTTGAGTCTTCCAAATTTAACATTCATGGACCAGAGGTCTTTTGGATATTTTATAGTTCTGTATTTTGGAATATTAGTATATAATAATGAGTTATCTTGGGGATGGGACCAAAGTTTACACACAGAATTTATTATTTTTAATAACTGTGTACATTGAACCATCAGAAAGCAGTAAGTCTCCATTGCACTCATAAGATTCTGAATTTCAGAATGTGATGTGGGAGGCTCCACCTGTACAATCTGATGATATACAACTGCACATTGTGGCAGCACATCAAGCAACCCAATCTCTAACAGTATTACATTTGGTGCAATGTGCACGTTCCCCCCCTCAGCTTTTGGGAAAGATCACAGACCGCAAAATATGGAATTTAAAACATTCAGTTACATGAATATGGTTTATCTGAGAGGATCGATTAGTTCATTCTTTAACTTGATAGATCTTCTACAGGTGTTTTACCAGCAAACACATTCATTTTTATTTTATTTATTAACCGTTTCTTATATAGCGCAGCAGATTCCGTTGTGCGTTACAATTGTTAACAGAGATAAAACAAACTGGGTAACAGACAGATACATTCCTTTTCTTATATTATATAGGAGGTCTAACATTGAACCAATGGTTAAAATAATGAAAAATCATGATAGCAAACCGCAAGGTGCTTTTATTAGACCCTTTCTGTGATTACATGGTGATAAGTTACTTTTTGTTTTTACAACAAACGAAAAGGTGGTCACTTTTTTCCCTGTACGCGGAGAGAGATCTATCACATATTTGTCATGTTATTTGACTGTTCGTCCGTTATGCATTCAGACACTGTTGGAGCGATATGGAAGAAAACTATGCAAGGTGGCTTGATTGGGTCCAGATTAGGTTCATGGCCACTAAAACCCCCCAATCCTGACCCCGTGTGCCCAAAAATAGGTCCAATCACCATACAAAATGGGTCAGGGAAGCAAGATATGGTAAAGTTGCATAACAGAGGACGTAGAGGACATGGAGTTTAAGAAAAAAAAAATGTGCTGATCCGAACCAGAGAGGTATATGCCAGGCACACCATGGGCATGGGCACAGTATGCATTCAGACAATGTGCGATGGCTTGATTGGGTCCAGATTAGGTTCACAGCCACTAAAACACCCCAATCCCAACCCAGTGGCCCAAAAAGGGGCCCATCCACTACACAAAGTGGGCCAGAGAAGCGAGATATGGCAAATTTGCATAACATGGAGGGGGTAGAGAACATGAGGTTTAAGAAGAAAAAAAAAAAAACTTGGTGAGATCCGGGAGCCGACCAAAGAGAGGTTTATGCCAGGCACATTACGGGCATGGGGAGCATGTTCAGGACCTTCCGCTAAATAGATTTGGATGAGAACTTCAGATGACACTAGGTAGTCACCTCCTGGGGGATATGGTCATTGAGTCACCACCAAGTATGTCGACAAGCATTAGGTCAACAACACTAGGTTGACATGGGTCATTAGGTCAACCTAACAACCCTGTTGACCTAAACAGATGTCGATCTAAATGCATGTCGACCTAATGACTGTAACAACTTGCTGGTGACCATCTGATCCACACCCCCTCCTGGGTCTGTTGGAAGCTTAAAAACAAGAGAAGGATAAAGTTCAAGTAATGCTAATTTTGCAATATTACCTCAGCTACCTCAGCTAGTATAGTAAGTAGCTGAAGCCCGTTAAGGTTATTAACAAAAATCACAGAAACCAAAACATTCTTTCTCCGTTATAAAGAGCTTCATCCTCACCAAAGCGGTAATATTCAAGTGCAAGATCTGGTTATTTGTGAGGATATCCAAGATGGCAGGCCACATAACTCAAGAGGTTTACAAAAGGACTACAGAATTCTAGTACGCAGTGGACTAAATTCTAGTAAATGATGTGGAGATAAGCGCCTGCAATAGCTAGTAACAATATGGCTTCTTATGAAGTAAAGTCCTGATGTCACATTCAAGGGAACTCGGGAGACAAAATTAATGTTGGCCATCATCCCCCCTCGTAATTACTACCAACACCTCCCAGAGACACCCATAAGCGCCTTTACTACCAAAACCCCAGATGCACCCACCCCTACACCTGCTCTCCCTGTTTTTCACTTCCAACAGTCTAGCACCACCGAGACCAGACATCTCCTCCCCAGCTAAATACCTACACCCTAGAACACAAACACTACCTATTGCTAATCAGGCTCTTACATTATTGCCATTTATACCCCTTTTACACCAAGGAATAACCCAGGTTGGACCCAGGTCAGCCTTGGTGTAAAAGGGGCCAACCCAGGTCCAGTAACACTGGTCTCCTACCCAGGTCCTGACCAGGGTTGAACACTGGTTGGACCTGGGTCGTGGGCGGTGTAAATGGTCCCAACCCAGGTTGGGACATCCGGGTAGTGCTGAAAGGATACCAGAAGTGCTGGACGCCTTTCCACAGTGCGCTGCAGTGGCAAAAGACAGCAGCCAGGAAGGATACAGGCAGTGCACACAGAAATCATAATTGGATGCAGTATCATTTATATTATTATTATTATTTTGGGGGGGGGGGAGCACATGGGAGATTCGGTCTGCTGCTGCAGGGGAGGGGGCTGGGGAGAGCACATGGGTAATGCTGCACCTTTATACCGCTATGTGCGCTTGAGCACTGAATAAAACTTTTTGAAAAATATTTTACTAAATAAACAAACCAACATTTTTCAATGCTAACTGGTCATGTCTTTTAATTTTTATTTAAAATCATTGAGGGAAAGTTGGATGCCAGTTTATCAGTCCTAAAATGGACATTTTTTATGTCATTCATAGGGAAAAGCAGTGCTGACCCAGGTTCAGTGTAAACGGCGCAGACCTGGGTCACAGTGCTGTGTAAATTGGGTATGAAGCTGGGTCCAACCCTGGAAACTCCCGTGTTCAAAGACCAGGGTCCGACAAGGGATTTTGGTGTAAAAGGGGTATTACTGATCCCACATACAACAGCAAAGGCAGCAAATCTCATATGTAGCAGGGTTAGGAGCCAGGAAAATGAGAGAGGGGTCATGCACTCCAGCCCGTTCCCTGTCCTTTTATGTACACTGGTGCAGTCTGCATGCTGGCTATACATCCCCAGGCTGGGGTCACACTCCAAACAAAATGACTACTATGAATGTTAAGAAACCTATGTAGACTGGATAAACAAGTATATCTAGTGACCTTTAATTCAGAGTAGGAGAGGGATTATTGGTAAAGAATTGTTAATGTGTTTTATGTAAAACACAGGCAAACAATGGTGCATACAATGGAGAGAGTGAGACCAACAGAAAACACACACCGAGCCAAAGACCTCAATTAAAGGAACTTTACGATACTATAGGAGACTTCTATGTGATGTTTACAAAGCTAGAAACATTGAAAACAGTGATTGATAACGTTAAATCAAAGAAATATCACTAGATTCTCATGCAAAACTCTGATACATAGGTTACAAATAACTTTGTTACTATAGGTCAATTGATACATGTATGCACTTGTGAGGTTTTTTCCTCAATGTATCAAATTCTTGCTTTGGGTCTCAAGGTGCCCACACACTAGAACGATCTGTCATCTTAAGATGTACGCATAAATTAGCCTTGGAATCTTTTCTCCGTCCTGGACAAAAGGATTTCAGACAAGCGCACATCTTCACCAAATATTTATCTTAAGATCCGATGTGTGTTTCTATTGATCTTTTGCTAAATGTTCTGATCTTACATGATGCATGAAAGATTAAAAAATTTAGCAAAAGATTATGTAAGATCAGAAGATTTAGCAAAAGATCCGCAGTAGCGTGCTTCCAAGAGATCGGCCACTCTGCAGTAAAAATTGGGCCCATTTTTTGACGATCGCCAAAAATATATATATATATTTGTTCTAGTGTGTAGGCACCTTTAGTTTGTCTATTGTGGTGAACAACTGCCCTGTAAAGGGTTAAGGAGCTGTTCAGCCTCAGAGAGAGAGTGCTTTGCAGCCAGGTAACAGGACCTGGGTTCACTGCAAAGCCAGAAATGGGTCTCTGAGGCATGTCTGGGGGCGACATAGGTGGGCTCCCAGGCACAAGGCTCCAGTCCTGGTTTTCAGACCTGCACAGCCACAGGTGGGAAATGGGCTAATTGCATTAGAAGGGATAAAAACCTTACTATGGTGTTGCTGTTCATGGTGCCTGATAGGTACAAGTAAGTAGGGACAAGTATTGTAGCACAAGGGACTTGGACTACCAGTGCCCATGGACAAATACTGTAATTTGCTTTATATATATCTCCTCTGATGCTTGCTAGCAATTTTGTATTCTAGCTCTGATATCCAGACATACTGTAATGGATTCTTAGACTCAGCATATATTTCATTATCAGCCATAATTTACCACCACGGAACTGACCCCTAGGTTTCAGCCATATACAGGACTTTAGAGGCAAGTGTATATATTTTTACATATGGATAACTGAAACATGTACCCTAGTGTAATCAATACAGCAAAATATTGAACATTAGGTTTGTTATTTTTTTTGAACGCCAAACAACATATACAGGTTGAGTATCCCGTATCCAAAATGCTCGGGACCAGGAGAATTTTGGATAACGGATTATTCCGTATTTCGGAATATTTTAATATTTCAATGATGTTTTTTGAAGTATCTTGCATTTATGCTGTATAAACACATAATATACACACAAATATATTTTATTACCACATAAAATACACACAAATATATTTTAATTGTTCAAAAAACAAGGTTTCAAAACGTGAAACAAAATGTGTGTACTATCTCAGCACTGAATTTGAATGCCAAGCAATCATTGTCTTGTACATATATAGTGCCAGTTACATATCATGTCCCCAGTGATGCTGTTACAAATGTCCCCAGTGAGTTTTTAGCAAAAAAAAAAATTTTTTTTCACTTTCTGGAATGTCCGTATTTCGGAATAATTCGGATAACGGATATTCGGATACGGGATACTCGACCTGTATTACATCATTCAAGCTAGTGGGAAAAAAAAATCAAAGGTTTCCCAGAAAGTTGGGCAACTATCATTCAGTGTAGGGGAAAAAGACATAAGTAGGCAGACCCTACTTTTGCCCAAGATGGTGGGCAGTGTATTTGCTATGCTGGTGATGGGAACCCTGCTGCAGTCATGTGCTGTGGGATCACCATCCTTATCTGTCCTGGAAGAGATGAGCTAGGCTATGCTTCATTGGCCGGATTCGAAGAGGGAGCCAACAAGCGCAGGCTGGAGTGAGAGGACACTGGGATGATGCCAGAGGAGCCCCCGTCCAATACAGGAAGCTGCTGGTACCCGTGGGGTGCAGTGGAGACTTCTAGAGGACAATGTACAACCAGGATGGGGCATGGATAACTGCAGTGACAGCAGGAATCCCAGCACTGGGAATGTATACGGCCAGGGAGAGGAAAGCTGGACATAGGAGAATAGACTGGGGTTAGACAGGTACGTCAGGAGGGAGAGAGGACAGGGCATCTGAGGAGGGAGAGAGAAGCTGGTGGGCAAAGTCCAGTGGGACCCCGAAAACTGTCCTAGTCTCTAAAAAGGAAAGCCATCCTTTCTGAAGGCAAAATAGGGAGTACAATTCCTTTATCTTCTACTTACTTTTGAAGGCCCATTAGAATAGGTTTGAATCATGTTCTCTGCTCCCTGTTTCACTTTCAGCTCAATGTCTAACTGCTTCTGTAAAGCGGTCAGCCTTCCATTGTTCGTAGAGGAGCCGGAGTCACTTTTCGGAGTGTCTGGTGTCTTGGGACAATCTGTAAAAGGACATAACAAATGTGTTGCAGATGACATACATGGTCTTCATTGATTCAATCTGGCAGTTTCTATTTGCTGTAGACCTCAACTAAGTAATAAACTAACAAATGGGTAGATGACCAGGGTATATGGATGGTAGACAGTCAATGAGTCGACACCAGATGGTCAACAGGGTTTTAAACTGTGTAGATCCTCTTGCAGCCTGTTATTTGTCTATAACTTTTCCAACAATTGCTTGCAGCATTTCCTGCTTGTTTCTGTTGTACGGCCTAACCTTGTCCTTTCAAAGCCTGCTGCTTCATGTCCTGTAAATCCAACATGTCAGTGAGCGAGTTTACTTTCTACTTATTGGCTTTCTCATTTTTAAATCTATCCATTGGGTGTAGATTAAAAGATCGACAGTAATTAGTCAATAGGGAGACACCAGATGGTAGACTGGGTCAAAAGGTCAATACGCAAATGGGTAGACCCAGAAAAGGTAGACATGGTGTTTCATTATTTTTGGGTAAAGCTGCGAAAGGGAACTGTACGGATCAGGATTCAAGGGGTGGGGATGGGGATATAAAAAAAAAAAAAAACATGTTCTGTGTCAACAATTTGCATGTTGACCTCTTGACCCAGTCTACCATCTGGTGCCTACCTATCTACCTACTGCTTATATTACTGTTGATCTTTTAATCTACACCCAGAGGAATAGAGATAAAAATGTAAGAGCCAGCCAATAAGTAAAAAGTGAATCCGTTCAATGACATGTTGGATTTGCAGGAAATGGAGCAGCAGACCGAATGGGAAATCTTATGTGTCTTACACATGAGGCAATTTCAGGACATTATCTAAGCGTTCTGACTAAATTTGACTAGATCACTTAGAAAATGCCCCCTAGATCACTTTGTGTGTAAGAGCCATAGCGATACTCAGCCCCGACAATTAAGATCCAGCATGCTGGATAAATCTAGTTAGATCGCTGACACATCGCTGTGCAGCTCCCTCAGATCACTCAGCCAGCTCTCTACGTGTGCAGGCCCCATTACACTATACAAACAGCAGCAAGCAGAAACTGCTGTGGGCAATTCATGGAAAAAAGTTAAACAAGAAGCAGGCTGCAATGGGATCCAGAGCAGCATAAAAGCCTTGTTTAAAAAGGTAAGGTAAAGGTCAATTAGTGGGCAGACTGACGGCACAATGGGAAGTAGGAGCATGTTCTGCAGATACTGAGCCAATGAGACAAAGCCATAATGCTGTATTATTTAGCAGTTATTTATACAGTGCACACATTACACAGCATTCTACAGAAAATACTTAGTCATTCAGACAAGGCTCTGCATCAGTGGAGCCATCAGTATAGATTCCCTGCCACATGGACAAGACAGACACTAGGTTATTTTTAAGTCAGAAAATAATTAACCTATCAGCATATTACAGAATTGTGGTGACACTATAAAGATACAGAACCCCACCAAAGTCTCACCTTGCATTAATAGGGGCACTACAGCAGTGTGTTTCCAGCAGCCTGGGAATACCACTTCGCTGTGGGTAGCACATTGGGTGCATTTCTAAAATGTTCACAGGAGATCTTTTACACTTGGGCCTCAGTGTGCCGGAGGGGTGTGACACTGGCCACATTGAGGCTTTTTATTTTAAAGCAGCAAATCATTTATAAGGCATGGTTTTGCTTAGTAAAGGATTGCCACTTTAAAGAAAAAAAAAATTGCAAGAGTTCCCGCACCTCAGACGAACTCTGGTCCTATTACATATGCCCCTTTATTCCCATTACACACCACATACAGTGGACGGATTATTTTAACCATTATTGGTGCTTTAAAAAAAAAAAAAAAAAAAAAAAAAAACACCTTAAAAAAAAAAAAAAAAAATCATGTAAAAGCTATTGCAGTGAAAAATATATAGGTGCGTATTAGTAGCACATCAGACCAGTGTACTTTTTTTTTTTTTTTTGCATAGACAAATATAACAAAGTAACCTGCCCCATAGGTTTGTCCTGCCCCCAGGAAACCCCACTACTCAAAGGGTTAAGGCCAACAGTTTATTTACAAATAAATAAAGCAAATAAACAATACATAACAATGACATAAGCCAGTGGTTCTCAAACTCGGTCCTCGGGACCCCAAAACTGCTCGCGCTTTCCAGGTCACCCAACAGGTGCATTCATTACTGACATTTTAAAAGATCCACAGGTGGAGCTAATTATTTCACTTGATTTTGTGAGGACACCTGCAAGACATGCACTGTGTGGGGTCCTGAGGACCAAGTTTGAGAACCTGTGACATAAGCCATGTTTAAGCATGTCAACATACTGGTGCACTTTGGTTCATTAAGGACATAGAAAAGCTCAGGGTCTGCACGGAAACCGCAGTGCTTTGGTTGATCAGAGGGGGGAGGGGTAATTTCAGCTTGCCAAGCTCATGAGGTGAGAGCTTAATTGCCGGCTTCGGCAACCAGGAGCGCCTTAACAGAAGTAAACTAGAACAGATCTGTTGGGCGCCCTCTAGTGGCTGCCAGCACTAAAAGATTTGGTACTTATGTTAGTTGGGTGCCCAATTAACATACGTACACTTGCGCAAGAAAATCTCATTGCGTGTCCTGTTTTAGTACCGTACGATCCGTGCGATGCAATGCGATCCCAGACCTTTATACGCACATATTACTGATGTATGCATTTCAAGTAGCGTAACTATGTTTTGTGAATAAACTTAAGCTAAGTAAATAGTGTAGTCAGTCAGAAAGGGGCGGCGGAACGAGTCCTCCTGAATTTTTCATACCCCCACTATCCACGTCGGCATGGAGTTTATTTCATATAGTGTGGCGAGGGGAAGCGGATTACTGTTTTCCGCGTCCGCTCGCCATGCTTCGGGCTAGGTGGCTCGCCACACTATATAAAATCAACTCTACGCCGACGTGGATAGTGGGGGTATGAAAAGGTCGGGAGGACGCATTCAGCTGCGCTCGCCACGCTTCGGTTTGCCATGGATAGTGGAGCAACGCCGCGCTTGCAATGCTATGGGGTGGTGTGGATACTGGGGGGGGGGGTTAACTATGGGGTCGTATGGATAATAGGGGGGGTACCTACAACAGGAGGGAATACATTATTTAGTAATATCGCATTACACGTTTTAGTATCATAAAATGTGTGCTGAACAATGCGATGCGATAATAGCGGGAAAAATAATACCGGCGAAAAAATACATTAAGTAGTAATATCGCATCGCACGCATAGTGTGACACTAGAAGTGCACATGCGATGTGATTTCCTTACGCTGAATAGCCCACTAAGCAAATAGCTTAGTGGGCACCCAACTAACATAAGTACCAAACATTCTACTATGGCTCAAAGAGTGATCTGCACAACCAGTGTTCGCGATGGCCAATCATAAAACATGATGACAATCCAAAACACAACGTTTATTCTTAGTTAAACTGCATTTACGATGAGGTTACATTTTATCAGCTATTCCGTCTACCAACCTAATAAAAAAACTAGATAACTTCCGAAGCTATAATAATCTGTACGATTTGCCCTCCCATAACCCTTCAACAGTCAAATAAATTGAACTGGATGTTTATACAGAACTCCGTATAAATAATACAACCAGACTTGTATCTGTAAAATTTGCCAAATTTCGACATCAAAAGAATGTGTACATGTTCGGACTGTCGACAGTCACTATGTCAACTGGTATAATAATTTGAAGGTGTCAACATGTGGGTCATTTACATTTTAACCACAATCAACATGATGACACTTAAGCATGATCTTCAGCGAACATTGTGGTGCAATGCATACTGCGATGTGTGCTGAGTGATCATGCTAAGCGGTGCTATTAATTATAGGTACGGCCCTGCGTTCTAGCAGGAAAGTCACTGCAAGCACTGGCTTTCCCTTCAGGTGATAGAACTGCGCTGGACCACGCATCACAGTCGCCTGGGACTATACACATGGGAGTGATTAGTGTTCTAGTCAGATCATTTACAGATGGGGCGGAAATTGCCTCGTGTGTATGCCCCTATAGTGGTTGAAGACAACATGACTGCGTACGGTCTCCAGAATGATGTGGTTCAGTTATTGCTCTCTTGGAGTCAGATTGTGTGTTGGACACAGCCCAACTGTGCCAGCCTACTTCTGCATCATCATCATATAACAAACAAAACATAATTCTGCATTACATACACATATCGATCTATCTATCCATCCCTCCATCTATCTAAATAGAGATAGATAGTGATTGTGAAGCACTCTGGATAAAAAAATACTGCGCCTCGGTGCCTTCCTATATTGATAATACAACAGGATTCTCCCTGCCAGACAGGGCATAGAAAGAAGAGGCGGCACTCCCCGGTCTTAGGATAAGTGGATCCTTTATAATTATAATTCCAATGTCATCGTCAACGTTTCATGACCAGCAGGTCTTTTCATCAGGATGTGCAAGTAGAGTGCTGTGCTTTTTAAACACTGGTACAGCACTACAGTATATACACTTTACTTACACGTCATGATGAAGTAGTAACGGCTTTTGCAAACCCACCTAAACTCCATCATTATAATGTCTGGCTGCATTTATATGCTCTACATAGCAGCGGTTATATTCTGTTATCAGCCGTTTCAGAGATATATGATGCTGACTGTTGTGACCCCCAATGGGATAACTGTCCTCTGGCTTGGTAGGATACATCAAGTTTATTCTGTCACCCTAAAACTTGTGTATGTATTTATGAATTAGATTAGATGGACTCCAATCACCTTTAAATCACAGACTGGGTAGACACAACACTACACAATTTACCTTGAACCAGGCATTCCCAACCACGGTCCTCAAGGCACACTAACAGTGCAGGATTTAGTGATATCCAGGCTTGAACACAGGTGACTTAATTAGCACCTCAGATATTTTGATTTAACCATCTGTGCTGAAGCCTGAATATAACTAAAACCTGTCCTGTTGGTGTGCCTTGAGGACCGTGGTTGGGAATGCCTGCCTTAAAAATACTAAAGAAAATAAAACCTGCACTTAAGTTAAAACTGCAGTACCACCTACAAAGTAGTATGGTACCAACTTGACATTGGTACCGGTTGACTCACTGACAGTCGGGATTCCAGTGGTCGTTTCTCTGACAACGGATTCCTGCCTGTCAGGAGCCCGGCAGTCAGAATCCCAACTTACACAGGCTATTTTTTTCACACGGGGCTCCATGACTCCCATAGCGGGAAAATAAAATTGGTGGAGAGTGCAGCGAGCCAACAAAGGGGTTGAATGCACTTGCCCCTCTGTCAGGCTCCTAACAGTCAAGATTCCCATGTTCGAGAAATGACCATCTGAATCCCAACTTTCAGAGTTATACCATACCCCATGACACTCCCCCCAGCCAGGACCCCAACATCAGCTATTTGCAGCTGATCATCTAGAAGCTTTTGGCACCTGAAAAAAAAACCTAAACCAAATCTTTCATGCGCACCATGTTCAATTGGCGATGTTGTGCCGCTATACGGTTAACCGCTACGGACTTTTCCTGTGGGATTAGTCATCATTAATAACGCCTGCACGTTACACAAACCTGACGTGAATGTACCATAAGCTACCACAGTAGCAAACTAACTATATACAGTTTATTTCCTTTAGGTGATCGTGCAACATAAAGAACCAGAATTCCAACCGCACCAGCAATACAATGGCATAACGTACCTGGTAGATCTTCCGCTTCTCGTACAACGATATGTGCATTCAGCTCTTGCAGACTGTTGTGTAGTTCTTCTAGTTTCTTATTTGACTTTTTCAAAATATTATCCACATAAGCCAAGTTCTTTTTGTCCGTGGTAACCTTCCGAAGGTTTTCTGCTCCTTCTTTGATTTTAAGTTCTTTTCTAATTTCACGCTTGATCTGATCCTTTATTTCATCCAAGTTTGGCTGTGACAGAGGGTCAGTGAAGTCTATTTTCTGATTAATACCCATGCTGTCAACTATGTGGCTTCTGGGCTCCTGTAAAATTAAATAAAGAAAAAAAAGTCATTGACCACACACAAAAAGACGTTTAAAGTTCTCAAGAGTATATTTGTAAGCTGGTGTGTGTGTTCGTTTGTAAAGGAAAATAAAAGTTACTCTTCCGAATTCCAATAGCAGTCTCAGTGGACAAGGTTTGCTAATCTATTTCCAGCGGGTATAGGTCATTAAATCAACCAAATTAAGGTAGTTTTTAGGTCAACCGCAGAAGGTTGATAAAGACAAAACGTTGACATGCCTAAGGTCGACACATCCAATGAACATATAGCTGACCACATGTTTAACCCTTTGAGGTCCGCAGCAAAAAAAAAAAGTTTATTACAAATGGATTTCTCAACGGTTTGGTAGAGGCCTATATCTCAAAAACTGTGGGGCCACATTTAAAAAAAAAAAAAAAAAAATTATTGATTGTCGTTGGTTGTTAATATTATCCTCAGTGAATAAAAATGCAAAGAAAAAAATTTATTTTGCTTTTTTTTGTGGAGCGGACCTCAAAGGGTTAAAGATGTGGGTTAGCTAGTTGGGTGAAAACATGGACCCAAAAATGTGAAAAACCCATGTTGACGATTTCACAGTCGACCTTTTCTCAACCGAATGCATGTTGACTTTTTTCCTGTCTTGTCGTTTTCACTGTCAACCTAATTACGATCTAATAATCCATACCCATTTTCTCACAAATAGCAAAAAAACAGGCAACTGTCATACAGTACATAAACATTCGCTAAATCAAGAGTTGGTTCATCTGCTTTCCTGCATTGGGAGCAGATGTCGATTGTCGTTTGTTCTCATACATTACCAAATTCTCTATCCAACTGGCCAACTACTTGGCTGGATGGAAGGATCATCTTTTGATGTGTAGCCACCTGTTGTTGGCAACAATCATAGGAACCTTGCTGTAAACATTCCCTTTGCAAAAATTAACTTCAAATGTGTCCTTATATACTATAGCTGCAGTCACGCCAAACAGCCCCTCTAAGGGCCAGGTCCCATGCAACTCTGGTACTATTTGAGCCTTTTACTTGAAGGAGTGTCTTGGGCACAGTGCAACGCAACTAGCATGCACCAGGACTGTGCTGATTCATTTGATAGGCAGCACTTTCATATCTGTGTGCTACAGAGACTGTATACTACGTGCTACAATGCAGCAGCAAAGTTCTCTTGTGCTTGGTATACAGACTCGGTCACACAGTATAAACATAGAAGTGTCACATATAAAATGAATCAGCCATCGCCTGGTGCATCTTTATTAACATTGCAACTAGAGGCCCAAACACCTGAGCTGGCAATCCACCGACCCCAGCTGTTCCGCTGATCGGCAGGCAGAGGGGGATCAGGGATATTTAGCATGTTAAAAGTCCTGATTCCCCGATAACCCCGGGACTGTAAATAAGGATTTTTACACGTTTGATATGCCAGATACCCCCGGGGTATCGGGGGATTGACAGGAGGGATCGGGGGATTGCCCAGATACATGGAAAGTATATGCAGCCATCTCTCAATAAGCATAGCAAGGCTAGTTGTAGGAGGACGCATTCTGTAAGTTTGTAAGGAACAGTCTCTGCCCTAAGACATCCTTTATAAAAGGCTAATGTTGCTCTTTACCTCTATGGGAGAGAATTTAAGTACTATGCACGCTGGCGGGCACTAGATGGTGACCGAAGCAATTCAACTGTCATGGCCATAACCAACCGCTGGCGTAGACATTAACGTTATGTTGTTCCGTCATTCTGACGGGATGGTAACTAGTAACATATGTATACTGTGCAACCTCACTCTAGGCTGAGCTAATCTATTGTTCTATGCAATGTCAACTAACCGAACCGGAAGATACGTTTCAGTGAAGGTGAAGTACCCAATAGAATTAGCACTAGCAATGCTACCAGAAGAGAGTATATGAGAGCATTCCATGAGCAAGCATGGCCACCCTGCAGAGTCTGACGTTCCTAGCACCATTACGCTCGCACTCATATGAAAGATCACCTGTGCTATCACTACTCTGATGTGGTGTACCTTCTAGAATGCAGCGGCATAGAGTTCTCTGCTACTACATGTGTACCTTTAGTCATCCTTCAGTCCTAATCAACCAACACGCACTAAGTGCAGCAGGTGTACATATAAACATGATCTTAACATGATTCACAGAAGGCGTGAAATCAGCATCACAGCCCGAGCCTATTGTTCAATTCATAATATACTGTTACAGTTGTCCACAAACAAAACTATGGTGTTTAACAAGAATTTTCAGTCCTACCACGTTTATCACTTTGTAAAGAAAAATACAGAGGTGATCACATCTCAACACAGGAAAGCTTAATCGTCCTAATGTGGGTGGTCACAACATATTATACGGTCAGCTGAAATGCACGGCCATTATTATTGGGTGAACAGCTGATCCAACACAACATTAATAATATTGCTTTATTCTCTAAACCGCTGATGAAACCTTTAATGAATAATTAATACGTATGGATCTCATGTCCAAGGTTTCACATTGCACAGTGTAGGCTTGCTTACATTTTGCCTAAAGCAGCGACTGAGATGTCTCAGGTACTCCGTAACATCACACTCCAATAGGATCATGTGCACACGGACGTACAGAAGACTAGTTTCTTTTGTTCTAGCACATAGAAATCAACAGTATGTGACATTAATAAAGACACAAATAAAATCAAACGTTTTTGCACACAATCAAATGTAGTGAAAACAGGGAGGGGAAATAAATAGGTTTTAGGACAATCCTAGCTCCAGTCTAAGTGACGGGAGCTATTCAATGGTTTTGGGGTGCCAATTGTGTGATTTTGCCTTGCACCATTCTGAGGAGTGATCCAGCTGAAGTCAGACTTTTGGCCGCTGACAGCAGTGTGTCCAGTAGTTTAACCACTTATGGCGACTAATCCCAATGCATTTGGAGCAGGGTATGAAAGATAGTTATAGATACTGTACTCACTAATGTTTCCTAATGGCAGAGGTTCAAAATCACCTTGGTTTAAACTAAATGTTTTTTTTTTTTTTTACATGTTGTGACTACAGGCACAAAACCGTGACATCTAAAAAAAACATTTAAAAAAAAAAAAGCCTATTGTAAGGGAATCCCCGGTGTTTCACATTCTTGTTACTTGTGGTTTTTATCGAAGTAAGCTAAACTAATGCAGTAAAAATCACACACACACACGCACACCAAATGTATTTCCCATAATTGAACACCTTCTGACTGCTGAATCATTTTCAGCTCGTGTAGAAAGGATTTTTCTCTCTTTTGGTTTAGTTCATTCTAAGCTTTGAAGCAGACCGGAAACTGAAAAGGCAACTAAACTAGTGTTTTTATTAAGAGTTTAATGACAGCGATATATCCAGTGCTGATGCTTAACTCCTTTGTTTTTAGTGTTTGTGCATTTCTCTGAAAATTACTTTTGCATGTTTTATTTATGTTTATTGAAAGATTTCAAATAAATTATACTAAGAACATAACTAAAAAATTTGTGGATTGTTAGGGGACAATTTATTAAGATAAGAGTTATATTGCCCATAGCACTTTGGCGTGAGTATGCAGACAATTGAATAGCTTGTGATGAGAGCAGCAGGCTCGATGGAACATAATTTCCCCAATACAGGCTAAAATCCATACCATGTAAAGCCAAAAAGTGATACGACTTTGAAGTACCAAATGTTTATAAATGTTACCAGAATCAGTGATATAGCAGAAAGAGCAAGAGGCAATACATCATGGAGGTGTATTCAATGCGGACGGCGAGTCGAGGCCATCCTTGCCTTCCAAACCCCCTCGTCGTATTCGATGTTTTGCAAAAATCTTCGCCGGCCCTTAAACGGCGAGGTTCACCGCAAATGCAGTGAGCTCGCTGCATTTTGTGGTGAGCTCCGCCTTTTCAATGGGCACACTCGCTGAAAAGAACCAGCGAGGTGGAAACGGCGAGTGAAGGGGAAGCAGTTGAATAATAGTTAATAGTTGTCATAGCACGCCGTCAGAGCACTGAATGCACCCCTGTGTATGCAAGTACTGCAGTACAAATGCATACCATTGAAATGTTAAATGACATGCTATATCAGATCATGTATATAACAAGTACTTTACAAATATTTAATAGCATGCTCCACAGTTATTCTGAAACCTCCAAGTCCAAACCTTAAGGTATAATCCAAACCAGTAGAAACCAATTTCCATTTATACATACACACTATATATTTTAAGTTTAGTTTATTTTCTTCAACAGCTTATGTACAGAACAAGCTAAAAATACCAGTGCCTGGGAAGAATCAGCCAAGTGCCCTGGTATTTGCCTCTTACAGCACGTCCCACTCTAAGAAAGCGATAAGCTGGTTTTTAAAGGGCAGCGGCTGCACAGCTCGGTGTGGGGAAGATGTAGGCATGGCAGGACTGCAGAAGGGGAATGGCATTTTCCAGCACAAATCTCTGAATAGTTAAATATTTGTAAAATATATAGCCATTCATACAGAAAAACTAACCTATCCATTTGTCAAAAAAAATATATACACAATTTCTACATACCACCTTACTGGAAATATATTTAGACACTTTTGGTGCCAAGTTCTTTTACTGAGGAGATTGGATAGCTTAATGTGCTGATACTGTGCAGACCACAATCAAGACCTAGAGGAAACAAGTGGGCAAATGATGGGCCTGATTCATCCCCAATCGATGAGCTGCAAAATTGCAGCCCGAGAGATTATTGATGGAATGTGCACAGTGCATTTAGCAGGAAGACCCCGCCTTTGCGCACTAAAAGCCAGCATTGGCTTTTAGTGCGTTTCGTGAAAAAAATGCAGGCAGACCTGGCGGTTTCCAGGGAGGATGTCCTCACCAGCCCCGTTAAACCAGCGTGATTACATCCGCTGAAGAAGTCACAGGATACTCGGCCATTAAACACCGGTGTGCACTCATTCGATAGTGAGTAATTGCAGATTGTTTCACAGATTTTTCGCAAGGCTGCGATGCCACTTGCACAGGGGCAGGAATTTACACTGAAGGGCGGCGACTCTTTGATCGCAGGGCTCTGCTTTATAGTAGCCCTGCGATCAGGTCTGAATTGGGCCCAATGTCCTGTCATACCTTTTGTGCACTAGGTGGGGTGTGACTTACCCCTGCAAGATTTAAATACAAGTCATTTTTATTAACACAAATACTGTGTGCAAGCTGCCACTGTGTAGCTGGAGTGGTGATTTTGCCAGCTTGCATAGTGACGGTGGTTTACCGAGAGCTGTATGGCCACCTGGTGCTACAATCCGAGCCTTGCCCTCCAAGGTCCTTATACCTACCCTAGGGCCACATACACAAATGACTGTGCTAGGAGGGCTCCATCGCATACAGGAACAACACTATAGAGACCAGCAAAACATGCACTAAATTCAAACTAGGGAATTCAATTCAGCACAATGGATGCCATTTGCTACCGAGGTACAGCAAACTGCAACCATATCGCACGCTTCACCTTACACAGCATGACAGACGTGAGGAGGAGGATGACAAGGTCATTAGAACCTAGCAGCTAAAGGGACAAAGCCTGATTCTGATTAGATTGGTACCCGGCGCGTTCGCAAATGCGCCTGTGCAGAGCTTCTGCTCTGCACCTTCGCTGACTTGCATAGTCAGCATGGCTCTTGCACAGGGGGAGCAGAATGGAGGCGGGCAGGGGGCGTTCGCATGCATTTCCTGGGCATACCCACAAAAACGCTGGGTGCGCCCAGGAAACCGCTGGGTGTCCCTTTGCGAACGCAGGCAGATACCTACCTGCCAGGACGTCAGCTGCCCACCCAGTTCTCGGGGGTTTGGATCATTAGGTCAACATGGGTCTAGGTCGACAGTCCAAAGGTCGACTTTGGGTTTTTCACAGTTTCTTTACCCGAATGTCGACATGGACACAGTTTGAAGTGCACCGCATCCCCTTGCATCGCTCAATATTTATGCGAAACATCCATCACAAAGCAGCAGGGAGATTGGCTGGGCAGCGGGCATTCGCATGCCCTGCAGGCAGCGTTCGATTGCTCGCTGAGCAGCGAAATACCTCTTGCTTAGCGAGCCAACCAGAATGACCCCCAATAGTCATTATACAATTAAAGATTTTGCAAAGCAATAACCAAACTCAGATTCAAAGCTATTCAGCATTACATTTATTCTCAGCTTTGACCTGAAGAACAGTGCAAGAGTTTACACGTTACACTAACTGTCACAATGTTTAACAAAGACACACACACTGCACAATTACTGCCTTCAGATCTTAGGTAAACCATCAGCAGAACCAAAACAAATTCCTCTGTCTGCAGAAATGGTTGCCGTCCTTTATCACATCCTAGCACCAGTCAGACAGACAAAGCGAGGAGAGGGCACAACAAATGGTAACCCAGGAAGCATTAGAGTCTGATTAGCACAAGCAATTAGGGGATGTGAGAGCAACTTGTCTGTCAAGGTTTATTTTTACACCACTGACATGTCAGAGATAAGTGTGTATGCGCAGACATACCACAATGCATTATTACTAGTATAATTATCTGCACGGCCTCAAACACATTGCTATATAGAAATATTTATCTGCCTACACCCAAACAATATGCAGCATGGGAATTAAGTGCCTGCAATTTAACAATTTCAAGACTGGAACTAGGAGTACACCACACTGGACTGTGACCAAAAATAACTGTCTTGTTCCTCTGCCAACCCAATTCCATTTTATGGTTCTTGTTTATTTATATATTTTTGGGGGAAGGCGAGGGGGAAAAAAAAAAGAGAAGTTGGTGTCCCTGATGCTTCTGGCAGGTCTCATTACTAAGGAGCTAACACATCCACATCATAGTTGGTCCGGTAGAAATGATATCAGAGGCAAACACCCATTTCAAAAGAACAAGTAATCACCTTGATTAAAAAATCTGGCTTAACATGACAAAAAAAGGGACAATTTGTAGCGTGGGAGGTCTTCGGTATCAGCATTGATAAAAGGCGCTGTACAGTTTCCATAGTGCCATGCTGTTAACAGTGCAAAATAGTATTAACGTAATGTGACCTAAAATACCGACAGGTGTAAGGTACTTCTATTTACCTATCCCCACCCCCCTCAATTGGGCTCCAGCTAGTGAAGACAACTTAATAATCCCCCAAACTCAGAGTCACTGAATAGGGCAAGGAGACATGTGCACTTAAAAAGGTAAAATCTAATGCTGCCCATACACTTGTGAGATATTGCATACAATTTCGACCACATCTGCCCGATAAGTTGAGTGATTTATGCATTTTTAAAAGGGGCTATTTGACGCGATGCGTGGGCAACACTGTGTAATGTTGCGTTGATAGATAGTATTTGCTGCACATAAGATATATCAAATTGAAGGAGCGATCGCATGCGTTTAACCACAACTGATCAATCTAATGCAATCCATGGTTGGGTGGCGGAGGGCACACATTCTGCGGCATCTGGTTTGGGGAGAGGGGGCCGGAAGGGCCACTGGCGGCATGGAAGAGGACACAGCTCCATGCATTATCCAGCAGATACTCACATGTGCTGAGTGTGTGCTGGTATCCTCTTGGGTCCCGGATCAGCTGAAAGTGCTCAGCCAATCAGAGTGCAGTCCAGTGTTTTAAACAATTCTCCCGCCACCGCTGACCCCAGCCGCCCACTAGCATTATGCTAGCGCTACACTATACTCCGCTGCCACCTGCCCACCCTATTCCAGCACCCGATGTGCAATTGTAAGATGGCATGCGACATCAGGTGCTGAAAGGGCACCCAAAGATGCGATCAGATGTGATGGGACATTGCAATGTGATGTTGCATATGATCTTATAAGTGTATGGGCACCATAACTTTGCATGAGAGCACCAGAGGATCTGTCTTGGGGCAATTGTGACCAGAGGGTAGGTGGCCAAAGGGCAGTGGACAGGCAAGTGAGAGGAAAAGCCAACACTTCCATGTCTCTGACCTCATCACTGTTCTCATTCCCAGTGTTTTTAAGAGCAGGTGCGGGGTAGGTGTTTGGAATTGGTCTTTGAGGGGGGTGGGGAACCAGTGAAGCATGCGTACGAGGTGTTGAAGAGGACACAGGTTTTTTTTTATAAGAAAGTGTAGCAGCTTTAATGATTGATTGTAGAGGGGAAGGCTCCATTCTGGACATGTTTAAGGATAATGGGTGAGAAAGAAATTGGGGGAATATATGAAAGTTTGAGTATCATCAGTGCACAGGTTGTACTGGAAACTAAAAGCAAATGAGGAGTTTAGTAAGGAAGGAGGAGAACTAATATGAAAAGAGGAGGGGAACAAAGGCAGAGCCAACAGACAGTACTTGCACCTTATGGATCCCATCGTTACTTTCCCAAACACACCTGTTTTCAGAAAGGGGGGGGGGGGTAAGTACACATAGGCCCGATGTAACCTCTTAAGGTGCCCACAGACGCTACAATTATCGAATGCGTTTTGTACTTTTTAAGCACAAATTGCATCTTATGTACAATTATTGGATGGTGTTTATGTTCCCTGGAGCCCGATATTGTATGTCTAAAAAAGTACGTGCTGCACGTACTTTTTAGACTACATCTGAAATTTAACATTACAAACATGGGTTCATCACATGCATCCAAGTGCACATCTCATAGCAAGCTGGAAGAAAAATTGTATAGAACCATTGTACAGTCAAAAACGCATAGCACTGTACAATTGTAGCGTCTGTGGGCACCTTTAGATACATTTCACAACCGACCAGGAGGAGGGTTGAGTGGACCGCACATGAGCAGGAGTCCTGCTTCCACTCAGGGCATTCAAAGACCCTGTCCGAGCGGTCACTCCATGATACATGTCGCCAGTGAAACTGCATACCGCAATGCAATTCTTGGCACTTATAGTGTAATGAATTAACGATAAACATACAGGAACTTCAACAATAACCTACTAACCTGGGTCAGCCATAGCTATGGGATGGTACACAGAGTGGCCTGTATTCCACCTACAGAAAAAGTCAGCCGTATAAATACTCTGTAAATGTTTAAAGTTTTTTTTAGATCATTTTTAACGTGGTTTTAATACAATTGTAAAACTTGATTAGATAATAGTGAATTATAGGTATTGAGATATCAACACATTAATTCTGTGAAACAAAATTAGATCACAGTAGCCAGTACCAGGGCTGGGCAACACCAGCCCTCCAGATGATGAACTACACATCCCAGCATGCCTTCCATCAGTTTCAGCATGGCCACATAGCAAAACTAATGCAAAGCATCCTGGGATGTGTAGTTCATTAACATCTGGAGGGCCGGTGTTGCCCAGCCCTGCAGTATAGCAATACCCTTTTCACACCAGTCTAAATCCCCGGGTTGGGCCCACGACTAGCGCTGGTGTGAAAGGTTCCAGGGCCAAATTCGCCGGGATTTTAATCCTGCTAGCTAGCAGGGTTGCTCCCAGGCCCTTCCCGGACTACAGGGTGGTGTGAAAAGTTCTTACCCTGCATCCCGGCTTTCTGTCGATGCTAAAAGTGAGCGACCCATGCTCTGAGCTGCTGAGGAAGCCAGCGGGTGACTGCTGGGGATGGAGTGTGCCCCCTCTCCTTCCTGTAGGAAGAAGAGACAGCGGCGCAGCAGCAAAGTGGCCGGGGGCTGGAGGCAGTGTCCACGGAGGAGGGACACTCCTTCCCTCACACCAGAAAATTCAGGGACTAGGCTGGTGTGAAAGAGGCCAACCCGGGAATTTCCCTACATGATCCCTGGACTGTATTCCCAGGCAAGTCCCTGAATTTTCTGGTGTTAAAGGGGTATAAGTTTTGACTTATTGGTTTTAAATACTTCATTATGCCAAATGAAGTTTGGTGGAAGAGGGATAATGATATGGGGCTGCTGTTCTGGGTTTGAGCCAGGCCCCGCCTTCCTCTCCAGTGAAGAGTACTCTTAATGCTTCAGCATAAGACAACATTTTGAACACTGCTAAGCTTTTAACTTTGTGTTTGGAGATGGACATTTTCTATTCCAACATGTGTCCCAGTGTACAAAGCAAGGACTATAAAGACATGGTTTGAGGAGTTTTGGTGTGGAAGAACTTGACTGGCCCACACAGAGCCCTGCCCTCAACCCCTCGTCATTCAACATCGGACCTTATGGATAAATATTTGACAGAATGAATGGGCACAAATTCCCACAGAAATACTCAACAATCTTGTGGAAAGCCTTCCATGAAGAGTAATAAAGTTTGTCCACCTTTTGGCAGCCATAACGGTTTCAAACAGTCGCTGTTGGTGTAATGGTCAGGCGTAAGAATACTTCACATAGCGGCCATTTACTGAAGTACTAAAGGTGCTTCATTAACTTTTTCCAAGTGCATAGGTGCGAATGAGCTTTCAAAGACGGAATTGGCATTACTAACATACAAAAATTCTATGGTGACAAATAGAAAAAGGGCCAAAAACATGAGATGCAAGAATCACTGTGTAGTGTTTTTATTAAAATGACAAGCATGGGCTGGTGACATATTGCCAAGCTTAGCAATGTCATACTGAGAATAGGTATTATGTACAGAGGGACTGGCAGACAATGTAGGGAATACAATAGACCACCTCTGTCTTCAGCTAAATACACTTCAAAACAAAAAAGCTCTCATGCCTGTCCCCCCCCCCCCAACAGCTACAGTACCGATTACTATAATCTAAGGATAAAAGTATTTGCTAAGAATCATTACACCCATCATTGTGCTGCACAAAAAACTAGTCATGCATGCAAGAGAAGCCAATGTAAAAGGATGTGAGACTAATTAGGAGGTGTCCCCAAAAGGCTACATCATTTCCTCAGCTGTTCCTGTCTAATCTTTTTAGGGAAACCAACCAGGAAGCAGTATTTTTTCTCCATGAGGAGCAGCACCATAAGCATTACGGCATTTCTCTCCCTTCACTTATTTCTAGGCTATAAACATATATAGACAAATTCAGATCTGGGACTTAAACAACAAATCAGGCCACTAATTAATGAAAGCGGACTTACACATTTGAGGAAAAAATAATTGCAAATTTACATTTTATTTAAAAATAAACAGGCAGTTTTAATACTTTTCCCCCCATTTAACAGTCTTAAAGAAGCCATGGTATTATTGCAGGGAGTACAATACAAGTGCAAAATGGGGGCGGAGCTTATCTGCAAGATGTATTCTTTTAGCGATTGGCTGAAGTTCACTGACATTTGTTCTACTCCAAGTGCTGATCAAAAGGGAGAATAAAGGAAAGGGGGCAATACACACAAAGTCAATGTTGACATATCATAGCAGATAAATCAGAGTGTGCATATTTCACAGCTGAGTAATCTGCAAGTTAATATTTAGTGTCCTGCAGTAAATAAGGAGATCCAGCTTCTAAAGAGTACTTTATATTCACCCATGTCTGTACCCAGGCCAGTCTGGTTAGCGGTTACTGGAAGGGCTTTGTGTTATAAAGACCTGAGCTGTGATTCAGATTTAATTTAAATCCTGGGATTCCAGCTCGTACCCTCGGTAGACTAATACTTCAGTCTATTAAGTCTGGGATTCCTGCTGCCAGCTATTTGTTCTCAAAGTCTACGGCAAACACTGAAGACACAGAACAAAGTACTAATTATGGTAAATGACAATTCATTACGTGGCCATTGCTTTATGCTGGACTGCTAGAAAAAGAACTGGAGAGCGGAACAATGGCCAAAATATGTGTGTGTGTGTGTGTGTGTAAAAAGGACTTGATAAATGTACTTTGAAAGTATATGGTGCAGTTCTTCACAATCAATGATTAGACTACACTTATATATAATATATACACACACATACATACATACATACATACATACATACATACATACATACATACATACATACATACGCTCTGTACTGTGAAAATGTGTTCACCTTATGGTGCGGTGAGTGCCGTATTAGCAGTTTAAATTCCAACATAATAAAAACACAAAACCATGAGAAAATGCTCTCAGGTGCGATGATAATGAACAAGGCTAAATATGCATAAAAAGTAAAAGTAATATGATCATCAATTCATACAAGAAAACAATGCTGTAAGAAAGCCGTGCTGATTGTGAAAAGGTCAAGGAGGGCAACACTTACTAACCCCGACAGTGACATACTGTCAGCAGCACGTCAGCTGCTGTACAGCAACCCCATCTGTCAGATGCACCCGAACAGTAATGCATTTGACGTCATATAAGCCCATCTAGTCTGCCCACTAGGGTTCATTATTGCTAGTAGCCGATTAATCTTATAGCATATTTTTGCATTTTGGGACCAAACCATAGTACATGGATGACACCCACCCATGGGGAAAATATACAAACTCCACAGCTAGATTCAAACCCGTGCCCTCAGTGCTGTGAGGTAGCAATGCTAAAAATTGCACTATCTGGACAAGCCAGTCCATCCTGGGGATGTAAAACGTGTTCAGGTACTTGTGTAGTTTCATGGCAACAGTTACGTAGTCAGCGTAGCGTCCCTGTCAGAATCAGTGTAGTGTTCCCACGCCCAGCGTCCCTGTCAATATCAGCGTAGTGTTCCCGCCCGTTCGTGGCTAGCCGGAGCTTACGTAGTTAGCATTTAGCGTAGTCAGTCAGCGCTTATTACATTGTGTGGGAACCATTGACCATTTTAACCTGCCTGACATGACAGTTGTGAATGTGTTTCTGAAATACCCCCACTATCAACGCTTGTCCGAAGGGCATAGCGAGCGGGCATAGCGAGCCCTGTGAGGGGACGCAGTACGCATCCTACCAACCTGTTCATGCCCCCACTATCCACGTCAGCGTGGAGTTGATTTTATAAAGAGTAGCGAGCCACCGAGCCTGAAGCGTGGCGAGCTCCGCGAGGGGATGCGGAAAACACGTCAAGTAATCCGCATCCGCTAGCCACACTTTATAAAATCATCTCCACGCCGACGTGGAGAGTGGGGTATGAACAGGTCGGGAGGATGCGTACCGCAGGGCTCGATACGCTCGCCACACTTCTGGCTGGCGTGGATAGTGGGGGTTTGAAATTGAGGCATTTGCCAGTATGTAACATGGAGCACTGGCAAATGCGTCTTTTATTGTACATGAGACGCACTTGCGCCCCCATACCCCCTTTGTGCACGAAACGCTCTCGCTACCCCTAACCCTGTACGTCTCCCTGAAGTGGACACAGGCAGGGTTGCTGTACCCTGCCTCAAGAATTACTGAGACGCACAAGTGTCTGAGACGCTCCTGCGCCTCAGACAGATGAAGCGCCTCTCCGCTGGCGTCCACATGATCCCCTCTCCGCCGGCGTTATAGCTGCAGTTCCCGTAGACAGTACGGTGACTAGCTGCCTGACAGGGACACTACGCTGACTACACACAGGGCTGCCGTGGAGTCACTACGCTAGACCGACAACGTAGCTTAGCCTAGGCTGAAAATGCAGCGTAGCCAGCCGCCGTGAAACTACACAAGTACCCATGTTCACAATGCGCGCGTTAAACAAAATCCCTGAAGTACAGCCGATAACGACAGGATGAAACACATGCCAGTCACAAGCTTTTTCCAACATCTTCAGCTACCAACAAAGCTGCATAGGGGAGGAACACAAGCAACACAGGAGACACTGTACACTTTGCACCCACTGAAATATTCATGCACGAGTTTAATTCGAATTTACCAGTGAAAATATGGAGTAGTTCAGTAATTTTTATTAAGAATATTCTCTATATATATTAAAAAGAAAAACCACCTTTCAAATTTCTATACATGCAATTAACCCACCTAAATAACAATAATCACAATGTACATAAATAAAGGGTACTTATGTATTATCTGGGCTCCCATGTTAAATGCACCCCATTTTTTCATACCCCATCTATCCAACTACGCATGGAGTTGATTTTATATAGTGTGGCGAGCGCAGCGAGCCACCGTGCCCGAAGCGTGGCGAGCGCAGCGAGCCCCGCGAGGGGACGCGGTCTCATAAGAAAAACGGGAGCCCAGATATTACATAAGTACCAAATAAACTCCTACAGGTTGCTTGTAACCAAAAGACTTTACAATTTCTAGCTAAATTGCAACATTAAATGATGCATACAATTGCTAAATGAAATGATACTGTTCTTGCTACATAATTGCAGGTGGGTCTGCAGTCCACCTTCACATCTCAGCCATCAGCTGGGAGCTTTATTTTGCAACACAAGCCATTTAATCGCTGTAAATATTAGAGAAAATACACTCAATATGGCATGCAAGACATCTGTTCCACAGGGGGCTTTAAAATGAAGCACTACAGGGAGTAATTGAACAAGCAGCTGTCAGTGCCTCCTACAAGGCTTCTACATTAAATAGACGAATACACATTGTGACAGGTGGACATAAGTGGTAACAGGGAAATAGCCAAAAATATAAAATTCAAGAGAATATCCTAATGTATCTTGCAGTGACTGAAGCCAATTCTTAATTTTTTCTTTTTTTGCATTCCTCATCTCCGGAGCAAGAGTACATATGAAATACACGGAAAAAAGCGAAGAGGAAAATCTTAAAATGTGCAGAAAAATCCTTATTAATTTGGGGGATGGTGCAAACGATCTGCGATCTGTCCGGTGATCGCTGAAAGTAACCAAGTTACAGACACCTAGTACTCGTATAAGGACCATGATCTGAATTTTTTAACCTGTATAAAGATCATTGATCCCAAGTATTTCATCTACTGCCTTCGCATTCAACTCCTTTTACCTCTGGTAACTACAAATGCAGGCATCCACCAGCGAGCTGCTGAGTCTTGCAAAGCTCATCTGTCGCAGATGTAAAGGTGGCAATACATCAGGGAAACTTCTCCAAGGGTAGAAGTCACATGCGACCAGACACGGCACCACTACTACTTCACAGCACTTGTATCATTAGTTAATTAACTGGCCATGACAGTGTGTGTGGAGTATCACTGCTTGGTTTGTACTACAGCAGCTGGAGGCATATAGTGGTATTACGGTGTGTATAGTGTAAGGGGCATTATGGTGTGTGGCATATAGGGTAAGGTTCATTATGGTGTGTCGTAAAGTGCATTATGGTGTGTGGTGTATAGTGCAAGGTGCATTATGGTGTGGCATATAGTGTAAAGTGAATTACGGTGTGTGGTGTATAATGTGTGATTGACATCATGGTGTGTAACAATGTGTAATGGGTGTAATCGTGGCGCAGTGTCCCAATTTATTAGATATGATTTTTTTTTGTAATGTAAAATTTCGCCTCCCAATTGAAAAATGTGCCCTGCCCAGTGGTCAGCACCCTGTCCTAAAAAAATCCTAGAGTGAATACTAAATGTTCATACACTATATGGGCAATATTGCTCTTTTTAAAAATCACAACATGTTTGCTGCACTCAATGGCCAATACACTCTCCCAGAGGTACGTAGAAGACTGAGCGGATCATTAATGAGAGCCACGCAGCCTGGCCCTCGCTCCCACCCACGACCGCCATCTCTCACCTGTATGCACTTGCCGATTCAGTCTCCCCACAGCTACCAATATCAGAGGCTGCGGGGATCACAGGCGTGTACGCACCTTAAGGATAGCATTGGACAAAATAATTGTTGGTGTTCTGTATAGATGTGGTCACACCTGACCTGGCAGAGCCATATCACACCTGTTTATGCTCCTTCTAGGTGCCAGAGTCTTCCATGAGCTTCAAAGTCATCAACCAGCTAATAGGTTGGCATGAATCCCAGAGTTGTCATCTGCATGGTCAGTGTATCGGATTGACACCTTGGCTGATATCACCTGATAATCCCAGAGAGTGGTGGCTTTTGGGACTTATTGATTAACCCTCAAGGAATCAATTAGAACGGAATTCCCCCATAGACTGAGTTTTTGCCACAACTGTCTGATTAGATATTTGCACTAACGAGCAGGTATACATGATAAAGCGAGCGTATGTGCGCCTATAATCATTTCACATACATAAAACTGTACCAATCAGACAGAATTCTTTAATAAAAAGGGGAAATCCTTCTGGAATGGTGTCACTAATTGATGTCAGTGGGAAGTAATTAACTATGCACATAAACAAGCAGAACTCCTACTTCCCAAGCTACCAGTTCATCGTCATTTTCCTTGCAGGAAAAATAGTCTTTTGAATAAAAATAAAAAAAGGCTTTGTGTAAATTGTGCAGCATGTAGACTAAATACTGTAATGATAAATAATTCAAAATCACATAAACCACATCTCTAATTATACCACGGGAGGAAAGAGAAGGCTTTTTTCCATGCTAAAAACAAGCATTGTGCTCAAATACTCATAGCAAACGTTCAGTGAAAACAGGGGAAAGTAAATTTATACAAGAAGATCTGAAGCATAATGGCTAGACCTGGGGGTAGCCAACTCCAGTCCGCGAGAGCTACCAACAGTTAATGTTTTCCAGATCTACTCACAGAATCACAAGTGAAGTAATTCGCTCCAACTGTTGATCTTTTAAAATGTGTCAGTGAGTAACGAGTGCACCTGTGCAGCAGCTAGGTTGTCTGGAAAATGAACTGTTGGTAGCTCTCGAGGACTGGAGTTGGCTACCACTGGGCTAGACCATCAGTTAAGTGAGAAAATCCTTATAGCCCCCCCCCCCCCCCCCCTCTATGGCATGGTGTATACAAAATATAATGCATTTAATGTCAAGTCCCATCCACAAGATCTCATTATTGTATGCAAATATTGTAAAATACAGCTATATTAGAAATCCAAAATACTTCTGGTACCAAACATTTCAGATACGGGGTACAAGCAGAAAAATCAGACAAAAACTTGGTCCATGATGCTGTTTTATGCCCCCAATGAAAGCACTGGCATTCTCAGACACCGCAGATCACTGAAATGGCCAGTATCTCCTTTATGGTGCAATTGAACTCACGTTGAATTAAACTGACCCCATAGTAAGTTGGTGCAGCATGTGTGTGTGGGGTGGGGGTGCTTTGCAGATATATACATGGCTTCTCTTCCTTAAGAAAAACAAGTCATATGTTTGATAGAACTTTTGAATAAGTATTTTAGACTTTAATAAGCCAAAGAACTATAGCGTCAGCTAGGGAATATAAAATACATTTTAAAAACACAGGCACACCACCATAGTGGATAGAAGGGCATGAAATACCACCTGGGGGCACATGCTTGCTCAAAAAAAAAAAAAAAAAATATATAATAATAATAATAATAATAATAATACAAAAAAAACTCATGTTGACCTTTCAACCTAAGCCCTGTCGAATTTCGGTCATCAAGCCAAAGCATGTAGATCTGAAATAGGGATGACTTTAGTGACTGTATCCCATTTCCGCTGGGTTACGGTGTGTGCACGTGCAATATCCCGGGTGTATTGCTGGCAATGGGAATGGGGTAGTATTCTACTTCTCTTCGTTTTAGTGAAAATACCATGTGGAAGAAAACTCCTTCCCGCATTGTTCTAAAACGTTAGTCACACAAATCTGCTCCCTACACAGACACCTTAATTAACTCCTCTGCTGCCAGAGGAAATCCAAACAGTTTCAGCTCGGCAAGGATTAACCAACATGACTAATGGTGAGATGAGCGTTCTGGGCGATGCTAGATCACTCAGCGATCTGTCAGGGACAGTGTTCTCCGTGAGAATGGCCCTGACACAGACGATTATAGATTTATACAGCCTGCTGGATATTAAATTATAGGGGTGTAGGGCCAAAGCTACGCGCAGGGCAGCACATTGCTATGGCCCTACACACGGAGTGATGTAGGGGCATTTCCTAAGCAAACTAGTGAGATCGCTTAGAAATTGCTCCATGTGTAGGCCCCATAAAACAAATGTAGTGCTGACATATTTTGAACCTAATAACACAATAAAACTGCTATACCTATTATACACCCATGATGCATAGAAGACTAAACCACACGATTTGACTGGCTGCTTAAATTAGATCGCATTTGTTCAAAAGAAAAAATGAACAAAAACACATCAGCAGCAAGCACCAACACTAAGAAGCCAACAGTGTAATGCAATTAAAAAATTGGGTTAATTTGGTGCCTAAGTGCTTAGCACTAATACAGATTTGTTGTTATACCTTTAACAGGTCACTTACCTATACCTTCCAAAATTATACATTTCCCATTAGTTCTTCAAAACATCCCAGCATATTGGGGAGGGGGGTACGATACACGGTCAAGGAAGGCGAAACTGCAGCCACATGAAGACGTTGCCAGGGAGACCATATGTTTACTGCAGCACCAACTTCCTCTCCTGTAAAATGCAGCCTATAGAGCCAAAGGGGAGTATAAGAGTGAAATACACCCCCCCCCCCCCCCTCCACAAACAAACACACACACACACACACACACACACACACACATTCCATGGGACTGATATCTGAGGGCAGCAGGCATGCAGCTATCAGGTCTCCACAGACTGCTATTGCCAAAGTGATCTGTAGCAGTATCACACACACCGAGAACTCCGAAAGCAAAGTGTAGCCAAGTTTCTTACAAGAAAATTCAAGGTTGATAACTTTTGTTACAGATCATGACAGCTATTTCTTTCTGTCTAGGACTTTATGTTCCTTTGTTAAACAATGTACAACAATGCAACCCGTGCTGGGAATGCAAAGAGAAAAAAAAAAAACAACCCGAAAACACACGATCATTAAACATCTGCTAGAAAAATAGCATCATTTCACCAAACCTACAAAGATTTCTACCTTTAAATAGCAGCTCCTATCTAATGTCAGCGGCTGTATAGTGAGAGCAGCATGCAACACTTTTATTTTTGGGGAAAGAAATTGAAACAAAACGTGTGCATTTAAATCAACTACTAGACCAGAGGTTCTCAAACTATATTTCTTTGAGACCACAGCTGACAATTAAAAAAAGTTACCACAGAAAGGCCACCACGCAAGCTTCAGCAGCAGACAACAGCAGCCCACAGAAGCTCAAAACAGACGTGAAGCGACCACTAATGTGATCACCTATAACCTTTCACATTGCAGATACCGGGTCGCACCCGATATTTAGCATTTGTGAGATGATGCTTTTTGGATACTTTTTATTAAAGGGACAATCCTTTAAAACAGAGTTTGACAGGCATCCTGCACGACCGCCAACTCAGGGAGTTTTACATGTGAATGGTTTTTATACACCCTGTGAAGTTTTAAAGGGATGGCAGGGAGAGGTAGAGGATGACAGAGGGAAGACCGTGGGTAACTGGGGAGGCAGAGGATGACAGGGGATAAACTGAACGATTGGGGGAGGCCACGCGATATGGGCAGGCAGGATAAGGTAATCGGAGGGTAACCGGTAGACGACGAATGGAGGAAACAAGGTGGCAGTAAATGTTTGCAGGATGTGGAGGGGGCACATTACTATTCAAACGGTATGTGCTCCTTTCCTCCTCCACATCCCAGCTCAGCGCTTACCCCTCTCAAGCTTCCCGGTTTCTCCCTCCACATTGATCCTAGATTTTGTGCTCACAACAGGGTGGGTCTGTACTATGGAGAAGCTGAGCAGTGAGGAGAGGGCTAGGTGGGACAGGTGAAACTGAACACTGGGGGCAGCAGCTGCTGTCCGACGACCCCAATATCGATGCCAGCCATCCGAAGAGTAAAGGCCCCCATACAATGGGCGATTTGCCTTCAGTTTGCAGCAATCACAGGAAAAGAACCCAAATTGCAGGTGAATGACAGCGGGTATGATGCAATGCGCAGTCCAGTGAGCATCGCATCGAACCCTCCTAGTCGCCCCTGCTGCAGAAGTCTCTAGGATTTATTTTAAGCCGGGCAGGCTTGGCTGGAATATTATGCAATATATCGCATGCAAAAGGACTGTATGCAATATATCGCATGCGATCCTGCCTTCCCGGGCTTCTCAAAGGTCACGGTAACATAAGGTGGGCTTAACAGTTCAACTGATTCAGACTCTTTGGATTACCGGCTGAGAAATCACTCAGCCTGAGCTCCTCCTACCTGCTACCCCAAGCTGAGATGGGAGTGAACCACTTTGAGAACTGCTGTACTAGACAGGTTTTAAAGAGCTGCTCTTGACTGGAAACCTGCAGAACAGCCTGTGACCAAGTACTTTAAAACCCGTCGACATTCCTTAGCTTCTTTGAAATACAAGATGATCGACACAAGACAGAAGAAAGGTACTCTCGGTTGATTTGGGGGGGGGGGGGGGAGAGACTCTTTATGAAATTAAAATGTAATTTAAATATAGTGGGAGCAAGAAGTCCTGGTTTGTAGTCCTGATTTTAGTAGCAGGGTAACCCTCATCAGAGGTGGCGCCAGATCAATAACTACCCTTTTCTTTATTAACTTTGTACAATAAGAAGAAAATAGGGGTATGTGACAATATAAATGACAACATTTACACAAATACTCTAATAAAGACATGGTCACTGACGAAGCCCCGGCGAAATGGCTGTCTAAACCCAGCAGGTATTTGGAATACGGTTCCAATCTGGGTTGGATCCGGGATTATCCCCATTTACACCGAGATGCCGACCTGGAATCGACCTGGAATATTCCTGGACCGGCACCATTTACACTGCACATGGGCAACACACCTGTACTCCCTTTTGCAATAAGTGGAACAGAACTTCAGTTCACATTAAGGAGTAGAAATAAGGAATTTGGTACTCACCGGTAATTCCCTTTCTCCGAGGTAGCAGGGGACACTGCAGTCATCACGTGTGGGATAGTATGGTGTACTGGAGGAGTCGGCACTTTAAGAAAATTTAAGTGTGGCTGGCTCCTCCCCCCTCTATCCCCACCCAGACCTCAGTCTTAAAAAACCGTGTCCGAGAGGAAGATGATAGGGCAAGCACCCGACAGGAGGAGGACACATCCATTCATAACGAAAATGGAGATTAGAATCCAACACACAACAACTGTTTTAACAGACATATGTATCAACAGACACATTCAGAAACAGAAAGAACAGAAGAAGTAACAGAACTTCTAATAAAACATTCAAAGCGCAAGTTTCATTAACTGTATGACAACCCCCCTGAAGCAGGGGCTAATTGTATGATCTTTATGGCAGGAAAACTAGAGCTGGGAGGGTGTGCAGTGTCCCCTGCTACCTCGGAGAAAGGGAATTACCGGTGAGTACCAAATTCCTTATTTCTCCCTCGGATAGCAGGGGACACTGCAGTCATCACGTGTGGGAATAATACCCAAGCACTACTCCCGGGTGGGAGAGCACTGGGATTCCTGCAACACTGCCCTTCCAAACGAGGCCTCAGAGGAGGCGAAGGTGTCAAACTTGTAAAACCGTGCGAATGTATTTGTACCTGCCCAGGTAGCCGCCCTACAAACCTGAGCCAAGGAGACTCCCCTAGCTAGGGCCCAGGACGTACTGACTGACCTTGTGGAGTGCGCCGAAATGCCAGACGGAACCTGTCTGTGAGCCTGCACATAAGCTTCCTTAATGGTTAGGCACAGCCAACGGGCCAGCGTCTGTTTGGAAGCTGGCCACCCTCTTTTTTCCGCTCCATACAGGACGAAAAGATTATCTGATTTTCTCAGAGCAGCTGTACGTTTGAGATAAATCCGAAGAGCACGGACTACGTCTAGCAAATTTGATTCTCCTGAAAGAACTGGAATCACTATAGGTTCGTTCACGTGAAAAGACGACACCACTTTCGGTAAAAAATCCTTGCATGTCCTCAATTCAGCTCTATCTTTGTGAAAGATCAGGAAAGGTTCCCGACACGATAGCGCCCCCAACTCTGACACCCGACGTGCAGAGGCTAAAGCTAACAACATGACCGTCTTCCATGTTAGGTATTTTTGGTCAACCGAGATAAGGGGTTCAAAAAGGTCTGACTTGAGGAAACTCAAAACCAGCGGTAGTTCCCAGGGTTCCGTTGGAGAAACAAAAGGGGGTTGTATCCTAATCACCCCTTTTAGAAAGGTTTGCACCTCGGGAATGAGGGCTAATCTGCGGTGGAAAAAGATGGAAAGTGCAGAAATTTGCACCTTTAAGGAGCCCAGCCGCAGGCCAGAGTTCAAACCAACTTGTAGGAACTGTAGCAGTCTGGATAGACTAAAGACCGCTCTGGGAAAGTTCTTGGACTCACACCATGTGACATAGGATTTCCATATCCTATGGTAGTGGGCCGATGTAACCCCTTTTCTGGCTTTAAGCATGGTCGGTATTACAGATGATGGAATTCCCCTTCGTTTTAGCAGGTCGGCCTCAACAGCCAGGCCGTCAAATGTAGATGCTTTAAGCCTTGGTAAGCGAATGGTCCCTGTTGAAGCAGATCTGGTCGCATTGGGAGACGCCAAGGGTCGTCTATCAGCAGTAGTTTTAGGTCGGAGTACCACGACCTTCTCGGCCAGTCTGGTGCCACCAATATGACCGTTGTGGCTTCCCTCTTTATCTTCTTGAGGACTCTTGGAAGAAGAGGGAAGGGAGGAAAGATGTAGACTAGCCTGTACTGCCACGGAATGGACAATGCGTCCACCGCCAGCGCCGCTGGATCCAGTGACCTGGCACAATAGAGAGGTAGCTGATGGTTCAGTCTGGAGGCCATCAGGTCTACCTGAGGGGTCCCCCACCTGAGGGCGATCTGATTGAACACCTCCGGGTGGAGGGCCCACTCCCCTGGGTGGAAATCCTGGCGGCTGAGATAATCCGCCTGCCAGTTCTCCACCCCTGGTATGAAAACTGCCGAGAAGTCCGTCGCATGAGCCTCTGCCCATTCCAGAATGGGTCGAACCTCCTTCATGGCAGCGCGGCTCTTTGTGCCCCCTTGCCGATTTATATAGGCTACCGCTGTCATGTTGTCGGACTGGATCCGTATGGAGCGTCCCCTGAGGAGATCGTGTCCCTGTGTTAGGGTCAGCCTGATGGCCCGTAATTCCAGAATATTTATGGGAAGTTTTGCCTCCTGCGATGACCATCTTCCCTGGAACCTGTTGTTTAGCGCTACAGCCCCCCAGCCTCGGAGGCTGGCGTCTGTTGTCACCATTGTCCACGTGCACGTCTTGAAGCTGCGGCCTTGCAGCAGATGTGGAGTATGGAGCCACCATTGAAGTGATGCTCGAGTTTTCTGTGACAGAGAGATTCTCCTGTGGATCTGCAGGTGTGATCCCGACCACTGGGATAATAGATTTTCCTGAAAGGTTCGGGAGTGGAAACGCCCGTATGGGAGGGCCTCGAATGAGGCCACCATCAGTCCCAACAGGCGGGTACAGAGGTGTGCAGAGACTGTGCGTAGTTGCAGAATCTGACGTACTCTTAGTTGCAGAGTCCTGATCTTGTCCAACGGAAGGAATACCCTTTCCTGAACTGTGTCCAAGATCAGGCCCAAGAACTGAAGTCTTTGAGATGGATTTAGTTGTGACTTCTTGTAGTTCATTATCCATCCGTTTTGTACCAGAAAATTGCAGGTTAGGAGTGCGTCTGCTGCCAACTTTTCTGGAGAAGGAGACTTTAAAAGAAGGGCGTCTAAATAGGGTATGATGATAACCCCTTTTAGACGAAGCGCCGTTATCATACAAGACAGTACCTTGGTAAATACCCTCGGGGCGGAGGAGAGGCCGAACGGCAGTCCCCTGAACTGGTAATGATTGTTTTGTATGGCGAACCTGAGGAACCTCTGATGTGGTTCCCAGATGGGTATGTGTAGGTAGGCGTCCTTGATATCCAGGGAAAGAAGAAATTCTCCCTTCTCCAAGGACGCCACTACTGAGCGAATTGACTCCATTTTGAACTTGTGATAGAACACAAATTCGTTCAGATTTTTTAAATTGAGAATGGGCCGGACGGAGCCGTCCGGCTTTGGTACAACAAAGATGCTTGAATAGTACCCGGTGCCCTTTTGGTGCTCTGGGACAATCACCTTTGAAGAGAGGAGTGATTGAATTGACCCACACAGGGCTGAAGCTGTCTCTTCTGAGACTGGAAGTCCTATTGGGAAAAACAAGTTTGGAGGAGGGGCAGAGAGCTCCAGCTTGTAACCCTGAGTCACAATCTGAAGAGCCCAGGCATCTTTGCAGTGGGACCTCCAGGTATCTGCAAAGATTGTCAGCCTGGCGCCCACCTCGGGATCCCCTAGGTGAGCAGGGAGACCGTCATGCCACTGACTTCTCAGTGGACTTGGTGTCTCGAACAGTGGCGGCTGCTGAGGGCTGGGCTGCTCTGGCCCCACGACCCCGGCGGCCTCTGTAGGAGGAGAAACCTCCTCTGGACCTACCTCTAAAGCCTGCGTTCCCTCGAAAGGAGCGAAAAGTAGGTGACACAAACTGCCTTTTTGGAGGCGGAGCAGATGAGGGAAGAAATGCAGACTTCCCCCCTGTTGCTTGGGAGATTAGCCTGTCTAGATCAGGCCCAAAAAGCATGTCGCCCCCGAAGGGAAGAGCCTCCACGGCCTTTTTGATTTCTGGTTCAGCTTGCCAAGAGCGCAGCCAGACTGAACGTCTGGCCACCACCGCAGAAGCTGAGGCCTTTGCTCCTAGGATGGAAATATCAGAAGCAGCCTCCCCTATGTAGGAGGACGCCTCCCTGATGCATTCTGCCAAAGCAATAAGTTCATCTCTGGGAGTATTCTGTTCTAAACCAGAGACCAGATCAGAGGCCCATTTTTCCATTGCTCTTGCAACCCACGCAGATGCCAGAGCAGGGCGCAACAGAACTCCTACATTAGTATAAATGTTTTTGAGAGAGCTATCCAAACGTCTGTCCTGAGATTCCTTCAGGGACACTGCTCCCGGGATAGGGAGTGTGGTTTTCTTAGATAAGCGTGAAAGGGACAAATCTGGGGTGGGAGGAGTCTCCCATTTTTCTCTGGATGCATCAGAGAAGGGGTAAAGGACCCTCAATCTCTTTGACATTTGAAACTTTTTGTCCGGAGACTTCCAGACTTTTAAAAGAGGGTTGTCTAACTCATCTGAGTCCGGAAAAGTTAGGGGCTGCTTTTGGATTCTTCCAAAAATGGACACCTGAGGAGGTGCGGATGTGTCAGCAATGTGGAAAGTATCACGGATTTCCCTGATTAGACCTTCCACTCCCTAGACCTCATCCTCTGGGAGATCATCCCCTGCGGGATCCTGATCTAGATCAGGAGGAAATTCCCCCTCTTCCAATGGGATACAATCCTCTGGGTCATCTGCCAGGACTATGGCCTGAACCGCCCTTCTCTTCACCGGGGGTGTGGAAGGCCTGGTCTGGGAGTAAGCCGACACAGACTGCTTTAGGGAGTCCACAGACTGAATAAGGGATGAAGCCCAAAGAGGCTCAGAAGTAGTTAACTGAGACAGATGGGAGTGAAAAACTTCCCTGTCTTTTCTGGAAGCTTCCATCTCCGCAGTAAAGCTGGAGAGAAGGGTCTGTAAGACATCCCCTGGACATGGGGTGTTTTGCTGTGACCCAGGGGACCTGGGGGTAACAGCAACCTGCACTCTTGCAGAGGACTGAATCCTAGTGTAGCATGGGCCGCACAGGGAAACCCCTTTGATATGTGGAGTATACTGCTCCTTGCACTCCTTACAGGAGTACACCTTTTGTGCTGCTTTTGATGGAGCCCTTCCTGCCATACTGACCAAGGAACTAAGCACCTCACACGCACACCCTTACACAGACACAAGTGATTTCTAGCACCACTAGACACAGTGAGAAGCCCTGAGGCCTGAGTGCTAACAGGGAGAGAGGAGCCAATCCTGCCCCCCGATGTCTATAGTGTCTGGGGATAACCCCTGATGACTCACGGTACAGTCGAGGTCCCAGGGGAAGCGCTGTGACCGCACAGAAGCCGGAATACCGGGGCTGTAGGTGTCTGACTGCGGGAGCAGTGGAGAGAAGCTGCGTTCCGGGCAATGGCGGCCGCTGCAGAGAGAGACGCCGATGCTAGCTCCGCCTCCTTGATGCAGACGCTTCCCGCGCCGATCTGTGGGCGGGAGATACCATCGCAGCCGTGTCAGCGCTGAGCGCGACCTAAAATGGCTGCGGACGCTGACACTCTCTCCCCAGCCAGTGCGCTCACTTCTGGCTGGTCCCCCTCTTCTGTGATCCTGGAGAAGGGGGCATGACCTTGGACCCGGAACGCTCGCTGCGTGCAGCTGCGGCGGGTCCCCAGAGCGGGTGCTCTGGTGGTCTTTTGGTAACAGAGGAACACTGCGTGCAGCGTCGACTGTACCTCTCCAGGGTTCCTTTTCACAGGCAGACCGTCCTGTCTGCCTGCCACTAACATAAAGTTTAAAAAACAAACAAAAAACAGAAATAAAAACCTAATCTCCCTTAGGAGACCCTTGCCCAGGAGACCGACTCCTCCGGGCACTTTTTTAAGACTGAGGTCTGGGTGGGGATAGAGGGGGGAGGAGCCAGCCACACTTAAATTTTCTTAAAGTGCCGACTCCTCCAGTACACCATACTATCCCACACGTGATGACTGCAGTGTCCCCTGCTATCCGAGGGAGAAAAGGCACAATTTAGAATGGTTAACTGTTTGCTCTCTGTATACAGTTAAAACACAAAAACACAGAACCACTACAAGCTGTAGTAAAAAGGCCAATTGCAAGATCTACGCAGTGCAAACCTTCAGGGATTTGCAAATTTACCCAGTGGTAATGTAGAATGTATAAAAATGGCATGACTAGACCAATTCATTACAAAAGATTAACACACAGAAACTATCTAGTTATACATATTCAAGAGGGATCCCAGGTCTAAACGGATCTGCTTATCATCAACTTGCCGGTTAGGCATTTTGTACAGTTCCAAGATTTGTAAGAAAAAAAAAAAAAAAATTGGAAACCCCCCACAAATCTTCATCGCGTTACAGCTTTACACGTTAACCAAAATTCCCAGCATACACTGCAAGTCTACAGCCCTGGACTATGCACACCTACAGGACACGCAAGGATTGTTTAAAGCAGAGAGAAGCATGATCCTATAGATTGCCTATAGGCTACAAAAGGCCACTGGCATTTGTGATGCAGTTAAAAATTATATATATTTTAGAGATTTATATGCAGGTTCAAAGCAGAATCTTATTGGCTATCCCAAATCACATGACAGTTGATAGCCAATAAGATCTTGCTTTGAAATCAGAGCCTGCACATCCATCTATCTACACCAGGCATTCCCAACCACGGTCCTCAAGGCACACCAACATTAGTTATATCCAGGCTTGAGCACAGGTGATTTAATTAGTACCTGAGTGATTCTGATTAAACCATCTGTGCTGAAGCCTGGATATCACTAAAACCTGCACTGTTGGTGTGCCTTGAGGACCGTGGTTGGGAAAGCCTGATACACACTAATTTTTATATATATATCTTATATATATATCTTTCCTAGCACGGCGCCCGTCTCATTGATTGTATGCCTTAAGTTTAAGTTACTTAAGGCATACAATCAACTGCGATGGACCCGATTTTTTTAATCTCATGGATCTTATGCATCCATAAAGATGCATGAGATCCAGAATCGTGAGCCCCAAATAACCATTGTTAACGCCACCAGCACTATCAATGGCAACCCGAACCGTGGCGAGCGCAGCAAGCCCGCGAGGGGTGGCGGTACGCGTCCTCCGACCTTTTCATCCCCCCACTATCCACGTCGGCGTGGAGTTGATTTTATATAGTGTGGCGAAGCGTGGCGAGCCCCGCGAGGGGACGCGGACTACTTTACATGTATTCCGCGTGCGCTCGCCACGCTTCGGGCTCGGTGGTTTGCCGCGCTCGCCACACTATATAAAGTCAACTCCACGCCGACGTGGTTAGTGGGGATATGAAAAGGTCGGAGGACGCGTACCGCCACGCTTCGGGTTGGCGTCAATAGTGGGGGGGCCATTTCACCCATGAGGGGGGGGTTAGCAATTAAGATTGGGGTTTTGGGGGCTTTTTACATTGATTCCAATGTAAAAATCTCGTCGATCGCATCATCTCATGCATCTTATGCCGCACAAACACATAAGATGCATGAGATGCTTGAGATATCAGCCCCACACATACAATGTAGATCGTGGGCGCCGTGCTAGGAAAGCAGTAATATATATATATATATATATAGATAGATATAGTACTGCCTTCCTAGCACGGCGCCCACGTTCTTGTATGTGTGGGGCTGATATCTCAAGCATCTCATGCATCTTATGTGTTTGTGCGGCATAAGATGCATGAGATGATGCAATGCACGAGATTTTTATACATACATACACACGTTATAGTGTGTACACGGCATAAGAGCACATCAAATGCACACTTGGGGGGCCTATTCAATGCTGCCTCTTCAGGCAAGTTCCATATGCATATCCCTTTGAGGCACTTATGTATGATACCCCTTTCACACAGAAAATGAAATACCCGGGGGAAGCAGTTCCACCCTGGAAAAGGGCCCATCCGTGTCGGAATTGACCAGGGTCGAGGACACGGGAATTATGACCCGTGTTGACCCTTTCGCAAAGAAGAAATACCCGGGCTGCACCCGGCAAAATTACACGGCATTTGAAATGCTGTGTATTTGCCGTGATTTTCATACTTTTCTGTCTGAAAGGGGTATTCTATAGTTTCCCTTCTGGACCTACAAGCTATGTTATTACTGGTGCCTGTCCTTGTGTTTCCCTCCTATGTCCCTATAGATTGTAAGCTTGCAGCAGGGTCCTCTTACCTCCAAGTCTCTTTTGTTACCCAGTTTGTTTTAGCTCTGTTTACAATTGTAAAGTGCAACGAAACCTGCTGCGCTATATAAGAATCTGCTGCGCTATATAAGAAGCATTGCTTGAAGAGGCAGATCGACAGAACAGGCCCGACTTGCCGATACCGGCAGTGAATTGTCGCGATCACTGCTAAATCTCGACAATCCAAAGCCATTTACATGGAAACGTCCTTTTTTTAATCTCCAAGCAGAACATGGAGTCCCGTCTGAATACCCCCCTAGGTTTTAGCAGCATTTTTAGAAACACGTATGTATTAAAAGTGTGAAATAGAAAGAAATGAACACTAGCAAAGACACAAATGGCTCTGGGATCACAAGGAACAGTTAATTTGCATCATACCTATTAATCTTTAATTAAAAACAAAAGTAAAATGCTGAACTCTACACTGCTGGATATGTACCCTTACAGACTATTCTTATGTATGATAATGGGATGTTGTTCCACTTTGCAGCTTAAGGCAAGCTTACATTTGGAATCCAGGCCATGTGTATGTCAAGGAAATGGATGGCAATTTAAACGGAAAGCACTTTAACAAACAGGTGAACAATCTTCAAATAGAATTAGTAAACTTGTTTGAAGTAGATCCTGACAGAGGACTACAGGAGAAAACTGCATCCCATCAAGCTATTGTGCCAGACCAATAACAACACTCCTGACAGCCACACACAGCGCATTTACAAAAGTCAATGAGAGGTCACATGACAAGATCACTAAACATAAACCCTGTATTAACACTTTATACTCTAAGCTTGTAACCCAACTGCCATTTAAATTGGCTAAAGAGCACACTAATACCCTGGGTCCGGCACTTTCAAAACAATTAAACCCAGGTCTCCAACTATACAGAGAGAGACCCGGGTTTCAGTTATTATAACCTGAATTGCCGGGTCGGTCTACCCGGGATAAAAGTTTTAGTGCTTTTAAGAGGTGGTTATTAATGATCCATAGGAGCACACATAGTTGACTATGTAGCTGGTAGGCTGAACAACATGCACAATGACCTTAACGTAAAGCGTAAAGTACGTACCCTAAAACATACTTAATAGTGAAAATGCCAATTGAATTGCAGCCAAATACTATTTCTGGTGGAGAAATCTAAGCAAACTAGAACAAAAAACTAAAATAAGCCACCTTAATAATTCCAATTTCTTTACCACTATTACTCCTTTCACATTACAAAACCCACCCCGCACTCAGGATTTGGACATGGGCCCGTTTTGGGAGCGACCCGGCATTTGCAAGGTCCCTGATGTCATCAGGGGGGGGTCAGGGGAGGAGGAAGCGTAGTGTGAACGGGTCCGGTTAGCTCGAAGCGGGTTACCCTTTCACACTGCCAGCAACCCGGGTCGGATTGCTAGACTTTGCACGGTAACCTGGGTCGGACCTGGGTCAGATTTGTGCAGTGTGAAAGAAATACATGACATCTAAAATTGAGACCACTGTAACAAGAAAGAGAAGGAAACTCAAGAAAACAAAACAAAAAAATATTCAAGAAGAATCTGCAAGTGTTACCAGCCAGCAGCTAAAACTGTTCAGACTACATTGGCTATAAAAGAGATGAACACGGAACTTTGATATTACAGAGAACATGTGTCCATTAAAGGGCATCACAAGCACTCTTACATTGGGCAGCTGTTCAAGAATGTTCTAGCATAAGTTAAATACATATGGGATCCACAGTAGTCTGTAATGTTCCAATGCACGGGCATCTCTGAATAAAGACTACGTAGAAAAGCGGATACAGAAATCTGCAATCCCAATAGTGACAACACCGATTTGTCAAGGAGAAAAGGGAGCTGCTCTGGCAGACACACAACATAGCTTAGCACTTACTAGATTCTTGGCTAACCATGGTAAGTTATTTAAAGGATGTGCTTTCAGCTCCAGAATGTATTTGTACTAATTACCAAGCTATTAAAGCTCTGCGTGATGGACCTGCAGCCTGGGAGTACAGTACTGAATATTAAAGGACAATGCAGGACTAGGTAACTGTTAGGAAACAAAAAGTAGACTTTTCCATTTTATTAAAGACAATATAAATGCACATTTACAGTCTCTGCAATATTGAATATTATTCACAATACAGGATTGTTAAGCATATAGACCTCACAATTGCTGATAGTTTAATATTTTTAAATATGGTACACACCATAGAGCTAGTAAAGATCATTATGGGTTTTACAAATACACTGGTGTTCAGGCCGTTTTATTCCTAGGTTTGGGTAGCCACGGGCATTCGATTTGTATATCAACAGCAGTAACCGTGCAGATGGGTATTGGCTTCTATTTTTGGATCTATTCTCATATAGCGGTTTATTTACCAAGATGGAGGTTCTATTGAAGATGGGATGTTGCTATGAGCAACCAAATCAGAAAATAGTTATTATCTTCCAGAAGGTGCTAAATAATTAAGTATATTCTGACTGCCCAGTGGCACACCACTGAGCTGAATTCCGCCCTATGAGATCCAAGGACACCTTTGTATAATGTAGGGTACACACCTGAACGATCATGATCCTGAGACAATCATACAATGGTCGCACGATCTGTTGGAGCACACTATCAGATCACGATCTGTACCCAGTTAAAGGGATCTTTTACAAATCCTGACTGCAGCAGTTAGGATCTCCAAAAACGACCAGCGGGGACGCGCATCAGAATCGGATCTAAAACATGCCAAAAAACATGCACAATTTACAGACAATTGGTCGAAATTGCATCAAAATTTACGGGATTGCATCCAAATCGTTCTGGTGTGTACCCAGCATAAGACCAGGATAAAAATACCACACACTGAATGAAGAGAAATATGGCTTTTAGTAAAAAATATATACAAAAAAAAAAAAGTCACACTGCATTGACAACCAATCAAATCAGAACAGCCTCATGAGGAAAAGGGTACTTATTCTAAATAAAAATAGTTTTCTTGTACAAGAAGTAAAAAAAAAATGAAAATCTGAATAGATTTGGCTATGTAAGGATTATTTACAGTAAATTTAACATCAATAGGCTGCCTGCTCAACTCTAAAGGGCCCTACACACAGCGATATTTAGCCACTTTGAGTGATTTTACATAATCGCTCAGAAATTGGCTTACTATCGCTGTGTATGTAGCCCACACAGCAACCCCGGATACAGAACATCCCTGTTTGTTATTATCGCTCAGAAGGTCCCCACATGTCTGCTTGTGTGGTGGCCTCTGAGCGACCAGCCACCCTGACCTCCCGTGACACCGCCTCTGAAGCCTGCCCCTAGAAAAGCCAGAGCACATGGACTAGAAGCAGCTTGGAGACTAGAGCACCAGAGTCCCGCCCGGCACTGGCACAAGGTCCTGGGCAGCTCGCAGCGCAGGTGATCAGCTGGGAATGCAGTGCTGCGATTTGCCTACCTCTCAAGTGAGCAGTGAATGTGCTGATTTTGACAGGTGACAATGGTTTGTTACGATCTGCTGGCGGGGTTGCTTTTCCAGACTCCGTGCCGTAGTGTAGTAATGAGCGGGTATTTTCCTCCAATTGTGGTGTTCACATACATATATGCATGTGTGGCAGGGACTCCTGCAGTCACGCGTTGGCTTCTGTCAGGAGATGCTTTGCTTTGGTTTCAGAGAAGGTAACGTGGAGTTTTCATTTGCACCTAGTGAAGTATTTTTCACCATAAATTAAATCACTAGTGGAAATACGTACAATTAGCACCTTATTTGGGGGGCACTATTGCACCAATGTTTACATGTCACACAGTGACGTGTCATATGACACTCCCCCAGGGTTTATTACAACCCGTTATTTAAATTGAGAGATTTGAAATCTCTCATTATGAATCTCCGGCACAAATCTCTGTATGTGTGGGCTCATTATCTGAGAGATTCTGTTTAAGGGAAATCTCTCATGCTGAATCTCCCATTATGAATCTGTCACAAATCCCTTCGTGTGTAGGGCCCTTAAGGAGGAGTACCAAGAAAAAGGGGAGCAACGGTCCTGGTCATGTGCTGGTCTGCAACAGCACACCATGGTGGAGCACCTAAGTAAACTTCCCCCAAAGTCTTCTGAATAATTTGCATACTGCATAAATAAAAATGCCAGATATTGAAGTTGGAATTTGAGCAGCGCATAAAATAAATAAATAAATTAAGATTTCTTAAGGTGCCCACACACGCACCGATCCTGGCGTGCGTTCTGTGCTTAACTAGCACACATAGCATCGCATTGTATGCCTTGTGCATACGATGTGCATGCGATGCGATGCTATGCTAGAAAAAGCTAGTACAAAAAGTATGTGCAGCACATACTTTTTGTACTGTACGATGAGGTGCCGCGGGAGCGAGCACCCCATCGTACAGCATCGCACCGCCGGGATCGGTGCATGTGTGGGCACCTTTAGAAAAGGAGTTGAGAAAGGAGTTAAACAGGTCTTGGCAAAAAAAAAAAAAAACCCCACAACATTCAGTTAATTCTTTGCCAAACAGTAAATCAAAATGATTAATCATGTGGAACTCATCGAATGAAGCTACAATACATGGGCATAGAAAACCAATGTTCCTTTGTGGAAGATTATTTCACCTTGCTTTGCGGTAGCTTTGGAGGTGCAATGATGGGTACTCTTTACTTAGAAGGGCGCCCATCTCGGCCATCTCAGGCATTGAATGCACTAAAAAATCAGGTGCGATGCGACAGACGAGATGCCCGAGATTTCCCATAGGGAACAATGTTAAATGTCTCAATTGACCCGATTTTCCTGTTCAATGCCTCAATTGACCCAATTTTTCCATAGGAAACAATGTTAAATGGGCCACAGAGGCCAAATAGGCACCCTGAAGTGAATAATGGCCACCCGAATTGTTAACGCCACCCCACGATCAACGTCAACCCGAAGCGTGGCGAGCGCAGCGAGCCCGCGAGGGGCGGCGGTACGCGTCCTACGACCTTTTCATACCCCCACTATCCACGTCGGCGTGGAGTTGAGAATAGAAAGTGTGGCGAGCGCAGCGAGCCACCGAGCCCGAAGCGTGGCGAGCCCCGCGTGGGGACGCGGATACCTTCACAGGTATCCGCGTCCCCTCGCGGGCTTCACAGCTGTCCGCATACCCTCGCGGGGCTCGCTGCGCTCGCCACACTTTCTATTCTCAACTCCACGCCGACGTGGATGTTCTCAACTCCGCCGCCCCTCGCGGGCTCGCTGCGCTCGCCACGCATCGGGTTGACGTTGATCGTGGGGTGGCGTTAACAATTCGGGTGGCCATTATACACTTCAGGGTGCCTATTTGGCCTCTGTGGCCCATTTAACATTGTTTCCTATGGAAAAATCGGGTCAATTGAGGCATTGAACAGGAAAATTGGGTCAATTGAGACATTTAACATTGTTCCCTATGGGAAATCTCGGGCATCTCGTCGGTTGATCGCACCCGATTTTTTAGTGCATTCAATGCCCGAGATGCCCGAGATTTTTTACTAACGATGCCCACGATCAAAATCGTTGGGCCCTTCTAAGTAAAGAGTACCCAATGATGAATATATAAAGTCTGCACCATGTACTGTACTTCAAACTGGTTTCATATGTGTTCCTATTACCACTTTCACATCCCTATGCCGGGTCGGACCTGGGATGTTGATCCTGGGTACGGCACTTTTACACTAAACCCAAGTAAGCCATTCTACACAGGGTGACCCAGGTTTAATCTTTTAACCCTGTTTCAATTGTAGTGTTGGTAGACCAGGGTTATTAGGTTTGGTTCTTTCACACCACACCTCGACCCGGGCCAACCAGGCAGCAATCCGGCAATGACCCGGGTTTTCAATGCGATGGGAGAAGGGTGCATGTAACAACTGTACATATACCACTCTCGTGAAAGCTGAAGGAAAAGCAATGACAAGCAAATGCATAAGAAATAATTCATTTCTGCTTTTTGGAAAGTGCTTAATTTTTCGGCCACACACCGAGCACTTTATTTCAGACCCTTGTGTATGAGCCCTGGTTTTATTGTCAAAGTTGATCGGTTATTTCTAAGTGCAAACATTAGTCACATGTTACATCACAGTCCGCTACTAGACCTTATTCTTGTACCAATAAAGTATAAACCAAGTTTCACCTTTATAAGTGTCACATTTTCAGTTTCAATTTGTCAGTGACTCAAGCTGCAAACAGAGCAGGGTTATGATCAAATAAAGGCTGCAGTTTCGAGCCTATTTGTATTTGTGCTCTTTCACAATTTCACACGGCAGCCTCTGCTTGGCTCAGCAAAGTAACTGGTTGAGATGGGTGTAGTCTCTATATTTAGCTCATGGTGCACTACCCAGCTGCAGCAAGTTCCTATTCACATGAGCAGGGGCGACCCAGCCCGCCACAGATCAGCTTGTAGGCTCAACTTAGTCATTTGATGTGGAAAGATAGCAGAGCAAAAACTGGTTTTGAGTCCTTGAAGGTGGTGGAGAGGCCCCTGTAGAACACACACATACAGTAAGGAGAATCATTGCACCAAAGTTACAGGTTTTCAATAACATGCCACTGATATTATTGGTAGCACAGGGCAACTGTAGCAGCAAACAGACTTTTTTTTTATTGTAATCAACAAAGCAAATATTTAGGATTTGTTCATTCCTACCGCAGGAGATAGTTTTATTTCCTAATGGCTTTCTTCTATCAGATGCACTGACAAATACCCCTTTCACACCACACCTCTGACATGGGTAATTGCCGGGATGGTGATGTGTCGACCAGGGTTGTTTATAACCCAGGTCGTCCAATACAGCAATTTGACAGTTTATAAGAAAGGTTAAACACTGGTCGCCCTCTGTATAATGGGTCCTAATCGGCATTACCTTGTAAAAGGGTTATGATCAAATGAATGCAAAGAATCCACTATAACAACTATACCCCTTTCAGACCGCTAATGCCGGGGCACAAGGGATGGGGACGCCGGTCCGTCCCAGGAGCAACCCGGCATTTGCGGTCTGAATGCTCCTGCAGCAGCCCGGCTTGTTGCCGGATTACTGACATCATGGCATCGGGGGGCAAGAGAGGAGGCAGCTCTGGGAGCTGACTGTCTCCAAGCACTGCCCCCTCCATAAGGTGAACTAGACCCGAATTATCAGTTCAAACTGCACAGCAATCCGGGTCACAGCCATGTTCATCCAGGGTTGGGCAAGTGTAAAATAATCAGTCCATCTTAAATTAAGTTTACGTCTGTTGGCACACATGCAGCTACACCATAATGCAGCAAAGAGGTTTTCTAGGCAAGCTGTACAAATATGACATTATGTATATAATATACTATAAGTGTTCGTTCTAGCACCCTCAAACCAGTGCAGTTCCTCTTCCCTGCCTGGGGTGTCGCTCTCTGCTGTGGTGTTCAGCACCTGTCCTAGAAGCAACACAGCAGACAGTGACACCCCAGGCAGGGAAGAGGAACTGCATGGGTTATGAAAGATGCTAGAACGAACACTAATACAGTATTTCAAAAGTCCATTTCCTAGCCAAAATACTTAATAGCAGTATCTTAATCTACTGATTTTTTTTTTTAAAAGCAATTTCATTTGGGAGGTACAAAAAAATGATGAGATAACGATAATGGTGTTATTTACAAGAGTTTTATACCTGAATCCTGTTCTCTATACACTATTCCCTACAACTCCACTTCGCTTGCAAAAGATTTTTATTCTGAACCCCTGCTAGATGAAAGTATAGTTTAACTTTCCATAATAATGAATGAGAACCCGTTTATCTGGTTTGGAGTGACAGACAACTTGTTTATATTCAAGTCATAGAGGACAAAATTAAAGCTCTCCTTTTAGACATTATGCACATGAAACAAATTACAATTCTAGCGATGAAGAATTACAGCTACAGTACAGTCATTAGTAGAACTTTCTGGGAAACAAATCACTTACATAAATTCTAGGTATACTGACTGATCAGAGTGTTTTGCTAAGGGTAAAAAGCAACTAACAGAAGTAATGACCCTGGGTTCTCAAGGAACTTGCACCGCTTTGAATGACATGGCTCACGTTGTATGATGGACTGCTGAACTGCTTTAATGAAGTTTAATGAAGGTCATGTAACAAGCATCACACTACAGTATGTAAACTGCAATAGTCTCATTTCCATTCTATTGAGGCAACCAAGAGACCAGAGAAGAGTTAGGCCGGTTTCACACACTCCGGCTCCTGCCGGACGGTGAAATCCCGCACGGCCAGGGAGCCGTGCAGCACACATTAGTTGTGAATGGACACTATTGTGTCCATGCACACGGGATGGCCACGGCCCGGCCGCATCCGGATCCCGCCACTGGAAGGGACGGCTGCCGGGCTGTGGCCATCCCCTCCATGATAAACTACTGTGTGCGGTACGGCTCCCTGGCCGTGCGGGATTTCACCATCCGGCAGGAGCCGGAGTGTGTGAAACCGGCCTTAAGGCCCCCCATACACTAGTCAGACTTGTCCTAAGGCCAAGTCGGACCAGTTTGCCATTAGAGACCCCGGCAGCTCCCCGGAGGCTGCTTATGATGTGGCAGTTGATGTGCCAATTTATCCATGCAAAAAAAATTACAAAAATTGCATGTATATCCCTGGGGAGCTGCCTGCTGGGAACTAAGTAGCTATATTTGCAGGGTGGCAGCGCGGGAAGCGCTGCTGAATTTGAAGACATTTTGAAAAGATTGTCCAGAAGCTGAATCTCAGCCAATCAGCGTCCTCCCAGTGTTTTCAAGTTCAGCAGCGCTTCCCGCACCGCCGCCAGTCAAACAGCGCTACTTATACCCCTTTTACACCAAAAACCCTGGTCTTTGAATGCTAAAGTTTCTAGGGTCTGACCCTGCTTTATACCCCATTTACACAGCACTTCGACCTGGGTCTGCACCATTTACACTGAACCTGGCTCAGCCCTGCCTTTCCTTGTGGATGTCGTCAAAAATGCTCGCTCGCTGCCAAGGGGGGTGAAATTGCATATATACATACACACACACACATATACATAAACACTACTTAAATAAAAATTCTGAGGGGGGGGGGGGGGGGAGCGGTCCCCAGGTGCTGCGGGAGGAGTGGGGACCCTGCGGCTGGTGAGGGGGGGGGGGGACCTGTCAGCCTGAGGTCGGAGCTGGAGGGGATGATGTGCCCCGCTGCTGCTGTTCCTCCCCCCGCAGCCACAAAGTTCCTGCGGCGAATGGACAGCTAGTACTAGTTCCCATGCGCCAGAGGGACCCCCGATGCTGACTGTCCATTTGCCGCAGGAACTTTGCGGCTGTGGGGGGAGGTACAGCAGCAGCAGCGGCGCACATCATCCCCTCCGGATCCGACCTCAGGCTGACAGGGACCCCACCCCCCCCCTCCTCCCGCAACACCTGGGGACAGCTTCCCCAGCGCTGCATGCTGTGGGGACCTGCTGCGGGTGCCTGGACCCGCAGGGGGACCATTTGCACGGGTCCTATCTGGGTTCTACCCAGGTACCTGGGTAGAGGACCCGTGTAAATTGACACAGATATACCCCATTTACACCGCCGATGATCCGGGTCTGACCCGCCGCTGACCCGGATTTTTCGGCGGTGTAAAAGGGGTATTCGTTCCCAGCCGCAGTAGGGGCCGCGCACAGACCCAATACAGTAGGTGCTTCATCGCTTTCACACACACCTACGGATCGGACAAACACATCGTGGGTGCTAAAAAGCACCCGCAATGTGACACTGATAGGTCCGATCTCACAGATTGAACCTGCAGCAGGTTCAATCTTTAGAGTCCGACCCGATGCGCATGGGACCGCACATCTGGTCGGCTGAGGTGTCAAACACATCAAATTTGGGCCAATTTCTCGGACAAGTGTATGGACACCATTGGAGAGAGAAAAAAAAAAAAAGATATATATTTATATGTCTAGTGTCCATAAGTATAGAGGATATATACATACACACTTTTTCAGCGATAACAGATGGATCCATATATGTTTCCCAGAACCCATGTGATATCGCCCGAATATAGGTAATTTACTGCGCTTTAAAAAACAAACAAAAAAACCCCCACACAATTGTATAAATCAGGTAATTGCAATGCTAGCCCGTTTAAGCATGTACCTGGGGAAACCAGAAGATGAAAATGCAATTCTTTTGGTTGCAGCAATAATGAATAAGCACCCAACAAAAGAAAATTAATTGTACTGGGTGCCCAAAAACATAGTGGTTAAGATGTGTACAGTGGCTAAACCAGTCTGAAGTTCTGGCGCCCAAACCAGAACTTTTTGACCATTTCTTCTTACCACCTTAGGAGGCAAATATAACAAATGTGTCCCTCCATGGCAATCACTCCCAAATGATGCAATACTTGAATTGAGGGTTTAAATGCTATCCTCAAGAGAATTAGCACCACCTGTTAAGGTGCATACATACACACCATACAATTATTTTGACCAATTTTGTTGTTTTGGGCCATTCTGAACGAAATTGGCCAAAATATCTTTCAGTGTAAATACGACGAACGATGAATGATGATGCGCACACCCGCCAGTTTTTCATCAAGGTTGTTAGTCAACAGTGCATGCAGCTCAATTTGGATATCTTTAAAAAAAGAGCCTATAAACTTTAACGAGATCTTTCATCTTTCGTCAACATCTTTCCTCCAGGACACTGGGTTCAAGGGAAATTGATCATCAATGTCTTTCAACAAAATTGGTCAAAAAAATGTACAGTGTGTATGCACCTTTAGGGTTTATTATTTACTACCAGTTATTTATATAGCACATACATATTCCCCAGCGTTTTATAGAGAATATCTGCACACACATCAGTCCCTGCCCCAGTGGAGCTTACAATCTATGGGGCAGATGTATTAAGCCAGGTGAAAACATAAAGTGCAAGGTGATAACGTACCAGCCAATCAGCTGTGTTTGGAAAATGACAGTTGGGAAGTGATTGGGCACTGTACATCCCCCCTCCCCACACACACACACTCATACTGCATGACTCTTCCAGCCGCTGATCGTCACTTAGAGCTGTAAGGAAAAATGAGTAAATTGGGGTGCAGAGCAGTGTGAGAAGGGTTCCGTTGACGGTAACTCACACCCTTCCAGAGTCATTTGATTGCCCCTTTAAAAAATTAGGTTTTTTTTCCTCTCTTCGGTTTATTGCAAACCGGCTTTCTGTAGTGCATTTGGTCATCTGATTACACCTTGAACGACTTTGCAAGGGGGTTGGGTGAGAAACAAACAAAAAATATAGATCAATGAAAAACCCACAATGTGAAAGATGGAAGCCACACAACATAACCTCTACTTCACCCTAGCTGTAAAGCCACAAGACTGCTAGTTCTGTTCTGTCAGAGGCTCAAGTTTTATGGTCCTACAACTACAGCAGTGATTAAATAAATTCATGATCTTTCAAAACAAAGAATAATCTGTCAATGAAATGCAACAATAAAAACACATAAATGGGGGGGGGACTTGTAAAAAAGTTTATATACTGTAAATACGATACAATACTACAATAAAAAAATATACATATAAAAAAAACACTCACAGACCCAATGACAATACAGAATGTAAAAGACGCTAAACAGTTTTATGGTTGACAGGTGACTAGACCTACAGCACAGCAAGTGATGTATTCATAGCCAAAGCCAAATACTGATTTAGAATACCTTACAGTGCAAAATACACAAAGTAGTGGCGGCAATTTATAGGAGAACAATTTATAGCAGGAACAGATTTACACTTACCAGACAGTAACTATAAAAGTACCATTTTACAGATCTAATCCAATACGCTTTGTAAAGGACGACACAAACTTCTGCATGTCTCTAAGGGGCCCATTTATGAAGGATCGCATTGGAATATTACCGCCCAGGATCGCATTGTAAAATGCGATCCTATCACCTCAATGTACTGAATCCCGCAGGTGCAGGAACAGGGCTCCTAAATGAGCCAGTTCCTGCGATGTGCTGAGCCGGAAGCCTGGGGTCTCCACATGCGCAGTTAGTGTGGTAGAACAACCCAAGACCCCGCCGACCGCACTAACCCCGGCAGCAATGTGATCCGTAGCCCATAGGCTACCGCCCATCTCAGAATGGCAGTAGCCTAGGGATGCGAAGCACTGCTGCCCAATGTTGATATATCAGGCAGCTTTGCATCCTCCATAAGAACCTGCGGGCGATTTGGCCGGTGGCGGTGCAGGAAGGATCGTAGCACGGATGGGAGATTCCTGCTGCGGCCCCTCCTGATACATTTGGGTGATACTTAATATTTGCGGATAACCCCTGAAAAACACCCATTTACCGCAAATATTGATTGATAGATAAACGCGGCCCTAAGAATGCAGCTACACTTTTAATACACTGGCCATGTTAAAAATAGTCTTACATAACATCTGTGCTTATTATTTTGGAGACGAATGACTGCTCCATACAAAAGAAAATTATGGCATACAGAATGAAAACCAACATCGGAACGTCACTTTCGTATATATATATATATATCTAGTGTGTACGCACTGTATCATCACTGATGGGCGTTCACTCCGGTCCTTTGTAGTCAGAACATGCAGCTCAGAGTACCGTACATTGTCAACGACAGCATACTACTGTACTGTAGCCACAGCTTCCTGAATTACAAACACCCCCCCCCCCCCATCCTCGCCCGCTGCATTTAATACCACCCTATGACTTCTGCTGCATGTTGATTATTTATCTAATGTTATATTATTTGTATATTGTATAGAGCACATTATAGTAACACTATGATACTTCTGAGAACTTAATAAGTGTGTGGACTTCACATCATGGCCAAACCTCCATTACAGACTATTTGCCATTTAGAATGAAACTGTTTTCTACCAACAGTCAGCGACAGCTTTTTGCCCTCCTTACTTTTCGCTTTTAGTGAAGTGCAAATTTGGAAAAGTCATGCTTCTACTTTTAGTTCTTATTCTTCAATTGAACTGGTTATTTATACATGTTCTACTGTCATTTTAGCTTTATTATTTTACCAAAAAAAAAACAACTTAAAAACCAACTGTCAGGTTTAGCAATTTGCCCAGCCCATTGATTTAGAGAGCGAATCTTCTAATGCAGCACCTACAGGATACAGAGCCTGTAAATCCCAGCAGGTGCATTGTGCTCCGTTCCTCTGGAAGCAGAAACCTCAGTGGGCAAACAGCCAGAACACCACCTTCCTGGCCAGCTTCACATTACAGCCGTCTAGCACTGAGCTCGGAGACAAGGAAGTTTGTGTTTTACAGATTCATTTCATACTTTTCACATCTATGCGTCTATAGACTAGTGCCTTACAAGCACTACCAATGCCTTCTAGACCTTTCAAAGGAAGCCTCATCCATTTTTATTCGTGCATGATTTTTGTTTCACATTATTGTCAGGACATGAAGAATGGGTGTACAATGTTCACTAGCAACTGATATTAGTCACTTTCCATTACGAAGGAATGGGTAATACAGCTCATCCCTACATCTACGGTGTGAGCAGCGTTCACTGGCAATGGAGATTACTCACTTGCTGCATGTATAATGAGGTTTGCTGAAAAGAGTTACTTAAGGAACTTTATCCCATAAAACATTCTCCCCCCCCCCCCCCATATGTACAAGCTATCAGTTGCTTACCAAGGAGTACACTTTAAATGATTCCTCATGAAACCAGGATTGCCAGTTTTGCTGATCTGTTTGAATGGCAACAGTGGTGAAGTATCCCACTAGGCACAGCGTGTTATTTGCTGGGGAGGTGGCATTATAGGCTCCCCTGCATAACAGCCTAGCTAGGCCACTGGCCAGATGACCCGGGACTTTTTTGCCAACTGGAGGGGCAGTAAGTGATAAAACGTGGCATTACCATGAAGAGAGCACTGACATGATTGGAGGGGGAGGGGCAGCCAATAATGGGGCTAGGGCAGTGGTTCTCGAACTGTGCACCTTGGGACACTTGCAGGGGTTCCCAGAGTAGATTGTCAGGGACCAATTCAAATTATTTATGGTATATGTAATAGGCAAAATCAGCGCTGGTGGCTGTAAACCATAACAGGTAGACCAGGCATGTCCAAACTGTGGCCCTCCAGATGAAAATACACGTCCCAGCATGCCTGGTCAGTTTTAGCATTCCCGAATAGCAAAACTGTGACAAGGCATGATGGGACTTGTAGTTTCACAACAGCTGGAGGGCCAACGTTTGGACATGCCTGGTGTAGACAAACTGAAGCAAATCTGGTCTCTCGCCACAATTAAACCTAGAGCAGGGGTTCCCAATCTTTTTTGAATCACGGCACCCTAGAGTATCAGAATTTTTCCACGGCACCCCTAGGCGCCAAAAAAAAATATATAAAATTAAGTAGATTGTGTTTATATGTGATTCTTAGGTTCAGTTATGGTTTAAACTGCAGGATTTGCTTCTGATTGTACATATATTTTATTATTGGCAGCCACCAGCACTGGTTTTGTCCATAGATAATTGATCATAAATAATTTGAATTGGTCCTGGACCACCAACCAGCGGCACCCCTGAAAGTGTCCCGAGGCACCCCAGGGAGCCACGGCACACAGTTTGGGAACCACTGACCTAGAGTATGACATACAAAAACAATTTACTATTTTTTCCTGCATTTCTGAATAAAAAAAAAAAAAAAAAACTTTAGGCCTAGGGGTGCCATGGAAAGAATGCTAATCTAGGGTGGCTTGATAAAAAAAATAATAATAATTTGTGAACCACTGGTCTAGGATCGGACTGACCCCTCCCTACATTTGCCCCTGCTTGGTAAGGTCATATAATGGTCAATGAAAATTATATAACAAGTTATTTCAACAATCACGATTTTTCCAATAAATAGTAAGCAGTTGTCATACATCAAACACTGAAACCACCAGTAATACAGTACACAATTATATAATAACTGCATAAAGAACACTTCACAGCCTGACTGAAATGGTTCTTTTCAGGCTATGACAAACACACTGCTAGTAATGGAGTCTTTCCTCTTATAATTGCCCTTGAAGAAAACCAACCAATTACAAAGGCTATGCTGAAAAGGCCTTAGAGTAAAACCTTAAGTGGTCTTGTCCAGAAGGAGGACATCCATGCTTACCATGAATAGCTAAGAGCTAAATATTGACAAGACAGTCTGCTTCCTCAGAGACATTTCCAGATGCGATTTCACTAGTCCATCCCCTATGGTCATAAGGGAATTTCAGGCCAGCTAAACCAAGACATTCTTGTCCTGTCAGCAAGTTCTATCATTCCTCCCCAGCAGTCCATTAACACCGACCCACATATACTAATATCAGCCGCACTTGCAGGGATGATGTGATAAGGATTAGATGAGTGCATGAAAGTCATGACTATTGTAAAAACAAAAACTAATTATAAAAATCGATGAGTTCACAAAATAAACTAAAAATTTGTCATCTCAAAACAGACTCCTCCAGAAGAACTATTCTCCCACAGATTGTTTGGGAAATACTTTGGCAAATGAAGGGTTACAAGAAACACCCACACCAGCAGTGTTGTAATCCAGGTCACCATCTGATTCATTTCATCTAGAAAGATCTAAAATTCCATCATCACATGAGACAATCCAGAAGCAACCATTCCAAAGAGAACCAGGAGATAGAATATCTCTATTGTGTGCACAAATTCTAATTGTAGCATAGCTTTTAGTTGCTTGAGCACAAGAAAAAAAAACACACAGAGAACTTCATAATTAGTGCTAATTGACTATGCAAAATCAATTAGTATTGTGGTGTTTAAATTAGAAACCGCTTATCTGTTCACTATATCAAACATAGGGGTTACTGGTCTGCCATATACCTTATTTGGTAGATCAGTAACCATCCCCCCGACCTGTTCATACCCCCACTATCCACGTCGGCGTGGAGTTGATTTTATAAAGTGTGGCAAGCGCAGCGAGCCACCGAGCCTGAAGCGTGGCGATCGCAGCGAGCCCCGTGAGGGGACACGGATTACTTTACATGTATTCTGCATCCGCTCGCCACGCTTCGGGCTCACCACACTTTATACATTCAACTCCACGCCGATGTGGATAGTGGGGGTATTAACAGGTCGGGGGACGCGTAAGTTTGAGTTTGTCACACTTCGGGCTGGCGTGGGTAGTGGGGGTGTTTCAGGAAAACTTTCACACCTGCCATATATCATACATCTGAGACAGTATTGATGACAAGTGATAACTGGATTTTAGTGAATAATAAAGAAGCAAAACCACTTAAAAAGTACAATAATATGAAACAACAAGACAAAGACAGGGACGCTGACCGCGGTAACACTACGCTACTTCTGACAGGGACGCTAACTACGCTAAGCGGCCACGGGAACACTACGCTACTTCTGAATGACTATGCTAACTACGCTGACCGTGCAAACACTACGCTGATTCTGACAGGGATGCTATGCTAACTACGTACAGGGCGCCGTGCTATTACACAAGTACCATACAAACCCTTTAAGAGGTCAACAACTATTGAAAAGGCAAATACATTATGTACGTACACAGTCACCATAAATTGACCAGCACATAAAAAGAAGACGTCACTGCACGTGTAACATAGGTCCACTGTGCATGTATGGTTTCTCTGTAACGGCATCACAAACAGTGAATGTCTGCTTAGCAGAAACAGATAGATATCAACCAAAGACACAAAGGGGTTATTCAGGGCTGCCTACTCGCTGTCACAGCTCGCAGGGTCAGTATTCAACTGACCCCCTGCACACGCCATTTCCTCCTCGCTAGGTCTTTGGAGAGAAGTAGAAATGGCGCATGCGGCCACTAAAATAGCAAGACTTGCGGCTAAATGCAGCGGGGTCCCTGCATTAGCCACGAGCCTCGCTGTTTGGGGGGATCCCGATTCCCCGGAACGTTGAATATGGTGAGCGCCCGGTGCGGGGGTTAAACATGGAGGATCGCTTGTTTTTGCCAATCCACCCCGTTTAACCCCCTCGTCGATCACATTGAATACACCCTACAGCATTAGGTCCAATAAAAGTGTAACATTTCAGAATATCAGATTGTTTTTATTTTTAATGCATATCAAAGCCTCCTACTATTTATGAAACAGGTCTTTAACATTTAAACTCTCCATTGCAGAAGGCAAAAATTGTTTTATATATTTTTTATTTAGCTAAGCATCAGCACCAAGCATTCCAATGAATAGTTTATGAAGGGACTGAAAGCACTCATGCCTCATTAATAAAAAACCTGCAGGGCATCCTTTACATGGCCTGAGAGCTGACAACTATCTTCCACAGAAAAACACACTCCTTTTACTTCCAGTTAAATCATTTTACATCTGCTTTCTTCTAATGCTATGCAAAGATCCGTTGGAAGCAGAGGATATTCATAGACGCGTGTGATATATCTGGAATAACTCTGTTTGGGAGAATTTACAACTGCTGCAGAGCGGAGCCTGAGCAGTGTGCCAGAAGCTCCCATTAGCTCATACTTCTATTTTCCCCTTTCTTCCAGTCATCTGTGAAGTACAGTCCTTTGCTGCAGTGACTAACGTAGCAGGAATTCGCAAAGATTTCATCATGCCCTAAGAATTGGTGGAAGAAGGTTACATAGAACAAGGGTTGCGAAGATAAGGTCATCAGATACTTTATTACATTTAGAAAAGGGCGTCCACTTCATTTTGGACTTTTATCATTGCAGTACTATAACGCACCCCTTACACAAAATTTAGGGGTGGGAAATTCTTATTATTTTGGAAGCCTATAGTTCCCATCTAGAATGATGTGGGCTATTCCACTGCTTGGGTGACTAGTCCCGCACTGGTCATGACTTATGTTCCCACACCCAAACTGACGGGGATTTGCCACATAAAGCAGCCAGTCCTGTACTTAAGGAACCCAAAGTCCTACTTGGCGCAAGTTTCTGCTCATACCAAGTGACAGTTCTTATATAGTAAAGAAACATTCCATAGTAAAAATTGTGCCCCTTTCTGAACATGAAACAATACACAGGCATTGACTTTTGTGAGACCTGTATATTTTGATCTTTTCATTTTTACTGATTAGCTGCATCAATGAACCAGATTAAATAATAATAAAAAAAATAATCAGCTTTTCTAAATAGGACATTTCATTGTTAGGTTGAGACAGACAACCCCCCCATAATGTAGGTATAATGATAGGCTTATATTGTGCCTACATTGTATGCTGTGCTTTACACTGAATAATTCATTTTTCACATCAGTCCCTGTCCCAGTGGAGCTTGAAAGCTATACCACCCCCCACACATACTCGAGAGTTAAGTTGGTCAGCAGTCAACCCTTTTGGGAGTGTGTCTTTATCTTCAAGACCTCACCCAGCTGCGTAGATACCATTTGTTCTAGAATAGAGATATAATTCTGAAAATATATAATCTTATGAACATACAGGGCAGGGGCAATTCGGTACTTATGTATTATCTGGGCTGCCGATTTTTTGATTGTATGCCTTAACTTAAGGCATACAATCAGATGCGATGCGATATCGCATCGCATACGACCATATCGCATGCGATGACCCGATTTTTCCATAGGATTCGATGTTAAAATGGACTGAGTCCATTTTAACATGGAATTCAATGGGAAAAAGGGGTCCTTTTCATACCCCTACTATCCAAGTGGGCATGGAGTTGGATATAAATCTGTGGCGAGCGTAGCGGGCCACCGAGCCCGAAGCGTGGCGAGCCCCGCGAGGGGACGGTATTCTGTGTCCCCTCGCTACGCTCGCCACAGGTTTATATCCAACTCCATGCCCACTTGGATAGTAGGGGTATGAAAAGGACCCCTTTTCCCATGGAATTCCATGTTAAAATGGACTCAGTCCATTTTAACATTGAATCCTATGGAAAAATCGGGTCCATCGCATCGGATGCGATGGACCCAATTTCAAAATCGGCAGCCCAGTTAGTACATAAGTACCGGCAATTCAATTCTGCAGGAAGTGCTGTGAACATTTTGGATGCAAACTGTATTGCCGACATTGAAACTTGCAACATCAACACTACAGTACTGCCGACACCTACAGGGGGAATTCAAATCGCAATATCAATGCAATACACAACTCCTTACATCAGTGGTTCCCCACATTTTCCAATCACTGAGTACAATGTCAAAAATCATCGATATAATGATGCAATAAAATAAGACCCAGGTCAGATTCAGTAAAGCAAGTCATTTTGTGTCTGCAACAAACAACGTTGCTATACATGGGGTGCAAACATAATATATATTGATAGCAGCATACTCTTGGATGTGGCCACCGACTATCTTTTGCAACCCCGCTCAGTGTATATTCACAATATCGTTTGTCCGGAAAGCCAAGGGAAATCATTGTAAGCCGTCTAATGTGTACCCCCACCTTAAAGGTTTGTGTGTATATCGGAGAGGTGAACTGGGAAGAGATGAAGACAGACAACAGTTGTGTTTTCATGATTTGCCCATTACTTTGGTTGGGCTTAGCCACAATGCACAGCTAAACGAGTGATATGCACAATGAAAAAAAAGAGTCATTTGAATATCGTTCTGCAGTCTCCCCTCACTTTAGATGGAAGAACAGGAATTCTAAAACATTTGAATATGGACCAGAATTTGACACTATGAAGCTCTTTAGCACCAACCACAGATACAAGTTAAACCAGTGGTTCTCAAACTGCGGGTCGCGACCATCTCAGCATGGGGTTGTGACTCCATATTGCTGACCATCAGGCTGATGACTTCTCTAATCTCTCAGCCAGTGATCCAAGTAATTTGAAAAGTCAGTTGAATTGTCTGTTACTTCAGAATCCTTGCATCATTTTGTACCTCCACAATGCTGCCATGCATGTGCTGTCTGCTGACCGCACATGTGTGATGACTGTTCTGTGGTAACCTGCTGGGGTCCTGTAACCATTTTTATTGTCCGACGGGGTCCCAGAGCAAAATAGTTTGAGAACCGCAGAGTTAAACAATAAAAAATACTACACCAGGTGACCAGGGACGAACAGATCTGAAATAGGAGTTAAGGTGCTCACGTACTGGACAATATGTTGACCAATATCATTAATTTAGTGCATACAAAAAAGGTAGACATGACTGAAGGCCAACACAAGGATTAAGTCGACATGGGAAAGGTAGACAGTCAAAAAGCCGACATGGGTTTTTCCACTGTTTTTTTTCAGCCCATCCACTAGGTCAGTGGTTCCCAACCCTGGTCCTCAAGTACCCCCAACAGTGCATGTTTTGCAGGTCTCCACCCAGAATCACAAGTGCTATAATTAGCTCCACCTGTGGATCTTTTCAAATGTGCCTGAATAATGAGTGCACCTGCCGGGTGACCTGGAAAACGTGCACTGTTGGGGGTACTTGAGAACCAGGGTTGGGAACCACTGCACTAGGGCATGGTGGGAGGATAAAAGTGTGTCGAGCAGAGAAGTCACCCGCAATCCCCACTTGAGATGCCAGGGAAGCTCTCCGGGTGGCAGGACCTTATACAATATACCCTTTGTGGTCCTTTTCGCATATGATCACATAAAATCCTGACCAGGCCTGCCTTATCTGCGATGGATCCTTCGTGCAGCACCTCCAATCCAGTAATTCCGATGCAATGCAAAAAAAGCGACCAAACCGTATGCATATCACTAGAAGGTGAGCTCAAATGAATGCAAGAGTCTTTCAGCATTACACAAGCACAGACTCTGTATACTAAAAAGCACAGCCCTCCCTTACTGGGAGAAGAAGGGAAAAATAACAAAATTGTTATTTATTTACAGTGTCTTCTATAGCGCAGCAGATTCTAAAGGATACAATTGTATTAACATAGTGTGCAACTGCATTTGAGGATTATGCATTTGCCAAGGATAGGTTTCTTGGTGCAATTTCATGAGTAGCTAAACAGCTCTATTATTAAGCAAACAGCATACAATTATTGAGACTACAAATCCGTGAAAAAAAAGAAAAAGTGCTCATTAACATACAATGGCGGGGCTGCAAGCTGAATATCCAACCATGGACATCTAAACCAGCCCAAGCAAGCAGGTATGACGGCATTGTCCCCCATGGGCAATGCTAAAAGGTTAACAAAGGTCACATCCTAAATGCTAGGAAACTACACTGAAAAAGGCTTCAGACTGAGGACAGAAAATTGACCTGAAGCACATTCTCATGTTCCTTGACACTGAAAGTTTGTATCACAATTTCATACTTTTGAAACCAGCAGCTACATTTATATATCTAACACAATGTAACCACAAAGGTTAGACCACAATCAGAAGAGACTAGGGAATACGTTTTATGCAGCGCAGATGAAAACCATACACGGTGCTTCACACACTTTAGTAGTTCTCCCTGTAAGGCTGGTTATGTCTACCACAGTTTGAGAACCGCTGGTACAGTATGAACCAAGCCAGACGGTACTGGTGTATTATCACGGCGCCTGCGAATTCGCATGCAAATCGTATGCAGATATTGCATGCGCTTTCAAGGCTGATTTGCATGGTATTCCATCCTAGTACACACCCACTATACAAGTCAGCCCAAAGCGTGGCGAGCCCCACGAGGGGACGCGGTCTCCCGACCTGTTCATACCCCCACTATCCACATCGGCGTGGAGTTGATTTAATAAAGTGTGGCGAGCCCCGCGAGAGGACGCTTAAAACGATCCCGAAGCGTGGAGAGTGCAGAGAGCCCTGCGAGGGGACGTAGAATACATGTCAAGTAATCTGTGTGCGCGCTCGCCACGCTTCGGGATTGTTTTCCGCGTCCGCTAGCCTCGCTCGCCACACTTTATAAAATCTACTCCACGCCGACGTGGATAGTGGGGGTAAGAACAGGTCGGGAGGACACGTACCTGGTTATTGTCGACCATTAGTGGTTGATCGAGTGACTGTCGACCTAAACATTGTTGACCCAGGGACTGGTACACCGTAAGGCAGGGGTAGCCAACTCCAGTCCTTGAGAGATATCAACAGTTAACATTTTCCAAGTCTCCTCACAGAATCACAAGTGAAGTATTTAGCTCCACCTGTGCATCTTTAAAAATGTGTCAGTCAGTAATGAGTGCACCTGTGAGGTGCGCTGGAAAACGAGAACGGTTGGTAGCTCTCAAGTTGGATACCCCTGCCGTAAGGGAAACATTTATTTTCAGGCAAAATTGAACATTATATTAACAAAATCAGAACACTGAATCGCTTTCCCTACGGGCAATAGAAGAAAATCCAAGCATTAGTCCCACTTTCCCAGAACTGTGCGGTCAACTGCCCCAAAGCCTCACAGCAAGGGCTAATTTTATTGGGGGGGGGGGGGGGGGGGGGGGGGTTACAACATTATTTTGCAATCTTCAAGCACTGAAGCAAAGTCACAATTTCTATCCCCGATTAGACATCTAAAATTAGACTTATTGGAAAAATATGCGACCCATGATCATTACAACTAAATAAAAAAAACAGACACTTCATAGCAAAATTGTTGCATGTTTTGCTAGCAGCGCAAAATGAATGGTGTATCATTGTCTCATACTGTCCAATTCATTGTACAGGTAGGTTACATGAGGGTAATGTTTCCATTCTGTGATCATTCTTAATTTTTAAAGTTTGATGTGCAAGATCAGAGATGTTGCAGTTATGATTGGTTTGAGGGTTAGTGCTAGGTTTAAAATCAGATTTACAGTACTGTAGGAACACACAGCAGTGCCCATATGTTACAAAGTTTAGAGCCCTGCACCGGGCTAAGATCAGATTATTTCTCTCACTTCCATTTTTATAAAAGTTTAAAGAGGGAAGGCACTAATCATACAAGACACCAGGGGACAGACATTCAGACATAAAACAGGGAGTATGGAAGTAGAAAATAAAAAAAAATGAAGAACAAAAATCCAGAGTCATGTTTGAAGCGGAATAACTCGCTACACAAAATGCTCAATACAGGACACCATTCCTTTGTCTGTTTCACTTTCGTACGGTGTAAGATGAAGTAGACGTTTTAAAAAGGTGAAGCTTTAAGTCCGTTTCAGTAATAGAAGGGGTTCAGGATCCAATTCACGAGCCAAGGCATTCTGTTGCACAAAACAGCTGCTCTGATTCGTTAGGTCTTGGTGTGAACATAATTGCAGGATATGTAATATGAAGCAGCAATCATTTTTCTAAATAAACATACAAGACAAACTGTCAAGTGCTTCTCCACAGAAGTGGGCGGATGAGATCTTACCCCTTGACACATGGTGCAAGCCTCTAGTTTTTAGACCGCGAGGAATAGCTCACAGATTTCAATACCCCTAATGCAGCGTACTACACGTGAGCTCTACTCAGCCTGAACGTCAGATCATTCCGCATACGCAGACTCTCCAAAAGAGACCAGTTACCACAAAGTAATGACTAAATCTCTTACTCTACAAATAACTCTATTGGCGCATCACTTATCCCTGCTGCGTCAGGGTGCCCAGGTTACAGACTAGGCAGAATGGCCATCTTTGTACCATTTATTATACCAGTAAGCAGGGCTATTTTTGTGCAGGCTCTAGCAGGAACTGTGGCCCTTATTCTAGCTCACTCTTTCTGACAAAATATTTCTTAGATGGACAAAACCATGTGCACTGCAGGTGAGGCAGATGTAAAACCCCACCCAAATCTAATTATCTCTGCACAAGTAACACCTGCCTCACCTGCAGTGCTCATGGTTTTGTCCATCTAAGAAATATTTTGTCAGAAAGAGTGAGCTAGAATAAGGGCCACAGTTCCTGCTGGAGCCTGCACAAAAATAGCCCTGCCAGTAAGTAGGGAAAGGGGTATGCCCTCCTGCACTGTATGACAGATCTACAATATCCACCATAAAGATACGTGAAAAACATAAGGGTTTATTTGCAAGGCTTTTAAACATTGCTGACCACAAAAGTACATTAATCACTTGCAGATGGACAAAGCCTAAGCACTATACACCACATTATCTGTTCCCGCTTTAACATAACTGTAGTGCTGGAGAAGCTCAAAGACCCAAAGATCCCTGGCTCCTAAATGGACAAAAACAGCAGATGGAATTAAGAGCTGTCCTACCATATTACAAGCTTTCTGCATCTTAATGTTCTACTAGCCAAAGACTTGGGGTTCATGTAACGGAATTCGGTTGATAGGTCTACAGTGTCTAAGGGGGGTATTCAATCTCCCGCAGCCATCTCCCAACGGGAGAGATGGCTGCGGGGCCCAATTCAATGCGATCTTCCCCGACAGCATTGAATAGGGTATCTCAGCAGAACGACCCGACTTCACAAGCAGTCGGGCTCGTTCTGCCGAACGAAACTCCCAAACGCAGCTCGCCTCTTCCCGGCCGTAGCTCGTGGCTACGTCCCCTTCTCATCCCACTCCAGGCAGGGCATTGAAACCCGCTTGCTTGTTCTTGGTCGAGCACGGGACAGGGTCATGCCAGGTCGACAGCCGTAACCCCAGATTGATTACCCCCCTAAATCAACATAAGTTTTTTACATACTTTAACATCCATGTGAACTCCGACTGGCAAGGGTAAACTCTACACAAATTGAGGTTCAATGTCAACATTAACAAAATACTTTAAAAACTCATGTCAACTTTTTTATCCATGCCATCTAATAGCCTGCGATTCCTTATTTTTAAAGCAGAAATCATTTACAAGCAAACCTAACCTGGCTTGCCTTGTAAATTATTGCCGCTTTAAAACTATGGACAGACACGCCGGAATTCCTGCACAGCCTGAATCTCGCAGGTTATTACATACAGTAAGCCCCATGGTGTTTGCACCATGAAACTACTTGTCCAGTGCTCATCTGGATATTCTGTAGCTTGCAATATGCAGTTAGCCCTACTGCTCATACTGCTGGCTGCCACCATTTCAAAGTGGCTAATGAAATTAGTTTGTTAGTTCTGTGTTCCGGCTAGGGAAATGCCCCCAAAATACACTACACGACTTCTCCGAGGGGAGTAGTCGCATACAATGCCTCTTGCACAGCTTGTGAGGTTCCTGGGCAGCGGGGGCACATTCGACATAATCTGCGGTCCTTCTGCATATGATGTATCGTATGTGATCCCGCTCTCCGCTGCCGGGAGGGGGGCAGTCGGATGTGCAGCAGGTCCGACCTCTGACTCAAATCCTATGCGCACGAGACCGGATATCAAACCCCTCTGATTTAGCTAGTTTTCACCCAATTTCTCGAAATCTGGTGAAAAAGAGGCCAAATCAGTCAAGTGTACGGGGACCTTTAGTGTGCCAACATCTTTGAGTGCCAACATCCGAGAGGTGCAAAATATCCGCTAAAGATTGTGTAGCACGCATTTGTTATATAAACATATACATCCATCCGTATGCCAATGAGGGTGCCCATTAACCACTGGGTGTTCCCATGGGAGAAACCAGAACTCGTCACTGTTCTCCTGACAAATCACTCTGCGACTATGCAAGTCGCCGAGGCCGCTCACAAAGGAGAATTGCACATAATTGGACACCAGGTTGGATGACATAATTTAGCGCGTGTGTGTCTGAAAACTGTTTTATCTTTTAGTATTACAATTCAGATATTACTTATAGTAGGTTATAAGTAGGACTAATGCTTAACATTAACTTGCTTTTATTTTCAGTTTCAGGTGAGTGTACTTTGTATGTATTAGTATGTTTAAACTATACATATATTCAGATGTAAGCGGAATAATCAGCTGTAAAATTATTGAATGTAGATGCAAAATAAATCAAAGCCTAATAACATCACTAAAATGTTAGAAAAATAAAAGATGGTTGATCAAGGTTTCTAATATAGGATTAAATTGTTCATTAAACAAAAAACAAAAAGTTATTTTCTCAATTAGGATACAGAATAGTAAGAACTAAGAAACCATAGTAATAGAAGCTAAAGCTGGCCATACATCTACAGATCGATTGTCAGATTGGGCTGGTTGAAACAAAAACCTGGTAGTATCTGAATGGCAGTTTGGCAGTTTTCCAGCATTTCAAAGCAAATGGTCAACTGTCATTTGCTCTCATCCATTACCAGGATTTTGTTCCAATCTTACAATCGATTTGTAGATGTATGGCTGCCTTAAGAGACACCTTCTGAGTCATACATTGTTGCCAATAAGGATATCAAAGTTACAAACTTACCAATCTTGACCTTGCTCCAAATATTTAGCTACATAATTGATATACAATCAGCATTACTTCCCGACAGCTCCAAGGTCTTTAACCGTCCTATGTGAAGTAGGCCTTTGGATCAATTATGAGGATGGACAGAGTCGTGCTTCTGCATGTATACATTTTATGCTATTTGTAGCCACCAGTTCTGTTTTTGGCTATAACATTGTCCATAAATCAGTGGTTCACAAACTTTTTTGAATTATGGCACCCTAGAGAATCACAATATTTTTCACAGCACCCCCTAGACCAGAAGATTCTTATTGACAACTTAGATATATATTAAATTAAGTAATTTGTATTTTTATGTAATTCTTAGGTAAAATTATGTGGTGAATGACAGGATTCACTTTTGTTTGTCCATACTGAGTTAGCCCTGGGCCACCAACCCTAGGCACTCCTGCAAGTGTTCTGAGGCACCCCAGGCTATCACAGCACTGGTTCCGGTTGATAGGTCTACAGTGTCTAGATCTGGGGTAGCCAACCCTAGTCCTCGAGAGCTAGTACCAACAGTGCATGTTTTGCAGGTCTCCTCACAGAATCACAAGTGAGCTAATTAGCTCCATCTGTGTATGTTTTAAAATGTGTCAGTGAGTAATGAGTGCAGCAGCTAGGTTGTCTGGAAAATGTGAACTGTTGGTAGCTCTCGAGGGCTAGGGTTGGCTACAACTGGTCTAGATAGACAGTCAGTAGGTCTACCCCAAAAGGTTGACATGCAATAAGGTCAAAATGTCAACATGAATTTGCTAGACATGAGGTTTTTATTTTTAACTCATGTCAACCTTTTGAACCTGTCGTCCTATTGCATATATATATATATCTATATATATATATATATATATATATATATATCATGTCGACCTTTTGACCCTGTCGACCTGTTGCATGTTGACCTTCTGTGGTAGATTGACTGTCTATCTAGACACGATCTAATAATCTGCAACCCCACAGCACACGGTTTGGGAACCAGTGCCATAAATCATTTGATTTGGTCATGATCACCAACCCAAGTACCCCTACCCTAGTGTATTTGTACCTTCCGGTGAAAGGGAATATAGACTGCGACTTCTACTGGGCCAGGGACAAGTAAATTAATATTATCTGTAATGTCTGTGCTATATAAATACAAAAAAAAAAGGTTTTACACATAAAGCGATGAAAAACAACCCACAAAGAGTAATACTGTATGTCCTATACTGAAACAGTACGAGGGACAGACAAACTGAACAAGATTGACAGGCAGACACCAAGGAAATCATAAATTACATCCATAATAAACAGGAAATGCTGTTTACCAGGATGGAGGAAAAAGAATGTAAATATTCTTAAGTGTACTTAAACTGAACATAAAACACAACAATACATATTCCAATGACAATTCAGATTTTGGATTGCACCACAAGTATGCAAAATATACTTTCCATGGAAAATGTATATATCATAGCTACCAAATAAACCAGCACACTTGTCAGGATATAGAATGTGGGAATGTTATAGTTTTAAAGAGATTAAAGGGAAGGGGGGGGGGGGGGGATTTGTCAAAGCTTGGAGATAGCCCTATTTAGTCTTATAGCAAATCAGAGAATTTCTTGTTATACATGAACTGCACAAAAAAAAAAAAAAAAAACACAAATAACTAATGTTGTGACCTACGAGCAATAAACCATTATTAATAATAATCAACACTACTAGCAACACCTGTCATATAGATGTGTGAGTTATTGAATACAAAAGTCCCTGCCTCAATATAGTCTGTTCCAAAACTGGAACCAAGTAGAAGGGATCATTCATGCTGGATTCACAAAAACCTGTGACATCATTATGTACACAGACATGCAGCGCTGCCCGGCTGTGCAACAAAATTACTCCAATAAAAGCAACAATGTCCATTAGGAAATCTACAATGCAATCAAAATATATAGAATAAGACTGACATTTATATCAGATATATAGTGTAATAGGATTTATAAATATTGTATACTTGGTGGCAAGGTCAGGGTTGCCGGATGCGGAAGCTATAGAAAACTATAAATACACGCTCTTGCAATTAATTCTGGAGATGACCATGCAAAAGGGGGCCACAGAAGTACCTTAGAGGGCCACATGTAATCACCCCCTTTTTTTTAACTGGACTTTGTGCAAAGCCGAGTATTAGCGACAGGCACTCAACGCATAAGTAATACAGAGATGTCTTTGTGTCGTGGATATTTAAGACTACAATAGACAGCTACTCAGTTGTCTAAAGAAAGTACTTATATGGTATGAACCAGGCTCATGGTCAGCATCATCTGAGCTGAACACTTATGTTAGTCCAATAAAAGTGAACACACGAAAAAAATTTTTTATCTACTATTGCATAGGCCCAGAAATAAATACAATACAAATAACTGTGCGACAGAAACAATATAATAATAATAATAATAATAATAATAATAATAAATAAGCAGGGGGTTGGGAAGAAAAAAAACTGCAACATTATTCTATAGCTTTACATTGTGCGGTGTCAGCGAGTTTCTAGATACAATATACCTTATTTATACAGGACAGTGTTGTTATTTTGTACAGGTGTCACGCAGTGCAACACACCACTGGCAGCTTTACTTTCATCCTTTAATTGCATTTGGCCCGATGATTGGCTTCCTTTTCAAAAGAGATTATCATTTACCAAAAAGGAGATAAAGCAACACAAAGGAGCATTCTGAATGTGGGGCAGACAGATACCATTGTACACTGTGGTGAACTGATGCCATGGTACATACAACACTACTGACATGTCAGGTGCACAAACTAGCAGGGATACCACTAGAACAGCACATGCAGGTGCCAATTCCTATTCAGAGACACACGTCACTTCTCTCGACCGTCATTTGATTACCTCAACATGGCAGGGTCTATCCAAAGGTGGGAAAGTTTAAGCATTACAGTACAAGCCATTAATAATAGTGCATGTTCCCACTGTGGTAGTTATACAGGGCAATGCTAAAGTTACATATCCAGTATACCTGACTGCAAGTACAGATGGTGTAGGAGCATATAGGATATGCCTAATGTCTGCATATAACCACTAATGAGATTACAAATCAATGGAAAGGCAGCTGCCCCGGACACTACAGACGTGTGTGTACAATATGCGTGTGGCTGTCAGGCCTGCGTCTGTCATTCATTTATAGAGGCAGCAGCGGTGTCCCAGGCTCACACCCACAGGAACAGCCCGATCCCTCGGAGTTCACGAGTGGAAACTCCTCCGCTGCCCAGAAACTTTCCTCCTGCCCCCCGCACATCCTCCAGCACAGGCGGGCAGCAAGGAGCAGGCGCTCCGGACAGGGACTCCCGTAGGCTCCGCTCCTGCAGAGGGGGAGTCCGGCAACAGGTCCCCGGTGATCCCGCCCCGGCCCCCTCACCTGGTAGTCGGTCAGGATGATCTCCCTGTCCGTGTTGGACGCCATTGCGGCTCTGGTCCGAGCACCTGGGGGAGTTGGAGGGAGGCTCCGAGCGCGCAGGGGGAGGGAAACAGGTCGCCCTTCTCCCCCCTCTCCGTCTCTGCCCCGGGGACCCCTCCTCACATGCACAGCCGCGCTGGGAACCCTAGAGGAAGCGGGGATACAGGAAGCCAGGGAATGGCGGCGCCGCCTCCTCCTCCGCTCTCAGCCTGCCCCAGGCAGCACAGCAGCCGCAGCCCTCAGACCCCTCTCGCAGCTATCGCCGCCCGTACGCCGCTCCTGTCGCGCCGTTTGCGTGTCACGCTGTCGCGCCGGACGACGCTTTGCGGCCATCACGTGACCGCCCCGGCCAGGGTGAGACACAACGGCCCAAAGGGGGGGATGCTGCCAAGTGCCGCCTATCCCGCAGCTCCCCCTGCTGGCGCCCCACACTAGCTTCGTCAGACCCATAAGTGCCTGTCACTCAGTGTTGGGAACAGTGTGCAGGCTGAGGCTCTGTCACCCCCCTCTACCAGCGGAATTAGCTGCCTAGGCATACAGTATTACTATACAGGTCATTAACACCCGAGTCTCAGGCGCTCCTGCGGATTTGGTTACATTCCCATTCAAAAAGTTTTTATTTATTGATTAGTTTGCATTTACAATAGGGAAAACTTAAAAAAAAAAAAAAAAAAAAAAAGTGGGAAAGTGGGATTCTAATTTTTCTATAGTTATAGCTTGTCCTGATGTGGACACAGAACTTGATGCAGAGTTGATCGCTGATCAGCGAATTCACAAATTGAGTGGTTATTGATGGACTGCGCATGCATACCTCCTAACTACCCCACGGAAACGTCCCATTTTTTGGGGACGTTCCCGTGTCCCGCCCATGGCAGGCAGTATCCAGCGACAAGGGGGGGATGGCGCCCCTGTCACCCACTGAACATCAGTGAATATTCACGCAGGCAGGGGGCATGGCCAGCAACTCTCAGAGCCGCCAAAAGGCACACATTAAAAATGTACACCATAATGCGCATTATATGTTTAGCCAAACACCATAATGCCAATTAAAAATTATGCTACATAAGTGCTGCTTACCTACATGCTCATTGCCAAGGGGGAATACATGCTCGCAGTAACTGGGGGAGGACAGCCGCCGCAAGGCAGAAGTGACAGTCATTGACAGCCGGGCAGAGAGCAGGGGGCTGCCCGGCTATATTCAGAGCACTGCAGCTCCCGGCTATTTGATACCAACAGACCCATTTACATGAGACCAATATCATATTGAATAACTTTTAAGTAGGCTTCCAAAGGTTTTTGGTCCCATGAAACTGGGCCATTTGGTTCCAGAGAAATCTGCCCTCAAAGTACATGAACAGCCATGAAATTAGATTTCAGAAGAAAAAAACAAAACAACGGTTTACCTGCATTATCTCTGGAACCAATTAACCATACCTCCCAACTGTCACGATTACAGCGGGACAGTCCCGATTTTCGGGTCCTGTCCCGCCCGCGGCAGGCATTGTCCCGCTGCAGGGGGTGGCAGTTGGGAGACCCCCCAAACTAATAGAATAGACGCTGTGGCCTGGAGCTGTAGCTCGATCAGGCCCATTGTTAATCTGGCACTGGACATTACCATCAACCTGGAGTAGTAAATCTGATAAAATGCTCTCTTGGCTCCATTTAGAGTTCCTCTGCCACAGAAGTGATGGAATTAACTTTTGGTTACTTGTTACCTAGCACGGCGCCCATCGCATTGCATACCATAAGGCATACGATGTTATACAATTTTAAATTGTATACCATCGGATTGTATGCCATATACAATGGTATATGATTTAAAATTGTATAAGCACCCTAATGGGTGTTTTCAATGTTAAATGTGCCCCTATAAGATAATTACTTGTATAAGCACCGTAATGGGTGCTTACAATGTTAAAAGCACCCCCACTATCAACGCCAACCCGGAGAGTGGCGAGCGGCGGCGGTACGCGTCCTCCGACCTTTTCATAGCTCCACTATCCACGACGGCGTGAAGTTGATTTTATATAGTGTGGTGAGCGCACGCGGAATACATGTAAAGTAATCCGCGTCCGCTCGCCACACTATATAAAATCAACTCCACGCCGACGTGGTATGAAAAGGTCGGAGGACGTGTACCACCGCCCCTCGTGGGCTTGCTGCGCTCACCATGCTTCGGGTTCGCGTTGATAGTGGGGGTGGCGTGGGGGTGCATTTAACATTGTAAGCACCCATTAGGGTGCTTATACAATTAAAAATCATATTGGGGCTTATACAATTTAAAATCGCATCGCATGCAGGCGATGCAATGTCATACAACTTAATATCGTGGGCGCCATGCTAGGAAACAAGTGCCAACTTTTGTGTTCCGGTGCAGTTATAAACACACGCACAGCCATCGGACCATGCTATGTATGGGGCAGTTTGCTGATGTACCTTCTAAGTAATACAGTAGCGACAGAGGCTTTATACATTCACAGGAGAGGTGATCTCTAATGGTGTGTACACACGGGCACAATCACCCTGCGATTCTGACTATATAGTCAGAATCGCATCAGTATCACACGCAGATCGCATGCAGGTTTTAACCCTTGCCATCCAGATGCACGGTCCCATATTGCACGGCAGAAAGTTTTGGCTGCTTTGACTATATAGTGCAGATCTGCACTATATAGTCAAAATTGTATGCCATCGCATGCATGTGGTGCGATGCGATCGGGGATCGCATTGCACGGCACATCTCACCGTGTGTACACACCATTAGAGTCAAACAGACCGTGCTCTCTATAGGATTCCACTACTCGTCATCAGTGCACCTACGTCCCACTCTCCCATCCCGACCAATGACTCAAATCCTGTGGTGGGTGAAAGATCCCGGACTGCAGATGTTTTCCAGCCTACTGCCACCATAATTTTTCTCATATCATTTTGTTATAGTTATCCTTCATTTCAGAGTTTGGCAGACACATTGTGGTACCATACAAAGACACTAGTAAGCCCGCTTGAAGCAAATGCTTCCAGAGCTAGTAGATGTAGTTTCACTTGCTGCAAACAGATGGCAGTGTTTCGGAGACACACGGACAGTAAACATATATTATAGATGATCAATAATAAATCACACTAACCGAGGGTCTTTTTATAAAAGGGGCAGTTATTGGCCCTGGCCTTGGAAATGGTACAGTCCTCCTCGTATATGAGAGCAGCAGGTATAGATCACAATCTGACAGAAGTATCTATTTCACTGCACAATACAAGAGTTGCTTATTTAACCAGTGTTTGGACCACTAGCACTAAAGGTGCATACACACGGGGGCGATTTTTGCTAATATCGCAGGCAAGATGCCCGCGATGAGAGTGTGCAGTGATATATTGCCAGGTGCTTGCTCCCGCTTTTCCCCTTAAGGAACATGCTCCTGCGACCAGCTGATTTCCACTGCCAGGTTCCCCTGGCGGTTTCTTTTTCATCAGCGATCATCTCTGGTCGCTGATGCAAACGGGATACTGAGCGATATATCGCTGACGTGTGTACGCATCTTTAGACACCAACCCCTTTTGTCATCTGAGCTAGTGTGCCAGATGTAGTATCAATTATACAACCAAATAGCTGATTTACAAGGCATGTTATTTAGTCAGAACACTAGCAGAAGCCAAAAACATAGTACTCTCAGCATGAAGCTAGCCAGGGATCAGAAGAAATGCTTTATTATTTAATAATGCATTTTTGTTCAATAGAGGAAATTGAAGCATATTTTATATATTATCCTCCCTTCCCATTTTCTTTTTAGTTTGGCTTTCCAACTGAATACCACATAAAAGCCATGTCATGTATACACAAAGAGAACCAGGACTGGTCGACAAATCCATAAGCATCCTCTTTTTTTCTGCCAGTCGCTGTGTAACAACTAGACCGCACCGGCAAAATTTGAATTCTAAGTTGAAGCAATGGGCCTGATTCAGTACTGCTCCCTGGACTAAGAGTGTTTAGAGCCTAGCGAGCAGATAACCGCCTGCCCAGCGCACACCCCCACTCCTGTGCATGACTGAAAAGTGTTGGCAGCCGGGCACACAGAAAAAGAAAAAAAAAACATTCATCATCGAATGATTTTCCAGGACTCACTCGGCGCTGCAAAAGCCGTGGGGAGAAGGAGGCCGCTGACGTTGGTTGAGGGATGCCTGCATTTCCTGGGGGATGCCAGGAAAATGCTGGCAGTATTGACACCCAGCGAGCAAAGGCTAGCCTTCGCTCGCTACCTTTCGGGCAGACGGCTCACGCTTGTGCACCAAGCGCATGCACGGTCATTCCATTATAGCTTGGGCTGCAAAAACTCCTGGAAGGCCATGCCCCTAGGTCCGCCACTGTGGGGGCATGCGCACAGCGTCTATTCATGGGTGACAGGGGGGTACTCCCAACTGCTGGCCCCAGGCGGGATTATTATTATCATTGTTTATTTACATGGTGCCACAAGGGTACATAGATGCAAGAAAGATTGTGATTTACAGTACAAATGCAAATTAGGACAAGTACATTGTAAATAAAAATGACAGTTGTAGCAGTGGACAACAGTTGCAGAGATATATTCTAAGAAAAACACATGAGGAGATTGGGCCCTGCTCATTAGAGCTTACATGCGGGAACGTCTCCAAAAAAATGGGACATCTCCACGGAAAGCGGGACAGTTGGGAGACCATGACGTAATTTTTAGCCAAGCCTCAAAGCCATTCCCTGGTGAGCCCCAATACAACACTGAATGCACAGGAAGTGTATCCCAGGTGAGGGACCTTCACACTATAGAATGATACGGGACCATTAGAATCATTAAAATAAAAATATTGGGAATTGAAAAGAAAAGCAGCTTTTAGGGGTATTCAATTCCATGCTGAATTTTGACAGTCGAAAAACTGGCACTTTTTGACATTTTAAAAAGGTAAAATTTTCATTTAATAGATTTAATTAATTAATTAATTTACCTATTTTTTAAGGTGGATCAGTGAATTACAGTTCCAATACATTTCACAAATGCAGTTTCGACTTTGAAAAAAAAAAAGTGAAACTGAATCGGCAAAACAGGACTAAAAAAAAAAAGTTTGAAGACGTCCGCAATTAAATAGTAAAGTAAGAATTTAATATCCCCTTATGGAGCCTGTAGACATAGCGATTTTTAGCCATTTTCTAAGCGATCTGACTAGATCACTTAGAAAATGACCCTACATCGCTGAGTGTGTAGAGGCAAGTGATAACGGTGTGTGGCCCAGAAGAGCGCCAACGCCGGTAGAATGAAGAATGAGCATGGACCATAAATATTGTTATCACCAATTTTCTTTCACCGGAGACCACAGGTGCTGACACCTCGCTGTGTGTGTGTGTTGAGCAGCGCTGTGTGCGAAGTGATCTAGTATAGCTCAGATCGCTCAGCACACTCGCCATGGACCTTATTCTGGTCCATGCACACCAGTGCAAATTCACACGGGTGCGTAATGTTTTTGAACTGTGCATGTTATGCGTGGGAGTGACCACGGCAAACAGACTGTTCGCCAGGTGCTCACACACAAGACTGCGGGCGGGGGAGTGGGGGGGGCGGGCTGAGGTATGTGGCCATGGGAATGCCATTGCCATTGGGCATTCCCATGGAGATTACCCAGTGACGCAGGGGCGGGCAGCTGACATCACTGTATGTCGGCTGCCCATCATGTTCTCCTCACGAACACATGCAAAACCAAAACACCTCAGAGTGTATACATTTTGCAGGGGCCTTCCACATCATTTGATGGTTGGCGACCATCAAAAGATGTTGGGGTTTCCCCATAGGCTGTGAATGGATTTTTATGCTAAACATCCATGCTCAGCCATGCGGGGCAATTCGCCACAATAACCCCCCCCCCCCCCAATGTGTGTAGGCCACATTAGTTTATGTAAGGTTACAGTTGGTTAACAAACCATCATAAGGGCTGCTGGCTTACAAAGCAGGTGCATGTGTTTTCCAGCGCAATTGTCAGTCATGTACAATAAATAGTAGGTTGCTCTTAATGTTATACTGTCTTGTAATATATAAAACCACAGTTTATACACGGTGGCAGCTAAAAAAAACTCACCAGTCCGTTAACCCCAGTGTGTCAGAGGTGACTCCTTCCCACTGCTGAGGGGTATTCCTGAGAATTGCAGGTTACTTCTTACAGTTTATCCATTGCATTTGAGTGGTCATGCAGAACTGTTGTTACATGTGCAATGCTAAGAGTAGCCTTTGTCACAGTGGTTAGAAGCTGCAGTGTTGCCAGGTGAGTGTTTGTCTTTTCCCTGCTGAGCCTGGATCTCTAGTTCAGTGGTTTTCAAACCGTTTATCAGACTTACCTCAAAGTGCATCTCTCCATGCTCCACTAATCCTCAATGAATCACAGGTTTGTTAATTAGTGTTTCACCCATGTGACTGTTCCAAATGTACTATGTATTGCTCAAGTTGTCTGATCTAGCAAATCTGTAATAACTAAGGGCATAGAGCTGAAGTGGTATCTCCCCTAGTAACAGATAAAGCAGCCAGTGTATATTATATCATCGCAGGCATTATACATTAAACGTAATTAATGTTGTAGCACTACACAGGTGATTACACTGTCTCTGCAGAAACTGCTCCAGGGAAGGAAATTAGTAAACCGCATAGATGTGTATGGGTCATTGGGTTAACACATATTATGCAGAAAATACATTGGGTCGACCAGAGAAGATCAACATGGCTTAGATCTACACATAAAATAGGTTGTCCTGGCTAAGGTTGACAGGTCGACACAAGCATTAGGTCAACGATGGCTAGGTTGAAATTTTGTAACATGTAGACATGTTCGACATGGACACACTCAAAGTGTACCGCCTCCCCTCGCATGGCTCGCCTTGCTTTGGGCACAGTGCATCGCTGCACTCGGCACACTATTATATTCTCCATCACACCAGGGTTGCCTGCCTGACCCTCTCCATGAGGGAGAAAATGCTCTGTTCCTGGACTTCCCTGGTAATGTATGATTGCCAGCACCTGTGGTGAAACACCTTTACGTAGCTCCCCACAGGTGATGGCAATCCTACATTACCAGGGAAGTCCAGGAACAGAACAATTTCTCCCTCATGGAGAGGGTCAAGTAGGCAACCCTGATCTAGATCTCTCTGCACGTTACCCCCGCTACAGTACAAAATGGTTTTGTTCATTTGTGAAAAATTGTGCTTTCCGATCAAGTCTGAATTAGGCACTTAGTAGTTTGAACACGCCCCACTGAAATCTAGCTTTCTCTGCACATGTTACATTTGCTCTACCTGCAGTGCACATAGGGCTAATTCAGACCTGATTGCAAAGCTGCTTTTATAGCAAATGGCCAAAACCATGCTGCACTGCAGGTGGGGCAGATGTAACATGTGCAGATAGCATTATATTTGGGTGGATTGTGTTGAACTGAAATTAAATCTAAATTAATTGCAGTGTAAAAATAAAGCAGCCAGTATTTACCCTGCACACTCATCCAAATCTAAAGGTGACCATAAATCTACAGATATATTGTCAGATCTGGCTGGTTGGAACAAAAACCTGGTAATATCTGAGTGAGTTTTTGGCAGTTTTCCAGCATTTCAAAGCAAATGATCAACTGTCAATTGCTCTTATCCATTACCAGGATTTTGCTTTAACCAGCCCACTCTGAGAAACGATATGTAGATATATGGCCAGCTTAACTCTCTCTGCACATTACATTTGTTCCCTCCCCTCCCTTCCCCTCCCCTCCCTTCCCTTCCCTTCCCCTCCCTTCCCCTCCCCTCCCTTCCCCTCCCCTCCCTTCCCTTCCCTTCCCCTCCCCTCCCCTCCCTTCCCCTCCCCTCCCTTCCCCTCCCTTCCCCTCCCCTCCCTTCCCCTCCCCTCCCCTCCCTTCCCTTCCCCTCCCTTCCCTTCCCCTCCCCTCCCTTCCCTTCCCCTCCCCTCCCTTCCCCTCCCTTCCTCCTCTGCAGTGCACATGGTTTTGTCCATTTGCTAAATAAAGAAGAGCTTTGTAATCAGGTCTGAATTAGGACATGGTTTTGCTCATTGGAAAAAGATATTGCTTTTGTGATCTATGCTGAATCAGGGCCTTGGTTGGCTAATACAAATATAGGAAATGCATAGGCAGTCACAGTTACAATTTAATAAAGCAATGGAAAGTGACTCAAGTAATGGTTATGTAATAGTATAGTCAGGGCATAAAGTGGTTATGCAGAGGTGGTGGAACTCATTTGTCTAATGCCACCTAATTACACCCCCTTTCCACCCCCCATTAGGCAGAGACAGGGCCAGTGGTAGGGTTTTTGGCATCCCACTACAAACTAAAATGCTTTTCTGTGAGAATTACTGTTCAGAGCCAATGTGGAGGTTAAAATGTTCCACCTCACCATTCGAGGTGGTGGAACTCAGTTCCACCCCGTTCCCCCTCACTTTAATCCCTGAGTATAGTAATATTGCAGCTGTTGTTACATACATACATACATACATACAGGCTACACAATATGCAGGATACAAAAACTGGGACAAACAATACCATTGAGTATGCAATGGGAAGGAGAGGGGTGGTTGGTCAATATCTTCTTTCTTAATGCTTGTAAAAGTCTTTGATACCTTTTCTCTGCATGGGGTGTTGCTCTCTGCTGTGGTGCTCCCAGCACAGTGTGGTCTGAAAGATGCAGGGTGCTAGAATGGACACAAATCACCCTTATGGATCTGCAGCAGCCATGGGGACCTTCATTTCTGGTAGATGATGAATCTGAACAGAAGCATCCAGACAGTGGCGTAACTAGATACATGTGGGCCCCATAGCAAAAGTTTGTAAGGGCCCCTATTTATCACCTTATGCTGAAAAATGTATACAGCATATCATATTTTGACAGGCAAAGTGGGCCCCCCTCAGCTCTGGGCCCCATAGCAGCTGCACTCCCTGCACCTATGGTAGTTACGCCCTTGCATCCAGAGCCCGCTGCTAGCGAGAGAGCCACTGCTTACTGCAGTCAGGGGTCAGTGTTATACCCCGTTCTCACTGCTCATTGGGGGATGTAATCATGTGATATGTGACATCATCTTTAGCCAGTCAATAAAAGCTGCTTTTAAACAGCCTATCACAGCAATTTGTACAAATTTCCCAACACCCAATCAAAGCTGCTATTACATTCCACACACTTGTTGGAAGGCAGACCATGGAAATCAGTGTGAAAGGGGTAGACACGGGAAATTCCCGGGTCTGAGGTGCAGTGTGAAGGGGGTCTGTTGAGCTGACAAGCTCTGTGCCCCCCCCAAAAATCCGGCAAGAATAACCCGGGATTTTGCAGGGGCGGCAATGAGAACGCAGCATAAGGTGCAGTTTGAACTTCCTGCACAAGTTCCGGTGGCCTTACTGGGACATGGCTGTTTACCCCGAATCAGCTGCAGGGATGGTCGATGGCCATCCCTAGAGTTACCTCTAGGAATAGGACTGGCAACAAAGTTTTCTTCTAATGCCAAAACTAATGAGGGATTTTTCTGTTCTTGAATAAATTGGATAAAGTCAAAGGTATGTCTGCTCTTATGTGGGGGCTGCTGGGCTGGAATATACCAAACGATCCAAATCATCATCCTTGTAATGCAGCAGAAATGTATTTATTTCCTGCTATACCGACAATATTTGAAACCATTCCCGAACAAAAACTAATATTGTTTTAACTTGTAGATTAATTGCTGAGCATGTCATTGTATAATTTAGCGGAAATAATTACAATTCTAAAGTAATAAGTCAGTAGCTGCAACTATTTAGTTAATGTTGTTTTATTGTGTATAATGTATGTTCTCATGACACATAGTTGTATTCCTATTCACACCTACTAACAGGTATTTCCAGACACAGTATGTATGTTTCATTGGTAACACCCTTTTAGTTTCTGCTACCTTTCAGTTACAGCCCATTTACGTACTACCAATGTAGTAGTAGATGTCAGCATGCCAAGCAGTTCATTACTAGCTCCAGAGCGTAACACTTGTTCTTAGTGGTCTGATAAGTATGAGCATTGATTTCCCAATTATATAGGATGTGACGTACCTCCTTTCCCAGCTTAGCATATAGAAGCACATGGCAACTATCCAGTGAGAAAGCGAGCCGCTAACCCTACAACCAGGGGCGTATTGGATACAAAATCAGTCCCGGGAAATTTTATATCAAGCAGCCCACAGGGGGAGGGGGAGGGAGCACGGTAATGAGCTGGCGGGTGGGTGGATGAGACAGTAATGAGCCGGCAGGGTGGGAGGTGGGTGTGCACGGTAATGAGCCGGCAAGGGGGGGGGGCACGGCAATGAGCCAGCGATGGGGGGGGGGCGTGTCACTTACCAAGCCACACACACCCACTGCCACCCACGCCGAAGATGCTCAGTCCCGGGTGACATCCCCTGAAAGCGACCGCCGTCGCGGCCCTATTGGCTGTGGGCACTGGGCAGTTGGTGACTGCAGGCGTTAACCACTGTGGTAGCGCAGTCCAAGGCCCGCGGCCCAGCCAGGGGAAAGGATGGCAAATCCATACCGGCCCACCGGGAAATGGCCCAGTCTCCCGTTGGGCCAATCCGCCCCTGCCTACAACACAAGGGGGCCCATTCAGACCACATATAGCAGGCCGAATTCGTCCCTTTCCGCGATGTTTGGTGTGTATGTGCAAACCCCTGGGACGGACGTCTTTGGCGAGTTTCATACTCGACAAGCCATTCGCTCCATAGGGGATGGACAGGGGGATGGAGCAGGGGGAACACCCAGTGTCTTATGGGCGTCTGTTTGAAAACGTTGGGCATTCCCCAGGGAACACAGATGGGACGATGCCTGCTCAGGGCAGGTGGATGGCGTCACATCTCCATCTGAAATAAAAGTCATTGTTCACTGACTTTTATTTCCAAAAGTAAAAAAATGTCTCTCCCCTTCGGCCGCTATATGGGAACACCCAGCGCTTCATAGGCATTCCCATGAGTACGCTGGGTGTCCGCAGTTTAAAGACACCATATAGGTGTCTCTGAACTGCAAGCGCTGGAGAAACCATCAAATAATTTCTCCTGGTTTGCGAATGGATGATTATGTCAATCATCCATTCGCAGGCGTGCGGGGGTCACTCGAGGGGGGGGGGGGGGGGGGGGGGCAGCCGGCACTGCATGCAGGCTCTGATGGACTCGCAAGGCTGCAAAATCAATCAGAATAAGGTCTACAGTGTGTGTGTGTGTGTGTGTGTATATGTGTGTGTATGTGTATATATATATATATATATATATATATATATACGGTATATATATATATATATAATTAGAAAAGGGACACCCAAATGTGCATAATCAACAGTAGGTGTAGCAGTTCAAATGGGGTCCATAGTTTTGACCATGCAGTGCTTCTCTCTCCAAATAACCTCAACCACAAGCTCCAGATCCCGATGCAAATATAATAGAAAAGTGAAGCGCACAATGAGCCAAAATTCAAATACTTTACTTGAAAAAATAAAAGCTCACATACATGGGGTTAAGGTAAAACAGCTTGCCAGCATAAACGGTGATCGTCGGTTAAGCATAAAGCGCAGGGAGACCAGTACCGGCATTGCATCACTGCTGGTGTCTCCTCGATGAGGACCAGTCACAAACGCCGAAGCTGGTAGCTATGAAATGAAAAAACTGCCATGTAAGCAGTAAACCTGTAAGCACCAACCCAGCTCACTTGGCATATAGAGCCATAACTGCAGGTTGCATGTGAAAAAAAGACTTAAAAAGCTGCAATTTGCAGTTACGTCAAGCCGTGAATCGGGTGCTAAACCTCTATAATTCGATTTTGAATGTGTGTTTCTCTAGACCAGTGTTTTTCAGCCACTGTGCCGTGGCACACTAGTGTGCCTTGAGCTGTTCTCAAGTGTGCCCCCAGATCTAGAGATGCCCAAACTAGGTTACAGCCACCACCAGTTCAACTGTTATTTACTGGTTGGGACCAGTGTGATTGTGTTTTATATGGGGGTCAATAGGTTTTTTTTCCTGTGGGGCTAATGTGTTCTGCCCTGTGGGGATCTCATGGTGTGCCTTAGCAATTTTAAAATCTTATTTAGCGTGCCGCAAGGTAAAAAGGTTAAAAATCACTGCTCTAGACTATGAATAATGAAGTTTGTTTGCTCCACTCAAATGAGACAGGGCCTGATTCAGACCAGGTCTCAATTGTCAGAAAATTGCAGAACGCCATCTTTGGATAACTATGCATGTGTGTATGATCCTGTGTGTCTATGTGCAAACACTTAAACTGCTATCACCTGGCTTAAGCTCAAAGGGGCAGCAATGTAGCATTGCAGGGGCGAATGCAGCAGTTTCTGGGAGCGGCAGAGCTGCCAGTCATGTGCAAGTTCTTTGTTGTGGAGCAAAGTGCTCTCACTATGGGCGGTATTCAATGAGCCTGATTCGCCATGTTTTTATGGCGAATTTGTGCTGTTTGGCGAATTTTTGACTAAAACGGTGAATCACCCTATTCAATGACCACATGGCGAATACATTTGAAGGTTTTTTTCGCCATGATTCACCGAGTAGCAATCGCTATCTTTTTATGGAGAAGTGGAATGTGAACTTTTAAAATAAAGTGTTTTGTTTTTTACATTTGGTGTAAAAAAATCAGGAATTTTATTCTAAAGAGGGGCATGCTACTTTTATTCATGTGCTGTAAGCACATGAATATATATTTAATTTTAAAAACAATATATATATATTTTTTTTACACAGCAGCCAGCAGGGGGCGCCGGAGCCGAACCGCTTATTACATATTCATATATTCACTGCACCCGATCGTTACGATCGGGTATAGTGAATATAGGTCCCCTGCTGGCACCCCCGGGGGGCAGCCTGTGCTGCCTGGCACCCGGGGAGCCCACCTAACCCCCACAAACATTCTGGGCTAGGCAGAGAGACTTCCATCTCTCTGCCTGCCACCGTCCTCAGGCTCCCTGCGGCATACGCCCCAGGAGCTCATATTCGCCAGTCAGGGGCAGCGAGCCCCTGACACGTTGAATACCGGAGCCCGCCGGCTCCGGAACGTGGCGAATGTGCAGCGAATCCTAAAAAGGATTCGCTGCACCTCGCAGGTATTCTCATTGAATACCGCCCTATAGCTATGTAGCTGAAATTTGACAAAACTTCAAACTGCTCCAAATAACTCCCACTGTTCCCAGAGGATGTACACCTAGCAAAGTTTTGATACATATGTGTAAATCTCCCCATACTGCAAAATAGGTGTTAAAATTGACAAGAAAACATTTTTATTCCTCATAATGACCTGTAATGTTTACCTTTATGTAGGAAATCTAATACTTTTTTACACAACATTTTTTTTATTTGAATTTATATAACAAATGTGAGCGACAATTCGCACAGATGTTGGCTCTCAAAGGGTTAAGCAGGATAAATGCTGTCTTTCAAGTAAAAGAAAGGCACTTTATGCATTTCAAATAAATAACATTTATATAGCACAAAATGAAATTACTGCCATACAAAAAAAGAAATTGATCTCTTCAATTATGCATAACGTAATGGAAGGTGCACTTGTTTACACGGTAATGATACTTTAATTGCAGGCATTTTAGCATTACTGCTTAGCTCTCAAACAGTACACAGAGGACACAGTTTGCTGTGCTTGTCAATCAATAGCGGAAATTCTTTTCATATTGCAGAAAAGATAGTATTTATGAGGCCTTAGCCCTGCAAAACAAATTTAGAAAGCGGCATAATAAATTCCTTGTAGGGTTATAGAAATTCTTAAATCTGTTGTATTGTCAGGGCCTTCATCTGTTCCTCCCCGCTCTACCACCGCCTCTGCTACATTCTCCTTCTGCCTGTTCCCATCCTGCTCACCTCCTCAATCTCTCCCTCTAATCAGATACTGTCCCTCTTGTGCCCATACTCTTACAAAACCTAGCCTTGACCAAACACCTCCTCCAACTACCAACCCATCTCTCTCCTCACTCCTTGAGTATATTCTACAACCATCTTACTACCTTTCTTTCCTCCCATTCAATGCTGGACCCATTCCAGTTTGGCTTCCATCCAGAGGTAGATCACAAGGTAACCTAGGCACGTGTCTAGAGCCCAGCAGGTCACCATAAAGATATACTGGCCATTCAAAACATTGCATGATTACCACGTGATGTCACCGAACCTGCTTACACTCCCCAAGTCCCTTGGTTGTTCTTTGATAGGAAAATAAATGTTTGGGCACACAAAATGGTTTAACCCACTGTATGTGGGCAGTCCGTTTACCTGACACAGGTATTAGGCCTACTCCCAAAAGTCCCAGAGCCTGATTCAGATTTGTATGCATAAGCATTTGAGCATGTATTGATAGACTGTGCACGCGTCAAGGTATGCTCTTAATGCCGTTTGCAATCCACAGCAAAAATATAGTGCTATGGGTTGTTTGAGGGAAGAGGGCCCCAAACTGGTATCTTGCCTAGGGCCTCATTAGGTCTAAATCTGCCTCTGTTTCCACCCTCTCTAGTCTACTGAAACTGCCCTCATAAAAGTCTGCAATTGACTTCTTGGTGCTAAATCCAAGGAACACTACTCTCTGCTTTAATTATTTTCAGCAAAGGAGGCGCCTATGCAGGTTAATCATTCCGGTCTGTCTCCAGAGGAGCGACTAATAGTGTGTACACACGGTCCTATTTCCTTTCCGATGTTGATGATATAGTCAACATCGGATCGGCATCGGATGCAGATCGCAAGGGGTTTAACCCTTGCGATCCCGATGCGCGTTCACTTATCGGAAGCCAGAAAGTCTTGGCTGCCTTGTCTATATAGTGTGGATCTGCACTATATAGTCAAGATTGGATGCAAATCGGATGTGCCTTAAGATCCTATCCACGATCTATCTGATCGGATCGTGGATAGGATCTTAAGGCACATCTGACCGTGTGAAAACACCATAAGACATTGCGTTGCACATCTGTGTCTCTACTGTGTTGCTCTTAATGATTGTACAAAGCATCAGGGAAATGCCAGATCCAGAGAGGGCTAGCTAGGTGTACTGAATTGCCCTCTTTTTCTTCTTCGTCTGATTTTAACTTACCAGTTTTGTTGCAGGTTGCCCAGCACTTCAAATCAAATTTCTGATCTGCTGGATTCCGCGGTGGCTGGGAATTTCATTACTGCAGAACTGGTCCAGCAGTGGTACTTACCTTCTGAAAGACTTCTGCATCGGCTATGTCTACTATAGTTCAACTATTACTTGCAGGTCACTGCCCCTCCGAGTCAAAGTGGTGGTCCTGCATTCTGAACTGTTAGCGAGAGCTACCCATCCTCTGGTTCTGGTCTCCACCTTTACAACCCCCAAATCGACTGGAAATTTCCCAAGTTACAGCCTGGAGGTCCTCCTGTTTTGGTAATTGTCGCCAAGTCCTTCTTGCATGTATCCTGATCGGTAAGTATTCGGGGCTTGCTATTTGTTTGCCTGGGAAAGGGTTTAGGCACTAATTGAGGTACTTAGAGGCAGGCTGTGGGGAGGGAAAGATTAGAGATAGTCTGCAGGGAAAGGGGGGGGGGGGCTTAGGCACCAAGAAGACGGGATGGGCATAGGTTGCAGGAGTGGGGGATTAAGTTTAGGCAGTGAGGTGCGTGGGTTATTGTTAGGCACTGACTGGGAGGGTTAGGCTGTTAGAAGGGAGGGTTAGGGGGAGGGTTAGTATACTTACCTGACACCTGTAGAGATTCCCTCCTTTGGGATGCAGACATCGATATTCTTACCGCCCGCATCATGAACGCCAGTCATCTGTATGTATCCTCACCAGGGGTATAAGTCCCTGTTTTATGTATGCTGTTTGTATGTATGTCTGTTATTGCAAATTACTTTGGTGTAGTAGAATAACTGGTACTTGTTTCCTAGCACGGCGCCCATTGCATCGTATACCATAAGACTAAAAATGGTATGCGATGTTGTGCAATAAAAAATTGTATAGCATCGTATGCCATACAATGGCATACAATGCGATGGTATATGATTTTTTATTGTACAACCACCCTGATGGGTCCTTACAATGTTAAATGCCCCCCCCCCCCCACTATCAATGCCAACCCGAAGCATGGCGAGCCCGCGAGGGGCGGCAGTACGCGTCCTCCGACCTTTTCATACCCACACTATCTACGTCGACGTGGAGTTGATTTTAGATAGTGTGGCGAGCCACCGAGCCCGAAGTGTGGCGAGGGGACGCGGAATACATGTAAAGTAATACGCGTGCGCTCGCCTCGCAATGCTCACCACACTATCTAAGATCAACTCCATGTGGATAGTGGGGGTATGAAAAGGTCGGAGGAGGCGTACCGCCGCCCCTCGCGGGCTCGCTCTGCTCGCCATGCTTCGGGTTCGCGTTGATAGTGGGGGTGGCGTGGGGGTGCATTTAACATTGTAAGCACCCTAATGGGTGCTTATACAATTAAAAAATGCATCGTATGCGGCTTTATGGCATGTGATGGCATAAGATGCCATAAGATGGAAATCTTGGGTGCCGTGCTAGGAAACAAGTACCGAATAACCTACTAGTGAATGCAGAATCAGTGTCTGATTAACCAATAGGCTGATTAGGCTACAGCCTTCTGCCCCAGGACTGTGTGCGTGTGTGTGTGTTGGCTGGGGGTCTGTAGGTGGCAGCTAAGGAATAAAAATAAGACCTAATTTATTCAATGCGTACTTGTGTAGTTTCACGGTACCAGCATGGCGCCGTGCATCTTGAGTCCCCTTGCGGGGCTCGCTTTGCTTGCCCACGCTGCGGGTTCGGTGGCTCGCTACGCTCCCCACGCTATCTAAGATCAACTCCATGACAACATGGATAGTGGGGGTATGAACTATCCATGTTGGCATGGAGTTAAGTTACTTTATTTTACATAGTTTATGGCGAGCGTACAACCCGGAAGTAGCAGGGCGCCATCCTGGCGCTGTGAAACTACACAAGTACCATTCAATGCTTGTTATTTATCACCCGTCCCGATGTACTGTGGGGGGTAAAGTTCTTAAGGTGACTGCCAGATGGCTGTGCCAATGTAACTTACTGATGTAACATTACTTTATGTACATTGTGCTACAGTGCCAGCTAGGCAGCCTAAAGCCAAAGCCGCCGTCACACTCATAAGTATAAGATCATATATGCCAGTTGCATAACCTTCATTACATGCTCATGGGAAGTATGACTGGCGAGTCCCTGAGCACCCATACACATGTGTTTAGCAGTTGTAAAAGGGGAACTACATGTGAATTAGCATGTGGCATCTATTCATTAAAGTGAGATGTAGGCGGATTTGATAGGGGGGCATTCAGGTCTGTGCACCCCGTCATTTCTGTCTGTCTTTTTTTTTTCTGTTAAGGGACTACAGCAGTTTAGCATCCTACAGTCTTCCATGTGAGTCTTTCACACTGATGTCTTTCTGCCTGACCTCACCTGGGAGTAAGGGACAGTCTCAAATTACTTGCCACTTTACAAGTGTATTCAAACACTGTTGACTACCATTGTATAGTGGCAAGTAATATGCTCGGTATACACTGGGCTATATGTGCTATGAATGATATCGCTGAACTATTTGCCTTGAACTCCCCAGTAGATGAGATGCTGGGGTGGGTGGTGGCGTAGGAATAGGTAGTGCAGGATAGGTGGGTGGAGGCAGACAAGGATTAACCGCAGAGGAATTGGTTGGTGGGTGAGGTGAGCGTGGGTAATTGCTGGTGGCTGGTTAAGTGGCCTTGCATATGGATTATGACGCTATGACGCAGCGCTAACTCAATTCACAACTGAGCGCAAGCATAGTAACATAAATCAAATGCATGAAATGGAGTAGTTGGTCTTGGTCCATTTCATGCATCTCAGTTGCCAAGTTCATGGCAAAATTATCAAATTTATTTATTTATCAAATTTAAAGAACCTCCTCCGCATGTTTAAAAATTGTTCTGTGTCATGGGCCTTGTGTAATTTTTAAAACTCAGCTGATTCTAATATGCCAGTCATAGATAGTAACTGTTATTGGCGTGTGTGGCGGCAGTGGCTAAAAAGACCATTTTGTTCAAATGGTTTCACAGGGAAAGTTTACCCATTACTTTAATGACTCCTCATTTAACAAATCTTTATCAAATGGATTGGATAGAATGCTCTCTCGATTTGGAATCTAGAGCCCATACATTTGTCAGAATATGGCTTCTTTATGTGGTCACACTGCCGGATCCTTTTAAGGCACATATGCGTCCTTTAGTTAAATTAATCAGATGGTAAAATATGACTACCTTTATAAAATGCTCTCCTACTTTTTCAGATTTCCCAGCTTTATTATTTACAAGGATTTCTTATTATAATTGTTCATTTGGAATGTCTCATAATATTATTTCTATTGGGACCATTTCCTTATATATTATCTTGTACTGTATATTTCAATTTATTGTTCAAAAACAGGACTATGGTTCTTTAATGTGTATTTTTATTTGACATATGCCACATTTTATTGTATTTGCAAATATTTCACATTTAATCATTTAAAAAAAAAATGTGTTCTTGGAGGCCAACCTCCGCTTGGTCTTAAGTGGTGGCAGAGGTGTGTGTCACTCTCCTCAATTTCTGCAGGCTCACTGGCGGGAGCATTTAGATACAACTTGGAAGTACAAACTTGTAAAAGTTCAGTCAGGTCCATGTAATTACCTTTTTTCGGGGTTTCATTCTATAATTTCCCTTCTATAATTTCATACACATGGTAGCGAACAATGGTGGCCAGTAGGTGTGGTAATACACATGGTGGCAAACATTGGTGGGTTGGGGTGCTGTACTTACTAAAGAATCAGACAGGGGCTCTGTGTAGTGCTTCTGCAGCCTCATAGACAGAATAAAATGGAGACCGCGTAAAATGGAGGAATTGGAGTGGGTAATAACATGCTTATCATTCTTTGTTTATTGTGTACACACTGAAAGATATATTGTTGTTGATATAGTCAGGGTTGAGCTGCATGTAGAGATAACAGGGGGGGGGGGGTTATAAAAGACCCACATGAGAGCGCATTGTCAATGATATTTAATGTACACACTAGACAATATGCACTATATATGGTTAACGATGGCAATATCGTCCATATCGTTGACAATATATCGCCCAGTGTGTGACTCGTGAGGCGTTGAGAATCGAAAGAGCAGTAGCTGCCACCATTTATTATTATCATTATTATTATTATAATTATTAATAACAGTTTCTTATATAGCGCACACATATTCCGCAGCTCTTTACAGAGAATATTTGAACATTCACATCAGTCCCTGCCCCAGTGGAGCTTACAATCTATACACATACAGGCACACAGACATTCTAGACATACACACAGTCTTCCTGTATTGGTTGATTCCAGCGACGACAAATTAATTGTGTGTGAATCTGATGCTGAGGATGACATCTTGTAAAGCCAGTTTGTGCAATGCCCATTGCCATTTATTTTTCGTGGGGGCCCAAACAAACCAATCATTTCAGCCACAGTTGACAGTCCCTGCCGCTGAAGTCCCTGTCGCTGAAATGATTGGTTTGTTAAACTGTGCCTGTCCTGTATACAACATAAGGGTGGGTGGGAGGGCCCAAGGACAATGTCATCTTGCACCTCTTTCTGCGTCATTTGTTGGCTCTTTGTAGCGTCCTAAATTTTTTAAACTTTGATGGATGAATGGTGGGGAGATGGGTGGTTTCTCTCTCCACATCATCCATTATGGATGAAAATATGTCCTCATGGACATCCATGGTCTCATCCATTCCTATCGTACTTCTTTTTGGATGGGATGTCCCGGATGGATGGATGGCTGGGTGGCAGGGCCCCAGCAAATCTTTTTCTTGCACCTCTTTCTGCGTCATTTGTTGGCTCTTTGTAGCGTCCTAAATTTTTAAATCTTTGATGGATGAATGGTGGGGAGATGGGTGGTTTCTCTCTCCACATCATCCATTATGGATGAAAATATGTCCTCAGGGACATCCATGGTCTTATCCATTCCTATCGTACTTCTTTTTGGATGGGATGTCTCGGATGGATGGATGGATGGCTGGGTGGCAGGGCCCCAGCAAATCTTTTTCTTGCACCCCTTTCTGCGTCATTTGTTGGCTTTTTGTAGCGTCATACATTTTTAAATCTTTGATGGATGAATGGAGGGGAGATGTGTGATTTTTTCTACCCACATCATCCATTATAGTTGAAAATATGTCCTCATGGACATCCATGGTCTCATCCATTCCTATCGTACTTCTTCTTGGATGGGATGTCCCGGATGGATGGATGGCTGGGTGGCAGGGCCCCAGCAAATCTTTTTCTTGCACCTCTTTCTGCGTCATTTGTTGGCTCTTTGTAGCGTCATAAATTTTTAAATCTTTGATTGATGAATGGTGGGGAGATGGGTGGTTTCTCTCTCCACATCATCCATTATGGATGAAAATATGTCCTCATGGACATCCATGGTCTCATCCATTCCTATCATACTTCTTTTTGGATGGGATGTCCCGGATGGATGGATGGCTAGGTGGCAGGGCCCCAGCAAATCTTTCTTGCACCTCTTTCTGCGTCATTTGTTGGCTCTTTGTAAAAAAAATTTAAATATATGATGGATGAATGGTGGGGAGATGGGTGATTCGCTCTCCACCCCATCCATAATGGATGAAAACATGTCCTCAGGAACATCCATGGTCTTATCCATTCCTAGACCGAGTGCGTGGCTTCGGGAGGAACACACGTGATTTGGTGAAGTGGTGAGGGAGGTAAGGGAAAACACACCTAGCCAGCCAGCTCAAACAAATTAACCTTAGCGGTGAATTGGGTGACAGATGTCGCAGACAAATTGACCCTACTACCTAGATAGCGGTCTGAAAGGGTAGACTATATAGGGATCTCCTAACCTGGGGTCCTAGAGAGGTGGAGGCCACCAATTACCCCACCCCTGCCACCAATTACCCCACCCCCCTCCACCCATTAGGTGATGGATGAGGAGGCAACTGGTAATGCTCCCAGCGTTCAGAAACTGATCTAATCAGATACTACCTTGCAGACTAAATAAGTGCTGCACTGCTCCTTGGCTGAACATGAGGAAGAGTGCACAATCAAGCCAAACAGGGGTTTTGGTACTTGATTGGATCTTCTACCAGAGGAGCGCAGCTACTAGTATAGCTTTGAACGAAGATCGGTCCTTCTCTATTGGGGAAGAATATATGTCATCAGTGACATCCAGAGTATTTATCCTCCTTTTGGGATAGTATGGATGGATTGATAAATGTTTGGAAAGAAGAAGTCCCAACAGCTGCTGATGGTCAGCGTACTAAACCAAGTGCGTGGCTTCGGGAGGAACACATGTAAAGTGGTGAGGGAGGAAATGGAACGCACGCATAGCCAGTCTGATCAAATTTGATAAGGAGGTAACTTCACAAACCACGTGACCTCACGCCAGATAGGGGTCTTGTTAGATATTAAACTGATCCAATCAGATACTACCTTGCAGACACAGTCAATGCTGCACCAAACACCCACTGCTCCTTGGCTGCACATGCCAAACTGCAAAATCAATCCACATTGGGCTCTTGGTACTTGTGTGGAGGTTCTAACAGAGGAGCGCAGCTACAAGGACAATTTCAACTTGCACAACTTTGTATTTTTTGCTCTTTTTTTGGGGGGGGGGGGGGGGGGGTTTATTAAACTGCCACCCTGTCTGCCCCTGTAGTGCTGCTCTGCTTCCAACATGTGCCAGGTTGGAAGTGTAAGGTCCACATGTATGTGATGCCCACTGCTGTCGCCTAGCTTAGTCATCCAGCTACCTCGGGATAACCTTATGGCCCTACTACAGTAAATGAAAACGATTTTGTGAGCTGTGAAGTGAACAAAATTGTCTAGAAATGAGTGGAAACTAATGTTATTGAGCTTAATAACACTTTAGGGGCAAAAACAGGCCCGGAAACTATTATTTTAGCAATTTTTAGCATTTTTCCAAAAAAAATCCAGATCCAAAACCAAAACCCGCAAGGGTGGTTTTGCCAAAACCAATCCAGATCCAAAACCCGAAGGGAGATCCAGATCCAAAACCAAAACCCGAAAAAGTGCCCGCCGCACATCTCTAGTACTGTTAAATATCATGTCCCCAGGAGTGCCAATTACATATCATGTCCCCAGGAGTGCCAGTTACATATCATGTCCTCAGTATTGCTGTTACAGATGTCCCCATTAGTGCTTTTAGCAAAAAAAAAATAAAAAAATAAAATATATATATATATATATATATATATATATATATATATATAAGAAGAAAGGGGGGTTTGTGGCCCTATCCTGCGCTTATTGGGTGAGCAGCACAACTCTAGAGGCTCCGCCGCTAATGGGAGTCTAATGTAAGGAATGGAGAGAAAAGGTGTAGAGGTGCGCTCAGAGGTAGTTTCACCAATCCACAATTGGGAAAATATAAAACATTTATTACGAACAGTAATACAATTAAAAAATTTTTCATAAAAAGCTTCTCATTTGGAGTACATTATACAGTTTCAAGGTGTGTCATTGTCATCCAATATCGTTTTGATCATAGGTGTTGAGAGATCACGCGGAACCCTACGCGTTTCGTCCACTAGGGACTTCTTCAGGGGTAATACACCAGGATCTATAGAAATTATGTACCTTGATTCGATACACACGAAATTGTATAGGGTGACTCTTTTGAGAGTTATTAAGGGTAATGTGGTCACTGTGGTTAATCCGGTGACCTTGTAATAATCCCCTTAGTAGTAGGTAAAATGGAATCAAATCAAGAAGCACAATAAAACTCCTCTCCGACAGAATAACCAACTGCACAGTCAATTCTGAAACTGCAAGCCTCAGTCTTACACAGAGTTCTCTCCACACGCTGTGTAAGACTGAGGCTTGCAGTTTCAGAATTGACTGTGCAGTTGGTTATTCTGTCGGAGAGGAGTTTTATTGTGCTTCTTGATTTGATTCCATTTTACCTACTACTAAGGGGATTATTACAAGGTCACCGGATTAACCACAGTGACCACATTACCCTTAATAACTCTCAAAAGAGTCACCCTATACAATTTCGTGTGTATCGAATCAAGGTACATAATTTCTATAGATCCTGGTGTATTACCCCTGAAGAAGTCCCTAGTGGACGAAACGCGTAGGGTTCCGCGTGATCTCTCAACACCTATGATCAAAACGATATTGGATGACAATGACACACCTTGAAACTGTATAATGTACTCCAAATGAGAAGCTTTTTATGAAAAATTTTTTAATTGTATTACTGTTCGTAATAAATGTTTTATATTTTCCCAATTGTGGATTGGTGAAACTACCTCTGAGCGCACCTCTACACCTTTTCTCTCCATATATATATATATATATTCACTTTCTGCAATGTATGGTTTTTGGAATAATTTGGATAAGGGATACTAAACCTGTAATTATAAAATAATACATCAATGCTGGGTTTGTTTGTATCCTTTGTTTTTGGGAAGCTAATGACATATTTCCTGCATTGATTATATTAAACTGAAAAAAGATTAGGATATTGATAAAAAAAAATAGGAGTATTGGGGGGGGGGGGGATTTAATGCAGGGTGAAGGGGGTTACTTGCTGTTCCCACCAGGGGCTGATTGGCCATTATAACCACCGGGAAGTTTCCTGGGAGGCCGACGACTTGTGACCGCAGCGCTAATGGAGAGGTGTGATACCCGCGGCGAGTACAGTGGAGTGGCGCACCGCACTTATAGCTTGCCGCGGTCTGTGACTCTACATAGCTGTGTGATGGGTGGCATGGATGCTTTCTCAGCCAGCCACCGATGGTTGCCAGAAGTCAGCTGAGCCACGCTCAGCCCAAGCTGTCCCTGGGACCCTGGCTCATGTGCATCACAATGGCCTGGCTCCTCCTCCAGCTCTGGGCCCTGCAGACATAGAAATCAGCATTGAATTAAGGAGGAACATCCCCCGGCCACACCAGAGCCTGCAAACGTACTGTAGGTAAAAACTGCATGGCCTCGTAATCTACAAATATATAAGGGGTGTATGTGGGATGGTTAAGGTAAATAATAAATAAGGACTGTGTGTGGGTGAGAGGAGGAAAGGGTAATGGGGTTGTTCGGTATATACAGTAGTATATATGAGGTGTGGGCGAGGGTGGTAGGCATTTATGTATATTAATGGGTATTGGGGGAGGTAATGGGTATATGTTATATAAGGGGTGGGGAGGTGGAGGATGGGTATATAGTATGTAAGGGAATAGGATGTGTGAGGGGGTATATATATATATATATGGGGTTTGTGGCAGTGATAGGTACTGTATATTTGGGGTGTATGGGGGGTGATAGTCATATAGTACATAATAGGTGTGTGTAGGGTGGGCATTTATGTATATAAGGGGTGTTGGGTGGGCGTGATAGACATATAGTATATAAGGGCTGTGTGTGTCTTGGGTGATAGGTATATAGTATATAAGGGGTTATTAGTATATGGTATATAAGGGGTGTATGGGGTGATGGGTATATGACATATACAGTGTGTGTGTGTGTGTGTATGACAGATACGAATGACTACGACTGCATACGGCTGTTTCAGCCATATGCACAGTCGTGTTCCGGAGGGGAATTTACAAAGCAGTCAAATACGACTGCTTTTTAATCCTCCGATGGTGTAATGATTCGTATTAGCGGCCGTATTACGGTCGCTAATACGAATTTGTGCAAAAGCCAGCTCCTGATTGGCCGCTAGGCAGCCTATAGAATCATTCGGAGGGGAGGTGCGGAAGATGAAACATCTCTGCGCCTCTCCTCAGTCCGTGTCGGGTACCGCCGGAATCGCCGGTGTTTCTTGTTTTCAGAAGACCAGGACTACTTCGGACAGAAGAGGACATGATCTTCGCCGGAGGACCTTGGTAAGTTGGATTTCCTTCCACAGGTCACCCTATGGTTTCCTTCGGATCCAGGACTCCGGACAAGCCCCTTAACCAAGGCCCCAGACCCCGGACTCTGCAGCCCCGGACCCAGGAACCAAGGCAACGGACCCTGGAGACCTGGACCCCAGACCCTGGAGCCCCGGACCTGGACCATGGAGGCCCGGACCCAGGAGCACCGGACCCAGGGACCTACTGACGGGCTCAAGATAGGTAAGTTTCAGTATGTGTGGGCTTTGGATGTATTAAACTTTTACTTTTCTTGTGTGTCCGTGTTTTTATTTTACTATTTTTCATACTGTGCCAGCGGGCCCTTTAATGCCCCTCATGCTGGGACTTGTGGTTCTCCAAGTCCCAACTTGCGGGGGAGGCTTGCTGGGACTCATAGTTCCACAGTATTAAACAATAGTTAAATCTTTTACACTGAATCAGCTCGATGCCCACCGCCCAGGGGCATCGAGGACAGCACCAGGCTTCAGCCTGGTCAGGTAAGTCCTGGAGGGGGGGTCCCCACTCCCCCTGGGCCCTTGGCCAGGCTGACTGGTCGGTAGGGTGAATGTTTTGGCCGCGGGATCTTATCTAATAAGTGTCCCCTGGCTGTGACATTACACTGCTGGCTGGTTTGGCCTGGGGCTGGTTCGTAAAATACGGGGGACCCCTAGTCATTTTGTCCCCCGTATTTTGGGAGCCGGACCTGGTGCTGGCTTTAAAAAATCGGGGATCCTCTATTTGCCGGGTTCCCTGATTTTTTATTACCAGCCCCGGCTCTTCCAGCCTGGTGCTGTTTACGGCTGTGGGGGAGACCCCACGCCGTTTTTTTAAATTTATTTATTTATTTTCTATTTTTTACACACTGAAGCCTGCACGGCTTCTGCCAAATACTACAGGAAAATAAAGTGTATTTACCTGGCGTATTTGCCTGGCCATTCGCGGACGTTTTACGCTAATTAGCGGCCGCTTAGTAAATCAGGAACCACCATTCTTTTGAATGGTGATTTCTGTCGTATTGTATCGATGGTGTATTCATTCGTATTTGTAAATACAAATACGAATGTCCCATCAATACCAATATTCATATTTTTGGCATAGCAAATGCCCAAAATGCATATACGCCCCCCCCAAAAATTGTATGTTCGTATGAAAATACGATTTTTTTTCACGCATTTTTGTTAGTAAATTTGCCCCATAGTATATAAGGGCTGTGTGTGTCTGGGGTTATAGGTATATAGTATATAAGGGGTTATTAGTATATGGTATATAAGGGGTATATGGGGTGATTGTTATATGACATATAAGGTGTGTGTGTGTGTGTGCTTGTGTGTGTATGACAGATATTTATGTATATAAGGGGTGTTGAGGGGAGGAGGGGGGTAATGAGCCACCCAAGAGCTAGCACTTGCAGCAGAAGACACAACTGGAAACAAGAATATTTATGCTTGTGACCAACTCTGTGGCCACAGTAAAGACAACACACCCTTACTTACAGTACATATGGTTGATTACCCATTACAGCCTAGTTATACCCCTTCAGTCATAAGTGGAGTTGCATTTCAAATGCGTACAACTCTGCATGTCTTATAGTTGAGTATACTTAGTTGACACCCATTTTCCTATTACTGTGCCCATATAGAAACACCAGGGCCACTTGCATACATTTGCCCCAGGCTAAAAGTTGCCAGCCAGCCCATGTGTGGTCCCATGGTACAATGGGGCTGCCCCACATCTCATTTTCTGCTTAAGTCCAGCAAGGTTTAGTAAAGAGACTGTAATATTGCTTTGTATGATGAACTTGCCCACAATGGTACATGTGTACTGTACAGTATATGGGAAGCTCAGTGAGTGTTTCTTCTTATTATACGTATTTGGTCTCCCTTTACAATTCATTTTGCATATAGGGTTGCCACCTCTCCCGCTTACACAGTGCTGGCCATTTCCGGGATTCTCCCGTCTTTGGTGGCAACCCTCCCGGAGGCGTTTCCAGTCTTCCGTATTCTGGGATGCCCTTGTTTTGAGGCAATGCCAACTGTTTTGGTAATATGCATAAATAAACCCCCTCCCTTCCCTGTTATGGTGCCCCTCTGTCATTTAGTTCTGGATCTACCCCAGCCGGGCAATGTATCAGTGGCGGCAACGCCACAAAAGGGCCCTGCTGCTGGATGCAGTCCCACCTTCTACCGCCCGCTGTCCTCCTCTCTGCCCGTTCCTGGCCACTGCCCCATCTGCTCCCACCCCACCTCCTTCTCCCGATACAATTCAGTAAATATAAGTCCCAGCGCTGCTGGATGTGGCTCCGCCTACTGTTATGCTGGCTCCGCCCATCAATGATTTGCTGCCGCCCACATGAGGCCACTTCCAGATATTTTCCACGGCCACTTTTAGTCCCCAATCCGCCCTTGGTTCGCCAACAGTATCTAATTTAAATGGTACATTTAGCATACCAGTGGAATTCGGAATTCACTTGATGGAGCAGCAATTGTGTGAGATCAGGCTTTTTTTGGATAGTTTGGACTGTGTCAGACAACATGGCTATTTCTGGTAAAGTTAAAAAAGAATTGAGGAAGATCTCCATAAGAAATTCAAAGCCATATTGGTTCCTCAGAATGTTATATATAACACCTCTTATTGTTGCGCTTCTTTCCAATTTATGCATTTAAAATCTGCCGATGCACGGAGGTAGTGAAAGCGCTCACCATACAAGGAATCACAAAAAATACATTTACTTTTCTTTTATTGGCACAATAGACTGTTTTATTAATCAATATATATTAGATTTACAACATATTATATCATAATACAGTGAAATTCACCTGGAGGTAATAATAATCTGTGTCTTATAATGTAATGCCGTCTCAGGTAGTCCCCTAACTACCAATGGACAGTAGAGTATTGGTAAATGCCGAAAGCACTAGCAGCAATAACAAACCATTATTTGCACTGCTACATAGAATCTGTTGTAAATAATCATTTTGGACCCTGTTGATTTCTATCTGTATCTAAGGGGTAGATGTATTAAGCCTGGTAAAGTGATAAAGTGGAAGGTGATAAGGCACCAGCCAATCAGCTGTGTTTAAAAAATGACAGTTAGGAGTTGATTTGCTGGTGCGTTATCACCTTCCAATTTATCACCACTTTATCACTTTAAAAGGTTTAATACATCTGCCCCTGAGTGTTCTCAGAGCTTCTACATTATCCAGTGTGCAAGGGCTTTTTGTAGTTACCAATGGATATCTCTGTTCTGTTACTCAGTATAGTCATCATTTAGGAGATTTATCATTACATTAACATGGGTGACATTGAGGTTCTTAGCACAAAAATGTGAGCCCGCCTACCACGTCAAGGTGACCTCATCAGGTGGGTTGGCGGAGGGTAACTATGCTATTCTAAGCTATGCTTAGCTATGCTATGTCTATGGTCTTAGTATAGCTATGCTTAGCAATGCTAAACATAGCTATTCTAAGACCATATCCACAGCATAGCTAAGCATAGCATAGAATAGCATAGTTACCCTCCTATGATTTTTTTTAATTATTATTATTTTTAAGGTGTTTTTTTTTTAGCAGAAGTCCTATCGTAAATAGAAGCAGATCTTCACTTCAGGATGGTTAATAATAAGGATTGTAATTTCTTTGCGCCATATAACAAAAGGCATAACTTCATCATCCTTATAAATTACTTCTGACTTTGAGTCATCTTTGGACTCCACCAGGACCTTTAATTCGTCCTCTGTTTCATCTGGAAAACTGTCGGTCTCATACAGTGTTTCCCGGCTCTCAGCCTCCTGCAGGGAAGTGGCGTCCTCCTGCAGGGAATTTGTTTCCTCCTTCAGGGAATGTGTTTCCTCCTTCAGGGAATGTGTTTCCTCCTTCAGGGAATTGGTGTCCTCCTTCAGGGAATTGATGTCTTCCTGCAGGGAATTTGTGTCTTCCTTCAGGGAATTTGTGTCTTCCTTCAGGGAATTTTTGTCCTCCTTCAGGGAATTTATGTCCTCCTTCATGGAATTGGTGTCCTCCTGCAGGGAATGGGTGTCCTCCTGCAGTGGCTCAGGAGTATAAATGTCATCATTTTCATCATTCGTTTTGCAACTGTTGAAACAGTTTAAACACTTAAGACAGCTAAACCAGCCAGAAAAGTTTGCCATGACTTGTCGTCTGCTCTGTCAAGTGTAAGAATGTTCATGTTTCCTTTTGAGGTTCTATTTATAACCTCTGTTTGGGGAATTCCGGACTTTGTGATGTCATAATGGTGGTTTTTGATGCATTGTGATGTCACAATGGGCCCTTCTAGGTGATTAGTTTTCAATGCTTTGTGATGTCATAGATGTTTTCTAAGCATTTTGCTCAAAATAGTGGTTATCTATGCATTGTGATGTCTTAAAGGTAATTTCTGCATACCCTCCAACATGACCCATTCCATTAGGTACAAAATGCTCTGTTCCTGGACTTCCCTGCCAGTGGCAGTTACAGATGTGAGCCTGCAGCACAGTCCAATATTCAAAAAGGGGAGCCACACCAGCTGCCATCCCAAACATCACTGAGAGTTGATGTGACCCCCCCTCTTTGAATATTGGACTGTGCTATAGGCTCACATCTGTAACTGGCACTGGCAGGGAAGTCCAGGAACAGAGCATTTTGTACCTAATGGGATGGGTCATGTTGGAGGGTATGTTTCTAGATGTTGAATTTGACAGCTTTGTGATATCATAATGGTGGGTTTTGGTTAATTAGCGACCGAAAATGCTTATGAATCGTAAACGTAAGCCTCTCGCAGTTTGAAAGGAAGCTGGTGTTTAGGGGTGGTAACCTGGCATTTTCTGGGTGTTACGGACTAAAACGTAGATGTGCCCAGGCAATTTTGAGATGTCTGTGATGTCAGCAAAGACCACTTCCAGCCTCAGTCGCAGATTAGTGGAAGCCTCAAACCTACTCACATTTGCACAGACCATAGGTAAATCCTTTTCATGGTTCTTGAATTGCAAATAGATTTGTAAGTGGACAACTATTAGCGATCCATTCATAATTCTCTCGCCATTTTAAAAGGGAAAGTTACTCCTTCTGTCTGGGTGGCTTACACACTGCAAATTCTCACATTAGTGGTCAGGTCGGAATCAGGGCCTATATGTTGTGTTTTGAAATTTTAATAACAGTTATGGTTTTGTTTTGATACTTTATATTGGGTGTATTTTACTGGTATATCCTATTTCTGTAATACCCCTTTTCCACCAAACTTTTGACCTTGGTTACTGCTGGAGCATCCTGGGTTGAGGAATAGTGGATAAAGGTCAGCTAAAAATGACATGGGGTGTGATACATGGGAGTCCGAACCTGGTAACTACCAGGCAGATTTTTAGCGCATAAATTTGAAAGAAAGAAATATATACAGGTTGAGTATCCCTTATCCAAAATGCTCGGGACCAGAAGAATTTTGGATAACTAATTATTCCGTATTTCAGAATATTTTTATATTTCAGTGATGTGTCTTGAAGTATCTTGCATTTATGTTGTACAAACACATCAAACATATGAAATACAAACAAATACATTTTATTTGTGCAAAAAGCAAGATTTCAATACATTAAACAAAGTTTGTGTACTATCTCCAATACTGAATTTAAATGCCAAGCAATAATTTAATTTTCTTGCACATATTTAGTGCCAGTTACATATCATGTCCCCAGTAGTGCCAGTTACATATCATGTCCCCATTAGTGCCAGTTACATATCATGTCCCCATTAGTGCCAGTTACATCATGTCCCCATTAGTGCCAGTTACATCATTTCCCCAGTAGTGCCAGTTAAATATCATGTCCTCAGTAGTGCTGTTACATATCATGTCCCCAGGAGTGCCAGTTACATATCATGTCCCTAGTAGTGCCAGTTACATATCATGTCCCCAGTAGTGCCAGTTACATATCATGTCCTCAGTAGTACTGTTACATATAATGTCCCCAGGAGTGCCAATTACATATCATGTCCCCAGGAGTGCCAGTTACATATCATGTCCTCAGTAGTGCTGTTACAGATGTCCCCATTAGTGCTTTTAGCAAAAAAAAAAAAAAAAATAATAATATATATATATATATATATATATATATATATATATATATATATTCACTTTCTGCAATGTATGGTTTTTGGAATAATTTGGATAAGGGATACTCAACCTGTGATTATAAAATAATACATCAATGCTGGGTTTGTTTGTATCCTTTGTTTTTGGGAAGCTAATTACATATTTCCTGCATTGATTATATTAAACTGAAAAAAGATTAGGATATTGATAAAAAAAAAATCTCAAGAGTATTGGGGTGGAGGGGGGGGGGGGGGGGGTGGAGGGATTTAATGCAGGGTGAAGGGGGTTATTTGCTGTTCCCACCAGGGGCGGATTGGACATTATAACCACCGGGAAGTTTCCTGGGAGGCGGACGACTTGTGACCGCAGCGCTAATGGAGAGGTGTGATACCCGCGGCGAGTACAGTGGAGTGGCGCACCGCACTTATAGCTTGCCGCGGTCTGTGACTCCACATAGCTGTGTGACGGGTGGCATGGATGCTTTCTCAGCCAGCCACCGATGGTTGCCAGAAGTCAGCTGAGCCACGCTCAGCCCAAGCTGTCCCTGGGACCCTGGCTCATGTGCATCACAATGGCCTGGCTCCTCCTCCAGCCCTGGGCCCTGCAGACATAGAAATCAGCATTGAATTAAGGAGGAACATCCCCCGGCCACACCAGAGCCTGCAAACGTACTGTAGGTAAAAACTGCATGGCCTCGTAATCTACAAATATATAAGGGGTGTATGTGGGGTGGTTAAGGTAAATAATAAATAAGGACTGTGTGTGGGTGAGAGGAGGAAAGGGTAATGGGGTTGTTAGGTATATACAGTAGTATATATGAGGTGTGGGCGAGGGTGGTAGGCATTTATGTATATTAATGGGTATTGGGGGAGGTAATGGGTATATGTTATATAAGGGGTGGGGAGGGGGAGGCTGGGTATATAGTATGTAAGGGAATAGGATGTGTGAGGGGGTATATATATATATATATATATATGGGGTTTGTGGCAGTGATAGGTATATGGTACTGTATATTTGGGGTGTATGGGGGGTGATAGTCATATAGTACATAATAGGTGTGTGTAGGGTGGGCATTTATGTATATAAGGGGTGTTGGGTGGGCGTGATAGACATATAGTATATAAGGGCTGTGTGTGTCTTGGGTGATAGGTATATAGTATATAAGGGGTTATTAGTATATGGTATATAAGGGGTGTATGGGGTGATTGGTATATGACATATACAGTGTGTGTGTGTATGACAGATATTTATGTATATAAGGGGTGTTGGGTGGGGGTGATTGACATATTCGTATTCTTAATACGAATGACTACGACTGCATATGGCTGTTTCAGCCGTATGCAAAGTAGAGATGAGCGGGTCCGGATCCCCGAGATCCGACAGATCCGAATATCGGGGATCCGGGCCCGATCCGAGCCGGCTCGGGAGTTCCCGCCTGAATTCCGGACCAATAACAAGGCCGAACGTCATCATCGCGCTGTCGGATTCTCGCGGGAGCGGGATCTTATAAAAGACGCACGCGCGCCCTGCCATCTTCACTCCAATCTTGGAGAAGGAAGAGGGTGGTTGGGAAGCTCGGTGTGCTCCGTGCTGTGCTCTGTGCCATGTGCTCCGTGCTGTGCTGTGCTCCGTGACCTGACCTGTGCCCTCACTGCCCTGTGCTGTGCTCCGTGCCATGTGCTCCGTGCTGTGCTCCGTGACCTGCCCTGTGCCCTCACTGCCCTGTGCTGTGCTCCGTGACCTGCCCTTTTCCCCTTACTGCCCTGTGTTGTAGACTTGAGAGTCAGTGACTGTTTATAGGCCTGAGCCCTGTAGTGTGATTTAACTAACTAGGTGCTGCAGTGCTCACACGCAGGGGCTGCAGTGTCCACTGTCCAGGGGCTGTCCTGTGGCCCATGCCCTGTTGTGATTTATTTAGCCCAAAGCCCTGTGTTGTGATTTATTTAGCCCTGAACCCTGTGTTTTTTGTGATTTAACTAACTAACTCAGTGCTGCAGTGCTCACACGCAGGGGCTGCAGTGCTGCTGAGTAGTACACTGTGTACAGGGGCTGCAGTAATACAAGGGGCTGTGTCCAGTGTGACGGCCTATATCTTATCCATTGTCCAGTGTCACGAGTCACTCACGACATATATCCTGTGTCCTGTCCTGTGTGACGACTGACGACATATCCTGTGTCCAGTGTGACGACATATATCCTGTATCCAGTGTGACGACATCTATCCAGTGTCCAGTGTGACGACAATATATCCCGTGTCCAGTGTCACAAGTCACAACATATATCCTGTGTCCAGTGTGACATGTAATGTGTGCCGGCATATATCCTGTGTCCAGCGTGACATATATCCATTGTCCAGTGTGACGACATATATCCAGTGTCCAGTGTGACGACATATATCCTGTGTCCAGTGTTACGACATATATCCTGTGTCCAGTGTGACGACATATATCCTGTGTCCAGTGTGACGACATATATCCAGTGGCCAGTGTGACGACAATATATCCTGTGTCCAGTGTCACAAGTCACAACATATATCCTGTGTCCAGTGTGACATGTAATGTGTGCCGGCATATATCCTGTGTCCAGCGTGACATATATCCATTGTCCAGTGTGACGACATATATCCAGTGTCCAGTGTGATGACATATATCCAGTGTCCAGTGTGACGACATATATCCTGTGTCCAGTGTGACGACATATATCCAGTGGCCAGTGTGACGACAATATATCCTGTGTCCAGTGTCACAAGTCACAACATATATCCTGTGTCCAGTGTGACATGTAATGTGTGCCGGCATATATCCTGTGTCCAGCGTGACATATATCCATTGTCCAGTGTGACGACATATATCCTGTGTCCACTGTGACGACATATATCCAGTGTCCAGTGTGACAACATATATCCTGTGTCCAGTGTGACAACATATATCCTGTGTCCAGTGTGACGACATATATCCAGTGGCCAGTGTGATGACAATATATCCTGTGTCCAGTGTGACATGTAATGTGTGCCGGCATATATCCTGTGTCCAGCGTGACATATATCCATTGTCCAGTGAGACGACATATATCCAGTGTCCAGTGTGACGACATATATCCAGTGTCCAGTGTGACGACATATATCCTGTGTCCAGTGTGACGACATATATCCAGTGGCCAGTGTGACGACAATATATCCTGTGTCCAGTGTGACGACATATATCCTGTGTCCAGTGTGACGACATATATCCTGTGTCCAGTGTGACGACATACTGTATATCCTGTGTCCACTGTGACGACATATATCCATTATCCAGTGTGACGACATATATCCAGTGTCCAGTGTGACGACATATATCCAGTGTCCAGTGTGATGACATATATCCAGTGTCCAGTGTGACGACATATATCCTGTGTCCAGTGTGACGACATATATCCAGTGGCCAGTGTGACGACAATATATCCTGTGTCCAGTGTCACAAGTCACAACATATATCCTGTGTCCAGTGTGACATGTAATGTGTGCCGGCATATATCCTGTGTCCAGCGTGACATATATCCATTGTCCAGTGTGACGACATATATCCTGTGTCCACTGTGACGACATATATCCAGTGTCCAGTGTGACAACATATATCCTGTGTCCAGTGTGACGACATATATCCTGTGTCCAGTGTGACGACATATATCCAGTGGCCAGTGTGACGACAATATATCCTGTGTCCAGTGTCACAACATATATCCTGCGTCCAGTGTGACATGTAATGTGTGCCGGCATATATCCTGTGTCCAGCGTGACATATATCCATTGTCCAGTGAGACGACATATATCCAGTGTCCAGTGTGACGACATATATCCAGTGTCCAGTGTGACGACATATATCCTGTGTCCAGTGTGTTTCGACATATATCCAGTGGCCAGTGTGACGACAATATATCCTGTGTCCAGTGTGACGACATATATCCTGTGTCCAGTGTGACGACATATATCCTGTGTCCAGTGTGACGACATATATCCTGTGTCCACTGTGACGACATATATCCATTATCCAGTGTGACGACATATATCCAGTGTCCAGTGTGACGACATATATCTAGTGTCCAGTGTGACGACATATATCCAGTCTCCAGTGTGACGACATATATCCTGTGTCCAGTGTGACGACATATATCCTGTGTCCAGTGTGACGACATATATCCTGTGTCCAGTGTGACGACATATATCCTGTGTCCAGTGTGACGACATATATCCTGTGTCCAGTGTGACGACATATATCCTGTGTCCAGAGTGACGACATATATCCATTGTCCAGTGTGATGACATATATCCAGTGTCCAGTGTGACGACATATATCCAGTGTCCAGTGTGACAACATATATCCTGTGTCCAGTGTGACGACATATATCCTGTGTCCAGTGTGACGACATATATCCTGTGTCCAGTGTGACGACATATATCCTGTGTCCAGTGTGACGACATATATCCTGTGTCCAGTGTGACGACATATATCCAGTGGCCAGTGTGATGACAATATATCCTGTGTCCCGTGTCACAACATATATCCTGTGTCCAGTGTGACATGTAATGTGTGCCGGCATATATCCTGTGTCCAGCGTGACATATATCCATTGTCCAGTGTGACGACATATATCCAGTGTGACGACATATATCCAGTGTCCAGTGTGACGACATATATCCTGTGTCCAGTGACAACATATATCCTGTGTCCACTGTGACGACATATATCCATTGTCCAGTGTGACGACATATATCCATTGTCCAGTGTGATGACATATATCCTGTGTCCAGTGTGACGACATATATCCTGTGTCCAGTGTGACGACATATATCCAGTGTCCACTGTGACGACATATATCCTGTGTCCAGTGTGACGACATATATCCAGTGTCCACTGTGACGACAGATATCCTGTGTCCAGTGTGACGATATATATCCTGTGTCCAGTGTGACGACATATATCCTGTGTCCAGTGACAACATATATCCTGTGTCCACTGTGACGACATATATCCATTGTCCAGTGTGACGACATATATCCATTGTCCAGTGTGATGACATATATCCTGTGTCCAGTGTGACGACATATATCCAGTGGCCAGTGTGACGACAATATATCCTGTGTCCAGTGTGACGACATATATCCTGTGTCCAGTGTGACGACATATATCCTGTGTCCAGTGTGACGACATATATCCTGTGTCCACTGTGACGACATATATCCATTATCCAGTGTGACGACATATATCCAGTGTCCAGTGTGACGACATATATCCAGTGTCCAGTGTGATGACATATATCCAGTGTCCAGTGTGACGACATATATCCTGTGTCCAGTGTGACGACATATATCCAGTGGCCAGTGTGACGACAATATATCCTGTGTCCAGTGTCACAACATATATCCTGCGTCCAGTGTGACATGTAATGTGTGCCGGCATATATCCTGTGTCCAGCGTGACATATATCCATTGTCCAGTGAGAGGACATATATCCAGTGTCCAGTGTGACGACATATATCCAGTGTCCAGTGTGACGACATATATCCTGTGTCCAGTGTGTTTCGACATATATCCAGTGGCCAGTGTGACGACAATATATCCTGTGTCCAGTGTGACGACATATATCCTGTGTCCAGTGTGACGACATATATCCTGTGTCCAGTGTGACGACATATATCCTGTGTCCACTGTGACGACATATATCCATTATCCAGTGTGACGACATATATCCAGTGTCCAGTGTGACGACATATATCTAGTGTCCAGTGTGACGACATATATCCAGTCTCCAGTGTGACGACATATATCCTGTGTCCAGTGTGACGACATATATCCTGTGTCCAGTGTGACGACATATATCCTGTGTCCAGTGTGACGACATATATCCTGTGTCCAGTGTGACGACATATATCCTGTGTCCAGTGTGACGACATATATCCTGTGTCCAGAGTGACGACATATATCCATTGTCCAGTGTGATGACATATATCAAGTGTCCAGTGTGACGACATATATCCAGTGTCCAGTGTGACAACATATATCCTGTGTCCAGTGTGACGACATATATCCTGTGTCCAGTGTGACGACATATATCCTGTGTCCAGTGTGACGACATATATCCTGTGTCCAGTGTGACGACATATATCCTGTGTCCAGTGTGACGACATATATCCAGTGGCCAGTGTGATGACAATATATCCTGTGTCCCGTGTCACAACATATATCCTGTGTCCAGTGTGACATGTAATGTGTGCCGGCATATATCCTGTGTCCAGCGTGACATATATCCATTGTCCAGTGTGACGACATATATCCAGTGTGACGACATATATCCAGTGTCCAGTGTGACGATATATATCCTGTGTCCAGTGTGACGACATATATCCTGTGTCCAGTGACAACATATATCCTGTGTCCACTGTGACGACATATATCCATTGTCCAGTGTGACGACATATATCCATTGTCCAGTGTGATGACATATATCCTGTGTCCAGTGTGACGACATATATCCTGTGTCCAGTGTGACGACATATATCCAGTGTCCACTGTGACGACATATATCCTGTGTCCAGTGTGACGACATATATCCAGTGTCCACTGTGACGACAGATATCCTGTGTCCAGTGTGACGATATATATCCTGTGTCCAGTGTGACGACATATATCCTGTGTCCAGTGACAACATATATCCTGTGTCCACTGTGACGACATATATCCATTGTCCAGTGTGACGACATATATCCATTGTCCAGTGTGATGACATATATCCTGTGTCCAGTGTGACGACATATATCCAGTGGCCAGTGTGACGACAATATATCCTGTGTCCAGTGTGACGACATATATCCTGTGTCCAGTGTGACGACATATATCCTGTGTCCAGTGTGACGACATATATCCTGTGTCCACTGTGACGACATATATCCATTATCCAGTGTGACGACATATATCCAGTGTCCAGTGTGACGACATATATCCAGTGTCCAGTGTGATGACATATATCCAGTGTCCAGTGTGACGACATATATCCTGTGTCCAGTGTGACGACATATATCCAGTGGCCAGTGTGACGACAATATATCCTGTGTCCAGTGTCACAAGTCACAACATATATCCTGTGTCCAGTGTGACATGTAATGTGTGCCGGCATATATCCTGTGTCCAGCGTGACATATATCCATTGTCCAGTGTGACGACATATATCCTGTGTCCACTGTGACGACATATATCCAGTGTCCAGTGTGACAACATATATCCTGTGTCCAGTGTGACGACATATATCCTGTGTCCAGTGTGACGACATATATCCAGTGGCCAGTGTGACGACAATATATCCTGTGTCCAGTGTCACAAGTCACAACATATATCCTGCGTCCAGTGTGACATGTAATGTGTGCCGGCATATATCCTGTGTCCAGCGTGACATATATCCATTGTCCAGTGAGACGACATATATCCAGTGTCCAGTGTGACGACATATATCCAGTGTCCAGTGTGACGACATATATCCTGTGTCCAGTGTGTTTCGACATATATCCAGTGGCCAGTGTGACGACAATATATCCTGTGTCCAGTGTGACGACATATATCCTGTGTCCAGTGTGACGACATATATCCTGTGTCCAGTGTGACGACATATATCCTGTGTCCACTGTGACGACATATATCCATTATCCAGTGTGACGACATATATTCAGTGTCCAGTGTGACGACATATATCTAGTGTCCAGTGTGACGACATATATCCAGTCTCCAGTGTGATGACATATATCCTGTGTCCAGTGTGACGACATATATCCTGTGTCCAGTGTGACGACATATATCCTGTGTCCAGTGTGACGACATATATCCTGTGTCCAGTGTGACGACTTATATCCTGTGTCCAGAGTGACGACATATATCCATTGTCCAGTGTGATGACATATATCCAGTGTCCAGTGTGACGACATATATCCAGTGTCCAGTGTGACAACATATATCCAGTCTCCAGTGTGACGACATATATCCTGTGTCCAGTGTGACGACATATATCCTGTGTCCAGTGTGACGACATATATCCTGTGTCCAGTGTGACGACATATATCCTGTGTCCAGTGTGACGACATATATCCTGTGTCCAGTGTGACGACATATATCCTGTGTCCAGTGTGACGACATATATCCAGTGGCCAGTGTGATGACAATATATCCTGTGTCCCGTGTCACAACATATATCCTGTGTCCAGTGTGACATGTAATGTGTGCCGGCATATATCCTGTGTCCAGCGTGACATATATCCATTGTCCAGTGTGACGACATATATCCAGTGTGACGACATATATCCAGTGTCCAGTGTGACGATATATATCCTGTGTCCAGTGTGACGACATATATCCTGTGTCCAGTGACAACATATATCCTGTGTCCACTGTGACGACATATATCCATTGTCCAGTGTGACGACATATATCCATTGTCCAGTGTGATGACATATATCCTGTGTCCAGTGTGACGACATATATCCTGTGTCCAGTGTGACGACATATATCCAGTGTCCACTGTGACGACATATATCCTGTGTCCAGTGTGACGACATATATCCAGTGTCCACTGTGACGACAGATATCCTGTGTCCACTGTGACGATAGATATCTAGTGTAACGGGCTGTGTCCAGGGGCAGTGTCCAGTGACCAGGGGCAGTGTCCAGTGTCACAGGCTGTGTCCAGTGTGAAAAATCAGAAAAATAAATAAAAGTATTAAAAAAAAAAACAAATTTTGGGAGGATGATGGAGGAGGAAATAGTGGGAGATCAGCAACCTGATAGAACTTCTGAAGCTGCTACCACCAGTCAGATTCATGATGGCAAGGCCGATGGTCAAAGGCCTAGAGGCCATGTAAAAGCAAAGCAGAAATCTCATTTTACAATGGTCCATAAAAAAAAAATTAAGTCACGTGCGGAGAAAAATTAAATTGGCAATATGCCGTTCACCACACGCAGTGGGAAGGAAAGGCTACGGCCTTGGCCTTTGTTTCTGACTGATGGTACAGCGTCTTAGAAGAATGATGGTAGCCCTTCTGCTACTACAAAAAAAGAATGAAAGTTTTTAAGACAAAGGCGAGTTCACAAATGTCACTAATCCCAGAGGAGAGTCTAAGTGTGTCCGCGGATGCCATATGTGAGCCGGACCTTTCAAATACTGTTTGTGAAGAGGAGGTTCATTCCACCATTTGCATGCCCTCTGCAAGTGTGTGCAAGAGCATCCCCAGTCAAGATTTTGACCTGGTTATTGAGGATGCTTCTGAGGAATTGGATGAGGATGTGGATTCTGTTTGTGAAGCTGGCACACAAAGGGATGCGGATGATGACGATGTTGAGGATGATGTTGTTTGTTTTAAGGCACCGACGGAGACAGTTGTTGTCCGGGGTGTGGAAAAGCCCATTGTCATGCCAGGGCAAAAGACCAAAAAATCCACCTCGTATGTATGGAATTATTTCTACCCAAATCCGGACAACAACTGTCAAGCCGTGTGTAGCGTTTGCAAAGCTATTGTAAGTAGAGGTAAGGACGTGCAGTACCTTGGGACCTCCTCACTGTTACGTCATTTGCAGCGCATCCATCAGAAGTTTTTGTCAAAAGAAACTGTGAACAAACATGTAGCAGCCCGCCCAGTGTCACCGTCCTGCTCCCCTTTCTCTGTTAAATCCAAGGTCCTGCAATCTCCTCAAACAACTGCATCATCCCCATCCTCAGAGATTATGGGATTGGGAAGTAGTCCTGCACCCAATGTCATGATCCTGACTGAATCCTCTCCTATCCTGGATTCCTCAGAAGCATCCTTAACAGCTACACCTATTGCTTCTGCTGCTGCTGCTGGTGCTGCTGCTTCCAGGAAGGGGACCAGGAATGCTAGTGCTGATCACTTAGCCAAGCAACTGACAGTAAGTCAATCCTTTGAAAGGGGGATAAAGTATGCCAGCAGTCACCCCGTTGCACAGCGTATTACTGACGCCATAACAACTATGTTGGTAATAGACGTGCGTCCAGTATCCACAATTAATTCTGTGGGTTTTACCCAGTTGCTAGAGATCCTGTGTCCCCGTTACCAAATTCCATCTAGGTTCCACTTCTCCAGGAAGGCAATACCCAGACTGTACACGGACATTAAAAAAAGCGTTGTTACTGTCCTTAAAAATGCCTCTGTACCCACTGTCCACTTAACCACGGATATGTGGACAAGCGGAACAGGGCAAACAAAAGACTACATGTCTGTGACTGCTCACTGGGTATTGCCTTCAGCACCAGCACCAACAGCAGCAGCAACATAATCTCCCATTGCTATTCAGAGGCAGGCTACACTGTGTATCACTGGTTTCAGTAAAAGGCACACAGCGGAAAACCTCCTAGAAAAACTACGGGAAGTCATTGCGCAATGGCTTACCCCACTTGGACTATCCTCGGGATTTGTGGTATCCGACAATGCCACCAATATTGTGAGTGCATTACATGTGGGCGAATTCCAACATGTCCCATGTTTTGCTCACACAGTAAATTTGGTGGTGCACCATTTCTTGAAAAAGGACAGGGGTGTTCAAGAGATGTTGTCAGTTGTTCGGAAAATTTGTGGACATTTTCGCCATTCTGCAAGTGCGTGCAGGAGATTGCAAGACTTGCAAGAAAAGCTAAATTTGCCCTGCCATCAGCTGAAGCAAGAGGTGGTCACGAGGTGGAATTCCACCCTCCATATGCTTCAGCGGATGGAGGAGCAGCAAAAGGCCATCCAAACCTACACCTCGAACTATGACATAGGGAGAGGAACGGGAATGCACCTGAGTCAAGCTCAGTGGAGAATAATTTCTGTGGTGTGCAAGATCCTGCAGCCCCTTGAGGCTGCTACACGCGAAGTTAGTTCTGACACTGCCAGCTTGAGCCAGGTCATTCCCTTGATAGGCCTTTTGCAAAACCAGTTGGAGAAATTGAAGAAGTTGAAGCACAGTGAATCTGCTAAATATGTAGGACTAGTGGATCACGCTATTAGTTCACTTAGCAAGGACTTAAGGGTCGTCGATCTCTTACAATTAGATCATTATATTTTGGCGACAATACTGCATCCTAGGTTTAAGTCTTACATTGTGTCTTTGTTACCAATGGGAACAAATCTGCAGAGGTGCAAAGACCTCTTGCTCCAAAATTTGTCAGCTGAAGTGGAAAGTGGCAGGCACACAACTTCTCCTTCAATTTCTACCATTGGCGTTGCGAGGAAAAAGCTAAATTTTCCTAAGAGACCCACTGCTATTCAGTCCGGAAATATATTTGACATCTGGTCCGGACTGAAGGAGCTTCCTAGCATAATGGACATGTCGACTGCTACTGACTATGATGCTATCACAATTGAAAGAATGGTGGATGACTACTTTGCCGATAGCATCGATATAGGTATGTCAGATTGTCCATTCCATTATTGGCAAGAAAAAAAGGCAATGTGGCGTCCTTTGCACAAACTGGCTTTGCTTTACTTAAGTTGTCCACCCTCCAGTGTATATTCTGAGAGAGTCTTCAGCGCAGCTGGGAACCTTGTAAGCGATCGGCGTAGGAGGTTACTTCCACAAAACGTGGAGAAGATGATGTTCATAAAAATGAATTTCAAATTCCATGAACTTGACCTCCTTCACCAGCACTTACGTCCTCCTAATACACACAGTCCTCCTGTATTGGTTGATTCCAGCGACGACTAATTAATTGTGTGTGAAGAAGAGGATGAGGCTGAGGAATTTGATGCTGAGGATGACATCTTGTAAAGCCAGTTTGTGCAATGCCCATTGCCATTTATTTTTCGTGGGGGCCCAAACAAACCAATCATTTCAGCCACAGTTTACAGTCCCTGCCGCTGAAATGATTGGTTTGTTAAACTGTGCATGTCCTGTATACAACATAAGGGTGGGTGGGAGGGCCCAAGGACAATGTCATCTTGCACCTCTTTCTGCGTCATTTGTTGGCTCTTTGTAGCGTCCTAAATTTTTTAATCTTTGATGGATGAATGGTGGGGAGATGGGTGGTTTCTCTCTCCACATCATCCATTATGGATGAAAATATGTCCTCATGGACATCCATGGTCTTATCCATTCCTATCATACTTCTTTTTGGATGGGATGTCCCGGATGGATGGATGGCTGGGTGGCAGGGCCCCAGCAAATCTTTTTCTTGCACCTCTTTCTGCGTCATTTGTTGGCTCTTTGTAGCGTCATAAATTTTTAAATCTTTGATGGATGAATGGAGGGGAGATGGGTGATTTTTTCTCTCCACATCATCCATTATGGATGAAAATATGTCCTCATGGACATCCATGGTCTCATCCATTCCTATCGTACTTCTTTTTGGATGGGATGTCCCGGATGGATGGATGGCTGGGTGGCAGGGCCCCAGCAAATCTTTTTCTTGCACCTCTTTCTGCGTCATTTGTTGGCTCTTTGTAGCGTCCTAAATTTTTAAATCTTTGATGGATGAATGGTGGGGAGATGGGTGGTTTCTCTCTCCACATCATCCATTATGGATGAAAATATATCCTCATGGACATCCATGGTCTTATCCATTCCTATCGTACTTCTTTTTGGATGGGATGTCCCGGATGGATGGATGGCTGGGTGGCAGGGCCCCAGCAAATCTTTTTCTTGCACCTATTTCTGCGTCATTTGTTGGCTCTTTGTAGCGTCATAAATTTTTAAATCTTTGATGGATGAATGGAGGGGAGATGGGTGATTTTTTCTCTCCACATCATCCATTATGGATGAAAATATGTCCTCATGGACATCCATGGTCTCATCCATTCCTATCGTACTTTTTTTTGGTTTGGATGTCCCAGATGGATGGATGGCTGGGTGGCAGGGCCCCAGCAAATCTTTTTCTTGCACCTCTTTCTGCGTTATTTGTTGGCTCTTTGTAGTGTCATCAATTTTTAAATCTTTGATGGATGAATGGTGGGGAGATGGGTGGTTTCTCTCTCCACATCATCCATTATGGATGAAAATATGTCCTCATGGACATCCATGGTCTCATCCATTCCTATCGTACTTCTTTTTGGATAGGATGTCCCGGATGGATGGATGGATGGCTGGATGGCAGGGCCCCAGCAAATCTTTCTTGCACCTCTTTCTGCGTCATTTGTTGGCTCTTTGTAGCGTCATAAATTTTTTAATCTATGATGGATGAATGGTGGGGAGATGGGTGATTCGCTCTCCACCCTATCCATAATGGATGAAAACATGTCCTCAGGGACATCCATGGTCTTATCCATTCCTAGACCGAGTGCGTGGCTTCGGGAGAAACACACGTGATTTGGTGAAGTGGTGTGGGAGGTAAGGGAAAACACACCTAGCCAGCCAGCTCAAACAAATTAACCTTAGCGGTGAATTGGGTGACAGATGTCGCAGACAAATTGACCCTACTACCTAGATAGCGGTCTATAAGGGTAGACTATATAGGGATCTCCTTACCTGGGGTCCTAGAGAGGTGGAGGCCACCAATTACCCCACCCCTGCCACCAATTACTCCACCCCCTCCACCCATTAGGTGATGGATGAGGAGGCAACTGGTAATGCTCCCAACGTTCAGAAACCACGTGACCTCACGCCAGATAGGGGTCTTGTTAGATATTAAACTGATCTAATCAGATACTACCTTGCAGACTAAATAAGTGCTGCACGAAACGCCCACTGCTCCTTGGCTGAACATGAGGAAGAGTGCACAATCAAGCCAAACAGGGGTTTTGGTACTTGATTGGATCTTCTACCAGAGGAGCGCAGCTACTAGTATAGCTTTGAACGAAGATCGGTCCTTCTCTATTGGGGAAGAATATATGTCATCAGTGACATCCAGAGTATTTATCCTCCTTTTGGGATAGTATGGATGGATTGATAAATGTTTGGGAAGAAGAAGTCCCAACAGCTGCTGATGGTCAGCGTACTAGACCAAGTGCGTGGCTTCGGGAGGAACACATGTAAAGTGGTGAAGTGGTGAGGGAGGAAATGGAACGCACGCATAGCCAGTCTGATCAAATTTGATAAGGAGGCAACTTCACAAACCACGTGACCTCACTCCAGATAGGGGTCTTGTTAGATATTAAACTGATCCAATCAGATACTACCTTGCAGACACAGTCAATGCTGCACCAAACACCCACTGCTCCTTGGCTGCACATGCCAAACTGCAAAATCAATCCACATTGGGCTCTTGGTACTTGTGTGGAGGTTCTAACAGAGGAGCGCAGCTACAAGGACAATTTCAACTTGCACATCTTTGTATTCTTTGCTCTATTTTTTGGGGGGGGGGGTTATTAAACTGCCACCCTGTCTGCCCCTGTAGTGCTGCTCTGCTTCCAACATGTGCCAGGTTGGAAGTGTAAGGTCCACATGTATGTGATGCCCACTGCTGTCGCCTAGCTTAGTCATCCAGCCAGTGGCGGAAGTCCCGGAGGCAATGGAGTCATTTGCCGCCGGGCGTCACGTTTGAAGGGGACACCCGGCCTGACATCCATTGCCTCTGGTAAACTCCAGCCCCTGCGTGCCAGCAAGAATACTTGATGAGAGCAGTGCTGCAGTGATCAGCAGCGCTGCTCCAGGAGCTCAGTGAGAGGAGGAGATGGGACTTCCTGTCACACGCAGAGCCCCTGTCTCCTCCTGACAGCCCTGCAGCCCGTCCAGCTCTCCACCTCCTACGATCTTCTGGCTCATGCCTCTTTTATAGGTGAGAGGGGGCAGTTGTAGTGTGTGTTAAAGTATTTGTGTAGTGTGTGTGTATCTATGTGTTGCTTTGTGTGCATGTATGGGCCGATTGTGCATATGTGGCTGTGTTTACAGAGGTGTGTGTATACATGTGGATGTATGTGCATATGTAGTTGTGTGTATACATATGTGTATGTTGCTGTTTGTATACATGTGGGTGTATGTGCATATGTAGCTACTGTATGTGCATACATGTGTGTGTGTGTTGCTTTGTGTGTACATGTGGGTATATGTGAATATGTAGCTGTGTGTATACATGTGTCTGTGTGTGTGTGTAAGTGGCAGTTTCTACATGTGGGTGTATGTGCATATGTAGCTACTGTATGTGCATACATGTGTGTGTGTTGCTGTGTGTATACATGTGATGTATGTGCATATGTAGCTGTGTGTATACATGTGTTTGTGTGTAAGTTGCAGTGTATAATTGTGGGTGTATGTGCATATGTAGCTACTGTATGTGTATATGTGTATGTGGCAGTGTTTATACATGTGGCTTTATGTGTGTATGTGGCTGTGTATATATGTGTGGCTGTGTGTGTGTGTGTGTATGTGTGTGACGTGTGCCTATGTGGGTGTGTCTGCATATTAGGATGGATAACCAATAGTCTTAAGAAATACTGGGTTTTTCATGTGTGTGTGTGTGTGTGTGGGGGGGGGGGGGCAACATCACACTTTCGCCTCTGGGCCTCTGTTATAAACTTACGCCACTGCATCCAGCTACCTCGGGATAACCTTATGGCCCTACTACAGTAAATGAAAACGATTTTGTGAGCTGTGAAGTGATCAAAATTGCCACAAATGAGTGGAAACTAATGTTATTGTGCTTAATTACACTTTAGGGGCAAAAACAGGCCCGAAAACTATTATTTTAGCAATTTTTAGCATTTTTCCAAAAAAATCCAGATCCAAAACCAAAACCAAAACCCGCAAGGGTGGTTTTGCCAAAACCAATCCAGATCCAAAACCCGAAGGGAGATCCAGATCCAAAACCAAAACCCGAAAAAGTGCCCGCCGCACATCTCTAGTATAAACAGCATTCAATAGATTCTGAATGTGTTCATGGGTGAAAAAGGTAAATATCTTACAAATTGCCATATACATAAAATGATATTATCGTCTTAATTAACAATGGACGTTTGTGATGGCTGACAATATAAATATGCTGGCTCACCATGAATGTACGAGGCAATTCTTCCTGGTTGCAAAACTGGTATATTTATAGCTTTATGCCTGGGGAACATAAGATACCTCTGAAGATCCCAGTTTGTAGCTGACAGGTTGACCTTCAGATCTATCTGTATATAAACCAAGATAAAGCATTCAGCATGATTATTATTTGCTGATGGAGATAGAATAACTTAGGGTCTAATTCTGACCTGTTCGCTTGCCAGCGTATATTCGCTGCCGAGCAAACAGGTGAACGCTGCTCCGGTGAAAATTTACCCACCGCCAAGTGAATCCCCGCATTTGCACGCGATTGTACGCTTAAATATCCACTTGCTTGCAAGCCACACACCACCTGAATCCCTGTGCTGCCATTCGAACGTATGTATACGCTTACACATCCGCTTACTTGTGGACACACAGATGAAAAAATCATTCGATGGTCACTCACCATCAGATAATATTTCCTCCATTCGTAATGAAAAGTTAACCTGGACTGACTTGTCATTTCAACACTGTCCTCATCATATGATGTCAGCCGCCTACCCCAAGCAGACATCAACACCTTGCATTTGCAGGTAGGGTGACCAACTCATCCCTTTAATCCGGGACACATATTAATTACACAGGTTCTGTGGCTGGCTTTCACCTGGTTTTAAACTGCCACACCTCAAGACTCCATTTCACCTGGTTTTAAACTGCCACAGAAACTGTGTAATTAATATGTGTCCCGGATTAAATGGATGAGTTGGTCACCCTATTTGCAGGGGAACGCCCCTCACTGAATGAACACCTCGGCAAGTGTGAAACTCGTCAAAGCCGTTAGCACAGGGGGTTTTCACATGCGCATATTTTTGCATGTGCAGACAGACCCCCACCGTTGGCTGGGGGGCCTGAATCACCCCCTTATTTCACTTTCTGGTTTTGTGATTGGGTCAAACATGAAGCCCCAGCTGTCAGGAACCTGGGTGTTTGTTCTTCCATTCTCCAGTTTCTACAAGGTATTTCAGTGCATTCTGCCTGGATTCATTCAGTGACAGTCTGCACCTAGGCTACAATAACTGTGTGTGTGTAGAACTATGGTCAGCTCTCCTTAATTACACACCTGTGAGACTTCTCTAGCCCAGGTTCTGACAGCTGTAACCCCTTAGCTCCCAGCTAGCAGTAGTTGGCATTTCTCCATCTGAACTCTCATGGTATCCCTCTCTAAGTAATTATTTCAGCCTTGGTGCAGCCCTTGCTAAACCTCTGCAAATCAGCACAGATCTGAAAGCCAGCATTCCTTGTATATTTCCAGTGTTTTTCAGCCTACTAGGCCTCTCTCCAATTCAAGCCTGCCTGGAGTACTGACATCACAGGGTCTGAACAACTGACCATGAATCATCCAATCATACAGTAGGAGCAAGTTTCATCTTTGCTCCTTTGGCCATGGCTAGCCATGGCTATTCTATTGCTCTCAGCTGCAATATGTATTGTATTGCAGCTGAGAACAATAGAATAGCCATGGCTAGCCATGACCAAAGGAGCAAAGATGAAACTTGCTCCTACTGTATGTCTGCCTGAGTCTCTCAGAATCACCTGTCTCCAGTCATCAATCACCCAGGTATAAACAGAGAGACCTGGGACTCCATGGTTGTCAGTTCCTCAAATCACACAGCTCAGTGTGAGTTTGGTATCTAAACCTCCAGTGTGGAATTACTGACCTCTCTGATTCAAAGTTGCCAATTACCGGCACCCAGTGGCAGTTACCGGGTGCCACTACCAGTTCCCTGCATCCATTGCAAGTTGCCAGTACCCAGTTAGAGTTACCTGCATCCGGCACCTGTGCACCACCTGATTCTAGCACCAGTGCACCTCCTGTTGGCCGGTCCAGTATTCCTGGTCAATCGTTCCGGCCTCCAGTCTTATCCTGTATCCAGCCAGTCCAGTGGTTTCCAGTATCCGATTCGGTACAGTTCTATCTATCTCTTGTCTCACCCATAGAACGCTAATAACCTGTATAATTCAGTCATACAACAATACATCCATCATTCTGCTTCCAATACCAGCTCTCTCTGCTGAAGCCTGGGTTTGATTCCTGGTCAGGGATTGATCTCTGTCTCTTTGCCTGTTTCCACCCTCTCGCACAGACTTCACACACACGCCGGGTTCACAAAACTCACAGTCATGACACCAGCTCCCCAACTCCGTGACATCTGCTCCAACCAAAGTCAGTAATTCAGTGGCGTACCTATTTTGGGTGCCACCTGCTGCAGGGGGTGATACTGTTCCAAGGCTCATGGCCTCATGAGTAGGAGGTGTGACCTCATGGAAAAAAAACACTGATTTTTGTCACACTGGGGGTCAGTGGAGATGCAAGCTGACCCCAGAGACTGCTGTAATGTTACAGTGCAACACCCGCTTCTGTCAGGAAGCAGGAGCTGGCATTTAGGGTGGCCCGCACCTCTCACCCCTAGTGACACAAATTCAGTACAATTTAGGGGCACTCACAGACCTTTATAAAATAAGGGTGCATTTAATTTAAAGAGAAACAATTAAACTTAAAGAGAAGAACAATATAAGGGACAACACCTTCCCTGAAGGATTGCGGGATAATTTGAGAATTTACAAAGGGGCTTACTAAGGTCCTTATTCTGATTCTCAGCACATTTTGCAGCATTGCTTGTGGACCAGAATAAGACTCTAAATTTCTTACTGTTTCTACAATTAAATCTCATGAGATTAATTGTCTAAAAAACACAAGAAGATTTTATGCAACTAAACTCGAGATAATTACCCAGAAGACCACAAAAAACATTATTGTGTTCTGTAAAATATTTAAATGAGAATTTCCAGATTCACCTAAAACCTTCTAAATGAGTTATTCATTGTTTATCTAATTAAACTCTGTGGATGAAACTAATTGCCTGCAGTTCATGCCAATATATTACATTGCAGTACATACAGAGAAGATTGCAGCACAGTAGAAACTTTGGGGGGGGGGGGACGGGGGGGACTCATGACCATAACAGACTTCAGACCCCCATACACTACATGATTTGGGCCTGATATCACCTAATTCTGGCAGATAGGGCCGAGAAATGAGCCCAAATCGCATGTGTTTGACATCCGATCTGAGTCGTAGGTCAGACGGGCTGCACATAAGATAAGTTTACCCGGCACTAGACTAAGCTGTCCTGAACCATAGTTTTAGCCTGTTTATTATTTTCCATACACTTCATTGTGCTAACAGAGCCATAGATAAAGTGACCAACAATGAAAGGGAGGACACAAATAAATTGAGGAAAATAATATTGTAAATAAAAGAAACAAGGAGCAAACCTAAATAGACTAGCATGGTGAGCAGTCGCGGAACTAGCGACTCGCAGGCCCAGGTGCAAGCATATGCTTTGGGCCCCCAGCAACCCATACATCCTAACTTCTAATCCACGGCAGGAGAGACAGCAATATGTGCCGGGGGCGTGGCCTACAAACCCAGTCAGTGAAAAATAAAAGCCAACCCCATTTTGTATATACCCATTTATAACATTTTTGCACATATCAGCAGTGACATCTCTCCCCCCCCCCACCTTCCCCATTCTCTGCTGCCCCCATCTCCAATATGTTCACTGTGCCCTGAGCTGTCTCTTACCTCCTCCTCTGCGACAGGGCCTGGACTGGGTGTGCTGCTGCCCTCCTCCTCTGTGACAGGGCCTGGACTGGGTGTGCTGCTGCGGCCAGAAAGAAGTGTACATGCAGAAGCTACTGTTAGGGCCCGAGAAAGGAACAGCACTGCGCGATCAGAGAGGTCCGATCACGGAAGCCGCCACAGCGATATTATTAAGGGCAATAAAGGAGGACATGAAGGAGGACACTTTTTGAGGGAGCACAGAACTTACAAAAGAAGGGCTATCCTAACTAAAGGAGGACGGTTGGCCCTCTTACCATAGAGGGCAATGAAGGGCCTTGGTAATGTGGGGCCGGGGTATCGGATATATGCCTGGATCTATGCTGTTGGTGCATCTTGAGCATAGGTGTGCGCACATTGAGTGTTAGGTGTACACTGGCACCCCCTAATTCTGTGCACACCATTATGAACACCTGCCTGCCGCTAGCAATACCACCAGCCTTTTACCACTTTTACTTTTTGAACTGTATTTCATAAAAAAAAAGTGCCCGTCAATCAATGATGTGTGTTTTCCATTGTTACTTGTACATTGTCATATCACTACATACCGGTGTCAACCATATATGTTTTTGACTTTATTTGCATGTACTGTTACACAGAGTAATTATAAGATTAAAACTGAAATAGGCAGGAGATTATGGTGGGAGAGATGTTTTATATTGTAGTCAATAGATGATGGTAGACACGCTTGAATGGTTGTGTTAGATACACCCAATGGATGGTGTTAGACATGCCCAGTAGGTGGTGATAGACACATATCTTTGATGGTGCATGCATATAATCTTGAGTCTATGCATGTGAATAATAATTATTAACTTGTAGAGTGTTTTTAGTATATTTTTATGTAAATGAGTCAGCATTAGCCCCCACTAATAAAATTGATGGCAGACCCCCCACCTCCCCGTGTGCGTTCCCTCAGTGTGTTACCTGTCAGAACCCTGGTAGTTGCTATCTTAGCGCAGGAAGAGCATGGTGTGACAGTAAGGATGGCCATCGCTGTGGTCGCCGCTGAAAGTACAGTCATCGTTAGCAGCATAAAATCTAATGGATGACCATTGATCTTTGTTGACTATCAATGTTTTATTTGACTTTCTGGCCCATGGGCCAATCCAGAAATGAAAGCATGGCTTCACAGTTGTAGGATCGTCACATGAAATAGGTTGAGGTCGACATGGTCATTAGGGTAACACAAGCATTAGGATGACCTGAAAAAGTAGACATAAGTTTTTAATTCGATTTCAGTCGACATGGGCACCGTATAAGAAATCCTAGTTCCTTTGCATGATTATATCTAATATTCAAGGAATCAATAAACTCGGAGACAGTACCAAGGGATAGGCGCATAGCTAACGTAGTACCAATAAGGTAGCAAAACTAACCCTGAAAATTATAGACTGGTCAGCCTTACATCCATTGTGGGGAAAATATTAGAAGGAACAAAAAGTAATAGCAAAACGGATAGAGGCGGCTGCGGAAAAACTTATTCATGAGGACCAAACGGGTTTTCGAAAAGATAGGAGCACAGCAATTAATATCCGTAGGTTTTATGTAAATACCCAGATCGACCAAACAATTGGGGGGGAGTCCGCCATTCTATCATTATATGCCGCTAAGGCATATGATAGTATAGAGTGGGGATACCTATGGGAGGTACTCAGGAGATTCGGATTTGGAGAGAAGTGTATTAACTGGATAAAAGCCTTATATGCGACGCCCAAAGCCAGAGTCCAGGTCAATGGGCATGTGACGGAATCATTTGAGCTCGGGAGGGGAACGAGACAGGGGTGTCCCCTGTCCCCTGTCCTGTTCAACCTCGCGATAGAGCCATTGGCATGCGCCTTAAGGCAAAATTCAGAATTAAGGGGCCTGGGTCGGACTGAGTGTGCAAGAAACAAACAGATTATATCTGTTTATGCAGACGACATGTTGATATATTTGGCTGACCAGGGGAGGGAAATACCGATTGTATTATCAATACTAGAAGAATTCGGGGAAAAATCAGGAATTAAGATCAACTGGGATAAGTCCAGTATAATGCCACATAGTGGAGAGAGTCCCCAAAGTATGATACTAGGCGGGGTATTGAAATGGACGGAAAGTATGAAATATCTGGGTATTTACATTTCAAATAGTGCGGAAAATTTTATAAAATTAAATGTGGACCCTATGATAATATGGTATCAGGGAAAAGTCAAAACATGGGTAAAGTTGCCCCTATCCATAACAGGCAGGGTAAATATGGTGAAGATGGTGGTCTTACCAAAGATGTTATATATTTTTCAACAGTCGCCCGTGTCCATACCAATGAAGGTCTTTAAAAAATTGGATAGTATAACCTCCACCTTCATTTGGGGAAATAAAAGGGCGAGAATAAAAATCGATACCTTAAATAGAAGTAAAAAGCAAGGGGGCTTGGGGCTGCCACATTTCAAATTATATTACATGGCATCACAATTATGGCATCTGAAGAGATGGATAATGGAAGATGGGGATGAAAACTTAAAAGAACTCGTGAACCAGGCCAGAGAGGGAGACTCTCCAAAGCAGATCCTTTTGGATAATAGTAAGGGAAAAACAAAAAAAACAGTGATCAAGCAGGCAAAGAAAATATGGGATCAGACGAATAAACTACTGGGATACGAGGGAGTGGATCCCGAAACTCCAATTTGGGCTATTAGGACTAAGGGAGAAAATAGTGGATTAAGGACTAAGGAACTTAAAATATGTTGGGGGCGATACGGCATAGGAGTAATCCATCAAGTATATGAAGGCGGGAGGATTAAGCCCTTTGAGCAGTTGGCAAAAGAATATAACATAGACAAAAATATGTTCTTCCGATATCTCCAATTAAGAAATGGGCTGAGCGCGACATATGGGAGAGAGAATGTAAATATACAAGAGTCCCCGGTTAAAAAAATGCTAGACCCTAAAAAAGGTATAAAGGTCTCAGGGATATATAAAATACTTTTGGAAAATATAAAAAACAGCCAGATAGATAAAAACAGGAACGATTGGAGTAAGGATATAGGAAATATTAGTGACCAGGAATGGGGAAATGCTCTCGCCTCCCCAATGAAGGCAACGTCATCAATAAGGTTTCAGCAAATTCAACTCTTCATTATTCATAGAGTGTATGTGACCCCGGTTAAATTAAGACAATACGATAATAGTAATAATGATTTGTGTCCCAAATGTAGCTCAGAGCAGGGAACGTTCCTACATATGATATGGCAATGTAGACATATACAAAAATTGTGGCAATTAGTAGGACAAAAAATTAGACAAATAGGTGTTAGAGAAAGTGTGGTGAATGAAAAAGTATGTTTATTAAGCTGTAAAGTACAAATTGGCACAAATAAATTCCAAACACAATGTATAATGAATCTAGTCTCACTAGTAAAGGTTTTGATAGTAAGGAAGTGGCTGGCACATGAGAGCCCAAATATTAAACAATGGATAAACTTGGTTAATAGCACTATTGCACATGAAAGGTATATGTACACGAAGAGAGGAAACATGAATAAATTCCACCAAATATGGGATATATGGATTAATTCAGAATATTATAACGGGGAATAGACACAAGTATATACGCATAATTTTAACACTAAAAAAAAAAAAAATACACCGTGGTTAGAAATTAATGGGAGGAATGGAGGGACAGGATTAGGGGAGGATAAAGAATAGAAAGACAATTCTCTGGTGGGGAAGGGGGGGTGGATGGGGGTGGGTGGGGTTGGTAGTAATGTATCATGTCAAATGCAATGTCTTTTTATATGTGTACCTTGTATTTGTCTTTTGTACTTATTATGTATTTTGTTATGTGTGTGAGTAAATTTTTGTTTTATATATCTATATATGTATAAAAAATGAAATTGAAAATTAAATAAAGACTATATTTAAAAAAAAAAAAAAGAAGGAACATTAAGAGGTAGTATCCAAAATTTCTTACAACAGGAGAAAGGGATAAGTAAGGCTCAGCATGGATTCAGCAAAAATAGATCATGTCAGACTAATTTAATTAGCTTCTATGAGGAAGTCTGTTGATGTAATACTGCTTGATTTCACTATAGCTTTTGACACACTGCATTATAAAAGGTTATTAATGAAACTAGGTAATTTAGGGTTAGGATATAAAATTTGTAATTGGATTAAAAACTGGTTGCACAATCAGGGACAGAGAGTGGTAGTAAATGGCATACATACCAGCTAAGGGGTAAGGTCCAAAGTGGAGTCCTGCAAGGTTCAATATTGGGACCCACTTTGTTTAATAAATTCCTTAATGATATTGGAAGTGACATACAGTAGTGAGTAAAATTGCAATATTTGTGGACGACACAAAATTGAGTAAGGAAAGTAACTCAGAAGAGGATGTGGAAACACAACAAAGTGACTTAAATAAACTGGAAAGGTGGGTGGAAAGGTCGAAAATGCAGTTTAACGTTGAAAAATGTAAAGTAATTTGGTACTTCTGTAGTTTCACGGCGCCAGTATGGCACCGTGCGTCTGAGTCCCCTTGCGGGGCTTGCTTCGCTCGCCCACGCTGCGGGCTCAGTGGCTCGCTACGCTCGCCACGCTATTTAAAATCAACTCCATGCCAACATGGATAGTGGGGGTATGAACTATCCATGTTGGCATGGAGTTAAGTTACTTTTTTTGACATATTTCGTGTCGAGCGTAGAACCCGGAAGTAGCCGTGAAACTACAGAAGTACCAGTAATTCAATATGGGAACAAAAATGAACAAGCTACTTATAGGCTAGATGGAGTTATTATAGGGATTTCTGCTGTAGAGAGGGACTTGGATAGATGAAAATTGGTTAATAGTGCCCACTGCTCAAGTGCAGCAGCAAAGCAAACAGGACAGTTGCATGCATTAAAAAGGGTATGGATTCAAGGGATGCCAATGTGATAGTGCCTCTTTATAAGGTATTATAAAGGGCATAAATGAATTGGAACAGGTACAGAGAAGGGCCACTAAGCTAGTAAAAGGTCTCAAATCACTAGAATACAAAAATAGGTTAACCAGGCTGAATATGTTTTCACTGGAGAAATGGAGGTTGAGAGGTGATATGAATAGTATGTTCAAATACCGGATTGGGAATCATAAGGATCTGTGAGATGATTTGTTCACTAACAGGGCTATACTTAGGACACGCGGGCATGTACTGAGGCTCGAGGAAAATAAATTCCGTACAGAATTAAGAAGAGGATTCTTCACCATTAGAGCAGTAACATTCTGGAACTCAGGGCCGGTGGGGGTGAATACAGCAACTACTGTTAATGAATTTAAATCAAACCTAGATGCATTTTGGCCACAAAACATCGTGCCGCCGATGTTTTGTGTCTGCGCATGTGCAGAGGCATATATGCGCATGTGTGAACGGAACGCACGTCCAAATTCCGCATGAAATGTGTACACTACGAACAGGGGGTGGAGAGGGGCGTGAAGGGCTGTTTGGCCGCATTAACATATGCATACGCCCCGCGTTTCATGGGCGTTCCCATGAAAACGCTGGGCGTACGTATGGTAATGCGGCCGTGACGCACGTGTGGGTGGCGGACCTATGACATTGCCGGATGTCAGCTGCCCGCCCAGATCCCTGCTTTTGCACGGAGAAATGCCCGTGTGGTCTGAGGTTGCGGGAGCTGCCTGGCCATTCGGTCCTGCATTCGATGGTCTGCGACCATCGAATGATGGGGGAGGTTCCCTGAGATGGAGGAGATGTATTCTTGAGAAATACACGTGCGGTCCGTTCGGACAGCTTCTTACCGCGTACGGACGGAGTTGGCGATCCGTATGGAAGGCGGGGTTTAGGAAGCACGGTGCTGGCCGCATATTCGGATCCGGCCGCACCAATCAGAATAAGGGCCTATGTTTTGGCACCATGCTTTGGGCATGGTGCCTGGCTACACTGGCCAGATGTATATTCTCCCTCTATGCCCACTTGGATAGTAAAATATGAAAGAACACTTATTTTTGAAAAACATGAAAAATTAATGTCGACCTTTTCCATGTCAACCTAATGACCATGTCGACCGTATGCATAACGACCTATTTCATGTGTCGACCTAGTGAATGTCCATCTATAGTTTGTAGACCTATTGACCACATCCCCTCTTACGACAGATATACACTATGGGTGTAGTATAGCTCACAGACAATGTCTAGGTCGACAGTCATTGGGCGAGATGTAATAGAGTGCAATTTTTAGACTTTTGCGATTTTGTTAGCAAAAAAAAGTCAGAATTCACATGTTGTCCAAAAATCGCACATGTAGTAAGATGTAAACTGCGCTAAAAATCTCACTTTTTGCCGCGAAAATTGCTCATTTTGACCTGTTGATTTTTTTTCTCACACTTCAATTCGCATCCAGATGTTTTCCTATTATAAAGTATACAAATCGCAAATTTAATAGGGTGCGATTTTTGGTAAACCTTACCAATATTCGCTAAAAAGATAGACTAGGTTCTGAATGGCGAATTTAACAGAACCATGCACAGATCATTGAGATCTGTGCATGGTTCTGTCTTAAAAAATGTGTAAGTTAAAATTCATAGTGCTAAAGAAGCACTCAGCCCTGATTGGCTGAAAGCGTCTCCATGGAGACGCCTACAGCCAATCAGGGCTGAGTGCTTCTATAGCACAATGACAGCGCGATTCCCCGCTTTCATTACTGTGGAGGAAGCAGGATCACCCCGCAATCAGCGCAGGGTGAGGGGCAGGGGAGAGAGTCACCACTGGAGCCTAGAATGGTATGTATACTGGTTTAAAATGAGTGTGTATGTGTGTATTAAAGCTTTACTGTTCTATGTGTGTGTGTGTTTTTTGGGTACTTGTTTCCTAGCACGGCCACAATTTTTAGTGGTCTGCGACGCGACCGACGCGATGCCCCCGATTTTCCCATTGAAATGCATTGAAAAAAGTCAAAATCGCGTCGTATGCGGCTAAAAAAGGCTTAAATGGTCCAGACACGATGCCCCCGATTTCCCATAGGAAACAATGTTAAATGCCTCAATTTACTCGCGATGCCCCCGATTTCCCATAGGAAACAATGTTAAATGCCTCAATTTCACCAAATCCTCATAGGGAACAATGGTAAATGGGCCAGAAACCCCCCAAAACACCCCATAACAGTGAAATGTCCCCCCAAAAGTAGTTTACGCCACCCCATGATCAACGTGAACCCGAAGCGTGGCGAGCGCAGCGGTACGCGTCCTCCGACCTTTTCATACCCCCACTATCCACGTCGGCGTGGAGTTGAGAATAGAATAGTGTGGCAAGCGCAGCGAGCCACCGAGCCCGAAGCGTGGCGAGCACAGCGTGCCCCGCGAGGGGACGCGGATACCTTCACAGGTAAACGCTTCCCTTCGCGGGCTTCACAGGTATCCGCGTCCCCGCTTCGGGCTCGGTGGCTCGCTGCGCTCGCCACACTATTCTATTCTCAACTCCACGCCGACGTGGATAGTGGGGGTATGAAAAGGTCGGAGGACGTGTACCGCCGCCCCTCGCGGGCTCGCCACGCTTCGGGTTCGCGTTGATCGTGGGGTGGCGTAAACTACTTTTGGGGTGACATTTCACTGTTCAGGGGTGTTTTGGGGGGATTCTGGCCCATTTACCATTGTTCCCTATGATGATTTGGGTAAATTGAGCCATTTAACATTGTTTCCTATGGGAAATCGGGGGCATCGCGGGTAAATTGAAGCATTTAACATTGTTCCCTATGGGAAATCGCTGGCATCGCGTCGGTACCATCGCACCCGGTTTTTTAGTGCATGCGATGGCCGCGATGCCCCCGATTTTTCCTCACGATGCCCACGATCATGATCGTTGTGGCCGTGCTAGGAAACAAGTACCGTTTTTTGTTTGAACATTCTTTTTACAGGTGAACTACAAGTCCAAGGGGGCCCATTATTGCCCCGCATGATGGGATTTGTGTCTCAGCATGTGGGAGAGGCCTGCTGGGACTTGTAGATCAACTGAGAAAAAAAAATTCTTTTAATTTTACACATATCAGCCGGTGTCCACCACCTAGGGACGCCAGGGACAGTCCCGGGCTTCAGCCCTGGATGGGCGAAGCCTGGGGGGACCCCTTTGGTACCCCATTCAGGACTGACCAGCCACGGTGCGCATGGTATGGCTGGGGGACATTACGTAAAAAGTGTCCCCCGGCTGTGGCATGTTGGAGCCCGGTGCTGGTTCCAAATACGGCGGACACCTACACTTTTTGTCCCCTGTATTTTTGGAACTAGGTCCGGCTCAAAATTGCATCCTATTAAATTTGCGAGTTTACCTACAAAATCACACACTTTACATGTGGGATTTGATGCGATTTTAAAACTCATGAATAAACCGCATCCTATCGAATCTCGCCCATTAAGTCCACAGGAAAAAGTCAACATGGAATGGCCGACACATGATAAGCAATCAGTGACCAAATGCTTGCACGCTTGGCCTCTTTGCAGTTGAAAGAGGAACAGGGTTATGCCTCAAATGCGATGAAGACCAGGTGGCGTTGTTCGTGGATGTTGCATTTCCTGCATGCCAATGCCCACTGGCAGAGAGTCCATGCCAACTATAGGCCCTTATTCAGATTCGTCCGGTACGGCCCGCGTGCGGCCGTACCGCCGATGTTTTCCGTCTGCACATGCGCAGAGGTCAATCTGCGCATGTGCAGGCGAATTCGCCGCACATAACATTAGTACGCCGCAAAGGGGGCGTATAGGGGAGTGAGGGGCTTCATGCCCTCATTTCCCTATGTATACGCCCCGCGTTTCATGGGCGTTCCCATGCAAACGCGGGGCGTACGCATGGTAATGAGGGCATGACGCAACTCATGGGGGCGGAAAGCTGACGTCGCCGGATGTCAGCTTTCAGGCCCCATACAAGCTACCACACGGACGATTGTCCGTGTGGTCTCAGCTTGCGGGAGCTGCCGGGGCGTGCGGACCTGCCTTCGATGGTCGACGACCATCGAATGCAGGGGGCAGCTCCCACCATGGTGGAGGCGTACGCCTCCACCATTTTTATGCGGATCGCCAGCCGTCCGTGTACGGACGGCCGTGGCGATCCGTAGGGTGGGCAGGGATTGGTTTGTGCGGCCGGAGCCCCGTGTGCGGCTCTGGCCGCACCAACCAGAATAAGGGCCATAGTGAGGCTATTCACCCTTTTTGACTGCATGCTGAAAGCCTTATATCTTATCACGGAATGCTGGGAGGTGTGCAGGAGTGACAGGTAAGCAGAATAGATCTGTGATCTATCCTGCAATGCCTTTGTAACATACTTGCCTACCGTTCCCAAATGGCTGTGAGGCTCTTGAAAATCGGGCTCTCCTCCCAACCTCCCTGGAAGGTTGGGCAAGCCTCCCACATTTCCTTGGATTCCCCACTTTCTTATTTTGCCGGGTAAATACCGCATTCGCGGGTGTAAGTGGAGGGTCGGGCTTAAATTAGCCCTGTCCGCATAAGCGCAGCTGAAAGTCTCGTCTCCGGTCTTTTCCCAGAGAGGAGACCCGAAATGTCAGCTAGTATGATTTATAGTTATTAAGCATCCTTAATATCTACCAAAGAAGGTGAAAATGATTTTAACTCCTGATGTAGAAGTTAAGCGATCATGGTTTCATGACTACTGTAGACCACTATATCTTACATCAGGGGTGGGCAATTATTTCAGCTGGGGAGCCACCTAATACTTCTAGCAGATATTCGGGGGCCGCACTCCAGAAATAGAAGGTGTGGTCACTCAAAAGGGGTGTGTCTTTGAATGTATTGTAGCACACCATATACCCCTTTTACACATCATACAACACAATAGTAGGCCCCTTATACTTGCCCCTTACACTAGTAATTCCGCACACCAGCTCCCCCTTAATAATTCCACACACTTGCCCCATTAGTAATGCCATGCATGCCCCTCACATTTCCACACACCAGCTCCACCTTAGTTATTCCACACACCTGCCCCCATTAGTAATGCCACACACCTGCCCCCATTAGTAATGCCACATACCTGCCCCTCTTTAGATATTGCAAACACCTGTGCACCAGCCTTGAAAAATGGTGCCAATTGCAGCCCCATGTAGTCACGGCACACCCATCCTCGGCAGCGGCGATGCGGCTGTAGTGACCTACGGGGGGAGGGTGGCTTGGCGCTGCTGTATGTGTGTGTGCATGCGGCGTACTCCTGCTGCCTTTTGCGCATGCGTCGGGTCGTGCCTGCCACCTGCTACGCACAGGCTGAGTGTCGGCTACATAGGACTACGCTGCATGCACACACAGCAGCCATTGGACGCACATACAGCAGCGCTAACCGGCGGACCAGGCAAGAGCTGTCCGTTGGCCGCATGTTGCCCACCACCAGGGCCGAAACTAGGTGTTTCGGCGCCCGGGTCGGCAGTCATTTGGTCGCCCCCCCCCCAAAAAAAAATCACTGCCTTGGGGTCAGGCAGTGGGGGTCCGGGGACTGGAGAAGGTTAACTCCGGCTCCTAGCGCTGCCGGGCGGTGGACGGGAGGCAGATTTTGAAAAGACTTGCCGGACGCTGATTGGCTAGTCTTTTCAAAATCATCAGCGCTTCCCGCCGCCAGTCAAATAGCGAGCGGCTGTGTATGTGAAAGCCGCCAGGCAAATAGTGAGCGGCTGTGTATGTGAAAGCTGCCGCTACACCAGTCCCTGGACCCCCGCTGCCAACATACCTGTGTGTAGCGTCCAGGGGTCCACGGACTGGTGTAGCGGCAGCCTTCACTCACTCCGTCTCCTAGCGCTATCTGCCTGGCGGCGGGAAGCGCTGATGACTTTGAAAAGACTTGCCGTACGCTGATTGGCTCATCAGCGTCCGGCAAGTCTTTTCAAAACCTGCTTCCCGCCCACCGTCCGGCAGCGCTAGGAGCCGGAGTTAACCCACCAGTCCCCGGGACCCCGCTAGGACCTGGCATTAACCCACCAGTCCCCGGACCCCCGCTGCTCCAGGGACCACGCTGCTGGGACACCACACTAGCGCCCCCACCCTCCAGCGCCCCCACCCTCCAGCGCCCGGTGCGCGTGACCCCCTAGCCCCCCCCTAGTTACGGCCCTGCTGTCTCACATCCTAATCTTAATCAAATAAGCCCTTGACCTTAATTGGAATACATCACTGGTCTTCAAAGTAAAATAAATGCTTCCAGTAATACATACAGTAGTCAGGAAACCATGATTCAACAGGAAGCACAATGTCTGCAGCGAGGGATTTGCTGACATAGTTGGTGGAGTCCTGTATAAGCTCTCCTAAACAGCTACAGTATGTGACTCAAATTTCTCCTATATACATTTACCAGGTCACCTAAATGCAATATATCCCAATAACTGCATTTTATTTTACGATCTAGACTTAACTCACATATAATTCTAGTAATCCATTCATTCATTTTTTTTTTTAAACCAACAATTTAATGCATACACGGAACAAATGTTACTTGTGCAATTTGGTCTAGCTACCACTAATTGAATACAACTTGGTGGGCATTTGCACATTGGGGGCAGTAGGCAGAAAAGTAGTCTATGATTTCAGATGGATCCCTTGTACCAGGTATAAAGCTGGTGAAAATATGCCCTGGTAGTGATGGAGTCAGTGGCAGAACTACCATTGGTGCAGCAGGTGCAGTACACCTGGGTCCCTTAGGACTAAGGGGCCCAATCCTGCTCCTCTCACCCTCTTCCCGTCACCCACTATTTTTCCTTGTCACACTCTGCCTCCCACTGCCTGTCCCTGTCAACTATTTGCCTCTCCCTGTCACCCACTGCCCCACTGCTATGTTGCATATTGTGAACTTGGGTTGGGGTGGAGGAGAAGGCCCAAATTATATTTTTGTACCTGGGCTCACCCCCCACAAGTTCTTCTGCTACTGGATGGAGTAGATGGATAGGAGTACAGCAGCTGCTGGTTCAGGCATCTCTGAATCCATGCAGAGACTTGCATTCATTCCCAAGCAGGCACTGCAGCCACATGTACAGATGGGTCTTCTCCCATCTTGGCAGGGGATGGCGCTGGCGTCGCCAGCCGCCATCCCCCGCCAGCGCCATGGCGATGGTGAGAAGGGGACGCGCGCGCACGAGAGGCGCGCGCGTCCCCCTTCCGTCGGCGCTTCCATCCGTTTCCCCGGGTCCCCGCTGGCTTGCCGGCGGTAACCCGGGGTCCCCGCCGCCTGCCCGCACCCCCCCCTAACCCCCCCTAACCCTGTCCGTCTCCCTCTCCTCGCTGGCGTGGCTGCTGGCGGGTCGCCAGCGCGTACGTTTTGGCGACCCGCCAGCAAGGATGGCAGTAGGAACATACTGTATGTCTCACTTACGTTCAACACTGGAACAGGCCCAGAATGTACAAAAATGATGACAGATGGGTTCAAATATACATTTCCCTGAATATATATCTGTAATTAAGCTAATGGAATGGACCCAAAACAAAGTACATTGATACATTGGGAGATTATAATAAGTGCACAGCTTTCAATCGCAGTAAGTAATGAATTACATAGTTATGGGAGGGAGGAAATGAATGGAGGGCTTTTAAATTAAGTAGTAGAACTTTGTGCATTATTAGAGTGGTTAATGGGCAGCCACAGAAAGAGATTTAAGCTGCAGTTTGGCAGAAAGCTTACCATTAACCACTATGTAACTTTCAAGAAATGTACATTTATAATGCATGAGAGTTGTGAGTTCTTTATAAACCACTGGGCAGATATCCTTACATTTGGTAACCTTTGACATTGCTGGTCATCATAGATAAATGAGATATTTCACTCTTGTGGTCATGTAAGGACATTGCTTATCTATGCTACGGAGTACATTAACACACTTAGGGGGGTGATTTCGCTCCCCCTGCCGATGGTGTTGGTCTGCACACGGGCGAACATTTAGTTATTTATTTGTTTTTTACATAGCGTACACCTATTCCGCAGCGCTTTACAGAGTCCCTCCCCAGGGCCGGATTATAATGGGGGCACAAGGGGTCAGTGCCCCTGGGCCCCCCTCTATCTAGGGGCCCCCTGTGGTTGGCATGTATTTTGTATTTTTTTAGCTAAAGGTTTTGTGCATGGGAGTGGGGTAGTGCTGCAGCTTCACCTAGCTGCCAATGTGACAATGATTAATGGTGCTGAGCATTGGGAGCCAAGTGTGCAGTGCATTACTGGGAGTTGACTAAGTCCCATGACACTTTGCACCAGAGGGCAGAGGCTGAGACGTTTGTGCTGAGCTCTGATTGGTGGAGCTCATTACATGCTTCTCAGGCCCATGGATAACAGCAGCTGCAGCCTAGTCATGGGAGGGTTTTTAATCAGAGGCAGCACTGGGACTGTGAGGTCTCCTACAGAGTAAGGTGCAGAGGGACAAACACAGGCTTTTCATGTGGTATGTATGTATGTATGTATGTATGTATGTATGCGTGTGTATATATGTGTGTATATATATATATATATATATATATATATATATCCCCTGAAGTTACCCATTGACCAAGTTTATACTGCCTTTACTCTGTATTTTGACAGTGTAATATTACCCATGCAGTTTGCGGCCAGTAATGACCAGTGCAAGGGGGCCCCCCTGTCTAAAGTGCCCCGGGCCCCCCGAAGGCTTAATCTGCCACTGTCCCTCCCCCAGTGGAGCTGACGATCTATATTCCCTAGCATATATATATATATATATATATATATATATATATATATATATATATATATATATACACACACATACACACACACATTCATTCTAGGGTTAACTTTTGTTGGGAGCCAATTAACCTAACAGTATATTTTTGGATTGTGGGAGGAAACCGGAGTACCCGGAGGAAACCCACGCAAGTACGGGGAGAATATACAAACTCTGCACAGTTAGGGCCATGGTGGGAATCGAACCCATGACCTCAGTGCTGTGAGTCAGTATGCTAATCACTACACCCTCCGTGCTGCCCCAAACATGTGCATGTGCAGACCCCCTGTGCTAATGCCTTCAGCAAGTGTCAGACTGGCAGAGGCATTCGCTTTAAAGGGGGCAGGCAGAAAGCTGGGGCAGGGGAATATCCAGCGTTTTATGGGTGTCCATTTTGTCTGTCTGGCCAGAATTTGGCTATCTCCTTTCGGAAATTAAAGTCAATGGCCATCTATTGATTTTTCACCCATTTGGCCGCATGAGAGGGGATGTGTAAGCGTACACATCCCCTTGCATGTAAATAGGGGATTTATGGGGAGAGGGTGGCGGGCATTTGGTCGGTGCGCGGGCAGGGGGCGGGTGGCGTTTACATGTTTGCTAGGCTGCAAACATACGCAGCCTAGCGAACAGGTCTGAATCAGCCCCTTAATTTTTTGTTATATATTTTTGAGTATATTTATTATGTTTCGGGTTCTAGACCAGATAATTATAATTTCGTATTGACGCTTATTGCACCAATAAAAACTAAAAATTGGCCAGGTGTATTAGAAAACCCACCAAAAGACAGGGACTCTGATAGGTAACCCTTAACCTGCTGACCATTCATGTGTGAGGGAATTGACTTGCAGAGGGATCCTGCAGATCCCTCTTCTGGTATCTTTTACAGACCATTGCCTATGGACTACAATGGCTATTGCTGTGTTGAGATAGCATTAGCTACGAGTGACGAGTTAGGGAATGTTTTGTATTCCATATCTTAGTAAACTCAACAGCCCTGATAGATTTACCTTATAAGAAAAAGGGGTGGAGGAGAGGGCATTTAAAGTCCAGCACCCTTACTAGAAGCACCTCTGAAACCTATCCTGAGACCGGACCAGCCTTTCTGCAGAATCTTGCTATTGCTCCCCCCCTAACATTTGTAGGGGTGGCTCACAGTCCTATTGCTTGGATCCTTTTCACTTATCCGCTGGGGAGTGCTACCCCATACGTGAAACTCCACATATACAGGATCGACTAAACTAAGCAATTTGCAGTACATTGGATCAACTCCAGGAAATTGATAAAGGGCACTATAGGAACGGATCTCAGCACCCATCAGAGACTGATACGGTACCGTATGGACTAATCTTTTTTTTTTTTAAACTCCATGTCGACCTTTTGACTGTAGACCTAGACAATGTCGAACTAATGACCTGTCGAACTAATGACCTGTCGAACTAATGACCTTTCCGCCTAGAACCACGTCAACCTTTTCCCATGTCAAATTTTTCCCATGTCGACCTAATGGTGTCGACCTAATGACGCATCCCGGTTAGATACCCTCATGGGTGCTTCCTAGGACCTGGCTGTTGGAACATAACAAATTAGGTGCATGAGCAATAGAACAGATGTAGCGTCATAATAAACTGCCAGGCAATATTTAAGGACATCTCACCAAGGCTTCGTGTTGGTGGCCTAGTCGTGGTCAGAAAGGAACAATGTTTCAGTGGTTCCTCATGGGAAAAAGGGGAGTTTCGGTTTGTAAGTACTTTGTCTGCTTCCTATTATATTATTTTTGAATGCCCAGAATTTATCAATAGCTTGGGTGCAAGGTTTTTAGGCACTCTAGGCAAATCTCCACAATTCCGCCCCTGCTCCCCCATATACCCTCCAACCAGCCACTCACATTAATAATTAACTTTTTCAAATATTATAATAATTTTGTGTTTCTGAACATCAAAAATAAAATTGATAACGGTACTTGTGTACTTTCACGGCTCCCATCGCATGCCATCGCATGCCACTACACATGCGATTTTTGCAGTTTTTAAGCAATTTTTTTTTTAAAAATCGCATGCGATCGCATGCGATTTTTAACAGAAATGCATCCAAATGCATTGAAATTAGTATCAAACATGTTCAATGGCCCCCAAATTAAGGAGACTTGCTGCACACAGTCAGCGCAAGGATCAGAAATCCTCCATCTTTCTGTAATTTTTCAGGCTGTACCACCCCCACTATCAACGCGAACCCGAAGCGTGGCGAGCGGTGGCGGTACGCGTCCTACGACCTTTTCATACCCCCACTATCCACTTCAGTGTGGAGTTGAGAATAGAAAGTGTGGCGAGCGCAGCGAGCCACCGAGCCTGAAGCGTGGCGAGTCGACGCGGACACCTGTGAAGCCCGCGAGGGGACGCGTATACCTGTGAAGGTATCCGTGTCCGCTCGCCACGCTTCGGGCTCGCTGTGCTTGCCACACTTTCTATTCTCAACTCCACGCCGACGTGGATAGTGGGGGTATGAAAAGGTCGTAGGATGCGTACCGCCGCCCCTCACGGGCTCATTGCGCTCGCCACGCTTCGGGTTCGCATTGATAGTGGGGGGTGGTACAGCCTGAAAAATTACATTTGGGGGCCATTGAACATGTTTGATACTAATTTCAATGCATTTGGATGCATTTCTGTTAAAGATCGCATGCCATCAAATCAGATGCGATGCGATTTTTACTATGCGATGGACATCGTGGGAGCCGTGATTGTACACAATTACCTTAATAACAATAAAATTAACATTGCACGACCACCATGTAATACTAACAACATTTTACGAGCAAGACAACATGGAAGGCATTTTAGCAACCACTAGACAACAGTGAGAGCATTTTAGTGACTGCCAGATAATACATGGAGCATTGTATTGCATTTAAGTGAACATCAGACAATAGGAAGAGCGTAACCGCCAAACAGTGCAATACAAAGGGCATGCAGGTAGGGACATAGGAATGCAGACTGGGGCACACAGGTAGAAACATAGGAAAGTAGACTGGGGCACGCAGGTAGAAACATAGGAACGCAGACTGGGTCATGCACTTATTAACATAGGAACGCAGACCGGGGCACGCAGGTAGGGACATAGGAACGCAGACCGGGGCACGCAGGTAGGGACATAGGAACGCAGACCGGGGCACGCAGGTAGGGACATAGGAACGCAGACCGGGGCATGCAGGTAGAGACATAGGAACGCAGACCGGGGCACACAGGTAGGGACATAGGAACGCAGACCGGGGCACGCAGGTAGGGACATAGGAACGCAGACCGGGGCACGCAGGTAGGGACATAGGAACGCAGACCGGGGCATGCAGGTAGAGACATAGGAACGCAGACCGGGGCACGCAGGTAGGGACATAGGAACGCAGACCGGGGCACACAGGTAGAAACATAGGAAAGTAGACTGGGGCACGCAGGTAGAAACATAGGAACGCAGACTGGGGCATGCAGGTAGGGACATAGGAATGCAGACTGGGGCACACAGGTAGAAACATAGGAAAGTAGACTGGGGCACGCAGGTAGAAACATAGGAACGCAGACTGGGTCATGCACTTATTAACATAGGAATGCAGACCGGGGCACGCAGGTAGGGACATAGGAACGCAGACCGGGGCACGCAGGTAGGGACATAGGAACGCAGACCGGGGCACGCAGGTAGGGACATAGGAACGCAGACCGGGGCACACAGGTAGGGACACAGGAACGCAGACCGGGGCACGCAGGTAGGGACATAGGAACGCAGACTGGGGCATGCAGGTAGGAATGCAGACTGGGGCATGCAGGTAAGGATGTAGGAGCGCAGACCGGGGCATGCAGGTAGGAATGCAGACTGGGATGCACAGGTAAGGATGTAGGAATGCCGTCTATGGCAAGCAGGGAGGGACATAGGAATGCAGACTGTGGTATTCATATAGGAGGCACTGCCACCAGCACTGCTGGGACACAGTGTTGAACAGGAGGCTGAGCGACACTCCAGAGCTCCAGAGTTGAAGTGCTGGTATGCTACACCACATCAATCACTATATAAAATGTATATTATGTACACAAATTTGTTTAAAAACAGTAAACAAAAATTTACATTGTGGCTGTGGACTAGTGGAGTGACAATGTATGCCCCAAGGCTGATTTGTGGTGTGGTGATAATGGTGGTGGCTGCCTGATGTATGGAGTCAGGATCCGCAAAAGTCCATGGGAGGAGGAGCTGTGCAGCAGCCCTCCTGCTAGACCAGTGGCCATATTTGTTAGTGGCAGCTTGCCCAGGTCATTGTTCACTCCCCCCACTGCAATCATTAGGCAGTAGTGACTCCACCCACTCGGACACTGGATGTCAGCTCAGGTCAGTTTTGTGAGCGTTGCTAACCTGTCAGTGTTTCCCTTATCAATTTTTGTAATTGTTAGTCAGTCAATCTGCGCCAGCACTGGCACTCTGTCATGTTGCAGGCTCAGCTTAGCTGTCAGTGCTCTGTTACCGGCTGCTGCCTGATCTGGGAGAGGTGGCCATCTGTCTGCTCAGCACTGGCCATGCCGGGGCAATAGACAGCTGTTTATATGCTGGGTGTAATCTCACCCTTGGGGGTGATATGAGGGCCAACATCATGTATGGGGGAGGGGGCAATAAGCCAGGAAAGATTGTGCAGAAAGCTGACCTATAGGCACTGTTGTTGTTCTGCCCTAGAGTGCGGGGAGGGAATATGCCGGTGCTATCATGCAAGGGGAGATTGCAAAGGGTGGAACATACAATGCAGTGCTGCCTACTTTACGTAGTCGATTGGTTATGCTGTCAGTGCCAGATGAAAACACTTGGGGTGGGCACAGCATCCCTGAAGTGGTGTAGCTCTGCTAAGTGAATAAATAATAAAGGAAGTGTCAGCGGCATGCAGTAACGCCCTTCCGTGCCGGTGCCCATAGGCAATTGCCTAAAGCTGGCTGGTGGAGGCGCCGGCCCTGTCAATAGCTGTCCACCAGTGGTGGTCATTGCAGCTGCCCCATTCCCCACAGAGCCGTCACTGTGTGTATATATTGTGGCAGTCCAGTCTGGATGCCACCCCGGGTGTTTGCTGGAGAGAGCACAGTTGTTCAGTTTCCCTAGGCCAAAACTATCTGGGTTTAGGACTAAGAGAAATAGCCTGCAATTTCAAACCTGAGATCCCATCCATGGACGTCCTGTCCAGGTGTTGGAGCAAGCGCTTCCAGTAATCATGCACAGATGTGTAAGACTTTCTTAAAGCTCCTTAGTGCAAGGGCTCAGGGCTCCTGATGCCAGCAAGTGGCCAGGCGATAGAGGGTAGTGGGCCAGTGGGTTAGAGACAGGGAGCATGTGATCGTGTATGCTGTTTGTGGACTGGTGTATGGTTAAGGTACAGTAGCGCACGCAGGGGGGATTCCTGAGTACCCGGAAACCCCCCCAGGAATCTAAGGCCACTAGACTGAAAGCTGAGAATCCCCTCTTTCCATGGGTACAAGAATTATAAAAATCGGCCCTTGGAAACCAGAGATATCTGACTTCAAAACAGTGGTCCCCATCCAAGCCTGTTAATTGCTCTTTCCAGTCAGATATTTCAGGTTCTGTCTGACTTAGAGTTTTTCTGAGGGTATATTCCAAAAGTTGGGACTCTCCCCCTTTGAGAGACACTAGAAGCTTGTCTCTGCTCTGCCCAGAACCAGAGATATTAGCCTTCCAGCAGCTGGTTACGGCTCCAGCTCCACAAACCTGGTATATAGTTTTACATTCTCATTGGCAGATTGCTCTGCTTCCTGAACTCTGATCCCCTAGTCCCCAGTACCATTTGGTAGGAGGGATTCTCTAGTTTTTAATTCCATTAAAATCTAAGAAATCTATTTCCTGGAACTGGAGATATCTGCAGTCAAGCAAGCTGTCCTCCCACCAGAAAATTATGAATAATAAACCCACTCCACTATACACCCCTCCTCTGCGTATTAAAAATCATTTTACCACCCTGGAAGTTATGTATCAGGGCCCCTTCATTCAGCCCAATGCCCCCTTTCTTCCACCCCATCTCCCACCATGGAAATTACTGAGCCAGGCCCTACATGCTGAGCGGTTGATATAATACCCCCTACCACCCGCGGGACATCAAAGCTTCCCCCACCCCTACCGCTGGAGGATAGGTAGGGGCCCCAATACATTGCTATGCCCAGGGGTCTACACTTCTGTTATGTGTATAATATATATATATATATATATATATAGAACGTAGGGATTGGCACTCAGGACCGATGGGGGGATGCCGGGGTGCCTTCCACGCAGGGGTATACAATACAAGTATCCACAGAGATTCCTTTGCAGGTCCCAAAGCAGAAGAAGAGGCGGCACTCAAAACGGACTTTTTAAATCAAGTGAATCTTTATATTAAATCATGAATAAAAGTGCAGTTCGACGACGTTTCAAGACCAAAACAACGGTCTTTTCATCAGGTCAATATAATCATTACATTGTGCAATATGTGATCACATATTGCACAATGTAATGATTATATTGACCTGATGAAAAGACCGTTGTTTTGGTCTTGAAACGTCGTCGAACTGCACTTTTATTCATGATTTAATATAAAGATTCACTTGATTTAAAAAGTCCGTTTTGAGTGCCGCCTCTTCTTCTGCTTTGGGACCTGCAAAGGAATCTCTGTGGATACTTGTATTATATATATATATATATATATATATATATATATATATATATATATACATATTATTATTTATATACATTTGGTCTATCTATAATACTTTAACTGACCCGGCATATACTGGGTCACCTAAGTGTCCAACTCCGTGCTTTGCTCCGCCCCTCTCTGGAAACCCCCTTCTGAAAATCCTGCGTTTGCCCCTGAGGTACCCTGTAAGATTGCTGTGAAAAAGACATGGGGTGACATTCTATGGGATGAGATAAATGCGCATGTTTTTTTAGCGCACCACTTTGCCGCAATTCGCCCTTTTTCAAATCGCACTTTTCAGTCATAATTTGCATATTTAATGTGATGCGCTTTGGAGGCTGAAAAGTGCGAAGAGGTGCGATTTGCGGCGAAGTGGTGCGATTTTAAGTCACAAAAAAGTGCGAGTTCTTCCGCCGGTCATGTGCGAATTTTGGACCAACCGGAGTGCGATTTACAAAACTGTCTCCGCATGACTAAGAACCCCCCAACCTATTGGCCCATCTCTGTCCCCTCCATTATGCATCACACCCCCTATATAAAGGGGCATTGGCGCCATTTCACTCTTTGATAGGAAGTAAGGAGCATGGAGAGGAGCAGTGGCAGTGTGATTAGAGGAAGAGGAGTTGGTGGCAGAGTGAGGAGTGGCAGAGGGAGCAGTGGCAGAGTGAGGAGTGGCAGAGGGAGCAGTGGCAGAGGGAGCAGTGGCAGAGGAAGCAGTGGCAGCAGCCAGCCAAGTGGGAGAGCCAGCAGTGTGGCAGGCAGCATGGCCACAGCAAGGCCAGCCCCAGGCCATGCCCTGGGCGTCCAGCCCCAGCAGGAGGAGGTGGAGGATCCGCTGGCAGCCCCATCCTACAGCCAAGACCTTGACCATACCCCACAGCAGCTGCAGGAGGGCCACATGTCAGAGGTGGAGGAAGATGGTGGTGAGGAGGAGGAAGACACTGGCATGGAGGAGGAGGGGTACATGGCTGGAGTAGAAAATGAGGAGGAGGAGGTGGAAGCTGGCCGCACAAAAAGTGGCCGAAAGGTCCGTTTTTCATATGAGGAAAATGCAGCACTTGTCCGGGCTATCCTGCCAGTGTTTGACCGTTTGCTTGGCAAATCTCACCACAAGACCACTGCACAGCGCAAAAGGGCTATGTGGAAGGACATCACCCAGGCGGTGAACGCTATCAGTCAGCACAAGCGCCTGGTCCGCAATGTGAAAAAGAGATTCAACGACATCAAACAGCAGTTGAAAAGTAAAATGGCCATGGAGTTGGAGGAGGCCACCAAGACTGGAGGAGGAAGCCCCACCACTGTGTGCTACACTTCGTATGAGGTGAAGTTGAAGCGCATCATACCCCCTGAGGTCCTGCCTGGCATGCACGTGGCTGATAGGCCGCAAACGCCATCCAGAGCTGGTAAGTGTGACCCCATGCAAACTTAAACATACATGCCAATGTTTTATAACTATAATGTTCACTTGTATTGTTATGCTAAGTAAAGTGCTGCTGTGGAACTACATAGCCCAGCAAGGTCATGCACAAGAAATTGCATGCTCCTACTTTCAAATTGCTCATAATGCTGGGCCCTGTAGTTCCACAACTGCTCATATTGTTCAACACTGTAACATTCTTTCTAGCAGCCTAACATGTATGTGGCCAAAAACAGGTGTACTGGTGGTTTAGCTGCCATGACTACATACCACCGATTATCCAATAGTTGTTATGTGGCCACTAATTTAATAATAATTTTACCAAATAATAGTGTTAAAAAAAAAAAAATGTGGTGAAGAAATAATGCAGTCCAAATCCAAAGGAAGTATTGTCCATTATAGTCATTTCAATGCATGGGTTTTGTAAATGCTTATCCATTGTAAGGTCCATAATGGCTGCCCATCTTTCCTTGTACAGATTGTCGATCCGGAAGTGCTGCAGCATCCAAGACAAGAAGGCCCGTTGCTGCAGAATCTGCGGAAGCAGGTAAGTGAACAAAAAACACCCCATTACACATACAGTACACACACCCATTTCACATCAACAATATGTCACACTACATTCATCTCCTGCTGCTACATTGCAACGGAAATGAATGCCATCTGAGCTAGGCATGTGACATATTATTCATGTCAATGTTACATGCTGTATCGGGGTACATGTGTAAGTACATAACACCCCTAGGTATGTGCGTCCAGCATCTCAAGCCCTATGTAAAACAGTATAGATGACAGTGTGGCCTATATATGCATCAGTACTTACCTCTTCATCTGTATCCACAGGTGCTATACAACTAGGGACCAACCAAACAGATTCTTCAATAATGGTGTTAGACGAAATGGACATCATTCTTGAACCGGTCGAGACCTTTGCGGCAGACGAAGAAATACAGACCTCATCACAGAGTGATCTTCCCCCAAGTGGGGTGTCTCCCAACCCACCCCCACCCACCAACACACCCCATACAGCAGCTTCTGCTTCCCAAGTAGCTAACTCCTTGGTCAATTTCAAGGACAAGCAGATAGAATTCATGGCCTCCCAAAGCCTGCAAATAGGTAACATCCAGGGGTACATGCGTGACACCTTTCTTCAATTACGCAAAATTGCACGTAGTGTACGGGTAGGTGTAGGCACTCATGTGCGCATTGCTAACAGCATTGACACCCATTTTGCAGAACAAACTTCTGCTATAAGGGAACAGAATAGCCATATTGGCAGCCTGGCGCAAAGTATAGCTGCACTAAGCCAATCATGCACAGCGCAGACCAATGCCTTAATAGGTATGCAGGCCCAAATACAGCAGCTGGAAGCCAATGTGGGAGGTGGCGCAGCATCAACCCTCAGCAGTGTATCCAGCACCCCAATAAGTGGCTCCCCCACTTCCCCACCCCGGCGGAGTGTTAGGACCCGTGGTGGCCTTGGTGCAGGTTCTAGAAGTGGTGTAGGGGTGCCTGATGCTGGCAGAAGGTAGCTCATATATATGTTTGTTAATTTTGTAAAATCCCAAACATCTTGTAACATGCCCCCACAGTTGTTATCTTTCACCTGCAAAAATGCAGATTGCGTCTGAAAAAGTAGGCAGAAGTAAAAATGTCTAACCGTATACCATTGTGTTTGTGTCTTTTTATAAAAACCAATTATTGTGTGAATTCTAACATATTGTAATGGTATATGACAATGGGATTGCACTAAAGTAGTGTGGGGTAACTCCATGGCCGGCAAAGGTTGTGGATCTACATATTCCAGCAGGCTCTGACACTCATGGTTTGGACTGTAATGGTTGTAGTGTGTCAGGGCATGCTGGCACATGTAGTTCCACAACACCAGTGAGCCATGTTTGACTGCAAACTTCATTCATACATGTATCAAATGTACTTACAAGCTAGATACCAGCAAGGGATAGGTCAGCACCACCATCTGCATCCGTTGGGCACTGTGTATTAGGCTAAATGTGGGTGGAAACAAATGGTATTGGTCAATAATTTGTTTATGAGTACACTTACACCACAGGTACATTTTTGAGTACAGGGCACATGTGCTTACCAGAAAAGTAATGGCTGATGATGTATGTCCAGCACAACTTCTTTAAAGCAAGTAACACTTGAGTAAAATGCTTAGAGAAAGTGGCCTGTGATACCCCCAAGGCCCATGAGGTCACAGACTGAGTGGAGCCTGTGGCCAAATAGTAGAGGGCACACATTAATTTGTGCTGGCCAGACACTGCATAGTTGGCTCCCCCAAAAGGGTCCAAATCATCTCTCACCTGCTCATATAAGTCCAACAGGTTAATGCGGTTCAGCGTAACCATCCCCACAACCTGTTGATCCGAGAGGGAGTCCAGGTACAGGCGACCACGATACATACTTGGGGTACGCAGTAGTCGGGGGGCTACCAGGATCTGGTGCGCAGCTTCCTCCCTCCTGCGCAGCTCCTCCAAATGGGCCACATCACAGATAAGCAACTCCAAAATCTGCAAAATCTCCATGTTTGAAACCCTCACAGGTGTTCTTAATGATGTTGGGGTTTATGTAGGGGTGTTTGTGAGTGAAAATGAGGGCACCTGTGGTGAAATTAACCATGTGTGCACTTGACCAAAATGAGTTCTGGGCCAAATCGCCAAACAGAACCTGGTCTGAAATAAGTGCGATTATTAGACACCTAAAAAGTGCGATTTGCGAATGCGCATTGCATTAAATAAACGAGTTGTATACTTTTCTATACGAAAACATCTGGATGCGATAAAAATGCAAATTAATTTCGCACTTTTGGTCCGCATGCCTTAACGCACATAATATGCGATTTCAGTCCCTTAGCGCACCCTATTAAATTGGCGATTTGACGGAAAAATGCGATGTCGCCATTTTGTTGACTAATTAACGCCAAAAAACGCAAATCGCATCCCATAGAATGTCACCCATGTTTCCTGGGCTGTGGAAGTAAACAGACTTTTTTCCTACAACCGTGTCAGAGTTTTGTCTGGTGGAAGGTCGTTTGTTACAATATATATATATTTGTCCTGGGTCCAGCAAGCACTCCCAACAATGGACTGTGAATGAACTCTGGTTCATTCACAAAGGTAATAATGTAGCAAAGCAGCGGTGTGGCACTCAGAAATAATGAAGCATTACACAGAGGTAATTTAGCGATGTTTCAGTTTCATCAACCATTTTCAAGCAACCAAACAGATACAACAAACAAACATATATACCTGAATACTTGCTGCTTTCCCCAGGAGACCGTCCACATCTGGAACGCACCGCCCATCTGTGTCGCATCCGCGCCTACCAATGATGTAATTCCTTCTGCTGGAAGGGCTCACCCCGGTATATAAAGCGCAACGGAATGTGCTTCTCTATTAAAGAAACTGTAAATAAGTGTTTGTATGTATGTGTATATATATGATGTATCAGTCCTAAATCAGATAGCTCCAATCCAAGGACAGACAGGTCCAGCACACCATCGCATATTATGCAAATAAAAAACAATTTATTGAAGCGAGGTATAAGAATTCATTATACTCAGCACATCCGTGGCAGCAGCATGAGACAGCTTAACACTTAAATTCCACAGGCTTAGCCCTGACGGGCCGTTTCGGTGTCAAATCACCTTCCTCATAGGGCATCAACCATACAATGAATCCTCACAGTATATAAAGCATGGAAATACACCTGAATCAAATCATAAATAATTACAAATTCGCGCCAGTAACACAATCTTACCCTTCCTGCACTGCAGGCATGCTCCCACGGCGTCCCGGAAGTCTCCACGGGACCCGGAACTAACATGCCTGTTACTAGTGCTGGGGGAAGCAACATGCGTTCCTAGGCGCCGGAAGTGACCTAGCGGTTGCCGCAACGGTAAAGAAACTGTAAATAAGTGTATGTATGTATGTGTATATATATATATATATATATATATATATATATATATATATATATATATATATATATATATATATATATAGTAATGGTAGGATAATAATGTAATAATGGTAGGATAGAAAATCATATACTGTAACCATGGATTTTTTTTTACATTTTGATTTTGAATAAATTAGAATCATACTGTAATTATACGAAACTTGCTCTAAACCTTGATCTAGTCATATACCAGATCAGGCTGGAGATACACATGAATAACAAGGTGTAATTTAATGGAGCATTAAATATGTACTTTTTCCTGTGAAACGACCATCTATGTAACTGAAAAATAATGATATAGTGCCATCTAGTGTAAGTAGTGTTCACTACAGTTATATACATGTGCTTTCATAAAAGATGTACATTTTAATTTGAGCTTTTATCATTCATACAATCAGTGGCGGCTTATTTATTATTATTTATTAACAGGTTTCTATATAGCGCACACATATTCCGCAGCGCTTTACAGAGCATAGTTATGAGCAAAAACAGATAACGAATTACAGTACAAGACAGTTTAGGACAAGTACATGGTAAATATGGATAGTTGTATCAGGGGACAGGATACTGAAGCAATCATCAGGGTGGCAGAGGTTTATATATTCTAAGAAAGGCACATGAGGAGAGAGGGCCCTGCTCGTGAGAGCTTACATTCTAAAGGGGAGGGTTAGACAGACAGGGGTGACACAGAAGGGGAAGGTGGGCATAAACACAAGGTTAGAATGAGAGATGGTCATGTTTTATGCAGGAGGGTGGGAAGAGTTCAGCTTAGTCTTTGATATTTTAAGTCTAAAAAAGCGCTGGGTCATCCAAGAGTAGATAGCAGAGAGACAGTTGGAGATATGAGTGAGGATAGAGGGAGACCGATCGGCATAGATGTAATAGTGGAAGACGAGTGAGCAAATAAGCTCACCCAGGGAGGACGTATAGAGATAGAGAAGAAGAGGACCAAGAATAAAATGTTGGGGGACACCTACTATCAATGGAAGAGCAGGAGAGGTGGAGTCAGAGGTGCAGCTGTGCATTTTCAAAAAATACAAGCATAAACAGTGATATTCAAAGTTTTAGCACTTGTAGAAATGGTGAAATGTAAAGTTTAAATACCTATGATAATGCAGTATGGAAGGCAGAGTAATGCTGAATCAATACTGGCAATGGCATGTAAAGCTTAAATACCTGTAATGAGATGAATAAGAAGAAGACAGGCGTTACATCACAGTTGTTCCAGGCTAAGTCCAGGCTTAAGCTATGTAACTGTTTTCTCCCTACTTAAAAATCTTCCTACTCTAAAATCTGACAAAATATCTATAGTCAGCTTTCAATTTTCAGCCATTATCATTAATACAATCAGTGGCGGCTTGTACCTTACGGTAGGAGGTGGGCTGCTGCTGGACCGGATGCTGGCACCCCTCCTACGGAGGTAGGTACTTTGCATGCGCAGACCCCGTATTTTCGGGATCCCGACAGGCATTTACCCGACGTCGGGTTCCCGACTGTCAAAATACCGACAGCCGGGTTCCCGGCGGCTATTTTCCTTTGTGGGAGTCCACGACCCCCATAGAGGGAGAATAGAATAGGTGGCTTGCGTAGCGAGCCACCGTGCCCGCAGCGTGATGAGCGCAGCGAGCCCGCAAGGGGCTTAGTTGCACTCACCTTGCTGTCTGGGTCCGGCCAGTCGGGGTAATGACTGTCGGGATCCCGACTGTCGGACCCCTGTACCACACCCGGAGGGAACACCTCCCAATGTGACTGCCTTGGTGACTGGCAGGTCAAACTTCCAGACGAAGTCAATGCCAGTCACAGTGAAGCCAGTGCAGGCTCACAAACTGCATCTGGCTTCACTACACTGGCAGATTTTACATGGGAGGCTGCAGCCCTGCGGCCCATAGGTAAAAACCACCACTGTATATAATGCACATACTTAAAGCCAAAAAAGATTTCTACAATCTATAACACTTCAGTTTTTAAATTGATTTAGATATACTCTTAATTTAGTAAAAAGGTAGGAAGAAGTATTGAGTGCGCTATAAACTAATAAATAAAAATGAATAAATGAAAAATACTAGATTGGTGAGGTGTGTGAAAGGTAAAAAATAAATTTAATATTAATAAAATCATTAAAAACATAGAATATTTAAGAGATCAGACACTGGGCAAGATGAAAAAAAAAAAAAAGCCGTAAAAAAACAGGTAGTCACGGTGTTTAACGCATTTTCATATGCTGCAAAGTCCCCACCGCCGGGGCTTCGCTGCGGGGGGGGGGGGGATGCCAATTGTAGATGGTGTAGCCCCATGGGATTCCCTTTTGCGTCCCCCTCCGCCCCACGTGCCCCCCGCCGCCCCCCCTCACCTGTGTTCATGCAGCCTCCTGCTGTGTTGCCCGGACCACTGACCTCCTCCTCCCTGCACTGCTTCCGGGTGCAGGGAGAAGGAAGCAGAGCTATGGCAGCCGGTTAAGGGTCCAGGGAGGGAGGGGGGACCCGCTGCACATTGCCGGACACAATGCAAAGGACAGCTCTTAACGCAAGAGCTGTCCTTTGCGTTAATAATCGCATATGTTAGTGCATATGCGATTATTAACAATGCGAATGCCGGCGATGTGTGGCCGCGGTTATTAGAGAATCCCGCCCCTCAGATAAATTGTCACCCTTAGTTTCCACAGTGCCAGAATGGGAAGGGCCTCAGTGGGCAATACTGTACGTGGATCCATATGAAAAGCAGGCCTCAGATTGTAATCCACCCTTAAGGGTAATAATGAGCTCAGGAGGTGGTGCTGTGTTTGTGTCCTCATCCACTGATGATGCCGGGCCTTTAAGGAGGTGGCGTGCCTCCAAAGAAATGTTGTGCCTCGAAGTGGAATCCAGGGGGGACCAGTTGTTGTCCTGAGAGGATAATAGCTCAAAGAGCTCCTTATTACCCTTAAGGGTGGATTACAATCTGAGGCCTGCGTTTCATATGGATCCACATAAAGTATTGCCCACTGAGGCCCTTCACATTCTGGCACTGTGGAAACTAAGGGTGACTATTTATCATTATCTGAATGTCTGATCTCTCAAATATTCTAGGTTTTTAATGTTTTTATTACTATCACAGTTTTTTTGTTACTTTCACACACCTGACCACTCTAATCATTTTCAATCATTAATTTTTATCAATTTATAGCACAGTCACTACTTCTTCCTACCTTTTTACTCTATTGTACTGGGGCTGACTACCCATTTTTCTGATTGCTGCTTAGCCAAGTACACCCATAGCTAAGCGCCATACTCTAATCCAGTGCCTATCAACGAGGTTGTTTTTGTTTTTTGAGATGGAGACTGCCTGTAGTGACTGCTGCTGGGCAGCTCTCTGTGTGTACCACGGGAGATGGCCGCTAGGTGATTTTAAGGCAGGGCAGTCAGACAGGGCAGCGGTATGCGGCAAGGTGGCCAACGAGATCTGCAGCAGCGGCAGAAGCACCGCTACACAGCTGATTCTGACCGCTCAAAGCCATCCTTCCGACCCGGCGCCTTGCTGCCCCACCCCCCCAGTTAAATGAAAAAAAAAAGTGTGTGTGTGTCACCCCGGAAACGGTCCCCCGCTGATAGGCCCGCTACACAACTGAGTCTGACCATGCTGAGAGCCCTGCTTCCGACTCGGCACCTGATCGCCCCGCCTGCCAGCTAAATGAAAAAAAAAAAGTGTGTGTGTGTGTCCGGAACCGGTCCCCGCTGACAGGCCCAGGCGAACTGTATCTGCTCCCCCCTCCCCATCACAAATGGGCAGCAGGTGAGGCATACAGGCTTACTGTAATATCAGCTGGCCTGCACTCCGGAGCTGCACTCAACTGCACTACAATGAAGCAGGAGGGAGGGGGGAACAAGGGGGAGCGGGAGTCCCCCAGAAACCAGGAGGGTTGCCCACCTTTCCGGTAGGGGGGACACGATTTTTGGGACCCTCCCGGCCATTCTAGGAAGGTAACCAACCTTGTACTAAACCTTTGCAATACCTTCTGGTCAGAGAAAAGGTAAGGTGCTCATACACTTATCTGATTTGGGCCGATTTCGCCCAATTCTAATGGGAATCAGCCCAAATCACGTGTTTGACATCTCACCCAACCCAATGCGCGCTTGGGTTGGACACTACAGATTGAAACTGCTTTTTAACACCCACGATGTGCTGGGTCCGATCAGTGCTTCACCGCTGGCACACACCTATGCCTATGGAAAATTGGACCAGAGTTGTCCTCAGCTCAAGGCGAACTAGTGGACCAGAAATATCTGGGGTATTTTCTGTCAGAATTTTCAAACAATTATTTTTGTGGATAGGAAACCGGAGTACCCAAAGTAAACCCACGCAAGCAAGGTGAGAATATACAAACTCTGCACAGTTAGGGCCATGGAGGGAATCAAATCCATGACATCAGCGCTGTGAGGCAGTAATGCTAACCATTACACCATCTGTGCCTTATAAATAACGGTACTTATATGTTAGTTGGGCACCCACTAAGCTATTTGCTTAGTGGGCTATTCTGCGTAGGGAAATGCAAGGTATCGCATCGCATTGCATCGCACCGGCCGCAAAATCGCATGCGATTTTATAGGGTGTGTGATGCCATTACATTAGGTATCAATCAGCGTGGATTTGATTTTATATAGTGCCCGAAGCGTGGCGAGGGGACGCGGAATACATGTAAAGTAATCAGCTCGCCACGCTTCAGGCTCGGTGGCTCGCCACACTATATAAAATCAACTCCACGCCGACGTGGATAGTGGGGGTATGAAAAGGTCGGAGGACGCGTTCCGCTGCGCTCGCCACGCTTCGGGGTGGCGTGGATAGTGGGGGGGGGGGGGGGTGCGTAAAAGCTATTTTTAGGACATACAATCATATTATTGTATACCTAATGTAATGGCATCGCACACCCTATAAAATCGCATGCAATTTTGCGGGAGATGCGATGCGATCCCCCCAGGGCTAAAAGAGCATTGAATAAAATACATAGGAAAATCGCATCGCATGCCCCTTAAAATGGCCCATGTGATGTGATGCGATTTTCCTAAGTTAGCGTACGTATGCTAATTGGGCGCCCAACTAACATATAAGTACCTAAATAACTTCTGTAAATAAGTATTTATGAATCAATTTGTCTTAACAGTGAACGGTTGGCCTGCAATCATAAATGACCCCACAATCAAAACTTAGCTGATAAGTTTGGATACAGTAACATTTTACATTTAGTAGTACCATGCTAGCGAATGTAAACGTGGTCATGCAACAGAGAGTAGTCCTCATTTTAGACAGTGTCGATAGTAAAATAATATGTAATTTGACTGGATTTCAGCTATAATGCTAGAAAACCAAAAATGTACTTGCTGGTAACATTTCTGTGAATTAAAAGTGAATACAACAGTATAAAGTTCTATTTCCCCCTATTTCTATAATACAACAACCCATAGTGAGGTGACTTGGTGCCATCTAGTGTGCCAAAAAATTATTGCAGTTTTTTTAAATGTCCCTTTCAGAAAATTTTACAGTTATTTTCCTTGTACACCCTGGTTTTCAAAAACCACACCAGTTAAAGGGCATAGTACTTGGTCCCCGCTTTAATGGAATATTATGAGTTTATAAATTGACTTAATATGTATAGTATTTATTAATAAATAGATATTAAGACTTTTCAGCAGTGACCTGTTCAATTCCTGTCAGTGACCTTCTCAGTTTCCTGCCTGAACCCTCTATCCACACTTTTATCTTCCTCCTACTACGGGCGAAATTTACTAAAGGAAATTTGTAAAAAAATAGGTGTATTTGTAAACAGAAATACACTTATTTTTGACATTTACTTTCCCGAAAATACGGCAATTCGTAGTTGTATTGATGTGCTATCAATACGAATACGAATTGCCGTATTTTTGGGATAGTAAATGACAAAAATAAGTGTATTTCTGTTTACAAATACACCTTTTTTTTACAAATTTCCTTTAGTAAATTTCCCCCTACCTCTCACAAATAAGTAAAACTCTATCTGCTGTGCTCATCCCGACCTTACATAAAATCTGTAATCTCTCTCTTGAAAACAGGGTTGCCGACTCTCCCGGAATGTCCGTGAGACTCCCGGAATCCTGGGACATCTCACGGACTCCCGGAAGAGGGCCCCTTAACCCCGCAGCCGCCGCCTCGCTTGCGCGATATGAACTGCGCATGCGCTAGATCATAGATGCCGACGCCGCCGATGCGATGACGCTACATCTTCATCTGAGGAGAGAAGAAGAACAGCGTGTGTAAGGGGCGGGGTAAGTGTATTTACTGCTCTTCGCGCTCACGCGCGCGCTGTACTCACAGCAAGCCCTCTGCCGGTACTGTACCTGCGACTACTGCATTCCCCGGCCTCTCTCCCCTAACTCTCCTCTCAGGGCTGGGCAGGGTGGGGGCCGCTACGATGTCACTAGGGCTGACTTCTTCTGCACCTTGCTGCTGGGAGACAGATCTATGCAGCCGGGCTGATTACTGTGCTTTTTGGACCCCTGCAGCTATAACAGGTAGAAGGGAACAGCCAGAGGGCAACTTCCAGTGGTGCAAGGAAAAGGGTGAACAGCCTTGAACATTGCTTTTACAAATTATTATAGGGGTGTGTGTTTGTGTGTGTGTGGGAGGGGGGGGGGGGTTAATGGTGGCGGTGGGCTGATTCTTTGTGCTGCCACCTGCACTGAAAGTTACTAGCAAGCTCATGCCCCTGCCTGATCTCCCAGCACTAGACTGTCCTTACCCTCCTCATGACTCCCCTCTGCCTGGTCTCCCAGCACTGTCCCCACTACACTACTCATACCTAGCCCTCCTCCTCTGCCTGTTCTCCCAGCACTGCCCCCACTACTCCTTCCCTGACTCCCCTCTGACTGGTCTCCCAGCACTGTCCCCACTACACTACTCATTCCTTGCCCTCCCCCTCTGCTTGTTCTCCCAGCACTGCCCCCACTACTCCTTCACTGACTCCCCTCTGCCTGGTCTCCCAGCCCCACTAGCAATCTGGCTACATGCTTATCAAAATACTTTAGGAACCCCTAGCGATGCAAGGCCCGCCCCTAGCGACGCAAGGCCCGCCCCTTGGATTTTATATTTCTCCCTGAAATTATTTTTCAAAAGTAGGCAACCCTGCTTGAAAATAAAATTCTGACCCAAAATGTCTCTCTAAGTACCATCCCATCTCTCAACTTCCTTGCCCCTACTACTGGAGAGTGTGGTATATTTCCCCGACAGTCGGGATTCCGACAGTCATTACTCAGACTGCACAGTGTGGGGAGCGCAATGAAGCCCCTTTCATTGCGCCCTCGCTGCGCTGCCCCCTCGCCACGCTGCGGGCACGCTGCCCCCTCGCCACGCTGCGGGCACGGTGGCGAGCTGGGCTCGCCACCTATTTTATTCTCCCTCTATGGGGGTCGTGGACCCCCACGAGGGAGCAGTCGGGATTCCGACGTCGGAGGAATGACTGTCGGACTCCCGACTGTCGGGGAGCCATCCGCCACCCCTACTGGAGAGACTTGCCTACACTTGCCTCAAACACTTTCTTAACTTAACGCACACACATTTTTAGACCCACTTCGGTCAGGTTCTCGTTTTCAACACTCCACTGAGACAGCACTGACTAAAGTGAATGATCTGATCACTGCTGAGTTTAAAGGCTAATATTCCCTTCTTATTCTTCTAGATGTTTCTGCTCTTTTTGACACTGTTGACCATTTTCTTCTTATACAAACACTAAAATCCCTAGGTCTTCAGGACACAACCGTTTCTTGGTTCTTATCCTACATAAGTTATCTAACCACACTTTCAGTGTTTGTTTCTCTGATTCGACCTCCTCTTCACTACCTCTGTCAATTGGAGTACCTCACGGCTTAGTCATTTCTCATTCTGGACCAGAAGCACTAAGCTTCAAAAGTGATAAAATGGAGAGTGATAAACAGCCAGCCAATCTGCTCCTAGCTGCCATGTCACAGACTGTGTTTGAAAAATGTCAGACAGGAGCTGATTGGTTGGTTATTTATCACTCTCCATTTTATCACTTTTGAAGCTTAGTGCATCTGGCCACTATACCACATCTCTTGGCAAACTATTCAGCTATTTTTGGATTTCAGTATCATCTGTATGCAGATGATATTCAAATCTACCTATACCCCCCAGACTTATCACCATCTGTATTGGTCCGTGTCACTGAATGTTTTTCTGACTTTTCATCTTTGATGTCATCTTGCCACCACAAATATTTCAAAATCAGAGTTTATTATATTTCCACCCACCAATATTAGATACCAATCTGATATTTCTATCACTGTTGAGAACACAACAATCAATCCTACCATACAAGCTAGCTGCCTAGATGTCTTCCTTGACTCTGAACTGTTCTTTGTTCCCCACATGTAGTAGTACGTTTATTTATAAGGCGCCGCAAAGTGTCCGCAGCGCCGTACATAGCAAACAAAAAAACAAATTACAAGGTAACGTACAGGGTGTGTTGAAAAATACAGTATAAATAGGGGTATAGGAAAAAGTGTACCAGTGCTGGCTGAATTTTTTTTAAAAATGATGATAAAGTAGAACGGTATCCTTTACAATATTTATTGTCAATACAAATGCTAAAATAGCTGTACCAATTTTTAGGTAATATAATATATAAAACAGAGGGTTACAATAAAATCATAGTAATGGACATTCAATAAGCATCATAATAAATTGTGGGCATAGGGTTTGTATATTACCACACGGACGTCACGGATGGTAGTCCCATAAAGCAGCAGATAGCCAGGTGGCCAATGGCAGTCCCAAAACACAGAGTCCAGTTGGAGAATTAGGTTCCTCTGGTGGGAAAGATGGTAAACCTGGAGGATGAATGGAATATCCAGTCGCTGCCTCGGATAATGAGTCCGGATGGGGTGGTGCAAGTGCACGGTGCGTGGTCAGCTGTGGTATGGAAATGAGCCCAATGGTGATGCAATGAGAAGGAATGTCCAGCAGTGGGAGGCTCAACGCGTTTCCCTGGGTCAAACACCCAGCTTCTTCAGGAGCAGGTATGTGTGTGTCACCCTGCTGGGCTGTATAAATACCCTGGTGGTAATTACCATATTAGGTGCAGCTGTACAATATACATAAAAATTAGGATACCGTTCATAAAAACACATAAATTGACCTTTAACCAGAAGGCAGATTTGACTGACTCATCATTAGAGAGTTTATACATGTAGTAATCGTTGCAAAAAGAGTCATTTGAAACATTTATAACGAAATTTCTGATGTCACGTGATCTGTAATGGTCACGTGATCCGGAAGTAACATAGAGTGGGGAATATATATACATATTATGTCGATTGAATAATAGATCAATCGTACTCATCTATAGTTGGTGGTTTATTAATTATTCGTGGATGGAATGGAAAAGTGATATTCAGGCTTAAATAGCGTAAATAGCATCGGAGAGAGAGTGTATTAACGTGATGTATCCGATCACGTGCATGTTTAAACCAATGGGAGTTGGTCACGTGATCGGTGATGTGGCCGGTCACGTGGACAGACTCCCAGTGCGTGCGTCTTCTGAGAGAGTGTATTGACGTGATGTATCCAATCACGTGCATGTTCAAACCAATGGGAGTTGGTCACGTGATCGGTGATGTAGCCGATCGCGTGGGCAGACTCCCAATGCGTGCGTCTTCTGACAGCATAGGAGGGTGTGTCTCCGTTGGGGTCCAATCATTATCTTCAGTGTGTCTGGCCACGTGGGTATTATGGAAATGCGGTGAGTATAATTCGTTACGTGCCGATCACGTGTATGGACTCCATTCAGAGAACAGTCACATGAAACATATAACCAATCAAATCATTGTTTATGGGAGTTTACTTATTACTATGGAAATAGTTCGTTACGCTGTATATTCTGAATAGCAATAACAAAATCTGATGATATACAGATACTTGTATTATATTTGGGAGAGTAAACTAGATATTTAGACATAGTATAATGGATCATAATAGACAATGTAAATTTTCGATGATTATGACAGAAGATATTGGCGCCGTGGTGGTGGGCCACTACGTACCCCGTCCGAACAGATGATATATATGGACTGTGGGCAGTGTGTGGGCCACCATCGTGAAGCCAAATTGGCCTATATGCATCAAGGGGGACCCTAATTAGTGTTACAATAATAGTTGTTTCATTAGTAATTTCAACAGAAGATGGAATGAAAGAGATAATAAAAAGGGGACTGGAGGCAGGTAGAGATGGAAAAAGATAGATGGATGGACTGAGAGGTGATAATCACAATGTTAGTTGGAACTGGAATATTTGTATATTATTGTATTATTGAATTCAATTCCACACTCTCATTTAAGCCATCCGGATGTATTGAATTGAATTTTAACATCCAATAAACTTCACGTTTGCATAGCTTATTGAACCTGTCTCCTCCTCTTTGTGTTAGTTCTATATGTTCAAGGCCTACTATTGTCAAAGATGATGGGTCATGATTATGGTTCTTTGAGAAATGTCTGGATACACTGTGTAAATTATTTTGATTTATTATGTTCCTTCTATGTTCCATGAAACGAACATGAAGGGGTCTGATTGTTCGTCCAATATATGGAAGATGACAGCCACATTTTAATAAATAAATTATATAGTTAGAGTTGCAGTTGATGAATGACTTTATATTATATATTTCATCCGTATTGGGTAGTGGGATCATGTTGATCCTTCTAGGTATATGTTGGCACATTGTGCAGCGATTTTTGCCGCATTTAAAGAAACCTTTTGGTTTTTGTGTCAGCCAACTAGTACCATTTGTTTCTATGGTTGCTTTATTGGAAATATTAAGATGGCTCGGAGCAAGTAAAGTTTTGAGAGACCTGTTCTTTCTATACACCACCCTGGGGCATTCGGGGAGGATTTTGCTAAGGATTTTATCTTGTTAAAGTATCCGATAATTCTGAAATATGATTTTCTTTATTGTGGGGGCCTGGTTATTATATTTACAAACAAAATTGATTGTTTGATTTAAATGTTTATTTTTAGGGACTTTTTTGATAAGTAAGTCCTGTCTATTCATTTTTAGTACTTCATCATATGCTGAGTCTATTAATGTATTTGGATAGCCTCTGTTTGTAAATGATTGTTTTAAGTCGGTAGCTTGGTCCTTAACCCCTTCCCGACACATGACGTATATATACGTCATGTGTCGGTTGCGGGGGAATCAAGCCAGCTCACGGAGTGAGCTGGCTTGAAAGAGAGCAGGTAATGGCTGTATATTACAGCCAGGTACCTGCTCTCACGGCCACGAGCGGCGAGTTCGCCGATCGTGGCCGTTTAACCCTTTAAGCACCGCGGGCAAAGCGCCCGCAGTGCTTAAATAGCTGATCGGAGGGGGGGCGCCCCCCTCCGGCGCCGATCGGGGCCCCCCGCGGCGAGATCGGAGGGTGCCGATCAGTTGCCATGGCAGCCAGGGGTCTAATGTAGACCCCTGTGCTGGCCGTGTCAGCATTCCTATTACATCCTGCCCGTTTAACCCTTTAAGCACCGCGGGCAAAGCGCCCGCAGTGCTTAAATAGCTGATCGGAGGGGGGGCGCCCCCCTCCGGCGCCGATCGGGCCCCCCGCGGCGAGATCGGAGGGTGCCGATCAGTTGCCATGGCAGCCAGGGGTCTAATGTAGACCCCTGTGCTGGCCGTGTCAGCATTCCTATTACATCCTGCCTGAGGCAGGATGTAATAGGAAGTGATGAAAATCACTATGTTCAGCCATAGAGCTCTATGGCTGAACCTAGTACAGGCGATCGCGCCCCCTAGTGGTCAAGTACACTAGGGGGCCTTGTAGTAAAAGTAAAAAAAAAAAAAAAAATAAGTTTAAAAATAAAAAATAAAAAATATTAAAAGTTCAAATCACCCCCCTTTCCCCATTTCACAAATAAAAATAAATAAAAAAGAAAAAAATAAACATATTTGGTATCGCCGCGTTCCTAAAAGTCCGATCTATTAAAATATAACATTAGTTATCCCGCACGGTTAAAGGCGTAAACGGAATATAATTCCCAACGCCAAAACTACGTTTTTTGGTCGCATCGCCTACCCAAAAAAAAATAACTAAAAGAGATCAGAAAGTCGCCCATATCCCATAATGGTATTAATTAAAAAGTACACTTCAGCCCGCAAAAAATGAGCCCTCACCCAGGTCCGTAGGTGGAAAAATAAAAAAGTTATAAGCCTCAGAACATGGCGACGCGACGCAAATTAGAAAAACCGTAAAAGTTTCTATTTTTTTTTTGTGGTAAAACATAACGAAAACTATATAAGTTTGGTATCACCGGAATCGTAATGACCCATAGAATAAAGATAACCCATCATTTTAAACGAACTATGAACTCCAAAAAAACCGTAACCAGCGCAAAATTGTGGAATTGCGTTTTTTTTCTTTTTTACCCCACATTGAATTATTTCCTGATTCCCCAGAATATTATACGGTATAGTAAATGGTACCATTAAAAAGTACAACTTGTCCCGCAAAAAAAAAGCCCTTATGTGTCTATATAGCCGAAAAATTAAAAAAGTTACGCTTATTTGAACGCGAGGAGAAAAAAAAAAAATTAACAAAAAAGGCCTCGTCGGGAAGGGGTTAAAGGTACTGTCACTGGTGCAATTGCGTTTGAGGCGCATGAATTGGCTTTTTGGGATATTTCTTTTCCACGGAGGGTGGTGAACGCTGGTGTAATGAAGATAGGAATTGGTGTTAACCGGTTTTATATAGTTTTGAGAAATGATGTGATCGATGTTAGATTGAAGAGTCAGATCCAGAAAATTGATAGAGTGAGTGTCGAAGGTGTGGGTGAAAGTTAAATTATACGAATTGTGATTAATGTGGTTGACGAATTGAGTGGCAGAGTGTAGGTCCCCATCCCAAATAATAAAAAGATCATCTATGTAACGGCCATAGAAGACCAGGTTGTCGCCCCAGCCGCCGCCCCACACATGGGTGTCCTCGACCTCCCCCATGTATAGGTTGGCATAGCTGGGTGCGAACCTGGTCCCCATGGCCGTCCCATTCACCTGGAGAAAAAACTGATCCGAAAATAAAAAATAATTGTGAGTGAGTATGAATTTAATGGAGTCAATTAAGAACGACCTATGTTTGCAGCTGAGGTCGACATCCGTGAGTGAGAGTCTTCTTTCTATTACTCTACAGCCTAGGTCGTGCGGGATGTTGGTATATAGAGCACTGACGTCTAGGGTCATGAATGCATAAGTTGGTTTCCAAACAATGTTTTGGATTTTAGTTAAGAGATCAGTGGTGTCTCTGATGTATGACCTCAGCTGCAAAACATATGGTTGTAAAAAGTGATCAACGTAAAAGGAAAGACTAGAGGTAAGGGAATTAATGCCAGAAATAATAGGACGTCCAGGTGGTGAGGTAAGTGACTTGTGTATTTTGGGGAGGAAATAGAAAGTGGGGGTAGTGGGGAATTTGGAAAACAGAAAGGTGTATTCTTCTCTGGAAATGACATCTTCCTGTAATGCTGTGGTCAAAAGGGATTTGAGGTCAGCTTGGTAGGTGGTAGTGGGGTCATGAGTAATGGTGTTGTAAAATTCACTATCTTTGAGCTGTCTGTCAGCTTCTTTGATGTAATCTATTTTGTTCATGACCACCACTCCACCTCCCTTGTCTGCCTCCTTGATTATTAATTCTTTGTTTTGGGAAAGATGTTTGAGCGCTATTTTTTCCTGTTTGGTTAAGTTTGAAGTGCAGTGGTGTTTATTGGAGTTGGAGCAAAGCTCCTTGAAATCCTCTAGGGTAATCTTATAAAAAGATTCTATACTGCTACTTTTGGCGGATATGGGGAAGAATTCTGATTTATTTTTGAAAGTGTTATGGGATGTTTGAAGATCAAAATTTTTTTTATATGATTGAGTATTTTCAGTATTGTTGGTTTCCCATAAGTCTTCTAATATAGTCAGCAATGCATTGTCAGTAGAGTCAAGGATTATAGGGATCGATGTTTCATTTGTATTGTCCAAATGTTTTTTGGCAAAAAATCTTTTACGGCACAATGTGCGGATGTATCTGTTGAGATCAACAAATAGATCAAAAATATTTGGGCCTGTTGTGGGAGAAAATTTTAAACCCTTGGCTAATACTGACAATTCATTGCTGTTAAGTTGTTTATCGGATAGATTATAAACATATTTTTTGGCATTCATTAAGATCTTATTTTTGTTGGAGGTTATCTGTAATTTCTTTTGTACGAATTTGCCCCCTCGTCTTCCTCGGGGCTTAGTTCTCTTCTTCTTTAAATAGAGGTATAGCTGGTAGAACTAAAATCAGCATCAGTTCAGAAGTAGGTGTCGAAATTGTCGAGGAGACTGAAGATGAAGTAGAGGAAGGGAAGAACAGGACAGGTGCACAGGTGAGGTAAAGAGGTAGGGTGAGTACGTGAGGAAGGAGGGCCCTACTCATAAGAGTTAACATACTAAAAATAGGTGGGTGGACGAACGAAAAACAATAGGATAAGTAGGAATGGAGGGGAACGGAGGCAGGATAGGAGGATCAAAAGAGGTTAGGAGGAGGGATAGGCTAGTCGAAAAAAGTGGGTTTTGAGGGAACGCTTGAAGGAGGTAAGGGAATCAGAAAGCCTGATGGGTGGCGGGAGGTTGTTCCAGTGCAGGGGGGCAGCGCGAGAGAAGTCTTGGACACGGGAGTGGGAGGAGGTGATTAGGTGAGAGGTCAGTCGGCGGTCAGCGTTGGAGCGAAGAGGACGGGAGGGAGTGTGGATAGAGATCAGTGAAGAGAGGTAAGGAGCGGTGGAGGAGGAGAGAGCCTTGTAGGTGGTGGTGAGGAGTTTAAAGAGAACTCGGAAAGGAATGGGGAGCCAGTGAAGAGATAGACAGAGGGGGGATGCGGAGGTAGAGCGGCGGGAGAGGAAGATGAGCCTAGCAGCAGTGTTAAGAATGGATTGGAATGGATCTGTCTCAAAATCAAGTTACATGCATCCAAAAAACATATAATGAAATATGACCATAACTTTCAAAATACACTGTTAAAACTCTAATACATGCTCTAAACATCTCCTGCATTGATTATTGCAATAATCTCTTTACTTGTTTTCCCTAATATAGACTCACCACTACAAACCATCACAAATGCAGCTGCGAGGCTAATCTTCTATGGTATTTAATATATAACTTGGTTTATGGCCTTACACACAAGGACCCTTATTCAGATTTGATAGCAGTACAAATTTGTTCTCAATATAGGCAAAACCATGTGCACTGCAGGGGGGGGGGGGGGCGCAGATGTAACATGTATAGAGAGTGTTAGATTTGGGTGAGTTATTTTGTTTCTGTGCAGGGTAATTACTGGCTGCATTATTTTTACACTGCAATTTAGATTTCAGTTTCGACACACCCCACCCAAATTTAACTCTCTCGGCACATGTTATATATGCCCCACCTGCAGTGCACATGGTTTTGCCCATTTTGAGAACAAATTTCTACTGCGATCAGATCTGAATAAGGGCCTAGGTGTCAGGACTCGGGTCTCTGGTGTTCCTGGCTGTGGCAGCAGTGGTGGACGCTGGGAACTAGAACACTGGGGGTTAGAGGCAAGGACAGTTTATATGAAGATCACTGGCACTGCAGGCACAGCTAGGTGGGGGAGTGACGAGACTCTGGTCAGAGTTGCGGAGTCTAACACCACCGACGGTTTTCAACAGAGATCCCCACAAGGTGGTTTGGACTCCGCTGCGTTCGATGGCGAGGTCACGGCCCTCTGACCCGAGTTCCCCACAGCTAACTGGACAGTCACAGGGGATGGACAGTGACTAGTGGCAGTGAGATTGGAGCTTGGAACTGAGGAACTTGGAACTTGGTCTGCATTGGCCTGGGGGGCTGGATAGATGACAGTGGCTTGGGGGCTGATGAGTAGTCAATGGCCTGGACGGCCCGGGAGCCAGAAGGGTACGTTGGCCTGGGAGCCAATGAGGAGTCTGTCTGGCCTAGGAGCCAGGAGGGTACGTTGGCCTGAGAGCCACAGGACAGTCTGTCTGGCCTGGAAGCCAGAAGGGTACGTCGGCCTGGGAGCCAATAGAAGGCACTGTCAGGGAACCGATAGTGTATTCTTCAGCCTGGGAGCTGGTGATGGTTGCAGAATTGACCTGGGAGTCGATGATGGCAGCGTCGACCTGGGAGTCGATGACGGCAGCGTCGACCTGGGAACCGATGGTCCTGTGCTGAACTCAGGAAGCTGACTGTAAGCTGGACGCTAGAGATAATATAACAGCAGCTACAGCATGTGAAATTAACCAGGCAAGGTGGTAGTAACAACAGCAACAACAACAGGAGGATGAGGTTCACTCTAGCAGGCAATCAGGAGCCTTGGAGTCAGTGTCTGGGAAACTCTCAGGGGAAATGATGAGTGAGGTTTAGAGTTGACGCCTGTGCTGACTAGGGAGTTGAAGATGGTGATGGCCCTTTAAGAGCCAGTAGCAAACTCTGCTGAAGGGTGCTGGCGTGCTCTATCCTCTTCCCTTGCGAGCTGTAGATGGTAAGCAGCTTGGAAGGTAACCTGGCAAGTGGAGAGTACCAGAGAGCTCTAATGACAACAGGAGGCAACAGCATATTGCACAGGTATTGCACAGGAACTCTGGACAAGAACTTGGAGCCTTAGGATGCTGACTTCTGGATGAACACAGGGATCAGACTAGTTGTTCAAGGCCCATAGCTGTTCTCAAGTAAATCATTTTATCCCCCTAGTTAGCTGGGGGTTTGCTACTGGCCGCAGCAGCAATTAGGTCACAACCAGGTGGGATTAGTTGAATATACCTGGCTCATGTGACCAGTGCTGGTCAGCGAGCCTCACAGGAGCTTATTCAAAGGGGAATGCAGAGCAGCTGCAGCAGCATGCACACAGACAAGCCTGGAAACATTGGATACCAGAAAACAAACGTGAATCAAGTCAGGTTTGTGACCGAAGACCAGAAACCAAACTACACAAATATACAGTACATCTCTTCGATTATCTCAAAATAACCTCTTTGCTTTACCCAACATCTATGTTGTCTCATCCACATGCATTCCCTGCTCCCATTCACAATTGCAGGACTTTCTTTGGGCTGCATCCACTCTGTGGAATGCCCTCTCACGCACTCTCCCCCTTTCTCCAAACCTTTATGCGTTCCCTGAAAACTCTCCACTTCAGGCAAGCTCATCAAATTCCAGAACTAGCCACATACTGTAACCTTCATAAACATTTCCGATCTAATTAAATCCCCACTGTACAGTCCAAACATCTCTCTCACCTTTCCATCCTTCTGACTGTGGTGAACATTGCTGGCTCACCAGATTGTATCATCTGTGTGACTCTCAAGTTACCTAAGGGAAAGGTATTGCATGCAGTACCTCGCATGCAATTCCCCGCCAACTCACCCGGCAGCTGCCAGACGGCAGGATCGCATATGATACATTGTATGCGGTCCTTTTGCATACAATGTATCTTATGCGTTCCTAACAAGGGCCCATAGTATCTGAAATGCGAGACGCACAGGAATGTGCCTCACATTGCAATTGCAGGAAAATGACAGGCAATGTTTCACTTTTCATATGACCCGTCGGATCGCAATAGTGGATGGGTCCCAGTTTCTGGCTGCTCAGTGTCTCTGCCCCAAATGACAGCAGTGACAGAACTTTCCATGCGCAGTACGGCTCATGCACATGCCGGCAGTCATTAATGATGTATGTATTGAATTTGTGCATCTATCTAAGTTTGGCCATTGTTCTAAAAATGAATAGCTCACAATGGGATATGGTCATTGGGTCACCAGCATGTTGGTCGACAGTCATTAGGTTGACATGCATTTAGGTCGACATGAGTCTAGGTCAACATGCAGGAAGTTCGATATGCATCTAGGTTGACAGGGGTTTTTTCACTTTATTTGAGCCGACATGTGCCGACAGGTGGTATTTCATGCCCTACCATCCACTAGGGTGTGGTGGAAGAACAAAATAGTGTGCTGAGTGTAGAGAGGCACCGGGCCCGAAGCGAAGGGATGCGGTGCTACGTTTCAGTGTCCATGTCGACATTTGGAATAAAAAAATGTGGAAAACCCCATGTCGAGCTTTTGACTGTCGACCTACCCCCATGTTGACCTAATGACCCTGTCGACCTAACCCATGTCAACCTAGACTCATGTCGACCTAGACTCATGTCAACCTAAATGCATGTTGACCTAATAGTGTCGACCTAATGACTGTCGACCAACATGCTTGTAACCTAATGATCCATACCCCTAACAACCATGAGTGACTTTTAGTACAGTCCATTAATAAATATATATTTTCTGGCAAAATGAACATTGAAAATGGTTGTATGTATTTTCGGCAGCATTTTGAAATCTGTAGCAGGAAAGAGCCAAAAACTGCGTCTCCACCATTGCCAATAAATAATGTAAAGTTAACAGAAAACAGCTGAACAATAGATTATTGTTACCAAATGTTAGCAAAATATATGTTTACCAACTTTAGTTTTCCAAAGATTTAAAGAAAGATTGTTTCCTTTAGCTGTGACAGTCTGTGGAGATGTTACTATACTAATATATATATATTATATATTTGAAAAGATTGCTCAACACCCCCATGCCACATTTGCATAATGTAATGTTTAAGATGTTTATTGCTTTCATGTGTGGATTGCAGCGTATATAAAATGGAAAATTCCACATATGGCTGCATGGGCTTCCAGCAATAAGTAATCTTACAGCAGATGCTAGTTAATGAGGTTAATGATATTTTAAGTGCTCACAGAATAATTTCTCATTTAGATTGCATGGCTTCCACTTAGGATATTTGAGAGAGACATTTTTTCATGATTTAGAATCTATTTGTAAAATAGAGACATTAACTTTTTAAAGGACAACTGAACATAAAAAAAAATCCACTTTAATATGTGAATCCTGAAAGTTCTGGATGCTCTATCATAAACAAGCCATAATCCATTCCCAGATATCCTGGAAAATAATTCCCAGAACTTCTGGCAAACCATCCCCAGACCTCCTGGCAATCTATCCCCAGACCTCCTGGCAATCCATCCCCAGACCTCCTGGCAATCCATCCCCAGACCTCCTGGCAATCCATCCCCAGACCTCCTGGCAATCCATCCCCAGACCTCCTGGCAATCCATCCCCAGACCTCCTGGCAATCCATCCCCAGACCTCCTGGCAATCCATCCCCAGACCTCCTGGCAATCCATCCCCAGACCTCCTGGCAATCCATCCCCAGACCTCCTGGCAATCCATCCCCAGACCTCCTGGCAAACCATTCCCAGAACTCCTGGCAAACCATCCCCACACCTCCTGGCAAACTATCCCCACACCTCCTGGCAAACTATCCCCACACCTCCTGGCAAACCATCCCCACATCTCCTGGCAAACCATTTCCAGACCTCCTTGCAAACCATTTCCAGACCTCCTGGCAATCCATCCCCAGACCTCCTGGCAATCCATCCCCAGACCTCCTGGCAATCCATCCCCAGACCTCCTGGCAATCCATCCCCAGACCTCCTGGCAATCCATCCCCAGACCTCCTGGCAATCCATCCCCAGACCTCCTGGCAAACCATTCCCAGAACTCCTGGCAAACCATTCCCAGAACTCCTGGCAAACCATTACCAGAACTCCTGGCAAACCATCCCCACACCTCCTGGCAAACCATCCCCACACCTCCTGGCAAACCATTTTCAGAACTCCTGGCAAACCATTTCCAGACCTCCTGGCAAACCATTTCCAGACCTCCTGGCAATCCATCCCCAGACCTCCTGGCAATCCATCCCCAGACCTCCTGGCAATCCATCCCCAGACCTCCTGGCAATCCATCCCCAGACCTCCTGGCAATCCATCCCCAGACCTCCTGGCAAACCATTCCCAGAACTCCTGGCAAACCATCCCCACACCTCCTGGCAAACCATCCCCACATCTCCTGGCAAACCATTTCCAGACCTCCTTGCAAACCATTTCCAGACCTCCTGGCAATCCATCCCCAGACCTCCTGGCAATCCATCCCCAGACCTCCTGGCAATCCATCCCCAGACCTCCTGGCAATCCATCCCCAGACCTCCTGGCAATCCATCCCCAGACCTCCTGGCAAACCATTCCCAGAACTCCTGGCAAACCATTCCCAGAACTCCTGGCAAACCATTACCAGAACTCCTGGCAAACCATCCCCACACCTCCTGGCAAACCATCCCCACACCTCCTGGCAAACCATTTTCAGAACTCCTGGCAAACCATTTCCAGACCTCCTGGCAAACCATTTCCAGACCTCCTGGCAATCCATCCCCAGACCTCCTGGCAATCCATCCCTAGACCTCCTGGCAATCCATCCCCAGACCTCCTGGCAATCCATCCCCAGACCTCCTGGCAATCCATCCCCAGACCTCCTGGCAATCCATCCCTAGACCTCCTGGCAAACCATTCCCAGAACTCCTGGCAAACCATTCCCCGAACTCCTGGCAAACCATTTCCAGAACGCCTAGCAAACCATTCCCCTGGGCAGTAGGAATAACATGTGATCAAAGGTTAAAATGGTAAAGCATAGCAAGATAATTATAAAGATAATTATGTCAATTCACCAATTTTTAGGATGCAAAGAAAGTTTCTCTGTACACAGAGTCACAGACCATGAGCAGAGCACCACCTACCTATGAAGCTGTTTGGCAATAACTAGGAATAGGATAGAGAGAAGAAGTTACATAAAAATATATAATAAAATGTGATGGCCCTATAAGGGCAAGTGCCCCCTGGGTGTAGAATGATATGTTGGTAGCCATACTGTTGATAGTCCTATTGACATGAGAATGTCAATATGATCATAATGTTGACATTGATCTTGTCAACACAACACTCACTAGGTGAGATGCAGGAAAGAGTAAAATACAAACAAACAACCAAACCTCCAAATATGCAGTTTTTGGAGGTTTGGCCATATTCCACATATCCTCCAAGTGTGGAATACGATAGATGTTGGGGCTTGGATACGGTGGGCAACGCCATCTTCAGATAGGGCCTTCTGCTGTAAGGGATCCTACCGGATTCCTGCCAACACCCAACAAAGTGTGAGTGTCACTTGATGCATGCATAGATAAGGACTCCAACGCAAGGAACAGCTCTAGTAAACGACAATATGCATGCGGAGAGTGTCAGGATGCATCACAAGCAAAAAGCAAAGTGGGAGCTGCTGGGAGTTGTAGTCTAGCTCCGTGACATAAAACGTGTATCATTTATAAATCCCCAAACAGACTGCAGAACTTCTATTTGTGACAGTCCCAGGAATGGCAAAGCCTCAGAGGACCGCCTGTCCTATGAAGGATGATGGGAGCAATGAAAGGTGAGATGGAGCTCGGGACAAGGAAGCATCTAATAAGATCATTATTCTGGTGCTGTGCGATGTGTGCTGCCAGGTGCAGAGGCAAAACTACCATTGGTGCAGCAGGTACACTGCACTTAGGCCCTCAAGGACTAAGGGTCCTACTGCTGCCACCGACTGCTGTGTGGCATATTGTGAACTTGGGTTGGAGTGGAGGAGGGGTGCCCAAACTATATTTTTGCACCTGGGCCAACCACTCACAAGTTCCACCACTGGATCAGGTGTTTATTGAAGAGAAGGGTGAGAGTGGTGTGAAGTGATTAATGAAAGGGGGTGTTTGTGTGGTGATTATAAAATGGGGTGCAATTAGGTGATTATTGGAGTGCTGGGGTACGTAAACATTTTGGCCTTGTTGGATGTTGCTGCTTGCTAAGGGGCTCCCATTATAGTTCAGGCTTCAGGGTCCCAAAAAGTACTGTGAGAGAGTGTGATAATGCCCATTACATGTTATGCCACACACTGTAATACCTTTTACATATTATACCACATGCCATAATGCCCATTACATATTTTGCCACATAAGTGCCTCTTAACTACATGCTCATTGCTACAGGTTTCATGTATGATGACCGGGGTAACATGCTCTTTGCCAGGGGTTGCATGCTGGATGCCGTTCAGCCCCCACTCGTCCAGCAGAAAGAAGCAGTGGCACTGGTGGGGCTCAACGGGCTCAATAAAATCTGGTTACCAGGAAGCAGAATCTGGTCACCGTGGCGACCTAGCACCTGGGTTTTGTCGAGCCCTGATTTAGGTACCCGGTAGGGTGACCAACTCATCCCTTTAATCCGGGACACATATTAATTACACAGTTTCTGTGGCAGTTTAAAACCAGGTGAAATGGAGTCTTGAGGTGTGGCAGTTTATAACCAGGTGAAAGCCAGCCACAGAACCTGTGTAATTAATATGTGTCCCGGATTAAAGGGATGAGTTGGTCACCCTAGTACCCGGTCAATTTGTCACCAGTAATTAGTTCGACAGTCAATAGGTCAACACATGAAAAATGTAGACAGGCTTGAGGCTAACATTGACAAAAGGTCGACACAAGCAAAATGTCAGCATGAAAATGACCAACACAAGAAATGGTCGACATGAGGTTTTCATGATTTTTTTTTTTAAACCGACTTGTTCTTACTCATGATCCAAGTGTTCATGGAGTTAGATTATAATAGTGCGCCCAGCATAGCTGCGAGCCATGCGAGGGGACACAGCTAGGGTTGCCACCTCGCCAGGATTTCCTGGATTCTCCCTAAATTAGTGGCAACCCTCCAGGATGTTTTTGCAGTCTCCCGGATTCTGGGATTCTCCGGGAATCCGGGTGACTTTGAAATCCTCCACTGCCTCCCAACTGAGTGTGCACACTGTCAGGGGCATAGGGAGGGTGGTTCCAGCGGAGGCCGCAGGGCATGCACAGTGCGTCTCCAGCACTTGCGAGTTGCTGCCCGCCCCACAGCTCCCTCTACCTCCAGAAATATTTAAACTGGGCTGCGGGAGAGGAGAGAACGGAGGAGCACTGTGCAGCCAACAGCTTAGGATGCTGCAGCAGCGCTTCCTCCCAAACTGAGCCTCAGAGGAGAGATAAGCCAGCTGCTACTGTGTATCAGTCCCAGGGGACCTCTGCCATCTGTGCTGTCAGGTGAGGAAATGGTGAGGCCAGTGTGGAGGGGGGATATGTGTGTGTGTGTGGACGGTCAGTGTTTGGGGCAGATATGCATGTTAGAGAAGTGAGGAGTGGGGGAGGTTGCTGTGAAGTTGTTGTCACTGGTGTCAGGGTGAGGGGAGGATGTATGAGGAATCTCTGTGTAGGAGTTGTCTGTAGGGGAAATGTGTTATTAAATGTAACAATATGGACTTCAATACATGTCTGTATTAGAGGCCACGCCCACATTTCTGAAGAGGTCATGTCTGTTTTACAACACCACGCCCACTTTTCCGGGAGCGCGCGCGCACATGACGGTGTGTGTATGTGTGGGGGAATCAAAGATGCCTGAGGTGGCAACCCTAGACACAGTACACTTATAAGGTGTCCATGTCAGCAGATTTTGATATACTAAGGTGGCAGAAAAAGTGAAAAACGGATGTTAACCGTTTCCTGTGTCGACCATTTTCCAGTTGACTTTTTGCTTGTGTGGACCTTTTGTCAATGTCAACCTAAAGCCTGTCAATCTTTTTATTGTGTCGCCCTTTTGACTGTTGACAAATCGTGGTTATCCTACTGACTGTTTATCCAATGATCCCCACCCATACTTTAGCCTTCAAGTTATAGTTACGCGCTTCAGCCGTGTCAGAGTTTAGGCCCAACCAACTAAGGGCCTGATTCAGACCTGTTCACTAGGCTGCGTGTAAGTAATCTCAGCATAGTGATCAGGTAAAAGCCACTCGGGTGAACCCCCACTGCCCCCCTGGCGCTCGAATCCCCTCGCTATCATACAAGAGGATGTGTACGGGAACACATCCCCTCGCACGCGGCCACTCTGAAAAGTAAGTCCATACATCTCCGTCATGTAACATTAGCTGCCCGCCCCCATTAGGTCGACACCACTAGGTCAACATACTGCAAGGTCGACATGGGTCTAGGTCAACATGGGACATGGCCGACATGTCATTAGGTCGACACAAGCATTAGGTCGACAGTGTCTAGCTCAACATGGGGTTTTTCACTGTTTTTTGACCCGAATATCAACACAGTCGACATGGACATGGACTAAGTACATGGCGTCCCCTTGCATGGCTCGCTGCACTCGCCATGCTTCGGGCACGGTGCCTCACTGCGCTCGGCACACTTTTTTATTCTCCCACCATGCCCTAGTGGATGGTAGGGCATGAATATCCGCCCGTCGGCATATGTCGGCTCGAAAAATGGTGAAAACCCCCATGTCGACCTTTTGACTGTCGACTTAGACCATGTCGACCTAATGGCCTGTCGACCTTGTCCCATGTCGACCTTGCAGTAGGTCGACCAACCGACCGTATCCCACATACACAGAACCCACTATTGAAAATGGAGCTGAATTCGGGCCCGACCAAATGGGGCTGAATCGGCCCCTAATTACTGTGTCTACTCCTCATTTCCCGGTACAAATGCACTACCCACCTGTGCAAAGGCTTTAATGATTTTTCTATAATAACAAAGTAATACTTTCTCATTAGAATGACACAATTATCAGGAAATGTATATCATGTCGTTTGCTATCTAATAAAAGTCTGTGTTTGCGCTTTTGTTTGATGGCGGTTTTCAAATTTGAATGATCTTTTACCCAGATAATATTTGCTATAACAGAAACCCATATTCCAGTTTGATTTGGTGGATTTCTAACATCTTTTAGTGCTAATACTTTATTAGACTCTATTTTGAGGCTCAATTTATTTTGACGGAGCACTTTTCTACAATAAGTATTTTAATAGTCGTTTCATTCATTTGATCTTGCACGTCTTCCATGAGACAATGAAACAGTTTTAATGTATTCATTACTGGCATAGAGTGTTGATGGTAATATTCTTCTTTATGATATCTCATCAATTGTACAGTATGCTCACAATTTAGTGCATTCTTTTCAATACCGCAAATTATCATTGTTTTTTACGATACACAGAATTGTATGATTCTTAATGCATATTAAAAGGGAAGACTCGGTGTGATTCTCTTTTCTTTACCCTTTCTCTTCTAGCTAAAGTTAGTAATGTATTCAGAAGAGTTGGCATTTTACATACGCTGTTATTATTTTTCGGTACTTGTTTCCTAGCACGGCCACAATTGCATTGATCTTGTGCCCTTAATAGTGGTATGCGATGGCCCCTGACGCGATGGACCCGATTTCACATTGAAATGCATTGAAAAGTAAAAAAATCGCGTCGGTCGCGTCGCATGCGGCTAAATAAGCATTAAATGGTCCCGACGCGATGCCCCCGATTTCCGCGATGCCCCCGATTTCCCATAGGGAACAATGTTAAATGGCTCAATTTACCCAAATCAACAGGGAACAATGTTAAATGGTCCAGAAACCCCCAAAAACACCCCTGAACAGTGAAATGGCCCCCCCAAATTAGTTAACGCCACCCCACGATCAACGTGAACGTCCTCCGACCTTTTCATACCCCCACTATCCACGTCGGCGTGGAGTTGAGAATAGAATAGTGTGGCGAGCGCAGCGAGCCACCGAGCCCGAAGCGTGGCGAGGGGACGCGGATACCTTCACAGGTAAACGCGTCCCTTCGCGGGCTTCACAGGTATCCGCGTCCCCTCGCGGGGCTCGCTGCGCTTGCCACGCTTCGGGCTCGGTGGCTCGCTGCGCTCGCCACACTATTCTATTCTCAACTCCACGCCGACGTGGATAGTGGGGGTATGAAAAGGTCGGAGGACGCGTACCGCCGCCCCTCGCGGGTTCGCTGCGCTCGCCACGCTTCGGGTTCACGTTGATCGTGGGGTGGCGTTAACTAATTTTGGGGGGCCATTTCACTGTTCTGGGGTGTTTTTGGGGGTTTCTGGACCATTTAACATTCTTCCCTGTTCATTTGGGTAAATTGAGGCATTTAACATTGTTCCCTATGGGAAATCGGGGGCATCGCGTCGGGACCATCGCATGCGATTTTTTAGCACGCATGCGATGCGACCGATCAGATTTTTTTTACCTGCGATGCCCCCAATTAGAATCGGTGTGGCCGTGCTAGGAAACAAGTACCTATTTTTCTTTGTACTATAACTTGGGCGTAGGATGTGATTGGTGATATTTAGAAACGATTAAGAAGTAAGTAAGCCGGCACTTGGCCAATCTCATACTCTACACAGGGTACAAACTGCATAGCAACATATATGCCCTATATCAGGGGTGGCCAAACCGGTCCTCGAGATCTACCAATGGTCCACGTTTTCCAGGTTACCTAGCTGGTGCACAGCTGTAGTCATTACTAACTGTCACATTTTAAAACATGCTGCATTCATTCCTACTATAGATCCACAGGTTGCATGGAAAACATGCACCGTTGGTAGATCTTGAGGACAGGTTTGGCCACCCCTGCCCTATATGGATAAAGTAATACTATTGCAAATGGGCATACATCTAGAATCATGAAAGTATGAGGCATTATCTAATATTTTGGTCTGCACATTTAAGCATACAGCCCATGTAGAGTTCTTGATCTGGTTGATTGGTCAACAGTGAATTGGTCCAGAGTCAATAGGGCAACTACTATTGGTTGACAGGCTTTAGATCAATAGTTACAAAAAGTCAACATGAAAATGGACGACGCACTAAAAAAGGCCTACAAGAGTTTTTCAAGATCTTTTTTTACAACCGGCTAGAGTTGGATTATAATAGTGTGCCAAGTGCAGCGAGGTACTATGGGAGTCATTCTGGTTGACTTGCAATGCTGCAAATTTCACAGCTTTGCAAGTCAACTAAACGTCGGCCATCACCCACATTAACTTCCACCCCCCCTTGTGCAGCGAATGTCCCAGCATGCGTGTGAATGGATGTTTTGCATTTGATTTCTCAGGACGGGGATGTCAGCTGCCCGCCCCTGGCATCCGCGTCACGGTGACATTAGCACGGGAACGCCCAGCATTTGCATGGGTAAAGCCCATTAAATGCTGGGTGTTCCCATGGGCGTGACCCATGCCCTCCAACCCACGACCCCTGCCCGCACTGTCCGTGCGAATGGGCCGGCTACTATACAAGTTGCCGCGTCTATTCGCAAACGGAGCCTACACATGCACATAAATGCTTATGCGCATGCGCAGTAGCAAAACATTGCTCCCCTGTGCCAACGCATGGGGGAGTGTGCAGGTCAGAATGACTTCCCATGTCCAAAGCATGTTGAGGGGAGGCGGTACACTTATACGGTGTTCATGTTGGCAGGTTTCAACATAGACGCAAAGAAAGATTAAAATTCATGTATTTTTCCAGTGTCAACCATTTTCATGTCAACCTAAAGCCTGTTGATCTTTTTCTTGTGTCAACATATTGCTATGGACCAATAGTGGTTGCCCTTTTGACTGTCCACCTAATTACAGTCCACCTAATGATCTACACCCAAAGAGTTCTCATTCCTCAAATCATACATTAACAAAGGGTGCAAATAGTCACGCCATTTAAATGGCAGCAATGGCAACCCACCTTTCCCCCTTTGCCCAGCCAATTTGCACCCATATTTTCTGCGCAGCTGATATGGCACCCAAGATAGATAGGCATTGAACAATTGACTACAGGCATCCTGGGCTCATAATAAACATTTGCATTTGTGAACCAGATGAGGGAACCGACTTTTATGAAACATATAGTAGTACATTCCTAATATTGCATGTAGATGTTTTGGAATTGCTTCAAATGTAAAATGTGTTTAGGCCAAAAGCTTTACAGCGGCAAAATGGGGCATGGCCTAGCGGGAGTGATTCAATTTGTAGGACATGCCCCCAAATGCCAAAGTGTATTAGGGCGAGATATATTAAACTTGAAAGCCTTAGCCTATCAGAGAATACCCCATCACAGCTAACTTAATCCCGTTTATTGAAGTGGAGATAGGTTTGGTTTGTGTAGGTTTCAGCATCGCATGTGTGCAAGTTCCTTCATTTCATCCCACTTTCACTCGAAATCCCAGAACCAACCAAAATCTGACACAACTTGACAAATTGATTTGCTACCCTCTGATTCTAGATGTTTCTGTCGCTTTTAAGAATTGTCAGCTCAATGTAATTGAATACGAATTGACATTTCATGGAGGAGGGCGCCATTTTGTGAGCAATATGTGCTTTTGTTGTATTCAAAACTAGCAGCTGCAAATGATTAATGACATCCGGTCTAACAAGAAGTTAATAAAACATGCAAGAAACTGTTACTTGCATGTTGGCAAAGAGTTAAAACATTTGCTTTTGTCCCAAGGAACCCGCATTCCATATTTCAAGCACGAATGGCTTGTTCATTATCAGACACAATGGCCTCTGTAATTACTGTATCACTTGCTCTGCGTGCGATGATGGCTGTTGGACTGATCACCTTCTTTTGTGTCTTGTTATTCCTCAACTTCAGTCATCCTGTACATATTGCTGTTAGACAACTATAAAGAAGTTTTATACAAGCAAATTAAGGCAGAGAAGTCCAATTTTCAAGCTCAATGTCCAGTACTTGGATAAATTGGTGTTTTATGAAGTGTGCAAAATCGGCTGTTCAATGCTTTTATGAAGAAATGCAATCTTGTGAGTATATTGAACACCAGCAAAGCAATCTATTCTGTGAAGGAAACAAATTACTACTTGAAAGTGATTCGTTGCAAGTGGTTGTCTCCCCGATATATGGAAGATTATAGAACTTTTTACACAAGATGACCTTTTAGGACATTCAGCCTCTTGAAAAGTTATGTGCGTACTAAGATTTTAGTGTGAAGGTGGCTACCTACAGCGCATATATATATATATATATATATATATATATATATACTATATACCGTATATTATAGCTCAGTTCACTTGCCTTGGTGCCCTCCCGGTGGGATATTTCTATACTACATTACACAGTGGGATCTGGATGGCGGCACTCTCAGGACTCACAATAAACCACTATCAAAGTTCAGTTCAACGTTTTGGTTGTGTTGACCTATTTCAAGAACATATACATACATACACACTAAATAATGGATATAGTGTGGATATCAATGTATCTAATTTTAAAAGGCGTATGTGTTGTTTTCTGCATTGACCTTGCTTAGCATTATGGCTGTATACAGTATGAGCTGATTTGGTAGCATTGGAATATCATGCTATTTCTTTGTTGTAGGAGGGAGGGAGAAGGGGGGACAGAGTGCGTGCTGTGGATCAGGGTCCCGCTCCCCCCCCTATCTCGACTGTCATGGTCACAGCACTATGGGACAAATGCAGATTGAGACCTAGTCCAGTTTATATAGCATCAAATAAAAGCATTGCATGCCAAGGCAACTTGATGCACGACATGCATATGCACGCAGGCTGATTTATGTAAATCTGATACTTACCTCTGCTACTGGGGGCACAAAGAGAAGCAAACTATTGCAGTTATAGAAGCACACACCAGTCAAACTGTGAACAGCCCAGTTACTTAATCAGTGATGTTGGTTTATTGATTGATAGCAGTTACAGCTGTACTCACTGTTACATGTATACTGGTGATGTACTGGAGCTTGAGTGGTGTCGGGTTTTGTTCAGCTCACTAGCCTCTGAGTGTATGTAGCTACCGGGTAGCGTTGCAGGAACACTGGAAAATGTTAATCACATATCTATCTGGAGCATAGTAATAGACTTCTGCTCAAACCATGCCATTTCTCACACAGCCTTACACAGTCTACAGATGGCTCCCATACATGCTCAATGGAGATCTTGGTGGCCATTTTGGTGTAGAGCATGAAGCCTCCCTGGGGAAGAGAAAAATAGGAATATGTGCATTACTGCACTTCTCTTTCAATGTATGTCTCCATCACCGGTCTCTGCTTAGCACACATAAAGCAGAAAAATAGCAACTGGAGGTAAAATAATAGTAGTAGTAGTAGTAGTAGTAGTAGTAGTAGTAGTAGTACGTTTATTTATAAGGCGCCGCAAAGTGTCCGCAGCGCCGTACATAGCAAACAAAAAAAACAAATTACAAGGTAACGTACAGGGTGTGTTGAAAAATACAGTATAAATAGGGGTATAGCTGGTAGACCTAAAATCAGCATCAGTTCAGAAGTAGGTGTGGAAATTGTCGAGGAGACTGAAGATGAAGTAGAGGAAGGCAAGAACAGGACAGGAGCACTGGTGAGGTAATGAGGTAGGGTGAGTACGTGAGGAAGGAGGACCCTACTCATAAGAGTTAACATACTAAAAATAGGTGGGTGGACGAACGAACGAAATACAATAGGATAAATAGGAACGGCGGGGAACGGAGGCAGGATAGGAGGATCAAAAGAGGTTAGGAGGAGGGATAGGCTAGTCGAAAAAAGTGGGTTTTGAGGGAGCGCTTGAAGGAGGTAAGGGAATCAGATAGCCTGATGGGTGGCGGGAGGTTGTTTCAGTGCAGGGGGGCAGCGCGAGAGAAGTCTTGGACACGGGAGTCGGAGGAGGTGATTAGGTGAGAGGTCAGTCGGCGGTCAGCGATGGAGCGAAGAGGACGGGAGGGAGTGTGGATAGAGATCAGTGAAGAGAGGTAGGGAGCTGTGGAGGAGGAGAGAGCCTTGTAGGTGGTGGTGAGGAGTTTAAAGAGAACTCGGAAAGAAATGGGGAGCCAGTGAAGAGATAGAGGGGGGAGGCGGAGGTAGAGCGGTGAGAGAGGAAGATGAGCCTAGCAGCAGCGTTAAGAATGGATTGGAGAGGTGCGAGGCGGGTGAGAGGTAGCCCAGAGAGAAGGATGTTGCAGTAGTCAAGGCGGGAGATGACAAGAGAGTGAATGAGAATTTTGGTCGCGTCAGTGGAGAGGAATGGTCTGATGCGTGAGATGTTGCGTAGGTGAAAGCGGCAAGACTATGAGAGAGCACGAATGTGGGGGGTGAAAGAGAGGGAGGAGTCAATGATGACACCGAGGCAGCGCGTTTGGTCGGTGGACGTGATCTCGTTTTCACCAATGCTGATGGAGATAGTGGGAGAAGAGGGGATGTTCGGGGGATGGAAGATTAGAAGTTCAGTTTTAGCCATGTTTAGTTTCAGGAAGCGTTGGGTCATCCAGGCTGAGATGGCCGTGAGGCATTCGGAGACCTTGGACAGGAGTGATGGGGATAAGTCGGGGGAGGAGAGATAGATTAGGGTATCATCAGCATATTTTGACTGCAGTCAGCACACTTGACTGCAGTCATGTAGATCATTGGGGTCTCCTTTTATTATACAGGGGGAGCAGCCTGTGGAGTCCTGTTGCTGTTATTATTGTTGTACAGGGGATACACATAAAACACCAATTATAAGATCTTAGGTTTTTAGATAATAATGTAATAATGTAACTAGTTCATGGCAGTATAACTAGTTTAATATCACTGCATATAGCAATAAAAAATGTTATACCTTTGTTATTAAAGATCTTTAAACAAGATTATAAAAAAAAATTCAGATACTTGCGTATAACACTGCTTCTCATTTATATGCTTTTCTATATATGTATGTTGACTATGGCAGTAGATTCTGCCATCACCTTCTGTTAATGTTCGCCTCAATGACAGAACGGTTGGAGTCTTGGAGATCAGAAAAGCAAATGAGGCCAAATCCAGACATTGATCACAATGATAGGAATAGGAGGAGATCAGATCAGGACAAGGTGACAGGACAGCATCTGGAGTAACTGTGGTTGCAGGAGCATTTTAGACTATTCACTCTCACGACTACCACCAGTCTGCCATCATTTTCAAGCTGAAATATATATATATATATATATATATATATATATGCTCTTTATTCAGAATGTATATAGTGGGTTATTGTAGTTGATTTGGTCCCACGGGGGACCAATGTTTTGCGTCAGCGCAGAAACATTTCAGCAGATGCAGGGTGCGAGTGGGCACAGTGACCGTGCACACCGACCATCGATGATTTCTCCCCAGCTGCGAATGGATGATTATGCAAATCAATTGGCAGCCATGTGGGGGATCACTGCATGGGAGGGGGGCAGAGGCGTAGCTAGGGCGGAGCACGAGCTCCAGGCGCTGGAGCCGTGCACTCTGCCGTCGGCTACCCTGCCTGCTCGCCCGCTCCCGCTGTGCCTGGCGTCAGAGTCAGTGGTGAAAGTATGGTGGTACTGCGTACCGCTATAACATATAGTGCCGGTACCACGTACCGCCATAAAAACCCGGCTAGCGCTCTCACTGCGCATGTGCCGGTTTGGGACGCCGGTGCCAGGGATGCGGCGCCATGACGTCACAACGTCATGGCACCGCTTCCCTGGCACTGGCGTCCCTAGCTACGCACCAGGTGTCAAGGGGTGAGTGGCTGGAGTCTGGATGGCATATGGAGGGACGGAGGCGGAGCTGACAGACGGACACCGGGACACACTTGACTGCAGTCATGTAGATCATTGGGGTCTCCTTTTATTATACAGGGGGAGCAGCCTGTGGAGTCCTGTTGCTGTTATTATTGTTGTACAGGGGAGCAATCTGTGTGGTCCTGTTGTTTTTATACAGGCGGAGCAGCCTGTGGTGTCCTTTTATTATACAGGGGGAGCAGCCTGTGGGGTCCTGTTGTGATTATACAGGGGGAGCAGCCTGTAGGGTCCTGTTGTGATTATACAGGGGGAGCAGCCTGTGGGGTCCTGTTATTATTATTATTATTATTATTATTATTATTATACAGGGGGAGCAGCCTGTGGTGTCCTTATATTATACAGGGGGCACAGCCTGACTCTTTGTCATGTAGCTACTCCCAATAGTGTCATATGGCCACACCCATGACCGTTTTTCCCACCGCACACCTTTGGTGGGAGACTTGAGCTCTGGCTCAGCCAGGCAGGCGGGGAGCAGGGAGGTGGGCGGGGGAGCGGGCTTGGCAATGAGCAAGGTCAGTCCCTTTAGCAATGAGCAAGGTCAGTCCCCCTTGGCAACGAGCAAGGTTAGTCCCCCTTGGCAATGAGCAAGGTTAGTCCTCCTAGGCAACGAGCAAGGTCAATCCCCCTTGGCAATGAGCAATTTCAGTCCCCCTTGGCAATGAGCAATTTTAGTCCCCCTTGGCAATGAGCAATTTCAGTCCCCCTTGGCAATGAGCAATTTCAGTCCCCCTTGGCAATGAGCAATTTCAGTCCCCCTTGGCAATGAGCATGAAGCCCCTTGGCATCGAGCATGAAGCCCCTGGCATAGAGCATGAAGTTCCTAGCAATGAGCAGGTAGGTAAGTGGCACTTATGTGACAAATGTGCAATGGGCATTATGGTTTGTTATATAGCATGTAATGTGCATTACGGTTTGTTATACAGTATGTGATGGGCATCATGTGTGGCCTTATGTGTAATTGGCATTATGGCATGTGGCCTCATGTGTAATGGGTATTAGAAAGTTCGCTAAAATGTGCAATGGGCATTACGGTGTGTGGTATAATGTTAGGCCGTGCCCCCTTTTCACCGCACAAGAACCCCGCCTACTACAATTTGGTGTGGGGGGGGGGGACGACAAACATGCTCTTGCTCTGGGCACCGAGGCACCTAGCTACACCACTGGAGTAGTGGGGTGGGCAGCCCATTAGTGGACCGTATTCTGGTTGACTCGCAAGGCTCCTCCTTGTTAAGGCACTCCTTGTGAGTCAACCAGAATAAGGTCCATAGTTACATAGTAGTTAAGGCTGAATAAAGACGTTTGTCCATCAAGTTCAACCTTGGTTACAGTGTATGATCTATTTGCTACATCCCTTTATATACATTGTGTATTCTGATTTATTTATATGCAGATTATGATTGTTTGTATCCCTGGATGTTTTACCCAATAGATGTTTGTCCAACCTTACCTTAACCTCAAGGAAGAGGGTTTTACTATTTAACTGCCCTGACCGTAAACATTTTTTTCCTTCTTAGGGAACAAAATATTCTTTCCTCTAAACTAAACTCATGCCCACGTGTCCTAGAGTCCTTCCTTACAGAAAAAAGGGTGCCTGACAGTTCCTTATATTGACCCCTGATATATTTGTACATGTTAAGCATGTCTCCCCTTTAATGTTTTTTTTCCAGCGTAAACAATCCCAAATTGTCCAATCTGTCTTCATAAATCAATTTCTCCAACCCTTTTATTAGCTTTGTTTTCTTCTTTGGACTTTTTCCAGTTCTATGAAGTCCCTTTTGTAGTGCAGGGCCCAGAATTTTACTCCATATTCTAGATGTGGTCTAACCAATGCTTTGTAGTGTTTCATAATTACATTTGAGTCCCTAGTTATACAGGCTGATATCCTATTTGTTGCTACTAGACACTGAGCACTACACCCCAGTTTGTTGTCAATTTGTACTCCTAGATCCTAATGCCATAGGGTCCACAGTACATTCCTATCAATTTCACATAATGGGGCAGATGTATTATAGCGGCGCTCAGAGCTCCGCTATAATAGAGTTAGAAGCTGATTGGTTAGTACTTTATTTCCATCCATTTTATTATGGAGTTAGAAGCTGATTGGTTAGTACTTTATTTCCATCCATTTTATTTCTCGACAAAGTTTGATACGCAGGGGAAAATTTATTAAACTCGTGAAGCGATGAAATGTCTGTTTTTTATCACCGGCCAATCAGCTCCTACCTGTCACTTTTTAAACCAAGCCTGTAACTTCACAGTTAGGAGCTGATAGGCCAATGATAAAAACCAGACACTTTATCACTTCACTGAGCTTAATAAATCTGCCCCATAGCTAGGGGTGCAAGTATGGCAGTACGGTGTGGTACGGCATATTGGTAAATATATATTGCCGGTACCCTGTACTGCCATAACAAATATCCCCCTGTGTGTTTAATATTATGCGTGCATATGTAAGTGGCGGGGGTGTGTGGCCTCCGCCGCCCCACCACAGCTGATTGCCTTCGGGGGAGAGGGGAGCGCATTGCGTGTCTCTCCTTCCCCTCCCTGTGTCACTGTGACTGGGCTGTCGCCAATCAGAGCTTGCGAGCTAGCAGCAAATCAGGAGCCATCCCGCGAGATAGATGCGGGGCAGGAGAGAAGCAAGATGCGCTCCCCTCCCTAGGGAAGCAGAAGCAGGCAGCGGCGGCAGGGGTCTGGAGGGGGGGAGAGGACTGGACCGGACACGGTGAGTTGTGCTGCTGCTTACTTCTGGAACTGTGGGGGGATTTATGTGTGGCATGTGTGGCACTGTGGGGGCATATTAGTAATGGGCATCAGTTGTGCGGTGCAATGAGCATTATGGTGTGGGGCATAATGTGTAATGGGCATTATGGCATGGGTCATATGTATTGGGTGTGTGACGCGTAACAGGCATTACTGTGTAAATTTTGTCCGTGTGCCTTTGGCGTGCAATATTCCAGCCACTCCCCCTAGTGTCATATGACCACGCCGACCTTCGTCACGCGGCACAGTACCACTAAGTCATTTTTTCCTACTTGCACCACTGCCCGTAGCCCAATAATCCTAATGAGCTGACATTTAATTTCAAAATAAGCTACATATACACTGTTCTGATATTATTGATCATGAACATTAAGAAAATTGTAGACAAGATATTGTCAAATAAGTGACAGTATATAAACCTGAATTAGTACTCAAGTAATATTGTTATGTTTAGAGTTCTTTGAAACCCAGTATCATGTGTTTGATCTCAGCATAGTTTGTTTGCAGGAAGTGCTAAATCCGACCTATGGCAGCCTGACTTGAATTGTACAGTATTGTCCTTTAAAAAAGTTAGCGGACATAACTTTCGTGACTTCTTCAACCTGACAGTAGAGCATGCCAAAAACATCATTCCAGGAATTTTCTGATCCCCTATTTTGAGGTTCTTTCCTGGATATGTGAAATTGTCTCTGTACAGGTGCATACATAAAACATATTAAATGTATAAATAAAGGTAATGGATAGATTTAAAGCAGGTAGGAGAACCACACGTATTGTCCTTTTTCTGCATTTGGCATGCAAACATGAGGCATACTGATATAGCATCAATTATTCAGCACCACGACTGTCCGTAAAATGAATAAACAGAGAGACTCCTACTTACTAGGTCACCCTAAGCCACGCTGTTCGTATGGTTACTAATATTGTTATTAGCAAAGCTTAGTGGTAGATGAGAGTTTTATAGATCTCAAACCAAAAGGAAATCTAGTATATTTCTTGTTACAGCACTGGGTACTGTACTCCTGATCCAGTGGTTTTCACCATTTCACTCCAGGAACCAAATAATATCTGTAACCACCTTCAAAACCGCTATGGATTCTTTTAACATCAATAATAGACTGTTGTCTATAAATGACTTGCGTTACTTTTAAGTAAAATAATGATTAGTAAATAACAGTATTAAACAATATAATTATTAATTACTGAGTCTGCAAAGTGAGAATGGTGACAAGACTCCTAATAACCAGGGTCGTTTTTACAGATTTGTTTCCAAGTTTCACAATGCACTGCAATGCTGGACAGTGGGGGAAACAGAGAGGGCTATTCCGCCCCGCTCGCTAGGCTGTGTATATTTGCTGCCCAGCGAGCAGGTAAACGCTGCACTGCCGAATGCAAGCCACACACCACCCGAATCCCCGCGCTACCATTCAGGCATATGTGTACGCTCACCATCAATTAACATTTCCTCTGTTCGTAATGAAGTAAGCCAGGACATACTTTTCATTTGAACAGTTCCCGACAAAACGGTGGCGGGCGCTGAAGTCATGTAACGTCAGCTGCCCGCCCTGAGCAGGCAGGGGCATGCCTGCATTCTGATGGGCCCGTCCAGCGCTTCTATGGATGTGCTTACTGTTTTTGTGGGCACGCCCATGAAACACTAGGTGGGCCTATAGGAACGTCCCCTGCCTGTCACTCAGACAGCAATCTCTCATCCCCCCGGCCTGTGTGCTATCACACTGAGGCAATCCCTCACCCCGCGGCCTGGGCTCTATCACACTGACGCGCTCCCTTCCCCCGCGGCCTGCATTCTATCACACTGGCGCTCTTCCTCACAGTGCTGCCTGTGCTGTATCACACTGACGCACTCCATCACCCTGCGGCCTACGCTCTATTACACTAACACAATCTCTCATCCCGCGGCCTGGGCTCTATCACACTGACGCACTCCCTTCCCCCGCGGCCTGCATTCTATCACACTGGTGATCTTCCTCACAGTGCTGCCTGTGCTGTATCACACTGACGCACTCCATCACCCTGTGGCCTGTACTCTATTACACTAACACAATCTCTCATCCCGCGGCCTGGGCTCTATCACACTGATGCGCTCCCTTTCCCCGCGGCCTGCATTCTATCACACTGGCGCACTTCCTCACAGTGCTGCCTGTGCTGAATCACACTGACACACTCCATCACCCTGCGGCCTACGCTCTATTACACTAACACAATCTCTCATCCCATGGCCTGGGCTCTATCACACTGACATGCTTCCTCACCCTGTGGCCTACATTCTATCACACTAACACTGTCTCTTACCCTGCAATCTGTGCTCTATTACACTCACACAATCCCTAACCCTCCCCCCACAGCCTTCCCAACTGTCTAACCCTCCCTACCCACAGTCTAACCTTGACACCCACCCACATGCACACAAGTTCACAAGCAAAAACAATACACATACTTAGCACTCAATCTTAAGGCCCCCATACACTATGCGATTTTGGGACGATTTCATCCGATTTCGGCACTTTGTGCCGATAATCAGATGAAATCGGCCCAAAATCGTAGGTATGTGACATTTGATCCGATCCGATGCGCGGTCCCGTGTGCATCGGACCGGATCAGGGAGGTCGGACGGTCTGTACATACGATCACGTCCGACCTCCCTTTATGCATATGCCTGCCACCTGACAGGCATATGCATACAGACACCGGGGGAGTAGTGGGGGCGGCCAGCGGCGGTAGTGGGGACGGGCGGCGTTTGCGGTGAGCGCAGTGTACTTACACATAGCAGCAGCGGCGGGGACGGGACGCGCAGTGGCGGCTATTATATTTTTAAAATACTTGTCAAATGACCGGCCGCTCTCTGATTGGCCGGAGAGCTCTCAGCCAATCATAGAGCGGCCGGTCCCTGTCCCGTCGCTGCTGCTATGTGTAAGTACACTGCGCTCACCGCAAACGCCGCCCGTCGCCGCTGCCCGCCCCCACTACCGCCGCTGGCCGCCCCCACCACCGCTGCCCGTCCCCACTACTGCCGCTGCCCGCCCCCACTACTGCTGCTGCCCGCCCCCACTACTGCTCACCGCCCTGCAGCTCCCCGGGTTTTTTTTACATGGGATAAATCGCATGCGATTTATCCCATGTAAAAATGGCACATCAAGTGCCAAATTGTATGTGAGCCTCCCGCGGAGCTGCCGAGCGGCTCGCAGGTAAATTGGGTCCGACTTTTCCCTAGGACAAGTCGGCCTAATTTATGGGGGCCTTTACCTTACAAACAACTGCTGAATGTAGTCTCACTGGCTGGGTGGCCCTGGAACTGCAGCACTTGCCCCCGCCCCCCCCCCTTGGCGAGTCCCATGTAGCTCCACCTCCTGCTGAGACTCCTGCGCCTCCATGCTCTGCTGACTAGGTGAGTGACAGTGGATGCGCCCACCTTGCAGATGTGCTGTGGGAAGGCACCATTGGCACACAATTAGTTATTGCCCTGCTCACAAGTTTCCATTTTAATACCCCTACCAACACTCACATAACATTCATACACCCCAGACATAACAATTATCTAGTCTCCAGTCGGGGGTGGCTGCTCTTTATAAGGAAAAACACTTCTCTTATCCGTAAACTTCAGGACGGTTGCTAGTATAAGGCCACCAGAAACTAGGGATGGCAACCAGTGGTAGACCATTTATGGTTTACACCAGTGGTTCCCAATCTCGGGCCTTAAGGGGCACTAATGGTCCATGCTTAAGGTATAGCAATGGCACAGCACAGGTGGTTCAATTATATTGACCGAGGTACTAATTTAGAGCCCATGGATATAAATAAAATCTGAGCCATTAGTTTTCCTTGAGGACAGAGTTTGGGAGCTTTTGGTTTACACATTGATGACCATCACTGATCTCACTCACACATGACAAGGTAATGGCTGTAATAAAAGTGAGACTATGATTGGTCAGCTAGGAAGGGGTGGTGGTAAATAGAGCACTCTTGAAGATAGGTGCACAGTGCACGTGCAAACAAATAAAGGTTCTCTTTGCTATTGATGGCAGGGAATCATCAGAAAACAGCCATTCATTTCAAACCTACTAATTTTTGATGGTTGCTAGCCATCAATGGCCAATGGCACCTCTTCCATAAATGTAGCATGAACTGACATGTGCCCAGGGGCACCGTGAGGATCTGATGAAGCTGACCACAGCATACAATCAGACTCTAATGAATTTATTTTAGCCCTGTCTCTTGTGCAGTCAGTGTGCCTTGGCTCCCGGTGCTCAGGAACATTAATCATTGTCACATTGGCAGATAGGTGAAGCACTACCCCACTCCCATGCACAAAAAAACTGACCCCCCCCCCCCCCTAATCCATCCCTGTCCTGCCCCAGGTATATACTGGATTACCTCGGTCTCAACTCCTATGATTTGCTCCACCCCTCTCTTGACTCCCCTCTACCCTTATAAGTCCTGCATTTGCCTCAAAACTGTATTGTGATGACCTATTGACCTTCTACCTAGGCAGTGTAAATCATCCAGATACAGTACCTAGTTACACGCCTACATATAATTCTTATTTGGACAAATAGACACTAAGGGGGTTATTTTGGTTCACTCTTTCTGTCAAAAAAGGACAAAACCATGTGCATGGCAGGTGGGCCAGATGTTACTTGTGCAGAGAATTAGATTTTGGTGGGGTTTTACTTCAAAGTGAGATCTATATTGCAGTGTAAAAATAAAGCAGTCAGTATTTTCCCTGCACAAAATAACTCACCCAAATCTAATGCTGGGTACACACCAGGACGACTAGGGCCCGATTCTGTCAATTTAGATCCAATTCCGACCGGTTGTATGCAGATTGTATGTACTATCGTGTGTTTTTGACATTTATTTGATCCGATTCCGATCCAATGCGCGTACACGCCACTCGTTTGGTCGCATCTTTGGTCCTACGTGCTGCAGGTAGGATCCGGCAATCCCAGGCCGACCGACCGTCAATCGTATGCAGATCGTGAGTGTTTTTTGCTGCCTCCGTTGTACGTCCGTCAGTGCGTCCGTCGTTTGATCCAGCCTATTTGAGTGGCATTTCCTAAACACTCCCCCGGCGCCATGCTTTTCCACATAGCAAACAGTGCTGGCGCAGCAGTTGGACTCTCCTTCTTGTCTCATCTCCCAGAACAACAACCTGGTATGTTTGCACTCCCAATGCTCTCCTATGCATGCCCACTGTTGCCACCAATGTATATAGTGTGTATAGAGCACTGTTTTGGCAACCGTGCACCCGACCATGTCATTGTTTGCTCGGGTGGGCCCCATGTGTGTATATATACATATAACCATTGTCCACCATTGCAGTATTCCATGCACTCCTCTCTGCTAGGCCCCATTCACCTGTGTGTGTGTTTAGTTTGTGTATATATACATATAACCATTGTCCACCATTGCAGTATTCCATGCACTCCTCTCTGCTAGGCCCCATTCCCCTGTGTGTGTGTTAAGTTTGTGTATATATACATATAACCATTGTCCACCATTGCAGTATTCCATGCACTCTTCTCTGCTAGGCCCCATTCACCTGTGTGTGTGTTTAGTTTGTGTATAAATACATATAACCATTGTCCACCATTGCAGTATTCCATGCACTCCTCTCTGCTAGGCCCCATTCACCTGTGTGTGTGTTTAGTTTGTGTATATATAAAAAATAACCATTGTCCACCATTGCAGTATTCCATGCACTCCTCTCTGCTAGGCCCCATTCACCTGTGTGTGTGTTTAGTTTGTGTATATATACATACAGTATAACCATTGTCCACCATTGCAGTATTCCATGCACTCCTCTCTGCTAGGCCCCATTCACCTGTGTGTGTGAATAGCAATCTGCACAATAAAATGTATAGTGGTTTTCATAAAAGTTTATTAACATTTTAAATACTTTAAACATAAGAACTAGGTAAACTGGTAACTATAACTATAAAAATTTAAATCAGAAACAAAACATGGATATAACTATAAAAATTTAAATATGAAACAAAACATGGATATAACTATAACAACTAAAATGGTTTTATCTTTTTACAGTCCAAATGTCCAACGCAAAGGAACAAGAGTTTTTAGAAGGGTTTATAGAAAAATATCGTTCACACGAATGCCTGTGGCGAACAAAATCCAAAGAGTATTCGAACAAAATGAAAAGAAACCAAGCCTTGGAGGACTTGGCACGCTACAGTCTTCCATTTCACCCAGAGGCCAATGTTGAATGGGTGAGGAAACGCATCCAGAATCTGCGCACAGCGTTCTTAAAGGAACACAAGAAGGTGGAGGCTGCAAAGAAGTCTGGTGCTGGAGTTGACGAGATGTATCAAACATCGCTCTGGTACTATGATCGGTTGACATTCACCCTCAGCCAGGAGTCGATGAGGACAGGAGTAGTCTTGATGGTCGAACATGAAAACCAAGAAGTCACGGCGCAGGAGGAGGAGAATTCGCAGTCTGCATCGGTGAGTCTATTTTTTTGGCTATCTAATTGATTCCTCCTGCCAATCCACAGCGCCCTCCCCATTAAAGTAGGCCATATACTCTTCCCTCACCTGTTTGGCTCGTGCACTCCCTGTGTAGTGTTGTGTTGGGGTTTGCAAGGAGGATATCTGCACTACCTCCTCTGGCAGTTCTTGGTCTTCTTGGAGTGCTGTGCCTGTAGCCCTTTGCTGTGTGGCTTTTCTGCGGAGCAAATTGTGCAGGACACAGCACGCCGTGACAACCCAGTCAATTTTGTCCACCCTCAGGTTAATGGCAGTGTGGAAAATGCGAAACCGGTTAGCCAGGATGCCAAAAGCATTTTCCACAACACGCCGTGCCCTGGATAGCCTGTAGTTAAAGATCCTTTTGTCATGGTTCAGGCCCCTTTGCGCATATGGCTTCATGACATGCTCGTGCAGGCCAAAAGCCTCGTCAGCCACAAAAACAAAGTTAAGCCCCTGTTTAGTTTCCTGGACAGACGGCAAGTGAAGGGTGTTCGCTATGAGCCTTTCGTAGAACTTTGTGTCCTTGAAAGTGCCACCATCCGATGCACGGCCATTCCTTCCTACATCCAGGAAGATAAACTCATAGTTCGCATTAACAACCATTAGTACAATGCTAAAATAGCCCTTGTAATTAAAGTAGTAGGAACCACTATTGATAGGCTGGGCTATGTGGACATGTTTGCCATCAATGGCTCCACCACAATTTGGAAAGTTCCATCGCTGTTCAAACTCCTCTGCGATGACTTTCCATTCATTCACGCTGGTAGGGAACTGAAATTAGAAGTAAATAGAATTGATTAGTAAACATGTTCAATTTCTTTACAGCTTGGTGACTACCCACCTGCAACCCCAGACCTATCTGTCCTATCTGATAATGCATGCACATGGAGCGAAGTTCCTACTCCGGCACGCACTCCGCCACCCACCCTGGAACCCACTCCACCACTCCCCCGTGCCAAAAAAATGCGTGGCAAAGGAAAAAAGGAGAAGCATCAGCACATGAAGAATTTTTGATGCGGGCCCATCAAGTCCTGCAAAGAAACCCGGACAAACATGACAACTACTTCACTTATGTGGCAGAGTGTGTTCGCAACATGGCTCCGGACCAGCAACTTACTTTTGAAAAGTTATGCATGGAGTTGGTGTATAATGGCAGTTTAGGGTATCTCAACAGTGGCACTAAAATAGTTGGCATGGGTAGTGCACCAGACACACCACTGTCATTAGAATCACCAGTGCCTACTCCGCCTGCCACCGTAGCAGGCCAGTCGAGCACAATTCCAACACATACCCAGTCAACACCTACACAGCCTTCTCAACCCCCCAGTACCGTCAATTCTACAGTTCTTTACTGATAGAAGATCCAGAGTCTCCTGTTTTTGAGGATCTGTCTTAAAAAATAGGCTATTTTATCATTTACCATCGACATGGTCTCAGCTGCAGGTATGTGATGGCCACTGCTCACATGGCGTATGGCGCACATCAATGGGGCCGGGACCATTGCATCTGCGCCATGCGCCATGTGGGCCGCAGCCTTTACATATCTGCAGCAGACATCCTCTGCCACACAAGGGCCACAGTGTGTTTTTTTGTTTTTTTATATGCTGCTACCTGTACCTGCATTACCAGAGGGAGAACAGGATTCTCCTCAATCTGGATAGCAAACTCCATTTATTGCCCTTTTGTCTTTACCAATAGTATGGGGTACTGTGCGGCAGACATGGTCTCAGCTGCAGGTATGTGATGGCCACTGCTCACATGGCGTATGGCGCACATCAATGGGGCCGGGGCCATTGCATCTGCGCCATGTGCCATGTGGGCCGCAGCCTTTACATATCTGCAGCAGACATCCTCTGCCACACAGTACCTTATCCCTACTGTTGTAAGGGCCTGTTCCAGAAGTTACCAGAGTGTGTTTTTTTTGTTTTTTTATATGCTGCTACCTGTACCTGCATTACCAGAGGGAGAACAGGATTCTCCTCAATCTGGATAGCAAACTCCATTTATTGCCCTTTTGTCTTTACCAATAGTATGGGGTACTGTGCGGCAGACATGGTCTCAGCTGCAGGTATGTGATGGCCACTGCTCACATGGCGTATGGCGCAAATCAATGGGGCCGGGGCCATTGCATCTGCGCCATGCGCCATGTGGGCCGCAGTCTTTACTTATCGGCGGCAGACATCCTCTGCCACACAGTAGCCCGTACTTATTGGGAAAGTTTAAACTGGGTCATACATACTTAAATCTTTATATATAGTGTGTGTTTTTGTACAATATCTTTTATATATGGTATTATAATATATTTGTGTTGACACAATCTATTTACTATTTTACATGTTTTACCTATGAAAGGCCTAAAAAACCTGTTTCTGTCCTAGGCCTAAATTATAAATAAAAATATTTTGTTTGCACAATAAAGTGTACGGTGTATATTTCATCCTTACCTTGCAATACTGGTACTGCAGCACCTTCACAATGGCTTTGCAGGTCTCCGGGACGATGAGGCCCAAAGCTTGCGGGGAGATGAGGGATCCAAACTTTAGGTCAGCAAGAGACCGTCCTGTCGCCAGAAACCTCAGGGTCACCACCAGCCGTTCCTCAGCAGGGATAGCCATGCGATACTTGGTATCCTGCTTCTCGATGTGGGGAGTCACCAGACGCAGCAATTCCTGGAATGTGGCATCATCCATCCTCAAGAAGTTACGAAAATCGTCTGGGTTATTTTCCCTGATGTCCCTGAGCAGTGGCATGTGCGAACGAGTCTGACGCTGAAGTAGCCACTGCTTTGTCCAGCATGATCTTTCTCTCCTGCGCTGGGCTCTCTGACGCCTGAGCTTCAAAACTGCATAATAGAGCAGGTACTGTTGCTGGTGACTACCCATCACTGCATTCTCCATAGTGCAGGGTTAAAAGACACTTTGTAATGGCAGGCAAAACAAAGTAATGTGTAAATAGCTATGTCCAGCGTTCAGCAGGTATAAACCAAGCCTCACTAGTAACAAAGCAGAAATACACTGGTTTAAAATGGCTGCTGCTATTCCTATCCCCCTCTGCTAGTCCTCCCCCTCTGCTAGTCCAGCTCCTTCATTCAAATTTCAAAGGCCAATCTGATGACGGTCGCATGTGTTCTTGCAAAAAAAAACCAACCAGCGTTCCGACCGTCTTAACGACCATCGCGGGCACATCGGGATCGGATCTAGATCGTTCCGCCAAAAAACCACAATTTTTGCTAATCGTTTGCTGGGGACTGCCTGGGAGCTCCCGGGAAGTCCAAGGGAAATCGTTCCATGGTCGTCTATCGGTCGTGGACGACGGTGGTCGTCCTGGTGTGTACCCTACATAAGTCTCTATGCACATGTTACATCTGCCCCCCTGCAGTGCACATGGTTTTGTCATTCTAAGAAGGAATTTATCAGAAAAAGTGAACCAAAATAACCCCCTAAAGCACTAAAATGGGCTCCAGAAAACTGTAGGTAAGCCTAGCTATAGGTGCTTGCTCATACGTTTTGTTTATTATGTAATATAATAAAAGTTTAATGCACAGATACTGTCGTCTGAAGTGTACTTATTACTATGCTTTTTTTTCTATATTATTGCAATTTAGCATTTCTGTTACTAATACAATGTTCAAGTAAAAGCACCAGAAGTAATGTTTTGAAATGACTTTTTCTCCTACAGGGGATTCATAGTTATGCCTTTTAATCGTTGATGCATCCAATCAACTTGTCCGTAATTAGACTCCCTATAGAAACCACTTAAAAGTTGATCAAAAATATAATTATTGTTAATTATGTCATTAGAAAATATACCACATAGTAGCAATGGTTAATGTCATTTCATAATTTAACTTCATAGAAAAAATGTAAGCTGTCATTAAATTCACATTAAAATAACATTTCTGAGTATCCATATAAGTAGAAAACATTACTAAATACATCTGGGAAATATTAAATACATGCAAAGGGCCAAATGTCAATGAAATATCACAGGCACAAAAATGCTTGATATTCGGCCCTGGGCCAGAGGAACATTGTTATTGAAATAAAAGGGAAAAGTTATATTTTTGTGCTTATTTATTTAATTGCAGATGTTTAATGCACTTTTATTATCAATCAGTAGCCAGTCCGTTAATATCCTGTATGCACATGTGTAACTTAGATTTGCCAAGTCACATAGTTGACCTTATTCTGGTCCACACACAAAGCTGCAAATTTCGCAGGTTTGCGCGTGGATTAAACGCCGAACGCACTATCGCCCCCCCCCCCTCACACGCAGAATATCCCTAAAATCATTTGATGGTCGCATCTACGGTGTCTTAGGTCTGCGGGCGCCCAGTATGGGAAGCAGGTGGGCAACTGACAACTGTTGACATTAGCTGCCTGCCCCCGAACCTGTGTCACAGGCACATTTACTTTGGAAGGCCCAGGTGTTCCCATGTGCATGTCCCCTCTCCGCCGCCCACCGCCCCCCGCCCGCACTGCTAGGTTCTCTGTGCCAGCTCGCACTAAGCATCTGCACGTGCGTGTAAATGTGCATTCGCAGATGCTAAACATCGCTCCCCCGTGCAAACGCGTGGGGGAGCAATGAAATCAGACTAACCCCCATTATTCTTCCAATAGAAAGTTTTTAATTAAAAATACAAATTGTAGACAGAAAACTAAAAATGATTAACCCTTCTAATTGAATTTGTCAAAATGGGTATGGATCATTTGGTCTACAGCAAGTAGGTTGACAAGCATTGGGTTGACACCATTTGGTCGACATGGGGAAATGTCGACATGGGTATAGGTCGACTAAGGCACTAAGGTGAGGGTCAGGTGTAGAGTTTAGGTTGACCACTAAAGGTGGACAGTTCATTAGGTCAACAATGGGAAGGTTGACAGTCAAAAGGTTGACATGGGGTTTTTCACAGTTTTTTTGACCCGTATGTCAACACAGTCAACATAGACACAGGATAAAGTGCACCGCATCCCCTCCCATGGCTCGCTATGCTTCGGCACGGTGCCTCGCTATGTTCTGCAAACTAATTTCTTCTCCCACCAAGCCCTAGTGGATGGTAGGGAGTGAAATACCGCCTGTCGTTACATGTCGGCTCCATAAGGAACTTTTGTTGACATTCTATCATGTTGACCATTGACGTGTACAGATGATAAATGTTGATCTATGTTGAATATCATCCTTATATAGCACATATTTGGGTTGTTATTTGGTAGTAAAGTAAAAATTACCCAAGTCTCTCTAGTAGCCCGGAACTGGATGGGAGATGCATGTAACCATGGTCAGGACTCAGATTCCAGAACACAATAATAATGGACGGTAACAACTATTTTTTGTAGCCATGGTAAATAAATTATTATATGACTATATAGCAAATTGTGCAGATTAATGTTGAAACGCCCTACAGTTTTTATTACTTTTCATCTAAAATGTTCACTGATTAATTCCATTTGGTTTATAAATTACATACGTGCAGATGAAGCCTCTTTAGTATAGGCGAATGATATAACCGCCATGATCACATGATGCTTTGCAAGGGCAGTTTAAACTTACCTGTACCATGTACATACAATGAATTGCATATTCTGTGTTATAGTGTCATGGTACCACAGTTTACCCTACTCTGGAATATATATCTTTTACTCATATGCTGCAATTGTAATGAAAAGGTTTTTAATTAACCCATCGTGGCTAATGCTGTGTACACACGGGGGCGATAGGGGCTGAAATCGCTGGAAATATGGTCGCAGGCGACCCTATTGCCAGTGATTGGAGTGCGCACCAGCGATAAATCGCTGGGTGCGCGCTCCCGTTTTAGCCCCCTTATGATCGCTGGTCGCAGGTACTTGGTCACTGATGAAAAGGAGAAACTGAGCAATATATCTCCCCCGTGTGTACGGGGCTTAACAGCAATATATCAGTTTTAAAAGCAAAGGGTTAATTCTTCAGTACATGCTTTTTCTACAATAATTATATTTTTTCAATTCCCGCAAAAAGAAAAAAAAAATCAATGTATGAAAATGCTGATTGAAATAGACATACCTTATTTTGTTTTTATTCCCCCTGTAGATTAGAGGAAAGCATTGCGGCAACAGACAAATACAATTACATACTATATCATCAAGATGATTTAATTAAAATAGAATCACAATACAATTGTGGGTAATTGTCCTCATGTTGGCTTCCCACTGAATGGATATTCAAGCTTGAGATTGAATGTAATAAAGAGAATAAGTGTAAAAGACTAGGGAGGCATAATTGGTAGCAACTGCAGTAAGTATAAATTTAAATACCAACTGAGTAGAATCAAAAGGCTGTTTAGTGGCTGTCCATTAAAAATGGGTATTTTCTGAGGAAATGCTGAGACACAGTCAGTTCCTTCCTCCTAAGTCTGTGTTCATATATTCCATTCTCGCCTCTTTGTGTTACTCCACAAGATCGATATTGCGGCCTGACAATTAAGCAGATCTTTGCTTGGTATGAAGTCACAAACTTTTGTTTCCTAATTGCATTTTCAAATAAAATATCTGTTGGCTATTGCTTTACAACAGTGATTTGTTGCAGTCCTTGATACTAATGAACTTTTGAAAGTTCTGTGCGTTCTGAGGATAATAAAGTACACTTTTGTTTTTTTTTGTTTTGTTTTAATGATTCTCATGTTCTTTAATATACATTTGAAGTTTTGAACAGTCAGATTCTATTTTCAGTATCCGGACTCATGATAGATTGACTCTAGGTCGACAGTCATAATGTCGGCCACTATTGGTCAACAGTCAAAAGGTCAAAAGTCAATAGGTTGACAGGGTCAATAGGTCGACAGCCAAAACGTCGACATGGAAAAGGTCAACATGCCTTTTTTAGCAAACATTTCAGCCGACATGTGCTGACAGGTGGTATTTCATACCCTACCATCCACTACAGCGTGGAGGGAGAATATAATCGTATATGATCCCCGAAGCATGGCGAGCGTAGTGAGACTTAGGCAGTGTCCATAGACACCCAACCACATGAAAAATGAATGTCGACCTTTTTCCCATCGACCTTTAGAATGTGGACCTTTTGACCATATTCACCTATTCACGGTTAACCTTTTGACCCTGTCATCCTTTTCCTTGTCGACCGTTGGACCCTGTCAACCTTTTCACTGTTAACCCTTGGACCCTGTTGACCTTTTGACCCTGTCAACCTTTTGACTGTCGACCATTAGTGGTCAACCATTTGAATGTAGACCTAGACATTGTAGACTAATATACCATAACCGTATTTTCCAAGGATCGTAGTAATGTTTAAATACTGTTCATTCTTACAAATAATGGGTATACGGTCGCTAGGTCGACATACATTAGGTTGATGCATAAAATAGGTTGACAGGGTAGGAAGGTCGACACGCATTATGTCGACAATGGAAAGGTCGACATTTTACCAAAACAGGAGTTATTTCATACCCTACCATTCACTAGGGCATGGGGGAGAATATAATAATGCCCAAAGCATGGCGAGCGTACACTAGGCACTAGGAAGTGGTAAGATCGTAAGGGTTGGGATCGTTGGGTCTACAGCAAGTTGGTCGACAAGAGTTAGGTCGACATGGGGAAATGGTCGACATGGTTCTAGGTCAACATGGGTTAAGGTCGACATGGGTTTAGGTCAACAAAGATTTAGGTTGACAGGTCAATAGGTCAACACAAGCAGTAGGTCGACAGGGTCTAGGTCGACAGTCAAAAGGTCAATTTTTTTACCAAAATGTGGACACAGTTTCCAGTGCATCGCATCCCCTCTCATCGCTCGCAATGCTTCAGGAACGGTGCTTCGCTGCACTTGGCACACTATTTTATTATCCCACCACGCCCTAGTGGATGGTAGGGCATGAAATACCGCCTGCCGGCACATGTCGGCTCAAAAAACAGTGAAAAACCCCATGTCGACCTTTTGACTGTCGACCTAATGCTTGTGTCAACCAAATGACCGGTCGACCTAGACCCATGTCGACCTTGACCCATGTCAAACTAGAACCATGTCGACCTATCCCCATTTTGCCCTAACGGTGTCAACCCAAAGCTTGTTGACCAACTTGCTGTAGACCCAATGACCGTATCCCAAACATCAGCGGTATGGGCTGAATTAATGAGAGAAGTTAGATGTCCATTGAATCTCATTTGTCACAAGTATAAATACCAAGCTAAACTGTAGGTCCATTTTATCTGTTCCTGGAGACAAGAACAGAAAAAATGGGCCTACAGTTTCGCCGCTGACACATGTCCCTCCCCCCTGCGGTTGACCCCCTCCCCCCCCCCCCGAAAAAAAAAAAGAATTGCATGTCCCTGCATTGTGGGTCCTCATGGCATTTTTGTAGGGCTTTGGAGTGGGCGTACTGTATTGTCATGTTTTGCAGGGCCGGATTAAGGTCTGTTGGGGCCCCCACAGATCATGCCGATGATGCAGCGCGCGCGCCCCCCATCCCCCTAGTTACCCAGCTACCCTCCCCCAGTCAGCCAATGCCTCCCTCGTGCCACCTTACCCCTCCGCTCAGCAGGGACCTTCGTACAGCAGACAGTTTCACAGAACTGTCTGCCGTATGGTGCGGACATTTTATGATAGTCCATTTCCAAAGCAGCTGTAGGCAAGGGGGGAGCCTAGACCGCACCGCAGATGTGCGGGTCCCTGCTAAGCGGAGGGGTAAGGCAGCCGCGGCACGAGGGGGGCATGGGCGAACGGGGGGGCCCCCTGATGTGTGGGGGCCCCGGGGCGACCGCCCCTATCGCCCCTGCTTTAATCTGCCACTGATGTTTTGTCATGATCTTAAAGTTTGTTTTCGAAGAGAGCTTTAGCAGGCTTTGCCAGCATTCTCAGCTCTCTGATTACACCAAATTACGTTTTGCGATCGGAGGTTGTACAGTATGTAAACAAACTTCATTTGTTGCCATTATTACTTAAGAAAATTTTTTCACAATGTACAATATGCTCGGTGTTTAATATTTACATTTATTTTGTAAACAATCCCTCTTAAAATCCCGGACAATGATGGGTATTCCAGCTAGTTTTAAATAAAATAGAATGAAATGCACATTAATGAGATTCCAAATTCGTATGATGACAAAGTAATTTATTTTTAACTGAAAATTGGGAAACTAATACTCGGATTTATGATATGGCACATATGTTATGTTCAGCCCCAGCTTTTATGGTGTGTACACACAGGGGTGAACATCGGAAGCCATATCGCATATTAATTGTCGGCTTTTTTGGGCTAACGAGCCCGATGCGCTGCCGATGCACGCTCCTGAGTGAGTGCAAATCGGCAGCGATATAGTGATGGCAGGCAAGACTATATAGTGCAGATCTGCACTATATAGTCCAAAATTGTCCCTCTGCAGCATGCCGTGCTATGCGAGTCCCGATACCATCTGATACCATCGCATAGCACGGCATAACTGCCGTGTGTACACACCATTAGTCCTAGACAAGTGGCAACACCCTAATACTTTCTTCTTAGTAGCTAGTTGTCAGTTTTATTACTTTATTAGCTTTGTTCATCAGAAAAAGTGTAGGATTTAAATCGTATAGTACCTATGAAGAAATACCGTAGTGTTTCATCTTCCTAATAGACCATGAAGACAGACATTTTTCATTTAATCCGCCCGTAATACTGTTGATTTCAAGTCTGTTTTCTTCAAAGATAGCATACAAAAGGAAAAATCTTCATTTCCTTTTTAAAATGCAGGCAACATCCTAAGTATCATTTTGAAATTGATTTTAAAGTATAATTAATGTTTCATCTTCACAGGATATATGCAAACATGTATGCAAATAGATAGGAAAATATGCAAACATATACAATGTTGCTGAATTAAAAAGCGCTAAAATTTTTAATGAAATCCATATTTTATTCATATTATGAGTTAGTATTTAATTTTATAACAGTAGCGCGTTTTGTGCTAGAACCCTTGGTTTGTTAGCCTTTAACCATCATATTAGTTTGAAGAAGCTTGGTTCTCTTTTTCATTCCAATGTCAAATTTTACGTAAGTGTTTAGAAGAAGGGGGTACTCATCAATGAAAAGCCAAATCAAGGGGTACGGGAGAGAAAAAACAGATAAAATGGACCTACAGTTTAGCTGCTGACACATGCGACCGATGCCGACCACCAAATTATACTCACCAGGGTCACACCAGGGGAGAGGGGCGCCAGAACGCAGGGACAAATGACAGGGGAGAGGGGAGCCGGGACACGGGGACAGATGACAGGGGAGGGGAGAGACCTATAAAAGCAGCACTTTTGAAAATTAATTGACAGAGGCTGCTGTGATTGGACAGCAGCTGCACAAAGTAGCCCCTCTTTTTCATTCTGATGTCAAATTGTACATGTGTGTTTACAATTTGCCACTGATTTATAATGCTGCTTTCAGACCGCATAACTGGCTTTGACCCTGTATTTGGAAACGTTTCCAAAAACGGGTCTGCCAGATAAAACCCCTTTCAGACCGCAGCACTTAAACGGTATATTACCGTTTAAGTGCCGATTTTTTGACACTGGCAGACCCGTTTTTGGAAACTTTCCAAATACAGGGTTAAAGCCAGTGCAGCCTTCAGCACACCCCTCCGTGCAGCTCCCCCCCCCCCTCGCGTGTCGACCGAGCGCATGTCGACGCCCCCCCGCGCATGTCGACGCCCCCCGCGCGTGTCGACGCCCCCCGCGTGTCGACGCCCCCCCACCCCCCCCCCCCGCATGTCGGCGCCCCCCCCCGTGTCGACTTACCCCGTGCCGGTACCTCCGTTGTGGACTGCAGCTCAGTATGCTCGGAAAGCACTTATGAAAAAAGTGTCTTCCAGAAAATGGCTGCCCCATAGGAAACCCAGTTTAAAAAAACTGTCTTCCGTATGGGGGCAGCCATTTTCTGAAAGACACTTTTTTCATAAGTGCTTTCCGAGCATACTGAGCTGCAGTGCCGGGAACCACAACGGAGATACCGGCACGGGGTAAGTCGACACGGGGGGGCCGTCGACACGCGCGGGGGGGGGGCGTCGACACGCGCGGGGGGGCGTCGACACGCGCGGGGGGGGGCTCCAGTGCTGTGAATACTTAATGAGCGCTCATTAAGTATTCACTGTGCTGAATTTAGGACCCAGCTCATTGGCTGGGTCCTAAATACCGTTTCTGAGCCGATTTTTTGGCTAAAATACCGGTTCAGAAACGGGTAGGACCCTGCATTTTAACCGGTTAGAAAAAACTGCATTTTCTAACCGGTTAAGTGGGACTGGACCTTTCAGACCGCACACATTACCGTTTTAAAACGGTAAAAAAACGGCAATTTACCGTTTTAAAAGTGCGGTCTGAAAGGGGCATAAGTGACCCATCTTACCTGGATGGAGATAAGAATTTGTGAAAACAACTTCTGCTCCAAATTCCTAGTGAATTTCATTAAATCTAAACTCTATATAAATAACAATATCAGGCCAGATTAACAATGGGGTGGATGGTGCTACAGCTCCCGATCTCCACATGAAAATAAAACAGCAGGATGATAAATAGTAACATAGTAATTAAGGATGAAAAAAGACGTTAGCCCATCGAGTTCAACCTATTTGTCCTATCTATAGGATTCCCTTAGTGGCCAAAAATGTATCCAGTTGCTGTAACCACCCCCCACCAGCAATTAGTTCCAGAATGTTACTGCTCTAATGGTGTAGAATCCCCTTATTTTCCTCAAGCCAGTTATACTGCTTTTATACCAAAAAGTCGGGTGCGACCCAGCTTTTGACCCATTTTCGCCGATATACCCACCCGGCATGATGCCATGTGGGCGACTTCAGTGGAGGCAGGTCCTGAGCCGGTGCTTGGAGATTACATCATCTTCAAGCACTGGGAATTCCGCCAGCCAGGACCCTCTGTGATGCCGCACTCACACATCCATTAACCTCCTCCCTGGCTGCATGCTGCCTCTCCCAACCTCCGCACTGACCACAGGACGCTGTGGTCAGGAGGTATGGGCTCTCCCATTCGTTTAAACGGGTCCTAGGTTGGATGAACCTGGATACCCATTTACAGTACCCCAGAATACAGGTCTCACCTGGCAAATTTCCTGTGTACGATTATTTCGGTTTCCTCCCACATTCCCAAAATATACTGGTAGGTTAACTGGATCCCAACAAAATTAACCCTAGAATGAATGTGTGTGCATGTACATGTGGTAGGGATGTACCACATGTAAGCTCCACTGTGGCAGAGACTGATGTGACTGAAATACTATTCTCTGTAAAGCGCTGCAGAATATGTGTGCACTATATAAGAAACTGTTAATAAACAAAATAAATACAGTATGATTGCCGGTTCTAAACTCGGGGTATTTTTAAAGGGTGCATTTACACTGAGCCCTGACCTGGGCCGACCCAGCAATATCCCGGGAAATTTGTTTGGTGAAAGAGGTGTATTACCGAGCACGCTTCCTCCTATTTTCAAAATAGGCCTGTCAGGTACCACCTGGGTGCAATTGCACAAGCAGTGCAAGAAAAGGTAATATATTCACACAATTATTGGAATTGGCTCACAGACATAAGGAAATCCAAAAGAAACACAACAAATGGTGAAAACCTCAGCACATGGAGTGTCCTGGATAAAGAAAGAAAAAGCAAGAAGTAGCTCAGAGTAATTTTGAACATTTTTAGCCCCAGGCTCATGGGGCAATAATCTGTAATACTTTTTAATAATACAAGCATACCATATAATAATAATAAAAAAAATACTTGAAACAATTTACAACAAAACACAATAATAAAACCCTTTCTTGTCCATTTTTGAGACCACCCTTAAAATACCAAACTCTTATAAAGAGCTATCCTCCACACCAACCCTAAATCTTCCACCTGATCCATCCATTCATGGGAGAAGTAAAACAACAGCTATCAGACCCATCTATACCCATACCATCCCAACCAAACTCCCCGCACTCCACCTTCCTTCCCATGACACAAAGACAACCAGTCTCCTATCACTTACCCCCTCCACTCACCCTTCCACGCATCCTTTGATGTATGCAAACCCATACACTCCCTCAACCTATCCCACCACCAAAACCCTTCACCATACTATAACTCCACCCTTTCATTCCGCCATTTCCACAAGATGCTCAACACACCAGTCACCCCTGCCCCCTTCAAAACAACCTCATGCTCTCTCCAACATTAAAAAGAAACAATGGAAAAAAAAGACTAAGGCGTCAAGCTGAATGTAAACCATTTCTAAAGCAAATTACTTATTGTGATGGAAAGAGAAGAAGCTTGAGAAGACTTGAAACAGAAGAAGGGAAGATCACCCACCACCCACTCAAGGGGACTTCAGATAGCACCAAAGATTACTCCAGCTGATAGCATCTAACCTCCCCATCTCTGTCTTCATCATCATCATCAACTTGTGCAAGTTTGAAACCACCTCCTCCCTATAGGGGAGGACTTTTCCTCTCAGAGACACCGGACATCTTGCATTCCACATATACAACCTAACTGCTAAGCTAACTATATAAATTGTACATGGTTGATGCGATAATTACATCACCAGGCACCTCCAAACCAAGATGACAAACTCAATAAAGGAATATACTGTAGGTAAATACAAGGACAAGGGAGTATACAATATGTTCCTCAAATTATCTCTTTTTTTCTCCAGGGGAGAATATCAGGTAAGTTTGATGCCACATGATTCCAGTGTGAGTAGGGTATGCTACAGTAGAGTAGAGACAACCGTACTAACCATCTGATCTGGGTGGTCTACCTGTGAGTATTCCAGGTTACTCTGCCCGGGAACACCTTTGTCAGTATAGCAGTGATCTTGCTATATGTCTCATTGGGTAAATGTGTGCAGGTCCAGTTGAACACATTTGGTTTGTTATAGGCCAGAAGATAATTCAACTGCGGGCACCCACATTAAAAGCCATGGTCTTAAGCCCTATACAAACGGGGTGACTTTGAGCTGCAAGCAGCTCAGTTTACTCATCTGAGCTGCTTCCAGCTCGAAAGTCAACCAGTGTGTACGGGCAGCGATGAGCACTGATTTAGGCTCCCGCATGATTGCTGCCCCGGACGTTCATATGCTGGTATTCTCAGCAGATGAGGGGCAAAGTGAATGGCTCTCCATAGCGTCCTGCTTATGGAAAGTCATCAACTCCCTGGGGAAAACCACTAAAACAGGTGAAAAACGCTCAGTGAGTATGCACTGAGCAATTTTCATCCTGGCAATTTTCCCCATCATCTCTCACCATACAGGCTGGGCAAAAACTTCCAGTGTGTATGGACCTTTACTGTGATCTATTTGCGGTCAATTTTATGCTCTCCTGTTTTTCATTTCCCTCTTATCTTATTTCCTTCTCCTTCTCCGTCCTGCCATGGAGATCACAGGCACATCTGAGATGAGGGGAGCAGCACTGAGCTCTGTGCAGCATCTCAACCATCCATCACCTGGATGTTTCTGTACATTTATTTTGGTCTCTGAGTAATATAAACGGCAATGTCCTGTACTACTGGTGGGACTGGAGAGAGAAACTTATGCTGAAAATCACTGTATTCTTTTACAAAAGCACATGTTTTATATTCTCTTTTTGCTCTGAACCCCATAGAAAGTTGATTATCTACAGTATAATGGGTGAAGGATGTGTGGTGCACATAGGCCGATGGGTCCAGGGTCTCATGATCTGTCGTAGTCTCATTCGTAAAAGTTGTTGCTTACCGTTAACTTTCAGGAGTATGCATGCTCGTCTGCTTAGCCAGCTGGCTGTTCAGATTAATTCTGATGGGTATGCCTAGTTATCCACAGTTTATGCCACGGTGTAGCGGTATCTAGTTCCCGCCAACTTCACCAACGTGTGCTGCCATCTTGCCTGGGATCATGTGATGGACACTCATCCAACCAGAATCAGATCCTCGCTCCTGTGACCTCAGGATCCAATAGCATTCCACTACAGGATGTACTGTAATAGGGGGACCTGAGACTCAGGAGTGGCTAGTGCAATATCATTCTTAGCTCTCACTGTGGGCCTTATTCTAGTTCACTCTTTCTGACAAAATCCTTCTTAGATGGACAAAACCATGTGCACTGCAGGTGGGGCAGATGTAACCTGTGCAGAGAGAATTAGATTTGGGTGGGGTTTTACTTCAAAGTGAGATCTATATTACAGTGTAAAATAAAGCAATCAGTATTTTCCCTGCACAGAAACAAAATAACTCACCCAAATCTAATTCTCTCTGTACATTTTATATCTGCCCCCCTGCAGCGCACATGGTTTTGTCCATCTAAGTTTAGAAGGAGATGGGTTGGGTTGATATCTGCACACAAAAAATGTATATGACCCTAATTGGTACGGGTCTGATCCGCTTAATTATAATTAGTATTCTTGTAGCGGGGGTGCTATCCTGTGAACTAAATATATTCAGGACAAGAAGAAAGGAGACGGGAAAGCTAGTTCCGTGGATGCACACCAGAAAATAATTAGTATAACCCACCAATTATTGGGGGTGGTTTATGGGAGTGGATTCTCAAAAAGTGGAGTATCCCCTATAATCTTTATTAATATCCGGATATGGGATACACCACCAATAAATGCGAAATACAAGAGGTTAAAATGTATACGGACTTACAACATACATTTATACATTAAAGTGAAAAAGATTAGAAAGTATAATGTGAGATAAATTAAAAATTGTAGGCAGGGGGGGCTGGGTTGAGTAGTATCAATGAGACACTGGGATTGTGTCCTCAGTCTCTAAGATTGTTCTGTAAATATATCAATATAATTCTGCCTGTATTGGCTATTTTTGATATATATTGGCAGGGTATATCTCTTGGGGTTAGTGTAGGCTTATATGACCCTCTATATTTGTGGGTTCATATGATTTAGTTGTATATTGGTACACTATTATTCCCAGTTTACCTTCTCGGGCAATATATTGGGGGATGATCGTATCCTTAATTCTCAAATAGTGATGAGGGAATGGTTCACTTTGGTGTATATGCGGTTCTCCAATTTCACGGGAACTAGCATATGCCACCTGTATCAAATATAAATTATAGGTACAGTGATGGAAAGGTGATTAACCTTTTCTGTTGCTCTGCAGTTATATATGGGCTTATGTACACCCCTTATACCTTTTGTTATATTGGCTTTTTTAATAGCCTATGCACACCATTATATTTATACAGTTCATTTGTAATTCGTATTAGGCTTATTTAGTGTTGTGTACACATTTGGCCTTGTCGATCAAAATTTACAGTCAAAGAATGAGAAAGTCCTATGATGGCTTATTTAGTGATCTGTAGTAATACACATTTCGCCATACAGATTAATTTGGACATATAGATGTATATTTATAGAACTTTATGATTCTGTGTCCAGAGTGTGAGTAGACGTTGGCTTATTTAGTGTTTTATTACACAATTTGCCATTTAAATTGGTCAATTGATTGACTGGTTGTATAAGGTTTTATGTTATGGGTACATATAACAGGTGTTTACAAAGGTGTGTACAGTATTGCCGAGTTGAATTATGTGTTGTAAATCCACTTGACAGCTAGCTGGTCTTAGCTGTATTCAGAGCTCCCTCATACAATGGCTATTGAGAGATTGGATACACTTTCTATATTGCCAAATATTCTGGCATGCTGCCCAGAGGTGTGGTGGTTACACTGTTGCAGAATGTATTACTGAGCTGTGAGTAATAATTCCTCACTAGTGTTCTACTGACACCTAGTGGTATATCTAGTGCTATTATCACGGGAAATTTCCCAAGTTCAAACTCCTGAACTTGCACTATAGGTACATAAGCCCATATATAACTGCAGAGCAACAGAAAAGGTTAATCACCTTTCCATCACTGTACCTATAATTTATATTTGATACAGGTGGCATATGCTAGTTCCCGTGAAATTGGAGAACCGCATATACACCAAAGTGAACCATTCCCTCATCACTATTTGAGAATTAAGGATACGATCATCCCCCAATATATTGCCCGAGAAGGTAAACTGGGAATAATAGTGTACCAATATACAACTAAATCATATGAACCCACAAATATAGAGGGTCATATAAGCCTACACTAACCCCAAGAGATATACCCTGCCAATATATATCAAAAATAGCCAATACAGGCAGAATTATATTGATATATTTACAGAACAATCTTAGAGACTGAGGACACAATCCCAGTGTCTCATTGATACTACTCAACCCAGCCCCCCCTGCCTACAATTTTTAATTTATCTCACATTATACTTTCTAATCTTTTTCACTTTAATGTATAAATGTATGTTGTAAGTCCGTATACATTTTAACCTCTTGTATTTCGCATTTATTGGTGGTGTATCCCATGTCCGGATATTAATAAAGATTATAGGGGATACTCCACTTTTTGAGAATCCACTCCCATAAACCACCCCCAATAATTGGTGGGTTATACTAATTATTTTCTGGTGTGCATCCACGGAACTAGCTTTCCCGTCTCCTTTCTTCTTGTTTTGTCCATCTAAGAAGGATTTTGTCAGAAAGAGTTACTAGAATAAGACCCTGTGTGCCGTGCGTGTGTTTCTAGAACGCATCTTTGGAGGATCTTCTGTAAGTGGTCCAGTTCTATTCGCAGTCCAAGCCCAGTCATTTCAGTCCGGTCAAGTCACAGGCCAAGTGCAGTCGGCCTAGTCCGGTTAAGTCTCAGTCCAAGTCCGGTCAGTCCAGTCTGGTTTAATCGCAGTATAAGTCCAGTCAATCCAGTCCAGTTAAGTCACACTCCAAGTCCAGTCAGTTCAATCCAGTTAAGACGTAGTCCTAGTCAGGTCAGTCCAGTACAGTTAAGTTGCAGTCTAATGCTGGCCACACATCAGACCAACTTTCCTTCAACCATCTAACTAGTTGGCTGGATGGAATAAAAACCTGGTACTGGATAGGAGCAAATGTAATTTGTAATTAAGTCATTTGTTTCCCAAATTGGAAAATGGATAACAACTGTCACTCAGACAATGTACAACCTATTTGATTTAAACAATTTTACTGAAAGTTTTTGTCCCTTCTCCTTAATTTGTCAGCAAATTGCTTATTGGCATTTGTCCCCATACAGTACCAGATTTTCAGTTCAACCAACCAACTAGTTGGATGCGTGGAGGAAAGTTGGTCTGATGTGTGGTCAGCATAATACCCCTTTCAGACATACACGAAAATCCCGGGTTTTTTCACATGAACGCGCCCAAACCCGGGACTAGTGTATGTCTGAAAGGGTATACCCGGGATTTCACTCCCGGATACTGAGCACCTGCAATTGACCCTGGTGTTTCCCGGTATTTAACTCCCGGGTATAATACCCGGCTTATGTCTGAATGGGTTTACCCGGGTTTTTCAGTTTTAAACATGTGATGTTGCTTTTTTTTTGCTGCTGGGGCGTGTCCCATTTTAATGATGAAACACTGAAATGCTGGAAAAAGTGGAAAAAGTGGTATACCCGGGTTTTTCCCGGATTTGAGCTGTAGTGTGAAAGGCGGTCTGTTACTTAAATCCGCTGAGTGAACTGGGTTGAAAATCCCGGGTAAACCTGGCCAAAATCCCGGGTAGTATGTCTAAAAGGGGTATTAGTCTGTACAGTCCAGTGCAGTCAAGTCGCAGTACTAGTCTGGTCCGTCCATTCCAGTTATGTCACAGTTCAGTCTGGTTAAATCGCAGTCCAGTCCGGTTCAGTCTTCCTGGCAAGCTGCACTAATTTACCATATTATTTTTGAGCTGGGCTATCAAGAGGAATCAAAGTGTGATATCATCCCTTGTACAGAGGGAACTTGGGATGGTACTTTCTGATTGAAGCATAGTTGGTGCTAGATAGATGAAGTACATACTTATAATAACCCACTTTAAATAAATATATCTATGCATAATATACCATATTTATGACTTGGAATGCATTACACCCATTAGCAAAAGGGTTGCTGGTTATATCAGACTATGGATCTATATAAATCCCATATTAATTTTATGTTATTTCAATGAAATCGAATTACCCCAATAAACCCCTGAAAGGACGTATCTCATTTTTACTTATAGGGATGTTTCAGTTTATTATTGGCATGCCAGTGAGGCTGCCAACATTGGCACATCTCTGTGGATTTTACATTGTCGGTTCTCACGCAGTATTTCAGTGTTCTCCAGGTATTTATTAATGATATATACAGCCTATTTTCCGAGGGCGTTTTTAGATGCACACATTAGTTTCAACCATATGATTTACACAGTGTCTAATTTAATTAATGGATAGGTTATCCGCTTTCTCCTTTGGGTAATGCACACTAGCAGTGAGCCAAACCTGGTCATGTTTCATATATAGTCAATCAGTACCAATTGCTTCTGCAAAACAGAGTGTTGCTCTGAGCAGATGGCAGAGATAATGTTTAATAAAGAGAGAGGATTAGTTCAAACAGGAATATGACTCAAAGAAGGCTATCATTTTATTGAAATGCAGTCTCCCTAACACATTATTTATTCAGTGTCAATATTACAAAACATGCAACTGTCACCTTTCCCAAACTTTGACCTTTTTTCAACGAACACCCATGAATTATGGATCTTACCTGACTAACCTGAACCGACTGACTTTGGAAAAGAACAGATTACAAATGAATAGGGAAGTTTCCTAAATATGCATATACTAGTTCTACCTGTGTATATCAACACAAAATACATTGAAACCGCTAACTGAAGATCATGTTTCACTATCTGGATTACTCGGTTTGTAGACATATGTTGTCTTTCTCAGAAAATATTCCAGGCTCTCTTTGAACTGTGTTAAAGGGGAAAAAAAATGCTGCTCCTTTGATGGTTGCCAGTCTATGGGACTTCGTGCTGCTCTGTGCCCCTGTGCAGTAAAGTGACGCTGCAAAGTGGCAGCTCACTTTAACACACTAATGGTCACAGAAGGAGGAAGCACCAGCAGCACTGCAGGAGCCAATCCCTGGGTGGTTACTATGAATCAGCAGTGTTGGTGGGATCATGGGGTGTGGGGTCGATTTAGACGGGGAGGGTGGTGCCAGCTACAGCGATGCTACAGCACGCTGTATTGAATAACTGCGGGACCTTTTTCCAAGGTGCATGTCACAAACCTTCTCTGTTCCCCAGTTTCTGAATGGTCTTTCAGTGTATTCTGCCTGGATTCATTCAGCCTCCACCTAGGCTGCAATCACTGTGTGCAGGGCCATAACTAGGGGGGGGCTGGGGGGTCACGCGCACCGGGCGCTGGAGGGGGGGGGGGGGGGCGCGGGCTGCGTGTGCGCCGAGAGCCGGCACCCACCCGGTGGCCGGCGCACTCACTACACTGCCTGCGTGTTGAACTTGTCGTCTGCCGCTGCCCGTGCGCTCGCTGATCACAGGCGAGTCAGCGCGGGCGCGGCCATGACACTGTGTCTGTCAGTGTCTTAAAAAAAAAAAACATTGTCCAATGGGAGGGAGGGAATGCGAGCGGGCTGTCCAATGGGACGGCGGGCGGGGGCGTGGCCTGGGATGAACGTGCCAGAGGAGGCAGGGGAAGGAAGCAGCAATGTCTACTCTACAGGTACAAGCCAGGCACAGTCTCCAACTTTAGTGTGCCAGATATATCATACTGTATACTGTAAGCAGTGCTCCTTTGCCCTCTGACTGCTCCTGTGCTCCCCAGTCCAGCTACTTGTTAGGACTCACAAGGCAGGCACGGCAGCTCAGCAAAGAGGTATTCTTCTTTGGGAGGGAGAGGGAATGCACACCCCTGGTCTATAATATATGTGTGTGCCCATGCCATGTGTTTGTCAATGTGCCCATTGTGGGGCATATGTATAATGGGCATCATGTGTGTGACATATGTTTAATGGAGCATCACGCTGTGGGGCATATGTATAATGGGCATCATGTGTGTGGCATAAGTTTAATGGAGCATCATGGTGTGTGTCATATGTATAATGGGCATCACAGTGTGCGTCATATGTATAATGGGCATCACAGTGTGCGTCATATGTATAATGGGCATCACAGTGTGCGTCATATGTATAATGGGCATCACGGTGTGCGGCATATGTATAATGGAGCATCATGTTGTGGGGCATATGTATAATGGGCATCACAGTGTGCGTCATATGTATAATGGGCATCACAGTGTGCGTCATATGTATAATGGGCATCACGGTGTGCGGCATATGTATAATGGAGCATCATGTTGTGGGGCATATGTATAATGGACATCATATGTGTGGCATATGTATAATGAGCATCCAGGTGTGGGGCATATGTATAATGGAGCATCACGGTGCGTATCATATTTATAATGGGCATCACAGTATGCGGCATAGGTATAATGGGCATCACGGACTGCACTTTTGGGGTCATGTGTATCTGTAACTGCACTATTGGGGGCACCCCATGTGGCTACAGCTCTTAGAGAGCTGACCATGCCCTCATAGTGGAAAAAATGGGGGATGTAGCCTCGCAGGAGTTCAACGGTAGTAGGTGAACAATCTAATTTTTGGCGCGTGCCTCCGGCACGCGCAGATGTCTCCTCTCCTCTGCCTCCAGAGTTGGGATGTATGTTTGTGGCATATTGTGTATCATTCAGGGACAGTGTTCTATCCAGTGGCAGCAGCAATTAACCATTGCTTATAATGTGTACTGGGGGGGCATAACGGTGTGTGCTATAATGTGTACTGGGCATTACGGTTTGTGGTGTAATGTGCTCTGGGCATTACGGTGTGTGCTGGAATGTGTACTGGGCATTATGGTGTGTGCTGTAATGTGTACTGGGCATTACGGTGTATGCTATAATGTGAATTGATACTACTATGTGACCACACCACTTCTCCCCCCCCCCCCCCCCAAAAAAAAAAACATGCCCTAAATTTTTAGCGGCATCACCCTTCTGTTGTCTGTAAGCACATATCTCCTATATATTTGGCTACATCTGTCACTCAAAGTGTGTGTCTGTGTCTATAACGCTCTGTTCCTGGACTTTCCTCTTAATGTGTGATTGCCTTCATCTGTGCTGAACACCTTTCTGAGAAATTAACCTGTTTAAAACAGGTGATGGCAATCATACATTAAGGGGAAGTCTAGAAACAGAGCATTGTGTCCCTCCTGGAGATGGTCATGTTGGGAGGTATGTGACAGAGAACCAGCCCAGTGAGCCCACAGACAGTGCCAGACACCCACTGCCTTCCCACTGCTACTCCACAGCCACCAGGTGAGCGCCCCCCTCCCGCGATTTGCGGCAAAACCTCCCCCCGCGATTCGCGGCAAAAACACCCGCTCCCCCGCGACCCCCCTACCGCGATTCGCAGCAAAAACACCCCCGCGACCCCCCCTCCCGCGATTTGCTGCAAAAAGAACCCCCCCACGACCCCTCCCGCAATTCGCGGCATAACCACCACCCTGCGACCCCCCCTCCCGCGAATCGCGGCAAACCCTCCCCCGTGACCCCCCCGATTCGCGGAAAAAACACCCCCCCCCGACCTCCCTCCCGCGATTCGCGGCAAACCCCCCCCCCCGCGACCCCCCCTTGCACGATTGGCGGGGCACCCCCCCTGCGACCCCCCTCCCGCGATTCGCGGCACCCCCCCCCCCCCGCAATTTGCAGCAGCCCCAGGATTAAATGGCACATGCAAAACACTGACATGGCTATGGTCGACAATGAAAAAGGTTGACATGAGTTTTTGAAGATTTATTTTTAATTTTTTAATTTTTTCATATTCATTGTCATGTGTCGACATGGACACCAATGAAGTGGCACACTTATGTCAACATTTACATGTGTTGACCTTTCTGTGTTGATTTTTTCTTGTGGCGATTCGCGTCACACCCCCCCGCAACCCCCCCTCCCGCGATTCGCGGCACCCCCTGTGACCCCCCACCTCCCGCAATTCGCGGCAACCCCCCACCGGAACCCCTGTGAACCCCGCCCTCCCGCGATTCGCGGCACCCACCCCCGCGACCCCCCCTCCCGCAATTCGCGGCACCCCCCCCGTGATTCGCGGCAGCTCCAGAATTAAATTGCACATGGAAAACACTGACATGGCTATGGTCGACAATGAAAAAGGTTGACATGAGTTTTTGAAGTTTTTTTGTCATTTTTTGAATATTTTCATATTCATTCTCATGTGTCGACATGGACACCAATGAAGTGCCACACTTATGTCAACATTTACATGTGTTGACCTTTCTGTGTTGATTTTTTCTTGTGGCGATTTGCGTCACACCCCCCCACCACAACCCCACTCCGCGATTCACGGCACACACACACACCTCCCCCGCGATTCTCGGCACCCCACCCCGTGACCCCCCCTCCCGTGATTCACGGCACACCCCGCGACCCCCCCTCCCATGATTCGCCGCAACCCCGCCCCGTAACCCCCCTCCCGCGATTCGCGGCAACCACCCCCGCGACCCCCCCTCCCGCAATTCGCGGCACCCCCCCCCCCGCGATTCGCGGCAGCTCCAGAATTAAATTGCACATGGAAAACACTGACACGGCTATGGTCAGTCGACAATGAAAAAGGTTGACATGAGTTTTGAAGTTTTTTTTTTCATTTTTTGAATGTTTTCATATTCATTCTCATGTGTCGACATGGACACCAATGAAGTGCCACACTTATGTCAACATTTACATGTGTTGACCTTTCTGTGTTGATTTTTTCTTGTGGCGATTCGCGTCACAAGAAACCCACCCCCCCCCCGCAACCCCCACTCCCGCGATTCACGGCACACACACCCCCCGCGATTCTCGGCACCCCACCCCGTGACCCCCCCTCCCGTGATTCACGGCACACCCCCCACGACCCCCCCTACCATGATTTGCCGCAACCCCCGCCCCCGTAACCCCCCTCCCCTACCATGATTTGCGGCAACCCACCCCGCGACCCCCTCCCGCGATTCTCTGCAATCCCTCCCCTCCCGCGATTCGCAGCATCCACCCCCCCACAACCCCCCCTCCTGCAATTCGCGGCACCCCCCGCGACCCCCCCTCCTGCAATTCGCGGCACCCTCCGCGACCCCCCCTCCTGCAATTCGCGGCACCCTCCGCGACCCCCCCTCCCGCAATTCAAGGCACCCTCCGCGACCCCCCCTCCCTCGATTCGCAGACACCTAAGTTGCAATACAGGGCATCTTTCATACATTTCTAACCATATTTCTCATATACAAACGTTCACAAATTAAGGGGGCGCAGCCCCTTACGACGGTGTGAAGAGCGCCCGTAGGGCGCGATGAATCACCTAGTATATATATATATATATATATATATATAATATTTTTTTTGGGGGGGGGGGGGCACTAAATGAATGTCTTGCCCCGGGCACCAGAAACCCTAGTTTCGGCCCTGCTGTGTGTTGGGAACTATGGTCAGCTCTCCATAATTACCATACTTGCCTACTTTTGAAAACCTAGTTTCAGGGAGATTATAATTGGTCGTAGAATTTTGCACAGCGTCCCATTAAGGGGGAGTGTCATGCTCCACCCAAAGGGCGTGCCTATTTCCATATATGGAGAGATTGTGAAAAGAGGTTGTAAACATTGCATCTAGAAGCGTGGGTGTGTACTGCTACATCTGAGAGGAATCTTATAAAATGACTTATATCCAAATGTAGATGAGCCCCAGAGCAGTTAGTAAGAGCTACTATACTTGGTACTGGAAAATGGTGCTGATGATTCAATGTAAATGTATCTATCTCTCATTCCCCAAAAACGTAACAGCAGGGGCGGGCTGGGCCGGGGGGCAGGGTACCATGTGCCCCCCGGGCCGCTCAATCTAATGTGTGTGGGCCGCCCGTTTGTTTCTGAGGCTGCTGCTGCAGCCACGGCTAACCAGTTTCCGAATGGTCTTCGGAAACATGGCCGCCGGCCTCCTGCACTGAGGACGTCTAGTGCAGGAGGCCGCTACAGAGAGTGGCTGTGGACTCTCTGAGGAGCTCAGACCTCTGTGGCTGCCAGCAGCTGCTGCGCCTGTATCACACTGCATTACAGGCAGCAGCGTGGACAGCACAGAGGATCCCTCCCTGCTCCTGGTCAGCATCCCTGTAGGGATCGAAAAGGGGGCGGGGCTAACGTCCGGAGGGGGCGGAGCTACACGACTGTGAAGGAGATGATGAACTGCCAGCCTGAAGTGCCCTGAACCAGGTATGTAAAATGTGAGTGTACTTTAACTGGTGTGGGCATGTGTACAAGCAGCGCAACTTGTGTCGGCAAGTGGTGTGGGCATGTGTACAAGCAGCGCTACTAGTGTCGGCAATTGGTGTGGACATATGTACAGGCAGCGTTACTAGTGTCGGCAACTGGTGTGGGCATGTGTACAAGCAGCGCTACTAGTGTCGGCAACTGGTGTGGACATATGTACAGGCAGCGTTACTAGTGTCGGCAACTGGTGTGGGCATGTGTACAAGCAGCGCTACTAGTGTCGGCAACTGGTGTGGGCATGTGTACAAGCAGCGCTACTAGTGTCGGCAACTGGTGTGGGCATTTGTACAAGCAGCGCTACTAGTGTCGGCAACTGGTGTGGACATATGTTCAAGCAGCTTTACTAGTGTCGGCAACTGGTGCCGACATATGTACAAGCAGCGCTACTAGTGTCAGCAACTGGTGTGGGCATATGTACAAGCAGCGCTACTAGTGTCGGCAACTGCTGTGGGCATATGTATAATCAGCGCTACTAGCGTCGGCAACTGGTGTGGGCATATGTATAATCAGCGCTAGTAGTGTCGTCAATTGGTGTGGGCATATGTACAGGCAGCTTTACTAGTGTCGGCAACTGGTGTGGGCATATGTATAATCAGTACTACTAGTGTCGGCAACTGGTGTGGACATATGTATAGGCAGCACTACTGTTGTTGTGTCTGGTGTCGGTGTGGGTGTTACGTATAAGTAGCACTACTACTGTCAGAAACTGGTGCGGTTGTTATGTATAGGCAACGCTACTATTGTCGGCAACTGGTGTGGGTGTTACGTATAAGCAGTGCTACTACTGTCAGCAACTGATGTGGACGTTATGTACAGTATAAGTTGAGCTGCTGCTGTCGGTAACTGTGTGCGATATATATATATATATATATATATATATATATATATACACAGCGCTACTACTGTCGGTAACCCTGGGCCATTATGTAGTCATATGCAGGTGTACTCGGGGCATTGCGTGGAGCATAATGTGTGTCGTAATATCATATGGGCATTATGGTGTGCGGCATATTGTGTAAGGGGCATTACGCTGTGTGGCATAATACATAATGGGCATTACTGTGTGTGGTATAATGTGTTATGGGCATTACGATGTTATTAGTACTTTTATAGGGCCACGCCTCTTCCCCATGAAGTATCGCTCCTACATTTTGCCGCGCGCCTTCGGCGCGCACTCTCCTATTTCAGGTGTGGTTGTGGGGCAAGCACCAATTTCCTTTCTGGCACAGGGTACCAAAGTGGCTAGCAATGCCACTGGTTCTGGCATAACTAGCCAGGGTGAGCAGCCTGTGGTGTCCTATTATTGTTTTTTTTTTATTAATACATATACGAAAAACCTCCATTTAACGATACTTATGGGCCGGTGCTCTGGACTTGCCCCCCAGGCTAAAAGTTGCCAGCCAGCCCCTGCGTAACAGTGTAATGTGGATTAGGAGAAATGAGGGAGATCGCTAGACTAATGAGGGAGAGAGGGATATTGCTGCTATTTCAGGCAGTCTCCTGCAGAATGCAGGAGGGTAGACAACTATGATCTATCTATCTATCTATCTATCTATCTATCTATCTATCTATCTATAATCTCTCCCCCTCTCTCTCTATCTGTCTAAAATATATCTCTGTCTGTCTATCTATTATCTAACTATCTAATGAACCCCCTCACATGCCGCCCATACACCGTGCGATGTGTACCATGCATTTTAAACTAAATTGCATCGCATCTCTTTCAAAACACATCCGATGGGCTCTTACACCATGCGTTTTGAACTAGATGCAATCTAGTTCAAAAAGTACTTGCAGTACATACTTCATGTGCTGTGCCATGTGATGTGCGCGGAAGCAAGCATCTCAGGGCACCGCCCCATCGCACTGTGTATGGGTGGCAATAGTTAATAATAGTTATTTAAAAAAGGGGAAAACAGGTAGGTTATATAAACAATGATATTGGTGGTGATAAGACCTGTGATGCCTGGATGCTAAAAATAAACTCACATACAGTACATGTATATCTTAAGTAACTGAAATAAAACAGAAATACATACTGTAGTGTGGTACAGTGAAGTAAAAAAAGGTGCACTGGTGAATACTATTGCAATCACCCTTAGCTAGGTGAAAATAGGCCGTTAAGGTGTATTTTTTAGGATTTCCCTCTGGCAGTGTCTCCTATCGTGTGGTTACAATTCACGCCGGACATCAGATTGGGAAGATACACCTTTAAGGCCTATTTTCAACCAGCTATGGGTGATTGCAATAGTATCCACCAGTCCACTTTTTTACTTTACTGTATTCCACTATGTATTTCTGTTTTATTTCAGTTACTTAAGATATCTGCAGTGGCGTAACTATAGCTCCGCAGCCCCCGCGGTGGCGGGGGGCGCAGAGAAATTGGGGGCGCCGCCGGGGGGGCTGCGGGGCTATAGTTACCCGCGGTCTGCGTCTCGCCCGGCTCTCTGTCGGGACCTTCCTGACGTCACGGTCCCGGCCGGCTCCTGCTGCAATGAAAACTGACAATTAGAAAATGGCTGCCCCTATATGGCAGACAGTTTTCTGTCTGCAGTATGGGGGCAGTCATTTTCTAAGAGTCCGTTTTCATTGTAGCAGCAGGAGCCGGGCGGGACCGTGATGTCAGGAAGGTCCCGACAGAGAGCCGGGCGAGACCACGCAGACCGCGGGTAAGAAGGGGGGGCAGGTTAGGTGGGGGGCGCCGAATAAATGTGCGGCGGGGGGGCGCTGAATAGTTAGTTACGCCCCTGGATATCTGAGTATATTGTTACCATTCGGGCAGTACGGGTCTTATGTATACAATATGCTGTGACACCTGGCAATGCATTTGTAATTATCAGCACCAATATTTAATTTTCTGTGTTTTAAGTAATACTACTTTCAGACCGCAAACCCGTGTCAAACCCTGCATTTTGAACACGGGTTTGTCCTTGTGAAGAGCCGTGTCAGACTCTTAAAACACCCCTTTCACACTGCACTTCAACCCGGGTTATGTTAGGATTAGTGCTTACACACTGAACCCGTGTCCGGCCTGCAAAACCTATGAGCTTATTGACCACCTGTTGCTGTGTCCTTTTGTAGCCACGGGATGCCAATACCATTGCAATATTTTTGTAGACCACAGCGTCCTTTACGGTTCCGGTGATCTGTCTGCGGATCTCCTCGTCACCCCTTATGTTGAGCAATTCCCTCACCTCCTCATCTGTCCAGAGAGAGGACATATTGCTGTAAAGCAGGCTGTGTGGAATACACACTAGATTGCAGGCTGTAAAAGTGTGGAATACACACTGGACAAGTGTGTATTGCAGGCTGTACCAGCGTGGAGCAATAGGCTTCCAAAAATGAGGATTGCAGGCTGAAGAAGTGCGGGGCGCAGGCTGGAATGGTGCCTGTGTCCCGTGGTCCGCAGCTCCAGCGTGCTGCTTGTTGGTTTCCGGGGTCAGACTGCTGACCTCACAGGAATCCACCAATAGCGGCATTTCACAAACAGTAGTGTCAGATGACACGTGTCGGGGCCTTTCTGACCGCACGCAAACACGTGTTAGAGCCGTATTCAACCCTGGTAATTACCAGGGTTGAAAAGCCGTGTTGCTCAACACGGGTTTTCTGAGTGTGGCGCTTTCATACCGCACCTTCACCCGTGTTTAAGCCCCGCGAACACGGCAATAACCCGTGTCCACAGTGCGGTCTGAAAGCGGTATGAGTTTCCTGTTTTCCCATTTTTGTTAAATAAGTGAGCACTGTGAGGGAGTTCATCAGATTTTTGTATTTAGGATATACGTGTTAGGTGAAACATACTTGATTTACATAGATTTACATAGATGACATCATTTTCATTTGGAGAGGCACAAAGGAAGACCTCGATTCATTCAACAATAGCCTGAACAACAATAACAATAACTTAACATTCACTACACAATGCAGTCAAGAAGCAGTTAACTTCCTAATTACCATATTCATACAAGACAGCAGAATTAACACCAGAACATATCAAAAACCTGTAGACGTCAACAGTTATATTTTATCCACAAGCGGACATCATCCCAATTGGCTCACTAGCATCCCCACCAGTTAGTTCCAAAGATTACGACGCAACTGCACAAACCTGACAGATTTTCAAACCCAAGCAAGAGACCTCAGCACACAATTCACAGATAAAGGTTACGACGAAAATAGAGTACAAGAGGCCTACAATAAAGTAGAAAAAATCCTAAAGTAGAAGTAGAAACCCTGCTCATACCCAAGACTAAAGACACAAACCAGCACGAAGACTTCAAACTAGCATTTATAACAAAATACAATGACGACAACAGACTATTTAAAAAAAATCCTACAGAGACACTGCCAATTATTACTAGAGGACGAGACCCTAGGCGACATCCTACCACCAAAACCCAAAATCATCTATAAAAAATCTTATAAGAAAAGTGACTTTCGGAAAATGGCTGCCCCCATACGAAAGACAGTTTTTTAAAACAGGTTTTCCTATGGGGCAGCCATTTTCTGAAAGACACTTTTTTCTTGAGTGCTTCCGACCATACTGCACTAGAGATGGCCAAAACGGATCATTAAGCTGAGCCGTGATCCGGCGGATCTCTCAGTGAGACGATACGTATCTTTTAGATGGATCCTCGGCTCGCTTTTAAAAAAAGGTGGAATATGCATGACCGAGTAAAAACACTGTTCGATGGCTGGGTGCAGAATTGCCATCGATGGCAACCATCGATGGGGTCTGCACCGATGGCCATCCCTGGCAGCAGCAGCTAATCTTTCTATCACTTGTAGTCACAGCACTGTACTCAGTTCTCCAGAGGTAGTACATCTCAGCTGGAAAATGCATTGTAAACTGAAACGGATCACCTTTTTTGGGAACGGCGGATCATCCGTTCATGTATGGGACCCGTTCAAAAGATCCGGTTCATTCGCGAACGTCCCATCTCTATACTGCACTGCCGGGATCCGCAAATTACGGAGGTACCGGCTGCACAGGGAGGGGGGGTGTTTAACACATTGCGGGGGGTGGGTAGCGGGAGTCGACCCACGCGCGGGGGGGGGGGGGGGGGGCGGCTCCAGTGCTGTGAATATTGCGCTGAATTTAGGACCCATCTTGTTGGCTGGGTCCTAAATACCGTTTCAGACCCAATTTTGATGCCAAAAAAGGACCCTCCATTTTTACCGTTTTACAAAATCGGCTTTTGTAAAACGGTAAAGTGGTCCTGCACCTTTCAGACCGCACAAATTACCGTTTTAAAACGGTTAAAAATCGGCAAAATACCGGTTTTTAAGTGCGGTCTGAAAGGGGCAATACTTACACAAACATTTCTCATCCATTATAATCCTGGGGAAGAGGTACTCTAACAAAAACTTTTTTTTTATAGCACAAATTGTACATTTATGCACTATGTAAGGGAGGGCGCAAAATTGTAGGTTGCGGGAGGGTGCAAAATTTTAGTTTGCAGGAGGGCGCCAGACAACCTAGCACCGGCCCTGTCGCCGCCCGCACCGCTGAGCCGCCCCACGCCCTCTCATTCATCTGCCGTCCAGCCGACAGCTATTATCTATGCAGCCGGGCCCCGCAGTGAGCCAAGTGCATAGCGGCACATTTGTGGTAGCATGAAGAAGCCGGCCCCCGGGACTCGGAGCCACAGGAAGCCCCCAAATGAGGAGCAGTGCGCATGGCAGCAGTCACGAGCCTTCAGTCTGGAGAAGATGGAGCTGCCAGCCACCCCTGCCTGCCCTGATATTATTGAGTAAAAGGTACTAAAACTTTGGTACTTGTTTCCTAGCACGGCCACAATCGCATTGATCTTGTGCCCTTAATAGTGGTATGCGATGGCCCCCGACACGATGGACCCGTTTTCCCATTGAAATGCATTGAAAAGTTAAAAAATCGCGTCGGTCGCGTCGCATGCGGCTAAATAAGCATTAAATGGTCCCGACGCGATGGCCCCGATTTCCCATAGGGAACAATGTTAAATGGCTCAATTTACCCAAATCAACAGGGAACAATGTTAAATGGTCCAGAAACCCCCAAAAACACCCCAGAACAGTGAAATGGCCCCCCAAAATTAGTTAACGCCACCCCACGATCAACGTGAACCCGAAGCGTGGCGAGCGCAGCGGTACGCGTCCTCCGACCTTTTTATACCCCCACTATCCAAGTCGGCGTGGAGTTGAGAATAGAATAGTGTGGTGAGCGCAGCGAGCCACCGAGCCCGAAGCGTGGCGAGCGCACGCGGATACCTTCACAGGTAAACGCGTCCCCTCGCGGGCTTCACAGGTGTCCGCGTCGCCACGGACACCTGTGAAGCCCGCGAGGGGACGCGTATAACTGTGAAGGTATCCACGTCCCCTCGCGGGGCTCGCTGCGCTCGCCACACTTCGGGCTCGGTGGCTCGCTGCGCTCGCCACACTATTCTATTCTCAACTCCACGCCGACGTGGATAGTGGGGGTATGAAAAGGTCGGAGGACGCGTGCCGCCACAGACACCCAGACCCGATTTTTAATTGTATACCCACCCTGGTGGGTCATGAGTGTGTTAAATGCCCCTCCAAAAGTTAACCCCACCCCACTATAAACGCCAACTCCACTATAAACTCAAAGCATGGCGAGCGCAGCGAGCCCGCGAGGGGCGGCGGTACGCGTCCTCCGACCTTTTCATACCCCCACTATCCACGTCAGCGTGGAGTTGATTTTATAAAGTGTGGCGAGCGCAGCAAGCCACTGACGCGTATACCTGTGAAGTTATGCGCTGCGCTCGCCACGCTTCGGGCTCGGTGGCTCGCTGCGCTCGCCACACTTTATAAGATCAACTCCACGCTGACGTGGATAGTGTGGTATGAAAATGTCGGAGGACACGTACCGCCGCCCCACGCGGGCACGCTTCGGGTTGGCGTTCATAGTGGGGGACCGTTATCAATGTGGGGCCATTTAACACACTCATTACCCATCAGGGTGGGTATACAATTAAAAATCGGGTCTGGGGGTGCCATGTAACATGGGACTCTATTGGAAATCGCGTCTCATCGCATCGCATCGCATGCCATTATAATGGCATACGATGCGACGCGATTTTAAAATTGTATATTCAGCCCGGGAGAAGGCTGAAATCGGGTCCATCTCATGCCATCGCCACGGACACCTGTGAAGCCCGCGAGGGGACGCGTATAACTGTGAAGGTATCCACGTCCCCTCGCGGGGCTCGCTGCGCTCGCCACGCTTCGGGCTCGGTGGCTCGCTGCGCTCGCCACACTATTCTATTCTCAACTCCACGCCGACGTGGATAGTGGGGGTATGAAAAGGTCGGAGGACGCGTACCGCCGCCCCTCGCGGGCTCGCTGCGCTCGCCACGCTTCGGGTTCACGTTGATCGTGGGGTGGCATTAACTAATTTTGGGGGGCCATTTAACTGTTCTGGGGTGTTTTGGGGGGTTTCTGGACCATTTAACATTGTTCCCTGTTCATTTGGGTAAATTGAGGCATTTAACATTGTTCCCTATGGGAAATCGGGGGCATCGCGTCGGGACCATCGCATGCGATTTTTTTAGCACGCATGCGATGCGACCGATGAGATTTTTTTTACCTGCGATGCCCCCGATTAGAATCGGTGTGGCCGTGCTAGGAAACAAGTACCAAAACTTTTAATCATTATAAGTCCCCAGGAGGGGAAGGGGAGGGGGAGCGGTGCTATATTTATATCCCATTGCCCACCAATGTTTATATATTTATACACCCACTGCGCACCAATGTATATATTTTTATATGCCCACTGCCCACCAATGTGTATATATTTATACACCCACTGCCCACCAATGTATATATTTTTATATGCCCACTGCCCACCAATGTGTATATATTTATATGCCCACTACCCACCAATGTATATTTTTATATATCCACTGCCAGTGCCCACCAATGTATATATTTTTATATATTCACTGCCCACCAATGTACATATTGTTATATGCCCTCTAATGTTTATATTTTTATATGCCCGCTTCCCACCAATATTTATATATTTGTATGCCCACTGCTACCAATGTATATTTAAACACCACTGCCCACCAATGTTTATTAATAATAGGTGGTAACATATAGATTACTGGCGCAGGCCAGCAATGTACAGTATATGTTACCGCCTATTATTAATAAACATTGGTGGGCAGTGGTGTTTAAATAAACATACATTGGTGGCAGTGGGCATACAAATATATAAATTTTGGTGGGCAGTGGGTATATAAAAAATATATACATTGCTGTGCAGTGGGCATATAAAAATATAGGGTACTTGTGTATTATCACGGCACCCATCGCATCGCATACCACTAATTAAGGTATGCGATGGCATGAGATGGACCCGATTTCAGCCTTCTCCCGGGCTGAATATACAATTTTAAAATCGCGTCGCATCGTATGCCATTATAATGGCATGCGATGCGATGCGATGAGACGCGATTTCCAATAGAGTCCCATGTTACATGGCACCCCCAGACCCGATTTTTAATTGTATACCCACCCTGATGGGTAATGAGTGTGTTAAATGGCCCCACATTGATAACGGTCCCCCACTATGAACGCCAACCCGAAGCGTGCCCGCGTGGGGCGGCGGTACGTGTCCTCCGACATTTTCATACCACACTATCCACGTCAGCGTGGAGTTGATCTTATAAAGTGTGGCGAGCGCAGCGAGCCACCGAGCCCGAAGCGTGGCGCAGCGCGTAACTTCACAGGTATACGCGTCAGTGGCTTGCTGCGCTCGCCACACTTTATAAAATCAACTCCACGCTGACGTGGATAGTGTGGGTATGAAAAGGTCGGAGGACGCGTACCGCCGCCCCTCGCGGGCTTGCTGCGCTCGCCATGCTTTGAGTTTATAGTGGAGTTGGCGTTTATAGTGGGGTGGGGTTAACTTTTGGAGGGGCATTTAACACACTCATGACCCACCAGGGTGGGTATACAATTAAAAATCGGGTCTGGGTGCCTGTACAATGAAAAATCGGGTCAAATCGCGTCGCATCGCAAGCGACTATATGCGATGCAACGCGATTTTTCATGGTACAATGCCCTACAATGGATATTGTGGACGCTGTGATAATATTGCTGGGCAGTGGGCATAGAAAAATATATGCATTGCTGGGCAGTGGGCCCAAAATATCTGACTAAAATATATATATATATATATATATATATATATAAATATATACTTTTAACAATGGTGGTGGGGGGGGGGGGGCTTCCTATTCTGTCAGTCCTGGGCCCCACAATTTCTGATGGCAGCCCTGTGCAAGCAGATAACTAGGACCACATGACATTTGTTTGGAGAATAATCATAGAATTCACCTACTACAGCATGCAGGACCGTTACTAGGTGTGTGCCAGCGGTGCCTTGTACACAGTGCATCTGCATCGCTGGCACGGACCTAGTTTGCAGAGCAGGGAGCACTATGCATAAGAGATACTCTACTTGCTCGCCATTCTGTTGCAGCCCACCTGCTGAAGGGAGAGGACCGGCCCAGCACTTGGGAGCAGAGGAGTGGTGGGTACAGGCAGTGGTGGGCAGGCAAGTGGTTTCAAAAGTCCCATTGAAATCAATGGGCAGCCACATGTCACGGGTATCAGCCAATCAGCGGTTCCCCATTGACTTCAATAGGACTTTTGACATCTCCTGCCCACCCGCCGCTGCTGGCCCCGGCCCTCATTTGCTCCCAGAGGCTGGACCAGCCTATATCTCTGCAGTAGCCAGGCAGCAGCAGCATATCACTGATGACTGCCTTGTCGGCACCCCTGCTCTGCTGACACTGCCAGCACCCATACATTATGGAGACTGCTGGCACCCTTGCACTGCCAACACAGTCACCCCCTGCTCTGAGGATACTGCTGGCACTCTTGCCCTGCTGACACAACCACAACACCACATTGCACACAACGCCGGCACTCCTGCACTTCCAACGCCACACCGCTTGGAGGACACCACAAGCACACCTGTACTACGGACATCCCCTGCCACAGTAAAAGTGCCCGAGAAAGTCGTCTCCTGATTGGCCAGAAATCATTTTGAGCAGAGACGCAGAGGAAGAAGGATCTCTGCGTCTCTAGTATACAGTGGAGGCAGAGCGGGTGCCACAGCAGCCGGCAGCAGCGGGACTTCAACAGAAGATGCCGAGGTGGTCGACACAGGAGCAGGTGAGTAGGATTTCCTTCCACAGGTACCCCTTTGGATTACTACGGATCCAGGACCCCGGACTCTTCAGCCCTGGAGCCCCAGACCCGGACCAGCCCCGGAACCAAGCCACCGGACCCAGGGACCTACCTACGGGATCAAGATAGGTAAGTATCAGTGTGTTTGTGTAATGTATGTATTAAACTTTTATTTTTCTAATGTGTCAGCTCTATTTTTTTTTCTGTGGAACTACAAGTGCCAGCGGGCCCTTTAATGCCCCGCATGCTGGGACTTGTGGTTCTCCAAGTCCCAGCATGCGGGGGAGGCTTGCTGGGACTCATAGTTCCACAGGAAAAGACAATAGGTTTTTCATCAATTTTTTACACTGAATCAGCCCGGTGGCCACCGAACAGGGCCACCGGGGACAGCACCTGGCTTCAGCCTGGTCAGGTAAGTCCTGGAGGGGGGGGGACCCCTTTATTGGGGGGGTTCCTACTCCCCCTGGACCCCTGGCCAGGCTGACCAGTCAGAGGGCTGAATGCTTTGGCCGCGGGACCTTATATAATAAGTGTCCCCCGGCTGTGGCATTACCCAGCTGGCTGGTTTGGCCTGGGGCTGGTTCTTAAAATACGGGGGACCCCTGGTCATTTTGTCCCCCGTATTTTGGGAACCAGCCCCGGACCTGGAGCCTGGGGCTGGTTTTAAAAAATCAGTGAAGCCCTATTTGTTGGGTTTCCTGATTTTTTAATACCAGCCCCGGCTCTTTCAGCCTGGTGCTGGTTACGGCTGTGGGGGGGACCACACACCGATTTTTTTTTTTTTAATAGGTAAAAGGGTGACTACTATAATTATGCCCTAACCCAGCCCATTATGATAATTTTGGTCACATGTGACATGTCAATAGCCCAAATCGAGACAGTGTGTACGGTGGTACAATCTTTTTCTTGCGACTGTTTGGACGGGAGTACATCAGACGTCGCAAGTAAAATTGTACAGGTGTGTACGTGCGTGTACGGTCGGCTGAATGGTTGCAAGAAACAGGGATTGTATATATGTGTACTCAGCTTTAGTATACTACTGGTGTATCCAACCAACACTAAATGCCACACTGTGGGGGAGATTCTCTAAAGCAGAAATGCGGAAAAAACCCCGTTATCTGGGTTTTTATTGCATTTCTGTATGCTCTATGGCCCCTCCGCAGTGGCAGCGCTGCAGAGGAAATAGCCAGATTACCTTCTTACCACAGCACTACTGTGAGGGATCCGTCACAGAATCCCTTCCGGCATGCCCCCCACCGTCGCCGTCACTCTGCGCATGCGCAGATGGACTCCCAGGTCACAGACCCGGAAGTCCAGTGCCATCACTGCATCGCAAGGGACAGCTCTTATCGCAAGAGCTGTCCCTTGCGTTAATAACCGCATATGTTAGAGCATATGCCGTTATTAATAATGCGGTGGCCGGCGAAGGGGGGCGATAATGGGCAGCGGATGTTAGAACATCCCGCCCATTATCTATCCTGCTCTATATCCCACACTGTATCTGACCTGCATTGTATCCATCCCACACTGTATCCAACCTGCATTGTATCCAGGCAGCACTGTATCCTACATTGTATCCGATCCAAACTTTATACAAACTGCACTGTATCCTACATTATATGAAACCCACACTGTATCCACCCCACTCTGTATCCGACTCACACTGTATCCAACCCACTCTGTATCCTGCATTCTATCCAACTGTGTCCCGCTCTATATCTAATCTGCACTGTATGCCATATTGTATCCAACCTGCTCTATATCCCGCACTGTATCCCAGTCTATGGGCATGATTCATAACTAATTGTTGCTGTGCCACTTCACATGCCGTCTGATTATCGATAGACTTTGCATGCATACACAGTGGCGTAAGTTTGTCCCAGTTGCCCGGAGGCAAGGTAAATATTGGTGCCCCCCCCCCAATAGCTCAAAAATTAAGGTGTCTCCAGTAAGACAGGTAATGGGTTCTTCTAATACACGGTGACAATTGTAAAAATGATGTTAGGAGGGGTTAGCCACATAATTGAAATTGAAAGCTTTCAATTAACTGATTGGCTGGTCCCAGGATATATATATATATATATATATATATATATACACACACACACATATGTGTGTGTGTATGTATATAGATATATATATATATATATATATATATATATTAGTTCCAGTTGTATAACCAGAGAAACTGTTTAATTCACAGCAGTCAGCATACAATATCATATTTCAAAAAAACAACAGTGAAAAAAGGGGGGTATGAACTTGTTGCTGACATGCAGCAAACAAGGGGTGGTGGGGTAGCTATGGAGAGGGGTAAAGTCACAATAACAGTCAAAGATATTAAAGAGAGGGATCATCATGCAATATGTGTGTATATATATATATATATATATATTATATATATATATATTGCATGATGATCCCTTTCTTTATTTGAGCAGTACATGTAATATCCTTTTCTTTTTCAACAAGATGCACATATTGTGCTGGTTTTTACAGACCCACAGCACAGACTCACCCCTCAAAGGCTGACGCTGCAGCGTCTCCCACCTAACTCCCGGCTTTTACTGTAGTCATTTGTCAGCTTCAGTGACAGACAGTCACGCACCCGCACACTGGCTCCCGCCCGACTCTAGTCTCTGCTCTTCGTCACTGGACAGTGACACTTCTCCTGTTATCTGGCCTGGCTTCCTCAGGCAGACTTCCGCCCTAGCCACTGCCAGCAACCAGTTGAAAGGGGACGCCCGCACCACTGCGCATCACACCAGCGTACTGTACGGGGGAGGTTGGGGGGGAGGCCCCCCGCTGAATAAGATAAGTGCGGCAGGCAGCAGCGGAACATCGGAGGCAATGAAGCCAGAGCCCCCTTTTAGCCTGGCGCCCGGCGGCAGATGACTCCATTGCCTCCGGGAGTTCCGCCACTGTGCATACAGGTCATAGTACCCATGTGTTAGGCCATCCTGCAATCAATGCTTGCTACTTTTTTTTACCGATGGCCATTCGCAGGCGTGCCTAGGGAAAAACTATGGAATGGAGGGTGTGTGACGTTAGCTCTGGGATCGTTAAGGCTGATTTCCTTGCAGCCGCTGAGTCCAGGGCTGCGCCCAGGCTGCCCATAGTGATGAAATTATTTGATGGTGAGTGAGCTGCCGACTCACAGGTTTGCGAAGGGAGGGATTATACTCTGGTGGGGTGGCGGCTAACTGTCAGCACGGGGCAACTAATTTGCTGCTGGGTGATGAGTTCTGAATCAGGCCCATGGAGGGCAGGCAGAGGAAGGAAAAGTTACCGGTGGAGGGATCTGTGCGCTTCTATCTATGTTGGTTACATCGAAAGGAAAGTAACATTGGCCTTTATTGCTGCCTGAGAACAGTTCTGTTGCCCTTGGCGATGATGCAGCTGTACCCAAACCTTAAGCGCAGTGCCGTGTATTTAGGGCCCTGTTATATGAGATATACAGGGATGTGTACACGCGTGTGTGTCATTTCCTCACTTCTGTCATTCACCCATTTCTATACTGTGTAACAATCTTTATTTTGTTCCTGATTTATTACCTGAATCCACTGCACCATTATAGAGCCCATAGGGAAACATTTACTAAGATGGGAGTTCGATTCCACATGGGATGTTGCTATGGGCAACCAATCAGAATCTACTTCTTATTTATTTAGCACCTTCTAGAAGATAATAGACAGTATCTGATTGGTTTCCCAGAGCAACATCCCATCTGAAATATAACTCGTATCTTAGTAAATGTCCCCCATAGAATAAGACACGATAGGATACTTCATGTCTTTGTCTTACCTGAGGTCTTCCCGGCATTCTATAAACCTCTGGTGGTCACAGTGGGTGGAAGTGGTTCCTCACAAGTGTTATATTATGGCAGGAGATCCCATATACCCCATACACCCCCATATACCCTAATATACCCCCAAATACCACCATACACCCCCATAAACCCTCATATACCGCCATATACCCCATAAACCCTCATATACCACTATACACTTCTATATACCACTATATAGCCCCATAAACCCTCATATACACTGTACACCTTTATATACCACCATACACCCCATAAACCCTCATATACCACAATACACTTCTATATACCACTATATAGCCCCATAAACCCTCATATACTGCCATACACACCATACACCTCTTTATACCACCATACACCCCCATAAACCCTCATATACCGCCATATACGCTGTACACCTTTATATACCACCATACACCCCATAAACCCTCATACACCACCATACACCTCTTTATACCACCATACACCCCCATAAACCCTCATATACCGCCATACACCTCTATATACCACCATACACCCCCATAAACCCTCATATACCGCCATATACGCCGTACACCTTTATATACCACCATACACCCCATAAACCCTCATATACCACCATACACTTCTATATACCACTATATAGCCCCATAAACCCTCATATACCGCCATACACCTCTATATACCACCATAGACCCCCATAAACCTTCATATACCGCCATACACCTCTATATACCACCATAGACCCCCATAAACCTTCATATACCGCCATACACCTCTATATACCACCATAGACCCCCATAAACCCTCATATACCGCCATACATGCCATACACCTCTATATACCACCATAGACCCCCATAAACCCTCATATACTGCCATACACACCATACACCTCTATTTACCACCATAGACCCGCAGATCTATACATCTGCCTTATTGTCACCTTCTCCCCATACCTGGTGGTGTATCCGGCTGTTAGGCCGTGGCCAGTTATACACATTATTCTTCTCTAGCTGATAGACCAGTGATGCTGCACATACACCGATGTGCACCATTGGCTGCTGGGGATCCCGCCCCTGTCCAACAGATTTGTATTGGATCATTGGATTGTCTACTCATTGGCCAAATACACTGTACCTAGTGGAAGTGACCCTCCAGCTGCTGTGGAACTACACATCACAGCATGCCCTGCCCTAGTTTGCAGTTTAGGTGTCTCAGACTGTATGCCAGCTTCACCAACTCATCATGTTGCAAATCAGTTTCCATTGTTGAACAATATGACCAGGGCCGGTTCTAGGGCCATGCCAATGGATCATCACATCTGGGTGCAGTGCAGCCAGTGGTGTATTTATAATGGGTGCCTCTGACCAGCATTCTGTACAGCTCCCTCCTCATCTGACGGTTCCCGGTGTGACTCTGTTGGATCTTACATGGCTGCAGCTACACATGTAGACTTAAGGGCTTCAAGACATTAAATAGGAGGCCCAGCCTGTGAGTTTGCCTCTAGTTATATAATGATCTACAGACCACTTGTGGATCTCTACAGTACAGTATGTCAGTTAGCAATGAATGCAGCACATATTGGGGTAGGTGTGTGAAGCAGTTATAAGGGAGATAAGATAAGCCAGAGGAGAAGTAGAACATGGCATCCAATTAGCTGCTCTGTATAATTTCATATTATGCAAATAAAATATGTGACTTAAGTGCTGATTGGTTGCCATGGGCCACTTCTCCTCTGGCTCACTTCTCCTCCCTTATCACTGCTTCATACCTCTTCCCCAGAATATGGTGTCAGTTAGTAATGACTACACCTGTGTACTGGCTAGCATACTTGCCTACCACAACTCTCTCCTCTCTGGGAAAAGCTCGGAGATGAGACTCTCTGCAGCTTGTCTGGGGGGCAGATGCCGTGCCGTAAATGCCGTGATTCGCCGCTCGTCGAGGAGGGGGTGGTAATAAATTATGCGATTTGCATCATTTTAGCCTCGCTCCCTCCCCAAAGAACCACAAATGCCGGTATTTGTGGGAGGCTGCCCACCCTTCCGGGGGGCTGGGAGTGGGACGCGATTTTTGGGACCCTCCCAGACATTCTGAGAGGGTAGGTAAGTATGCTGGCTAGGCTATAAGGAAAAGATGCACTGCTGGGACCCTGAGGACTGATGCTAAGGGGCGCTGCAGCAGCCTTTCTCCCCAGCTCAGGAGATAGTACTGAGCAGCATGTGCTGAGCTGGGGAGAGAGGCAGTTGCAGTGACAGTTGGTTCTCACTCAGCCTGCAATGAAGGAGGAGGAGCAGGACTCTCCAACAGACCCAGGCCCAGGTAGAAAGTACCAACTTTGTAGGAGTGCGCCAGCAAAGCGTGCGCCAGGGTTGTGTCACACACATCACACACACGCACGGACTGTTATTGTACAGGGTTTTATTGTACATTGGTTATCTATAGATAGATAGATAGATAGATAGATAGATAGATCTATCTATAACTATGTACAATATTTACAAATTTACATATATACAAATATATACAAAGGTATACACTGTCCATGTCACCACCGACCTGCAGCAGTACGGATATATATACAGTATATACAGTCTGATTAGCCAGTTCAGCATAAGCATCAATATAATGATGTTATAGGGTACAAATCCCTCCACTTCTGGTAGCCCGATGCCAGGCGCCAAGTTGCCAATACCCGGGCCAACAGTATCTCAGGCTCCTCCTCCTCCTCTATGGGGGTCAGTGTAGGTGTAAACCTGGGGAGCTTGCGCCTTCTGCTCTTTCTGGTGGTAAACCTATGGCGCTTGAGCCATCCGCTCCTTCTGTGGCTAAATGCCGGTGGTGTGGAAATGATCTTCCATAAGAAATATCTCTGATCCTCAATTGTGAAATCGCCGTCTCTATCGCAGAAATCGGCATTCTGGGATCTCACAGGTGCAGCGCACTGCACATCAGCATCGTCATCACCAAACTTGGTCAGACAACTGCCCATCTTCACGGATAACGTCTTCCTTCATCCAGTTTCCGTGAAGATATGAGCCCAGAGCCAAACAGCTCAGACCATGTGATCAGTAGTGCACTGTGACATCATCACTCTGGGACACCATCACTCTGTGAAGCCTCAGAGTTTCTCACATTTGCATATGGCAAAATCCTTTAGATGTTTATGGAAAATAGCGATCTGCCGTAGTTTTGGTAATTCATTTGCAGGCTTGCACTGGGTGGGTTCTCTTTCTGTCTGGGCGGCAGCTATCTACTCGCAGTCATCTGCAACTTTTCAGATTAGTGATCCATTTCGAATTAGGCCCTACAGTATGTCCCACTACAGTTAGTGTCTCTGGATGGTATTTTTCCAATTAATTGGATATATAGCAGCAATCCATTAGAATGGTGACCTTGTTATGGGTATTGAATTTTGTATGTGCCATAACAGGGTCACCATTCTAATGGATTGCTGCTATATATCCAATTAATTGGAAAAATACCATCCAGAGACACTAACTGTAGTGCCCACAGATATAATACTTGTGGTTACATTTACATTTGACCTAATAAGTTAGCAGGTTGTGGATGCTGGACTGGGAGCAATTTAAGTCTTAAAGAAATATACACGTATTTAGTTCCAATATTTTATCACATTATATTTTATATTGTATATGTAGCTAAAGTGATTTCAATATCTGCTATATTTATGTTTATTCCCTAGGTGGCCACCTGGAATATATTATTTCTTTTATATAAAAAAATTATCTTTATAATAAATGTGATATACCATTGATTACCTATATTTGTGTGAGTGTATTCATCCATGGTGCATATTTAAGTAGAGTAACTCTGTTCTTTTCTGGTTCTATATCTTTGCTCTATCACTACATCAGTGCATGAGATTAAATTTCTCTGTGCACGGATGTAAGATAGTTCTATGCACACACACTTGTGCATAAAGAGAACTGCAGCCGAGCTATACCTATATCTATATATTCATTTTTACAATTATAATTTTTACTAAAAAATCATTTTGCATTTCCCCCATATTTTTTTTTATATACCAGACAGCGCCTAAATGAAACACTATTTTATAGTGGCTGTTTCTTTTTGAAGTGTCAGGGAACAGGCAGGAGATTTCGGGGTAGGCATGTGACATCAGCTCCGGCCCATATTACAGTACGTAGCCTGTATTACAGCCCCAGGGTAGGTTCTGGGCTGCACACATTGGGAACAATCATTTCATGCGGAGCGGTGTGTGAATAGATGTGCCGCTATTCGCAGTCCCACCAAGCCATGCTAAGCAATTCGCAGGCTTGTACGGGGCGGGATTTTACATAGTAATATAGTTTGTGTGCGTGAAAAAAGACATTAGTCCATCAAGTTCAACCTATAACTGATCTCCTGTGGTGTAAATGACCCAGATGAGGTTACCATCTATTCATTATAACTCAGTCCCGGATCCCCCACAGTGACTGTCCAATCTGTGTCCACTATAGTACATTATATTAATGATTATAGCCCTGTATACTATTTTCTAATAAAAATTTGTCCAATCCATTTTTAAACATATCAACTGAATTCTCCTATCACATCCTTCTCTGGCAGAGTATTCCATATACAGTATTAACGGTTGCGGCTAGAACCACTGTTTGTTTGTTTTTTTACTTTTCCCATCATGCACTGGGTCCACATATACCTGGAGGGGGGATATAAATCTGTGGCGAGCAAAGCGAGGGAAGTAGCATGTGAAAGTACACTCCAGATAAAATAAAAGACTACTATAACCTACACCTACCTAAAGTACAGATAAAATAAAAAACACTGTGAGGGCATCTATCAACTTCCGCCCTCATCTAACATCACATCCTAGTCAAAAAACAGAAGTGGATCTAGACACAACCAAGCCCCATACACACTACAAGATCCATGCTGAGGGGGTGGGGGCAGGCATTGGCAAGTGCACACACACACAAACACACACTTGCCAATGCTCAGGGCTGCCGTCAGAAATCGTGGGGCCCTGGACTGACCAATTGAGCAGGGCTCCCATAGGGCTGGGTGCTACAGTGTAAGTGGCACATATATATATATATATATATATATATATATATACACACACACACACACACATATATACAGTATATATATAGATAAATAGATATATCTATCTATATATCTATATATATATATTATATACGCATACACCAGGGGCCTTAATCTGAGCCTGGGCTGGCTCACCTGCTCCAGCTGTATGCCGTGGGTCCCATCTCGATCACGGGATTTCCTCCTGCTCAGCTCCGGCAGCTCATACTGCCAGCTATCTAGCAACTCCCCCCTCCTTGTCTGTCGGGCAGAGCCGATGATCGTTATCGGCTCCTCCATGTGCCGCTTCTTTCCAGCCAGAGACCCTGAGCACTAGCATTATAGATAAGGCCCTACAAAAGCCCGGGCTCCTGATTGGCTGCCAATCAGGAAGCTCCAATTGGCTGGCGGCTAGCACCACTGATACATTCATCATTTGTTAGTGCTGCTGTTAAGGGTCCCCATCTCTGGCAGTGCGGTACTAACCGTAATGCTGCCATACGGGCCCCTGGGACTAGAGGGGCCCAGGACTCCATTACCCCTAGACCCCTCCTGTCGGCGGCCCTGCCGATGCTGCACGTGAGGGGTCCAATGATGGGGGGGGGGGGGGGGGAGTGATGGTCATGAGGTTTCCCTCATCCGAATATGTTTGGATGACGTACAGGGGCACGCATTGTTAACCAATTAAAGTGTACATACTAGGTGATATGGTTCACAATATGACTCAGAATGCCCTTTCTGAGCAATATTGTGAACAATTTTGCCTAGTGTGTTGCGGCCTAAAGTCTATGGTCAATGAGCACCCCAAATCCTTCTCCACTGACAATTCCCCTGTGTTTCCCCGTTTCATATATAGATCGCCCACTTGTGTAATAGTGTGAGTATACAGGGTTGTATATGGGGTTGGTGAATGGTTATAAGTGAACCTTCTGTAAGATTTAGTTTTGAGGCTTTGTACAGAATATCTCATTTACACCTGCAATAACTAATAGACTATCAGCACTGTATCTTCATCCTTCCGTGTTCCTGACACCTGTAATACCATACATGCGGATCTACATTTCTCCAAATATACTATTTGCTCATAGCATAGATTATGTTTTGTGTCTCTAACACCTATAATTTGTATTTTAGAATATTACGTGAAGGATAGATCAGTGGCGTAACTACAGAGGACCAGCAATCCGCTGCACCCTCTTTTTTTTATCTAATAGAGCAGCGCACCGCTGTTCTGTGTCTCCCTTCAGCAGTGGTGGGAGGAAGAGACCCAGCATGAGTCGCGCAGCCACATAAGTAGCTGCAAAAACATCCCATTGCCTGCAGCGCGCAGAGTAGTCCCTGGGAACATGAGTCTCAGCATAGCACAAAACACCCATGACCCCACTGCCTGCACCACGCAAAACAGTTCTGGCACACATGAGACGTTCTGCCACACACGGAGCCCCGGCCACGCACAAAAATCCTACTGCCCTGCCACCACGCAGAGAAGTCCCAGCATACATGAGATGCGCCGCCATATGAGGACACCCACCGGCGCACAAGGAGAGGAGACATGCCACTGCTGTTTAATGGGAGACCTGGCACTGAGGGCTAAGGATGGCCATCAACTATTGATGATTCAAAATCATTGATGGTTTATGATCGATGTGGAATACCTTTGCATCGATGGGGGAGAACCAGATGGTTTGACTCCATCGATGGCACAGCAAAATTATGTTTTGCTTGTTTCTTTTTCCCAAAGTGCCAAGGCATGGAGCATAGCTGCGCCCCCGACACCCGCAAAGCCCTGCCCCCGTGCTTTGATTGGCCCAGAGGCCAATCAGTGAAACACAATGGATGAATAACGATAGGTATAAGTATCAATGGTCATCCATTGCATGGTTTAGCACTATCGATAGCCAGTTGCACTATTGCCATTGAAAGCAACCATCGATGGAAATGGCAACAATGGCCATCCCTACTGAGGGCTGGTGAGTGGAAAACTGGCCACTGCCAGATACTGTATACAGAGAAACTTGTACACGGGGGTGGAGAAGGGGGATTGGAGGGACAAACTAATGTCTGTATAACTCTCTCAAACCCCTGCTCTCCATAAATAACCATTGCATTCCCGCCCTTCTCCACCCCCCATAAGACACCCTCCCCCCCTTCAAATACCCTCTCTCCCAACCCCACACATTCCGACTCTCACTCCCCAATCTCTGTCTCACCTCTCTCCATGCTTTTTATCATCCCCCCACTCTTTTTGCTCTGTCCCCACAACCTTTCGGTCTCTTCTTTTTCTCTCTTCGTGCCCCCTCTCCCTCACTCCCTCTCTCTCCCCTAGTCTCTCCACTTTTTCTCTTCCCCCTGGACCTTGCTTTCTCTCAACACTTACTCACCCTCTGTCTCACCTCTGTATTGCTCTCTGCCCTAGGAATGGCCATCGACCATCGATGATTTGAAATCATTAATGGCTCATGGCCGATGTCTAATACTTTTGCCATCGATGGGGGAAGAACCAAATGGTTTCCCTCCATCGATGGACAGCAAAACAATGTTTTGCTTCTTTTTTTTTTCAAAGTGCCGGGACACTGAGCATAGCTCCACCCCCCCACGAAGCCCTTCCCCCAGTGTTTTGATTGACCCACAGCCCAATCAATCAAACACAATGGATGACCATCGATATGTAATAAGCGCAACGGAATCTGCTGCGCTATATAAGAAACTGCAAATAAATAAATTATAAATAATAAATGTAATAATATCGATGGTCATCCATTGCATAGTTTAGCACTATCGATGGCCAGTTGCAGAATTGCCATTGATGGCAACCACGATGGCAATGGCAACGATGGCCATCCTTACTCTGCCCCAATACTCTATCGTTCTCCTCTATCTCCTTTCCCCACACTTCTGCTATTACTCTCTTTCTCTTTCTTTCTCTGACACGCTATCTCACTCTCGGTGGGGTGTAATGCCGCCCAAGTTCGGCAACCATGCAAATTGCCGGCAGAACTCAAACTTTATTTTAAAGGAGGAATCACTTACAATGCAAAACTATGGGGGTTGTTCGGGTTCACTCCTTCTGGAAAATTCTTTCTTAGATGGACAAAACCATGTGCACTGCAGGGGGAAATGTAAAATGTGCAGAGAGAATACATTTTGGGTGAGTTATTTTTGTTCTGTGCAGGGAAAATACTGACTGCTTTATTTTTACACCGTAATATAGATCTCACTTTGAAGTAAAACCCCACCCAAATCTAACTCTCTCTGCACAAGTAACATCTGCCCCACCTGAAGTGCACATGGTTTTGTCCATTTATGAAGGAATTTGCTAGAAGGCGTGAACCAGAATAATCCCCTATGCCTATGCCTTGCAAGTGATTGCTTTTTAAATAAAAATGCCTGAGTTCAGCTTGCATCCTGCACGGCCATCTAACTCGGTTGGCATTACATCTGGCCACCCATCTCTCACTTCACATCTGGCCCCCCATCTCTTGCTTCACACTATCACTCACTGTCTCTCCCTCGCACCCTCTCTCAACAATACTGTGGGGGGGCCCTTTCAAAATTTTGCTATGGGGCCCTCAAAGTTCTAGTTGCGCCCATGACTGTAACAGAACATCATTTACCACAATCCGGAAGGGGAGGGAGGCGGCGCTGAAGGCTGCACTGGCTTTGACCCTGTATTTGGAAAGTTTCCAAAAACGGGTCTGCCAGTGTAAAAAAATCGGCACTTAAACGGTAATATACCGTTTAAGAGGTGCGGTGTGAAAGGGGTTTTACCTGGCAGACCCGTTTTTGAAAACGTTTTCAAATACAGGGTCAAAGCCAGTTATGCGGTCTGAAAGCAGCATTAGAAATTAAGCACAAATCGCTGGGTCGAGTCAGAAGACGTGAGGGACAGATGCCTGCTGTGCCCTGTGCATTCATTATACTGACTGATGATCGTTCCGGCCCCTGTATGTGGGGGATACGGTCATTAGGTCTACAGTAACTAGGTCGACAAGCATTGGGTTGACACCACTAGGTCGACATGCAGCAAGGTCAACATGGGTTAAGGTCGACATGGGTCAAAGTTTACATGGATTCAGGTTGACATGGGTCTAGGTCGACATGACATTAGTTCGACACTAGCGTTAGGTCGACATGGGCTAGGTCAACAGTCAAAAGGTCGACAAGGGGTTTTTCACAGTTTTTTGAGCCAACATGTGCCGACAGCAGTTATTTCATGCCCTACCGCTAGTGTCGACCTAATGTCATGTCCACCTAGAACCATGTCGACCTAGAACCATGTCGACCTTCACCCATGTCGACATTAACCCATGTCAACCTTGCTGCATGTCGACCTAGTGGTGTCGACCTAGTTATGGTCGACTAAACGATCCCAACCCCTATGGGAGAAAGGGTTTACACCCAATCATGGTCAGTTTCCTGAAGGGGGCATGGCCATGTCATTTGGAGGTGTGGCTACTCATCCCTTGCATGCTGAGGGAATCTCCCTTCATGGCAGACCTGTATGCAGTGCTGTAGGGTGCCATACATAGATGTACAAGGCTTTTGATCGCAAGTAGGATTTTTCATACGTGAACTCAGAGGAGCTTACAGTATGTACAGCTAAGAGTCTTAAACTTGGAGAGTTGGAGGAAGGGCGGAGAGGGGTAGAGGAGTATAGGAAATGTACAAGTGATTGCAGGGCTGTTTCTAGAGCGATGACTGTATGGAATACTATTGAAAATGTCCACCATTTTTGGAGGGCCATTTAAAAGAGGCTCAGAGATAGAAGCAGGTAGGTCTCGGAAGACCTGTCTGTGGTGGTGGAGAAGGGGGGGTAACTCTGTCATTGAGCAGGTACTGTGGCATAATTAGGAAGGACTCAGGGCAATTATAATGTGTGGGGCATAGTATGGTGACAGGGACATAAGGGTGGGTACCGAGTACCTAGAACCCCCCTGCAAGCCGATCCATTGGACCACTTGTCACACTAAAAGCAGCCTTCAGCAGACTGGCTGTGCAGCTGGCGGCAGCTGTTCTTATCAGAAAGAGACAGGGTTCCGCTGGGCTGGCTGCAGATAGAGGAAGCTAGCATGCAGCTCCTCCCAGGCTGTGCTCCGTGTGCTATGAGAGAGCTGGCCAGGGGAGTCCGGACTGGTCCCAGCTGCTGAATAATGGCCTCTATTCTCAGCACCACGCACCCCACACCATACTTGACTACTTTTGAAAAGCAAAATGAGGGAGATTTTAGATGCTAGCAAAATGCACCGAGTGCAGCGTCGCCCACCATTGAAGGGGTGTCATGTTTCAACCAAAGGGCGTGTCTAGTGACACATATGGGCGTATCTATTCCCACCCAGTGGTGTTTTTTTGTTTTGTTTCGGAGAGTGCTCCCTAAGAGCATATCCTGGGGGCAGCACTGCTGTGCAATATATCAGCCGCTGCCTGGACCTGCCCCAGGCAACCTGCCTGTGTGCGGCGGGGCATTAGCAAGATCACGCCGCACACAGCCAGGAGGAAGGAGCCGGGCTGAAGCTGAGCTCATCGCTCGTAAAGGCACAATCACTAAATGACCAAACCTTATGCACTGCAGGGAGGGTATATACAGTATATTGCAGTGTAAAAATAAAGCAGCCAGTATTTACCCTGAACAGAAACAATAAAAAACACCCAAATCTAATTCTCTGCACATGTTACATCTGCCCCACCTGCAGTGCAGCATGGTTTTGTCCATTAAAGAGTGATTGTGCCTTTCTGAGTGATAACCTCCAGAGGCGTTGCCTGGCGCCAAGGAGGGGGAGACAGTGGCAATTGCGGAAATTTTCCTGGAATGCTAGTGTTAGCACTGAAACATAGCCCGGACATTTTCTGGGATTACCAGTGAAGGGGTTAATTTGGTCAACCCAATGACACACACCCTTACCAGCACCATATTAAAATAGCATTTGATCAACTTTTACTTTCACGCCAGTAACGGGACTGCTACATTGCCATCTACAACATGGAAGTCAATATTCTGACTAGATTTTCACCAATGTCTGAATTCAGGCCTGTACAGACCTCGTCTGACCACATCGTGGTTGCCTCACCTACAGGCTTACAGATCAGAAGCATACATTAGTCACTATTTACATAAATAGTTTCTAAAAGGATGGAAAAACAGCCAACATTTCCAAACGGTGTCTAAAGGCTGCATTACTATCAATAGAGAAGGGGGGTTCTCAAATTAAGGGGCTCAGGACCCCACACAGTTCATGTTTCCAGGTCACCCGGCAGGTGCAATCATTACTGATTGCACATTTTAAAAGAATTACAGGTGGAGCTAATTATTTCACTTGATTCTGTGAGGAGACCTGCAAAACATGCAGTGTGTGGGGTCCTGAGGACTGAGTTTGAGAAGCTGTGCAATAGAGGATTCATTCTGCAGAATACAGAATAGAACCCCACAGTGGGGTAACAGCGCCCAGGCGCTGCAGACACATTAATATTATTCTGCTACAGCTCAGGACACATTAGTATGACTGCGCTTTCCTCAAGCTGTTGCTAGCACAGGAGCCAGGAGATGGAGAACCGGCAAAGACTTGACAATTCCCTACTGAAGCTTCGATGCTCCACTCTTATCCACTCTAAGAGCAGAAACAACCAGGAACAAGCAACAGCATCCAAAACTAACCGGCTGACACTCATAACCTAATCTATTGATAGCCTGAAGGAGGGCAGGCACAAAACAGCGGGCGACACAATCAACACAGTAAACAAAACGTGAATACACTGCATTTTAATAACCACACAATTTACATGCAGGTGCTGTGTAATTTGGCAGAAGTGCAGCGTCACATTCGGCGGCCATAAAGCATGTCTCTGTTTATCGATGGGGCTTGTCTGTATGCACATGAACGCTTAACATCCGAGGCAGTGGCGTAACTAGCTTTTTTGCGCCCCCCCGCCGCATATTTTTTTGGCGCCCCCCCCATGCCCATACCTGCCCAGCCGCATCTCCGGTCACAGTCCCATCTCTCCCGGCGCGCCGGCTCCTGCTGCTATAATGAAAAGGGACTCTTAGAAAATGGCTGCCCCCATATGGCGGCAGCCATTTTCTAAGTGTCAGTGTTCATTATAGAAGCAGGAGCCATCTCCAGGCAGGTACAAGCAGACAGCGGCAGGAAACTATAGCCCCGCAGACCCCCGGCGCCCAAACTTTCTCTGTGCCTCCCCGCCACCGCGGGGGCTGCGGAGCTATAGTTACGCCACTGATCCGAGGTCAGGGCGTCTTTGGGAATGGGCGCATCTGACAGCGCCTGGACACTTTGAATGAACACAGCAAATCCTACCTGCCAAAGCTAGTGGCTGTAAACACATATTTACAATGCATAAATATATAACTGACGCCTTTTGCTAAAGTCCTGCAGAAGACAAAAGGAGCTGGATCAGGGTGCTACAAGGAACAACACTGTACGGCGGATAATCCCTGTATGATAGGTCAGTCTGCCTCATATAGGCCCTTATTCTGATCGATGCGGATATTCCCGCTTGCGTACGGGCCGCCGATGTTTATCTTCTGCGCATGTGCAGAGGTCACTCTGCGCATGTGCAGGCGATTTCGCCGCAAGGATTCTCTATACGCCGCACAGGGGGCGTAGAGGGGCGTGAGGGGCTACTTATCCTCATTACCCTATGCATACGCCCCGCGTTTCATGGGCGTTCCCATGCAAACGCGGGGCGTATGCATGGTAATGAGGCCGTGACGCGTGGGTACGGGGCGGGCATCTGACATCGCCGGATGTCAGCTGCCCGCCCCCATACAAGATTTCACACGGACAAGTGTCCGTGTGGTCTTGTGTTGCGGGACCTGGTGGAGCGTGCGGCCCTGCATTCGATGTTCGGCGACCATCGAATGCAGGGGCTGCTCCCACCATGGAGGAGGCGTATCCCCGTCCAATTTCATGCGGATCGCCACATATCCGCGTACGGACGGCAGGTGGCGATCCGTATGGAAGGCGGGGATTCGCCTGCACGGTCGCGGCCGCATATTCTGATCGGGCCGCACCGATCAGAATAAGGGCCATAGACACAAACACTTGTCATAGGATACACTGAGGCAGGGATGGGGAACCTTCCGCCCGCCAGCTGTTGTTGAACTACACATCCCAGCATGCCCTGCAACAGTTTTAGCATGGCCAAATAGCAATAATGTAGCAGGGCATGCTGGGATGTGTAGTTCAACAACAGCTGGACATACTTGCCTACTTTTGAAAACTAGTTTCAGGGAGAAAGGGCATGTCTGGCTCCACCAATTTACTGACACTCAGGGGTGTGTTCTGCCTTGGCAGGTGAAAACTATGGCATATCTCACAACTCATTTTGATTTAAACTTCGACCTACCGCGCCAAAGGTGTAGCCGTCCAAGAGGGGGTGGGGCTACACACCAGGTGGGTGTGGCATTGGGGAGAGGGCATGGCCTAGCACCGCAACACCCATTTTCATCATTCCTAGCAGCTCAGAGGTGCGAATTTGCACCGATACAAACAGGTCTGAATCTGGCCCAATGTGCACAGCCCACCGTATATTACATTATACACAGCCCACCGTATATTACATTATACACAGCCCACCTTATATTACATTATACACAGCCCACCGTATATTACATTATACACAGCCCACCTTATATTACATTACACACAGCCACCTATATTACATGATCCACACAGTCCCCCCATATTACATTATACACAGCCCCCCATATTACATTACATACAGCCCCCTATATTACATGATCCACACAGTCCCCCCATATTACATTATACACAGCCCCCCATATTACATTATACACAGCCCCCCATATTATATTATACACAGCCCACCTTATATTACATTACACACATTATACACAGTCCCCCCATATTACATTACAGACAGCCCCCCATATTACATTATACACATTATACACAGTCCCCCCATATTACATTATACACATTATACACAGCCCCCCATATTATATTATACACATTATACACAGTCCTCCCATATTACATGATCCACACAGTCCCCCCATATTACATTATACACAGCCCCCCATATTACATGATCCACACAGTCCCCCCATATTACATTATACACAGTCCTCCCATATTACGTTAAACACAGCCCCCCCATATTACATTAGACAAGCCCCCCCCATATTACATTAGTCACAGCCCCCCCATATTATATACAGCCCCCCCCATATTACATTACACCAGGGCTGGGCAATTGCGGCCCTACAGATGTTGAGGAACTACACATCCCATGATGCTTTGCATTAGTTTTGCTATGTGGCCATGCTGAAACTGATGCAAGGCATGCTGGGATGTGTTCCTCAACATCTGGAGGGCCGCAATTGCCCAGCCCTGCATTACACAGTCCCCCCCCACACACACATTATACAAAGTACCCACAGTCATATTACAGCCCCCTCTCCCCCAGACTAGTACACATAGCCCCACAGTAAATCATACAAGTGCCACATTAAACACAGCCCCTCACTCCCCCAGTACACAGCACTCACCTGGCTGTGTTGCCCCTTCCTGGGAGGTGCAGGGAGCTGGCAGGGTGGTGGATGATGCACATGGCAGCCGGTGACAGGAGCAGGACAGGAAGAGCATTGCACGGACGGATCTAGTCACTGTGTGTGAGTGGGTGGATGGGCGGGGCAAGCATCAGGGCAGCCCTGACTGACAGCTCTCCTCAGTCTCCTGCTCCTCGTGCAGCACTTCTCACAGAGTCACAGCAGCACGTCGGCCACCCGCGGTGGCAGGCTGTCATGTAACCGCGTGCAGGCCCCCCAGAATCGGTGCATGCGCAGTCAGGACATTGCTGGAGTTCCCCAAAAACCGGGAGGTGGGGGCAGCGGGAGGCTTCTGCAAAAATCGGGAGGTGGGGGCAGGTTTGCGGGGCAGCGGGAGGCTTCTGCACAGCTTGGCATCACAGGAAAGAGGGATGGGTTAAAGGTTGAACAGCCTGCCATCCAAAGCAAAATGTACAGTGTGAAATAGTGCACAACCTGGAATCACAGGGGTGCTTTTCTGTGGACACAAACACAGGAGAGGGGAGATGGTACGATAGTGCACTGCATGGGGGGGTACACAGCCTGGCCCTGCAGGGGGGAGGGGTTCACAGCCTGGCACTTCAGGGAAGTAGAACACAGCCTGGCACTGCAGTGGAGGTGCGGAGTGCTGAACAGCTGTTACAGATGCAGCACATTGCGGCGGTGCGTGGTTTCCGGGCAGCTCAGTCACCTGGGTCTCGGCTCCTCACAGCCACTCTCCTCCTCCGTCCCTGGGGATCCCAGCTCCACCAGCCCGGATGCCGCCTTTATCAGCAGCACTGCTGCCAAGGAGAGGCCGGCTCGGCCACCAGCACAGGCTCCGGCCCCCCATAGCCAAGCGAACATCCCCAGCAATGGGAGTCAGACAGTTATACTTACTGCTGCTCCCGGCCTCCTGTCGACCGACTCACTCACTGCCGCACCTCAGTTTCTCTTCTCCGCTGCCCGCAGCCCTCCTACTTCGCGCTTCCCGGCTCCCGGCGCTCACGCTGCTGCCGCAGGCTACCCACACAGCCCCGCGGTAGCCGGCATAATCAATGATGTCACAATGCCGCACATTCAGGCCCGCCCCCGAAACATGCCGTTTGCAGGGGACAAAAACCGGGAGAAACCAAGGGATTTGCGGGGGAGCGGGAGGAGGATTGACAAAACGGGAGACTCCCATGCGGGAGGGTAGGCAAGTATGATAATAACACACCTGAGAGACTCTAGCCCAGTGTTCGGACAGATGTAACCCCTTAGCTCCCTGCTAGCAGTAGTTCAGAATTTCTCCATTTGAACTCTCACTGAATTCCTCTGTGAGTAATTAGTACAACCTTGGTGCAGCCCTTGCTTATCCTCTGCAAATCAGCGCTTTGGTATCTGGATCTGAAAGCCAGCATTCCCTGTGGATATTAGAATCCTACTAGGCCTATCTCTACTTCAAAGCCTGCCTGGAGTACTGACATCACAGGGTCGGATCATCTGACCATGAGCTCCAATACTATGTCAGCCTGAGTCTCTCTGAATCACCTGTCTCCAGTCATCCATCAGCTAGGTATAAATTGAGAGACCTGGGACTCCATGGCTGTCAGTTCCTCAAGTCACACAGCTCAGTGTGAGCTTCAGCGGCGTAACTATAGCACCGCAGCCCCCGCCACCGCAGGGGGGGCACTGTTCATGTGGGGGCGCCGGGGGCTGTGGTGCTATAGTTACACCCCCCCCCCAATCCCCCGCAGTCTTACCTATCTCGCTGGTCCCGGAGGCTCCGTTCTTCTGCTGAGGACCACCACAAAATGGCCGCCCCCATATAGCACACTGTTCTCTGAAACTGTCTGCTGTATGGGGTGCCCATTTTGTGGTGGTTCTCAGCAGAAGAACGGAGCCGCCGGGACCAGCTCGATAGGTAAGGCTGCGGGGGATTGGGGGGGGGGTTTTGCATGGGTGGTGGTGGGGGGGGGGGGTGCTTGGCGGGGTGGGGCGCCCCCCCCTAACGGCGGGGGGGGCGCCCAAAACTTAGCTACGCCACTGGTGAGCTTAGTATCTGAGCCTCCTGTGTGTATATACTGGCTTCCCCTAGTTCACGTTAACCGCTGCTCCTGTTATCTATCCAGCCTCTCCGAGCTATTCCAGTGGCTCTGCAATTAACCTTCGCTGGCAGTACCAGTGACTGCAATTAACCCTGTGCTACCAATACCAGTATTCACTCCAGCACCAGGGATTCCAGGCTCAACTTGTCTTCTTGTCTCCTTCAATTCTGGTCCAGTCTCCTGGTGAATCATTCCGGCCTCCAGTCGTCCAGTCCTGTTCATATCCAGCATCCATCCTGGTCCAGTCATATCATGTATCCAGTTGTCCAGTTCTGTTCATATCCAGCATCCAGCCTGGTCCAGTTGTATCCTGTATCCAGTCTGGTACAGTCCTATTAAATATCTTGTCTCGTCCATAGTACACTAATAGCCTGTACAGTTCAGTTATACAACTATAAATTCATCATTCTGCTTCCAATACCAACTCCCTGGTGATCCATTGGTCAGGATACGGCTTTCTCTGCTGAAGCCCGGGTTCAATTCCCGGTCATGGATTGCTTTCGGTCTCTTCACCTCCCTGTATCCACCTACTCACACAGACCTCACACATACGCCGGGTTCACAAACTCATAGCCATGACAGTGCAGACTAGAGATGTGCAGGCTCTGATTTACTTTGATTTACTCTGATTTCAAAGCAGGATCTTATAGCCAATAAGATCCTGCTTTGAAATCAGTGTAAATCAGAACCTGCACAATTCAGAGATGGTCAAAATGGATCATTAAGCTGAACCGGGATCCGGCGGATCCCCTAGTGAAAAGATACGGATCTTTTAGGCAACTCCTCGGCTCGCTTTAAAAAAAAGGGGAATATACATGAAATATACATGACCGAGTAAAAACACTGATCGATCGCTGGGTGCAGAATCGCCATCTATGGCAGCCATCGATGGCATCTGCACCGATGGCCATCCCTGGCAGCAGCAGCTAATCTTTCTATCACTTGTAGTCAAAGCACTGTACTCAGTCTCCAGAGGTAGTACATCTTAGCTGCCACAGGTGGCAGCACTGAGTTCAAGAAAATGCATTGTAATGGTAAACGAAACTGAAACGGATCACCTTTTTGGGATCGGCGACTCACTCGTTCTTGATTGGGATCCGTTCAAAAGCTCCGGTTCGTTCCCGAACGACCCATCTCTACTGCACATCTCTAGTGCAGACAAGAACCGGGAACATACTGTAGTTGCTGTAATGGAATCCGTTGTGACTGTGAAGCTCTGCACAATTAATTCCTTTATAAGAAAGAAGCAGAACTGATACAAATCATAGGTTTAACCATATAGCAACCGTGGGTGAAAATTTATCTGGCACAGGGACACCAATTCATTGTCAATAATAAGGATTGCTTACACCATGTCATAAGGAAACATGGACATCAGTATGTTACATCTGCTTCAGGGGCATGTCACATATCTGTACAAGTAAACATGGCTCAGACATCTCACTGCCAATGGCCAGTTCGCCCGGGCACATGGTTATTCCTCTTTGAGTATGATGTCTACGTATTCATACACAGGTGGCAGTTTTTACCTCCAACAGGCATCTTAGCACAAATCCCGGCGGCTGTGGCATTTGTATATTTTGACACAGCCGCTGCATACGGGATCACAACTGCAAACAATTTTGCTGGCACCTCTGAATCCGGCCCACTGTTTGTCATAATAAATCCCTTGTCCTGTGTCGATTTTCCACCTTACTACCACTCAAACATTAATTGTTCAGAAACAAAAAAAAAAGTTTTGTGTTTAATTATGTGCCTTGATTGAATTTCACATGGTGAGGATTATGTATCTAGAAGCTTATTTGTAAGACTTAATAACAAAATCATTATTAGAACTAAGTTAATTGTATGGGCAAATTTCAAAGCACAAGGAATGTGATTAAAAAAAATGAAAAAGAAAATTAGTATTATTTTCCAAATGGCAAAACACTTATCCCGTGTTATGTGTCTACTAAATATAAAACTTATGATAGAGCTGCATAAACAGTGGAAAGTAGGCCAGTAATAGATCACTGGCCTTTGACCCCAGCACAAGTCTCTATGACTAGGGTGTTCCATCATGTGTGGTCAGCCCACTCTCTACTCTAGATGCCCATATACATCATAAGGAGAATCTCCAGGGATAATACAGACATATTGGGAACAGGCATTTACGTAAACACAGCAAAATAACACAATAGGTCATTGCAGGTCCATGCAAATTGGTACAAATAAGAGCACATGCTGAAAACATAAATCAGTATATTATGTGAAACTCTATTTTTAATAATGTGACAATAATACTAAACACAGTAAGCAACGGCCCTCAGGTATAATGTAATGGAATGAGAGCATGTTTTCTCAGTTGTGTTAAATACACAAGATGAGTAAAAGCCACAAAATCTGTAAATGGTTATTTATAGGAATTTTTGGAATTCCATATATAAGGCTTTATGGTAATGCTAGAATACATCCTCTACCTCTTGCTCTATAGCAGGGCTGGGCAACACCGGCCCTCCAGATGTTGATGAGCTACACATCCCAGGATGCTTTGCATTAGTTTTGCTATGTGGCCATGCTGAAACTGATGCAAGGCATGCTGGGATGTGTAGTTCATCAACATCTGGAGGGCCGGTGTTGCCCAGCCCTGCTCTATAGCCACGTGCCCGAATGCAGAAGGGTTAGGATGCCCACTTGAGCAGCTGCAATCATCAAAAACACCATAAGGACTTGCACTACCTCCATGGTGCAGAATTTCCATCACAGTATGGCCTCCAATGCGAGTAATACCCCTTTTAGACTGTACTCTTGACCCGGGTTATTGCCGGGTCGTTAAGCCACCAACCCGGGTCAAGGTGTGGTGTGAAAGCACCACCCCAGGTCGATCAGCCCAGGATTTCGACTCTGGTCACATCCACGCCTCTAACCTGGTACCAAGTTGAAATGTAAACGGGTAACCCGTTTCGAGCGTCCCCGTCCCGCATGTCCCAGCTCCTTCACCCCCCTTGATGCGCCACGGCTCAGCTCCGTCCCCATGTGATGTCAGCGACCCGGCAATAAGCCAGGTCATACGTGGAGCTTAAAAACTGCAAATGCCGAGTTACTCCTGGGATGGAGCCGTGTCCCAATCCCGAGTGCAACCCGGCCCTAGGCACAGGCATACTAGGCAATTGCCTAGGGCAGTGGTTCTCAAACTGTGGGTCCTGACCCCAAAGTGGGTCCCGACCTTCTCAGCATGGGGTCGAGACTCCATGTTGCTGACCATCAGGCTGATGACTTCCCTAATCTCAGTCAGTGATCCAAGTGCCTTGACGCTTCAGCCTGGGGGCTTAGCCCAATATCTGCAGATATATGCAACCAAGATCTCTGTATTATCTGATTATTATGTAGATATCTCTCACTCAGTGTGTAATTGGGATACAAAATGTTGTTTTCCTAACCAGAATTACCCCTCCCTTTTGGCACCTGAGTGACAGACCTCTGATTGAGCAGCTTACCAACAAAAGTGTTGTGCAGTGATCTAAGGAGTCTGAAAAATCTGTTGAATTTTTGTTATTTTAGACTCCTCCCATCAGTTTGTGCCTCCACAATGCTGCCATGTATGTGCTGTCTGCTGACTACACATGTAATATGATGACCTTCTGCAGTAACTTACTGGGGTCCTGTAATTATTTTTATTGTCTAATGGGGTCCCAGAGCAAAACAGTTTGTGGACCCCGGGCCTAGGGCATCAGCCTATGCCTAGTGGCGGCAGCTTCACCGGCGTCTGGAGTCTAATTTATTCCCCTGGCACTGCAGCCACACCTGCAACTTTTGCCAGGCCACCAAAGACACTCCATCCACACCAGTGTGCACCCCCATGTGACACGCGGCTCACACACACAAGTATCCTGGGGCTGGCTCAGTCTAACAGCGAGGTGCAGCAGTGGCAGTAGGACAGACTAGAGGTAGTAAGTTTCTTGGTAAGAAGGGATGGATCAGGGCTCCAGTGTCCATCACAAAGCCCCATGAGGATTCCCAGCTGGACGATTGGGTTGCAGGGCTGTTTGTCACTTGTGGCTCCGCCCCCTTAGCGCCTCACCTAGGACGGCTATTGAATGAGCTGATGCAGGCAGGGAGGAGAGGAAAGGAAGAGCATTTTCCAGCGTCCAGCAGAAATGGTGAGATCAGCAGCCTCTGATTATTTGCACTGTGCCCTCCTGGCGTCATCAGCTGGTGCCTGCCGGACAGGAGGGGACATGGAAAGTAAACAATCTGTGCTGGGCAGGAAGTTAGCGCTGTTATCGGCACCTGCTGTTATTGGCAGGCTGTATGTGGGTGTGTTATTGTGTACTAAGAGGGGGACATTTAGTGCTAAAGGGACATCATGTAACTTGCTGGGCATATTCTATGATTAAGGGAGATGGTCTGTCACGTGAGGGGCTATTCTATTTTAAGGGAGATGATAATCCATCTGAGTTCATGGTGGTTATTTATTGGTAGAGGGAGATGATGTATCTTAAGCTGTGTAGACACGGGGGCGATAGGGGCTGAAATCGCTGGAAATATGGTCGCTAGCGACCATATTGCCAGTGATTGGAGTGTACCCCGGCGATAAATCGCTGGGTGCGCGCTCCCGTTTTCAGCCCCGTTCTAATCGCTGGTCGCAGCCTGCGACCAGCTGATTACCTCTGCGGCACCGGCAGAGGTTCCCTTTAATCAGCAACCATCGTGTGTACGGGGCTTATGGGGGGTATATGTTGTGCTAGGGGAGTAGGTGTGTGTCTTATATCTGATGCACCTAACCAACCTTCTTCCCTTATCATGGTGCCTCCCCCATCATTTTCTTCTGGACTGTCCCATCACAAGAATATATGATTGATAACAGGTAAATTTAAGGAACCTCCCAATGGCACCCCTGTAGTGAGACACTGGGATACTAAAGCAGTGCGCATATGCAAAAGTTGGTGAAATGCGACGGCTTGACCAAGTGTGGCACTTCCCCCTTGTCTCTCGCCTAGTAGGAAGTGTGGTGTAATGTGATTAAGGAGTAATATGGTGTGGTGTAATGTAAATGAGAAATATTACAGTGTTGTGTTAATAAGGAGCGATATGTTGTGGTGTAATGTGAAAGAGGAGCTGTATGGTATGGTTTATTTTAAATAAGAAGCAGTGCATTGTTGTATAAAGTGTATAAGAAACAGTACAGTATTTTGTAATGTAAATAAAGAGTGGTACAGTGTGGTAATGTAAATAAGGAGCATTGCGGTTTAATGTAAATAATGAGTGGTAAAGTGTGGTATAATGTGTATACAGAGCAGTACGGTGTAATGTGAATAAGGTGCGGTATGTGAATAAGCAGTGGTATGGTGTGGTCTAATGTGAATGATGTGTGGTATGGTGTGGTTAAATGTGAATAAGGAGTGGTCAGGGCCAGCACCACCACTAGGCAGCTGGAGGGTGGTACTGATAGGCGAGGAGACCAGGAAGATAGCTGCAGCAGCAGCATGCGGGACACCCAGCCAGGAATTCAACCAAGCAGGGAGCAGCCACATGAGTCCGTACGCCCCCTGCCCCCCCTCCCTGCCTGGATCCCGCCAGTGGATTATGATTGGTGGGGCCCCCCCAGCTAGACAGCAGCAATCCTTGGAAGGCACCCGATGCCCTCCCCATGCTTATCAGCCGCAGAGAGCCCCAGGTGACCCCCCATCCGCACAACCCCCCACCCCCCTCCACCCGCCCGCCCGCCGAGGGGGGGGGGGCTGGGCAGCGGGCACCACCACAGACTACCGCACCCGCAATCCCCCCAGGGTGGGTGTCCCGTACTTGCCATACTACTTCCTGGTCTCCCCTCTGCAGTGTCAGAGCGTGGCGGGTCTGATATAGGTACTGTCCGTGGGTGGTGCCCGCTGCCCCCCGGTGGGCGGCTGGAGGGGGCGTGTGGGTGAGGGGGTCATCTGGGGCCCTGACAGGGCTTGCACCGGCCCTGGGAGTGGTACAGTGTGGCGTAATGTAAATATGGGGTGGTGTTATGTGAATAAGGAGCAATAGGTTGGTGTAAAGTGAAAAAGGAGCAATAAAGGTAGGATGCAATGTGAGTAAGGAGCAATACAGGGTGCTGTAATGTGAATAACAGACACTAATATGTGACATAATGGGTAGGGGTGCTGGGTGACAGTGGAACTAGTGGCAGTACTAGGGGGCACCAGCCAGAAACTTGCCTAGGGCATTAAATTGGTTAGGGCCGGTCTGCTTCTTAGTCCAAATTCACTCCTGCATCATGACCATAATTAGAAACAGTAGCATATTTAAAATGAGTGCAATGTGAGCACTACACACAGATCCCTGTGTGGGGGTACCACACCGCACACCATAAACCCATTTATTTAGTACTCACCTATTCAGAGTCCAGCATCTTCTATCCTTGGTGGCCATTTATCTTTGTGCATGTATGTAACATATGTTCTTCTGAATGAGGTCTTGTAGGGCCGGATGTAATGAGATGCAAGTCTGGTGCCAGTGTGGGATGCCGGCTGAACTTGGAGTGTTTTTTTAAAGGGGCAGTTATTTACAAGGCATAACCATGCCTTATAAGTGATTGCCCCTTTAAAAACTCCTCCAAATTGAGATGGCATCCCACACGTTTGCCAAACTCACGCTGCAATACATCTGGCCTCTGGTTTCGCTAGAGATCACTTATATGCAATATGGCCGTGCTGATGCAACACGGTCAGGACAGAGTTTTCTGGAGAGGTGAGTTACTGTAACACCTCTGTGACACTACTGTTGCATGGTAAGACATCCTACATTTTTGTGCGGTGGCGTCACTAGAGAGGGTGAGCCATATCCCATTGTCACCTGCGAGGGGGTGACACCAAAGTGCCAGCTCCTCACCACTGACAGGAGCTGCGTGCTGCACTATAACAATATGTGCTGCTCCTGCCACAGTCTAGGTGCTGCACTTACACTACTACAGCGCAGCTGCAGTGAACAAGAAACAACCCCATCAGGCTCTGCCTAGTTTTCCCCCATCCCCAACACTGAACTCGTTTCTTTCTTTTGTTTTATAAAAACTGATGTTTTCCATGATACAGTATTTGATGCATTGAGCTGAGCCTGCCAGTGACAGGACATCTGGACTTTGGATTGATATGAATTAGGTTGATATGGACAATAGGTTGACACAAGCAAATGGTCAACATGGTAATGGCAAGAACAAGAAAAGGTCAACTTTTTCATACTACGAATGGGAATTGTAAAGTGTGCCAAGCACAACAAGTCAATGGGCACAAAGCATGGCAAGGGTACGTGGTTCACTAATTGGGGGTCCACATGTTCAATTCTACAAATTGACAACAAAAAATTGTGTGAAACTCGTGTTGATATTTTCATGTGGCGACCATTCCCATGTCAAACTTTTGTGTGTCGACCATATGATTCATACTCATGGCACTACCAGGGCTGCCATAAGAAATTGTGGGGCCCAGGACTACCAAAACAGGCTACGCCCCATGGGGATGGGGCATAAAGTAGTGCATAAACCAGTTAAAAACATCATCACACACACACTATACATCAGCCGGCACAGTGTATTTCTGCTTTCAATCCTGATGTGGTGGGGCCGCGCATCGGGATTGAATCTACATCAAATGCGATTCAGACTATATAGTCCAAATCGAATAGAAAGTGACCCTCAATCACACTGTGTGTACACTACTTAAGGAACATGGAGTCCCTGCAGTAACAGGGGTGTGGTATAGGGTTCCGACACTCGGGATCCCGACAGTAATTAGCCTGACATTGGGATCCCGACTGGCCGGACTCAGACAGCATGGCGAGCACAAAAATGCTCCTTGTGGGCTGGCTGTGCTCGCCACGCTGCGGGCACGGTGGCTCGCTACACTCACCACCTACAGTATTCTATTCTCCCTCTACGGGGGTCGTGGACCCCACGAGGGAGAATAGCCGCTGGCTGATGGGAACCCGTCTGTCAGGGTTTTAACAGTTGGGATCCCGACATTGGATAAATGACTGTTGGGATCCCGACTGTTGGTACCCCGTCCGGCACCCCAGTAACAGAGTGAGGAGGCAACTCAGAGCACATTCCCCTCTCCATAATTTACCACACGGAGGGAGAACATGATGTCATTATTTATCCCTCTTTCATTCTGCCCAAGTCCTCCCCTCTGCCTGCACAAATGTATGATACACAGTGGCCCAGCGGAAGTCACAGCAGACTTGTGGCTCACAGCATTACCGATGTTCTATTTGCGGTACAGAATAAAACAAGCCAAATATCTTCTATCTACAGCAATGAAAATCTAGCTAAATACAAAATAAACTGTACCGACACAGCAATATCTCTGACATCACATATAACACTGATGGTTGCCAAGTAAAAAATCTAACATTCTGTGCCCATTTTTTTGTATTAATTATTTCATACACAGTATTTTCAGTTAGATGTATGATTAATTGTTACAATGGGCTGCATGCATAAGTAATAGTTAGAAGTCTATATTAATTAATTTTAGCATATCTTAAAATGTTAATGAATTCTGGATTTACCAAAATGTTCTTTTAATAATGATGATCTGCCAGAGCTGTTTAAATGTTACTTCCTACAAGCCATATGAACGGCATGTGTCACTTGAGTACACTTATGTTACTCAATGTGTTTAAAAACATGAGCGAGGCAAGTAACAGTTAACCACTTGGGGCTGATTTTGGATTGCAAGCAAGTCATCCTGCACGGAAATAAGAGTTAGATTTGGGTGTTTCATTGTTTCCGTGCAGGGTAATTACTGGCTGCTTTATTTTTACACTGCAACATAGATACCAGTTTGAAGAACAAACCCCACCCAAATCTAACTCTCTATGCACATGTTACATCTGCCCCACCTGTAGTGCACATGGTTTTGTCCATTGGAGAGTGATTGTGCCTTTGCGAGTGAACTAGAATAACCCCCTAAATGTGGATATTCACCAGTGGTGGATTTTATCTATGGTCTGCAGTAGTGCTAACCTCCTCCCCAGGTAAAATCTGCCACCCCACTCAGTGAAGTCCTAGCCAGCCATAGAAGTTGATGTTTTGCGCATACATGATTGCACTTTGGCTTCTTCGCTGACCTGGTCCCTCACAGATCCATTGCGCAGGTACTGGGACCATTGGCTGGCTGTCACCTCTTCTCTCCGGCCATGAAGGTAGTACAAGCCTCCTAAAAGTAGGTAGGAGATGTACATTAATCGCAGATCCATCTACAGCCCATGACACACTGACCTACAGATGGAGTCCCTCTTAACTATCTTCCTTAGGTCATGGCTCACCATGGCTAGCCATGGCTATTCTATTGTTCTCAACAGCAATACATTACATAGAACAATACAGTAGGAGATTAGCAGAGTAATCCTATTAAAGGGCTAGATGTATAAATACCCAGTTGGCGCCCACTTATACTGGGATATTAGCTACAATTTCTTATAGCTAAGTATGCTAGGCTTGGACAAATGCTCAGCGCAAAAAAATGAATTTGTGTGCAACTGAATTAGCCCATTGATCCTCTAGTTTTATAAAATAATCATGGAAAAGATTTATTACCCATTATTTATGTAGTACAAACACATAAAGTATGTATTTACAGATAATATTTAGCCATTTGCATTAGTCCCTGCCCCAGGAAAGCTTTCAAACTACAGATGTAGCGCCCCTTGTCCTTGCTCGGTGCCCACCAGAACCTCCCCTCTGGCGAGTGCCGGCCCACAGGGATGCCATTACACTGGGACACGTGTGCGTCTCACATGCACGCGCATCCCAGTCTCTCGGCGGCGTCCCTCCTCTTCAGGGAGATGGGCAGGGTCAGGGGAAGGGAGGTCCAGAAGGGAGACCGGCGGTGAGGACATGGGAGGAGCTCCGTTGCCATGGGGCGCGCAAGCTTCTCGTGCGCGTGCCCTCCCCTGGCTGGAGCTTGCAGGGGCTGGCGATAGTTTTGCCAGCCCCTGCAAAGATGAAGCTGGCTTTATCTGTATGGGGCAGATGTATTAAGCCTGGTGAAGAGAGAAAGTGGCGATAAAGTGGAAGTTGATAACACACCAGCCAATCAGCTGTGAAAAATGACAGTTGAAAGCTGGTTGGCTGGTGCCTGATCACCTTCCACTTTATCGCTTCACCAGACTTATCACCGGCCAATCAGCTCCTACCTGTGAAGTTACAAAAATTGGATGCGATTTGCTGCCGATTTACCATGATTTTCTGCCGATTTACATGCTACTCCATCCTTGCACACCCCCACTATCCAAGTTAGCCCGAAGCGCGGCGAGGGGCGGCGGTACGCGTCCTCCCGACCTGTTCATACCCCCACTATCCACGTCGGCATGGAGTTAATTTTATAAAGCGTGGCGAGCACAGCAGAAAATGACTTTGAAGTGTGGCAGCCCCGCGAGGGGACACGGATTACGTGACGTGTATTCCGCATCCCCTTGCGGGGCTCGCTGCGTTCGCCATGCTTCGGGATCGTTTTCCGTGTCCACTGGCAGGGCTCGCCATGCTTCAGGCTCGCTGAGCTCGCCATGCTTTATAAAATCAACTCCACGCTGAAGTGGATAGTGGGGGTATAAAGAGGTCGGGAGGACGCATAACGCGTCTGCTCGCCACGCTTCGGGCTGACATGGATAGTGGGGGTGTGCTAGGATGGAATAGCATGCAAATCGGCAGGAAATCGAGGAAAATGGCATTGTGGATCGAATCGACCGCTAAATCGTATGCGATATCGTATGCGATTTAGAGGAAATCGGGCGTCGTGATAATACACAAGTACCGATAAATCTTATGTGTAGCTGTCAGGTGCACATCGCTGGTGCTTTTTACCACCCAACTTCCCTTGAACACAGCTCCTTGGAAGTCCTTTTATAAAAATACAGTACATTGCAATTAATTTATTGAATATCAAAAAATCGGATGTAAGCCCTCCCGGGAAGATGCTGGGGGAGTGCAAGGGAAAACTGGTTCGGCTTGTGCCTCAGACAAGTCATTTATGGGGGCCTTAAGCTTAATTTCTTTGTCAGAAGTTGGGTTTGAATTGTGAGAGGAAACTAGAGTGCCCAGAGGAATGCCACTCAAACATGAGAGTATACAATACCCAAATAGATGACTGGGTCAGGGGCCTCAGGGCATTCACAAAGCACAGGTCTAGTGGGTGTTCCCATTATGCATAGTTAGTACCTACCAATTGTGGTCCAAGGAAGGGCAATCAGTGAACCAGTGGCAGGGTCATAGGTACCAAGGCTCATTGATGTGTGTGGGGAGCCAAGGCCAGTCCATCTGGACTGATTTCACTGAACTACTGCTGCACACATTACGGAAATAATTAATGCTGTGCCATTATCACGTGGCCCTACATTAGGCATTTATATGGCTCAGAGTGGTGCTGGTATCTGGCAGTGTTGGGGACCTCTAGTGTCAGTGATGCAGTGACCTGGTGGTTTTACTTTTGAATTATTATTAATTAATTAAAATTAGCTTGCAGTGGTTATGTTTTAGGACCGTTTTATGTTTATGTTTTTTGTATTTTAGTACGTTATTATAACATTTTACATCCATTTACTTAGCACTGCGGATTTTCTAAACTAGGATCCATTGGACTTAATTGATCTCCTCTGTGTTCATTTTGACACTTGGCACAGATATTGCTTGGGACACATATAGATATACTAGTAAGCCCACTCGAAGCAAAAACTTCAAAAGCTAGTCTGCCACCTTCTGTGTTCGTGCATGTGTGAGAAAGAGATGTAGTTTCACTTTCTACCAGCAGATTTGGAGACTCATGGGCGGTAGAAATATATATAGATGATAGTACATGGTATCCCTGCTGTCTCCAATTTATTTTGTTACAGGTGGCAGGGATCCAGGTGGCATCTTCAGGACGTTGGTCGGTGGCATCATCTGCAGTAGCATGTCACACAGATATTTATTTATATATGATTTATTAACACTTATTTATATAGCACACAAATTCTGCAGCGCTTTACAGAGAATATTTGAACATTCACATCAGTCCCTGCCCCAGTGGACCTTACAATATATGTTCCCTGCAAGAAAAGAATATCCAAGAGGGATATCAAGAAGTCTCCCGGGTGGGGCACAGCCTTCTGGTTCAACAGTAATATCACAGTTAAAACTGAATTTTAATATTTAAAAGAGGAGGTCTGTTTTTAGTCAGACCTAAACAACGTAGGACAAAGACACAACAACATCAAACATATATCAAATTCCCACTTATTTTTAAGGTGTGGGAAGCAAATAATTCATTGATTGTTAGAAAGCAGTGAAAATATCAGCTTTCCTGTCTGAGAATTCCTCTGAGTATCTATGTTCCCTACCACATGTACACACACACACAGACATTCTAGGGTGAATTTTGTTGGGAGTTAATTAACCTACCAGTATATTTTTGGATTGTGGGAGGACACCGTTGCAAACACAGGGAGAAGATGCAAACTCCACAGAGTTGGGAATCGGACCCATGACCTCAGTGCTGTGAGGCGGTAATGCTAACCATTACACCGTCCATACTGCCAGATATGAAGATATGAAGCATGTCACACAGATATGTAGCATTTTCGCACACATATGCAGATGTTTATCTGTTTTTTTTTAAGTGTCTTTTAATAAAAATACTTTATGTTATATTTAGGATAATTGTGTGTTCTTTAATTATTGTTGATATAATTTGAGGCTAATCATTATGGATTATATATACCATTTATCTCCAACACCTCCTTCCCCGACATTCCATCTGAAGATACCACCGGTGCAAAGATCTAATTTATATTCATCTCCTTCCACTAATAGTAATAATATTTTGTTCAAGTTTATATAAAATAGATATATCAGGCATCATGCGTGTTGCACAGCTGATGTAGCTGTGAACAATGCCAGTCAAAGATATATGGCTCGTACATACTGGTCGATGGTGTCTGAGACAACTACATGTTGACATCTATTGAGACAGCACCTTGACCTAGTTGAGTAGGTGACCAGAGGCGTGCAGAAGCAGAGATAACTGCAGAGACAGATGCTGTTGAGTAATATGCTATGTCAAGCTCAGCATGTCAGTATAGACCATGCAGAGCTGCAGAGACATTGTATGCAACCTAAAACTGAATCTATACTGTGTAAAAACTATGAATGACTTGGAACTCAATACCGAAGACCATAGCACAATGACCTGTTACTGTACGTGTGTGTGATAACCATGTCTACAAAGAGGATTGGACTAGGGGCATGCACATTTCAGTTCTGGTAAAACAATAGAATCTAGTGCACAGCACAGCAGTGGCATAAGTTTGTCCCAGTTGCCCGAGACAAGATAAATGTTGGGGCTCCCAAATAGCTCAATCAGTAAGGTCATGGGTTCTAAGAGTTGCTGGCGTCACGTGACATCAGCCGTCTGCCGCAAGGATGCATGGGTACGCCTGTGTTCACATGGGTATGCCCAGTTTTTCCATGGGCATGCCCACCATTTCTGGCGAATTTGGACCTGTGCTATCAGGTCTGAATTGCCCCCAGTAACTTGTAGCCTACAGAGAAAAAAGGGACTTGATTCTCACTTAAAGTTACAAATTGGGCTCAATCCTATTCAGGGTGCGATGTGCTGTGCAACTGCACCATAATTTGCGGCCTTTGGACAACGGAACCTGAATTTGCAGCCACTTCACACAAAGAGTCCTACAGGGCAGCAAACCCTTATGTGTGAAGTGTGGCCGCTATCACGCACTCACACCACGAGTACATCACACAGAACTGGACTGACCCCGAAGTTTTTAGTAACTTCTATACTCTGGATATCTAGATGCCTTTTGAATTCATTTGAATTATTTCACTGATTTCTTTCTATTTCCAGAACTCATTTTAAGAAAGAAAAATGATGCCCCCCAATAATAAACCTTCGCAATTATCACAGAATACTGTAAATTCCACTTCTGTTTCCAATGGTACCATAGAAGAAGAAACACCTTTACATCTAGGCCCGTATTCTGGTTTACTCGCAAAGGCAAATTCCTTCTCAAATGGACAAAACCATGTGCACTGCAGGGGGGGTAGATGCTACGTGTGCAGAGAGAGTTTGATTTGGGTGGGGTTTTACTTCAAATTGAGATCTATATTGCAGTGTAAAAATAAAGCACTCAGTATTTTCCCTGCATAGAAACAAAAGAACACCCAAATATAATTCTCTCTGCACATATTACATCTGCCCCCCCTGCAGTGCACATGGTTTTGTCCATTTGTGAAGGCATTTGCCTTTGCGAGTGAACCGGAATAAGGGCCCTGGTGTAGGCTAAGTCTCCCTTCTCTTCAATTTGCATGAATCTGCTTATTACTGTGACAAGACAGATAAAAGGGAAAGCATTTTTCATAAATGTCTACTATGATATATATATATATATATATATATATATATATATATATGTTCATTTGTGGTGGAAAGTCCCCTTTAAAACACATGTGTACGTCATTGCATGACTAAGAAGTATGTTATATGATTACCACATTTCTTATTCATTTACCAAAACAAATTAGTTTGACTCCCAGAATTAATTTTACACAGACTGAGCCACTTCTATGATGAAAAGGCAGAGCAGATGCGGGATAGGAACTCATTTTACTTGCTCAAACTTTCATAAGCCAGATTATGATAAACAGCGAAGTGTTGTGTACATTTTCTATGATTAACAGCTACGTAATCTTCCAAATTCTTGATTAGAGGTGCCACTATGCACGAGGGAATTTTCGTTTTTGGAGATTTGTATGTTAGCTCATCCAACAGTTTTCCGAAATAGTATATATATTTTAAAGGGTATTTTTTTTATACACATGAATTACTTTTTTTTTATGTTATTTGAATGACTCTCCAAAGACAGACCTGTAAATGCCTAATATTTAAACAGAGTTATTGTCAAATTTATTTTTGTATAATATAATTAAATGTCTGTTTGGGCACATACATTAGCGAAGTGGATCCGGTGATCAAAAGAGTATAATTTATGAAGCTGGAAGATATAATTAGGTTATTCTGTGTTTCATCATTTAAAGCTATAAGCGAGAATTGTGTTGTGTGTTAATTGGCATAGACACTAAGTCAGCTATGGTTCACGCAGGATCATCTGACACAGAAGTGGAGGGAAATTGATGATTTGCACTGAACTGGCTGGCTGTTAGGCTATTGCTCTCAGTTTGTGCTCTTCTAATTAATGCTCCAAGGTTGCCAACTCAACAACCCCCAGCAAGTCCTGTGGATACGCCTTGCACAAGCTCAATAAGTCACTCTGACAGACCCATCTGTGCTTATGTGGTGAACTTGAGCATTATATTTTAATGCCTTCATATAAAACCACTACACATCTGAAATGGCTAAGGGTTGAACTGTTTTGCACTAAATCAGACTTTCAACAGAAAGTAGTGTCCGCGGACAGAGCTCCCATTTGTACAGTGCCTGTTTTTCATCAAAGACAAGTTATTTGTTAGCATCAAATTGTTTCTCTTCTTATCCGGCCTGAATGAACTTTCATTTTTTTTTAAATGTTCACTGGGCTAATTGCTGTCAGATATGGCTGCTTAATGATCATTTGTATCTAACATTGCTCCTTCCCCAGTCAGTAGAGGTGTCAGGGCTCCATAGCAGGGACCTACACAGTTTGGGATACATCTTTATACCTTAAATGCAATGGCTCCTCTTCCTGTGTTGACAACAAGGAATGCAAGTTAACTGCTGGGTAAATGTATCCTGCCTTGTGAAGAGGGGAAAAGTTGACCATCATTAGCAGCAGTGGCTTAACAGTGGCACTGCAGCCCAAGCATTGGCTTGGGGGAGTCGGCACTGTGCATGGTCTTTACAGATTCCAATGGGTCTGGCCATCCATATGGAATCTGCTGAAAATGTCCCTCTAAAAATGGCCACTGCTTTGAAGGAGACAGGTACTAAAGGTCCTGCTGGACAGATGGATGGATGCAAAAGGTCCCACTGAATAGTTTATATATAGCCATGTAACCCACTGTTAACATGCTAAAAACCATTGGCAATGGATAAGAAACCCCTGGCTATGGCATGTAACCCCTGGCAAAAAGCACGATACCCCAGGCAAATCGCATGCAGCTCCTGTCAAAAAATCCAATAAATGTATGGGGGTGGGGTGGCAGATTTTTTTTTTGGCACGGCGCGCAAAATTTGTAGTTACGCCATTGGTTAGCAGTCAGCTTATATGTAGCATTTTATAGAATGTACTTGATACTTGACCTCTTCTCTACTGTTTAGAAGCCTTTATAATGTATGCTAAACAAAATCCATTGTTGTGCAGGTTGCCCAATTCATAGTGTATCGATCTGTTTCAGAGGTGGCACTGCTACGACCATTGTTTGTTGGATTGTGGAGTTGTGGGAGCAATAATACTCTAATAGTAGTTTCAGCCTTTCACGTTTGCTGGGTTGTTGCGGGGTACACACTCTACCAACTATGCTCCATTGCGTTTACCATTGACATTGTACTGTCTTTATGTGCCTTTTCTCTCTCTGAACAGGGCCTCTGTGGAAGCAGCAGCAACACTCCCATTGCATGCCCATGAAATGGACTTTTTTTGCTCTCACGTTTGGCAGAATCAAGCTTGCAATATCCACAGAGCATTCTGCTAACTTTGGGTGTAATGCCTCTTTGTAAGGAATTGGACAGCCACAAGGAAGTGACTGTAGATCTCCACTTATATAAATAGTCAAAGGCAGCAGGAGGCATCTGTAGGAGAGAGACACCTCCTGCGTGGTTTTGTGAGATTGGATAGCGGTAACTGAACATTCAGACTCAGATCACCATCATCGGATCCAGACACCCAGGTCCAGTCAATCTGCATTCTGTGCATTTATTGGCTGTGGAGTGTATCATTAATGAGAATGTCCAACAGAGTTTGGAGCAGATGAGTAAATCCATGTTTGATAGTCAAAAGCTTGCACATAACACATTTCAGCTGGGGAATGTTATTAGAGTGTTAGGAGAGGTGTGCGCAAGGACCTTGTTGCAGGCACCCTGCTGTCCTGTTTGCCTCCTGTGAACTAAGTCTTCACCTATTATGACCGCGTTCGTGGAGGTAGATTAGTTCCACCCCCACCTGGTGCCACCAGGTCTTTATTGAGGACAAGGCTGCTACAGGAGGCAAAGTGGAGACTAGCAGGCCTGAATGCACACACCTTCTAAACAAGCTGACAAATGCAACAATGCATGAAGATGTTACCAGGGAAATTATCCCACCAGACAAATATATGTAACAGTACACAAGGTGGTAATGTAGTAAAGAAATATACAGTGGGATGCAACAATGCAAAAGATGACACCAGAAAAATAATCAAAGACTAAAGCAAATATCTCCTGACTTATCTGAAGGATGGAATAGTAGATCAGAACAGGAGATATGCACTGCAATCGACTGGGAGATGGAATGCTGCAGAAGGTACCAGGGACAGGATCAGGAACATGCAGACTGAGGGACCAAGCAAGGCTGGGGCTCAGGACGCTATAACCGGCATCCATTACAGATTGCCCCTGGTTTTTATTTGAATTACCCCGCCTACAGGTGTGGGTAATGTGCTGCTGCTGCTGGCACCGGGCGGAAGTTCAGGGCATTGCCTAGCAACGCTCCTACACTTCCCCGCTGCCAATCACAGGGAGGAAGTTCGGGGCATTGCCTAGCAATGTCCATGATGCCTACCTGCTGCCTGCCTGGAAGACACCGTCCACCATTAGCCCCTGTCCCCGAGCCTCCAGAACACGACAGGTGCAGAAGCGCTATAGTGGGTACAAGGGGTGCAACTGCTGTGGGGCCCACAGTCTTAGTGGGGCCTGGACTCAGGTTATAATTTTGCATACCAATTTCCCTTATTTGCCTTCTAAGCAATTGGGTCTAATCTATTGCCCAGTTTGAATTATGTGCCTTATTTAGATCTGAGCTCAGTACAAATTTGTTTGGAAAATAGGCAAAACCATGTGCACTGCAGGTGGGGCAGATGTAACCTGTGCAAAGAGAATTAAATTTGGGTGGGGTGTGCTGAAACTGAAATCTAAATTGTAGTGTAAAAATAATGCAGCCAGTATTTACCCTGCACAGAAACAAAATAACTCACACAAATCTAACTCTCTGCACATGTTGCAACTGCCCCACCTGCAGTGCACATGGTTTTGCCCATTTTAAAAACAAATTTGTACTGAGCTCAGATCTGAATAAAGGCCCTATGTGACATTAAATTTTTAGTAATAGGACCATGTGAAGCAGATGTTCTAATGGTAAGAGGGCATTGTAATGTAGCATAGTGTAAATTGGAGGCTATTGTAATGTTTCATAATCTAATCTGTTTATTGTAATGTGGAATGCAATATAATTTTGCATAAAAAGTACTGAGGGTACTGTAATGTGGCACAATAAAAAATGGAGACACTATTATGTGGCATAATATGAACTAGAGTACTGTAATCTTTCATAATTTCAACAGGAGGGCACTCTAATGTAGCATAGTATGGACAGCGGTACTGAAATGAAAATAGGTGGCACAACATGAAGTGAATGCACTATAGATTGGAATCAGAGGCGGGCTGGGCCGGGGGACAGGGTGTCATGTGCCACCCGGGCCGCTCTATCAGGCACTGCTATGGACAGCCTGCTTGTTTACCTCCTTCTCCTGTAGTTGCGACTTTCAGAACATAGCTGCATCTACAGTAACATGGCCCCCGGCCTCCTGCATGAGGACATGCCCCGGATAAATAGGGGAGGGCTGTGTGTGTTAAATTAATTCTGCAGTGACTGTCAATGCTTGGGTAACGTCATGACGCCGGCGCGACCCACCCCTGCATCTGCTGTGGACTCGAGGAGGAAGAGCCAGCAGGTGGACCATGGAGGTTGAGCCAGGCTGTGGCAACTGCGCAGGAAAGCGGGGAGCCGTAGCATTGGCATTGCAGCACATACAGACCTGGAGTCGGAGGCCGGCGAAAGTTCAAAGGCATGTTATTATTATGCAGGGGGAGCAGGCCTGTGGTGTGCTGGTATTATTATTATAAAGGTGGAGCAGCCTGTGGTGTCCTCCTGTTACTAGGCAGGGGGGGGGGGGAGCAGCCTGTGGTGTCCTCCTGTTATTATTATGCAGGGGGCGCAGCCTGTGTTTGGTGTCCTGGCATTATTATTGTTATATTACAGGGGGAGCAGCCTGTGCTGTCCTCCTGTTATTATTATGCAAGGGGAGCAGTCTGTGTGGTGTCCTGGTATTATTTTTGTTATTTTACAGGGGGAGCAGCCTGTGGTGTCCTCCTGTTATGCAAGGGGAGGGGAGCAGCCAGTGGTGTCCTCCTGTTATTATGCAGGGGAAGCAGGCCTTTGGTGTCCTGGTATTATCATCATTATTATACAGTGGGAACAGAATGTGGTGTCCTCTTATTATTATGCAGGGGAAGCAGGACTGTGGTGTCCTGGTATTATTATGCAGAAGGAGTAGCCGCGGTGTCCTCCTGTTATTATGCAGGGGGAGCAGACATTTGGTGTCCTGGTATTATTATTATTATTATTATTATTATTATTATTATACAGGGGAAGCAGCCTGTGGTATCCTGTTATTATATGGGGGAGTCTTGTTATTATTGTTATTATAATACAAGTGGAGCAGCCTATGGTGCTATTATACAGGGTGAGCAGCCTCTGATATTATTATACTCCAATATATATATATATATATATATATATATATATATATATATATATATATATACAGAAGGGGCTGGCTTCATCTTTGCCATCACACCAGCCCCACCAGGGGGCGCGCGCATGAGACGCTCGCGCGCCCCCTGGGCAACGGAGCCTTCCTGTGGTCCCGGCCGCCTCCCCCGCCGTCACCGACCGTCGCCCTCGCTGCCCCGAGCGGCCCCCTAACCCTGCCCGTCTCCCTGAAGCGGAGACGGGCAGGGACACACAGTGTCCCCGCCGAGAGACTGGGATGCGCGTGCGTGTGCGTATTCAGTGAAGCCCCTGCTGCCGGCGCTCACCAGCGGGGAGGGTCTTGCGAGTCCCGACCAAGGATGGCAGGGGCTTCATCTGTATATATATATATATATATATATATATATATATATATATATACTGTATATATACACACACACACACACACTCCAATCGGTATAATCAATTCCAGTCCTAATCTTTTTTATTAATACGAAAAACGAATAAGTAACGCTGTTACTTATGGGCCAGTGCGCTGGATTTGCCCCCCAGGCTAAAAGTTGCCAGCCAGCCCCTGAGTGGATTATTATGAACTGGAAGCACTGTATGCCATAATGTGGACTGGGGATACTGTGTGGCATAATATGTACTGGTAGCCCTACAATATCTCATCATTTAAACTGTGGAACTACTGGTTCATAAAGTACAGTAAACTAGGACACTACTATGAGGAATGATATTATCTAGGGTACTACTATGAGGAATTATAGGTACTTGTGTATTATCATGGCGCCCATCGCATCGCAGACCATAAGGCATGCGTTGGTATGCGATGCGATGCGATGTTCCGCGATGTCCCCCGATGTCATACAATGTTAAAATTGTATGGCATTGTATATGGCATACAATGCCATACAATGCGATGCGATTATAAATTGTATAAGCACCCTAATGGGGGCTTACAATGTTAAATGGACCCCCACGCCACCCCACTATGAACGTGAACCCAAAGCGTGGCGAGCGCAGCGAGCCTGCGAGGGGCGGCGGTACGCGTCCTCCAACCTTTTCATACCCCCACTATCCACGACGGTGTGGAGTTGATTTTATATAGTGTGGCGAGTGCAGGGAGCCACCGAGCCTGAAGCCACACTATATAAAATCAACTCCACGCCGACGTGGATAGTGGGGGTATGAAAAGGTCGGAGGACGCGTACCGCCGCCCCGCGCGGGCTCGCCGCGCTCGCCACGCTTCGGGTTCACGTTCATACTGGGGGTGGCGTGGGGGTGCATTTAAAATTGTAAGCACCCATTAGGGTGCTTAAAAGCACCCATTAGGGTGCTTATTCAATTTAAAATGGTATAGGGGGCTTAAATCGCATGAAAAATCGTGCAACTTAATATCGGGGGCGCCGTGATAATACACAAGTACCGAATTATATTATCTAGGGAACTACTATGGTCCTCATAATTAATCAGGGAACTATTATGGGGCATAACATTAAAAACTGCTGTGGAGAGGTGTCTCTAGAATTATTGGGACATCTGCCCTTTCTGTAAGTAGTTACGGGGCCCACAAAGATCTGGTTCTGCCCCTGGAATTTTGTCTCTATGATGCATTTATTGAAGTTTATATTTCCAGCTTTGGAATAAATTCATAACACAGCAGACAGTAAACATTAATAGTAAAAAAATACCAATAATCAAAAAAATGATATACAGTATTCCTAACTCGAACAATCATTGTGGGCTTTTATGGCTGATAAGGTGTTAACTGCTGTTTTTATGAAGCATAATACTGAATTCTCTAATGGATAATTGCAGTGAAAACATTTTTTTACATTAATATATTGTTGAAACATTTTCCAATCCGATTTACTGTTTGCATTTCAATGAAATGGCTTAAGAGAAAATATTTTTTTAGAAGGTAATTAGAATGATGTGGAAAGATAGGTTTTCAGGTAATGTTAATATTAAATATGGTAATCTACATTTCAGTTCACACATTTAATAAAAAGTGTAATTTTCCATTTGTTTTCTAGGTGCCTATTAATAAGATAGAGGGCTAGTACCGGTGGGAGAGCGTTATTCCAAGTGTTTGGTTACAGGCTATCTTGTAAAGAGAAATTAGAACAAAATTGAGCTGCGAGAGGTTATGTAATTTTATTATGATTTTATAACTTCAGTTTTTTAATCATTTAGTTTTTGTTGCACTTATAAATTATATAATCACATTCACTGCACTTGGTGGAGTGTTTTCCAATTCTCACTAAAATTAAATGATGATTGCATGAAATAATCTGCTAAAATCTCTGCTACTTAACGTTCATTTATAAAAATGGATGATTCTTGGATTACAAAGGATCCAATATATCATATAACTACTGTACATATATATTGAGCAGGATCTGTCCATGGTACTGATACCATGTTTTCCCTTTACCAGGGCACCCAGAGGCTATTCGCTGACAAAAAGTGGTATAGACTGTACCCAGGGTTGACCAGCAAGGACTCTCAGCTCTTCCCGGGCTACATTCAGCCAACCACTGGAAAGCAGTACAACAACAAGTGTATAGACTGAACCCAGGGTTGACCAGTAAGGACTCTCAGCTCTTCACGGGCTACATTCAGCCAACCACTGGAAAGCAGTACAACAACAAGTGTATAGACTGTACCCAGGGTTGACCAGCAAGGACTCTCAGCTCTTCACGGGCTACATTCAGCCAACCACTGGAAAGCAGTGCAACAACAAGTGGTACTGTATAGCCTGTACCCAGGGTTGACCAGCAAGGACTCTCAGCTCTTCACGGGCTACATTCTGCCAACCACTGGAAAGCAGTGCAATTGACATGGGAACATATTTTCAATCCCAGGTAAATATCTTATTAATGAAAGCTTATGTTTATTTAACATAAAGCACCACTAGATCTGTAGTACCTTTATGAAAGGATTCAAGCAATCAGATGATCAGTGAGGATGTGCTAATGGGAAAATATGGTAAAGGAACTGTTTTTGGGGGTTTAGAGCATTTCCCATATGTAATAAGCCCCAGCCACCAAGATTCTGATGCGCTGGGTAATGCCAGCAAAATCTGGTGTTATCCTATAGAAGCCTACAAGGTTCTATGTACAAAGCCTTATAGGTAGATAAAGTGGACAGGGTGGTGTTTTCCTCTTTTATTTACTATTTCTAAAATGGTGGGGATGGATGGTTGGTGATGCAGCCTCTGCCAATCTCCATATCAGATCCCCTTCTCTTAGTGGCATTATAATGATTTTTTTCTCATATATACAATATAAACACAGAGAGAAAAAGTACAAATATTGTCTTTAGGGAAAAAATAGAAAGTAATCAGATTGGTCACAAATATCGTCTTTGAAACAAATAACAAATTACAGAAACTGTAGAAAAATGAGCTCCGGGAAAAGACAAAAATACTGAAAAATGAGTTATGGTCGGTGCTGACAAGTTACTGAAAGAATTTGAAAAAGTGAAGAAGACAATCTGGTAACGATGAACTGGAAGAGGTGGTTGTGTAGGCGAGGAGGAGTAGTTGAAAAGATGAAGGGTTTGTCCTGGGATGCTCCCGGCAAGAATATAGGACTGCGGCAGGGTGGACCCGGCCAAGTTTGAGATGGAATAGGCAGGTAAGAGAGTGAGTTGAGGTGTAACTGAAGGTCTAACAGGCTACCATGCATAAGGACAGACTGGGCAAAGAACAAACAGGAGGACCGAATAAGAACTGCACTGTAGAGTTTTTTCACTGACACCAAATAGCCCAGTCAGCCCCTCTAAATACCCTGAGGGCAGATGCCATTCATTGTCAGACAGTAGAAGCTGTACAGAGCTCTAGCTGGCCCAAATTTAAGATAATTGCATCAGCCTCCTGGCACCCCACTGACCTGTGGACCACGCCAGAGACCCGAGTAAGCCGCCATATCCCCGTGATGCCCCTCACCCAGGGCCGAATTAACAATGGGCTTGATGGAGCTACAGCTCCAGACCCACTCTCCATTTTGTAGATGAGGACTGGAGCTTTCCAACGAGCCCAGCCCCGCGTTGCTAGCCCCCCGGAAACCACCAGGCAAACCTGGAACGTTTTCCCCATAGGATAACATAGGACTCGCTAATTCGCTAATAACCCCCACCCAGTTCCGACGGCTGACAGTCCCCCCCCCCCCCGCATCACAGAAACTCGAGGTTGATCTCGTTTGAACCAAAATCGCTGGACCATCACTACCAGGCTGGTTCATATGCGTTAATTGGTACCAGAGATATTGCAGGTAAACTAATTTTTTCATTTCTTAAATGTAATTTCATGGCTGTTCATGTTCTTTGAGGACAGATTTCTCTGAAACCAAACGGCCCAATTTCATGGGACCAAAATAATTTGAAGCCCACTTAAAAGTTCTTCAATATGATAGTCTCATGTAAATGGGTCAATTCATTCCAAAGATATAGCCGATATAGCCAGTTAAAGGGAAGGGGGGGGGGTTTCTCTCCCCTTCACACCAGAAAATGCATTGACTAGGCTGGTGTAGAAGGGGCCAGCCCTGCATGATCCTGGGACCATATTCCCGGGTAAATACCTGCATTTTCTGGTGTGAAAGGGGTATTATTTCAAATAGCCGGGACCCGCAGTGCTCTGAATATAGCCGGGCAGCCCCCACTCTCTGCCCGGCTGTCAATGGCTGCCATTTCTGCCCGGCGGTGTCTGTCCCCCAGTTACCGTGAGCATGTATTCCCCCTTGACAATGACCATGTAATCCCTGGCAATGAGCATGAAGCCCCTAGCAATGAGCCCGTAGGTAAGCAGCACTTATGTAGCATAATTTTTACTAGGCATTATGGTGTTTGGCATAATACATCATGGAAATTATGGCGTGTGACGTAACATGTAATGGGCATTATGGTGTAAATTTTTAATGCACGCCTTTGGCGCGCAATGTCCCTGTTTGTGAATCATATTGTGAATTTTGTCTCAATCCGTTTGGTATGGTGTGTATTTTGGCTCAATCCATGTGGAAAAATGCCTTAATCTATGTGGCATAATGTGAATTTTGGCTCATTCCATGTGCATAATGTGTAAGAGGCAAGTATAGAATAAGGGGGTTACTATTGTGTTGCATGACTTGTATAAGGGGTATATGGTGTGGTAAACTTAGGTGACCACATAAAATGTGCTGAAATGTTGTCTACCAAGTTTTAGCTTTCAGTATTTTTTTTATGACTGGAGTGCCGCCTCACCCTGCAAGTAACTTATTACATCGGCATCCTGCGGGTGCACCTTTGGAGGGCACCTGGCAATATATATCCTGTGAGTGTCGAAATTTGTAATATATACATATACAAACAAGGAACAAAGAGGGGGCACTCACGGATTTGAAAGTGAAAAAATCTTTAGTGAAAAGATAAAACCGACGTTTCGAGGCTACTGGGCCTCTTTTTCAAGGTGTGGACAAAGATAACAAAGTGTGCAAAGTGGCTTAAATAAGAACTAAACAAACACGTACCCTGCTTCAGGTGTACCGGCGTCTCCCATCCACACGCTGTCTCCGGAGAGCGTTTCCGGGTTCTCCCCGCGCGACACTTCCGGTGCGTGGTACAGGATGACCTCCGTCCGTCAGAGCGGGCAGTTGCCATGGATACATATCGGACGCTGAATGCGGCATCCGGTTACCTTGGATTCTCTCCATTCAAACCTTTGACGGAGCGGGAAACCTGTTGTCGGGTGAAAACAAAACCGTGCAAAATTAATGACAATGTGTACAGCGTGACTTAAGAGTCCACCAATGCTCTCAATTGCGGTGGTCATGGATGAATTACATAATCATGCGTGATTTGGTGTGATGTGTGACGAAGGAAGAGTGAGAGAGATGTGAAATAAAAAATGAGTGTTAGAAAATCGTTAAAAGGTTGTTAAAAAACAGCTATATGGAGGGGAGAACTGACTCTGTAGTGGCCCATAGATGCTAAATAGTTGTAGAGAGTCATGCTGCAATGTAAGTCGACTAGGCGAAGCCAGACGCTGCTGGCAGTGCGTCTATGTGATGTCTGGTATATATATATATTTAATTAATTAGTTGAAAGTACAAAGATACACCCATGAGCAAACCACCCAACCAGAACACTGGTCACGCTTCCCACATTATTAGGTCCTGGCCACAACCCCTATTATTGCGCATAATAGGCCCTTGATGATTTTCAGCTCCAGGCCCATTTAGACCTTAATCTGGCACTGAGCGTGGTGTGCACGCTGAGGGTGTTTGCATGCGAACGCCCAGCATTTCCTAGGTGTACCCACGGAAACGTGAACGGGGGTGGGTTCCTGCCTTCTGGAAGTGGGCAGCTGTCAGCTGCCCACCCTGAGCTAGGAGCAGCTAATCTACTGTAAATCACGAGGGTGTGATTAGCGAGCACCTGAAAAATCATTTGATGGTTGTCGACCGTCAAATGATTTTGGGCTGGCACACAAGGCTATAAATGGATGTTTATACAAAACATCCATTGGCAGGCCTGCGTGGACATTCGTCATCCAGCGCGGGTGTTGGTTGTCTCGCAACCCAGAATGAGGGCCCTTGTGTGAATGAATAAATATCAGTCTGCATGCTAACCTGATATATGTACTGTCTTTACTTTTCCCTTTGGGTTCTCCTGGGTTGCTACCTGCTATTGGACGTCTGTTTGAAGGAGCATCACAATCCATTATTAAGAGACAGTGCTCCACGGTTTATTTATTGTTCTGAGATGAAGTGTCCTAATGCTCGGAGTAGGGTCCCAGTCATGTCCATGTATTCTTCATCCCATCCATGAGTGGACCAGATGAGACAGCCATGTTTTTACCGTTGATAGAAATTGAGATTTGTAAGAGAACATCTGTAGGCGTAGGCACACAGATACTGCTAAAAAGTAATCCCGGTGAATGTTATCCTTAAAAAATAATTAAGTTTAAATAATGCAGACAATGTGTACAGTGTTTTATGTCATGTATTTAGTACAAAGGAATACAAAACTGGCATTAAACAATTATTTTCTGAAAATTCCGGCTTCTAAGAAAACAGATTAAGATGTCTGTTCATGTTACTGTTGTTAAATTGGCACATTAATGTAGCTTTTATTCTGAAGGAGTGTTGGGGCTTTCTGCTCTGGAAGACTACTTTACTTTCCATCAAGTGTTCAACGACATTTTCAAACAAAGTACAAACAAACCTTCCCTGACAGAGTAGTCAGAAGCGATGCTATAAAGCCAGAATGCTATGCCTGGAAATGGGAACAAATCATTGCCTTTAATGGCTTGATGTTTAAGTATGCAAACAGTTACATTTACAAAATTGCACAAACTGTAAAACAATATGAACCTGTTTAAAGCCCTGTACACATTGGGCGACTTTAGCCTCATGCTGAGCGATGTAGTTTAGCACAGATCACTCAACACACATTGCTGACACACATGCTACAGTATGCACCAGCGATGTGTGCTGAGTGATCTGTGCTACTCAGTTTCTTGACCCACATGTAGTACAATCTGACTAGATCTTGACTACATATGGTCAAAATCTGAGCAGGCGATAGCAATGTGTGCATCACCATCGCTCGGGTGCCGCAGCAGGTCGCCGACCATTGAATGATTTCTTCTGCCTTCACAAATAATAGTCAATGAAAACTGACTCTTATTTGCAACCGCCGGGACAAAGACGGACGGGCAGCTGACGTCCTGTCACGTACTGCTGGGTGTTCCCATGGACGACCCCAAGATACGCCACTGTCTGCCCCCGGGCTGCACCGAACCTTTCGAATGGCTCTGCAACTAAGCAATTCACTGAAGGTGTTTGCTAAGGGGACCCGCACATGCGCATAATATACCATGTACATGCGCAGAACACCAAATGGGTGGGGGTACAATGAAGAGGTACTCTGTGCTGGGCTCAGCTATTATATGCAACACTATTTCTATTGCACCAATACGCCAACCCTCCACCCCTGCTCCGCACCACTACTCCCACCCATCATATCTTACCCTGCTCCTCAACATTACTCCCTCCCTGCTCCACACCACTACCATGCTTGATAGGGAGGGGTCCCCCAGAGATATCTGTGTATGGGGCCCGAAGATTTCTGTTGCCAGCCCTGCTTACATTCTAAAGGGGAAGGGCAGACACACATGAGTGATATAGGTGGGGGAGACAATGAGCAAGGAACCGTTTGAAGTCTTGTAGAAAGGATGACCACCTTATAGGAAGAAAGAGATAGTTCCAAAGGTAGGGAACAGCACATGCACTATCTTGGAGTGGAGTGGGAGGAAGTAGTTAGAAGGAAAGGTTGCATTCATTTGTGGAGCAAAGTGGTCATCAGGTGGGAATGTGATGGACTAAAAGGTTAGAGATGTGAGCTGGGAAGCAGCATTGAGGACAGATTGGAGTGGAGAGAGGTGTTAGGCAAGGATGCTAAAAGAAGTTTACATTAGTCCAATCTGGAGTGAATGGGTGAGGGTTCTGGTTGCCACCAGGGTAAGAGAGGGTCTGATCCTGGCAATATTTCTTAGATTGAAATGGCAGAACAGCAAAATATACTGAATTTGTGGTTTGAAGGAGAGGGTGAAGTAAATTAGGTAATTCCAAGATAGCAGGCTAGAGATGATGGTGGTGATGTAAAAAAAATGAAAACATAAATGTTGGGGGTAAGTTTACTTAGGAGGGAGGGAATATGGTCAACTTTGTCTTAGAATTACTACTTTTAAAAAAGGGGTGGAACATCCAGGAAAAAATAGCAGAGATATAGCATTGAGAACAGAGGGGAAGAGGTAATGGGAGAAGAGGCAGATTTAAGTGTCATTAGCTTAAACATGATATTGTAGATCAAAAGAGTGGATGAGATAACCTAAAGAAGATGTACAAGAAGATGAATAAAAGAAGTCCAAGAACAGAACTTTGGCTACCTGCTGATTGAGGAAGTTTATTCTCTCCTCCTACAGCGTGAAGGATTTGGGTGGTGCTGGCGCTCTGGGGTTGCTGTGAGAGGTGAAAATGGTTAAAGTTTAAGAGACATTGATAGTGTACTTTAGCAGGTGGGCAAAAACTGTAGGCTGGGTGTTGAGAGGAGATATTTAAAGGACCGGTGTGGTCTGTAGACCTTTGGTGACCTGTCCCTCTGGGGTTGCTGGGAGGGGTGGAAAGGGTTAAGAGTTCAAAAGTCACTGCTGGGGCGAAATGTAATAGGGTGCGATTTTTTAGACATGTGCGATTTTTGGTCAAAAACGGCCGAAATCGCACATTTTCCGAAAATCGCACATTTAATAGGTTAAAAATCGCGGTAAAAAGCGCACTTTTTACCGCGAAATCGCACATTTTAAAGATGCGATTTTCAGTCACACTGAAAATTGCATCCAGATGTTTTCCCATTGTAAACTATAGAACTCGCATATGTAATAGGATGCTAGTTCTAAAGTCGCATATGGGACCTTACCAAAAAACGCAAAAAAAATAGACCAGCTTCTTGCTGGCGATTTTTACAGAACCATGCACAAATCTGTGTGATCTGTGCATGGTTCTGTCCAAAAAAAAGGCTAAAAGTTAAAGTAAAAAAAAAAAACGGCGTGGGGTCCCCCCTCCAGAGCATAACCAGCCCCGGGCTGAAAGAGCCGGTCCTGGTTTCATAAAATCACAGGAACAAACAAGTTGGGGTTCCGTGCATTTTATAAAACCAGGCTCAAGGGCCGGTCCTGGTTCCCAAAATACGGGGGACAAAATGACTAGGGGTCCCCCGTATTTCAAGAACCAGCACTGGGCCCAACCAGCCAGCAGGGTAATGCCACAGCCGGGGGGAGACTTTTTATACAAGTCCCCCCGGCCAAAGCATTCAGCCCTCTGACCGGTCAGCATGGGCAGGGGTCCTGGGGGAGTGGGGACCCCCCCAAAGAAGGGGCCCCCCCCCCCTCCAGAACTTACCAGCCCATGCTGAATGTAGACACCCAAAAGGAGGAGTAACCTTATAGATGTGGTGGGGGCCGTGCCTCCCCAACCTCACGGATCTCAGTCTGGAGTCTTCTCTTGATACAGGAATGGGCACAGAACACTCGACCACTGGGTTAGGTTGACCTTTTATTTTCAAAGCAGTCACTATGGACGTCAACCTCTTTCAGTTAACAACTTAACAATATTATCACAACAAGTGAACAAATTGTAATAACATTCAAGTAAACAGACATGTTTTACAGTGCAGTAAACATTCAAGTAAAAGGAAATGTTTTACCATAATGTCAGGCAATACAGAGAAGGAAACGTTTTACCAGCATACTAAACAGTGCAGACAAGGAAATGCTTTACCATAATACTCGGCATTACTCCTATAAGCAATCAGTACTTCTGACCTCTATTTACTGTAGATTCTTTGCATGCATATAACCTAGGGTTACCGGTAACCATTACCCTAACTAAAGTCCCGGATTGCAGGTCCTAATAACCTGACCCGTGCACAGGGGTTTCGGTGGGGCCCAAGCGGTGCTCCTATCTGAAGATGGGCCAGGGGAAAAACAATATAAGAAGGGCTCTTGGTTTGCTGTAAGCGGGGTCGCTTTACTAGGGTGTGGGTGAATCCCACTTGGAGTCCTGGAAGGGTTAGATCACTCTCAAGTGTTGGTAAGGAGGCCTTTGGGCCCTTATAGTTACCCTGTTTCCTTACCCAGGCGTCCGGCTGGGATCAGTAAGTCTTCACCAGTGCTGTGTACCCTCCTGGGAGTGCTAGTGTGGGCGCCTAGACGTTGCCACAATCAGTTACACAGGACTACTGGCCACTGGCCTGCACTGTGGCTCTCTGTGCGGCCTCAATGGGTACAACCCTGTCATGCGCTAGGGGTGTCCATGGGTCCCTGACCCTATAATGTGCCTGGCGGGCGATATAATAGGGGGGGTAGGCAGGGGCACAGTGTGCAGTAAGGTACCTGTATCGGCTGCAGGTGCTGGTTCCAACCAGTCTCAATCTCCCGGACTCTGTCACCGCTGATCTGTCCCTGGTGACTGCATCAATGGTGCCTCTGCTGTCCAGGCTCTGCTGCTGCTTACACCATGCTGCTGGGCTCTGGCTACTATGCTCTGTGCTACCCACGTTCTGGCTGCTGGGCTCTGGCTGCTGGGCTCTGTACTGCCCACGTGCTGGCTGCTGGGCTGGCACTTAATATTTACTGCAGGGCTCTGGCAGCTTGACACTGTGACTGCTGTGTTCTCTTGTACAGTTTGCACGCTGCCTGACTGGCTCCTTCTCTCACAGGCTGGTCTGCCACTCATTACTTACTGGAGCTCTGTGCTGCTCAAGTGTCTTTCAGGCTGCATGGAGAAGTCTCCTCTGTCTGTGCTAGCTGCTAACTTCCTCAGTCACCTCTGACCTCTCTCTTCCTGTCACACTCCAGCCTGTCTGTGTTTAACTCTTTAGGTCTGAGCTGTGCCTAGTGCTGGGGTATATTAACCCCTGGTTAACTGGAATGCACGGCACCTATTATTCCACAGTTATGGGGTGTTACATCCGCCCATACTTTTTTATGTGCGTGTCCTCACGCCACGCTCTCGGAGACATAAGTCCGAACCTTTCAAAGTTCTGAATCCGTAAAGTCTCTTTCGCAGTCCGAATACTACCGACAGTTATAACAGTGTCAACATAAATTAACAACCTATACATATATACATAAATATATAACATCAGAACGGCATGAGATTATTACAGCTGGAGCTTATTCTCGGTACCGGGCTGGAGTCCTCTACAGGTTCTGTGGTCAGTATAGCCGGGATGGACGGTATGCTCCACCCTACGTTCAACAGCAGTTCCTGCGGGCCCCTGGGCATGCTCCCGGGGGCGACGGTTGGGACCTCCGTCTGTCGAGAGTATGACTTAGGCTGGTTGCAATGTACCCAGTGCAGTCGAGTCCTGTCCGGTTCTCCGCTTTGGTGGACTTCGATTGCTGCCGTCGGGCTCTTGGTGACCACGTAGGGCTCGGCCTCCCATTTATGGTGAAATCTACGCCGGGGATGACTGTTAACGATAGGGGTGGGGTGATTCCACTCCTCTGCTGCGACCTGCTTCTCTCCTCTATTGGCGGGAACGAGGTTCACTCTTGAGCGTAGATGCCGTGAGACTGGGCTGAGGGAAATCGGTGCCTCCATCTGTCCACTTTGGCACCAATGGGCACGCCTGCGGAAAGGACGCCTGTCGGGGCCCGGCCGGTTTCTTCTCTCTGGCACCCCACCTGGACCAGTCACGTTCACCGCTTTGGCACCCTGTTCCTCCTCCACCACATCGAACTCCACCGTCTCGCCTTCTCTGAGACTGCACAGAAGTCTCCGCGAGTGGCTCTTCCTTAGGGCTGTCCGATGGACAAAAATGTCATCCCTTGTGTCGTTCCGGTTGATGAAGCCATATCCCCTTCGGATGTTAAACCACTTGACCGTCCCTTGGGTACGTGGGGCCAGCACTCTCTTCTCCACTTGGCTCCCCTGGACGCAGATTATGTGCCGTTGGGTGATCTCCCCAGCCTGGTCTTGGTTAACTGGTTCCTGCTTTAACGCTGTAATCAGCTCTTCAGGGCAATTCCTTAGTATGTTCATGCCCAGGATGATGGGAGCAACTCTCCCTTCCCCGCAGGTGATCACTAAATAACCCTGCCTGGGTAAGCGGGTTCGTCCAATCTGCAAATCTGCTTCCCAGTACCCGTTGCAGACAACCTCTCGGCCATTGGCAGCGACCACCTTCACTTGTGTGGGGGGCTGTCTAAACGGTACTTTTCCCCAATACTTTTGGAGAGTGGGTAACTGTATCATGGATACCTGTGACCCGGTGTCGATCATGGCCACTGTCTCTATCCCGTTGATCACTACTGGGATCCTCGGGCATTGTCCTACATATTGGGCCCACCATTCCTCCGGGTCTGAGTCTACTCCCGGTGTTCTCCCCGAGGTTCGGCCCTCATCCTCGGGGCATTGCAGTTTAAATGGTCGGACGAGGGGCAGTTTCTCTCGACGTGCCCGGCCTCCTGACAGTGTCGACACATGGGCTGGCCTTGATGGTCGAATGGGTCTGAGGCTCGCCTCCCATATTCTCGGGGTGGGTCCCATCGATTCCGGTTCGACTGCTGTCCTTCCATCTTCCATCTGGCCTCCCCGCGGTTAGCCGCGGTTTGCTGTGTCAGCTGGCGTATGTCTCGCTCCATTGCAGCCATCACGAGGGTCAGGTCTTCCACCTGGCGCTGGAGGGATTGGTCTGGATTTCCCGCTGGCGGTTGGCAACTCTGGATGGTCCGGTCTTTTAATCGGCCGACTTGTTCAGAGCTCGTGGCCACAGATCCTCGATCCCCCGCCATCTCCGGATATTCTGCTTCGGGGTCAGTGTGATTCCCGATGGTCAGGATGGCGGTGTTCTTAAAGTCGGCAAAGGACTTTCCCGGCATCTGCATCTTTAGGATTCGTAGCTGGGTCTTGATGATGGGGTTCGACGCTCCCTCCACGAACTGGAGAGTGAGAGCCTCGTCACTGTTACGAACCTCATCTTTGTCGGCCGCTTGAATGAGCTTCAGGGCCTTCTGTAGGCTAAGGGCGAAGTCCCGGAGGGTTTCGCCTGGTCGCTGTTTCTGACCGTAGAGTTGCATCTTCAACTCTGGGAGGGTGGCGGTCTCGAAGATCGTGGCCAGCCGGTTCAAGATCTGGTCGGTGTCCTTCTTTTGGTCATCATCCCACGATTCGACCTCGCTAAGGGCAGAGCCCGTGAGTTGGCCGATTAGGATCTGTACCCTCTGTTCTTCGCTCGGAGTGTAGAGCTGGGCCATGGACTTCATCTGGTTCCTGAATGCCGTGAACACATCTGAGGCTCCGCCCCCCGACCGGGACTTAGGCCCGCCCATCAGCCAATCATGGTCCTGGAAAACCGGCATGCCGGTTTTCCAGGACCATGATTGGCTGATGGGCGGGCCTAAGTCCCGGTCGGGGGGCGGGGCCTCAGATGTCAACAGAACACCGGAGGACGGTGATCGTGGGAAGAATGCTGCTGGGCACCCGGAGAAGCGCTGAAGACGTCTGTGGTGAGTATGATTTCTCTCCACAGCCTCCCCTCTGGATTCTACTGGACAAGGGGACCGAAGCTTCGTGTCAACATAGGTGAGTATGGATGAATGGGCTTGGTGTGTATTAAACTTGTACTGTCAGTGTGTTTGTGTACTTTTTTAACTATTTGTAGTACTGTGGGACTACTAGTCCCAGCGGGCCCTTTATTGCCCCACATGCTGGGACTTGTGGTTCTCCAAGTCCCTGCATGTGGTGCAGGCTTGCTGGGACTCATAGTTCCACAGCAATACACAATAGGATTTTCTCTATTTTTTTACACAATTAATCAGCTCGATGCCCACAGCCCAGGGGCATCGAGGACAGCCCCGGGCTTCAGCATGGGCTGGTAAGTTCTGGAGGGGGGGGGGGCCCTTCTTTGGGGGGGTCCCCACTCCCCCAGGACCCCTGCCCATGCTGACCGGTCAGAGGGCTGAATGCTTTGGCCGGGGGGACTTGTATAAAAAGTCTCCCCCCGGCTGTGGCATTACCCTGCTGGCTGGTTGGGCCCGGTGCTGGTTCTTGAAATACGGGGGACCCCTAGTCATTTTGTCCCCCGTATTTTGGGAACCAGGACCGGCCCTTGAGCCTGGTGCTGGTTTTATAAATTGCACGGAACCCCAACTTGTTTGTTCCTGTGATTTTATGAAACCAGGACCGGCTCTTTCAGCCCGGGGCTGGTTATGCTCTGGAGGGGGGACCCCACGCCGTTTTTTTTTTTATTTTTTTTTTTTACCCAAAATCGCATATATGAAAATGCGCACATTTTCATGACTGAAAATGCGCACATTTTCATGACTGAAAATCGCCCGAAATCGCGGCAAATCACATTTTTTGCCGCTAATTCGCATCTCATTACATATGCGAATTCGTGGCAAAAAACGCGATTTTTAAAGGTGCGATTTGGTGCGATTTTTTTTTAGTCTAAAAAATCGCACCCTATTACATTTCGCCCCTGGTGTACTTGTAGCAGGTGGGCAAAAACTGTAGGCTGGGTTTTGGGAGGAGATAATAAAGGACCGGTGTGGTCTGTAGACCTTAGGTAACCTGTCCCTCGAAGAGTCATCTTTCTACCTGGGGGACTTGAGGCTGGGAGTTCTGAGTAAGAGTTGTTTGTTTCTGGGCTGTAATGCCGGTACCTCAGATGCAAGGAGGATGTGTCAGAATAAATCAGATAACAGAATGGTTGCTGCTGTAGCAACTTACCCTTGAGTCTTGTAGAGTCAGCATGCACTCCTGTCCTGGATGTATCCTGGTGTGGCGATCGGATGGCAGGAGGAATGAATGAAAGATAGGCTGTAGACTAGTGCTTGGAGTGTAGCACAATTTATTACTTCATCCTTTTCCAATTGTATATTGTTTTTACAATAAATTGTGCTACACTCCAAGCACTAGTCTACAGCCTATCTTTCATTCATTCCTCCTGCCATCCGATCGCCACACCAGGATACATCCAGGACAGGAGTGCATGCTGACTCTACAAGACTCAAGGGTAAGTTGCTACAGCAGCAACCATTCTGTTATCTGATTTATTCTGACACATCCTCCTTGCATCTGAGGTACCGGCATTACAGCCCAGAAACAAACAACTCTTACTCAGAACTCCCAGCCTCAAGTCCCCCAGGTAGAAAGATTACTCTTCGAGGGACAGGTTACCTAAGGTCTACAGACCACACCGGTCCTTTATTATCTCCTCCCAACACCCAGCCTACAGTTTTTGCCCACCTGCTACAAGTACACCAGCAGTGACTTTTGAACTCTTAACCCTTTCCACCCCTCCCAGCAACCCCAGAGGGACAGGTCACCAAAGGTCTACAGACCACACCGGTCCTTTAAATATCTCCTCTCAACACCCAGCCTACAGTTTTTGCCCACCTGCTAAAGTACACTATCAATGTCTCTTAAACTTTAACCATTTTCACCTCTCACAGCAACCCCAGAGCGCCAGCACCACCCAAATCCTTCACTTTTTCTCATTTTAGGGGGTAACAGGACTCCCCCCTACAGGTGCGAGCTGCTAAGGGTTAGCCTTCTCCCTATTTCGAGCGCTGTGCAAACACCATTTACAAAGTATCGTCTCCTCCTACAGCGCTGCTCTCTCCTATACCAAACAATCTTTCTTCAAATCTCTCATCTCTTCCCATTCCTCCAATCCCCGACGTCTCTTTGAAACTTTCAACACTCTACTTCGCCCTGCACCACCCCTCCTCCCTTCATCTCTCACTGCCACTGACTTTGCCTCCTTCTTCCTCTCTAAAATTGAGGTAATTCGACATGATATCTCCTTCCATACCCCCTCTGCTGCCCACCCACCCCAATCATCCTCCCCTACCAACTACCCCACTCTGTCATCCTTCTGCCCTACTACAGCTGAGGAAGTCCACTCCCTCATCTCATCCTCTCCCCCCTCTACCTGTCCCTTGGACCCTCTCCCCTCCCGTCTCCTCAGTTCCCTCTCCCCCACTGGCTGCTCCCACCTTGCTCACCTCTTTAACCTATCTCATTCTACTGGCATCTTTCCCTCACCCTTCAAACACGCTCTGGTCTCGCCTATTCTTAAAAAACCTAACCTGGACCCTTTATCTCCCACAAGCTACCGCCCTATCTCTCTTCTCCCATTTGCCTCTAAAATACTAGAACGGCTGGTTTACAGGCATCTCACCAGCTACCTGTCTGAAGACTCCATCATAGATCCCCTTCAATCTGGCTTTCGACCACTTCATTCCACTGAGACTGCCCTAGTGAAAGTCACCATTGACCTGCTGTCAGCCAAATCCAAGGGTCACTTCTCCCTGCTTATCCGTTTGGACCTATCTGCTGCCTTTGACACTGTGGATCACCCTCTACTCCTCCACACACTCCAAAACATTGGCCTCTCTGGCACAGTCTTCAACTGGTTTTCCTCTTACCTCTTCAACCGTTCCTTCTCAGTCTCTGCCTCTGGCTCTACCTCACCACCTTCTATCCTTCCTGTCGGGGTCCCTCAGGGTTCCGTCCTTGGCCCCATTCTGTTCTCTCTGTACAAAAAAGGAAAAAAAAAGGGGGGAGGTAGCAGCGCTTAAAATTAAAATGAACAAATTGGATGATCTTTACACAATATACTTTACTGAAATAAAAACAATAGTATGGACAAATGTATACATATTAAAATCAATAGCATAGAATTTGCATAAAATTGATGCCCTGGTTCCACAATATAGTGGTTTAGGAGAGTCCGTTCCTATTAAACCCAGATGAGACAAGTTGAAGATAGTATAGTTACCGCTCCACACGCTATGTTATAAGTATCCTGATGTCCACGTGGTCGGCCCAGAATGGCAAAAATCACCGAAATCCACTAGACAAATGAAGGACAGGTGGTAAAGTCCTCAGGTACCTGGGTGTTAAGATGTGGAGCAGTGTGGTAGATATGCGGTTTCCAAGTGATCCAATTGAGTGTTCTCTCTGTACACCTCCTCTCTGGGTGTACTCATTAACTCCTTTGGTTTCCAATATCACCTCTATGCAGATGACACCCAAATCTACCTCTCCTCTCCTGATCTGTCCCCCACTGTTTTGTCTCAAGTGTCCAACTGCCTCGCTGCCATCTCTACCTGGATGTCTGAGCGATTTCTGAAGCTGAATATGGACAAAACCGAACTTATTATCTTTCCCCCACCCAGAGCTATGCCCCCTACTAATATCTCTATCACTGTTAACAACACCATCATCTCCCCTGTTCCCCAACTCCGCTGCCTGGGTGTCACTCTTGACTCCTCCCTCTCCTTTGCACCCCACATCCAAGCCCTGGCCCATTCTTGCCGGTTCCAGTTACGCAACATTGCTCGCATCAGGCCCTTTCTCTCACAGAGTGCAACTAAGCTGATCATCCACTCATTGGTCATCTCACGGCTTGACTACTGTAATGCTCTTCTCACCGGCCTCGCTCAATCCCAACTAGCTCCTCTCCAATCTGTCCTCAATGCTGCAGCCAGGCTTATCTTCCTCTCCCGCCACTCTAATTCTGCTACTCCCCTTCAACAAAATCTGCACTGGCTTCCATTCCCCTACAGAATCCTCTTCAAACACATTACACTCACATACAGGGCCATCTCTAATTCCATTGCTCCATATATCTCTAACCTCATCTCCATTCATACACCCTCCTGCCCTCTACGGTCAGCTGACGACTGTCGTCTCTCCTCCACCCTGATCACTACTTTCCATGCTAGAGTACAGGATTTTGCCCGTGCTGCACCCCTTCAGTGGAACGCACTCCCTCGCTCCATTAGACTCTCCCCGACCTTGCAAAGCTTCAAACGGGCACTGAAAACTCACCTATTCATCAAAGCGTACCCTTCCACTGCATAAACCAGCTGGTTCTCCGACCCCTTGCCTGTTTACATCCTGCTATCTAACCACCACCCCCTCGCTTGCACCTCTTGTAATCTGTCTGTCTCCCCTTCCAACTAGATTGTAAGCTCCTCCGAGTAGGGCCCTCTTCCCTCCTGTTGTCAAAGCCCACTTCTCTTCACATTTCACTCACAGCTCTCCTTTACTCCAACACTCAGTGACCATCTTCGTCTGCATACTCATCTCCATCATTGGCCTCAAGCCTCTAGTTGTATGTTGATTGGGTCCTCACTACTTACATTTAAGCTGTAATGTGTATTGAACTGTGGTGCTCTTTATTTGTACTGTATTTTTGTTATTTATTCAATGTTATGCCAAGTTTTGTCTCCCTGTATTGTTCCTTTGTACGGCGCTGCGAAACACTTGTGGCGCCTTATAAATAAAATTATAATAATAATAATAATAATAATAATAATAATAGGGGGGACGGACATGATATCATGAAAGGAGATGGGTAACAGGCAGAAGTACAGTAGAAGGACAGCCAGGGGAGGGCAGTATCTCACATGCAGAGGGAGTAAAAAATCTGCAAAAGGAGATGGTGATCCACAGTGTCAAAAGCAGTAGAGTGGTTGAGATGATTGAGCAGAGTGTAGTGGCTTCTGGATTTGGCAGCAAGGAGCTCATAGCTGACATTAGTGAAAGCAGTTAAACATAGCGGACAGAAATGCAGTAAGGCAGTAGCAGAAACTTGAATCAGGATACCTGGTGAAAGGAAGAGAAGGATAAGAAGTGAACAGGCAACAGAATGAAGTAGCAAAGGAGTTGGGAGGGGTTAGGGTCAAAGTGGGAGGTGGTATTGTGGCTTGGCTCATATAAGAGCATGACTTTATTTTTCTATACCGGGAAAAAGTCAGCGTTGGTAAAATGGATGTGGAGGGATAGGCTGGGAAAGAAGGTTATGAGGTACTGAGGTGCTGATCATATGTGGTGTTCTAATGTGTGTAGTCAGTTTTAGGTTTTGAAGACAATGGCAGAGAGTGAGTAGGGGAAGCAGGTGGGGGGAAGAAGAAGTTGAAAGTGACAAATATAAAACAGGGTTTGGAGGTTTAGGAGGAAATAAGAGTTTACAGGGGGGGGGGGGTGCATCATTGTGGGTTGAGTGCATAAATGTACTTTACCGTTATTAAACCAGTGGTGTTGAGATATTGATAGCGGGTACAGCTACACTCATTGTTACATGTACATAGGTGATATATTGGTGCTTGAGTATACTGGAGTTTCAAATACCTCACCAGCTGGTAAGTATATACTGAATCCCGGCAGCAGTGTAGAGATGCTGGAAAGCTTTATAGCAGGTATGAACCAGGTCTCTCATAGTAGCAAAGCAGCAGATTCCTGTCTCACATCATGTCACTCTACACAGAAAGACAAGATGGCCCCTGCTCATGCTCAGTAGAGATTCAATGGCCATCTTTGGATAGGACATGAAGCCTCCCTGGATAACAAGAAGACTGGAGATTGAGCAGTAATGCACTCTTTCATCAAATGTATAACACCTTTAACTTCTTCAAGTGAAGAAGTTGTCCATAGCAACCAATCATCTTATATTTGCTGACAGATAGAATCTTGTTGCTTTGGGCAACTTCTCCATTTTATCTCATGTTTGAAAAGTGGTAACTGATCCGTCTTATGTATTTCTTTTTCCACTATATGCATCTTCTATACAGGTGAACATGGTTACCCCTCCTCTGCACTCCCTGACCTGTACAGAAGCCTAGGCCAGGGTAATCTGTAGCTGCCCCCACCTCCACCTGATGCATTCAGACACTTTCTGGTTTTGCTCTTGAACACTCTTGAATGATTGCATATCTCCTAACTTGGTTGTGGATTGATAGATCTACAGTGTCTAGATAGACAGTCACTAGGTTGATGATAAAAGGTCAACAAGCAAAAGGTCAGGGTCAAAAGGTCGAAAAGGTCAACATGCTTAGAAGGTCCATCATTAAAAGGTCAACATGAGTTTTTCAAATTTTTTGGTGTCAATGTCGACACCTGCAGACATGGACCATCAATTAGTGTAATGCTTGCCCTCGCATGACTCGCCATGCTTCGGGCATGGTGCCTCACTTCACTCGGCACACTGTTCTCTTCTCCTTCTATGCCGACATGGATTGTGAAGTGTGAAAAAGTCCAAATGTTTTTTTTTTTTAATTATGGAAAAATCATGTTAACCTTTTGAATGTTGACCTTTCGACCCTGTTGACCTTCTGACTGACCCTGCCAACTAATTGCATATCGACCTTTTGCTGACGACCTACTGACTGTCTGTACAGACACTGTAGATCTATCAACCGGATACACCCCAACTTTAGGAGGTGTTAATTCAGTACCTGTCATGCCAGAGGTGTGGCTGTGCCTGCACAGGGGTGGGGCTTTGGATTGAGGGGTGAAGAATCGGTCACAGGGAGCAGACAACTAGGGTTACCACCCGTCCGGGATTACTCCGGACAGTCCGGTAATTAAGACCGGCGTCCGGAGTCCGGACGGGTGGCTTTCCCGGACTATACATAGTCCGGGAATAACCCGCCCGCCGCCGCCGCCCCCTCGTCTCCCCGCTCCCCCGCTGCCCTGCTCCCGTCCCCTCAAGTCTCCCCCGCTGTGTATGCGGGAGAGACGTGCTGCTGCGGTGCTGCATATGCTGCTGGACCGCTAGCCAATGGCCGCTCGCGGTCCAGCAGCCACCAGTTGATTGGCTGCTGGACCGCGAACGGCCATTGGCTAGCGGTCCAGCAGCGGGAGTTAGAAATGTTAAAATCATACAGCACAGCAGCACGTCTCTTCCGCGAATACAGCGGGGGAGACGTGAGGGGACGGGCAGGCAGGCACAGGCACACTGACAAGCCTGTCTGCCTCCCGCAGGCGGGGGAGGGGGTTTCTATCCCCCTTGGCAACGAGCACACTGGCACAGATCAATCCCCCTCGGCAACGAGCACACTGGCACAGATCAATCCCCCTCGGCAACGAGCACACTGGCACAGATCAATCCCCCTCAGCAACGAGCACAGAGGCACAGATCAATCCCCCTCGGCAACGAGCACACTGGCACAGATCAATCCCCCTCGGCAACGAGCACACTGGCACAGATCAATCCCCCTCGGCAACGAGCACACTGGCACAGATCAATCCCCCTCGGCAACGAGCACAGAGGCACAGATCTATCCCCCTCGGCAACGAGCACAGAGGCACAGATCAATCCCCCTCGGCAAAGAGCACACTGGCACAGATCAATCCCCCTCGGCAACGAGCACACTGGCACAGATCTATCCCCCTCGGCAACGAGCAGAGGCACAGATCTATCCCCCTCGGCAACGAGCACAGAGGCACAGATCTATCCCCCTCGGCAACGAGCAAATTCAGTCCACCTTGGCATCGGCATGAAGCCCCTGGCATTGAGCATATAGGTAAGTGGCACTTATGTGTCAAATGTGTATGGTGTGTTATACAGTATGTCATGGGCATTGCTTAGTGTTATATAGTATGACATGGGCATTGCGGTGTTATATAGTATGACATGGGCATTGCGGTGCTATATAGTATGTCAAAGGCATTGCGTAGTGTTATATAGTATGTAATGGGCATTGCAGTGTTATATAGTATGAAATGGGCATTGCGGTGTTATATAGTATGTCATGGGCATTGCGGTGCTATATAGTATGTCAAGGGCATTGCGTAGTGTTATATAGTATGTAATGGGCATTGCAGTGTTATATAGTATGTAATGGGCATTGCGGTGTTATATAGTATATCATGGGCATTACGGTGTGTTATATAGTATGTAATGGGCATTGCAGTGTTATATAGTATGTAATGGGCATTACGGTGTGTTATATAGTATGTAATGGGCATTACGGTGTGTTCTATAGTATGTCATGGGCATCATGTGTGGGCTTATGAGTAATCGGAATTACAAAGTTCATTAAAACGTGCAATGGGCATTACGGTGTGTGGCATAAAATGTAATGGCCATTATGGCATGTGGTATACTATATAATGGGTGTGCGGTGTGTCAGCATTATGACAAAAATTTTGCTGCGCGCCTTCGGCGCGCACTGTCCATGTTTTCCATCCTGTGCAAAAATTTGGTTGAGTCCTGGCATAATGTGTAATGGCCATTGCAGTACATGGAATAATACATCGTGATTGGCATCACGATGTGTGGCATAACTTGTAATGGCCATTATGGCATGTGGTATACTATATAATGGGTGTGCGGTGTGTCGGCATTATGTCAAAAATTTTGATGCGCGCCTTCGGCGCGCACTGTCCATGTTGTCCATCCTTTGCAAAAAAATTGTTGAGTCCTGGCATAATGTGTAATGGCCATTGCAGTACATGGCATAACACGTAATTGGCATCACGATGTGTGGCATAACTTGTAATAGCCATTATGGCATGTGGTATACTATATAATGGGTTTGCGGTGTGTCGGGATTATGTCAAAAATTTGACGCGCGCCTTCGGCGCGCACTGTCCATGTTATCCATCCTGTGCAAAAATTCTGTTGAGTCCTGGCATAATGTGTAATGGCCATTGCGGTATATGGCATAACACGGAATTAGCATCACGATGTGTGGCATAACTTGTAATGGCCATTAATGTATGTGATATAACATGTAACTGGAATTATGGTATGCAAAATCAAGAATGAAATGGAAGCAAAGGTTTAAAAAAAATCAACATAAGGCGGGTCTGGGGGCGGGTCTGGGGGTGGGGCTGGGATGGGTCAGTGGGTGTGTCAAGGGGCGGGCCAATGTCCGGGAATCTCTCAACAAAAAGGTGGTAACCCTACAGACAACCCCTTGTTATTGTCATTCTGGGGGCATGCCCAGCACTCTCTGAGCATCTGGCAGCATGATCTGCTCTGTTAGATGTTGTGCACATGTGTTCGCATCTATTCAGTAATGCCTTGCAGAGTAGAGCACCAACTGCCCTGCAGCCCATGGGACACTGAAGAGTGAAGACGATCAATGATCTTTTATGGTAATATGACTAATGTATAGGAAGATATAAGCTTGACCAGATGCATATATATATATATGTATATATATATATATATATATATATATATATATATATATATATATATACTTGCTGCACACAGGGGTATACATTCATACTCATATACAGTACATAATGACATCGTATAACTCAGTATTGACTGGTGTGACCTATACTTACAGCACATCATTAATGTTTTCAGTGAAAATGATCATTATTGGCCCTATTATTGTCACATCTGCAGAAATGTCTCTTGATAAATGACCAGCAGCAAATTTGAGTCTGCTAGCAATATTCAGAGCATGACATGGAACAATAAACCAAATAACTATCAGAGTTGTGTGCACTTCTAAGTTCAGTAAAATAAATTCTCTTTAAACGGTTTTGGCTTCAAGATCATCTATTAGAGAATATAAATATTCTGGAAAAATAATTATTTCAAAAAGTAATATTCAATGGATGAAAACTTTTGTATTTGCACTTGTGCAAAAAAGTACTTTAACCCATATGGGTACATTTACTAAGATGGGATTTCTATTATAGCTGAAGGGTGGCATTTAATGGGATACAAATTTATATTTTTTGTAATTTTTAGACAATGAGGGTGACATTCTATGGGATGAGATTTCTGTTTTTTGGCGTTAATTAGTCAACAAAATGGCGACATTGCATTTTTCCGTCAAATCGCCTATTTAATAGGATGCGCTAAGGGACTGAAATCGCATATTATGTGCGTTAACGCATGCGGACCAAAAGTGCGTGATAAATTCGCATTATATATCGCATCCAGATGTTTTCGTACAGAAAAGTATACAAATCGCTTATTTAATGCAATGCGTTTTCGCAAATCGCACTTTTTAGGTGTCTAATAATCGCACTTATCTCAGACCAGGTTCTGTTTGGCCCAGAACTCACTTTGGTCAAGTGCACACATGGTTAATTTCACCACAGGTGCCCTCATTTTCACTCAGAAACACCTCTACATAAACCCCAACATCATTAAGGACACCTGTGAGGGTTTGAGACATGGAGATTTTGCAGAGTGGTTTAGGAGTTGCTTATTTGTGATGTGGCCCATTTGGAGGAGCTGCGCAGGAGGGAGGAAGCTGCGCGCCAGATCCAGGTAGCCCCCCGACTACTGTGTACCCCACGTATGTATCGCGCTCGGCTGTACCTGGACTCCCTCTCGGATCAACAGGTTGTGGGGATGTTTAGGCTGAACCGCATTAACCTGTTGGACTTATATGAGCAGGTGTGAGATGATTTGGACCCTTTTGGGGGAGGCAACTATGCAGTGTCTGGGCTGCACAAATTAATGTGAGCCCTCTACTTTTTGGCCACAGGCTCCACTCAGTTTGTGACCTCATGGTCCTTGGGGGTATCACAAGCCACTTTCTCTAAGCATTTTACTCAAGTGTTACTTGCTTTAAAGAAGTTGTGGCGCACATACATCAGATTCCCCAGTTCTGAGTTGGAGTGGCAGAACCACAAGTTGGCTTTCTATAGACTCTAAGCATTCCCTCACGTGCTGGGAGCTATAGACTGCACACACATTGGGATTAGGGCACCGCACGTGCAGGGCCACGTCTACGTCAATAGGCGTGGGCGGCACTCCCTGAACGTGCAGGTTGTTTCCAATGCTCACCTCAAAATCCTGAGTGTTGTTGCAGGCTTTCCTGGGAACTGCCATGACGCCTATATTCTGAGACACTCAGCCCTCTGGAACCGATTTACCGACCACCAAATGCCAGAGGGCTGGCTACTAGGTAAGTACCTTTTTACATATTACCCTGTCTGTCCTTATTTGTACCTGCTCTAATGTGTGTGTTTCCTGTTTCACAAGCATATTGTTCTTCTACCAGTGTCTCCTGTTTGCAAAAAACACATACCTTACCATATAAGGCAATCACTTCCTATCTGTGTTTTAGGTGACTCAGGATATGGGTGTGTTTCCTGGCTCATGACACCTTTGCGCTCCCCAGAGGGCCCTGCACAGCACCGGTATAATGAAGCCCATATTGCAACCCGCAATGTGGTGGAGCGCACATTTGGGGTTTTGAAGAGTCGATTCCGGTGTTTGGACCGGTCATCGGGTACGCTGCTTTACCACCCTGCAAAAGTAGTGATGATCGTCCAGGCTTGCTGCATGTTGCACAACATAGCCCTGTCCCAACCTGCCTATGTGGAGGAGGAACATGCAGCAGTCAAGCAGGAAGCCCAAACTACCACACCTCGGGTAGTGAGGGGTACGCAGAGGGGGAATCTGGTGCGCACACTCATCATCAGCCGTTACTTTTCTGGTAAGCACATGTGCCCCGTATTCCAAAATGTACCTTTGCTGTAAGTGTACTCATAAACAAATTATTGACCAATACCATCTGTTTCCACCCACATTTAGCCTAATACACAGAGCCCAACGGATGCAGCTGGTGGTGCTGACCTATCCCTTGCTGGTATCAAGCTTGTAAGTACATTTGATACATGTATGAATGAAGTTTGCTGTAAAACATGGCTCACTGGTGTTGTGGAACTACATGTGCCAGCATGCCGTGACACACTATAACCATTATAGTTCAATCCATGAGTGTCAGAGCTTGCTGGGCTATGTAGTTCCACAGCAGCACTTTACTTAGCATAACAATTCAAATGAACATTACAGTTTGAAAACATTGGCATGTATGTTTAAGATTGCATGTGGTCACACTTACCAGCTCTGGATGGCGTTTGCGGCCTATCGGTATCTGCGACGTGCATGCCAGGCAGGACCTCAGGGGGTATGATTCGCTTCAACTTGACCTCATAGGATGTGTAGCAGACAGTGGTGGGGCTTCCTCTGCCAGTCTTGGTGGCCTCCTCCAACTCCATGGCCATTTTACTTTTCAGCTGCCTTTTGATGTCATTGAATCTCTTCTTGACATTTCTGACCAGGCGCTTGTGCTGACTTACAGCGTTCACCGCCTGGGTGATGTCCTTCCACATAGCCCTTTTCCGCTGTGCAGTGGTCTTGTGGTGAGTTTTCCCAAGTAACCGGTCAAACACAGACATGATAGCCCAGACAAGCGCAGCATTTTCCTCGTAGGAAAATCTGACCCTTCGGCCACTTTTTGTGCGGCCAGCTTCTACCTCCTCCTCCTCATTTTCTACTCCAGCCATGTACCCCTCCTCCTCCATGCCAGTGTCTTCCTCCTCCACACCTCCATCTTCCTCCACCTCTGACATGTGGCCCTCCTGCAGCTGCTGTGGGGTATGGTCAAGGTCTTGGCTATAGGATGGGGATGCCAGCGGATCCTCCACCTCCTCCTGCTGGGGCTGGACGGCTAGGGCCTGGTCTGGGGCTGGCCTTGCTGTGGCCATGCTGCCTGCCACACTGCTGGCTCTCCCACTTGGCTGGCTGCTGCCACTGCTCCCTCTGCCACTTCTCACTCTGCCACTGCTCCCTCTGCCACTGCTCCCTCTGCCACTCCTCACTCTGCCACTGCTCCCTCTGCCACTCCTCACTCTGCCACCAACACCTCTTCCTCTGCTCACACTGCGACTGCTCCTCTCCATGCTCCTTACTTCCTATCAAAGAGTGAAATGGCGCCAGTGCCCCTTTATATAGGGGGTGTGATGCATAATGGAGGGGACAGAGGTGGGCCAATAGGTTGGGGGGTTCTTAGTCATGCGGAGACAGTTTTGTAAATCGCACTCCGGTTGGTCCAAAACTCGCACATAACCGGCGTAATAAATCGCACTTTTTTGTGACTTAAATTCGCACCACTTCGCCGCAAATCGCACCACTTTGCACTTTTCAGCCTCCAAAGCGCATGCCATTAATTATGCGAATTATTACCAAAAAATGCGATTTTAAAAAGGGCGAATAGCGGCGATGTGGTGCGATATAAAAACATGCACATTTATCTCACTCCATAGAATGTCACCCCGAGAGTCCAAAGTCACACGTTTTCCCAAAACGTGCAAATTGCGGTAAAAATCCCTCTTTTTCCTGCGAATTCGCACATTCTGAAGTGGCGATTTTTTAATTCGCATCCAGATGTTTTCCTATTTAAAAAATATACAAATAGCTAATTTAATGGAATGCGAATTCGGGAAAACGATACTAAAAATCTCCACACAAATAGACCAGGTTGTGATAGGCGATTTTGACAGAACCATGCACAGATCAGTGGGGTCCCCCCTCCTGAGCATAACCAGCCCAGGGCTCATGGGGTAAACTGACTAGGGGTCCCCCGGATTTTATAAAACCAGCATCAGGCTCAAGGGCCGGTCTTGGGTCCCAAAATATGGGGGATAAAATGAGTAGGGGTCCCCCGTATTTCAAGAACCACGACTGGGCCCTTATAAAAGTCCCCCCAGCCAAAGCATTAATGCCCTGACCAGTCAGCATGGGCAGGGGTCCTGGGGAAGTGGGGACCCAATGAAGGGGTCCCCCCCTCCAGAACTTGCCTGCCCATGCTGAAGCCCGGGGCTGTCCCTGGTGGCCCTGGGCGGTGGCCACCGGGTTGATTAAATGTCTAAAAAAATAGCATAAACTATTGGGTATTGTTGTGGAACTACAAGTCCCAGCAAGCCTGCACTACATGCAGGGACTTGGAGAACCACAAGTCCAAGGATGCACAAAGACACAATTAAAGTATAACTTTATTACATACATTCCCCATTCATACAGATACTTACCTACCTTGACACATAGGTAGGTATCCACCATCCAACTGTCCTAAAGAAAATCCATATGGGGTACCTGTGGAAGGAATCAATCCCTTACCAGGGTCCTCCGGCTTAGAGTGTGTCCTCTTCTGTCCGAGTATCTATCTAGGGAAGTCGGAGGATGTGTGTTTACATCCTGCGGCTCCTCCTCCCGAATAGCGATATCAGCTGCCTTGCGGCCTAGCAATTCTTGATTGCCCGCTAGGCAGCCAATAGCGCTATTCGGGAGAGGAGCCGCAGGATGTAAAAAACATTCTGCGGCTTCTCACTTAGTCCGTGGGTTCACGTTGTTCGTTTTGCCAAGTCCCTGGATGTCTACCTCGACAGAAGAGGATGCAATCTATGCCGGAGGACCCTGGTAAGTACGGTTTCCTGCCACAGGTACCCACATTGGATTTTTTTCAAGGCCATTGGACGAAGGATACCAACCTACAGTACGTGTCAAGGTAGGTAAGTATCTGTATGAATGGGCTATGTATGTAATGGAACAACAAGTCCTAGCGGGCCCTTTAATGCCCCGCATACTGGGACTTGTGGTTCTCCAAGTCCCTGCATGTGGTGCAGGCTTGCTGGGACTTGTAGTACACAACAATACAAAATAGTTTATTCTATTTTTACACACTTATTCAGCCCACTGGCCCTCACCCAGAGCCACTGGGGACAGCCCCGGGCCTCAGCATCGGCAGTTAAATTCTGGAGGGAGGTCCTCTTCATTGGGGGTCCCCACTTCCCCAGGATCCCCGACCAGTCAGGGGGTTAATGCTTTGGCCAGGGAGGACTTTTATAAAAAGTCTCCCCTCAGCTGTGGGTCCAGTGCTGGTTCTTGAAACATGGGGGACCCCTACTCGTTTTTTCCCACATATTTTGGGAACCAGGACTGGCCCGTGAGCCTGGTTTTCTAAAAATGTGGGGACCCCTAGTCGGTTTTCCCTATGATTTGATGAAACCAGGACTGGCTCTTTGAGCCCGGGGCTGATTATGCTCAGGAAGGGTGACCCCACGCTGTTTTTTCACCCACTCACAAAATACACATTTTTTTTACTAGAAAATATCACCATATCGCACTTTTTTGCTACAAATTCACATCTCATTAAATAGTCAAATTCAGTCTAAACAATGATATTTGAAAAAATGTGATAAGGTACGATTTCAGAAGGAAGAGCTTATGTAATCCGTATTTATATATAGGGTCAAATAAAATCCTGATATTATATTCTCCATGATTGACATGAAAATACTACATTCCAACCAAGCAATATGTACATTTGGCTAAAGGTAAGCTGTCTAGTGTGGCACTGCCCCCTGTGCCAGCATTGCCCCTGAACACATGATGGAAATCCAGGGGGGAGGGACCAACAGCAAAAGAAAGAACATCATTGCCAGGAACGGCTTAAGGGGTGATTCAGGTTAATTCATAACGGGGTGAATTTGGCCCTGTTCCGATGGTGGAGGGTCTGCGCATGCCTGTATTTGCGCATGTGCAGACCCCCGTTTGAACTCTTTTGGGGAGTAGCACACTCGCTAAGTTGTTCTCACGGGTAGGGGAGGGAGGTGGCGCACATGACGTCAGCGCTGCCCCCTCTTCAGTGGACTCCGACGGAAATATTTATTTCTGAAGGGGATAGAAATCATTTGATGGTCCGTACATTGAATGTTTTCTCTTCCCTTCGGCCGCTATGCAGCAAACAACCACTGCTTAGCAAGTGGTACTGAATAGGGCTCTAAAACAGTTGGGCTGCTGTACAGTCTGAAAGCTAGGAGCATCCCAGGCAAACAGTGTAACATAATTTGGTATGCAGATACAGCTGCAATCACACACAAAATATAGGCAAGTTACATATCATTGTATCTGCATACCAAATTATGTTACACTGTTTGGCTGGAAAACACTGCAGCATATTTTTTAAGCAGATGCAGTCGCTATTACATATATATTGTAGGTGCTGAAGCTGTTGTGCATCAGAATAGCATCTAGATGCACATAAGATACATTTATTGGGAAACAACTGCAAAAATAACATGTACAGTACATGTTCTACAGATGGATCGCCGGCGCAGAGGCGCTCCATCTGACTGGGACATGCGTGCGACCCAGTTTCAGGACGGCGCCGCTGTGGGTCCCTGCCCGTCTCCACTTCTGGGAGATGGGCGGGGATAGGGGGGACAGCGGAGCGCCGAGGGGCACCGGGGGAGACGGTGGGCAGCGAAGAAAGCTCCGTAGCTATGGTGTGCGCGCATGCCCCTGGCGAGAGCCGGCTGCTGGCGGGGACTGGCGATAGAATCGCCAGCCCCTGCAAGGAAGAGGCCGGCTCCATCTGTATTTTGATAAACAAAATATCGATCTTTTCCTGGAATTCCCACCTACACTGCAAATAACCCTACCAGACTCTGCCTTCCATCAAGCCCCATTCACAGTACTTGGCTTTGTACATAAATTAAGGAAATTTTACCAGGCCATTGAGTCACAAGTGTAATACAGTAGGTGAGTACAATCTGTGTAACCCTGTGTTGTGAAAAGTACAGAGGTGTCAAGCCCCTTAGTCATCACATTGCTCCTTTTTACAGCACAACTGAGTTATGTGTGAGATTTGTAACATACAACACAAAGCTATGACTCAAAATGTAAGCATAATTACTTAGAAAATGTTACCATACAAAGCAGTAATGAAATCGTAAATATCTTTACCATAGCACAGTGGTTCCTGAACTGTGTGCCTAGGCACCCTGGGGTGCCTCAGGACACTTGCAGGGGTGCCTTGGGTTGGTGGACCAGGATCAATTCATATTATATATGGTCAATGAACCAGGCAAAACCAGTGCTTTTGGCTGCCAATCATAATATATGTGGACAAACAGAAGCAAATCCTGTCCCTCACCAGATAACTGTGACATATAAACACAATGCACTTAATTTAATATTTTTTTCTGAATTTCTTGATAAGAAGCATTTCCTAGGGGTGCTTTGAAAATATTTTGATGCTCTAGGGCGCCGTGATTCTAAAAAGTTTGGGAACCCCTGCCATAGCATGTTGTAGCTCTTAAACAGCAGTACTCCTTCTCCATAACATATTATCTCTATAGATAATTATATAACTTACATTTTGGTGAGGCGTGTCACAATGGTGCTATCATTTAACTGCGGCACTCAGTTCCTCCTAATACAGAAGCAGCATTAACCTTTTGTGCACACTGGTATTTTTTTGGCACTGATCTAATTGTAGTCTGGATGTCCTTCTAATACAGGGGCATGTACTCCGTCATCTATCTGTCCCGCAAAAATTTTTTTGCGGGACTGTCACTTTTTTGGGGACAGATCCGAGTCCCACTCGTGGCCGTCAGTCAGGCCTGCTGACCCGGGTCAGACGATTTGAGGGGCCCCAGAGCCATCGCCCCACTCAGCCATCCGACAGCTTAGATCCCTGCGGCATCTTACAGCCTGCTGCCGTCTGGCAGCTCAGTTAGCCAGCCCCACTCGGAGGGGCATGGGTGGAGCTACACAGGACTCAATGGAGGCGGAGCTACACAGGGCTCAATGGGGCGGATCTACATGGGACTCAATGAGGGCAGGGCTACAGAGCACTCACACAGTTGCTGGTGCTGCTGCTGCCTAAGCAGGAAGAGAGGCTGCTGCAGTTCCAGGCAGGGATGCCCAGCCAGTAAGACTGCACCCTGCTGGTGTTTCTGAGTAAGTGGTGTGTGTGTGTGCACATATGTGGGGTGGGTTATGGTTAGGGTGCGGGGGGATGTAAGGGTTAGATTACAGCATGCCAGGGTTGGCACTAGTGAGGAGAGTCAGGATCAGGCTGCGGGGGGTGGGGGTGGGGGTGGGGGGTGTTTAAGAAGCATGTTGGTGTAATAGAGCATGGCCAGGGCATGGGGGAGTGCAAAAGTATGAGAGCAAGGGGCACGTGGTGAAGGAACGCATTAGTGTGATAGAGTGCAGGCTGCGGGGTGAGGGAGCATATCAATGTGATAGAGTGCAGGTCACGGGGTGAGGGTGTGCCGCAGGGTGAGTGAGTGTGAGTGAATGCATCAGTGTGATAGAGCGCAGGCCATGGGTTGAGGTAATTAACCAGTATGCTAAAGCACAGGCTGCGGGGTGAGAGAGCAGGTCTGATAAAGTGCAGGCTGCAGGGTGAGGGAGCACATCAGTCTGATAGAACACAGGCTGCAGGTTGAGGTAGTGCCCCAGTTTTCTAAAGCGCAGATCACGGGGTGAGGGAGTATGTCAGTGTAATAAAGCGCAGGCCACAGGGTGAGTGAGTGCGTCAGTGTGATAGAATACAGGCCACGGGGTGTGGTAGGGCACCAGTAGGCTAAAGCAGAGACCGCGGGGTGAGGGAATGTGCCATTTTAAAAATAAAATTCCTTCAACTACTGTATCTAAGCATGCATTGCTTTCTTTGTAAGCAAAACAATAGCTAAACTGACATTTATTTAGAAAATGAAGCCATCTCTAGATTAATGGTCATCATCATCATCATCCTCGTCATACTTTTTCCCGCAATGAGTCTTATTTTGAATCTATTGTGCTACTGGGGTAGATACCATCATATAATCCTCCTAGTCTCACAAGTGAATCTTTCATCTGTCTCAGTGGATGGTAATCAGTAAATAAAGAAAAGCCTAATTTCCCTATTTCATTGCTAGTTTTTTTTTTTTTTAATCTTCACAAAAAAGTATTTAATTTAAGATAAAATATTGGATACTTATCTCCTTAAAAGTTTTGGCTAAACCAGACTTATTACTTAGTTACATTTCAAGTAATGACACATTCTAGTCCTGTTTTATGATAACATGTGTCTTCCGCATCTGGCTTAACTTCTTTGCAACTTTTAATTATCAAATGCGGTTTACAAGAATGAAAGTCATATAATGACTGAAATACTGAGAGTCATGTATTGACGGAATATCTTCTAAATGGAACACACTTCATTATTCTTAACTTTATAAACCTGTTTAATAATGGGAATGAATAGATTTAAATAGTGGAGGTCACAAATAAGTCGTTGTTTCTTAATGGCCATATTGTAGGCCCAGACTTTATTTCGTACTAAAGAAATATACCAGTTTCAGCAGGAAAAGCTTTTATTATGTCCGACTGTTTCCCAATGAACGAGGGCTCTGGGACAGGGATCATAGATGGGGTAGAGTCCAGTAGAGCACGCAGAATTTTGGCCATGCCCCCTCCGATAGACCTGTGAATCACGGCAATTTGCAGTGAGGTGGCAGGGCTTAGTAATATATTCTCTCTCTCTCTCTCTCTCTCTCTCTCTCTCTCTCTCTCTCTCTCTCTCTCTCTCTCTCTCTCTCTCCCCTCCCCCTCAATATTTCATTTATTATAAAGGCATAATAGTGCAAATCTAAAAAGTGAAAATAAAGCAATTAAAGTGCATAACTTTGTACAGCAAAAGAAAGGAGACTGATAAATGGAGTATCCATAGTATGGTGACAAGATAAACCCAAGTACTTATCTGGCTTGTTTAGGTAATTGTCATACTGTATGTGACCCAGAAATGACACTGCATGACCACTGGGAGTAGGAAGCCGCACTGAAACCACTGTAGTCATAAGCAGCAGGTAAGTCACTGTTGGGCCACCAAGGATGGCATATGAACATTCTGGGGGAAATGTAATAAGATGAGAGATTCAGAAAGTGAGAGATTTGGTAAATCAAACTGGTTTTGAAGTGTGAATGATTGACGCTTTAAAAAGAGTGGAGAGTTCTTACCAAATATCTCACTTTCTGAATCTCTCATCCTATTAAATGTCACCCTCTATTTCAGACAACATTGATATTGTTTTCATCTGAAGCTTACACTCTTAGTCAGTGCCCCTTATAACATGTTGCAGCCTCTCCGCACATCCAGGCCATTTCCAGAGGTGGCTATCTGGAGCGAAGCATCGAAAGCCTTTAGGCTGCTGGGCAGACCATCGAGGCACATCAGTGCACAACAAAGGCCTGTATATTTGTTGTGGCTTAAAAATATCCTCCAGTGTATTATTAAAAAATACATCAGTTGGGAATGAAATGTATTGCCTTTGCACTATATATAGGTTGGTTATGGTACTAATGGAATTAGCTAAGGAAATGTTTTGCGCCAGTCAGTGTACTGTGTACCAAGACTCTACAGATTGCTGCATCAGCGGTGGTAGCACTCAAATAAGCATCAAGGTGTCAAAAACTCTGGAGTTGGAGGTTTGAAATGAGCTGGTTTAAAGATAAGTTTCTGCAGAAAAATAATTATACTTGCACAAATATCATCTTTGAGCTAAACAACTGAAAGTTTGACTGTGCAAGCAAATACAGTACGTCTTTTGCAGCCAAATTATTGGAAGTTCAACATAGCTCTAAAAATACTTCTTTGCGGCAATGGAAAAAATAAGAATCCAAAAACAAAAACTTGAAGAGGGTTAAAGAATAGAAAAACTTATCCAGAGCTTGGCTAAAAGAAGCTGGACGATGGTCTTACTGATGCCGGCCGCCAAAGAAGAGGAGGGCATGGCACACAAGCAAGTTTGGTTATGGAAGTACACTTCAACCAAATGTAAGCTCGGCCATGGGAGGTCAGGAAGGTCACGCGTCCTCCCAACCTTTTCATACCCCCACTATCCACGTCGGTGTGGAGTTAATTTTATAAAGTGTGGCGAGTGCAGTGAGCCACCGAGCCTGAAGCGTGGCGAGTGGATGCGGATTACTTTACATGTATTCCGTGTCCCCTCGCGGGGCTCGCTGTGCTCATCATGCTTTATAATATTATCTCCACGCCGGGGTGGAAAAGGTCGGGAGGACGCGTAACGTGGGGCTCGCCGCGCTTCAGGCTGCTGCAGATAGTGGGGGTTTCAAATGGAGGCATTTGCCAGTATGTATCATGGAGCACTGGCAAATGCGCTACCGAACCCCTAACCCTGTCGGCAGGGTTGCTGTACTGCCGCAATAGTTACTCAGATGCAGAAGCGTATCAGATGCAATAGTTACTTAGACGCTCCTGCATCTCAGACAGATGGTGCACCTCTCCGTCAGCGCCCGCCGGTGAGGGGATCATGCTGTGTAAGAGGCACTCACTAGGCTTGCCAGGGACCCCGGGAACAGACATGCAGTTCCCGGCAACAGTACGGTGAGTAGCTGCCTCATGGGGACACTACGCTGACTACGCAGGGTTGCCGCGGAGTCACTATGCTGACTACACTAGGCAGCCGTTGGGCTACGCTGATAACGTAGCTTAAGCTGCCGCCGTGGAACTACACAAGTAAGGCAGCCGTTGGGCTACGCTAATAACGTAGCTTCAAACGTAGCGTAAGCTGCCACCGTGAAACCACACAAGTACCACTGTTTCTTATATAGCGCATACATATTCCACAGCCCTTTAAAGAGAATATTTGAACATTCACATCAGTCCCTGCCCCAGTGGGGCTTGCAATCTATGTTCCCTACCACATGTACACGCACACAGGAATTCTAGGGTTAATTTTGTTGGCAGCCAATTAACCTACCAGTATATTTTTGGATTGTGGGAGGAAACAGGAGTACCCGGAGGAAACCCACGCAAGTACGGGGAGAACTCCTCACAGCTAGTGCCATGGTGGGAATCGAACCCATGACCTCAGTGCTGTGAGGCAGTAATGCTAACCATTGCACCATCCCTACTGCCCCAGAATTATCCACAACACACTGAGGGACATACTGTTTAGCAAACCTTGAAGAGTAGTGAGAAGAGGTAAAGCAACATGCTGTATTTGATCCTTTGGGGGAAATTTACCAATATGAAAAACCTAGTTTTTCGTATTAGTATTTCCCCTACGACTGCATACGACTGTTTCAGTCGTATGCAAAGTCGTGTTCCGGAGGGGAATGTACAAAGCAGTCAGATCCGACTGCTTTGTAACCCTCCGATGGTGTAACCATTCGTATTAGCTGGCCGTATATACGGCCGCTAATACGAATTAGTAGAGGCAGTCTGCACGGATCAGTCAGATCCGTGCAGGCTGCAGAGTGTAAAAAAAATAGAAAAATTAAATAAATAAAAAAAAAAAACAGTGTGGGGTCCCCCCCACAGCTGTAACCAGCACCAGGCTGAAGGAGCCGGGGCCGGTAATTAAAAATCAGGGAACCCGACAAATAGGGGTTCCCCGATTTTTAACAACCAGCCCCAGGATCTAGGTCCGGGGCTGGTTCCCAAAATATGGGGGACAAAATGACTAGGGGTCCCCCGTATTTTAAGAACCAGCCCCAGGCCAAACCAGCCAGCAGGGTAATGTCACAGCCGGGGGACACTTATTATATAAGGTCCCGCGGCCAAAACATTAACCCTACCGACCAGTCAGCCTGGCCAGGGGCCCTGGGGGAGTGGGGACCCTCCCAATAAAGGGGTCCCCCCCCTCCAGGACTTACCTGACCAGGCTGAAGCCTGGTGCTGTCCCCGGTGGCCCTGTGCGGTGGCCCCCAGGCTGATCTTGGTGTAAAAAAAAGATTAATAAACTATTGTTTTAAACTGTGGAACTATGAGTCCCAGCAAGCCTCCCCTGCAAGCTGGGACTTGGAGAACCACAAGTCCCAGCCTGTGGGGCATTAAAGAACCCGCTGGCACTTGTAGTTCCACAGTAAAAAAAATAGTTAAATAAATACACACTGACACCTTAAAAATAAAAGTTTAATACATACATTACACACACACTGATACTTACCTATCTTGATCCCGTAGGTAGGTCCCAGAGTCTTGATCCGGTGCCTTGTCCTGGTTCCGGATCATATCGTCATTCATCATCATGTCGATCTTCATGTCGGCGTCGGCGTCAGGTCTGGGTCCGAAGAAATCCATGGTGGACTTGTGGAAGGAAATCCAACTCACCCAGGTCCTCTATGGAAGTTCTTCTGGCTTGGTCCGATGTTGTCCAGGGCTTCTTGCATCTTCTTCCATCTTCTGGCTTCTTATTAACGCTGCCGGCGACTCCAGCAAAGCTCCCCGACTGTCAGAGCCGCAGAGATCCTTCCTCCTCGGCGTCTGCACTAAGACTGAATTCTGGCCAATCAGAAGCCACCTAGCAGGAAAGTCGGGATAGGTATAAAAACCACCCCAGACCATGTACACCTCACACCTTGAAAAAGGGCTGAAGCTATAGCCCGAAACGCGTCGGTGAGAGGAAGGAGACACACTTAATGGTGAGACCTATTGCTGTATTCCATCTAGCAAATTCACCTCAACCTGTTCCGGATGCGGGAAGAGAGAGATGTTTTGGTCTCACACGTTTAGAGTGTGACATTGCTTTTTAATACACTTTTATCGTTTGTTTTATGTGTACACCTATGGAATAAATATTTTTTCGGAGTATGCTGGTTGTGGAGAATATCCTTACCTGGAGGAAAAACAAAGAAACCGCTTCATGCACATAGGGCCTCATATTGAGGTGAGTGTCTGTCCATCAGGCGTTTGATGTGGTTTTTTGGTGATTGGATACAAAGTGTCGGGGGATATATTGGAAGATTAAGATCCTGCTTCAAAGACACTTTACGTGTAAATAGGGCCTATTCACCAGGTCAGTAACATCTATATTGAGCGTTGAAAAGGCAGGAGGTTACAGAAGAAGTTGAAGGGAGACTGTCTTTGAAGCCACATAAAGATACCTTTATGTGCATATAGGGACCCCCACGGAGGTCAGTAGGAGACCCCAATTTGTCACAGAGATAAATGAGAACAACAATCAACCTTAATATTCATTAGCAAGTAGATATCTGCTTGATTTCCATGGGACAGCGCTGAAGTGTATATTCATTTTTTTGGTGTTGTATCTTGTTGGTGGGAGTGTAGTGACCCACAGAATTTACACACAGCAGCAGTCCCGGGCGCAATCATTCACCTGTCGAACCTTTTTTGTTGCATATTTCCGCCTACGAATACACCTATTTTTAACAAATCCACTTTGGTAAATTTCCCCCTTTATCTCTCTACCGAGAATGTACCCAGTGTATGGCTCATTAAATGATGTTGCTGCTACACAAATCACATGTGTTTTTAATGTTCCTTCTGATTTTATAGTGAGTTATTTGATAAATGAAAGAGAAAGGTTCAAATAACCGTGAGGCAGGTGTAAAACCCCACCCATATCTAATTATCTCTGCACAAGTAACACCTGCCTCACCTGCAGTGCACATGATTTTGTCCATCTAAAGGTGCCCACACACGCACCGATCCCGGCGGTGCAATGCTATACGATGGGGTGCGCGCTCCCGCGGCACCTCATCGCACATACTTTTTGTACCAGCTTTTTCTAGCATAGCATCGCATCGCATGCACATCGTATGCACAAAGCATTCGATGCAATGCTATATGTGCTAGTTAAGCCCACAACGCACGCCGGGATCGGTGCGTGTGTGGGCACCTTAAGAAATATTTTGTCAGAAAGAGTGAACTAGAATAAGGGCCTCAGTTCCTGCTGGAGCCTGCTGAAAAATAGCCCTGTATATATATATATATATATATATATATATATATATATATATATATATTAATGTAGGCCCGAGTTTCTGTAAGTGTTAATATTACTATTACTATGTGTACATGGCTGTCTGCCAATTATACAGCATGCTTAATTACTAGTTTGCATTAAAATAATGCAAAGCATAATTATTAAAACATACACATAAGTGTTAATAATTCAAAGTGTAAATCATGTTTTTAGTACAGAATTAATTCAATTATAAAATGTTAGTATTACACTTGACATATGGAGAAACATGTTGACTAGTCTCTGCCTACGCACTCATGTGGGCGTGTGATTTTGAAAATCAGGTGCTGCCGAAAGTATCATCATTTTTTAAAAACTAAACAGGAACCGCAAGAGACTAGTAAGGTTGGTCTACAACCAGTGCATTTATATATAAAGGGAAGAACACAAAGGTGGGGTGGTATTCTTTTTACAACAATATAGATTTTCAAATGTATACAGTATGCTCGTTTTTTTTTTTTTGGGGGGGGGGGGGGGGGCGCAGATATTCCTATAGTATACAGTATGTGCTGAATCTCAACTAGCACTATATTCAAAATGAAAGCCTTCAGTAAGATTTTAAACAGGGCCATCTTAATGTATTGGCTGAATGGACATCTGCCCAAGGGACCCCCAATTCTAGGGGCCTTCATGCAGAGTCAGACTGGGCTGTGAGCATCTGCCTTCTGAGCTTCTTGGGAGGCAGTAGAGAATATCAGAGTGGCGAGGCAGCATTCTCTTCCTTCTTCACAGCCTGCAGCCAGACAGTCAGCATACTGTTTGGTGGTTGGTTTGAGCTATCTACCAATCAGCCATTTACTGTATGGAAGCAAGTGGAGAGATGGTGCAAGACTGCAGTAGGGGTATGTTTTGATTTATTTAAAAACAAATCCCGCTAATGGGTAGCAAAACATGAAATCAGGGCCGTCTTAACTGCTTTGTATACCTGATCACAGCAATGCACTGGGCCCCTACACACTCATACATGGATACTAATTAAAATAAAAAAATCATCCCTGCAGTCCCGCATTATCTCTCAACATGCTTTCAGACAGTGAAGGGCTGTCAGCATGCTGATTGGTGAATAGTTCCAGCGATCCTCCAATCAGCATGTTGATAGTCGTTCACTGTCTGGCTGCAGTCCAGGTAGAGAATACTGCCACACCACTCTAAATGTGTGACAACCACCCTCCCCTGCTCAAAGTCACCTATAATTGTGGGCCTGTGGGTAGATGGCTATGGCAGGCAGCCTTTATACACCATTGAGCTTTTTTGATAAAATACCCTAAATGTCTGATTAAATGGGCTATTGCAACAAACTGCTTTTTTTTTATAAGAAGAAACTATTTCCAAACTGCAGACAATTGCAAGCTGACAGTGTCATACACTAGTGAATGTCACAAGTGTACCTAGCACATTAACCCTTCAGTACACTACCTGCTGAAAATGATCTATTAATTCATGGCAAAGCAGCTACAAACAATATCCTTTTCCTAAACGCCAATCAGTGTGTCTTCTCTTATTAATAAATGCAGGGCACAATCCAGGTGCTTAGCCTCTCACGCCCTATATGTTTGCCTAATGCAGGATCCTGGAATGAATCAAGCGTTCGGTCATTTGTCCATGGGCCGTTGAGTGACTTCTGATCTTTCAGATTAAATTGGCTCCTGTACACAGGACTCTGGCCAGTGGTAAAACAGCTATTTCGGCTCTCCATCCCAATTATAGCAACATTAAAAAAGCTTAGAAAAGCTCATTATAGTAATCACGGATCATGTGAAAACAACGCCAAAAAATGCTCTCAGGCATTGAGGATTTATAAAGCAATGTCAAATTTGTTAATATTAACAAGTTCTTTCTCTGCTGTTTGATCCCTAGCATTCCCTGTGACCAGGTTGGGTACATTTTAATAGTAGCTGTTTTACAATCCTGACCAACATTGTCTATTCCACATACACTAGGGCATTTTTCCTTTTAGCTTAATCAGTAATTTGCCTGCTGTTATGGTGAAAAAAAGAAAATGACAATATGCAGCGAAGAAGTGGTTAATGACAACCTTAATTGCTGCTTAAGTTTGGTTATTTCCTTCTGGGGCCTAGAACTCGGCTAGAGAGTGCCTGCAGCAGCAGCTGTCACCAAGAGTGGCAGGGATGGCGGTGCGGTGGCATAGGGCATAGACAATAAGAGAATGATGGGAAAAAATGCAGCAAAGATTTCGGAAAGAACCAAGAGGAGGAGGGAAGCACACCTGGGGGTGGGTGGTAGGGGGGGAGAAAGCAGGGGGTGCTTAGAGACCACAAGAAAAAGGAGTTCAAGCCTACTGCTGCAGTCCTTCGTGTGGTTAATCACGCTCTTCCCTCTCAGTACTGATTTGCAAGAGCAGATTAATCAGGGAGCTCAGCTTGATGAAATTTCATGTTATTGTACTCATTTTCGCAACATCTTTTATTATCTTCATTATTCATTTACAGGGGACTGGCATCAATTATGCAAATGAGTTCACAGACTTTGCAGATTACTTCATTTGCTACTATTGTTTGTGGAAATTTAATTATTAAATATTATTAAGCTTGCGTTTTCTTCAATTTTCAAGGCTCGGCTTCATTTGATTTTTTTTTTCCCTCCAGCTGCTCTTCTTCCCGTTCAGTGCCAAAAAAGAGAAGCAGCTCCCCCCCCATCAAAGCAGCTCTGCCATGATACGAAGACCAAATAAAAATCTCCTCAATTTAATAATTTTGATGTTAGTCCCCTTGTTCTCAGCTGCTTGCTCAAAGCTAGGAAGGGAAGAATAGCAGAGCGCATTCAATTTAATGAGCAGAAATTGAATTCAAGTTTGTTCGGAATTGACTTCAATTAAGCAAAGTCTTAATGATAAATTAATCTCTTCTTTTTCTTTATTCTCTACATTTTTTTTTTTTATTCCAAGAGATTGGACTACAGTGAAAGACCAAATGAAGAATGCCCATTTATACTAGAATAGTAGAGTGATAGAAAAATGCAATATTCTTTATAAAGACATGTCCTGGACAAATAGTGCTCACACGGCAGTGCCTATTATAATTCTAATTCATTACTGCTACTTACATATCCATTCAAAGAATTATGGACACTGCGATAGATTTAATACCTTTAATCTTTCTTTAAATGAATGCATAATTAGTTTTTTTGAGCTACCAGGGTAGTTACACAATAACGCTGTGATTGAATAGTTAAGAATAATTACATTGTTACTATTCAGTTACAGTCTAATGTAATGACCGTTACTTTGGCCGTTATCAGCCTTTACTTATTAACTTGTTTTGCCAGGTTACAATGAAACCACTATTATTAAAATGATTGTGGAAGAGGGAATTAAGCCTTTCCTAAGGACTTGCACAGAGTGCTAGCAATCTTGATTTTGGGCTGAAAAGTTAAATGTTAAGAGCAATTTTAGAATGTGTACGAAAGTCTCCCACAAATATAAGATCTGATGTACTTACTTGTAAATAATAGTTCACATTGTTATGGAGGAATGAGCTAATATCACTTGTTTTTTTTCTTTCCTCGCTGGTACTGGCCAGATTGTGAACAAGTGTTAAAAAGAGTATTTTGGAATTTTGGAATTTAGGGGACAGGCTGCCCTTAAGGCCAACATTATCGGTCTCCCTCCATCTTATCACTGCCCCCTTCGTGTTGGTGCCTACCAACTAAATCTGGGTGCTCTCCTCTCTAGCAAGGGAGTAGACTCTGGCACTGTGCCAGAATCTATTGCACAAGTGCAGGTCTCCAGGAAAATGGCCACTACACATTTTATTGGACCTTTTTCTACTGCACGTGCAAAGATCGCTAGGGAAATGGCCACCCATGGTTCGACTGGCGCACAAGGGCACCAGGTAAACCCCCGGGAGGCCTCACTGTCTGTTCCCCCATCTCCATTAGACATTAGTTTCAAGTCTATGCCAATAAATTATACATATAGTATGTTACCTTTTACTTCACAGAACATTACCTTATACTTCACAGAATGTTACCTTATACTTCACAGAATGTTACCTTATACTTCACAGAACAAAGGTGTATTTTCTACAGTGCATTGATACCATTATTATTTTGGTGCATTATCATGCATGTGCTAGTCGCATTCTCTCTATCTCTCTCTCTCTGTCCAGATGCACTAAGCTTCAAAAGTGATAAAATAGAAAGTGATAAACAACCAAACAATCAGCTCCTGTCTGATATTTTTCAAACACAGCATGTGACATGCAGGGCCGTTTCTAGAGGCGGACAAGCCGTGCAGCAGCCCGGGGCGCCGCACGGCTTGTCCGCCTCTGTTAACAGCCGGGGCGCCCGTCAGCTCCCCCCAACGCTGCTGCCTCCCTTCTTCCCCCTCTCCCCGGCCGCCACAAGCGCCGCTCGCTCAAGCGCCCAGCTGATTTCCCAGGGAAGGGGAGCGCATCGCGCGCCTCTCCTTCCCCTCGCTCACTGGGCTGTCAGCCAATCAGTGAGCTCGCGGGCCGGCAGCCAATCAGGAGCCAGCCCGCGAGCTATGAATGGCTGACGGCTCAGCTACACACAGTGAAGGAGAGGCATGCGATGCGCTCCGCTCCGCTCCCCTCCCCTCCCCAGGAAAGCAAAGCAGCAGCAACAACAACGATGGCAGCGGAGGGGGAGACCCAGACAGTGAGTTGTGCTGCTTCTAGCACTTTGGGGCATATGTGTGACACTGTGGGGGCATATGTGGCACTGTGGGGGCATATGTGTGGCACTATGAGGCATATGTGGCACTGTGGGGGCATATGTGTGGCACTGTTGGGGCGTATCCGTGGCACTGTGGGGGCATATCAGTGGCACTGTGGGGGCATATCTGTGGCACCGTGGGGGCATATGTGTGCCACTGTGGGGGCATATGTGTGCCACTGTGGGGGCATATTTGGCACTGTGGGGGCATATATGTGTGGCACTGTGGGGGCATATGTGTATGGCACTGTGGGGGCATATATGTATCGCACTGTGTGGGCATATATGTATGGCACTGTGGGGGCATATCTGGCACTGGGGACATATTAGTAAACGGCATCTGTTGTGCGGCAGCGGCGCGTGGGTCAGAATGTGTAATAGGCATTACGGTGTGGGGAGTAATTGTTTAATTGCCATCACAGTGTGGGGTCTAATGGGCATCATGGTGTGCGACATAATGTGTAAATGTCATCACGGTGTGTGACATAATGTGTAATTGTCATCATGGTGTGCGACATAATGTGTAATTGTCATCACGGTGTGCGACATAATGTGTAATTGTCAACACGGTATGCGGCGTCATGTGTAATTGGCATCATGGATAAATAGTGTATAATGATTTAAGTAGCCTGTCATTGTTTGGCCTTGATCTGTGAAGCATATTAGGGGCGGGATGTTCTAATGGGAAAATGCGGTAAAACACCCGTTTTACCGTATTTTCCTATGTATCAATACCCGTCCGCCCCGTTTTCGCTAGGCACGGTATCGCCACCCTCTGGGTGGCGATACCCTATAGAAGCCTATTGGTGTCTTTCGCCGCCCGCCGTCTGCCGTCCGCTGCAGGGGGGAGGAGGAGACGCAGGGGGACACTGGCAGCCGCCGGGATGTGACGGAGACCCCCGCAGACCACATCACAGGTATCGCGGGGGTCTCTGTCACCGCAACCCGATGCTAGCCGCATATGTGTACCTATGCGGCAGCATCGCGGCGGCTGCCAGGCGAAGGGCGGCGATGTATATTAATACATCCCGCCCTACGTCACTGTATGGGCCTTTATATTTTTATGTCACTGTGTGGCCTTCAGCCCGCCAACTTAAGTGCGGGAGGACAATGACAATTCCTGCGGTAACCAATGTCGGGACATGCAGGTTGCAAAAGTGAGATGTAAGGTAATAGTTTTCCTGCTAGACCACGACCCTTATATTAAACCACACCCCTTTTAAAATAAACCACACCCCCTACTTCGACGCGCGCGCCGTAGGCGCGTGCAATTTCTTCTATGTCATGTTATGTATTTGGGGGGGGGGGGCGCATTTTTCTTTCTTTGCCCTGGGAGCTAAATTGTCTAGAAACGGCCCTGGTGACATGGCAGGTAGGAGCTGATTGGCTGGCTGTTTATCTCTCTCCATTTTACCACTTTTGAATCTTAGTGCATCTGGCCCTCTCTCTTTGTATCTATCTATCTATCTATCTATCTATCTATCTATCTAGACTCTGTATAGCACTCTGTAATGATTAGGCAATCCATTGTGTTGGCTGTCCACACCCCCTCTGGAGATAGGCCTCACCCCTAACAATGCATTCCCCCGGTGGGCCCTTTCTGACCCAATCTGACATTGTGGACATTTGTGCAGCTCTGATGGCACGGGACTGTGAAGAATGCCTGTCGCGGGCCTGAAGAACACAGGCTGTGGCAAGTACCGTGGGTAATTGAAGTTAGCCCAAAGTATTGTTTGTTGCTTGTAGGTGATTCAAATTGTTTTATTGAGCAGTTACAACTAATGATAAGGCATGTACTTAATGTTCTTCAACTTTATGGCAGTTGATGGCAGTTGATCACATAAGCCACTGTAGACTCAGTCATGCATTTTATTGGTAGGAAGTAATAGCATAAACAAATCAAGGTATCTGATTTGTACAATTAGCAAGATGTCATATTGATATTAATAGTTCATAGTGAATTGGCAGGTTTTGTCATCGTCAGCATTATTATAGTTTATATGTATTATGTATCCACAGAAGTGTACATGGGAAAATAACAGTGAGTGCAGAGTTACCAAGGGTCCAGGAGGTCCTTTTGTTACATGGGCCCTTATGCTAGTTGAATCGACTGATGCATATTTCAGACAGGAACCGAGTGTTCTTAGCCCCGCCTACCGTACAGATCACTCATGCCGTCCGAATGCGGTAAGACGCCGACCGAACGGACCGCGAGTAGATGTTTCATGTGAACACCTCCTCCATCTGTGGGAACCTCCCCCATCCTCCGATGGTCGCCGACCATCGAATAAAGGACTGAGTGGTCAGGCAGCACCGAGTGCTCCAGACCACTCGGACATTTTTCTGTATGAAAGCAGGGATATGGGAGACCAGCTGACATCTGGCTATGTCAGCTGTCCGCCCCCCACCATGTGCGTCACGGCCGCATTACCATATGTATGCCCAGCGTTTTTATGGGAACGCCCATGAAACACGGGGGGTACGCATATGGTAATGAGCCCAAACAGCCCTTCACGCCCCACTCCACCCCCTGCTCGGATGGTTCCATACGATCATTTTCTGCATGGATCTCACGCCGTGTTCGTACGCAGATACGCCTCTGCACATGCGCAAACACTAACCATCGTCCGTCAATCCGCATTCAGAGCCATCCGACTCAATCAGAATAAGGGCTAATGTTACATAGTTAGATAGTAGGTGAGGCTGAATAAAGACTTGCGTCCATCTAGTTCAACCTATGTTTATAATAGTTTATCCCTTGTTGTATAGTATGTTTCGATATTATGTTACTTATTTGTACCCGTGGATGTTTTTAACCAATAAATGTTTATCCAACCTTATTTTAAATGTATTTATAGTGTCTGCCGACACCACTTCTTCAGGGAGACAGTTCCAAAGTTTCAGTTACAAAGTTTCTCTTCAAGGAAAAACTCTCTTTTTTAAATTGTTAGTTATAAATTTTCATAAACTAGGGAAGGTGAAGATTTTTTTTTGCAATATAGGAAAGCTAAATGTATTCCCTATCTGCTGATATTAATTATTGGATTTGGTGTTTGACCAGTCAGTGGTCTAATAGGGGCCTATACACGTAGAGATTTTTGCCTAATTTATAAGCAATCAGACTAGATTTGACTAGAAATTAAGCACAAATTGCTGTGTGTAGGTGACAGCCATGCAGTATAAATCTAGTCAATGCCCGTATTCAGAACATGGGCAGTGACAGATCCCTCAGCACACATTGCTGAGCGATTTTAGCTATTCTAGATTGCTCAGCATAAAGCTCCCATTGCCCTGTGTGAAGGCCCTATTAGAGTTGATTGTTACTGAATAATTCCCCAGTACAGATGGGTTAAGTCAATGGAGTGTATTCAATGCTTTCTGCGAGCTGTGATAGCTCGCAGGGTAAGTATTCAACTCACCCTGCGAGCATTCCTTACAGTTTAACCCCCGCGGCGGCCGCTCACCCTATTCAACTTTCCTGGGAAATCCTCACTGTCGGAGGACAGCGAGAATTCCCCCACACAGCGAGGCTCGCGGCTAATGCAGGGAGTTTAGCTGTTTTAGTGGCAGCACATGCCGTTTCCCCCTTGCTAGGTTTTTGGAACGAGGGGGAAATGTTGTGTGCTGCCAATAAAACAGCGAGGCTTGCAGCTAAATGCAGCGGACTCCCTGCATTAGCCGCGAGCCTTGCTGTGTGGGGGAATTCTCGCTGTCCTCCGACAGTGAGGATTTCCCAGGCAAGTTGAATAGAGTGAGAGGCGGCCGCGGGGGGTAAACCGTGAGGATCGGTTGTTTTCGGCGATCACCGCCGTTTAACCCCCTTTGCTGGCTGCATTGAATACACCCCATTGAGCGATGGGGTGTCCTAATTCCTTAATGTTTCCTGGCTGTTCTACATTCTGTTTATTTTTTATTTTTTCTATTAATGAAAAATTAAGCCTTTGTTTTTGTCTTGCTCACCGCATTTTTACCTTTGCCTGTTCCTTTTCTTGTTTGTTTATTACATTGTGTGTTCTATTTATGGTTCACTATTCCCAATCAAAATAATACACAAAAGAAATTCAAAAAGGCAGATGGTGGAATTCCTTTTAATTGTTAAACAATTTGGAAGGTTTGAAATATGCATATCCATTGTATTCTTTCTAACTTTCATGGTCCAATTCTCATTATACACTGTATATACATTATATATTGTATGTACTACGGTGGTTCAATAAGTAACATCTCACATGTGTAATTTTCTCTATTCCATTCTAATTTCCCATAAGGCCAGATAAGGTACAGTAGGCCACTGTTTTTTTCTCATGGCCATTAGGCTGTGCCTCCTTTCAGTTATACTGTCGCAAATCAGGTGTAAGATGACGGGGCTGGTGGAAAAATGGTCAAACACTTCAGATTTCTGCATCTCAAGGGCACATCAGCAGCTGAAGTTCATCACCAACATGTCAAAGTATATAGTGATAACATCATGTCACAGAAGCAGGTTTAGGTTTGGTGCAATAGCTTTGATAACGGCAAGGCAGACATTCAAGATGAGCAGCAATCTGGTTGGCCAAGCACATCCGCCACATATGACAATTTGTAACCAATGATGTCGTTCAGATAACCATCATGTCCTCGCTTCAACCATTTGACATTGGTTTCTTCTCTGCTAGGATAGATGCCTTGGTGTACTGTTGGGACAAATGCTAGAAGGGGACTATATGGAAAAATCATCTTTACCAAGACCATGCTATTGATTATATGGACATGTACTAGCTAAATAAATGTATGCAATCATAAGTCATGTTACCTTAAATATCAAACCTTCTTATTTATACTTTTGAAAAAAAAAAAAGAAACTCCCTTATAATCACTGCACAATTCTAATGGTTCCAGTTCTAAGAAAAATTATGACATTATTTTCCAATGAACTAGCTCTAGGACAGGCATGTCCAACCTGTGGCCCTCCAGATGTTGTGAAACTACACACCCCAACATGCCTTGCCATAGTTTTGCTATTAGGGAATGCTAAAGTTATGGCAAGGCATGCTGGGATGTGCAGTTTCACAACAGCTGGAGGGCCGCAGGTTTGACATGCCTGCTCTAGGATATCTCAACTCCAAGCATGTTGAGATACTTAAACACAATCACACATACATACACTCACAAACATAGGGCCTAATTCAGACTGCCCGCCAAAGAAGAACACATCTCCTCGCATGCGGTCAACGGGAAAATAAATCATTTGATGGTCACCGACCATCGATGGAATTTTCTACAATAATTGTATTGTGTATTGTAAGCATTTTTATATAGGTATGCAGGATATTTACTGACAAATTATGTAGTTACTTCAATTTATTTCTTAATATGTGTAATTGATATGCTGTCATTCTTTGGATTTCGTTCTTATCGTGTATGTGTTTTTTTTAATGAATATATAATCTTATTATTTCAGCTATGGTTTTAAACATAATTGACATAAATGGACTCAATGGACATCTTATATAGGGTCATATGTATCAAAGCTTGAAGAAAGATCAAAAGGAGAGAGAGAAAGTAACGTCCAATCCAATTCAACCTGTAATATAGTAATTAGCTGATTGGCTTGCACTTTATCTCTCTCTCCAAGCATATTCTTATAAATGTTTTTTTTTTTATATTGTATGCCTCAATTCTAATAAGTCACCCCTTTGCTGATGTTTTCTATTAAAGAAAATTTTATTTTAAATATTTTTTTTTAAAGTATTACGTCTTTCTACTATTCTACAAAAGCGTACTGCAATTACACAAAATTCCCATAAATGCGTTTGTATCCTAAAGGAATATAATGATTTTTACAATTTATGTTGATGTCAATTATGTTGATTTAAATTGGTCAGCTATTGGAAATTTTATCAGCAATTCGGCAAGTCACGGAACAATTTTCATTTGCATTCAGAAAGTATGAAATATAATCGCCGTACTGTAACAGTTGCTGTTTGTTAGCAAATTACAATTATCACCAGCAAAATGTCAACAATTTATGTGAGGCCATATTGCCTTTATGATGGTGAACAATATAATCGTTATGGAAGCAACAATCCAATGATACTGAAACAAATGGGATACTCTGATGTATCATTATGTTCTCATTTAGACTGTTAGTAGAGTGTATAGCTGATATACAAAAACAAAATATTAGATCTGTGTTTCTGTTTTAACTCCTTCTGTGTATTATTTTACAAAACAGTATGTCACTGACATTATTACAAACAGTAAAGTATTGCTATTTACTGGCAGTCTATTTCATTTATGTTATTATCAGACTTCAGGTTTGTCTTGCCCAGTAAATTTATATGCAAATTTTATTACGGTGTGCACTTCTGGAGGGGCGTGCCTTATTAAGAGCCTCCAATGCATGTTACGCAAGGCACAGCCCCAGGGCCGTATTTAAGTCTCAGCCTGCCTCTAGGACCACATTATTTGCATCTACCTCCCACCCACTGCCGCCTATTATAGGGAGGGAGTGTAGAGGAAGCAGCACATACAGGGGCAGATTTATTAAGCTCGGTGAAGTGATAAAGTGTCTGGTTTTTATCACCGGCCAATCAGCTCTTAACTGTGTAGTTATGGGCTTGGTTTGAAAAATGACAGGTAGGAGCTGATTGGCCGGTGATAAAAACCAGACTCTTTATCACTTCACCGAGCTTAATAAATCTACCCCGCATTACCTTCAGCAGTGCAGGTACTGTAACTTCCACTGCGTGGGTATGCAGGTCTTCAGCTCCCTGGCAGTGCAAAGTTCCCTCCTCAGTATCAGGGCAGCTTCAGTACTGTGCCTTTTCATTAGCGGACAGGCATTACAGGGCTGCCTCTCCCAGGCTCCGGGGATCGGGGCCGGACATTCGGAGAGAGGCAGCCCTGTAATGTCAGTGACAGGAGTTTGTGCTTCCGGCGCCGGGAATCAAGTACCCAGCGTCGGAAGTGCAAACTCCTGTCACTGACATTACAGGTGGCCTCTCTCCGGGTGTTCAGCACCCGATCCCCAGAGCCGGCTCACAGTCACAGACGCTGAAAGGGGCACTTTTGGCGCAGCGCAACAGTATTTTTAAAAGAAAAAAAAAACACCACCGCTTGCCGTTGCCGTCTCCTGATACATGTTATGCCAGGCAGAGCCCACTTATACATGTCATGCCAGGCAGACCCTCCTTATACACATGTTACGTCAGGCAGAGCAACCCTGTATATCTGTTATGCCAGGCAGAGCCCCCTTGTACACATGTTACACCAGGCAGAGCATATGTACTTACACCATTTTACACCATTATACATGTTACGCCAGGTGGAGCACTTGTTACACAAGTTACACCAGACAGAGAAGGAGAGGAGAGGAAGAGGAGAAAGAAAGGGACAGAGAGGGAGACAAAGAGAAGGTGGGGAAGTGGGTTTTGCCTGTCACCAGCAGCTGCAGAGGACTCTGATGGGGGAGGGCACTTCCTGGCATTAGGCTCCATCCCCTAAATCACCGCAAATCGCGACACTCCGAGATCCCCACTCTGCTATATTCTCTGTACCGCTGCAGCTTAGGAGGAATGAAGGAAGGGGAAGAGGGTTTATTCTATCAGCAAAGCTGGGACGTTCTTGAGGGGGATTGGAGCTGAGCTCTGGGGGTGTCTAAAATTGAATATGGCTATGCACAAAAGGCACCCCTTGTATGCACGCCTATGGATATAGATAGTATAGATCCTTTGTGATGTCGGAACTTCTGGGTTTAGGCCCTGGGAGCCACTGTCTTTGTGCACAGTAACTTGGTAGCCGTGGGGGTTGCTTACATTTCTTAAGGCAACTGTTAGATGGCTGTGTCAACGTAACTTACTGGCGGAACCATAACTTTATGTACATTGTGCTACAGTGCCAGCTGATCAGCCTAAAGCCAAAGCCTTCTTCCCATGCCAAAAGCATTGGATCCTACATGCTAGTTGTATAACATTTGTTACATGCACTGGGGCAATATGACTGGCATGTCCCTACACATGTTAGCAGCATTACAAAGGGAGCTACTGTATATGTGTATTAGCCAAGGGCACCTGGAACCTTTAACCAGGCCCTGCTCAAACCTTAAACCTAAAAATAAGTGGGCACCAGAAAAATAAGGTCAATGTTCTCTACAAACCATAAATTGTGTAAACATGACCTTAACTGGTGTTTGGTCATTTTGTGCAGTGATAACTATACTGTAGTTATAGCTTATTTTTGAGATTCAGTGAAGACGGGAAGGGGAACAGCTGGTTTTCACTCTGTTGTAGCTCTCTGAATAGAGTAAATATTCTAAAGGCTAAATAATATGCTTAATCCCAAAATTGTAACATGCAAGGACAGAAAATTGTTTACTGAAGCCATGTATCTTAAAAGTGTTGCGTTTCTCTCTTCAAACAATTCATACAACTGCTGATTATAATTAGATTTCTGAAGAATCCACAATACCTTGAAAATGATTTCAACTCCTATTTTCTACCCCATAGTTTTATTTGCCCTATTGACCATTTCTTTGTATCTATGCCTTATCTTGCAGTCAATAGTTGTTAATGGAAAAATATGATCTGTTAATCTCCACATTGGTTTTACTTTTAAGCCTAATTCACAATACTCTCACTACTATTCTAGAATCAAGAAATCCTCTATAAGCAGAATTAAATTGTGGTTTATAAAATCTGTGTGGAGTTCTCCTTCAAAAAGGTACCCACGATTATGGTATTATATGAAGAGCACAAACTTTGGTTTTAAACAATTTATAGGAAACGTACATCATTTAATGGGTTCAAGTCAATGGATAGACATTGTCTAGATTGACAGTCAATGGGTCAACCCCACATAGTTCAAATGCAATAGGTGAACATGGTCAAAAGTCAACAGATAAAAGATTGACTGTGGCTACGGGCTAACCGGTTATAAAGGTTGAATGGTCAACACAATTTTTTTTTCAAATTTTGCTTCATCTACCTTCCACGTGGACTACAATTGGGGACTAACCTGTAGTGACAGCAGCAGAGTGAGACACCTTGCTTGAGATGTGACAAGCGAAGTGAGCCTGCAAGGGTACATGTTGACATTAATTGAGGTGGTAAGTTTTCGTGTTGACCTTTTGACCTTGTTGACCTTTTCTAGTAATTATTTACAGGAATAACTGGACAATAAAAAAAGCCATAAATACTGATTAAAGTTTCTGTGCTGAAATAATCAGAATGAATAGGTGAAAAAATGAATTATCCCTTATGAAAAAAGATCCAAGAAAAGAAGAACCATAAGGCAGTTTGAGCAATTATATTACAAGCAAAGAAACAAAGCAATATAAAAAAAACCAATCAGAAGGCTCTTACAGTAACTTAGTTTACTCTATCATGGATTCACAGCAAACTTTGGAGTAGATGGCGTCAGCCACATTTGTACTCTCTTTGCTTGCACAGAAATGAATACATAACTACGCTTATATGCAGAGCTGTACGTCACCCAATCTAAGAGGGTAGATCCAACTGTTGCTGAACACACAGAAACATCTTTTAATTCAAATGGCACTCATTTTTCAACATAGTCTCCATTTACGTTGCTATGCACATCTCCCATTGATACTCTGACCTCTTGATTTCATACAGGACAGTCTGGTGGTTGTTTCTCAAACCAGTTGCAAAAGTCTTCCCACGAATGTTGTCTTTGAGCGTTGGATAGAAGAGTAAGTCACCCGGTATGGTGAATATGGGGAATGGTCATTAATTCGAACCCTGAAGCATCAATGGCAGCCATTGACATGTGACTCTTGTGAGATGGCATGTTGTCTTCGTGGATCAACACCCAGTGTTGCATTTCCCCCACTACTTCGCCAAGATTACCACATGAACTTTTGGAATCAGTTGTGTAAAGCAGTCACTAGTGATAATGGCTGCATGATCCATATAATCAGCATAATTCCATCTGCATCCCAAAAATCCATGGCCACAATTTTGTTAGCTGATGGCTGAACCCTGGAATTTCGTTGGTGGAGGTGAATGTAGTGTTTCCATTGCATGCTCTGTCTTTATAACTCTGGATCTAAGTGGTAAATTCCCACCTTATCCATTGTCATGATTTGCATGATAGATGACCAAAAGACACTCACATGTCAACCTCATTCACTTCTAATCAGGCATTAATCATTTTTATAACCCATCTTGCTGACACCTTGTACAGCCCCAAGTTTTGATTCAATATTGCTTAAATTCAGGCAGATGAGATACCAGTAACATCCATCTACTAAATGTTGACTGTCAGCCATGACAAGTAGTTGATTTTGTGCTCACTTCCACGAGCTTTCCACTTCTCGCACCCTCTTCACATGACTACCTTCCACATCTGAATTCACTTTACCACTGCACTACAGTATATGATGGAGCTGACTACCCTAATGTGTTTTGCAAGGTAAAGGTCAGTAAGCGTCATTTTCTTCACTATCAGATATATAATGACAGCGCAAATTGTAGTATACTCCATTTTTACATTTTTAGCAATGTTGTTCGATTTATTATCAAGACTTGGACTTTTGGATCCACCCTTGTATATGCACCAGTCCTATCCTTAGTACAAGAGATGCATTCAAAACAGATGTATTTACACATACAGTAGCACAACACTGTAGCCCACATTTATCTATTTTACACTGCCAAAAAACCCAGGTAGTTGGCAGGTATACCCAGGAATTGTCTCAGTGGGAACAGCTTCAAGGGTCTGTGACCTGGGGCAATTTTATCCATAACTGATGCCTTTCTAATATGATAAATAAAACATTTTTATGACATGAAAGTTATTGACTTTTATATATTTTATTATTATAGCTTTTTTGTATAGTATAGTAGTTGATGGCCTGGGAGCCGGAGGGTATAGTAGTGGACGGCCTGGGAACAATAGGTGTTAGTGCTAGTAACAGACACTGATGGTATTGGCACTGACAGGGCACAATGGGGGGTAGCTGTCCTGGGAGCTAATAGTAGTGTCAGTCTGAGCTGGAGCTAGAAGGGTACATTGGCCGGGGAGCCAATGGAGGGCACTGTCGGTCAGGGAACGTATAGTGTATTATTAGGCCTGGGAGCCGGGAGCGACCCTCTTGACCTTAGCCACGATGACCTAATTAATTTGTCAACCTAAGCCATGTCCTCTGATCGATCTAGTGTCTGTTGTCCTTCATAGTGTCGACCTACCGACCGTATCCTGTTAGGAATCTCTACTCTTTAGATAAAGTATATAACATGACAATATAGTTTGACGCAAATGCGCGAAAAATTGCACAACCTTGGTGTCTTATATGGATTTGCTGGTGGTGTTAAAGTTTTATTGGATAGTTATTGCTACAAGTATTTAAAGCACTTTTGTGTTTATTACTCTTTTTGTTTGTAGGTGTGTTGCTTTCACAGGTCTCTTGAGCTATTATCTTTTTTCCATTTAACTATTAGAGGTTCAGAGTTGGATCAATCCTGCCATTTACTGCTAGCTGCCACCGCAACAGCATCCACACACTTCACATCATTTGTCTTTCTACCAAATTCTTGGCCTAGGAGGCACATATAGAAATCAACCAACCATAATATCTCTTATGTGCGCAGCACACGTTGTCAGTGGTAGCTCACATGTAATACCCCTTTTACTCTGCCCCAAAAACCTGGGTCAGCGGCGTTGTCAATGGGTCCTTACCTGGGTTGAACATGGCTAGGACATGGGTAGAGACCAGTGTAAATGGGTACGCTGGGTCAACCGACCTGGCTCCTGTTTACATCAATGGGGGAAGTGTCCTGCGATCAACATGGAGGTTGAGCGCGAGGCGCACAAAGCCTCTGCTGCTGTCTGCTGTACTCTGCAGACAGCAGCGGAGGCAGAGAGGAGGTGAATGGATGCCTGTGTGCGGCATCCATTCACCTCGCGGACGGGGGCTGAGGTGGTGCACGGGGTGGTGCACGGGGGCTGGGGGCAGCCCAGCAGCTTACCTTGGTGCTGTGCTTGCCCCCAGCGTGGCAATCGGTGACCCGGCGGGGGTGATCGCTGTCCCGGTGCGTGGAGATGGTCATCTTCAAGCGCTGTCTCCATCTACACTGCGGGTAGGCACTATAGTGTAAACAGTGCAAATCCCGGATCTGACCTGGCTTGGATCCGTGTTCCAAATGTCAGTTCGGATCTGGGATTTTCGGTGTAAAAAAGGTTTAATTGAGTTGAGACCCTTCATCTTTTTTAATTTTAGGTTTTATGCCTGGTTTAGATTAGGTTTAATTTCTGAATAACATATGAGTAGGGAAAAGGTGAGGGACCGCATTTTCCAAATCACACAACCATCAGCCAGAGCATGAATGCAAACCGTTCTCAAGGTAAAAGTAAACACTAATAGTAATCATTTTGAACTTATCATTCAATGTTCTAATCTTATGTAAAAAAGAAATCAAGCATGCCGTTAAAATGTCATAAATACGATACCGGGAAAGGTTAGATATTGTAGTAGGTAGGTGGCATATTGATTTATAAAACCATACAGCATCAATAATTACTGCTTCAAGTTTAGAGCCAATTACATGTTATTACAAACTGCCAGTTCAACTAAATATGTGGCTTCCTTATATCTACTGTAGCTATTTCTTTCCTGCGAAGCAGTGAGCTGGTTAAATGCTAATTTTTGTATGTGCAGCCACTTCCAGTACATTTCAAAATTAGATTTCAATATCTTTCTTTACTGGCATCCTAGTAACTGTTATTTTCTAATTATCTGGCATAGCTTCCTCAGCATACTGTACACCAGATTTCATAAACCACAGGAAAACAGGCACACTATTTAAATATGCCACTACATGAAAATAAGATGCTGTTTTTCCCAGGTTCAATGATGTATCTAAAGCAATAACTTGTCAAACATCCTGTTTTGTGAAAAAAGTTTTCTGCAAATAGGAGAAAAAAACTATTTAAATAAAACATTGAAAACAAGATTAGAATAAAATACAGCCAACTACTTTTTTGTAGAACATACCGTAGTTTTTATATATTTATTATTTATACTCATAATTTACAATAGTGATAGAAACACCAAATTTAAATGTTGTTGTCCATCTCATATGGTCGGAACGGTTTATTTGTATCATGGACAGAGGTGGCTTCAGCCATCAAACCAAGGAGCGAAGGGGGGGATCACAGAGCACATATATACATGCATGTTGTCATGCATGTAATAAATGCAGAGGCCCCAAGCAAGATACCGGTTTGGGGCCCTCCTCCCTCCAACACTCCATAGCACTATATTTTTGGTGCCGATTGCAGCTTCATCAATAGAGTACCTTGGCGTGTGCATGGACTAATGAAAAATGCTCAGCTGTGTGACCATCAGCATTGTGTACATATATGAATCATGCTCTAGGTTTTTTGGAAGTAAGCTTAATACCTGTATCACGTGTGAACTGACTGCCTGCTTCACAAAACATTTTTATTATCCTATCAAAGAACATCAAAGAGACTTTGGGAGTGTGGGCAGGTCCATGACTGACATGAGTTATTCATGTTCTTTTGGGGTCTATGTCGAAATAGGTTGACATAGATGCGTATAGGTGTACCGCTGTGCTCGCCATACTTCGGAAACAGTCCTCGCTGCACCTGGGACACTATTATAATCTAACTCTATGCCCCCATGGATGTTAAAGTATAAACAAGTAATTTTAAAAAACTCATGAAGAACTCATGTCAACCTTTTTCATGTCAACCTTTTGATTGCTTTTGATGTTGACCTAATGCACATCGACAATTGTCCATGTCGACCTTCTGACTGTCGACCAATAGTGGTGGACCTTTTGACCTAGACATTGTAGACCTAATGACTGGATACCGTATATCCACCGCCCAAACAGCAAGACAACCCCACCTGTGCAGAGCTGCAAGTGAATTTCAAAAATATCACTATCCGCTCTCCATTCACAAATCCACACGCAATACTAGAAACCATAAAATGTGCAAATGTGAGTACAGATGGGGCCGGGCTCTTCTTTGCTGGCGAATCGCCAGAACGTCACCGCTGGTGATCCGCCAGCAGCCCGGCTCGCCATCTGATTGAGACGCACGTGCGTCTCACGCGCACGCGCGTCTCAATCTCCGTCGGCGGGGCAATGGGAACCCTGTCCGTCTCCACTTCAGGGAGACAGACAGGGTTGGGGGGGGGTGCGGGCAGGCGGCGGGGACCCCCGGTGACCGCCGACAAGCCGGCGGTCACCCGGGGGAAGCGCTGGAAGCAGGACACGCGTGCCTCTCGTGCGCGCGCGTCCCCTTCTCGCTATACATATGGCGGCTGGTGGGGGATGGCAGCTGGCATCACCATCGCCATCCCCTGCAAAGATGAGCCATGCCCCATCTGTAAGTCTGACCCTTCCACAACTCTGCGACTGAGATAGATCGAACAAGGCTGACGTCACACACTTAAAACATCCGGGCACACTTGCGTTTTTTTTTCCTGACACTCCCGGAAAATGGCCGGTTACCACCCCCAAATGCTATTAGACACGTTTTCTACTTTGGTTCACGCATGCGTGCTATGATCCGTATGCAGGCGTAGTCATTCAATAATTGAAAGGATTGTGAATTCGCACATCAGCGATCAACTCTGAATCAAGCCCTATATTTTATGGGTTATGTCATTGTGCACCAAAAAGTTGTGACCTCCATATGTGAATCTACATCTGGGGTAGCCAACCCTAGTCCTTGAGAGCTACCAACAGTGCATGTTTTGCAGGTCTCCTCACAGAATCACAAGTGAGCTAATTAGCTCCATCTGTGGATCTTTTAAAATGTGTCAGTGAGTAATGAGTGCAGCTGTGCAGCAGCTAGGTTGTCTGGAAAATGTGAACTGTTGGTAGCTCTTGATGGCTAGGGTTGGCTACCACTGCTCTACATATATGACTCATTTTTTGTTCTGTGTAGATACATAAATGTAGTTAAGGTGGGTTAAATAAGCGAGCAGAGTTCATTTTCAAGTCCTAGGAGGTCATTCCTTAGAGCTGACCTACTCCAATTTAACTATCACTAATGTCATGCTGTGGGTTTAGTGGACCGAGTCGTGACCGTAGTGGACAGTGGAGGTTACTGGAAAGTCCTGTAGGTATACAGTGAGATGGTAACGTAAATTATTATAGACTGCTTGCAGGCTCTGGACTTGTGCAAACAGCCATGAAAGCTGACTACCTGGAGCCTGGATGCCAGGACTGGATGCTGGAAAAACTAGATTAGAGGGTCAATAAACTAAATAATAATAGTCCTTGGACAGGGTAACTGAAACTGGAATTTTCAGTTACCCTGTCCAAGGACTATTACTCAGCCAGGAAGCCGATCAGGATCTGATTAGCGGGCGTGCCTAGGAAGCCATGCAGCTGCAGATTTGCATCCGAGAAGCCGGAGAGGATCCGGCCAGGATGCTGAGCAGGGTCTGATGAGCAGTTGGGAAGCTAGGCAGGATCAGATCAGCAGATGCGGCCAGCAAGCTGAACAAAATGTTTTTATTTATTTACAGTTTCTTATATATTGCAGCATATTCCGTTGTGCTTTACAATTGGAAACAGCAGTGATTAAACAAACTGGGTAGATACAAACCGACATGGAGGTAGTAGGGCCCCGCTCACAAGCTTACAGTCTATAGGAACCAGGTTAGCAGATGCAGCTTAGGAGTCGGGCAGTGGCAGATGACGGATACCAGCTAACACAGGAGCCAAGAACTGGGTAAACAGGAGCATCAGGTAACAGGCGTCTGGATCGCATTGCTGAAAAGCAATGTCTGGTCAGGAATGAGGGTGATTTGCAATCCAAGGTATGGATTCAGATAATCTCAGGCTGGACAAGTGGATGACAAGGAACAGGGCACCGAAGGGTTATAGGAGATATCTGCAGCAGGCTGGATTCACTCAGGTGTTTAATCAGTCAGTAATGCTCAGAGCTACACTGGGCCCCACTGACCCCCATTACCATATGGGAACACCCAGCAATTCATGGGCATTCCCAGGAGAATGCTGGGCATTCTCATGCTAATGAGGCCGTGACACGGGTCGGGAAGGCGGGCAGCTGACATCACCGGATGTCAGCTGCCCGCCCATTTCCTCCCCAGCATGCACACATATGTAAGGTTGCTCAAAGCTACCTTAAAAATACGTGCAGCAAAAAAAATACATCTTTTGATGGTCGGGCGAGCGTGTCGCCCTTGCGAATGGGTGGCGGCAGCCAACCATTTGCAAGGCGGGGTTTGGTAGACTCGTAAGGCTGCGAATTTGCAGCCTTGTAAATCAACCAGAATAACCCCTCTAGCAGAGACTGAAGACCACAAGTCGGGTAAGGTGGAATAACCAAATCCGTGACAACCAATTAGAGATTGCATACTATAATATTCTTAGTGGCAGATTCAGGGGTGGATGCTACTTGGATAAAATCACAGTTTACCAGGTTTTCTTATTTACACATGATTGACACACTGGAGCTAGTTGGGGGAGGGAGGTGGAGCGTTTTGGTTATTGCAGGAGTTTCAGCCCTGTTGTTGAGGTGTACCGAAGCTAGCCTTTGGCCTTGGCAGCTTAGATGCGGTGGACATTCTAAGTATCTTTAGTCTTTAGCGTTATTCAGATTTCACACGGTCTGCCTGGTGTTCCCAATGGTGATTCAATGTTGTGTATTAGGACCCATGCAGCGGATCTGAGAAGCCACAGGTGGGAGTATCATTTAAAAAAACCAAGGTACTTATGTAGTATCTGGGCTGCCGATTTCTAAATCGGGTCGGATCGGGAGATCGCATCGCATCGCATGCGACCATGCGATTCGATGCGATGCGATGCGATGCGATGACCCGATTTTTCCATAGGAATCAATGTTAAAATGGACTGAGTCCATTTTAACATGGAATTCAATGGGAAAAATGGGTCCTTTTCATACCCCTACTATCCAAGTGGGCATGGAGTTGGATATAAACCTGTGGCGAGCGTAGCGAGCCACCGAGCCCGAAGCGTGGCGAGCGAAGCGAGCCCCGCGAGGGGACGAATACCGTCCCCTCGCGGGGCTCGCTTCGCTCGCCACGCTTCGGGCTCGGTGGCTCGCTACGCTCGCCACAGGTTTATATCCAACTCCATGCCCACTTGGATAGTAGGGGTATGAAAAGGACCCATTTTTCCATAGGAATCATTTTAACATTGATTCCTATGGAAAAATCGGGTCATCGCATCCGATATCGGATGCGATGCGATGCGATGCGATGCGATATCGCATCGCATCGCATCTGATTGTATGCCTTAACTTAAGGCATACAATCAAAAAATCGGCAGCCCAGATACTACATAAGTACCAAAACCAACACCTGCATAATTTACATACTGAATACACTAGCACCGATCATACCTCTGTCCACCTCTGAAACAGGCCATTCATTTTTTAAATTGTTGACTGTGAAAGACAAGGGTTTTATATATATTTTTTTCTTTCTATTTTTCTAAAGAAACTAAGAAAAAATAGGTGACAAGCATACATTAAGGTAGACATTAAATATACTGTATATATTGTCTATTGTCTTTATAGAGTCTGGCTTTAAAAGGGCTAGTATGGAGTCAACACTGTATTATGTTTAATTAGGTGCGGTTTATATAATGAGGTGCTCAGTTCTAATGGAAAGACATGCTGTGAGCAACACATCTGCAGAAATAACTATTACAATCAGTATTGCAGGGACCCGTGGAACTGCAAATTACACTTACTTATCTAGAAATAAATTACATCCCAATGCCTTCATAAAACTCATTAATTAATTCCACCGGCATAAAGGTCTTTTTCTTAATTTCATGTTCCATTAGCATAATAAACACAATTTGTGTTACAACACCATGATCGCTTTAATGGGTGCTATTTATTTTAGTCCCTTATTTAAAGACCCCTACACCATAGCAAGCAGCATAAATCTGAGTTGCCTTTTTTAGTTAAATGTTCCATTTATAAACAATGTAAGCAGTGTATTCAGTACTGGTGATACAGCATCACAGATAGATATAATGACAAATAAAGGAAAACCGGTTCTAAAACAATATCTTCTGCATTATTGCACATAGATTGTAACAGTAGCAAGACAGTAATTGCACAACAGCAATCTGTTACTTGGTATTTGCATAGAACACAATCGTCTAACGCCTATCTAGTACCTTGAGTGGTATGTGAAATGTATGGAGAGCGTACATTAATGAGCGTTCATCTTGTGAGCTGTCAGACCTAACCTTGACCCATCAGACTAATGAGTTGATTGAATACAATCAACAAAGCTATTTATTCATGGCCAATGTAGGTGAAGACTTGTGTGGGGAGGTCAGAAGAACCCACTCCTGGAAGATAAATTACTTAACAGAATCATTGTAATGAGAATGGCATCTTGATGACTGTGAGAGCCATTATTGTGCAGGGCATTGTGCTGCATTATTGCATTGAATCGTGTTACCAAACACTACTTTATGCAATATTGTGTAGGCCGGACACTTGGGCAAATACATTATACCTTTGAAAGTGATCGCATCATTCCCCTAAATCATACCTACATTTGCTAAGAACCAATATACGTCTGTGTGAAAGGGAAACAGGACTTATATACTGTACAATGGGGCCATTCAAACCTGTTCACTAGACCGCGGATGTTCGCAGTCTAACCAACAGGTAAACACTGCATGGCCAAACGACCGCCACCTCCACCGCCTACATTTCCTCGCTAGCATGAAAGAGAATGTGTACGGGAACACATCCCCTCACATGTGGCCGAACTGAGGAAAAATCATTCGATGATCGCTGACCATCGAATGATTTCTGCAGCCTGCGCTCTGAAAAGTAAGTCCATACTTACTTTTCAAATGGCCGCAGATCGCCGAAAAAGGGGGTGGTTGCTGATGTCATGTGACATCAGCCAACGCAGGCATAACCAACACCTGCATTCTCAGGGGAACGCCCAGCGGTTTTTAGGAAGATGCCCATATAACCCTTCCCATTCCCCTGCTGACTCTCTCTGCCTGCTCCCTACTCGCTGAAGCCATTTGCTTGCAAGGTTTACGCGTGCGCATATTCACGCATGTGCATGCACAGACCTCCAACATCGGGGAAGCAGCTGAATTTGGACCCATACAAACGGCTCTGAATCGGCCCGATGTATAGTATTGTAGTTAGTGGCACAACACATTATCCTCAGCCAGTCACACGGGGATTACAGCAGAACATATTGTGTGCTCTCTGTGTACTCCATAGCCATGGTGACTTTCTGATTATGTAACAAACGAGTCCATCTGCCAGTTTTGTTGCACCCCGATTACCAATCTCTGAGCAATAAGACCCTGGTAGTTGGCATCCTTTATTCTCAGCTGCAGAATTAAATACATGGTAAAACATTTCCTTAAATCATGACCTTTAATAAACCTATTTAATACTGTAGCTTACTATTGGGTGTGAGAGTTGTCCCAGCAACCCCTGATGTGGAAACATGTGGAGTAATTCAGACCTGATCTCATGGACACGAATGTGCAGCGGACAGTGATCAGATAGACTTTGCCCAGCTGTAGGTAATCTCACCTTGCGAATTACGTGTCGCTGTGCGAATCGATGTTTACGATTAGCAAACACTATTTAGCCATGCAAAAATGTCCAAATGCATTTGGAAGAAGCTCATCTTCGAAATGATTTTATCATTGGTCACTCGTTGCTGGCTCAGAGTATCCAGAGACTTACTCGATGGCTGCGATGAAATCAGTCCGATTGAGGTTTCCCTGACACACCCACTTTTTTTTGGGCAAGCCTAGCATTTTCCTTAACACGCCAATTAAACTGCCGGTTACCACGCCCAGACAACTCCTGTCTATCACCTTGCGAACAGCTTACGAATAGAAAAAGCAGCAGGACGTCATCGCTGGACAGCGTTGCGCACGTGCACTGTGGCCCATACGCATATGCAGTATATCAACAAATGGCTACTGTGCAAATTTGCAGCCATGCGAAAAGGGTCTGAACCGGGCCCATTATGTCTGTGTGAGAGGAGTTTAAGGTAGTTAGACGTTAATATTTAATGTATTTGTACTGTGATATATAAGGTAAGTAGAGGATATATCTTATACAATATGCTGCATGCAAAATAACTGAATACTGTCAACCGGAGACGCTGTGCTCTCCCCAAACACTGTATATAATGTTTGCTCATACTGTATATCTGTTACATGCCCAATAGAGGGAGAACAGCACCTACAGTATAAAACAGAGGCAGAGAATTCTTACAGCTCAGTGCTGCAGGCAAGCAAAGCGCTCAGTTGTTGCAATCTCTGAAAGAGAATTAATAAAGAGCAGAGTAACAGGCTATAACACTAAATTCATTTTATCAAAGCGATTCCGTTGTGCAATGAAGGTGACTGCTGCAGGTTTTTTGGAATATGCCTATGTAAGTATTATGTAGGGTACACACCAGAAAGATTTGGCCTCAAAACACCCGATTTAGATACAATCTCGACTGACTGGATGTAAATTGAGTGTTTTGGGCCATTTTGGATCCGATTCTGATCTCACGCGCTTCCCTGCTGGTCGTTTTGTCATTTTACAGATCTTATCTGCACCAGGTAGGATCTGTAAATTACCATTCAGCTGGGTACAGGTCGTGATCGGATCGGATTCATATTGTATGCAGATTGTGAGCAGATTGTGTGTTTCAACAGATTGTGAGCAGATCGTGTGCTCCAACAGATTGTGAGCAGATCGTGTGCTCCAACAGATTGTGAGCAGATCGTGTGCTCCAACAGATTTTGAGCAGATCGTACGATCCTCTTACTATCTGCATCGTTCTGGTGTGTACCCAGCATTACTGTGTTACTACATGGTCTGTAAAAGCCCTCATACATTAGGTCGACTTGTCCTTAGGACAAGTCGGACCTAATTCTCCTGTGAGCCGCCCGGCAGGAGAAGACGCTGCCAGGCAGCGGCAGGACTCGGGAGCAGAACACTTAAAAAAAAAAGCCCATACAAACGCATAGGAAGCCATTGATTGGCTGAGACCTCTCTCAGCCAATTAGCGATTGGCTGAGAGAGGTCTCAGCCAATCAATGGCTTCCCATGCGTTTGTATGGGCTTTTTTTTTTAAAGTGTTCTGCTCCCGCCACTCGCGCTGCCGCTGCAGCGTCTTCTCCTGCCCGACTCTCTGGTACTCTGTGCCGCCCCCTTGCTCCCGCTGATGGCAGCTTCTTCCTCTTCTGCCCGTCTCCCTGCGCCGCCCCCCTGATCCCTCTGCCCAACTCTGGTAGGTCCCCCCGCCAGCTGCAGTCCCCGCACGGCTCCAGGCAGCACATAAGATTTAGAAAATCTTATGTGTAGCCCGTCCAACCTACCAACTCGCATCGGGTCGGAGGGGATGTCTCCATATGCGATTTGGGACGATTTTACGGCCCGATTCATACGAATCGGGCAAAATCGTGCCCAAATCGCATAGTGTATGGGGCCTTAAGGGAAGGATTAGGATATAGAAACAACAAAATTAGACCTTGGCACAATCAATTAGCAGCTGTTGGAGTAGAGGTGTGTTAATCCCCAATAGGTAGGTAAAAGAACAACAACAAAAAAATGCAGAACAACGCTTGTGCTATATCCTGAAGTATGGAAACAATGACACGGCTAGGTATAACAAGAGAATTTAATAATAAAACATATTGATAAATATATTTGGATGCAAGAATAAGATATTGAGTGAATAAAACGAGCCTACAATTCACCGATTTAAGTCAAGTTTGTTTGTATTCTGCACCTCCACAAGGTTCAAAGTTTCCAGGTACCATTTGCTTAACTCGGCGAGGGAGCAGTTTCCACCAACACAGAGTTTATACAACACGGACACAAAATCTGCCTGGACTCTGTTTCATTAGCTGATATTAGACCGGATTCCCATGTGACCTAATCCTTTCCCCAATAAACCTTGTGGAGGTGCAGTATACAAACAAACGTGACTTAAGTCAGTGAATTGTAGACTTGTTTTATTCATTCAATGGGCGAGATGTACTAAAGGGAAAATGCGGTAAAACCCCCGTTTTACCGCATTGTCCTATGTACTATTACCCGACCGCACCGTCACCGCAGTGTAGAGTATCGCCACCTTTGGGTGGCGATACCCTATAGAAGCCTATGGGCTTCTTTTCGCCGCCCGACGCCTCCGCCGAAAAACCCGCCGACCCCCCTCTCCCCCTCCCTCTCTTACCTGGTCCAGGTCCTCCTGGACCCGGAAGGTAACACCTTCCTCCCCCTAGTGACGCAGCCGGACGTCCTTCCGGCTGCAGGGGGGAGGAAGAGGCGCCGGGGACAGCTTGCATAGCTGTCCCCGGCGTGAGGGATGCAGAAGGGGGCAGAGAGGTGACGGAGACCCCCCGCACACCACATTCCAGGTATCGCGGGGGGCCTCCGTCACCGCATCGCGATGCCAGCCGCATATGTTAGTACATATGCGGCGGCATCGCGGCGGGGGGGCCGCGATGGGCGGCGATGTATTTTAATACATCCCGCCCTATATCTTATTCTTGCATGCAAATAAATGTATCAATATGTTTTATTATTAAATGATCTTGTTATACCTAGCCGTGTCATTGTTTCCATACTTCAGTAAAGCAAAAGCGCTGTTCTGCATTCTTTTTGTTCTTTTAAGCATTAGGATATTCCTGCAACTGCATGATTGTCACAGGACAGTGATGTCACATAGGGGTTCTACTAAGGTACTAAGCCTGGGCTGGGTCCTTTCCATGAAAACTGTACCTTTATTATACATCACACGCAATCTATTATCTGATAAAGCGGAGAGAGATAAAGTCATAGAAACATAGAAACATAGAATTTGATGGCAGATAAGAACCATTTGGCCCATCTAGTCTGCCCCTTTTTTTACCCTTCAGGTAAACTCAACCCTTTTTAATCCTTATTTCTTGGTAAGGATATTCATATGCCTATCCCAAGCATGTTTAAATTTTTCTACTGTCTTCTGATGGGAGGCTATTCCACTTATCCACTCCCCTTTCTGTGAAGTCATTCTTTCTAACATTTCCCCTGAACCTACCTTCCTCCAGTTTCAGTGCATGTCCTCGTGTTCTATTACTTCTTTTCCTTTGAAGAAAATTTCCCTCCTGTACTATGTTAAAACCCTTCATATATTTGAAGATTTCTATCATGTCCCCCCTTTCCCTTCTCTGCTCCAAACAGAGCAGTAGTTGCGTACCCTCCTGCATTCGCACAAGTGTCAGCATTGACAACAAATTGTCGTGCTTTTCCCGTGTCTACTGTCGACATTTTGACCATGTCGACCTTTTCCATGTCAACCATTTGATTGTGTTACCCTTTTGACCATGGCAACCTATTGCATGTCCACCTTTTGGTGTCAGCCATTGACTCTCTATTTAGACACTATCTAACAGTCTACACCTGTGCTATTACATGCCCACAACTCTCCAATATTGTAGTTTGGCTGCATCAGCATGCCCGCTGCCCGCATCTGAACCCATCTAGTCCCATGTTCTAGTACGCTTCTGATAAAGGATGCCCAGTAAGTTGCAGAATGGGAAATTGTAAATCACATTTGAGTCCAACTGTGAATAAGGCTCACTGTACTGAATTTGTCATTTTCAAACATTTTCATGGTGAATTTTACATCAACAACTTTCTTAAATACAAAGAAATAATTACTTCTATATTTCATAGCTAAGAGGCAGCTCAATACTGCTATCTATTGCTGTCTAGACCAGGTTCTATGGCCTTATGAGCACTGTTTAATCCTACAGTATCTTCTTTTCTAGCCAGCCTTTATCAAGTATATTTGCAAAATATATTCACAATTTCCTCGCTTGTCCCAATATTCTTCTTATATTAGACTCATGCATTGGCAGTCAGTCTGATATTATTACTCCGATTTGCTTTTACTATTTTTAGGTTTTGGAATGCTTAACTTTTCAATCAGAAGCCAACAGTCTGATATTCACACCAATAAAGGAAAAACTGAGTTCCCTAGGCACGTCATGGGAGCACCTCGGCTGTGATCGCGACATTCAAAAGCTCTAACTTTTACTAACAGAAATCTTTATAAAACATTCATACATACTGTATTTTACACACAAGGAAACATAGTAATACTCATATTGAAATTTAAAATCATCATACATATTGTATTTTGCCCACAACGAAATATAGTAATTGTCATATTGTAATTTAACTAAAGCGTGGCGAGGGGACGCGTATTACTTTACATGTATTCCGCGTCCCCTCACGGGGCTCGCTGCGCTCGCCACACTAAAGTCAACTCCACTCTGACATGGATGGTGGGGGTATGAAAAGGTCGGAGGACGTGTACCGCCGCCCCTCGTGGGCTCGCTGAGCTCGCCACGCTTCGGGTTGGTGTTGATAGTGGCGGTGGCGTGGGGGTGCTTTTAACATTGTAAGCACCCATTACGGTGCTTATACATTTAACATTGAAAAAACCCATTAGGGTGCTTATACAATTTAAAATCGTATACCATTGTATATGGCATACAATGGCATACAATGCGATGGTACACAACTGAAAATTGTATAACATCGGCTGACATTGCGCAACATCGCATCGCATACCATTGTATGCCTTATGGTATACGATGCGATGGGCGCCGTGCTAGGAAACAAGTACCCTAATTAGTTATATACTACCCACACCAAACACACCATTATGTAAATAAAGGTAGATTAATGGCCCCACACCACAAAGTTTAACCAATTTGTGAAGGCGATAAGACTCTCTACTAGCCTCCAAGCGTTCCCTAAAAACTCACCTCTTCAGGCAAGCCTATCATATTTAATTACCACACGCATAACGCTCTGAGGCACTTATGTATTATATAGCTTTCCTTCTGGACTTGCAACTTGGCGGGACTGCTATGCTATTACTGGTGCCTGTCCTTGTATTATTTCCCTCCTTTGTCCCTATAGATTGTAAGCTTGCAGCAGGGCCCTCCAAGTCTGTCTGTTGTTACCCAGTTTGTTTTATCTACAATTGTAAAGTGCAATGGAATCTGCTGCCCTATATAGGATACTGTAAATAAATAACTAAGGGCCTTATTCTGGTCGATGCGTAATTTTCCGAATTCTTTCGGATGGCGTTTTTTAGCCGTCTGCGCATGCGCACGAGTCTCCGTACTCGTTCTCACTAATACCGTACAGAAATGTGCACCGCATTCACTCGGGAAATATGGGCGTAATATGGGCGTCATTCGGAACTACACAAAGGCGTAGTTTCAAAGTGGGCTAAACTGGGCGTAAATATGGGCGTACAGGAGGGAGTGCACTAACTCTGGTAGGCGTGCATTCGGACAGAACACCGACTGCAAATGAACCAACAGCCAGGAAATATGTGGTCTTCATAAGCAAGTATTACTTTGCGGACACCACTCGGTCATGCGCTAGGCATTCGGATCGCCCAATTAGTACGGCCGCACCTGAACCACTGTCAGCTGAACACAATACAATCCACTCCGCTACTCATTACTCATTAATTACACTCTTTTCATTGCTTCAATTGGAACCATTGGAGCCTAAATGAACCATTACAAAACACACAAATATATGCTGAAAGCACGGCTGCATTTTTTAGACACATTTACACTGCAAGCAATGGACAGAACTTGGTATCACTAATATAAATATACATCCGTCCGTTCTGACGCTGTAAGACCGTGCAAAATTTTTGTGTGGCCACCGCACACGCACGGTTTGGATGTAGTCCGTAAACACACCCTCTTCTTAAAGAGTGAGTCCGTCCGAATGCGGAGGACCTGTGGGTGTTTGTTCTTACAATGGGCAGTATTCAATGAGAATTTTGACGATGTGCAGCGAATCCTGTTTAGGATTCGCTGCACATTCGCCACTGCCCGCCGCGTTCCGGAGCCTCGCCGGCTCCAGTATTCAACGAGTCAGGGGCTCACTGCCCCTGACTGGCGAATTTTAACTCCTGCGGCGATGCCACAGGGAGCCTGAGGACGGCGGCAGGCAGGGAGATGGAAGTCTCCCTGCCTGCCCCCAGAACATTTGTGGGGGGGAGGTGGGCTCCCCGGCAGCCAGGCAGCACAGGCTGCCCCCGGGATAGCCAACAGGGACCGGGTATTCACTACACCCGATCATGCATATGTAATGATCGGGTGCAGTGAATATATGAATATCTAATGAGCGGCTCGGCTCCCGGCCCCCTGCTGGCTGCTGTGTAAAAAAAATATATATATATATTTTTAAATTAAATATATATTCATGTGCTTACAGCACATGAATAAAAATAGCATGCCCCTCCTCAGAATAAAATTCCTGATTTTTTGACACCAAATGTAAAAAACAAAACACTTTATTTTAAAAGTTCACATTCCACTTCACCGTAAAAAGATAGCGATTGCTACTCGGTGAATCATGGCGATAAAAACCTTGAAATGTATTCTCCATCTGGTCATTGAATAGGGTGATTCACCGTTTTAGTCAAAAAATCGCCGTACAGCACGAAAATAGCACAAAATCGCCATAAAACATGGCGAATCAGCCTCATTGAATACTGCCCAATGTCCACACAGCGTGGTGTGCGGTCCGCTCCGAAAGAATTCGGAAATTTACGCACCAACCAGAATAACCTCCTAAGGCCTGATTAAGGGTTCAAGGTGCCCTAGGCTAATACACATGTAGCTGGTAATGCTGCTTGTATGGGCGCTCAGAGACTCGCCAGTCATACTGCCCATGTGCATGTAATGAAGATTATACAACTGGCATTTAGGATCTAATGCTTGTGGCATGTGAAAGAGACTTTGGCTTTTGGCTGCCCAGCTGGCACTGTAGCACATACATGTACATACAGTAATGGTTCCATCAGTGTTACATTGGCAAAGCCATCTGGCAGTCACCATAAGAACATTACCCCCCACAGTACATCATGACGGTTGATAGCTAACGAGCATGGAATAAATTAGGCCTTCATTTTATTCCTTTGTTGTCACTTACACCTATCCCCCTCCCCCCCAGGTGTGGCACCCTAGGCTGCAGCCTAACCTGTTGATTAATCAGGTACTGCTTCTCATACCTACTGATGATGAGACAATGGGTAGAGGTTGAAGTGATCACAATCATCAATTTTGATAATTTTTTTATTTATTAATTTAAAGCCCCTCTACTAGAACCTCCCCTTTTTAGTAGCTACAAAGATGAAGGCCTTCTTTTTGAAGTATCTTTTTTTCAAACAATTTTCCCCTATAGAAGTGATTTGACTGATACAGTACATCCTGCCCCCACCACGCTGATGCTCACTGCGTATCTACTAACATATGTGATAAAGAACGCAATAGGCAGCTCTCCTGATAAGAGCTGCCCTTTGTGATCCCTGACGCTGCCTGGACTTACTCGTCTCTGACAGGAAGCTGGCGGCCGAAGGGCATGCTGGGAAGCGAAGCCCATAGGCTTCTAAGGGATTACGTCAGTTAGAGCCAGGAGGGGTTTTATTATATTTCAAAATGCAATAAAACCCCCGAAAACAGGGGTTTTTATCGGATTTTAATTTAGTACATTCCGCCCATGGAGTTTGTAAATTAATATTATTAAAAAAGTTGATTGTAAAAAGTAATGGTACTTGTGAGTTATCCGGGCGTCCGATTTTTAAATCGGGTCGGATCGGGACATCGCATCGCATCGCATGCGACCATCGGATGCGATGCGATGCGATGCGATGACCCGATTTTTCCATAGGAATCAATGTTAAAATGGACTGAGTCCATTTTAACATGGAATTCAATGGGAAAAAGGGGTCCTTTTCATACCCCTACTATCCAAGTGGGCATGGAGTTGGATATAAACCTGTGGCGAGCGTAGCGAGCCACCGAGCCCGAAGCGTGGCGAGCGTAGCGAGCCCCGCGAGGGGACACGGAATACCGTCCCCTCGCGGGGCTCGCTTCGCTCGCCACGCTTCGGGCTCGGTGGCTCGCTACGCTCGCCACAGGTTTATATCCAACTCCATGCCCACTTGGATAGTAGGGGTATGAAAAGGACCCCTTTTTCCATAGGAATCATTTTAACATTGATTCCTATGGAAAAATCGGGTCATCGCATCCGATGGTCGCATGCGATGCGATGCGATGCGATGCGATGCGATATCGCATCGCATCGTATCTGATTGTATGCCTTAACTTAAGGCATACAATCAAAAAATCGGACGCCCGGATAACTCACAAGTACCAAAGTAATAATTACAGCTACTGTATTTTATTAGTAGCATTCTTGACATATATGTCTAGATTTTGCCATTATACCACTATGTTAATAAATATATTTTTTTAAAACCTTCCACCGTACTCAATGGGAAAAAAACAAGGCTCTTATTTAATGAGACCCAGTACCAGTGCTTAATTTCTACTTGTGCTATTTTTGTATGATTCACTGTGAATATTGCCACCACTTGTCATGTCCACTGCTGCGATTCCTGCTTTAATTTGTTAAAGAGGTCCCTACAGCTGACATAATCTCCATAAACACATGCTGGGCTTTTCTTAATTCCAATTGTGTGATGCATTAAGCTTAAGCATGATTTAAGTTCATCAATGTGAGCTATTTTTGAACATGCAGATAATGCCAAATTATAACATGTGCAACTGTTACTTTAACCTACTTTTCTGTAAAGCCTAGAAATCTGGATCTTTTTATTTACAGAGATTTACATTTTTACGAATTTTATTTTGTATCAGCACTAAAATAACATAAATGTCAGATAATGGATAATATGGGCCCGAGTCAGAGACAGCAGATGCGGTTTTACGTATGTGCATGTTTCTGAGACGTGCTGTGCATGCGTCCTAATTTTTTTGCATAGTATTTGGATGCATGGAATCAGAATGAAAGGTGTGTTCCTGAATGGTGACTTGGAGGTAATGGGGAGCTGAAAAGATGCAAAGCAATTTTGGGCCTTTATGGGCAGGGCTGTATTGGCCGTACATCTTACAGGGGAGATTCCCGGAAAGGCTGATGCACCTGTGAGCCCACCGTTCAGCCAGTGATTTTTTATTATAAGCCGGGCTCCCATCTATTGCCGTTGTGACTACAGGGCCAAAACTAGGGTTTCTAGTGCTCGGGACAAGGCTTTCATTTGGTGCCCCCCCCATCCCTGATCCTAAATATATCTCCGTGCACAGTAGGGGGAGAAATCCTTACAGCCCCATCTCTCCTCCATTCCCCCTCCCTCCCGCCGAGGACTGGAACATACAGCAGGACTCGGAGCACAGGCAGAGGAATTCGCCGTGACTCTACAATATGCGGGGACTCCTGAGCTCTGAGTCCTGCTGTATGTTCCCATTCATGAAATGTTTAGTCGGCCCCTTAGTGCCCCCCCCTGGAGCCAGTGCCCAAGTCCCATGACCCCCTAGCTCCACTCTAGTTACGGCCCTGGTGACATCTGTTAAAGGGACAGGAGTGGGTGCTATCTGGGGGTGTAACAATATCTGGGCTCCACTGGGGAAGGTTGGGCATATTTGTGATATTCAGAGGCTTATAGTAATGAGTTGTTTGCTTGCTTTATGGAGGTTTTGGGATCTCTGGTCATTCTCAGTAGGGGGGGGGTAGAGTATTATTTGAAATGTGGGGGTTGGGATTTATCGCAGCTGCCTAGGGTGTGGTATATTTCACCGACAGTCGGGATTCCGACAGTCATTACTCAGACGTCGGAATCCAGACTGCACAGCGGGGGGAACGCAATGAAGCCCCTTGCGGGCACGGTGGCGAGCTGCGCTCACCACCTATTTTATTCTCCTTCTATGGGGGTCATGGACCCCCACGAGGGAGCAGTCGGGATTCCGACGTCGGAGTAATGACTGTCGGCTCTCGACTGTGGGGGAGCCGTCCGGCACCCGCTGCCTAAAGGTCTGGTCTAGGCATATTGAAGCTAACTGCTTCCACACAGGTTTAGTGATGTATTAATCCTGCATTTTTTGGTGCTTGTTCAGCCTACATTTAATTTAGTGTCATCACTTGAGGCCACTTCTACAAATTTTTTTCAAGAGTGTTGCTGGTGTGTTATGGAGTTCTCATACAAAGGTGCTCCATCGCTCACATATTAGACCATATTCAGATAGAGAAACAGCGCATGCCAAAAGGGCACGAGAATGTTTTGATGATGCAACTGATAATGCATCTAAAGACACATCAGCCCTTATTCTGTTTCACTCGCAAAAACAGTGTCCTTAATTCAGATTCACAATGTGTCAACGTGGCTTGGTGGTCAGTTAAGCTTATGTACAGTATTGTTCTTCTTGATGCAGTGGCGTAAGTTACCCCATGCAGCCCGGAGGCAAGATAAAAGTTAGTGCCCCCCCCCCGAGAGAGAGAGAGAGAGAATGAATGGATGAATGAAGGAGAAATAGAGAAAGAAGTGTCAGAGAAAGAAAGAATGTTAGGGAGAGAGAGGATGTCACAGACTCACCGTCTGCCGCTGCAGCGCCTCCCACTCAGTTTCCTGCTCTTAGTTTGAGCGTGGACTCCCAGCTCTTCATCACTGGCAGGCTGGCTGGCTGGCTGGCTTGCTCAGCCTCAGGCAGGCCGACTTCCGCCCCAGGTTACAGGGTGGAGTGGTGACGTTGCCGCGGCCGCATACACGCAATGGGACAGGGGAGGGGGCGGGGCCGCCAGCACACACGCACCACTACCACTGCACACGCGGGGAGCAGGGGGGGATCGCCCACCCACACCACACAAGGGTACGGGGAGGGGGCCGCACGTCCGCACCACTGCGCACAAGGCTACGGAGGAGGGGGTGCTGCATATGCATAATATAGCCGCATGTCGCTGAATAAGATAAGTGCGACAGGCGGCAGTTATGCAACACAGCGCGGGCCCCCCCTCCCTGTAGCCTTGTGCGCAGTGCCCCCCAATGTAATCAGGGCAGAACATCGGAGGCAGTGGAGCCACTGCCCCCTTTAAGCCTGGCGCCCGGCGGCAGATGACTCCATTGCCTCCGGGAGTTCCGCCACTGTCTTGATGTGAAAGTCCAGGTGTGATCTATCCCTGTTTGTGTGATATACTGTAATTAAATGAACTCCTTGTAGCAACAAGCTCCACCTTAACAATCTCCCATTTGCCCTTGATGATTAATGGAGGGCCTATGTTAAATTACCCCCGAATTTTTTATTGATAAGGTTGCACTTTATTTAGGGACCACACAATTGGTAAGCACTCTTTTAGATAGTAGTTTATACCATTTCTCAATCTGAAAGTTTTTGGGTATGATGGGGTGTTCAATACCTCTTCCTCCACCTGGCTTCACACATCCCCCAACCTGCACCCTAATCCTTCAGTCTGTACCAAGAATTAACAAGTAAAGTCTTGGGTGACTTATACTTTGGACTGGGTCAAAGCTGAGTTTAACATGATAAAGGACTTTTCACATTCAGTCCACACTATGGCCTTTATTCAGATCTGATCACAGTACAAATTTGTTTGGAAAATGGGCAAAACATGTACACTTCAGGTGGGGCAGATGCAACATGTGCAGAGAGAGTTAGATTTGTGTGAGTTATTTTGTTTCTGTGCATTGTAAATACTGGCTGCATTATTTTTACACTGCAATTTAGATTTCAGTTTCAACACACCCCACCCAAATGTAACTCTCTCTGCACATGTTACATCTGCCCCACCTGCAGTACATGGTTTTGCCCATTTTCCAAACAAATTTGTACTGCAATCAGATCTGAATAAAGGCCTATATGCTTAGAGAATATATTGTTGGTCAAGTCAGACAAAGGTTAGGCAATGGTGCTATACAGAGGCTTTGGCCATTGAGATAAGGCTTTCACATTTGTTGGCTTAGGGCAAATGATGCCATCTCAAAGAGGATGTCCCAGTTATTGTACCTCTGCCAATCTTTTTTTAAATTTGCAGCATGTATAATCAGTCTGGCCTGTCTGATTTATCTTGGTACAATTGCATCATGATTGTGGTGTTCTTCCCAGATCTGACTGGAAAACATGATGGCATCTAAATACGCATGCGCAAGGTGTTGACATCATTTGTGGAAGGAGGCAGATATTCATATGATTGGACAGTAGTATACAGTAGCTGGAATTTTTGGAAGTTGTAATTGGACCAACCACTTAGATTCTCTACATCTCATTTTACTCATGATGCCACTAAATACTCTTTATTTGTGCCATAATTTTGATTATGAAAACTTTTGAAATACTGTAGGGGTGGTTCATTTTTTTTTGTGGAATCCACCTAGCTGTTTTCAAAGGAACTTGTAGAGAGCTGTTTTTACAAATATTCCACAGTCCTTGTCTTTCTTCAGCTCATAGGTTTGATACAGAATCATCTCTTGAGCTTTCCAACCTGATATGTAAGTTAAAGCAAAACAGACACTGCATTTGGGATTTCCCAGCAATTAAACAGTTCTGCACCAGTTTTTACTAATTGTTATTGGATGAATTGTCTCACCTGAGTGGCAGGAAAATCTTATTGGTAGTGTCATCTATAAAAGTGGGCTCTAAATATGGGTCTAGAACATAACTTTTGCATAGATTGGCTTGAGGTACCCTTACAGGGGAAAGTTTCATTACTATTTTTTTACTAGTCTTTAAATGATCATGGGTATCCCTATAGATATTCTCTATTCTCAAACTGACCATCTACAGAGCCATCCATCATTAATGGGGATGAGGTATCACTCACAGACATTGTTTAGATAGTCAGTCAATAGTTTAACACCAACAATTGGACATCCATTAGTTAGACATTGATAAAAAGTTAAACATGCATTAGTTAAACATTCGCAAAAGTTAGACGACAAAAGTTAGACGACAAAAGTTAGACATTGACAAAAACTAGACATGCATTAGTTAGACATTGACAAAAGTTAGACATTGACTAAAGTTATTGATGCATTAGACATTGTCAAAAGCTAGACATGCTTTATTTAGACATTGACAAAAGTTATACGTGCATTAGACATTGACAAAGGCTAGACATGCTTTAGTTAGACATTGACAAAAGTTAGACATTGACAGAAGTTATACATGCATTAGTAAGACATTGACAAAAGCTTGACTTGCATTAGTTAGACTTTGACAAAAATTATCCATGCATTAATTCTACAGCGACAAAAGTTCGACACAAGTAAAAGGTCGACATGGAAAATGATGACACAGGAAATGGTTCACATGAGTTTTTCATGTTTTTTAGGTTTCAATATTGTGACTTGAGCATGTGGACCCCCAATTAATGTAGCGCATACCATCACATGGCTCACTTTGCTCAGGACCCTCGCTCCACTGCCGATGCAATCAACACACTTTACCATTCCCACTCAGAGTCCACGTGGATGGTAAAGCATGAAAAAGTCCAAAAAAGTAAAAAGAATTGTGAAAAACTTTTGCTGACCTTTTCATGTATCGACCTTTTTCCATATCGACATTTTACTTGTGTCAATCTTTTGGTAATGTTTATTGCATGTCTAACTTTTGTCAATATCTAACTAATTCAAGTCTATCTTTTGATGTCGACCTATTGACTTTCTAACTAGGTATTGTCTGTCATTCACCTGGATCCAAATAAATGGGCTCCTGAAAAAATAGACACAATGATCACCACCCACAAGCAGTGTTCCACTACTAGCCTCAGCCGAAATCCAACCTAAGTCTCCCTATTGATGTTTTGGGATACCCGACAGACAGTGGATTTCTGATGATATCATTATGATGTCACCGGGTTACCTAACAGCTTGATGCTGGTTTTCTTAGAGCACACTGTCCTTTGAATGCAATTAAATTGACAATCTCTGCAGATTAAGGGTTTACATGGGTTTTTTTTGTCAAGATTATTTTTGTAAAGTTAGTTGAGTTAATTAGATAATGTTGAAAGCATTTGGAACAATTTACTCCTGTAGTAGGTAAATATGTGGGATGGTGAAATCATGAGCATTACATTTATATGAAGTAAAATAGGTCGTGTTGGGAGGGTCAAATCGTTTTGGAAGTTTTCGCTATTTGCAATAGATGTAAAACATAAACTACACTGGAAATTGCAATACAAAAGTAATGTTAAGAAAAAGACAAAACATACTTCAGCATCTGCAGAAAACTTTGACTTTGCATATGTAAAGCATGCTGCCTTAAGAAAACCATCAGTAATTTCTTATACCTTTCCCATCTCAAATAACTCAAGTTTAATGACTAAGAAAGAGCTTAATGAACAGCTCTCTTTTACTTTGAAGTAATTAAACAGGTGTTATTAGCACCACCAGATGTTACCAAGGTAATCTTTAATGTTTTCCACCTATAATTTGTCATTCTTTTTGTGCCTTTTTTTTTCCCTTCAAGAATCAGGAGGGGGGTATTTTCTGTATTATTCACTGAACTGTCATTGAACTCTTTGTAAATCTTTTGTATCTGATGTTGATGACTCTGGTATTGTATATTATATTGTATGCTGTATTTTATACATTTTTATTCTAAAGTTATATTTAGCGGCGGTGAAGCATTATGTTGATTTTGGGGCGCTGCATGGAGCCTAATGTATACAGCACTGCCGATCAATGTGGGGACCCATCTAGCACATACAATACATTATATACAGATGGAGCAGGTCTCATCTTGGCAGGGGATGGCGCTGGCGTCGCCAGCCACCATCCCCCGCCAGCGCCATGGCGATGGGGAGAAGGGGACGCACGCGCACGAGAGGCGCGCGCGTCCCCTTCCGACGGCGCTTCCAACCGTTCCCCCGGGTCCACGCCAGCTTGCCGGCGGTAACCCGGGGTCCCCGCCGCCTGCCCGCACCCCCCCCTAACCCCCCCTAACCCTGTCCGTCTTCCTGAGGAGGAGACGGACAGGGTTTCCGTCGCGCTGGCGACGGAGACTGAGACGCGCCTGCGCGTGAGACGCACGCGCGTCTCAGTATATTCGCTGGCGAGGCTGCTGGCGGGTCGCCAGCGGGGACGTTCTGGCGATCCGCCAGCCAGGATGGGAAGTGCCCCATCTGTACATAACAACATGTTTGTTTATGTGTGCTTAGCAGTCTCCCCCTGCAGTACATGGTTGGTGCTGCAGCCGTCGCTGGTTATATTGCGATTGTATACAGGGCAGCCGAGAGGAATGCTGGGCCCCATTAAAATTTTGGGCCATGGCCCAAGTGTGGGAGGTGTGGCCACCCGCACTTAGGCCATGCCCCCAAAATGTTTAGAGGAGGGTGAAAGAAAACTCTAAAAACTCTAAACTCAGCAGCAGCAGCTGCACACACCTACATCAGCACAGCACATGCTGTAAAAGTGTGTGCTGCTGGGAGGGACGGAGGGGGAAGGGAGGGGTCGAACCAGGGCCCCTCCAGAAAACCTGGACCCGGGTAATTAGTACACGCTCCCCTCCCCCCTCTCAGCTGCCCTGATTGTGTATACAAATGGAGCCACTCTCATCAGAGCTGCCCCCTGCGCGCTGATCACCAACTGCCAGCCCTTGCCATTTGCCAAATGGGGCGCGCATGCGTCGGAGACACTTGTGTGCCCCATTCTCGGTAATGGACATGTGAGCATGTGAGACGCTCATACGCTCATGTCCTCCTACTTCCGCCCACATCAGCTGGCACTCCCCATCCACCAGACACCAACGTCAGTAGCAGTGGTTTCCGAATCACAGCACCCCATACTGTAATATCAGAATTTTGTCCACAGCACCCCTAGGCCAGAAGTTTCTTATACCCCTTTCACCTGATGTCAATCTGATGTTGATGGTTTATGTACTTTAAATTGTTAATGGGTACATTACATTAATACAGTATTTCAGTGGTTCACAAACTCCTAGGCTCCCTGGGGTGCCTAGAGACACTTGTAGAGGTGCCACAGGTTGGTGGTCCAGGACAATTCAAATTAATTATGATCAATTATTTATGGACAAAACCAGTGCTGGTGGCTGCCAATCATAAACTATGTGTACAAACAGAAGCAAATCCTGCCCTTTACCACATAACTGACCCTAAGATACACATTTAAACACAATTTACTTAATTTTATATCTATTTTGTTGGGCCTAGGGGTGCCGTGAAAATTTTTTAATACTCTAGGGTGCCGTGATTTGAAAAAGATTGGGAACCCCTGCAGTATTTTCTGTATAGAGTATTTAATGTCGTTTTTGTTTCTTTGAGTTGATTCATCTTTTCCTGTCTTTTGGGCAAATTTCCCCCATGGTCTTTTGGAATATTTTGATTTTGGGATGTCCAGATAAGGGATACTCCACCTCTACTGTACAAGTATTTCAATCATTCTCCTTCCTATCATTTGTCCATATCCTTCGCATTTGAGGTCCTTTCATACTGTTTTTTTTTTTTTTTGTTACTGGATTTTCTTCTTTCTAGGGGAAATAGAATTTAAGTGACAGCTAGTTGAATTTTCATTACTAATATTTCAGCACCACTGGCATGAGGTCATTGTGAACACGCTGACTCATTTTTTGTACTCTGACATATTTCCTTTTCTTGATGTAAGAATGACTGAAGAGTTTGTGGAAGTGTTTCTTAGCTGTACACAAGAACTGACCTTTCAAATGCTGCAAAAATTGTGTCCATTTTTCATAAAGCATTTCTGCAGCTCAAGGTCCAGGTAAGCAGCTTGGAGTTTATCAACGTCATGCACAATAGCTGGGGGACACCTACAGAGAACGTAGTGTTTTAACAGGCACACTGATATATTACATCTGTATATCTGCATCTAGATACAGTAGGTGCAAAAATCTTTGCACCAATGAATTTGTTGTTAAAACTAAACCGTACTTGTTCATAGCAGAACAGAATGTATTTTTCTTCTGTGTTTTTTATTTTAACAAATACACCACTTGAAATCACAATGCATTGCTTGTGTATTTATATACTGTAGCTAGATGTTTTACTAACAACAGGTACAGACAACAGTGGTGATTTTGGTGGTCCCTGTGTGGCAGTTGGGTGTAGAATTTTAATCCACTTTGTCAGCTAATTCAGCTTAGCCCGTATTAGTTATAAAATCATTATTTACCGATGTTAGCACTTCTGCGCGGAGGAGTGTCCATGCCGTTTGTGGGGAGGGTCACAATGGCTGATTTTTGTCATGTGCAGCTGATTCGACTCAAAACATGGTGGCTCTGCACCTGCCTTTGCAGCTAGGCTTTAGCTTTGACCCTGCTTTGAATTGTTCTCTTGGCAATAAGTAGTGTGGCCGATAATACCAAATGGTTGTCTCCTGGGAAGGAGCAACTTGCATAGCACCATAACATTAGCTACAGTAACACTTGGCATACACTAGGGCAACTTCTTCCTGGGAGAAGTCGCCCGCAATCCCCGCCTTGAGCCACTGGGACCTTCGGCATATTTTGCATGTGGTCCTTTTGTATGCAGTACAGTATATCACATGCTATCCCCGCCAAGCCTGCGCAGTCCAACAGATTGCTTCTGCAGCCAATGCAACTTGCAGGCTCCGGTGCGATGTGCATGGGACCACGCATTGCATCGGACCTGCTGTCAGTCACATGCAATTTGGACACTGCAATCACATGAAAAAGCCCAAATGGCATGTGAATCCCTAGTGTATGTGGGCCTTTAGTAGTGTATTCAAACTAGACTGAATAACAAAAGCATATGAAATAAATGGGAAGCGGTCATCTATTAGAATGAACTTAGGTCTACAGTCATTAGGTCGACCAAACTAGGTCGACTGGCAGGAAGGTCGACCTGACTTAAGGTCGACATGGGCCAAGGTCGACATGACTTAAGGTCGAATTTGCATAAAGGTCGACATGAGGAAGGTCGACTAGTCATAAGGTCGACATGGGTTTTTCCATGTGGCCCTTAATCTGGCCCTGAAAATCCTATTTAAAAAAAGCTAACATGGCTGCTTACCTCTATGAAGGGGAATTCAAGTGTTTTGTGCACCGTCAGACACTAGATGACCCCCAATGTAGACATTCAAGTACTGTTCTATACAGCCTAATAGCTTCTGGTACTATTACTGTTATGTTGTTCCATTATTTTCATGGTCTGGGAACTAGTATCCTACCAATGTGGTAATGAAAAGGAATGCAGTCAATTTACCGATAGTCAAAACACAGATGGTCAATACAACGGCAACCATTGGCAGTCAAAATACCGACGTTCAACATGGTCAAAAAGTTGACATACATTTTTCCTGATTTTTTTCTTGAAAACCGACTTGGTCTTTTTTCCCAATCCAAGTGGGCGTAGAGTTATATTCTAATAGTGCCCAAGCATGGAGATAGCAGTGAGCCATGTGAGAGGATGGGGTACACTTAGACCTATGTAGCAACTTTTTGACACGCCTACATTTTAAATGTTGGCATTTTTACTGTCTGTATTTTACCGCTTGGCATAATGAATGTTGGCATTTTCAATTTTAATTGTCTGCCAATGCTTTTTGGTATTTTGACTGTTGGGAAATCATACTGAACTCAATGAATAAAATATGATTAAAATCATAATATTAGCATCTAATAAACAGTAATGGAATTAACACAAAGCTACAGTAGCTACCATTGCAATCTTTCCAGGTATAAGTCATTGGGTCAACACATATAAGGTCGATATGCATTGGGTTGACCATTGAAGGTCATCATGGCTTAGATCGACACATGAATTAGGTTAACATGGCTAAGGTCGACAGCATTGGAAGGTCGGCGCAAACAGTAGGTCGACAATGATTAGTTCGACAGTCAAAATATCGACAAGTTTTTCTCGTTTTTTTGTCACAAACGTTGACATGGTCACTGACAAAATGTACTGTCTCACCCTCGCAAGGCTTGCTGCACTAGCCATGCCTCGGGCACGGTGCCTCGTTATGCGTGCCACACTACTCTATGCTCTCCCCATGCCCTAGTGGAAGTTAGGGCATGAAATACCAACTGTCGGCACATGTTGGCTCAAAATGTTTTTGAAAAACTCATGTCAACCTTTTCCTGGGGGTAATAGATGGTCGCGCTGCCAAGACACACCTGGGCATGCATATAGATTCATATGCATGCCCAACCTCTGTCTTGGCAGTGCGACTGTTCATTACCCACAGGAATTTATTTTTTACCCCATTTGGGGTAATTTACCCCTGTTCTCTGACCTAAGCCATGTTGACCTTGAGTGGTCTACCCGATGTATGTCCACCTAATATGTGCGGACCTAACGCCAATATACCATCTTACCTTCCTAATCCCTTCATGAAGCAGGTGCAGAAAGAGACCAATATTACAGTACCTACCCAGCTATAATAAAACAACAAGCAAACACAGGCAGCTTGTACTTTCACTGCAGTGTCCATCCAGGGATTGCAATTGCATTTCTCATTTGCTGGGTCTACAAGGATTATAACATTTGTGCAAGAAGCATATTAAAGATGTATTAGAAGGACATGAATAATCAAAGAAAATGATCACAATGAGCACAATCATTAATATGTTGATCTACATGCTCTGTGAACTCTACAATTGCCAAGGTAGACGGTTTTAATTAGTAATTGATACTTTTCACTCTGAAAAACATTGCTGACAATTAAAAACAGCACTTTCTTAGCGAAGCAGTTGCAGAAATTTAATCTGTCTGGTGGAACTTCTCTTCTTTAGGGGCTGTATTGTTCTTGTCATAATGCCGGGAGTTAATAGACAACTAAAATCAAATGGCTACATTTCATACACTGAGTGAAGAGGGCTGACAAAAAGCCATTAGTGTCCTGAGAAGAGAGACAAAGGCAGAAATTCTATCGCAACCAGATGAGTCTCTACAATTCCCCAAACTCTCTATTAGTTTGACAGACAAATGGCAGGGCTATTAATCCAAAGGTCATATAGTACAGTTTTAGCCAGATTCCCTTTATTGAAAATGCAATGAGAAATTATCTGTAACACTACATGTAGGAGATCAAAGGGATGGTACTTTTAAAAATCACTTTTAATAGTTGAAAGCTTTAGGTGACAATTGCAGCTGTCGTTTCAAAATGGAGAAACATCTTAATTTTTAGTAAAGTTTAAGGCTGAACAGTTTAAAGTGAAGTTATGATTTTATTCCCTACTTGAGATTGCAATATCTCTACACAATCCCTGTATAATAATTCATTCAGACCATGTATTGAAAAATAATGCCTTTCAGAAGCAAGTTCAATGGGCTGGGCATAGAATTAGTCAATCTCGGGAACACCTGTTATTGATGAGTAACAATGAATAGGTAGCTGCTATGGGGCCCAGATCTAAGAGGGTCCCACCTTTCCTCTCTTTGTTTCATGTGTATACACAATGGTGTTGCTACCATTGATGCCAATTTTTTTCTTTTTTGCTGGTGGGTGCTGAAGCCAAAAATATAGGGGAGTGGCATCATGGGAAAGGGGCGTGGCCACAAAATAATACTGATTTATATTATGCAGCACAGTTGTCTCCAATATTCAAATTATGGCAACAATGCCAAATACATAAATGCCCCCCACAGTGCCAATTACATAAATGCCCCCACAGTGCCAAATACATAAATGCCCCCACAGTGCCAAATACATAAATGCCCCCACAGTGCCAAATACATAAATGCCCCCACAGTGCAGGTACAAAAATCCCCCCCTAGTGCCAAATACATAAATGCCCCCACAGTGCCAAATACATAAATGCCCCCCACAGTGCAGGTACAAAAATCTCCCCCGCGGTGGCCAAATACATAAATACCCCCACAGTGCAGGTACATAAATGCCCACACAGTACCTGTGCCAGCGACGAGGGAGGCGGAGTGCAGTGGGACACTGGTGGGTGGGCCGCTGCTGAGCGGGTGGGTGCTCATCAATTTCCATGAGTGCTCAGGCCCTCAAGCACCCACAGAATCGGCACCTAGTGTTGCTACCATTGGTGCGGATATTGCAGCTGCTAAAGGGCCGAGAGCTGAGAGGAGTCCATCTTCCCCATCACAGTTACATGTGCTATATAAAAGTAGGGATGCCAATACCGGGGCATTTTTTCAATCCCGGGTTTCGGGATTGAAAAATGCTGAAACCTGATTGCTAACTCCAATCCCGGCTATTTTGGGGCCAAATCCAGTTATCCTTCCGATTCCAAGATTAACCACCCTATATACAAGTTGTAATATACTTATTGTAATTTAGTATAAAATGAACTGGAGTACTTTTTAATGTTACATGCAATAATATGAACTGGGGTCACTGTAATGTGGCACAATATAAAGTGGATTCACTATAGTATGGCATAATATGCAATGTGAGTGGTGTTGGGTATAATTTGTTCTGGAAACACTACATGCTATTCTGTGAAATGTGGGTACTGTGCTTCATAATGTATTACTGGCAGCCCTAAAATGTGACATAAAGTGTGGTTCATAAAATATACTATGGCACTACTATGTGGAATATCATTAACCCTTGATTCCGAAAATAAACTATTGCACTAATATGGGCCATACAATCAACAACTGTCTCTCTATAAGGATTGGGACAGGGTCCTTGCACCAGTGACGTGCGGTGAGGTTAGTAGCAGGAGTCATTTGGGACAGTGACAGTGGGAAAGCAGGGACAGTGACAGCGAGGAGAGTAACAGCGGGGTATGGGGGAGAGTGACAGTGAGAGATTGGAGGAGTGACATTTGAGAGAGTGACTGCAGGGGATGGGGGAGAGTGACAGTGGGGAGAGTAAAAGTGGGGAGAGTGACAGTGGGGGATGGGGGAGAGTGACAGCAGGGGATGAGGGAGAGTGATAGCGGGGAGAGTGACAGTGGAGGATGGAAGAGAGTGACAGTGGGGGATGGGGGTAGAGTGACAGTGGGTTATGGGGGAGAGTGATAGCGGGGAGAGTGACAGTGGGCGATGAGGGTAGAGTGACAGTGGGGGATGGGGGAGAGTGACAGTGGGGAGAGTGACAGTGGGGGATGTGGGAGAGTGGCTGTGGTGACAAAGGGCTGCAGCATTACTTACCAGCATTACCAGCAGCATTGGCGGAGGGAGGAGGGAGGTCAGCCATGCCACCAGGTGAAGGGGATACAGCTGGCCCAGGTTGCAGCGGCAGGAGTTGGAGGGAAGCCAGGCCTCCTGGCAGGGTCCAGAGATACAGCCGCCGCAGCATGAGCATAAAGAGAGCTGGCCACAGCGGCTGGAGGAGGGAGGGGTTCCTGGCCTCCCAGCAGGATCCGTGACTACCCCCGCAGCATGAGAGGAGAGCCGTGGCTGTGGGAGGAGGAGGGAGGTGAGCCAAGCCACCCTGACATGCCGGGTCAACTGTACCCGCTCCTCCTGCTCCTGAAGCCTGTCCTGCACAAGTTCCGCGGTCACCTTCCGCTCCCAGCGCTGTAGGTTAATGCTGGAGCGTCCAGGCTCTGCTCCAGGCCATGCTTTTGCCCCAGCCACATGTGACAGTGAATCAGTCTGTAAGTGTGTGACAGACTGATCCACTGTCCTATCACACCTGTCTCAATGACATCCTGTCACTGATGCAGATGTGAAGGTGCCGCTTCCCTGTTACTTTTTAATGGGCTTTTCAGCCTCTTTTGTGCCCACAACTTATACCCGCCCCCCCACCCACTGCTGACAGTTTTCAACTGTCAGCTGGAGGCACAGCTCCCGCTGCCTCCCGGTTTCCCACAGCATCTCACACAATAAATTATATAAAAAAAAATACAAATAAGACATTTATAATAACACAGTATATGTGTTATAAATATCATCTTTGTAATTTTTAATATGATTTATGGCAGGTGAGGCTCTGCCTCCCCTGCCTCCCTGACTGCACATCCCTGCCTTGCTAAATGTTTACTTTGGGGACCTGAGGTTGAAAGTGTTACTCCTTAATCAGATAATGCAGGAGTCTTTAGAGTAGGTATATTGTGGGGCATGTTCACCAAATATGGGACAGGGTTCCCTCCTGCATGACATCACCAGCATAGTTTAAAGGTACTAGATCCAGGATCATGTAACACCTATCAATTATTTTTTGAGATTTTTCTTTAATTCAAACAGAGATAGCCTTTAGATATATTTTGTTTGATAGATGCGCACTCCTTCTGGTTCTAGGGTTCTCTTAAGTGAATTCATGTTTGGTAATTGCACATGATCAGTAAGTTGTATACAGTAGAAAATACACTCTCCTGTGCCGCCCGCATATAATAAATAACCCCCAAATAAAAGGGTTATTTTAATCCGTATAATTTTTTTAGGCTTTGCCATGTGTGTGGTGCAGGGGTAGATTCCCTATGTGCCCAATATTATTATAACTCCAGAAAGATAATGGAGAACAAAAATTTGGAGGATTAAATAGTGAAAGAACAAGAACCACTTCCTCCTAGTGCTGAAGCTGCTGCTACTAGTCATGACATAGAACATAAAATACCATCAACGTCGTCTGCCAAGACCGATACCCAATGTTATTGTAGAGGTCATGTAAAATCCCAAACTCCAAAGTTCAGTAACACCAAACAAGTATGAGGAGAAACGTAAGCTTGCCGATATACCATTTACGACACGGAGTAGCAAGGAATGGCTAAGGGAATATTTGTTTGGGGGGTCAATCGTACAAGACTGCAATGCCGCTATAGTGGAATCAATAATCAGATATGGCCCCCTTATTCAATTCATATGCTGTGTGTATTACACTTTTAGAGTTTTAGGGGTGTGCTACCACAGACAAAATAGGATCACAAGACTTATAGGGAAAGAAAAGAAGCTGTCATGGTGTGGTGCACTGTAAGAAGAGAGAGAATTACCATGAAATGTAACTTATTATATTTCTTTAATACTGCAAAATATGTAAAAACACATAAATTAGACAAAGTCAATTCCGTGCATGTTAAAACAGCATGTATGTGGTGATCGTGTGTCCCTTATTTTCCCTTTGTAGGCTACTTTGGTTCAGCTCCTTGGCTAATTACTGCCTGTGTCTAAAGTTTTAGAGATCTAAGGTATAATATTTGTGTTTATATCTTTAGATCAATCTTTCCTTATGAGGATTGTTAGACTTGTCATACCTATTGGTTCTTATGATACTTTGTAACTGAATGTTGCACCAAGGTTCTTTAGGCAAGTTGCAACATTTATGAGTGGGAAATGTTTGATGTGTTATGGTCACAATACAGGCAATGATCTGTTGATGCCCCATTTGTTAGTAGGGTATAGCTGTTATGTGCAGCATAGAGATAATTATACTTTTATTAACAGAAACCTGTAGAAGAGAATACAGACCGCAGATCAAAGGCTCGGTTTTATTTATGATATATTGTAGTATTGCATCTACAGGTACATTTTTAACACAGCTTCCCCCAGTGGGTTGCCCCCTTCCTAGATGCTGTATATTCACACTGAGATGACAGTTTAAAGACAGTTCAAAGACAGGGGTGTCTGTGCAGTACACATACACAATACAATCAAATGACAGTTGCTGCTATGTGTGAATATACTGCAGCATGTCACTAAAGGTATCAATCACGGTTTCACCCAACTGGTTTGTTCCCCGTCGCGGACGCAGTGTGCTCACACTTTATGGCAATGCCGTCACAGAGGCGTCCATGCAGTACAGAATATCGTGCCAGTGGGAAGATAATAAGGTATGAGCACAGAGTCAGGCAGCGTGCATTCATATGTGAAAGCCCTTATAAGAGCTATATTTCAGAGAATGCTGAATGATAGGAGATCGGTCAGGGAGGACACACAGACAGCGTACATACGGATAAAGGTGCCGATGTGCGCTTCACAGAAATACCGCTTCCTCAGGGCCAAATATTATACCTTAGATCTCTAAAACTTTAGACACAGGCAGTAATTAGTCAAGAAGCTGAACCAAAGTAGCCTACAAATGTTAAATAAGGGACACACGATCACCACATACATGCACAAAATTGACTTTGTCTAATTTATGGGTTTTTACATATTTTGAAGTTTTTAAGAAATATAACAAAAGTTACATTTTGTGGTAATCCTCTCTCTTCTTACAGTGCACCACACTATGACAATTTTTTTTTTTTCCCTATAAGTCTTCGGAACGGCTAAGGCCCTGGCCTATGTTCATGTCTAGTGGTTCAGCTTCACACGACGATCTAAGCCCTCCACTCACCATGCGCTAGAAAATTTAAGAGATTTAAGCTGTAATAAAAAAACACAGCAAATGACTGTGCCTTCTAAAGACATGGAATCACAAATCCCCAAGGAGAGTCCAAAGGTATTGGTGTCTGCGGTGCCTGACCTTCCCATCATTGTATGGAAAGCCCTCTGCATATGCTGGAAGGATCACCCACAGTTCAGTTCCTGATTTTGAGATTGAAGGTGTCTATGTTGGCGCTGAGGAGGAGGTTAACTAGGTGGATGCTGCTCATGGTGATGTGGTTTGCTTTAATGAGGCACCGCAGAGACATTTGTTGTCCATGGGATGCATAATGCTGTCACCATGCCTGGGAAGAAGACCAACAAAAACACCTCTTCGGTCTGGAATTATTTTTATCCTGATCTGGACAATTGTTTTGCCATATGTAGCTTATGTAACACTGCAACAAGCAAGGGTAAGGTCGTTGGCCACCTAGGGACGTCCTCACTTATGCGTCACCTGAAGTCACTGTTTAGTTTGGAAACTGTGGCTAGGACCATAAGTAGTCCAGGGACATCTATATCCTGTTGTAACCAAGCACCTGAAAACCACACCAGCAAGTCACTCCTCGTCAAATTTCTGCCTCCGTCTGGATCAGAGTAGTCCTGCAGGCCATGTCACCGGCATGACTGACTCCTCTTATATCCGGGATTCCTCCAGAGGATCCTGCAGTGCTATGCCTACTAATGCCGCTGCTGCTGTTGCTGCTGGGAGTCATTCATCATCCCAGAGGGGAAGTCAGAACACCGCTATGTCTTTCACTAAGCAAATGATCATTGAACAGTCATTTGTGATGAGGACGAAGTACGACAGTGGTCATCCTATGGCAAAGTGGATATCTGCGGCCTTGACAGTTGGTGTTAGACGTGCATCCTGTATCCACCATCGGTGGAGTGGGATTTAGAAGATTGATAGAGGTATTGTGTCCCTGGTACCAAATCCTGTCTAGATTCCACTTCACTAGGCATGCGATTCCCAGGATGTACAGAGATGTCTGAAAAAGTGTTCTTAATGCCCTGAAAAATGCGGTTGTATCCACGATCCACTTAACCACAGACATGTGGACAAGTGGGTTAGGGCAAACTTAAGACTCTATGACTGTGACAGCCCACTGGGTAGAAACACCAGCTCCTTCCAAGGAAGTCTATGCTGTGTATCACTGGTTTCAGTAAGAGGCTCAATGCCGACAACCTCTTAGAGTGGTTTAGACCACTTAGACTCTCCTGGGGATTTGTGGTATCGGACAATGCCAGTAACATTGTGTGGGTATTATATATGGGCAATTTCCAACATGTGCCATGTTTTGCCACACAATAAATTTGGTGGTGCAGCATTTCCTCAAAAGTGACAGGAGCATGCAGGAGATGCTTGCAGTGGCCAGTAAAATTGTGGGACTATTGAGTTGTGGGCCCAGGTGAAAAAATATGCTTCAGGCTCCCCCTTTTAGTGATCATTCTAGGACCAGGGCAGGGTGCTGATGTACATTGGGCAGACCCATTGACTTCACTGTTGTAGGCAGGCAGTGCCCACTGACATCATCACTGGGCATCAATAGGGATGCTGGGTTTCCCCCAAGCACACTGGTTAACATGAATAGATACCGTCGGCATGCGCACGGCATCTATTCACAGGACGCAGGGATGGACAGACAGGCTGCTCTAGCAGGCTGCTGCTAGAGGGGCAAGGCGCATAACATCCCATCAGTGCTTCCACGCACCGTCGGACTTTAAGTTACAGGGGAATAAATGACGGGAATGGCGGCATGCAGTGCAGACGGCAGCAGGCCCCATGAACTGGCATGTGCCCCGGTGAACTGCACCATCTGCACCGCATGTAGTTCCGCCCCTGACACTTTCACCAAAAAATCCTGAACCTGCCCTGCCATCACCTCAAATAAAAGGTTGTGACGCGCTGGAACTCCACCCTCTATATGCTGCAGAGGATGGAGGAGCAGTAAAAAGCTATTCAAATGTACACAGCCACCTACAACATAGGCAAAGGAGCGTTGGAGACTGATTTTAGTGTTGTGCAAGGTTCTTCAGCCGTTTGAACTTGCCACATGTGAATTCAGATCTGACACTGCCAGCTTGAGTCAAGTTATTCCCCTGATCAGGCTGTTGCAGAAGCAGCTGGATTAAGTGAAGGAGGAGCTAAAGCATTATGATTCCAAAAAGCATGTATCTCTTGTGAATGAAGCTTTTCATACGCTTTGCGAGCATACATTCAGCGGAATACATTCTGGCCACTGTGCTCGATCCTCGGTTTAAGACATATGTTGTGTCTCTGTTTCCAGCGGACTTAAGTCTACAGCAGTGCAAAGATCTGCTGGTCAGGAGATTGTCATCCTTCATTTTCTCCGACACCAGTGGCTGTAAGGAAACCGCTCAGGTTTCCTACCGGACCCACTGGCGGTGATGCAGGGCAGGCAGGAGGGAGTTTGGTTCCGTGCTGAAGGACCTGCCAACGATTGCTGACATGTCTTCTGTCACTGCATATGATGCTGTCACTATTAAAAAAATGGTTGAGGATTACTTTGGTGACAGCATCAAAGTAGACATGTCGGACAGTTTCTACCTGTACTGGCAGGAAAAAAAGGCAGTTTGGAGGCCCCTGTACAAACTGGCTCTATTTTACCTGAGTTGTCCCTCTTCAGTGTGTACGCCGAAAGAGTTTTTAGTGCAGCCGGGAACCTGGTCAGCGAGGTTTATCAAAATGAATGATCAATTCTTCAACAAAGACCAGCAATTTCATCCAGAGACTACAGAAAGACCTGTAATTGTGGAGCTAGCAGGGATAAATTGATAATCTATTAGGATGAGGAAGTACACACTGAAGGGGGTGAGGAATCGGAGGATGAGGATGACATCTTGCCTCTGTAAAGCCTGTTTGTACAAGGAGAGATGAATTGCTTCTAATTTTATGGGGGCTCAAACAAACCAATGTCGCTGAAATGATTGGTTTGTTAAACACAGTGTGTATGTCCTACTTATGCAAGATAAGGGTGGGTGGGAGGACAATTCCATCTTTCACCATGTGTAAAAGCTCAACGCGTTTCCCTGGGAGGAAACGCGTTGAACTTTTAAACATTGGACACTCAGTATCCATCTCACTGCGGGCGATCCAAGTGCACTGACAATCCAGTCCTTTATCTCCAAAACCCACCACCTATCCGGAGGACAAACCGAGGCAGCATTCGACTTGTAACAGTCATCCAGGTTTACCATCTACCCCACCAGAGGACCTCATTCCATCTATGGACTCTGCCATTTGGGACTAATTGGCCACCTGGTGTTTCATCTGCTGCAAAATTGGAGACTACCGATTATTGATGTCCGCTTGGTAATATGCCCAACAATACTGATTAATATATAGTAATGATTATTGATTGTACTGTATGTCCATAAAATTCTTAATAATAATTTTTTATATATGGAATTCCATCATTTTAACTACAGCTAAGTAAAATTTAAATAAATTGTAAAAGATACCGTTCTAGTAGCATTTTATTTTATTTAAATCCCAGTACCTGCTGCAGTTAGTAGCGCACCAATCTAAATTGCTTCTTTTTATATGTCTTGATGGCCCTTGTGTACTTATTAATTTAAATTTGTTATTTGCTAATAAGAAGAAATGTGACTAGTTAGTAAACCTATTAATGATTGGGTCTAGTTCTCACTGTTACCATGTCACACCTGAGGCTGAGGCTGATCTGGGGAAGCCTCAGGCCAGGGGCGTAACTAGCACCTTCTGGGCCCCATAGCAAAGCCTTGAAAGGGCCCCCCACCAAAGAAGGGGGAGGGGGTGAGAGATGGGGGGAGAGAGATTAGATGGAAGGGAATAGGTTGTAATGGGGAGGGGGAAGCAGGAGAGAGGGATAAATAAGGAGGAGACATAGTGGGGATGGACAAAAAGAGAGGAGGTGAAGGGAGGGATAGAGCAGGGAAAAAATGAGGAGGGGGCACCTTCACCACTTTTTACTTCCTTATCACATCCTCTCCCCTCCCCTCCTCCAACCCCCAGTTCAGGTTGCCCTGTCTCCCCCTCCCCAGTAAGTATAATTGATGTTATGTACCTCTAGCATTGGGTGCAGAGTCTCCTGCCCTGACAGCTTCTGGTCTCAGCTGCTTCAGTCTGGCTCCCGCAGACCCTCCTGCATGCAGCTCTGTCCTAGGTGAGACTGACCCACGCAGCAACACAGAACATGCATGTTTTACGCCAGGGTTGGTCACTAGATAGTGATGTCGAGCCCCGACATGATCAGAGAGGGGAGAGGGGGAAGGCTGGAACAGCAGGACCACCTTCCCCTTCATTATGTAAGGCATCACTGCTAGCGGGGGAGGGGACACGGGATTGCACCGCTGACACTGCCAATGTGGCTGCAGCAATACTTAAGGAAAAGGGCTCAGGGGATGCCTGCTGGGCTATGGACCCCCCAAGGGCCTGGACCCCATAGCAGCTTCATCCCCTACACCCTCCATAGTTACGTCACTGCCTCAGGCATAGGGGAAGATGTGTAGATGAACCTAGCAGCTTTGATAACGCTATTGTGTTTAAACCTAGATATAATAACCAGAGAGTGTGGCCAAAGGAGTGACCAGAATAGGAGAAATAGATGGTTTAAAACAATTATTTTATTGAGCAGGCAGTTGATGGTAAAAGATTGTGGCATTTGATATGGAGACTTGGTAATTCGGTATCACATATATTAGTAATCAGGTGAACACTTGCATAGATACAAGAGCAGTGCTGTAATGGGTAATATTGATGATGGTAACTGAATAGTTGCAGTGTAAGATCATTGATGAAGTCCCAAAAGTAGACAGCAGATGGTACATGGCCATGGCAGGGCACTGATTATGCAGGGACAATGATAGCGAAGCACCGATGATGCAGATGTCCATAGAGGAACAACAATGATGCAGAGTTTGATGGCGTAGCACTGATGATGCAGAGGTCGATGGCAAAGCACCAATGGTTAAGAAATGATTCTGGAATATCGAGAGGAGTTAGGCAGCACCGCAGGATAAGAACTGGTACAGGTCTTTTTAAGTGTCAGGAGCTGGAACTTGGAACAGAGCAGAATAGCCATAGAACAAAGAGACATCCAACACTGGGATAGACAACTGAAGCCCTGATGATTCAGGAAGTGTACCGGCAGGAACTTATACCTGCTGTGAAGCTGAGATTGGCTAGACAATAGAAAGTATATGTTGTGCAGCAGATGGCTGAGGAAAGACATGGGATCAATCCAAACATGACTGCATCCATGTTTGGATCTGGGAAGAAATGCTGTTTGGAAACAGCATACTGCATCCTACAACAATGGTGGCAACTCCAGAGGCCCTGGAGGGCAGGACACACCATTCCATGGAACAGAGGGGAAATCCTAAATAGCTGCTGGGCTAGTTGCGCTGGGATAACTGTAGAGAGCTAATGTAGATGCTGTGTGGTGCAATCAGTGCACATGATGGCCAGGCTTGGAGCAAAGGTAAAGTCTGAGCAGGCACTTGGATGGTAAATAAGTGTTCTTAACTACCCAGATCGTGACATACCACCATTAGCCCTTAGTATATTATTTTTTTTAAATATTTTGTAGATTGTTACAACAAATCCTCACCAATTTTGTAGATCTGTAGTTCAATTTACTGTATGTCCCTCATTTTTATCAATCACTAGTATCATCAACACTGTATATTTTGATTCAGCCCAGTCTCTGTCCCTCACTCGCTCAGCCCCGCCTCCTTATTAGCTGCCCACTACACTTGCTCCATTATGGCTCCGTTCCTGTGACTCCATTGTAAATTCCTTTGGGTCGCTATGTCCCATTCCTCTACCCCCATTCTTACACTGGTAGCTGGTCTTCCTCTCCTCTCTCCCATCTCTCTTTCAGTGGGAGGTGTTGGGGCACACATTCAGGATTACACTGCATGTGCATTGGGGAGGGGATACAGACCTGCAATTAGTATATAGAATATGAACTTACGTTCTTTGCAGTGTAAGCGTTGCAATCTAATTGCCACTAAAAGATATACAGTACATCCAAATGAATGCCTAACTATGGATTTCACTAGAACCATACAGTATGCCACTGCTGTTCCATTCCAAGCCTTGTATACAGTATATTAAATATATTTCAACTCATCAGAATGAAACAGGAATCTAGTTATTTCCAGTATCCTTAAACATTGGAAACATTCTTTATATACACAAAAGATGAATTAATCATTGATAAAGCCACCTGTTCTAGTGGCCCACAAAAGCATAAACAGCTGGGGGTACTTAAAACTTAAGTGCTTTTATTGCTATAAAGTTAGAGCTTAAGACTAATTGTCTTTAAGCTATCACAATATTAGTTTGGGCTTGGAAGTGAGCAACTATCCAGTACAACAACTACACTGGAAATGTATTTTCATCCATTGGTGAAAAATAATTTTTCTTCCAGAAATATGTAGTAGGCCAGTTAGGATAAGGGAGCATATTAAAGTAGTGTAAAATGAACACAATATTTCATAAAGAGTTATAGAGAACTGAAGAATAATTTCCAAAAAGTTATTTTGCTAAATAAATATAAATCAAATCTAATAAATTCAATTTATCAAAAGTTGTTTTTTTAAGTTACAAAATATTTTTCAGAAAGGGGTTTAAATATTTATTTAAAATCAAAGGCTACTTCTGTGCATATATTTAATGCCTGATTCTGTTTACACTGGTACATTGCTAAAAAAAAAAATTATTACAAAAAGTTTTTCAGTTCAACTGATAATGGCAACTTTTTAACTTATACTTTTACAGCAGCTTTTTGCACTTATTCTGTACAATTTATTAAGACAGTTTTAGAATACTGCCATTATACCGTTAGTAATTTGAAGTTTAATGTTGTGCTTTTCTAAAGACCATTGATCTCTCTAATGACTTTTAGGTGGAATTCAATTCTAGGTGAAGTGTGCGAATTGTCACGCATTTAAACGCCGGCAACTGCCAGATATCTGAACCCTTCCATGGCCAACCGAATCCCAAATCTTACACTATTTTAATTACTGCAAGATTTTAGTAAAGCCAAAAATTTGGACAGCTACTTTTCCAAAGTAGTTTCAATTCATTTATTGAATAAAGAAGAACAGATTCAAGACATTTGGGCCAGATCAGAGTTCTCAAATCAACCTACAAACTAAATAACATTAACCCTTTGAGTGCCAACATCTCTGTGAGAGATGTGCTTAATATCTGCTAAAAAAAACCAGCGTCGCTCACATTTGCTATATAAATTTAATTGTGTTGTGTAAAAAAAGATTATATTTCCTATATAAGATAAACATTACAGGTCATTATGATGAATAAAAATGTTTGCTTGGCAATTTACACACCTATTTTGACAAATTCACTTAGCACTTAAGATTAACTTAATGTCTGCAATAGGCATGGAGTGGGTTAAACATCCAAGGCTGTTGTGTGACCTAGGGAAGCATGTGACTCGGGGGTCCAATAAGGACTTATGGAAGGGCAGTGTTAGCTGGGATATCAGTGCAGGAAAGGGAGGAGTCTTCCTCTTTTTCCTGAAAGTTTTCCCGCCCTCCCTCCCTTGTGTTATTATGGTTGGGTGGGTGTTTAATTGCGTTGGCTGACAGGTGGGAAAGAACGGCAGGTTAGTAGAATTAGTTCTTATTCAAATGATGATGCTACATATATATGTTTGCTTTTCGGTGCGCTCGCTTCTCATTGGCTTAGGCCCTCACTGGATCACCCGCTTTGGGACAGCGACCCCACTCTGATGGGTGGGTAGTCAATGCAGTAGGTCGAGCGGATACCGCTTGTTAGGGTGGGCTTTATTACGTATGCAGATTGTGTGGGTGGAGCTTAGTTAATTAGCCGTTCTTTCTGGGCCACCATTAATTAATTATTAATAAATTAATCTAGCTTAAAAGTGCTAAAATAAATCAGCTAACAATTTCTGGCAAACCCACGTCTCCCAGTCTTTATTTCAGGTTTAGTTTGTAAGTTTTGAAATGTGATGTATATACATGCCAGAGGTCACACACATCAGATGCTAGGATGTTTAAGGGTTAATATTGCTCATGGAAGAATAATTAAGAGGTATTGTTAAACATTGTTATTGAAATACGTGTTTTTAGACAACATATTGGAATGAAAAAATAAAACACCAATTGAACACTTTTAAACATTAAACAATCTATGGGGGTAATTCAACTAATTATCCCCCGGGTCTACTTCGTTAGCCCTGAATGCAGCCTGCAGTTAATGGGAATTTCTTTTTGGGTCTAATCAGACTTTTCCCATTGTTTGAATTACATTTTTTTGTTTAAAATAGAACTACAGTATATTACTTTCTAATAAATTCCCAGCCATATATCAGTGTTAAATATTTCTTCAAGTTGTTATGTTAGAAATATGTCTCCATTATGTACTGTGAGATATTTCTCTTTTTTTTTTTCTTAAAATTTGGTTTGTATCAGAACATTACACTTCCCTCGGTAACCATCTGTTTCACAAACAAGTCAAATGTATTCAGCAAGTTCCCGATGTTTCAGTAAACAGGCTTTATTAGACTTAACTGTTTGCTTGTGCCTTGATTCTCAATGGCAACATTCTGTATTTCACATCATTGCCTCCCTGTAAGTTAGCAATTTTGGAATGATAACACTCCTTATAAAGAATACGTAGCTTTACAAATTTGTGTGAGTATTTGAAATGACCTTGATTGAGTTTTCAAGACTACTGCATATTATTTATGCATGCAGGAGCAGAGAAAGTAGTTCACATGTATGTGACTGCAGCCTGTACCCTCTCCTCAGGATACATACAGATGACTGGATGGCAGAACACTGATACCAGCAGGAGGATATACTGACAGGGGTAAGGTAAGTTTACCTAACCTCCCCCTGTACCCCCCTAACTTGCAGAAGCCTAACCTTAACCCTCCCCCTCTGTGGCCTCATCCTAACCCTCCCAGCTTGTGCCTAACCCCTGTACACTACTGCCTGAAAAACTAACATCCACACACTGCAGCCTAACCCCACTTCTAAGTACCTAGCCCCCCACCCCATGGCCTAACCCTAACCTCACCCCCTCCTAACCCTAGCCTCACCCCCTCCCTGTAGCCTAACCCAGAAGTACCTCCACTAATGCCAAGCCCTGACCCCCCCTTTTATGGCCGCATGCTAGTCCACCCATACTCACCAATTAGCAAAATATTGTGATTGCATAGCCAATATGCAAAGTGTTTGCATATTACCAGCAACCCCCTGGCTGTGCAGCCTAGCTGTGAAGCTAGTTGTGGGGTTGACATTTTTTGGGTTGCAGTGCTTCCCCAAACTCCTCCATTGTCCTTGCTGCACCTCAAAAATGCTCCATCGCCACCCCCTGTTGCTGCCCCGCCTGTCGTCCCTTAGACTGCGGTTGCATTTTCTTGCAATGCGACCACAGTCTAAGGTCTTGTGCACTGGAGAATATGATCTGCAAAAATTGCGATCTTCGATTTGTGTAGATCTGCGGGGCTGGCTGAATTAGCCCCATGGCGCAAACATTGGCATGATTTGTTGAAACTCACAAGTTTGCATGCAAACTATTTCAGAAGTACAGTAAATACCAGTGCAAGACAATGGGGGTTATTCTAGTTCATTCTTTCTGACAAAATCCTTCTTAGATGGACAAAACCATGTGCACTGCAGGGGGGCAGATGTAATATGTGCAGAGAGAATTAGATTTGGGTGGGGTTTTTCTTCAAAGTGAGATCTATATTGCAGTGTAAAAATAAAGCAGTCGGTATTTACCCTGCAAAGAAACAAAATAACTCACCCAAATCTAATTCTATCTGCACATGTTACATCTGCCCCCCCTGCAGTGCACATGGTTTTGTCCATCTAAGAAGGATTTTGTCAGAAAGAATGAACTAGAATAAACCCCAATATTCTTATTAATGAAAGGAAACAAGTCTCGACAGTCTTGACAGACTTTCATCTTGGTTCATTTTTTTAAGTTATCCTATCCAATAAGATTTCTCCTAAACTAGAAAAGAGCTGTCAAGTATTGGGAAGAAAACATTCAACTTTATTGTTGCTTTTTCTTAATAATAAACCTTATACAATTTCATACAGTATTAGCACTCCTGTCCATCCAACCTGTAGAAATATGTTTTTGTGTGGGAAGTACTTAGGGTTTGATTATATTTTTCTTTCCTAAAGCACATTTTAAAACTGTCCATGGGCTCCTTCCTAATTTGGAATACTCCGGAGTCTGTTCTATAAAGCTCTGTGACTGCAGCTTATTCGCTATAAATAAAAATATTCATGCATCCAGCACTTGTGTGTGCTTGAAATTATTCAGGGAGAAGTAATTATACGGCTACATATGTCACATCGTGATGCATCCCATCGAGTTAGGCCGTATTACACCACTTGGGATTTTTTGGAAAAATGGCTTGGTACTGCTTATACCCCTTTTCCACTTGCAAAAATATCCCGGGTTTTTGCACATGAACGCGCATCAACCCGGGATTTAGTGCAGTGTGAAAGGGTCTTGGGCGAATATCCCGTGTTCAGCATTCCGGGATCTCTACCCAGGTCCTGACCTGGGTAGGATCCGGAATCGACACGGGATGCGGCCAGTGTGAATGGTCCCGTACCCGGAATCGGGTACACGGGACTTTAAAAAAGCTGCTGATTGGAGCTTTGTTTGGGCTCACAATGCTGATGTCATCTGAAATCGCACTGGAAAGCGGAAGAGAAGCCCTGGACATGTGCAGATCGGAGCAGACGGGCATCATGGCAAACTGGACGGACCAGGAAGTGAGAGAGCTCCTGAGCATAAGGGGCGAGGAGGAGATAAAACGCCAAATTACTGGCACAGTCAAAGATGCCGTGGTTTATAAAAACATATCAAAGCTGCTTGAAGCCAGAGGCATGATCCGGTCACAACAGCAAGTTGTCAATAAACTGAAGACCCTGAGAAAGAAGTTCATGAAGGTGCATGACAACAACCGTAAAAAGAGTGGGGCTGGCCGCATCGAGTGGGAATATTATGACATCTGCGCAACCGTCTTCGGGCACACAGCTCTCTGCAATCCTGTGAGTCTGTCTTCAAGTTCACAGTACATTGCTGCAGAAAGCAGCCAAGGCCCTGAAGATACACAGACAAGTGAAGTCTGCCACTCATCACCCCTGCTAATTGAGGACACACCTGATTGTAGTGAGCATGAAACATCCACCCACCTGCCCAGCCCTGATGGCAGCATATCCGTCGCCGTTGAAGAGGTCGTGGAAGCTGCGACCACTGACAGTGGGTTTCCACAAAGTGCCGTCTCCCCAACTTTGCAGAGAAACAGTAAGTTTATTTTTTAAAGACACATAGCACACTATAGGGTTAGGTTGGGGGTGTTGGGGGTGGGGTGGAGGTGGAGCATAGGGTTATGCACAGCATAGTGGTCCTCCAGCAGTTGTGGAACTACATATCCCAGTATGCCTTGGCACAGTTTAAGCATTGCCTAATAGCAAAACTGTGGCAAGGCATGATGGGACTTGTAGGCTGTGGGAAGGGGGGGGGGGGGGTGACATAATATACAGTTATCAAAGTATAACCTGCAGTGATGTCGCAGTGTGTTATAGTTTGCCAAAGCTGCTATTTTTATGTATGGTCATTTTCAATTTATATCTTATCTTTACAGTTTACAACGTTCCACCTAGAACGAAGAAAATGAACAAAGCGGGGCAAGCAGCTAGAGCCATGACAAGTGCCCTTGTTGAAGAACTCCGAGAAATGGACAATGCTATGTCCACACAGGAGAATGCAAGGATCGACAAATTTTTAGAGGCCGAGCGTGAAATGCAGGACTCATTTCTTTCTAAAATCCTGTCAATGCAGGAACGCATGAATAGAGAGGCTCTTGAGCGTCATAGGGAATTGCAGCAAATGAACATGGCGTTCATGGAACGTTTGTTCAATAATCCAAAAGCTCCTAACCAACACCACAGCTCACAATACCCTGAACCGGGTTATTCCACATATAATCATGGACCATACTTTGGTTCAAGCAATGCTGCAAATGAGCAAACCTCAGAGTTTTCAGTTTTTCGCAATTTGTCTTAAAGCTATAGGCACATACTTAATTTTTTTTGTTTGTTTTGCACTTAAAGTGCCTCGGCACTAGTTGACCTCAGTGTTTATGTACCTGTAGTTCATTGTTTTGCACTTAAAGTGCCTCGGCACTAGTTTACCTCGTTTTTTATGCACTACTAGTACATTTTGTGTTGCACTTAAAGTGCCTCGGCACTAGTTTACCTCAGTGTTTATGCACTACTAGTACATTTTGTGTTGCACTTAAAGTGCCTCGGCACTAGTTTACCTCGGTGTTTATGCACTACTAGTACATTTTGTGTTGCACTTAAAGTGCCTCGGCACTAGTTTACCTCAGTGTTTATGCACTACTAGTACATTTTGTGTTGCACTTAAAGTGCCTCGGCACTAGTTTACCTCGGTGTTTATGCACTACTAGTACATTTTGTGTTGCACTTAAAGTGCCTCGGCACTAGTTTACCTCAGTGTTTACATACCCTCCAACATGACCCACTCCATTAGGTACAAAATGTTCTGCTCCTGGACTTCCCTGCCAGTGGCAGTTACAGAGGTTGGACTCCAGCATAGTCCACAATTCAAAGAGGGGGGTCACATCAACTGTCAGTGAGTCCAGGACAGTGATGTTTTGAGTGGCAGGTGTGGCTCCCCTTTTTGAACATTGGATTGTGCTGCAGCTCCAACTCTGCAACTGCCACTGGCAGGAAAGTCCAGAAACAGAGCATTTTGTACCTAATGGAATGGGCCATGTTGGAGGGCATGCGTTTATGTACCTGTAGTTCATTGTTTTGCACTTAAAGCAGGCATGTCCAACGTTGGCCCTCCAGACGCTCCGAAACCACACATCCCAGCATGCTCCGCCACAGTGTTGCTATTAGAGAATGCAAAAACTATCGCAAAGCATACTGGGATGTGCGGCCTCAAAACACCTGGAGGGCCAACGTCGGACATGCCTGACTAAAGTGTTAATGCACAACTGGTTGTGCATTCGGTTAGCTTGAAATGCTAAACTTCAAGCAATTCTTGTTTGGGATGGGGGGGTTGGGACGAGGGAGGTTGGTATGGGGGCGGTTTGGACGGGGGGTTGGTATGGGGGGATTGGGACGGGGGCGGTTGGGATGGGGGTGGTACGGGTGGAGGAGGGTTTCTTTATTGTTTTATTGTTTTATTGTTGTGTCTATACAAAGGCAAAATGAAAGGCAAATAAAAATTGCACCTACAATCCAAAGGTGCTAAACCAAATAAAAAAATTATAATTTTAAACACCCTTGTCATCACTTTTTTTTTAGTTAAAATGACCATTTCATATGGTATTTGCAGTGATTTCCTGGGATCAGTGTGAATGGGGCTGTCCCGGGTCGATCCCGGGTCTGAATGCAGTGTGAAAGGGTACATTCCCGGGTAGTGTCCCGGGAAGCATCCGGGTACACATTCCCGGGTCTGACCCGGGACTGCAAGTGGAAAAGGGGTATAACTGTGTCATGTACCAACACGCACACACACACACACACATACACACACACACACACACACATACACACACACACACACATATACAGATGGAGCAGCTCACCTTGGAACTGCTCCTGGTAATTCTATCCCCATTTGCCACCATTCGCCGCCAGAAGGGGTCGTGCGCGCATGAGATGCTACCCACTGCTCCCCTGCCCTCCCCCGTAGCTGTCCGCACACCCCACCCCCACTCATCCTGCCCTTCTCCATGAACCAGAGATGTGCTGACGGGTATGCACGAGCATCTCTATCAGATGAAGCTCCTGTCCGCCAGCCTGTGCCAGCTAAGGAAATCTGGCGATAGTTCAGGCTGGCTGACAGGCGCTCCATCTGTACACACACACACATATATATATTTATATCGTAGGTCATTATATCCAAGTATTATTGCTTAGCACTCTAAACAAAGGGCCTTTTTCAGACCTGTTCGCTATGGGCATGCCCATAAAATGCTGGCCAATCCCCTGCTTCCGCCCCATGCCCGCCCTCTTCCCACCCCTCCTTGAGTGAATGGCCTGGCAAACGTAAAACTCACCAAAGTAATTTGCCTTCGGTATTTGCACATGCGCATATTTGTGCATGCACAATCCCCGATCATTTGGCCCGTTATGAGCGTGTCTGAATTGGCCCCATAGTTACATACATATTAGTTGAGGTTGAAAAAAGACGTACGTCCATTAAGTTCAACCTTTTACAGGACCCGTTAGGTATGGTCTAGATGTGGTATCCCTATTTAAATAACTTACTTTGTTTCAACTTTGGGCTAAATAATGGTTATGCGTTGTAACCCTCAATGCTTTTGCACCTTCTCAGTGTAGATCAGGCATTTTTTTGCCATAAATGCATCTTAGCCAGGAAACTCTGCTGTTTAAATTGATATGTGACACTTTTTTATATGTGTGCGACTGAGTCTGTATGTGCAGCACAATGGAACTTGGCATGGAAAAAAAGCTATGGCTGCTGCATTGTAGCACTTTACAGTATATACAGACCAAGAGACTCAGTTTCAGAGACTCAGGGTGACATTCTATGGGATGAGATGTGTCTTTTTTGGCGATTATTAGTAAAAAAAATGGCGACATTTTTCCATGAAATCGCATATTTAATAGGATGCGCTAAGGGCCGGATATCACATATTCTGTGCGATAACTCATGCGTACTGAAATGATGTTTTCGTACAGAAAGTATACAAATCGCTTATTTAATGGGATGCGTTTTCGTAAATCGCACTTTTAAGGTGTCTAATAATCGCACTTTTTTCAGACTAGGTTCTGTTGGCGATTTGGCCCAGAACTCACTTTGGTCAAGTGCACAAATGGTTAATTTCAACACAGGTGCCCTCAATTTCACTCAAACACCCCTACATATACCCCAACATCATTAAGGACACCTGTGAGGGTTTGAGACATGGAGATTTTGCAGAGGGGTTTGAAGTTGCTGATTTGTGATGTGGCCCATTTGGAGGAGCAGCGCAGGAGGAAGGAAGCTGCACACCAGATCCAGGTAGCCCCCCGACTACTGCGTACCCCACGTATGTATCATGCTAGGCTGTAACTGGACTCCCTCTCAGATCAACAGGTTATGGGGAGGTTTAGGTTGAACCGCAATAACCTGTTGGACTTATATGAGCAGGTGAGAGATGATTTGGACCCTTTTGGGAGAGGCAACTATGCAGTGTCTGGGCTACAGAAATTAATGTGTGCCCTCTACTATTTGGCCACAGGCTCCACTCAGTCTGTGACCTCATGGTCCTTGGGGGTATCACAACCCACTTTCTCTAAGCATTTTACACAAGTGTTACTTGCTTTAAAGAAGTTGTGGCGGACATACATCAGATTCCCACGTTCTGAGTTGGAGTGGCAGGACCACAAGGTGGCTTTCTATAGACTCTCAGCTTTCCCTCACTTGCTGGGAGCTATAGACTGCACACACATTGGGATTAGGGCACCGCATGTGCGGGGATACGTCTATGTCAATCGGCGTGGGCGGCACTCTTTGAACGTACAGGTGGTATGTGATGCTGATCTCAAAATCCTAAGTGTAGTTGCAGGCTTCCCTGGGAACTGCCATGACGCCTATATTCTGAGGCACTCAGCCCTCTGCCACTCCTCACTCTGCCACCAACACCTCTTCCTCTGCTCACACTGCCACTGCTCCTCTCCATGTTCCTAACTTCCTATCAAAGAGTGAAATGGCGCCAGTGCCCCTTTATATAAGGGGTGTGAGGCATAATGGAGGGGACAGAGGTGGGCCAATAGGTTAGGGGGTTCTTAGTCATGCGGAAACAGTCTTGTAAATCGCACTCCGGTTGGTCCAAAATTCGCACATGACCGGCGGAAGAAATCGCACTTTTATGTGTCATAAATTCGCACCACTTTGCCGCAAATCGCACTACATCGCACTTTTCAGCCTCCAAAGCGCATCCCATTAAATATGCGATTTATTACTAAAAAATGCGATTTCAGAAAGTGCGAAGAGCGGCGATGTGGAGCGAGATAAAAAAATGCGCTTTTATCTAATACCATAGAATGTCACCCTTAGAATCGCATTGCTAATAGGACATATTTTCAGCAAAATAGATGCTTAAAATTGCATCCGAAGAAAGAAGAGTCTCATGGGGCCTGGTGCAATGAGAGGGGCTGCTTGACGCCACTGTAGAAATGATGTTTTAGGATATATCTGTCCATAATAATTAAGTGCAAGTAAATAACTTACAATAATATGAAAAAGATCCAAATGAAGTTACAATATATAACAGTGATAGGCAACATTGGGAAGCACTCTAACCTTCAAATTTGCCACACATTACTCTTAATCTTAATTTGCATTTAAATTAATCTCACTTCTAATTTGAATTAATGCAAATGATCAATTAAAGAGACACCTACAGTTTCTATAGTAATATACAGTATAAGCAGACCTTTTATAAAAGCAATACAGTTTAACAAACATAATGGTAAGCAGGAGGCAGCTGGGGGATGCAAATTATGGCTTGAAGAGGTGCATGAGGCCCCACAGCCAGGTGTTGCTAATCTCTGATATAAAAGATTTGAGGAATGATCAATACACATGTACAAAGGCGGAACTAACTTTGGAGCAGCAGGTGCATTGCATCAGGGCCAATGAATAAGGGGCCCTTTGCTGCCCCTTTCATCCTCTTTCTGTCCTCTACTGATTTTCCCTGTCACACTCTGCTTCCCCCTGCATCTCCCTGTCACCCTCTGCCTTTTCCTGTCACTCACTGCCATGTTGCATATTTTCAACTTGGGTTGGGGTGGAGAAGGAGGGCCCAAAATATATTTTTGGTCCTGGACCAGTCAACCACAGGTTCCGCCAGTCAACAAGGAAGTTTAATGATAGCAGTAGATTGTGGTGGGAAACGGCAGTGTGGTTACTGAGAAGCATCATATTCAAAATTAAGGAGTCGCTGTAGCCGCTGGAAGCCAAGAATATACTTGAACTTTTTTTCAACTTAACCTCCTTCCTGTTCTGGTTCTTGAAAAGGCTTCCAGTCTTGTACTGTAAGACCACGTCTATGGTCATCCACCAGCTCTGAGAAGTTGTGTGCCCAACTTTATCTTTGCCAGGTTATTAAGAGGTGGCAGATGCAAATACTAGGATATACTGTAGGTTTGGTGTTTTTGTCTTCAAAATAATGGTGGAACTGTTCAATTTCTATTTATTGTCAAGTCTGTCAAACTATTTTGGGGAACATTATTTCTTGCATTTGTTGTGATTTTGTTTTTAGAAAACCTTGAATGAGCAGTAGCAGGGGTTGTCACAGGGGTGTCAATCGTCCAGGGTGTGACACCAAGATGCTGGCTGCTCCACAGTGACTGGAGTCGGATGCTGCAGTGTGACATTATCCTGCAGCGAATCATGTTACCGAAAAGCAGCCCGCAGTGCAGGGGGAGTCTCTGGGGGGCAGTCCAGCATCTCTGGGGATGATGGGAACACCCCTTTAGAGATGTAAATATAAAATTGATTTTTAGACAAATTACACTGTTGAAAAATGTCAGACCTGTTAGCAATTTTTCCAGATGGACAAAACCATGCTGCCCTGCGGGTGGGGAAGATGTTACATGTGCAGAGGGAGTTAGATTTGGGTGAGTTATTTTGTTTCTGTGCAGGGTAAATACTGGCTGCTTTATTTTTACACTGCAATTTAGATTTCAGTTTCAACACACCCCACCCAAATCTAACTCTCTCTGCACATGTTACATCTGCCCCACTGCAGTGCAGCGTGGTGTTGACAATTTGCAAAAATCACAGTCTTGATAACAGGTCTGTATCAGGCCCAATGTATATAAATGGTAGAGATAACGATGCTTGCTCCTGTGACGTTATCGACAGGGCCTGATTAAAGTACCCAGGTGCCCTAGGCTAATACACATGTAGCTCCGCTGGTAATTCTGTTAAAAAACACAAGTGTCCATATAAGCGCTCAGGGACTCACCATTATGGCTTGTGAAGGAGGCTTTGGCTTCAGGCTGGCTTTGCAGCACAATGTACAGAAACTAATGGTTCCGTCAGTAAGTTAAATTGTCACAGCCATTTGGCAGTCACCTTAAGAACTTTATCCCCCACAGTACATCTGGATGGGTGGTAGTTTACAAGCATGGAATATATTAGGGCTTCATTTTATTTCTCAGCTGTCACCTGCAAGTCCCCCCCCCCCCCCCACACACACACCCTTCAGTCTTGGTGCTGTAGGCTGCAGAGTAACCAACCAATTGGTTATCGACTCCCTTTGTCATCTCTACATGCAGTCCAATTTTGCCTATGTTTTTAAATGACTAGGTGCACATTGTTCTGTTTGTATGAAAGATAAAGATTAAGATAAACATAAATAGTGGTACAGCAAACTTATTTTACTTCAATTACACTGGGCAACAATAAAAAATGGTACTTGTGTACTTTCACGACGTCAGCATGGCGCCGTGCGTCTGTGTCCCCTTGCGGGGCTCGCTGCGCTCGCTCAATCTATGGGCTCGGTGGCTCGCTACGCTCGCCACGCTATCTAAAATCAACTCCATGCCAACGTGGATAGTGGGTGTACGAACTATCCACGTTGGCATGGAGTTTACAGCCCCGCAGCTGGACACAGATGCACAGCGCCATACTGGAGCTGTGAGACTACACAAGTACCGAAAAAATTGTACAAGTATTTTTTACTGATTTTAAATAATAATGATGTACTGAATTCAAAAATGACATTGGTTTTGGTCAATCAGGTCAACTTTTTGAGTTATTGAGTTTTTGTTAACGTGTATGTGTATTTTCGCATTATTGGTGTATTATGAAAGGTATAGCAGAAACCTGAGCAAATACAATTTTTGGTACTTATGTAATATCTGGACTCCCGTTTTTCTTATGAGACCACGTCCCCTCGCGGGGCTCGCTGCGCTCACCACGCTTCGGGCACGGTGGCTCGCTGCGCTCGCCACACTATATAAAATCAACTCTATGCGTAGTTGGATAGTAGGGGTATGAAAAAATGGGGTGCATTTAACATGGGAGTCCAGATAATACATAAGTACCCAATTTTTTATGGTGATTTATTAAGATGGTGAACTTTTTGTTGGGACAACAGTCAGGGTTCACCAAGTACCCATGCTTTCTGTGCAGTAGGAACAGAGACAGTAGGATCAGATCTATACATTACAAATAGAAGGTCTGGCCTGTACGGGAGGAATTGGTGCCTGGCAGATCTATGAATGTCATCAACAACCCTCTGGTGAACAGAGAAAGGATACTCCTCTCACCGCTGCACTTTAAGCTTGGCTTGATAAAACAATTCACCAAAGCTCTGGACAGGGATGGTGGAGGCTTCACTTACTTGTGCCAGGCTTTTCCATGATTGACAATTGAGAAGTTGAAAGTTGGCATCTTTGATGATCCTCAAATCCGTCAGCTCATCCGAGATCCACATTTTGAAAACTCTATGAAAAAAGTGGAACTGAAAGCGTGGAAGGCTTTGTTTTGGTGGTAAAGAACTTTCTGGGCAACATGAAGGCGTAGAACATGTTAACACTATGCAGTCCTGTAAGTGTGGCGGTACGGGGTGGTACGGCGTACCGCTATGATATATTTTGCCGGTACCCTGTACCACCATAAAACAGTAAACAGAAATGTGAAACGTGCCCGGGTGCCCCCCTAAATCTGCCCATGCTATTGACTACGAGTAGATAGCTGCAGCTCAGACAGAAAGAATACCCACCCTGTGTAAATTTGCAAATGGATTGCTTACCGGCATCGACTTGCAGATCCATACACAATTACTGAACCATAGAACGGTTTTTGCTGTTTCTTTAATTGAGGGTAGCTCTGACCCTTCCACTAATCTGCATGACAGGGTGGAAGTGGTCATCACTGATGTCACAGACCCTCCTAAAAAAAGCCTGGGCCCTCTGGTGTTTTTTCCAACACACCCAGGTTTCCTCGCCCAAATGCCTGCTTCCTGTCATTTAAACAGCGAGGGGACTGCGTTTACCATCCATACGCATTTTCTGGAGCTAGTTCTCATCGCACATACGAAATGTGTATGGTATGCATATGCAGTCATTTGATAATCGCTCAAATTCTCTAGCCCCACTATACGATGGTCATTCTGAAACTGCCCGAGGTGCACAATATATAATATAGTGTGTATCTGGTTCATATATAAACAATGATGATAATAATCATACGAAAATTATTTGGGGGGGGTTGGTTATTTTTTTTGTGTGTTTTGCCCATGCACATTTGGGAAATCACTAGGGAATTGGCCACTTCACCTTTGCATTGGAGACCGGTGCGAAACAGGTAACAGTGAAGGTATTCAGGAAATAAAGGTTTCTCAAGGAATAGATCATCCTAAATGCAAAACACCTTATTAAAAGGCTGCAATTGTACCCACACACACACTAAATAATAACTCTCAAATGATGAATTAATGTTAAACACAATCATTAAATATGTATTTCCTGTGCATTATCTTTAGAATACTGTAAGTGATAAACTAGAAATAATCCATAACAAAAAACAAAAAAAAAACTAATTTAATGAAACTTTCAAGTCTTCAAAATATATTTGCCCCTGGTGCCAACTTTTTCATTTAATATTGTGTCAGTTAATTAGTGCTTCAAATTTGCAAATTCTTTATTGGTTTATATCAATGTAATACCCACAGCTCATCTCATTGCTTGAGTTGAATGAAATATGATATTGTTTATTCTATTAAAACGAAGGCTTGAAATTGTTACCCAAGTGCCACAGGAATTCTTGCCATTTTCTCATCAAGTTCTTCATCAATTTTTTTAATGTCAAAACTTGCATTGTTTTGGGTTTTTCTGCCTTGGCATATAAATTAAATTTAATGTGCCCCAGTGGGGCTTACATCTGTAGGGATAGTTTATGTACAATATCAATTGCAAAGAAGCAAGTGTACAAAGTAACTGATGTGAAACCTGCTTTAGCTTCATTTAAATGTGCGCAATACAGAATGGAGCTAATTTATGTTAGTAATGTTAAGGAAATTAAACTTAGGTAGACATATAAACACTTCTTGTCGGTGACTATTTTTGTGTTATTCTGAATGATTGTTGCCACACTGTTTTTTTTATATAATAAACTGTGTCTGGCAAATCTTGGTAAATGGGTTCTAAGTACAATAGCTTTAGGGATTTAAACCCACATTTGTATGCTAAGCAGAGGAATTATGTTTTGGAATCTGTAAGCATAGAAAGACTGCCAGGTGCCCATTGACAATCCCATTATGCGGCATCTTGTCTGTAGTGCTGGCGGAATAAAAAAATATGCTGGGAGGAGTAGATTAGAACGTCTGTCTTATTAATTATGTGCAATTCTGTGAATTTTCGGAATGGCTGGAAATGGATGATGAATTGCTGGTCACAACACTAGGTGGGTGGAATGAAATGCTATCATATATACTGTAGACCAGGGGTCCTCAAACAATTTTGCTCTGGGATCCCATCATAAAATAAAAATAATCAGGGGACCCCAGCAACTTACTGAAGAAGGCCAGAACATCACATCTGTAGTCAGCAGACAGCACATACATGGCTACACTGTGGATGCACAGAGTGATGGGAGGAGTCTAATATACCTGGCATAACCCATCACATCACATGTGTAGTCAGCAGACGGCACATACTTAGCAGCATTGTGGAGGCACAGAGTGATGGGAGGAGTCTAAAATAACAGACAATTCAAAAGGTTTTCCAGACTCCTTGAATCACTGACTGAGATGAGAAAAGTCATCAACATGTAGTTGCGACCCCATGCTGAGAAGTTCAGGACCCACACAGTTTGAGAACCACTGCTGTAGACTACAAACATAGACATACACAGTGGCCTTCATTCAGATACCATTAGAGGTGCGGCTCAAGAAGCAAAGTACTGATGTTTGGTACTATGTGCAGGCTCCAGGCCCATAATGCACATGTGCAGTACTGGTCTGAGACATTGTTCGTACTGCTGCAGGGTTAGCCAACCAGTCCTCGAGAGTTCTTGTTTTCCAAACCGCCTAACTGGTGCACAGGTGTAGTCAGTGGCGGCTCCAGTGAAGGGGCTGCCAGTGAGTAAGTTTGGAACGGCAGTTGGTGACAGTTGTTGTGGCTCCCCTATTTTAATTTAAAACTACTGCTGACCCCCCCCCCCCCGTCTGGAGCCTCCTGTTGGTGTAGTTGTTACTAACTGATTTTCAAGCATGTTGCGCATTCATTCCCTGCTGATACATACTGCATTTCCACAGGTTGTCTTGAAAACATGAGCTGTTGGTAGCTCTTGTGGACCAGGGTTATCTACCCTGCATCATGGCATCAAACTTTTCATGTCAGGGAGGGGGCTGACACCATTGCTGGGGAGGGACAAGGCCAGGATAGAGATTTCCTGGTCTGTTGGTGTCACAGTTGTTCCAATACTGTGTCCTTGGATGTGGTTACGATCAGTGATGCCTCCTACTTTACCATATTAGATCTATTGCTGTTGTAAGCAGCAGTGATAGCTTCTCCAACCACATCTGAATGGGATCAGACACCAAACACCAATCATCCCCATCACCCCACTTGCATAGAAACTTGTAGTCTGGCAATTCAAGCTCCATAGCAGTAACCAAGCGTTCCCTGAAAACTCACCTCTTCAGGCAAGCTTATCATATTCAGAACCCCCACACAACCTCCAGTAGCATTTATATCTAATTGCATCCCATCAGGACTGTCTTGTAATCTGAAGGGACTGCCATGCTATGGAATTCTATGCTTATGTATCCCTCCTATTATCCCTATAGATTGTAAGCTTGCGAGCAGGGCCCTCCTACCTCTATGTCAATTTGTTTCTACCCAGTTTGTTTAATCACTGTTGTTTCCAATTGTAAAGCACAACGGAATATGGTGCGCTATATAAGAAACTGTAAATAAATAAATAACCAGTAAGCACCAAGGCCATGCAACAAGCTGGAGCTTATTAATCTGTTAGGTCCCTCTTCCATCTGCCCAGCTCCTTGGCACTCTGACAGAGTAGCAGCATTCTGGTGGCAGTCTGCTTTTAATCTGAAGTTCAGCTTCAATCTGCCTGTGTATTAGGAATTCCTGTGTGACAAAGGTATGCCTACAGTATACTAAGACTCCACTTTGGACTTAATGCCGCCTCTTCTTTGCCTGTTATTGACCAGAAGCATGAGGTGTCCACCGCAAGTTGTATTCAGAACAGCCCTGCCAAAGAGGGTGAGCAAGCAGTCAGCCTCTCATCTGGCTGCACATACATATCCCTCCTCTGCACTGTGGCCTCACCTGACATCTCCTAATGCCATTCATATTGCACAATCTACTGTATAATGGCACAATATATCATTACATGATGCTGTAACAAAGCCGTGACAGCTGTGGAAGTGTCCCACTGGAAAATGAAAACACTCAATTACACAATTATTTGGGTGGTTATTGCGGATTGCAGCATTGTCCAATATAAAGTGTAGTTTGTACCCAGTTTTATGTTTAGCATAACTGTGATACTCAGTGGCGTAACTACCTATTTTGCGCCCCCCCCCCCCGCCGCTAAATTTTGGGCGCCCCCACTCCCCCTCCCCTGGGCTTCCCCCCCCATGCCCATACCTGCCTGGCCGCATCTGCGGTCACAGTCCCGTCTCTCCCGGCGCGCCGGCTCCTGCTGCTATAATGAAAAGCGACTCTTAGAAAATGGCTGCCCCCATACTGCAGACAGAAATCTGTCTGCAGTATGGGGGCAGCCATTTTCTAAGTGTTTTCATTATAGCAGCAGGAGCCAGCGCTGGGAGAGACGGGACCGCGATGGCACAGCAGCAGGTACCGGCAGAGACAGCACAGCAGCTGGGAACTATAGCCCCGCAGACCCCCGGCGCCCAAACTTTCTCTGCTCCTCCCCGCCACTGCGGGGGCTGCGAAGCTATAGTTACACCACTGGTGATACTTATCAATTTGTCAAAAGTATTTAAAATGACTTACTGTACTGTACCTGTCAGACAAGGTCTAGCCATGTCCCTGTCCTCTACTGACTGGTTTGCAGGGAAATACTGCAGGTAACAGGTTGGCAAGATTGACAAGTGATAAAATGGAGAGTGATAAACCACCAGCCAATCAGCTCCTAACTGTCATGTCACAGGAGGTGTTTGTAAAATAACAGGTAGGAGCTGTTTGGTTGGTGGTTTATCACTCTCCATTTTTATAATGTTTCAAGGCTTAGTACATCTCGCCCTAGAGCTGAACTCTGTGATTTGAATCCTCTGGTACCAATGTGAATTCTTTATAAAGCCAGCCCCCTAATGTAACATACTGTAAGGCATGTATTCCCATTGGCTACAACAAAATGTGGTTGCTAGCAGTGTAAAGTAACTGCAACAGATAGCCAGTCACCAAATGATAAACTGCAGTTTTCTGCTATGCATAACACTATTTAATGCTTTTGATTTTAGTAATGGTATCAATATAATGCATGTTAAACAGATTGAGTGCTTGATCCAAAGATTGGGGTCAGTAAATAATTTGTCCCTCTTGCAGAGTTTAATTGACTGAAGTGTTGCTGGGGATTTGTGCTTTGCCTTACTGAAACAACTCTGCCTAGACATAAAGGAAGTTGAATTTTATGTTATAAAAATACCCAATATAACAAATAAATGAAAAAAAAATTAAAAGTTATGGACATTATGATGCCACCTCTTGATATATATCTGGCATACCATTAACCATAAAAATTCCCTGAGACATCACTTGATCCACGCAATATTTGGAGCAGAAGAGGTTCCTGTATAAAAGATGCCACCTAGATCAGGGGAGCAACCTCAGATGGTGGCTGCAGTTACAATCTAGCATGATAATGTTTTTTTTTTTTTCTGAGGACCTGAAACATTACTAACACAGTATAATTGTATCATTATTCCAAGAATATCCCTTATATTCAGGGCCTGCCCAAGCTTAATTTTTGTGGAGAGCGAATATAGATTTTAGCTACCTTTGATGGGATAAACTTAATAAAGGGACAGCAGTACGTGCCGCAACAAAGCGGTGTGGTCTCACATTGAAGGGGAAGGGCCACGCACAAGTGCCCCAGAGGGTAGAGGTACAGTAGATAAAGGTTGACAGGGAGATAATAGGCAATTGGACAGGCAGTGGATGACAGGGAGATAGTAAGTGACTGAGGAGGTAGGTGTGACAGGGAGATAGTAGGTGACTAAGGTTGCAACAGATACATGGTGAAAGTGGGTGACCAGATAATAGTTGGTGACTGGGGAGGTAGGTGTGACAGGGAGATAGTAGGTGACTATGCAGGCAAGGGTGACAGGGTATTAGTGAGTGGCAGGGAAATAGTTGGTGACTGGTGAGTCAGGGGTGACCAGGATAAAGTTGGTTGACAGATAGTAGTTGACTGGGAGATAGGAGATAGTGGGTTCAGGCTGTGGGGGCAAAAGGGTTTGACACTAAGAAAGGAGGTTAGGGTTGGGCTATAGGGGCAGGGTTAGAGTGTGGGATAGGAAGGTTAGGGTTGGGCCTAATGGGGAGGGTTAGCATGCAGCAGAAGGAGGGTTAGTCTGTGGGAAGGGAGGGTTGGGGGTACAGGGAATAGGTAAATATACTTACTAGACCCCCTGTCAGGATTCTCTCAATCAGAATGCCACTGATGGTCTTCTCACTGCTGGCATCCCATCTACCGGTCATCCATATATATATCCCACCATAATAAACCTTTAATCCATAAAACATATGAACTACACATGTTCTTTGGCTGGCTAAATTCAAGCCTACATTTCACATCATTTCTTTTAATGAGTAACCGAATCTGTGTACAGTAAATCATACTAAATCGGATTAAAGGGGATATTATAGTGAGACTACCAATATACATGAGCTGGGTCAAAGCAAAAAACCTTTTTCTCTCTCTCTCTCTCTCTCTCTCTCTCTCTCTCTCTCTCTCTCTCTCTCTCTCTCTCTCTCTCTCTATATATATATATATATATATTGTCATTTAGAAAAAGTTGCTGTAACACTAGACAGGTATATGTATATACTTACCTCTGAACATGACCCATTCCAGGAGGGACAAAATGCTCTGTTCCTGGACTTCCCTCTTAATTTGTGATTGTCATCACCTGTTTTAAACAGGTTAATGGATAAAAAAGTGACGGTAATCATATATTAAGAGGGAAGTCCGGGAATAGAGCATCCTGTCCCTCCTGGAGGGGATGATGTCGGGAGGTACAGTATATATATATATATATATATATATATATATATATAGATATATAGATATATATATATATACTAGTACATAGCTTCTTTTGATAAAGCGCTTTGCATTTTAAGTTTCTTTTTGAGTTGATTTTTTTTTTCTTTAAATAAATGTGAGAATGGTATTTTATTTTCATTACAAAAATAAAACTCTAATACATGAGGTGAAGCTTTGGTAATTTCTTTTAAACTAAAAAAAGTTAGCCAAAGCAAGCTAAGTTTGAAGCAGTAGAATCCTTTGCTAATTGGAACTTTGAGTACAAAAGTTTTTAGTAGAAATACCAGAAGCACATTTTAGACAGTTTTTCAAGAAAGTGCAAGTAATCACAAGATCTAATACTCTAACATTTCTCCACATCCTCCTTGCAGCTCAGTAATTAATTAGTAGGAAGCATCCTGACGTGGAAGTAATTAGCTATGGTAGGAAAGCGCTGATATCCAGTAGCACAAGTGGGTTTGAGTTCAGATAAATAAATCTTAGACAACAGAGAACAATTTAACCATTCAAAGACATGACCTTCCCGAGACTCCTTTTTTGAATGACAGTGAAGTCTATTGACTACAAAAATATCTTGGGGCTAGATTGAGTAGAAAAACATCTCAGCACTAATCAAAAGATAAGAATTTGGTTAATTAGATTCTATAGGAATCTTTTCATTACTGTGATCTTTTGGATGGGGGTTTGCTTCATGGCATTCTGGTAATCTAGAATCCATTTGAAGCAAATAAAGTGGTTGTCGCTGCGGTTTTAACCAGATGTGCTTAGTAGATGTCATGATTTTGTAAAATATACAGAAGTTTAAAGTTTGGAATACCATTTTAAAAGATAATCTTAAAAAATCCACACATGCATTTCCTCATGTTTTTGGTTAAAATTAAAAACACAAGGGGGGGAATTTAATAGGATGAGAGATACAGAAAGTGAGAGATTTGGTAAGAAATGTCCAGGTTTTTTAAAAGCGGCAATCATTTACACTGCAAAACAAGTTTGATTTTGAAGTGTAAATGATTGCCGCTTTAAAAAACTGGATATTTCTTACCAAATCTCTCACTTTCTGAATATCTCATCCTATTAAAATTCACCCATGAAATTATACCCACACTTTGCTCCACACCAGCACAGCTGATTTTGTGTTATTGTACTCCCAAATTATTATATAAGACTCCAAAAAAAACCACCAAGGACTGCCGGGGAATTGAAGGGAAATTGGACACAATCATGAGCACAATCGATCTTAAGATCGATCTTTCTGATGTATGGCCAGGATTAGAAGCCATGCTAGAGAGATATCTAAATTTAACAACTGCCTGCCATAGAGTATAATACACTAACAGTTAAGGTGGCCATACATCAGAAAGATATTGTACCCAATCATACAATCTTAATTAATTGTAAGATGGATTGTATGCAGATTGTGTGCACATCTTGTGTACATAATCATACAATCATGCAGCAGATGGATTGTATGACTGATTGTATGCAGTGGCGTAACTACAGAGGGTGCAGGGGGTGCAACTGCTATGGGGCCCGGCGGCTGGGGGGGCCCGGGGATCCAGCAGGCAATCCCCTGCACCCTCCTGAAGTTTTTCCAGATTTGATTAACTATTAAGGCAGCAGCGCGCAGAGTCCGGAGCCAGCACATTCGAGGAGAGACCCTGGCCGGAAGCTGTGCTGGAAGTGGGGCAGGCATAATACACCTTCCGCTCCTCACTTTCAAGCATAGCAGCTGAGCTGGAACGGCACCAGCAGCCAAGACATACACTCTGCTTTCTGCGTATGGCTGAAGGCTCTGCTGCAGTGCTTACAGCCAACGGGAGCTGCACACACACGGACCCCGGCTGTTTACAGGTACTGTCAAACATGATTAATGGAATGGTCGCAGGCAGTGATAAAAGCAAGAGGTGACTGTCTGCGCTCTTCTGAGCCTGACAGGCTGCCACAGCGTCTGGATTTATGCTAAGGGAGACACATGGCTCACTTGCTGCGGGTCAGAGGTTTCTCTCACACTTTTTACAACCTCGTCCCTTTGTTAATATGTGGCAGTAGTGTTTGTAATTTATTGTAAGTTAAAATGGCCACATCTTTGTTGCTGTTGCTTCCTATTATCTTCCTATTTATAAATACCCTTTGGTTGTCAGACTCAGTGGCGTAACTATAGAGGGTTCGGGGTGCAGCTGCTATGGGGCCCGGTGGGTTGGGGTTGCCCGAGGACCCAGAAAGCCCCCCTGCACCCTCTTGAATTTTGTACAAACTACTACTGACCTGGACCCGGTGGCGGGTTGCACATTACAATGAAAAAGGAGGAGGGCCAGTTGATTCAGGCTCTCCCCTCCCCTTTCCTTCTCCTTCTCTGGTAGTACTGGTGCCGGGGCTCCACGTCACAACCTAGTGACCAGCCCTGGCGCGTAAACTTTCTCACTTCCCCTCCCTCTCTATGCCCCTAGTCTTTTTCCTTAGGTCTCTCCTCCCCACCTTTCCCTCTCTCTATACCACCCTCAACCTGGCAGTACCCCCTTTCTCTTCCTAACACCTTCTCTCTCTCCCTGGGCAGAATGTAATGCCGTTCGAATTCAGCAGCCGAGCAGGATACCGGCAATTACTTACAAGGTAAAAACCATGCCTTGTGATTGCCTCCTTAAAAAGAGTTAGAGTTTGGCCGACATCCCGCACAGTCGCTGAACTTGGGAGACGTTACATTCTGCCCCTTACATCCTCTCACTCTCTTGCTACCCTCTCTCCTTGCCATTCTCTCACACCTCCCTTGCTCTTATCTTGCTCCTCACTACAATGCCCCCAACTTTAAAGGGGTGTACACATGGGGTGATTCTTCCAAGCGATTTTGACTACATTGTCAAAATCGCTTGGAAGGTTTGCCTGAATCGCCCCATGTGTACACAGCGGGTGATAGTGATGCGCGGCCCAGCAGCATCGCTATTGCCCGGCCAAATAGACAGCGCAGTCTAGGGTATGTTTGCTATTCTGTGTATTTGGCTGTGGCTCCAAGGACTGGCAGGATGTAGTTAGCCGTCTCTTTGATGGCTTAACTACATCTTGGAGCACACAGGGCTCAGTTGAAATCGCTGAAACAGAGTCCTGTGTGCTCACGGCACTATAATGACATTTATAGTAGGGGGGGGCCCCGTTCAACATTTTGCTATGGGGCCCACAGAGTGCTAGTTACGCCTCTGATTGTATGATGGATTGTATGCAGATTGTGTGCACATCTTGTGTACACAATCATACAATCATACAGCAGATGGATTGTATGACTGATTGTGTGATTGATTGTGAGTAGATTGTGTGTCCAAAAACCACCAAGGACTGCCGGGGATTTCAAGGGAAATTGTACACAATCATGAGCGCAATCGATCTTAAGATCGATCTTTCTGATGTATGGCCAGCTTTAGAATGCCACCATCTTAAATTCTGGACAGTAGGAGTTTATATAAAAAATGGAAGACCACAGGGGGTAAGGTAAAGCAGGAAACAACTACAGGATAGAAACACAATCATGATATGTGTGTAGACCTAGGCCAGAATAGCAGTGTTACATTGTCAGGCAGCGATTCCTGGAGTAAACTGGTTTCCAATACTGAGCAAGCCCTAATAGCTGAAAAGTGATGGATTGCAGCAGTGCAGGAATGTGCAGGCCTCTAACAGTAGAGAAACACAGTATGGCTAGCATGTGTAATGTTGTACTGTTTCACAGTAATTGTTTATGAGGTAGCAGCAGTAAGACATAATAATAATGTATGCAATCCGTAGGTGAATTCACAATGAGGAATGTACACAGTTGTGCACATAAACTTCAATATGAGCATCAGTGGTAATACAGGCACCTAGCTGAGGATTCAGTTCTGGAGGCACAGTGAGGCAGTAGCAGCAAGACACCAGAATAGTCAGTCAAGATCAAAGGCTGAATGTCAAGGATTCAGGAATAACTATGACCAACATGGGAGTGTGGAACTGACTTACAACACCAATAGGAACCAAACTCAAGAAACCAGGCCCCTAATGACAGGAATGGATTGTAGCTCTTTAACATAAGCTCTCGTAAGCAGGGCCCTCATTCCTCATCAGCTTTTCCTTCTCTAACATAAACATCTTTGATGGCACCAAATCCTGTGGTTTTCTGCTAATGCAGCTACGTTTAGGTACCGTGTACTTATTCTCTATTGTATTAAACAAATAAGCAAATAAGTGACTTACATTTTATTTGTTATGTGGATCCCTTGTGGCACCATGTAAATAAAAGTTAATAATAATAATAATAATAATAATAATAATAATAATAATAATAATAATACAATTAGTTTCCCTCTGGTGCCATATGAATAAAGGATAATAATAATTATAATAATAACAACCCAACAACTATTGTCTTCTACTAGCATACCTCCAAACAAGATTATTTTCAGGAGGAATAAAATGCTCTGTTCCTGGACTTCCTTGCCAGTGGAAGTTGAAGAGGTGGGGCTGCAGCAGAGTCCAAAATTCAAATAGGGGAGCTCACCAACTACCAATGAGTCCTGGATTGTAATCTTTGGCAGAGTATGGTGCTGTGGTTGGTGACGCTCCACTAACTGCCAATGGTATAGATGTTGAGGATTAGAGCATTTTGTCCTTTCTGGAATGGGTTACATTGGTATAGGCAACAGCAGGGACAAGGGACCACCATGGATACCTGTACTTCCAGTTGTCTATCAACTGTAGGGACCACCGGGCGTCTGGTATGAGGCAGTATCCCAATTGCTTAGCAACACCCCAAACCCCAATGGAGATGAGCCGCAATAGTGGCTCATAACATTTTCTCACTAACAGCCAATGCATCCCCAGTCCTCCCTTATTAAGAATTATTTTTGCGTGCTACCCCATGGCTAGTGTTGCCAACTGTTCCCTCATAGATGGAGAAGCTGTGAACTGCTATACAGCTATAATGTAGTGTAATCTGGCAGTGTTTTGAATGAGTGCTACAGGAGCCAATACCTAGGGGTGAGCCAACATTTGCACCTCCCCTGACAGGCGGAAGGCTTTGGAACACTCATTATCATGGACAATGAGTCCTCTGAAGATGCACCTATTAAGGTGTAGGACAGTACAGTGTTCCTGTCCAATTATGAACATATCTAGACATCCAGCCACAACACTATAACGATTTCACTGTCACCAGATTTCCAGGTATAATCCATAAATTAGCAGGATGTAGACGTCTGCTGTATTTGGATGGTGGATGTTTCATAATTGCCATAGGCTTGTTATACAGGAAGTGTTTTATAGGCATGAAGTGCTTCTGCAGTCTTTGTTTAGCAGAACTTGCAGGTAGCATACCGTACCTCCCAACTGACACAATTTTTGTGGGACAGTCCCACCCATCCTACCTGCCGGCAGCAGTATCTCAAAGTGGATGTAAGTTGTCGTGCACATGTACATAGCGTCTATGCACTGGAGACAGAGGGACTGAGGGCAGTAAAATAAAAAATTGGTCTTAGTTGGCAGGTAACCTTGGTCAGCAGATTGGTAGGTACTCAAATGTAGCTCTTTTACATTAGGCTTTATGCATCTAAAGGGGATCACAATACTTGTTTGATCATCACTGGCTTCTTAACGTTAGCGGAGTTACAAGTACACAGCAAGTGGTCAGCTATATTATTAAGAATGCCTACGCTGCCAGGACAACTCTTGACCCTTTTGTCTTCTCTTCACTGCCTATTCTTTCTTCTATCTCCTTGTTTATTCTTTCATCGGAAGGTCAACTTTCCTTCCTCTCTTCATGCTCACAATAGAAAATTTAAGCCACTGCAAGGACAGGAGGTTATGGGGTGCTGAGCCAGCTATAATTGACCTGCTTGCAGAGGGCCATGATTGGTTTACCACTTATGGCTATTTTAAAATGCAGGCTTCCATATTGAAGCTTGTCAAAGTAATAAAAAAAGCCACAAATTACTGCATGAATATACAGAAATGGTGGCTGCTTCCTGATGTACTTTGACTTCAAAAGTTCAATGGCAAGCTGTATCTACATGTGCTCTTCTACCAGCACCACACCTATTGTAGCTCCTCCTCATTAACAATGATCTTGCCCACTCCAACGCTGTAGCACCTCTTCTCCAGTTCTATGATTGACAATCTGATTACTTATGAAGAATTGCTTTTGTGCTCCTCTTCTTCTTCATCATAAGATACCAATTAGAAAATATTGTTCAACAGATTACTTTGCTCCCTCCTGTAAAATTTTATGCCAATAGTATTTACTCTGAGTTAGTAAAAATTAGCCCATGGCCAGCTCTGTTGAGAGGGTGAAAGTTGCTGTTTTAATACAGATGGAGCGCCTCTCATTCAACCCCGGGAATCGCTAGAATGCACACGCTGGTGGTGAGTGTCTCATGCACGTGCCCCCTTCCGGCGGCTCTCAGGGGCTTGCAGAGGCTGGCAGGTGGCGATTCTATGGCCAGCCATCAGCTGAATGAGTGGCGCTACATCTGTAAGTTTTCTTAATTTCAGCAATCCAAGAAGAGATAATAATAAACATAACATAAATAATGAATATTATTCTCAAACGCGTAAACCTATGTAGATCATCTCTCCCTTTAAAATAATCTATCCCAGGGTGCTGCAAAAAGATTGTAGCAGAAGATTGGATGCGTTATATGTTTTATTTGTAACACCCACCTACCTACTAAAATGTTCTGTCTATTACTATGACAGTCTGTAAAGCCGTAACCGTGAATGCACCGTATGATGTGTCTGCAGAGAATGGGCAGCTGCAGTTGTATCTTTACTTTTGATCAGTTAATTGCATTTTACACAACCTTTTCATTTTAATTCTCCACTTACATTTCCTACTTAAATGAGCACATTACTTCTTTGTTCTGATTTGATAACACATTTTCCATTCTGCGTGTTGTCTAGCAGCATTTGTGTAATGCCTTTTGAAAGAAATAAACAAAGAATATACATTTAGCTAGTAGCATACACTACAATCTCCCTGAAAGCAGACTATTGAAATACAGTATAAAAACCTCAAAACTTAATTCCCATTTTTTGTTCTTTAGCATATCAAAAAGAAAACTCAAACAAAACGAGCAATTACAAAACTATCAATGATATCTCTTTTTTTTCCTATTGTGTAGGTAAAAAAATCAATTATTGGGTAAATCTAATTATAATCTAGTTTTTATATTAAAGTCTCAAACAATTTAAAATATATTAGTAAGTCAACTACTTTCAAATGAGTGGTCTTATGTCCGGTAATTCGGATCATAAGCATCTTTTGGTTTTACTCATCTGCGACATTAACTTCAAGGCGAAGGGATCATCTGATCCTTTTCCTCCGTAATTACTGTATATACGTAAACATTAACTACACAGAAAAATTAAGAGATAAATAAAGAAGAAATAAAATTACATTGAAAGGCGTCCTCACAGAGCAGGGTCTGTGTAGTTGAAAATGATGAGCTGGACCATTAAGCAAATGTGAAAATTTGGGGGAGGATTGAAAGATTTAATCTATATCCCGAGAATATATGCAGACATTGTAGACTGTTGGCAGATGTTGCCTGGGATATTTATGGTCTTTCCGTGTATTTGTAAACAAATAGCATCAATTAGACCAACTCAAATTGGCTTCCAAGACATCTGTTGAAATTAATTTATTCAAGGGAATTTAAAATAGAAGAAAAAGAACCTTTATTCATATAATTGTATTTTGCTCTACTCCTGAGAAAACAGGAGACTTTAAAGAGCCGTTCAATCCTACATTCATAACCTACACACTGTGCACACTTCAGTCTTGACTATTCCATATGCTCCCTTTGTAATTAAGTCTGAACTTTTAATTTCTGTGGACAATAGCAATAGACTACAATCAAATGAAGACATTTTGATTAACACATTATTCTTTCATCTATTATTTATATTATTAGAAACATGTACACAGTGCCGGATTACCAAATAGGCAGAGTTGGCTCTGGCCTACGGGCCCCAAGCATTTTAGGGACCCAGCGACAATAGACCAAAATAACATTAATTTGATCTTGTAGGTTATTTACAATCAAGCTTTCTTAAATTGTTACCAAAAGATAGAAAAAAAATCTACTCAATGAAACATTAAAGACTCTATAGAATATTGTATTAATGTAATGTACCCATTAACAATTTAAAGTGCGTAAACCATCATTTTCAGATTCACTTTACAGTTTCCAGATCATAGATTATTGCTTGGTACAATTGAAAATGTATTGAAGAACATAATTTGCGAAGGGGTCACAAGATTTTGACTAAATCCAGGGTTTAATCCAGTACTGCATGTACATCTGTTTTCCTGACCCGTTTACAATATGAATACAATATGTTACAATATGAAGACAATCTTTAAAGCTTTGACCAAATGCAAGAACAGAACATTGGAATCTTTTCAAAGCTACTGATATTGGGGCAGATGTATTAAGCCTTAACAAGAGATAAATGCAAGGGTGATAAAGAGAGATAAACGTCCAGCCAATCAGCTCCGTACTGACTTTTTCAAACACAGCCTGTAGCATGGCAGTTAGCAGGTGATTGGCTGGACGTTTATCTCTCTTTATCACCCTTGCATTTATCTCTAGTTAAGGCTTAAACATCTGCCCCATTATGTAATTTCTGCTATCAGGGTTCAGGGCTTTCAAACCTATTTCTGGTAACACAACAATCAGTTGTACTGAAAGGCTTTGTAGTAAAAAAAATAGTTTCCACTTATAGGGGCTGAATTCACATTTTTTCTCAAATGGGGAGTACAGAAAACTTGTGCAGAACTTTGCTACTTGGTGTCAGGGGAACCATCTTAAACTTAATACGAGAAAGACTAGGGAGTTGGTTTCAGGAAATGTCAGCATACCCCCCAACATACGCGAATCTAGGGGGTGGTCTGGGAGTGCACCGGATTTGTAGCTGAGGGATGGGGCTTTCAAACGAGCCCAGACCTGTGTCTCTAGCACACTGGGAACCTGAGAGACTGCCAGGCAACGCTGGAACGTTTTCCCTATAGGATAACATGGGACCCGCTAATTCTGACCCTCACCCAGTTCAACGGCTGCCAGTTCCCCCTTTGGCATCACTGAAGCTCGAGGTTTATCTCAGTCAAACCCAAATCGCTGGGCCTTCAATCTGATACCAGGCTGGATCCATATGGGTTAATTGGTTCCAGGGATATTGAGGTTAAACCGTTTTTTTTTTTCATTTCTTAAATGTAATTTCATGATTGTTTATGTTCTTTAAAGGCAGATTTCTCTGGAACCAAACAGCGCAGTTTCACGGGACCAAAATCATTTGAAGCCAACTCAAAAGTTCTTCAATATGATACTGGTCTCATGTAAATGGGTCAGTTGGTTCCGAAGATATAGCTGGTTGGTTAAAGGGGGGTAGGGAGAGGGGAGTGGTTGTCTCTCCCCCTCACACCATAAAATGCAGGGACTAGGCTGGTGTATAAGGGGTCAGCCTGGGAGTGTCCCTGCATGATCCTGGGACCATATTCCCGGGTAAATCCCTGCATTTTCTTTTGTGAAAGGGGTATTATTTCAAACAGCAAAGGTCCCCCTGCTATTATGTCTAGATCTGGGACCAAACATTACCATAATTCTAGATTCGCCTATGCCCCCCAACTCCTGCGAGCATTCAGGGAGTGGATATTGAGATTGTAAGAACTTACAAGTATCTTGATTTTCACCTGAACAATAAACTGGACTGGTCTGATAATTCTGCTGCTCTGTACAGGCAAGGGCAGAGCAGACTTTATCCGCTGAGGAGACTGAGGTCCTTTGGAGTGCAGGGAGCGCTCCTGAAGACCTTCTTCGACTGTGCAGTGGCATCGACCATATTCTACGGAGTGTTCTGATGGGGCAGCAGTGTATCAACTGCCAACAATAAGAGACTAAACAGGCTAGTAAGGAAGGCCAGTTCTGTCCTAGGAATGTCTTTGGATTCTGTAGAGATAGTGGGAGAGAGGAGAATGATCAGCAAAATAACATCCTTATTGGATAATGTTTCACACCCGCTCAAAAATATTTTAACGGATCTGTGTAGCACTTTCAGTGATAGGTTGCTTCACCCTCGATGCTCAATGGAGAGGTACTGCAGATCTTTTCTTCCTGCTACCATCAGATTGTTCAACTGTCATGGTTGGACCTACATGTTCTTAAGGGCCCTACACACACAGCGATATTCAGCCACTTTCTGAGCGATTTCAATCCATCACTCAGAAAATGGGTGTATATCGTTGTGTTTGTAGACCACACAGCGATTGAAAAGTGCACCCCTGACGTTCTGAATCTGCCCGCGATTCAGAACGGACAGGTCAGATAATTTAAATGCAATCGCTCAGAAGGCCCTGGTGGGGAGGGTGGGGGGGTGGGGGGCACCTATATTTCATGGACGCCATTGCTTGTGGCCACTGTAAAGATGTGTATTACTAATGTAGTGTTGAAGGAGGATGATGCTACTGCACAGTAATTATTCTGGCACCCTGCAACCCTCAAAACCCCCACAGTTCCGCTTTTCTGCCTGGGGTGTTGCTCTATGCAGTTTATCAGCACTGATATGCAGACCACACTGTGCTAGAAGCCACAGCAGGGTGGAAAGAGGAACTGTGCAGGTTTTGAAAGGTGCATGGTGCTAAAATGATTACTGTGCAGTAGCATCATCCTCCTTCATGGGGTGGTATAACTCGCTCTCAATTGGGGTTTCAGGGTGAATCCTGTTGGAATGCACACTGATTGTACCTCTTATTTTGCCTTCCTACTATTAAGACCATTATTAAAATATCATCTGCATAATCTGCCACAGGCATAAAGGGGCCCTGCTCACCTGACAAGTGATTTGGTAGATGGTCTTATGGCTGCTTGGGGCAACCCCTCAACCTTGGTGACGATGATCTTTCTGCCAACACGGTCAGCCATAATACACATAAATACGTCATGTCTATGTGATAGAGAGGGGGCAAGTATGTGGTATTTGCAATACAATAACTTCCCCTGAAGTCACTTAAACACTTTCTGTGGGAGATTTTAAATCTCTCATGCTGTTTTGAATCTATTATGAATCTATGGCACAAATCTCTCCATATGTAGGGTCCATTAGATTCTAGATTTATATTGTTTGGACTTCTTATCTTATCATGTGTGTTCTTATTATGCTATGTTTACCCTTATCTGTACTTGAACCTTGCTGTAACAATTGCAAATTCTCCATTGTGAGACGAATAAAGGAATTCTATCTATCTATCTATCTATCTATCTAACTATCTATCTATCTAGACAAAACCATGTGCACTGCAGGTGGGGCAAGTGTAAAATGTGCTGGGAGAGTTATACTGCTTTCACATTGCACAACCTGCTCTGAACCGTTTCTTTAACCGGGTCAGAGCAAGTTTAACCCCCATCACATTGCCTGTTGTAAACGGTATATCACTGGTTAATTACCGTTTTTGTACCTTTCACATTGCACCCGTTGTGAAAGGTACAAAACGGTAATTAAGCAGTAATATACCCCCTCCCCTGGAACTGGCAAGCGCACAAACCCCCCCCCCTATTTGCCAGCGCACACAGCTACAATGCCGGCAGTAGGCAGAGCGAGTTCAGTTGGTACCTACCTCCCTCCCCTTCCCCGGGCAGAAGCCCCGCTCACGCGCCTGCCGCAGCATCCCCGGCACCGGCAGCAGCGCACAGTGCAATCACGGCAGGAGCAGCGGCTCGCCATTTCGCCGCACACAGCCATCACCTACCTCCCTCCCCTTCCCCGGGCAGCAGCCCCGCTCACCCGCCTGCAGCAGCATCCCCAGCACCGGCAGCAGCGCACAGTGCAATCACGGCAGGAGCAGCGGCTCGCCATTTCGCCACACACAGCCATCACCTACCTCCCTCCCCTTCCCCGGGCAGCAGCCCCGCTCACCCGCCTGCAGGAGCAGCGGCTCGCCGGGTCACCAGGAGCACACGCTCTCGCGTGTTTGTCTGCCGCAGCAGGGTCCGCGCACACAGCCCACACAAGGGACCCGCTGCCTCCCAAGCAATGGACTGCGCTTGCAAGGTACCTGGGGAGCGTGTGGGAGACAGAGACCCTGCGTCTCTGGGGGGAAGGGGGGGTGTGGTGGAGACCCTGCTTGCCTGGTTCCAGGAGATGGGGGACCCCGCTTGGTTCGAGGGGGGGGTCGAGATCCCGCTGGCCAGGTACCAGGGGAGGGGGGGTCCAATGTAGGGTACAAAATACCGGTTCAGACACGTTCACACTGCAGAAATAATGTGTCTGAACCGTGTAGGACCCTTGAACCGGTAATTTAAAACTGGCACTTTCACACTGCAGCTAAAACAGCAATTTACCGTGTTATAGCTGCAGTGTGAAAGGGGTATAAGATTTTGGTAAGTTATTTGTTTTTTTTGTGCAGGGTAAATACTGGTTGCTTTATTTTTACACTACAATTTAGATTTCAGTTTGAACACACCTCAACCAAATTTATATTTCTCTGGACAGGTTACATTTGTCCCACCTGCAGTGCAACATGGTGTTGTCCATTTGAGAAATCTCTCTATCTATCTATCTATCTATCTATCTACTGTATATGAAAAGAAAAAAGGAGTTTCAGGGGGCGCTGTGAAATTGTTTTAAATTCGTATTATAACAATATTTAATAAACTAAAATATACAATTCATATGAAATGTCATGTCATTTCATATGAAATTTATATTTTAGTTTATTAAATATTGTTATAATACAAATTTAAAAAATGTCACAGCGCCCTCTGAAACTCCTTTTTTCTTTTCATACCTAACTCCAGATTCTACCTAACAGAGAATCCTTTAGAGGTGCTGCTTTTATACTCTTTGAGCGCAGGTTGGGGAACCTCTCTATATATAAATGTGTATATATATATATATATATGTATATATATATATATATATATATATATATATATATATATATATATATATAATCCAAAAGACCGGCACTCAGGTCTTATAGGTGAATGCCCCAATGTACTTCCGAGTGCCGCTTATTCCTTTATATATATATATATATATATATATGCGTGGTGGCGGCGGCACTCAGTGGAAATGAAGAGACAGGAGACCTGATAACTTCCCAACGTTTCGAGATCTTGCGATCCCTTTATCAAGGTGCAAGATCTCGAAACGTTGGGAAGTTATCAGGTCTCCTGTCTCTTCATTTCCACTGAGTGCCGCCGCCACCACGCAAATATACAGCCAGTCTCCCACGGGCTATTCTTCGGCGGGCACCAGCTTATTTCCCTACACCAGGACGCAATCAGGAGTGCCGCGCTGCCAACACATTGTATATATATATATATATATATATATATATATATATATATATATACATATATACTTAAGAATATATATATATATATATATATATGTGGAAAAATGGAATGCAGGTGGAACAAATCAGCGCTAGATTGATGGTCCAATACCAGTTGGAAACAAAAGGAAATTTCAATCCCTTGTTAGCACACTAAAAGTCCCAATCCGGACTGCAGCTCACTCCAAGGTAGCTCCCAGGACCCGCGGGAACAAGCAAAGATCTGTTCAAATAGAAACACAAGAGGAGCGCTCCATAGTGTAAAACCAAAGTGATTTAATAGAACATTAAAATTCACCGGTACAGGCGATAAAGACTCGTACCAATAAAAGAACAGCAGTGGACTGGTTAACACATGGTGTAAAATTACAAGCCAGGCAATCTCCTACCACCATCCGGGGCAGCTGTAGATCAGCATGGAATCTCACCGCACACTCCACGGAGGACACGGTGCACCACAGTGTCTATCAGGAACAGATGCGGCAGGGGGATCCTGGCTAGGAAGGAGCACGTCATCACCAAGCCCCGCCCTAACGCGTTTCGTAATCAAACTTCGTCAGAGGGCGTGGCTGGTGACGGACGGCTCCAGGTTATGAAGGCAGCAGTGACCAATGGGAACGACACTCTGTTTAAGGGGCGTATAATACCATCCCCGGGCTTCTTAATTACAGAGATCACAGTATGTTATCAGGCAGCTGAGTTTAAAGGAATACTATCATGGCAAAATTACGTAACATTGTGGCAACATGCATATATGTAATACATCTAGAGAGCAAATTCATATCTCTGATATGCACCATCTAGTGCGTGTTTTAACAGGTTAATTTTACGCACGTTTTATTTACAATAAAAGGTGAGTTTTAAGGATAATAAGTATATACATATAGAGACCATACACTTTACCGGCAGAACGAACCAGCGCTCATATTGGCAAATATATATTAGGATGTATTAAGAGGGACGAGTTGATGAGGTATGTCCTAGATGGTGCATATCTCATAATGCAGTCAAAACGGCACACCATTATTTCACATAAATAACATATACATAAACATAATTTCAAAAAAACACATACAGAGGGCATACAGATGATAAAAGAGGGGGAGTGGGATACTACCCATAGCCTATTGATTAACCATGGCTTTTAAAACAGATGAAGCAGGTCTTATTTTCTATTTATTTATTTATAAATGGGGTGATTTCGTATCCTTCATTTAACCCTACAGGTGACAAGGTGTTCAGAGTTAAAATCCAGTAAGTTTCGCGTCTTAGTAGAGCGCGATCTCGGTCTCTACCCCTTTTGTTCTGGGGGACCATTTCAATACCCCTTACTTTTAGACCTGCAGGATTACAATTATGATTACTTTTAAAGTGTCTTGGCACACTATGGTTAGTGATGCTGTGTTTGATGTTTCTGATATGTTCCAGCAGGCGGGTCTTTAGACAGCGCTTGGTCTTTCCCACATATCGAAACCCGCAGGGACATATCAGAAGGTATACAATATAGGTTGAGTTGCAATTGATAAAATGACCAATTTTAAAAGACAGATTATCCGGTCCATCAAAGGCAGACCCTTTTTGAATAAAGGGACATATTTTGCATCTCCCACAAGGAAAACAACCTTTTAAAGAGAGAAAAGAGGAGTTATTAATTTGTTCATTTGAAGTAATGGGTTCCAATTGGCTTTTGGATACCCATGAGCTGATGGTTTTAGCTCTAGTATACACAATTTTAGGGGACTCCTCCAACATTGGTCCAAGCAGGGGGTCACACTTCAAAATATGCCAATGTTTTTTCAGAATTTTGGCGATGTTTCGCTCCCCATCGTTATATTTGGTGATGAATAAACAATTATGACCATTTTCATTCTCCTGCTTCTTCTCTTTATATTCTAATACATCTTCTCTAGGCAGGATTTGAGCTTTTTCAAGTGCACTCTCAACCACATTTTTAGGGTACCCCTGTTCCCTAAATCTTTCAACGTACACCTTGGCCTGGTTGTCAAACATTTCGATATTAGTGCAAAAAAAAAAAATAATAATTTTATGGGCCCATGCCCCCATCAGCAACTGAGTCTGGGTGAGTGGGAGACTCAGTTGCTGATGGGGGCATGGGCCCATAAAATTTGTTTTTTTAAGCGTTTCATAGACGATATCATCCTTATATGGAGGGGTGACAAACTCGAGTTTGATCAGTTTATGCTGGAATTGAATGTGAACTCTTTTAACCTGAAGTTCACATCGAATTTTCAGTCAGAAAAAATAGAATTTCTGGATCTCATACTGAGTGTGGAAAACTTCCCAAGAATTCCTCATGTGGAAACATACACCTTCTTCAAAGGTGTGGACAGCAATAGTTACTTGGAATACGAGAGCTGCCACTTCAAGCCCTGGAAGAACAACATCCCGTATTCACAGTTTCTCCGTTTACGGAGAAACTGCACTAATATCGAAATGTTTGACAACCAGGCCAAGGTGTACGTTGAAAGATTTAGGGAACGGGGGTACCCTAAAAATGTGGTTGAGAATGCACTTGAAAAAGCTAAAATCCTGCCTAGATAAGATGTATTAGAATATAAAGAGAAGAAGCAGGAGAATGAAAATGGTCATAATTGTTTATTCATCACCAAATATAACGATGGGGAGCGAAACATCGCCAAAATTCTGAAAAAACATTGGCATATTTTGAAGTGTGACCCCCTGCTTGGACCAATGTTGGAGGAGTCCCCTAAAATTGTGTATACTAGAGCTAAAACCATCAGCTCATGGGTATCCAAAAGCCAATTGGAACCCATTACTTCAAATGAACAAATTAATAACTCCTCTTTTCTCTCTTTAAAAGGTTGTTTTCCTTGTGGGAGATGCAAAATATGTCCCTTTATTCAAAAAGGGTCTGCCTTTGATGGACCGGATAATCTGTCTTTTAAAATTGGTCATTTTATCAATTGCAACTCAACCTATATTGTATACCTTCTGATATGTCCCTGCAGGTTTCGATATGTGGGAAAGACCAAGCGCTGTCTAAAGACCCGCCTGCTGGAACATATCAGAAACATCAAACACGGCATCACTAACCATAGTGTGCCAAGACACTTTAAAAGTAATCATAATTGTAATCCTGCAGGTCTAAAAGTAAGGGGTATTGAAATGGTCCCCCAGAACAAAAGGGGTGGAGACCGAGATCGCGCTCTACTAAGACGCGAAACGTACTGGATTTTAACTCTGAACACCTTGTCACCTGTAGGGTTAAATGAAGGATACAAAATCACCCCATTTATAAATAAATAAATAAATAGAAAATAAGACCTGCTTCATCTGTTTTAAAAGCCATGGTTAATCAATAGGCTATGGGTAGTATCCCACTCCCCCTCTTTTATCATCTGTATGCCCTCTGTATGTGTTTTTTTGAAATTATGTTTATGTATATGTTATTTATGTGAAATAATGGTGTGCCGTTTTGACTGCATTATGAGATATGCACCATCTAGGACATACCTCATCAACTCGTCCCTCTTAATACTCTAAAACATCCTAATATATATTTGCCAATATGAGCGCTGGTTCGTTCTGCCGGTAAAGTGTATGGTCTCTATATATATATACTTATTATCCTTAAAACTCACCTTTTATTGTAAGTAAAACGTGCGTAAAATTAACCTGTTAAAACACGCACTAGATGGTGCATATCAGAGATATGAATTTGCTCTCTAGATGTATTACATATATGCATGTTGCCACAATGTTACGTAATTTTGCCATGATATATGCTAGTATTCCTTTAAACTCAGCTGCCTGATAACATACTGTGATCTCTGTAATTAAGAAGCCCGGGGATGGTATTATACGCCCCTTAAACAGAGTGTCGTTCCCATTGGTCACTGCTGCCTTCATAACCTGGAGCCGTCCGTCACCAGCCACGCCCTCTGACGAAGTTTGATTACGAAACGCGTTAGGGCGGGGCTTGGTGACGACGTGCTCCTTCCTAGCCAGGATCCCCCTGCCGCATCTGTTCCTGATAGACACTGTGGTGCACCGTGTCCTCCGTGGAGTGTGCGGTGAGATTCCATGCTGATCTACAGCTGCCCCGGATGGTGGTAGGAGATTGCCTGGCTTGTAATTTTACACCATGTGTTAACCAGTCCACTGCTGTTCTTTTATTGGTACGAGTCTTTATCGCCTGTACCGGAGAATTTTAATGTTCTATTAAATAACTTTGGTTTTACACTATGGAGCGCTCCTCTTGTGTTTCTATTTGAACATATATATATATATATCAGTATAGAGAGCACTCACCAGTCTTCAGATAAGATGCAAATAAAAGGCTTTTAATACATCACCAAGGTTTCATACGGATGGTCGACGTTTCGAGCCTCGCTGGGCTCTTTGTCAAGACAGACAGGATGGGTCACAGCCCCAGAAGTGTCTGTCTTGACAAAGAGCCCAGCGAGGCTCGAAACGTCGACCATCCGTATGAAACCTTGGTGATGTATTAAAAGCCTTTTATTTGCATCTTATCTGAAGACTGGTGAGTGCTCTCTATACTGATATATATTGTGGCTGTACCCCCTCCTGGACTGTAGCCTGAGTTTGGCACCCCAGCAGTTGTTTCATGAAGGTTGAGTGTGCCGGTTCCACAAAACTCTATATATATATATATATATATATATCCCAAGTGATGACGCTCCCAGACGATAATAAATATAGACGATAAAGATGAGGAATTAGCTCACAGACGATAAACAATACCAGTTGATTTGCCATACTGTTTCTTTGTTATTTATTTATTTATTAGCAGTTTCTTATATAGCGCACACAGATTCCGCAGCGCTTTACAGAGATTATTTGACCATTCACATCAGTCCCTGCCCCAGTGGAGCTTACCATCTATATTCCCTACCACATGTACATGCACACAGACATTCTAGGGTTAATTTTGTTGGGAGCCAATTAACCTACCAGTATATTTTTGGATTGTGGGAGGAAACCGGAGTACCCGGAGGAAACCCACGCAAGTACAAGGAGAATATACAAACTCCGCACAGTTAGGGCCATGGTGGGTATTGAACCCATAACCTCAGTACTGTGAGGCAGTAATGCTAACCATTACAACATCCGTATACTGTTATTTATAAAAGTGCATGGGAACTGAAACGTTAGACAAATCAGCTGGTATCGTTTCATTTTTATTATCGTCTGTCAGTGCCGACGCTTGGGATATATGTTGAACCCTATATATGTTGAACGCTATATATATAGTTGAATGCTTTTTTCTGAGTGCTGCCTACACATTTGTATATTTGTGTAACTTTGATTTAGTTTTGGCTACAGATCTACTAAAACATATCATAATATAATGTGTAGGACGCAATGTAGTGTGTTAATAATTTCCATAGGTGATCTGCACTCATTGATTTAAAGCCTTTCTGCCGGGTGAAGACAATAAGTCACAGCCAGGCCAATTTTTTCTATGGGCAACCAATCAGATTCTGTTATCTTCCAGAAGGTGCTAAACAAGTAATAAGAAGATTCCAATGTGTCAGCACTGTGTGCTAAGAGATCTGTCAGGCTGGATACTAATTGCTGGGCAACATTGGAGCACGGTGCCTCGCATCGCTATCGAAGCAATGTAGGTACATTTTCGAAGCGATCTAGTCCCCATTGTCGGCCCCATTAGAGTCAACAAACTACAGATAATCAGAAGGAAAATGTTTTACAATTTTCAATATTTGTATAAAATAGATTGTGGAATTTGCAGGTGTGTTGCAAAATTAGATACCGATCTGTATAAAAATAGCATTTACCTAGAAAGCACGCTGGAACTTGTCATGGAGAGTTTCAAGAATATATTCATAAATAGGCTTGTTAGGAGGCATTTCAATCACACACTCTGTCTATTATGTGAACAGCTGTCACCTGAACAGCCAAGCAACGCTTTGTAATCATATATTCATGAATAGGCGTTTTGGTCACATAATGCATGAATAGCTGTCGCCTGGGCAGAAAGTTTTTTGAAAGTTTAGTTCCCAGAGCTGGAAAATGGGAAAATATTTTCTATAGGACCATCATTTGTATATTATCATTGTTAGATTGGCTATGATTTTACAAAGTTATATATATATATATATATATATATATATATATATATATATATATATATATATATATATACTGAGAATATTGTCCTGATTCCGAGTTGGATGCAAGTGGAGTTTTGAATTGAATCAGGAAAAAAATAGCAAGTCTGCACCAGAGGTGGATTTAGGGGGTTATTCAGAACTGATCACATGGCTGTAAATTGCACAAGTGATTATTGAAAAGCTGTACATGTGTATGGATCGAAGCACTCATGTGTATGGATCAAAGCACTCATGCACAAGGCCATCCTGAGATAATATCCTGCTACTTTTATAGTCGCTGGCCATATGCAAGGGGATTGACTGGGACCTATATTTCCACACTTATGTCATATTTATTGTTTTCACACTTGATTGCTATCAACTCGGCATCCAACACCTAGGTGTGCTGGGGATAGCCCCGGGCTTCAGCTGTGGCCCTAGGGTGCCCTGGAGCCATTGCTGACTCATAAGGGGAGGACCGCTCCTGACAAATTTTGAAAAAAGCAAATGGATTTCATTCCGACATCACATGCATCCTTAAGCTTGCTATGGAAAACTGCTGCTGCTGCCTTCCCCCCCTCAGAACAGGGTACACGATAAGTGGAAGTGGGATAGGTATTCAGGGGCCATGAGTAGGCAGGGCCTTTTGGAAGCATGTGGCTCCATACATGCGTGCCTCTACTCGTTGGGTCTGCCTCTAATTGTAACTGTATCAAAGCTGGATACATGAGGGGGAGGGAGCTGCAGACATTACTGCGACTTCTCTGAGAAGAGAAGCCTCAGCTGATCCCCCTTGAGCCACCCAGGACCTTTTGAATGCAAAATATCACTTGCTACCCTATTCCCCGCAGCCGGAAGGCTGTCTGAGTCCGAGTTCAGGCGTGCAAGCAGGTCCGATCTGATGGGCACAGGACCACGGATCAGATCTAATGTCAAACACATTCGATTGGGTCACTTTTCACCTGATTTCTCTGCCGTATCTGTGGGAATCGGGTGAAAAGTGGCCAAATCGCACTAGTATATGACCAGCTTTAGACTTGCGGAGGCGACTCGAAAATGGACGCAAAAATTCTAATTTTGCTACACTGTTTGTGTCTTTTATAATAGTTGCAGCTTCCTGCTTCTATTTTGGGCACTGCTCTCAGTGTGGAAAGTAGCTGTACACCTTGAAAATTAGGCCACTGATGAAAACGAGCACTTTGTAAATGAAGGGCGATGAGATTACATTTAAAAGGTTTAATGAAAACAACAGCAGTAATAAATGACACGTCTAAAAAGTATGAAGCCCGTATGACCCACTTATTGGCATTTCTTAAATGATAAAACAACCGCAGCTCAGGTACATATTAGTTCAGTGTCTTATTTATATATTTCCAGGAGATAAAACCATTCCTGTGGCATGAGTAAAACCAGTAACTACATAAAGCAAAAGAATCAGATGTCTGCTGGGCAAATTGACAGAACTAATTAATCATGGGTGCAGCATGCTACAGAGTGTGTCCTTCGCAGCACCTGCTCGGATCCAATGTAATTACATGATGGCACTATTAATACTGGAGAGTCTCAGTCAGGATAGGGTTATCTTTTCTTTTTAGTAATTGATTGCTAGCTGATTAGTGGACAACATTTCTCTTGTAACATAATTGCCTTTGTGTTACAACGGCCTCTATGACCTGGAGCCAAGGCCTGGATTTCAGGGGCCCTGAAGATTGTACAGCAGATTTTTTGAAGTAATGAGGTAGAACTCAATCATTGCACGATCACACCGCTGAAGTGGAATGTATTTAAATCATTTTCTGAGTACTTGCAATTATACATTCGGTGGTTTGTTTTTGCTACTGTCAAGCATCCTCCATATTTAAATGTTCCATTTCAAAGCAAAAACATTTCAATGAATGATCACATTAGTTGTACAAGGGGGATATCAGAGTGTGTAAATATAGGATGGGAGTCTGATTACATCATTTCGTTCTCATCACCATCACCATTCTCGCACCTGGAACGCTGCCAACCTTGTTACATTCAGCCAATCATGTAATTCCCTTCTACATCATTGAGGAGAATGTTTATTTTACTATAACTGTTGTCTCATGCTGTGAAAACGGAAGATTCAATTGTACAGAGGCTATTAAAACTCTTTAGCATATAATTTGTTAATAGCCATAACATCTTCTAATATGGTGAAATATTTGTGCTAAACATGTTGAAAATGGGAATCATTTTGGAACACGAGGGAATTTAGTTTGCTAGGTGTTTTTTTTTTTATTGAGCTTTATTTGTTTTCTTAGGAGTACAAATTACTTATGATAATTATTTACTATTCAATTGTTTTCTTGTTGAAATGACTGGTTGGATTTTCACAACTGATACCCATTGAAAGGTCCCATCAAGGTGGAATTAACAAACAAAAACCAGATGACATTCGATGTTATCACAAACTATAATTACGTACTTGCATATTATAGATTGTGCTCATTGACCTGATGAGGGGCGTAAATTCATTTTAGTCTCCCAGAGGCAAGTTGGAGTGTGGTACACCCCCTCCCCCCCATATAAACACACATGACTTACCTCATTTAATAGGTAACATCCCTGCAAGGATGATAAGCGGTGGAGAATTTAAATTCCACATGAAAAGCTTAAAGAGAGCTTTCCAAAAGTGAGCATCAAATTGTACTCCTCGGTCTAACACAATTTTCTCCGGTAATCCATACAATTTGAAAATCTATTAAATATAAAGTTGGGCTAATTTAGGAGCCAGTTGTAATCCCTTCAGAGGTACAAAGCGAGCTAGTTTGAAAAATCGGTCTACAATAACCCATATGGTATTGAAATTGACAGAAGTAGGAAGATATGTGATGATGTCCACTGAATCATGTGACCAGCGAGGGGCAGGGACATATAAAGGTACAAAAGCCCCCAACGACTGCCTTAATGGGAGTTTTATGTAGAGCACATTTGAAACATGAGAGATGGCCACCAGTAGGATCGTTGTAAGAATTCCAAAGTTCTATGAACCCCAGGGTTTCTATTAAATCGATAACTGTAAGCCAGTGAAAGAGGTTTTTTTTATGTAAGCCAGGTGCCACAGGGGTCTCCCCACTGGCAGGTGAAACATCTGTGGTATTAACAAAAACAGTAGGATTCAGGATCAGGTGACACTGTAAAGCTTTGACAGATTTAAGTGAATGGGACAAGGCTTCTACTTTGTTGTTGAGATTTAAAGGGCAAAATGTCAGTCTGAAATTAAACCTTGTGAAGAAGAGTCCAATGAGCTTGACTAGGATTCAGATACTGCACATTTTTTTTTATTTTTTTATGTTTTTTATTGAGGCATCAGATATGATATATCAAAACATTTCACAGTGTTACTTAACAAATGTTAAACGCTGTTACAGTTGGATTAAAGACATTCAATAATATTTTGGTTCAGAGTATTTCTATAGCTAACTATTACAATGTATAGTGAAAGATTCACGTCTAAACAAGGTTACAAATGTCTATTCAAATGAGTGTGGTGCAAACTAATAAGCATTTTAACATGAAAATAACATTATTTGTCAAACGGTACAGAGATAAGACTCATAAACGTTATATTGCTATTGTGATACTGCACATTTTTAAGATATAGAGTTTTTTATGTGGCGCCTTATAAATAAACGTACTACTACTACTACTACTACTTATGATCAGTGTTGATATTGATGGGAAATTTAGCCCTCTCTAACAAATATCACTCTTCAGGCACCAGCTTAATGGTGAGGAGTGCTTGTTCACCTATGGACTATTTCAATTCAGCTGACAGAAATTTTCTAGAATAAAATCTACAGGGAAGAAGGCCATGGTAGTTATACTCTTATGGAAGCACTGACCTACCTTCCACCACGAAAGGATGGTTGGTATCTAGCTTAGAATTTGGGCTGAAGTAAAAGCCTTTTAGACTGAGCTTCTGGGGACCATTAAGAAGGATTGAAAGTCAATACTGAAATTGGAGCTATTAGGGTAGAATATGTTTTGATTAATTTTATAATAATTAGCAAATCCTAAGAAATGTTGTACAGATCTGAGGGTATTTGACTGAGTCCAGTTGAGAATGGCTTTTCTGGCTCCATTTGCAGACCGGTGCCTGAAATAATGTAATCTAAAAAGGTAATAGAAGATACCTGGAAGTTTACAATACAGATTATTAAGTCTGAATTACTGGAGGCTCTCCTTCACAAGGACACAATGAGAACAGAAATCAGGAGAAAGAAAATATATAACAATTGAGGGAGTGCTGGAATACAGCTGGAGCATTACTTAGACCAATAACCACCATGTGATATTCATAATGTCTATCACGTGTGTTGAATGCTGTCTTTCACTTATTGCCAGCTCTCATATGGATTAAATTGTAAGCACCTCTGAGGTCTAATTTGGTGAATAATGAAGAACACTGAACTCAATCAAACAATTCAGTGATTAGTAAAAAGGGGTATCTGTTATTGGTGGTTATTTCATACAAACCACTATTATCGATGTATAGACGCAGTCCACCATCCTTTTTCTTTGCAAAAAAGGAGTAAGCACCTCCTGGAGAAGAAACGGGTCAGATGATTCCTTTTTCCAGATTTTCTTGGATATACTCTGACATCACCTGGGTCTTTGGAAGGGACAAAGGGTAGGTTTGACCATCAGGTGGTATCTTCCCAGGAAACAGATGGATGGGGCAGTCCCATTCGCAATGCAGGGGTAAAACATCAGCATCTACCATAGTTCGGAGAAAATGTCTGCGAACTGGGAATAAGGTGACTGAATTCCCAATAGCCCTGAGACAATTGTAGGGAAACCACATGTTGAAGGAATGATTTAAAGCAGATGGGACCCCAAGAGGTGATTTGCATGGAATTCCAATCTAGATGGGGATCATGTTGAGCTAACCAGAGAAACATACAGGAAAAAAGAACAATACTGATGCACACTCTAGGTGCTAAGAACACTGATAGTAAAAATAATTTTGATAACTCTTACAATTAATATGGAGTATAATTGAAGTTCTTAGCACACATTTGCGCAAATATGTGGGCCCATCCACCGCGTCCAGGTGAACTTCATTAGATGGGTCCCTAACATTTCTAATACTAACACATTATTTAAATTTATCTAGGTCTTACCTTCAAATAGAGCCCATATTAACATGCAGTCAGCAATGTAGGAACCTGTGCTAATTAAAACACCTGAGGGTAGATGGGAGGGGTGCCAGTGCCAGAATGAAGGAGCCTTACCTTCAGTGTACAATATATACACAAATATTTGGAAAAGAGGGGGGGACTGGACTGCACACCATATTTTTAAACATAATGAGAGGTGCTACCAAGTTAAGGCTTCTAGTACCATACAGGAAAAAAGAACAATACTGATGCACACTCTAGGTGCTAAGAACACTGATAGTAAAAATAATTTTGATAACTCTTACAATTAATATGGAGTATAATTGAAGTTCTTAGCAGTATTATCAGTATTGTTCTTTTTTCCTGTATGGTACTAGAAGCCTTAACTTGGTAGCACCTCTCATTATGTTTAAAAATATGGTGTGCAGTCCAGTCCCCCCCTCTTTCCCAAATATTTGTGTATATATTGTACACTGAAGGTAAGGCTCCTTCATTCTGGCACTGGCACCCCTCCCATCTACCCTCAGGTGTTTTAATTAGCACAAGTTCCTACATTGCTGACTGCATGTTAATATGGGCTCTATTTGAAGGTAAGACCTAGATAAATTTAAATAATGTGTTAGTATTAGAAATGTTAGGGACCCATCTAATGAAGTTCACCTGGACGCGGTGGATGGGCCCACATATTTGCACAAATGTGTGCTAAGAACTTCAATTATACTCTATATTAATTGTAAGAGTTATCAAAATTATTTTTACTATCAGTGTTCTTAGCACCTAGAGTGTGCATCAGTATTGTTCTTTTTTCCTGTATGGTACTAGAAGCCTTAACTTGGTAGCACCTCTCATTATGTTTAAAAATATGGTGTGCAGTCCAGTCCCCCCCTCTTTCCTAACCAGAGAAATGTAAGTGATAATAATGAGAAATGTAAGTGATTCTCCATGAACTCCCACCCTCAACCTTATCAGAGAAGTAGGAGAGTGATTATCCCATTGGGGATGTGGCTTCCATCAACTGTGGACAAAAAGAAGGATGGCAGTGGTTGAAGTGATAAGTGGAGGTCTTTAGCAAATCTTTTGGTCAAGAAGTTGTCTGCAGCTTCCGAATACAGAAAGGCTGGTACCTGTTTGGAACTCAGCAATCTCTAAGGTAACTAATATGACTGACTATGGTTTGGTTGGAGAATGGGACATGACTCCTAATCTAGCTTGCGAAAGATTCTACAAAGACAAATTCCAGGAGCACAGTCATGACTCATTGGAAGGTCTGAGAGCGATGTTGCACTGGCAATTTCCAAGGAGTCCCCCTATATACCCTGTAATGGAATGTGATTCAATCCTAAAATCACATGAGTGAGGATCTGATTCTGATTGGATGACAGCTGATCACACGATTCCAGACAAGATGGTGTTGTTCATGGCCAGCCTGCTTATCAGAGAAGCATGCATACTCCTAAAAGTTAAACATCCACAGATAGTTAATTAAAATATATGTTTAGTAGTATAACACATGACTGCTTACTAAACATTAATTTTAGTTTTAGCATTGTGTTGTATCTAAAATATGCTGCAATCATTCAATGTAAAAGTTGCTATTCTCTATCTGTGTCCAAATAACACTGCATCCCTGGACTTATATCTACTGGACATTTTCCTCATTAGCTGAAGAAGCTCAGGAACAATTCATTATATTGTATATACTGATCACAAGCTTTGTTTATTTATCTTGTTGAAAAAGTGATTTTCCAACAGGCTTGAGGTTGCTTATTTTTGTTGTGATTTTAAATTAACATCACCTTCATCTTTCGCTGTATCCGTTGGGTTTCAACCTTTGTCCATCCCTAAACAATAGCAAAATTAGTAAAATGTCCAAAATGTATCACTCACTGTCAAATAATTGGTAGAGAAATCAAATTTTCGAATGCCACAGACTTTCAAACAACAAAATGTTTGGCACAGAATCCCAATACAATTTAAATATTCAGAGAGTATGGTGAAAATCAGTTGTCTCTTTCTACCTCTTCCTATCCTAAACACAATGGGTAGGCTTAAAGGACTAATCAATCCTTATAGCTGTTTTTAAGATGTAACATATGTGATAATCAATCTAATGATCCTCTTAATTCCCACAGAGCCACAGGATGTGGCTGATTCAGCAGCAGAATAGTTAATTTTGGCACATTGTTCTGTAATAGGAATGCTATATTACTTGCACATCAACAGTCAAGAGGTTGCTTTTGATTGCAAGGGACAAGACCTGGAAGGTGATCAGGTCCACTTTTGAGACATTATACATGATTGATAACTAACACTTATTAGTTGTAAAACGCAAGTGAACAGTAGGAGCTTGGGGAAGCTGATTAATAATATATGTCAGTTCTGGATACAGTTTTAACCACTGAGTTTAATGAAAAATATACCCTCTTAATAATTAAATCTTATCCATCTTATGCTGCTCCACTATGTCCGTCCTTACATTAGTTTTCCTTTATTTTACCAAATTCAATATAAAATACTTCTAAAGTACATACACATAAGTCTATTAACCAAAATGATACCAACATATATCTTTTCACTTATCTCAAAGTATCTCCCAGTTAGGCTCCTCTGCTCTGCACAAAATCTACAGCACTTATTTCATCCCCTTCATTACCATAACTACTTTTTGCAGGTTCCACCCACTCTGTGGAATGCCCTCCTATGCACAATAAGAGTTGCCCCTAGTCTCCAAACATTTAAGCCAGGCATGTCCAACGTTGGCCCTCCAGATGTTTTAAAACTACACATCCCAGCAGGCTTTGAAATAGTTTTAGCATTCTCTAATAGCAAAACTGTGGCAAAGCATGCTGGGATGTGTAGTTTCATAACATCTGGAGGGCGAACGTTGGACATGCCTGATTTAAGCATTCCCTGAAAACTCAACCATTCAGGCAACTTTATCAGATCCTGGAAGTAGCCACACAACCTCCATAAGCTATCTATTCTATCTACACAGTCCACACATAACTGTATATATTTTCTCTTTCTTCACTCACACATCCCACTCACCCTGGGACAACATTGTTTGGATAATAAAGCCCTCCAAGAACCTCTGTAATCTGGTTAGACCAATATGCAGTATGTAGCACTTAAGCTTGTGTATGAATTACTATTTCATAAGATTGTACATTTGTGAGCATGGCCCTTTCACCTCTGTGTGTTGGTTGTTAACCAGTCTTGATGTATTACAATTTTAATATATAAAATAAAATATCCTCACAGACTGACTGCTCAACAACTAGACTGTGAACTTGGACCTACCGTGACAAGGAATCACATACACTGGATAGGAGGAAGTCTTGGTCTTTATTTTGTAGCAGGTTAACAGCACACCAGGTAAAAAGCAGAGGCAAAAATGGTTACAGCATTGAAGCATACAGTTGTAACAGCATGGTTCAAGTTCCTCACAGTTTTCCAGTGGTCTCTACTGTAGCTCACACCCCTGGTCTATTACCTGGGCAGCTATTCTACCATCAGGAACATTGACCCTTTGCCTTGGAAACACTTATGTCAGGAAAGCACATGTGCTGCTAATCAGCCCAACCCTGATCACATCAGTTTTGCACTGAGGTGGTAATCCTGTCTACCTTCAAAAACTAACACAAATCCTTCATAAGTTTGGAAACAAAAGGTACCTTAGCGCACACCCCTGGCCTTTTACCAGGGTGGCTATTCCACCATTAGGAACATTGACCTCTGCCGTGGAAACACTTATATCAGGAAAGCACAGGTGCTGCAAATCAGCCCAACCCTGATCACATTAGTTTTCCTGCTGAAGCTGCTCTAAAACCTGGACCGGATCCTTCACATTACATTCATGTGGAGGTATGCTTTCCCTGCCACACTACAAACATAAAATTCAGGGAGTATATTTCTTCCATAATGTACAGTAAGTACCCAATATGAAGGTGAAACCCCACTAAGGGGTTGAAAAAGGGTAATGAGTTTTTACAGATTTCTCAATATCTCTTAAGCCTGATGAGATATCAACTTGGTTTTGGCTACAAATACCTAAAATCCTCACACTGGGCTAATTAGTGTTCAGGGGTGAATTATAGAACCCTTTGTAGAATCTAACATTTTGAAATTTTTACAATATATTAAAGTGTTGTTTTTTTTTAAATGTCACCCGTTTAGGAAGGAAAAAGCGGGGTAAACATGAAAAGAGGTAAAAGTGAAGGCTCTCCACAGAATCGTCTTCAAGGCACAGGGGGACATTTACTAAAGGAAATTTGTAAAAAAAAGGTGTATTTGTATCCAGAAATACACTTATTTTTGACATTTACTATCCCGAAAATACGGCAATTCGTATTCGTATTGATGTGCTATCAATGCGAATATGAATTGCCGTATTTTCGGGATAGTAAATGTTAAAAATAAGTGTATTTCTGGATACAAATACACCTATTTTTTACAAATTTCCTTTAGTAAATTTCCCCCACAGTGTTTGCAGGCTGTGCTTGAGCGAAGTCAGTATTCACACCCCAAATACCACTCTTACCGTCAGTTCAAGAGTTCCATATGCTGCAGTTCCCCCTAAAGTTTTGTTTTATAATGACCATTAACAAAGGGCAGTCACAGAAAGTGGCAGGGATTGACTTTTGGGAGGACTGCTTCTCATATGGGTGGTTCTACATGGCCTGCTCCAGAGTGAACTCACCCAGTAGCGTGGTAATCCTAGCACCTGAAGGGAGAACCACCAATGTGATTTGCAAAAAGATCCTTAAGTAGAGGAAAAAAGGTTTACATTGAATCATATTTTGCCTGCATGCTAATGGATGTGTAAGTGTACAAATCTATTCGCATGCCGGCGAGCTGCGTTTACCGGCTTGCTAAGCAGCCAATGTATGCTGTTTAGTGAGCCAACCTGAATCAGGCACTGAATGTGTTCTCATGTGTACTGTGAAAAAAGCATGGCTGCCTTCCCAATGTGTACATAACACATTTGCTTGGACAATGCAGCAATAATATAAGGACACCAGAAATAGGAGTTGGTCACAGTGCCTATATATCATTTCCAGGGTCTTTGTTTGGCTGTTCTTGTGCCTTTCTTTCAACTTAAAAAAAAATCAAAAACCTTAGCACACAGCACTGTTGTATAACATCCAACATAACGCTATGAGATTTATTCCTCTTTTTACTTACTCTGCTCAAAGTGCTCGCTACATGGAAAACGAAATAAATAAATGGTACAGGGGCTATTATATATACTAAGCTCTAAGAACTGCTCACAGTTGCTGTTATCAGCACTACATCAAAGCATTAAAACAGAATAGGTACAGGATTCCAAGACATATCACTTAGTTTTCTAATGTATTTGTTCATTCTGTGTCTTACGGAGCTAATGCAATTCAGAACATAGGCCAACAGAAGCATTACAAGACCTACATTTTCCAATATACATACTAAGTTGAGTAAATATTTTCAATCCGATTTGGAAAATAAATTTAGGCAAGATATTGATTTTGCTAATCTATATTTCTCTGGATCTGATGAACGAAAAATAAATGTAGAAACATTATCAAATATGCTTAGCTACAGTGCAAAAAAATATTTAGCATAATTGTACAGTATTTCTAATGGAAATGCATGAAATCAATGTAAGACTATCTAATTGCCAGTTTGTCATTTTATGCAGTTCCATCACTCATCACTGAGTCAGTCCTGCAAAGTGAGCATGCTACAGTCTCTCCTCTATGTTTGTGGTGAGGATTGGAGTAATGGGCCTGGTCTGTGTTCTAAAACAGTGTTGGATTGGGGCAAGAAGGTCTCACATGAAGGGAGAATGCAGTGGGCGAGACCCATGGTTAGGGACAGGGGCGTAGGGAGGGTGGAGCATGTGCTCCGAGAGATCGAAGGGTGCCGGTGTCGAGCAGCCTGCCCCCCCCCGCTCTGCCCGGATGAGCTCAGCTGCCCTGTCTGTTGCTATTAAGTCTCCTGAAGCAGCATTGATGGCTGCTGGAAAGCCAGCGCCTATTGGTTAGCGGTCCAGTGGTAGATTTAATTGAAAATAGCAGAGGACAGGGCAGCTCAGCCAGGCAGAGCAGGCTGGGAGTGCGGGCTGCAGTCCACCTTGGCAACAAGCTTTTTAGTCCCCCTTGGCAATGAGCTATTTAGTCCCCCTTGGCAACAAGCAATTTTAGTCCTCCTTGGTAATGAGCAATTTTAGTCCACCTTGGCAAGAAGCTATTTAAGTCCCACTTGGCAACAAGCTATTTTAGTCCCCCGTGGCAACAAGCAATTTCAGTCCCCCTTGACATTGAGCATGAAGCCCTTTGGCATCGAGCATGAAGCCCCTGGCATCAAGCATGAAGTTCCTAGCAATGAGCATGTACAGATGGGACAGGCCTCTTCCTTGCTGGCAAATCGCCAGAACGTCAGCGCTGGCGATCCGCCAACAGCCTGCCTCACCATCTGACTGAGACGCGTGTGCGTCTCACGCTCAAGCGCGTCTCAATCTCCGTCGGCGGGGCAACAGGAACCCAGGGTTGGGGGGGGGGGGTGCGGGCAGGCGGCGGGGACCCCGGGTTACCGCCGACAAGCCGGCGGTGACCCGTGGGAGCGGCTGGAAGCGCTGTCGGAAGGGGACGCGCGTCCCCTTCATGCTATGCAGATGGCACTGGCGGGGTATGGCGGCTGGCGTCGCCATCGCCATCCCCTGCCAAGATGGGACCTGCCCCATCTGTAGGTAAGTGGCACTAATGTGTCAGATGTGTAATGGGCATTATGGTTTGTTACATAGTATGTAATAGGCATTACGGTTTGTTATATAGTATGTAATGGGCATGATGTGTGGCCTTACGTGTAATTGGCATTACGGTATGTGGGTTTATGTGTATTGGGTATTACAAAGTTCGTTAAAATGTGCAATGTACAGCGGCTCGGGAGGACTCAGGTGCCTGAACTCTCCCGAGTCCCCCCGAGCCGGCCCGAACATCCCCAAGCCTGCCGCTTACATCATTACAATATGGTGATTGGCGGCTGGCGGCGGGGGAGCTCCAGCGTATGATCAACGGGTACGCCGGAGCAGAAGGACTTGGGGGGACCAACAGGAGGGTTGGGGGGACCCCTAAAGGTAGTGCGCCAGTGATGCTCCGATGGAGGCACCACTGGCGCGAATCTACTACAAAGTGGTATGCCCGGAAATCTTCTGGAACAGCCCACTGCGGCAGCGCAGCTGAGCCCGGAAAATTTCCGGCATACCACTCAAGTGGTTAAGTAATGTTTTACACACATTTTCACCATCAGTTGCTAACTAGGGGGCCCTTAAAACCTTTGCTATGGGACCTACGAATAACTCGATACACCCCTGCCTCTGTTGTGTCCAAATGCCCTAAGCATCTTTCACATGGCCCCCAGCAATGAGTTCCCCACATGCCCCCTGTGTCGACCCAAATACATACATTGCACTTCATCTTTACACTACATTACTACATTACCTGCCCCTACATTTCTACACTACATACCCCATTATGCTGCACCTTATCACTGCACACCCTTATACACTACACTAAAGTATGTGCCTCAATACACTGCAGTACAGTATATTCCCTGCACTAACAGTAGAACAGTATAATGCCTCCCTCCACCTGAGCTTACCATGAGTTGGATGTAAAGATGCATCTTATTGTACATGAAACAATGCACACTAGTGTTTTTAGTTGCACAAACAGAATCTTATGAGATTTGCCACCTAATAACCTCTAGCATGGGTAACCACTTGGGAATGGCTCAAGGTTTTTTACACTCCAGGGCTTTTTTCACATTCATTCTGCTCCTATGCACATATTATGTTGTTAGCTTTTATGTACTGTCGATTGTCCATTTCATTGGACTGCATTGCTGAATTGTGATAGATTACAGTCAATGATTCACATAATGGGGGTTATTCTAATTCAATCGGTCCAACACACGTTTGCATGGAAGACCGATTGTTTGCAACTGTGCATGCGCATAGGTATTTATGTGCATGTGCATCCACGGTGTGTGAGCATCCACACCACTCACACACAGAAGTCTGGGTGGGGGGCACAGAGGGGCGTGGGGAGGTGGTCCGGGGTATTTGCCTATCAGAATGCTCAGCGTTTCATGGGCATTACCATGAGAATGCCAGGTGTTCCCATGGTAATTCCCTGATGACGTGGGTGCGGGGGGAGGGCAGCTGATGTCAGCGGATGTTAGCTGCCCGCCTGCTTCCTGCACAGGGCACTTGCAGATCAGAGACACCATAGAGGTGTCTCAGATCTGCGAGCGCTGAAGAAATTATTTGATGGTAGCCAACGACGAAGGATTTCTTCCACAGTCCCAAGGCTACGAATGGATGATTATGCAAATACCCATTTGCATACCTGCAGTTGTTTTTTTTTTTTGGGGGGGGGGGGGAGGCAGCTGTGCAGGCGGAATCTGGGGGACTCGCACCTTGCTAGTCAACCAGAATAAGGACCAATATGTGAGCATGTAATACAAGTGCTAAGAACACCTGTTTTTCTCAGTGGTGATTGTACATATCCCATCCTCCTCTCTGTTGGTGTATGGAGTGTACTACTGGGCTTCTTCCATATTGCTTCACACCTGAAGCATTTGTATCTAGCCAAGATGGCTGTTTTAGAGTAGCTTGGGCATAGCGGCACCATCTTTGTACTGTGTTTGAGTGCCACAAGTTAAGTCTATCTGCCTGTCGTGTCTACCAAACTATTATCACTAATAACATCTAGTATTCACACTTCCCAGGTACATTTCACTTTATATGGTGGAAAGTTTTGTATAAACTTTCACCCAATTCCTGCAACAAGATGGTCATGTGGCAGGTATGAAAACCATTGTCGTACTTGACAAAACCTGGTGCGGTTTGGAAAATAAAGCTCATACTGTAGGGAAAAAACTCACTTGTAATAATTTGTCTGTGTGATATTAACCCAAATAGACCCACAAGTTGGTTTACATGACCCTCTGAGTATACTGGCCCTTATTCTGGTTCACTCGCAAAGGCAAATTCCTTCTCAAATGGACAAAACCATGTGCACTGCAAGAGGGGCAGATGTAACATGTGCAGACAGATTTAGATTTGGGTGAGTTATTTTGTTTCTGTGCAGGGTAAATTCTGACTGCTTTATTTTTACACTGCAATATACATCTCACTTTGAAGTAAAACCCCACCCAAATCTAACTCTCTCTGCACATGTTACATGTCCCCCCTGCAGTGCACATGGGGCCTTATTCTGGTTGGTGCGTACATTTCCGTATACTTTCGGATGGCGTTTTTTAGCCATCTGCGCATGCGTGGGGAACGCTATGCGCATGTGCCACGTATGGTCTACGTACTTGTACTCACTAATACCGTACTGAAATGTGCCCCGCAATCACTCGGGAAATATCGGCGTATTATGGGCGTCATTCGGAACGACACAGGGGCGTACTTTCAAAGTGGGCTAAACTGGGCGGAAACATGGGCGGACACAGGGGAGTGCACTTATTTTGGTAGGCGTGCATTCGGATAGCACGCCGAATGCACGCGAACAAAAAGGCAAGAAATATGCGGTGTCCATAAGCAAGTATTGCTTTGCGGACACCACTCGGTCATTCGCTAGGCAAACGGAACGCCTAATCACTACAACCAATGTCAGGTGAACACAATACAATCACCTACTTTACTCATTACTTGTTAATTACACGCTTGTCACTGCTTCAATTGGAACCATTGCAGCTTAAATGGAACATTACTAAACACACACATATATGCTGCACTTTTCACACACTTTTACACTGCAAATAATGAACACAACTTAATATTAATAATACAAATACACATGTCACTTCTACATGTATCAATTAAACCACACATTTGGGGGAAACATGTGTGTAATGAATGTAGTAGTAATGTGGTTCAGTATATATTAGAATTTAATTGATTCAAATAGATAACAATCCCTTTTTAATGAGGTTGCCTAATTGCCTAAGTGGGTCATGTGATCGCTGTGTGTGCTCAGAAAAATAGTGTACTATTTAGCGAAAATACTCCGCATCGGTGCGTACGGCCAGCTTCCCGTCCATTCTAACGCGGTAAGACCGTGCTTACGCTGCAAGACCGTGCAAGAATCTGTACATGTCCACCGCACATGCAAGGTTTGTATGTCGTCCGTACACACGCCCTGTTCTTAAAGAGTGAGTCCGTCCGAATGCGGAGGACCGGTGGGCGTTTCTACGGACGATGTCCGCACGCCACCGCACAGCGTGGCGTGCGGACTGCTCCGTAGGAAATCGGGAAAGTACGCACCGATCAGAATAATGCCCATGGTTTTTTTCCATTTGAGAAGGAATTTGTCTTTGCGAATGGACCAGAATAAGGGCTACTGTGCGACAAGTATACACTCCTAAAATCTTGTTAAACCTAATCCTCAATCTGCTGCTTTGCAAAAATACAACTCCAATAATTATTACCAGGACACTAGAAGGCACTGGTCTATGTACAGTAACAACTGGGGGGGATTGTATATTCTGGAAAGCCTGTAAAGCAATAACACATTTCAAGCCTGGGATGGGTAATGATTTTGTGCGTACACTGTAGTGTAGTTACAGAAATTAAAGTACAGAGTTAAGAAATAATAGAACAACATTGTAAGAACATCTGAACGTGAATTAGGAGTTTGACATTCTTAGGATTTCATAATCTGGAACAGGAGGGTGCATTTATTTCTTTTGATAAGTTTTCTTGCATAGCCCAAGGTGTCTAAAAAAGACGAATGTACTTATTCTTTACTCTTCAAATCCACTTTTATTATCATAGAGCTATAATTGTCAATATGTTCTTAGAAACATGTACTCGGTGCACCTGCTGTCAATTGGAACAGAGGAGCAGGTTCTGTGTGAGACTTGCATTGTATTTGTTTGTTCTCTGAATTTGAAATTCAAGGCATAATTATATCCATTGGGGGAAAACAGTAGCTTTTGCCTCAAGAAAAAGAAACAAAAAAAAAAGCGACAGCACAATTTAACTATTGCTTATGAAATGAGTGTGTTTACGGATCTGTGGTTTCTTCACAATAGATACTGTAGATAGATAGATAGATAGATAGATAGATAGATAGATAGATAGATAAAGCTGTCTTTAAACAAATCGTTTTATCGTGCATGCTACGATTCCCTCTTAACAACTTGTTTATACAACTCCTTACCAATTAGGGGAAATGCAAATAAAAACGTGAATCTTTTATTCATGCAGTGTCCATATATTATGTACAAGGATAAATTAGTCCATCTTGGAACAAAATAGACAAAGAGAGAGAGCAAAAGAGATCTAATTAGTGTATAATGTTCTCCCAGTACTTTGCCTTGAAGCAGAATCAAGTGAGCCTGATAAGAAGGGAAGATTGGAAAGGAGTTTTGCATTCACAGTGGCTCATTGGGAGCAGGGTCACAAAAGAAGGAAATAATCAAGAATACTGAATTGCCACTGGAGCACAGCTAATTACAGGCACAAATTGAGTGCACTTTATCTTATTTACTATAGAGTGCAATGGTAGCAGTACAAAGTACAGACACAATGCACTTGTTATAACTATCATTCACAAATGGTGAGGATATGTTAATGGTCCTGTAATAAGTCACCTTATATTTGGAGATTAGGAAAGTTGCTTGGGTCATGAGCAGTGTTCCCGGTACTTATGTAGTAACTGGGCTGCCGATTTTGAAATCGGGTCCATCGCATCGCATCGCACCCGACCAAATCGCATGCGATGCGATGCGATGCGATGCGATGGACCCGATTTTTCCATAGGATTCAATGTTAAAATGGACTGAGTCCATTTCAACATGGAATTCAATGGGAAAAGGGGTCCTTTTCATACCCCTACTATCCAAGTGGGCATGGAGTTGGATATAAACCTGTGGCGAGCGTAGCGAGCCACCGAGCCCGAAGCGTGGCGAGCGTAGCGAGCCCCGCGAGGGGACACAGAATACCGTCCCCTCGCGGGGCTCGCTTCGCTCGCCACGCTTCGGGCTCGGTGGCTCGCTACGCTCGCCACAGGTTTATATCCAACTCCATGCCCACTTGGATAGTAGGGGTATGAAAAGGACCCCTTTTTCCCATTGAATTCCATGTTAAAATGGACTCAGTCCATTTTAACATTGAATCCTATGGAAAAATCGGGTCATCGCATCGCATCGCATCGTATCGCATCGTATGCGATGCGATGCGATATCGCATCGCATCGCATCTGATTGTATGCCTTAACTTAAGGCATACAATCAAAAAATCGGCAGCCCAGATACTACATAAGTACCGTGTTCCCTCTAAGCTGTGCGCGTGTGCGCTCGCACACAACTCGCCGAGCCCGCGCACAGACATTACAACTGAGCGCACAAAGGTTAAAATCTTGTTTTAGTGTGCCACGAGTTTAATAAGGTTGAAAATCACTGCTATAGTCTATATGTGAGGTGTGTGAAGTCTGTAAACATTCAAATTGCTTTATTAACTTAACAGAACTCGAAACCTAGGCCTGTATACGTTATGTGACGCACAAAAATGTACATTTCCTTCCAAAGTTGCACAGCCAATATCTTTTTCTGCACAAAGCCTTCGTAAAATTAGAGGGAACATTGGTCATGAGACACAGGGCCTGATTTAGATGTTATCATTCGGGGCCGAATTTTTCCTTGTTTCCGATGTTGCGGGTCTGCGCATGGGCGAATATGCATATGTTCAGACCCTTCCTCCCATTTCCCTCTATTTTATCTCTCCCATCTCACCCTATTCCTCCCCTCTCTTCCAACTTTTCCTTTTGTGTCTGGTTTCCCTCTATTATACCTCTGTTAGACACACTACGCAGGAATTGACCAGCATTTTGACTGCTGGGTCATTTTCCAGGGTGCAGCCTGCTCCCTTTCACACTTACAGCAGCAAATTACCAGGTGAAGCAGTAGTACCTGGTAATTTGCTGAAAAACCCGGGTTTTTCTTAAGTCTGAAAGGGTCAACCCAGGACGTAAATATCGGGTCCTCACCACAGGTAAAAAGAAGGGTTGGAGACCCGGGTTTTAACACCCGGGTTGACCCTTTCAAACATACCAAAATCCTGGGTTGATGCGCTTTCATGTGCAAAAACCTGGGATTTTGGAGTATGTCTGAAAGGGGTACAATACTCACCCCCCCCCCCTCCTATGGAAATCACAATTACAATGGGTCCTGCCTATATTCTAGTCCCAGGCCTCACAATGTTTGACAGTGTAGACAGTGGTGTAACAATAGCTCCGCAGAGTCCGTGGTGGCTTGGAGGCGCTAGGTAAGATTGGGCGCTGCGGGGTCTGCGGAAGCTATTGCTGGGGGTTAATGCGGGGGCCGCAGCAGCCGCTGCTGCTGAATATGTCGCTGCTGGATGGTCCCCCTCCCCCTGCTCCTTTTCCTCCCCTCCTTCCCGCTGCCGCCCAGTCCATTGCTGCCCACCGGGAAGAGCAGATCCTCCTCCTGTTAGAATGTCACTTTTAAAATGCCCCCCCCCCCCTCACAGCAGACATTTATTAAGGATGCTAGAGGAGGTGGCAACCTCCTCTTGCATCCTAAATAATGGTCTGCTTTAAGGTGGCAGCCATTTTGCAAGTGACATTCAGGAGCGCTGGGACCGCAGACAGGAGGATCTGCTGGTCCCGGTGGGCAGCAATGGACCGGGCGGCGCCAGCGGAGGAGGTGAGGGGGCACCCAAACTTTAGTTGCGGGGGGGGGCGCCCAAAGTGGAATTACGCCATTGAGTGCAAGTGGTTCTGACAAGAAGGGAAAGGCAAGAGGATTGATGTAGGCCCCCTTGTCTTAAGTGCTAGAATTCTGGGTTAAAAACCAAAATGATGGTCTGTCTCACAAAATCTGGGCCACTCGTTAAGTAGGAATTAGTCTAGATCTGATTTGTAAAAGGTTTTCCTAAAGTCAGTGGCATCCTAGTGACAGCATGCTAAGTTCTGAATTACAGCAGTAATGCACAGCATCCAGGCTGTGTTGTCATTTAACTTCAGCAAGAAAAATAAAATCCATCTAATTATTTATATACCAAATGTAACCTCGTATGTCTCTGTATAATTTTATTTTTCCAATAATTCACTTGTAATAATGTGTTGATGTATTATTTGGATGGTATAAGCGCATGCATTATTATATCTGTTATTGAAGCATCAAAAAAAATAATAAGCTGTCACTTTTAAGGAAGTCATAGCCATCTTGTTATCAGTGTAAACTGCATTCTGATCACAGGCTGTCTTACATTTAAGTGCAATAATCATTTGTCTACCTGAATCCCCATCTGTCATATATTTCTCTAATTTCATATTATGTAAATGCATCTCTGTAATCGACTTACAATTTCCCTTGTGTTTATTTTAATACGCAAATTGACATTGTCTTCAGAAATTGAGAGCTCAAGTTAGATGCCTCATCAATGTCATTTAAGCTTATTTTATCCAATCATGTCCAAATGCTAGTTCCCTTTCTTTACTTGATGCAGTAATTGAAGTTAAATTGATGGCAGTGGGTGGTGGGCACAAATGAGCAGATGATACAAATATGATTGGAAATGTACAGTAACTCCGGGTCTATCCACATTTCTCATGAACGTTTGCAAAACAGCAGTAGAGATATATACTTTAATGAAAGCATACATGTCAGATAGACAAAGCAGGGCTAAACATTATTTACAGTATATTTACTTTTATTACATTACACTGTAAAGGCCCCCATACACTATGCCATTTTGGCCGGATTTTAGCCGTGAATCAGCCGTGAAATCAATCCTGGGTGTATCGGCTGGGTGGGGTGACGCTGGGCAGGGGGCAAAAAAAAAAAAAAAGCATACATATGAATAGGCAGCCGCTGATTGGCTGAGAGATAAGAGCTCTCAGCAAATCAGTGGCTGCCCATTCATTTGTATTTTTTTTTTTTTAACTCATGCAGCCTGGCTCCCTCGGCTCGACTCCTGACTCCCTTGGTGTCCCCCTTCCCGGCTCCCTCCACCTGCAGTTCCCCAGATTTTACATGTGATAAATCACAAGTCTGACAAATGTTTGAGGGCTTTAACAGTGTGAGTAATATAGCAGGGCCTTCTTATCAACAGTGTAGGCTTCTGGCAAAGCAATGCATTTGCAGCCCCACCACACCCATTCACAGGAAAAAATGTAAACACAAAATCAAAACACACCCCTACTATGGTCCAACCATTCACCAGTCAGCATACTGACAGCCATTTACTGTTTGGCTGCAGGTTGGAAGCCATGTAGAGAATGCTGGACTGTGATTGGTGGATAACTACAGCTAGCCACCAATCACCATGCTGACAGCCATTCACTGTCAGACTGTAGGCTGGGAAGCAGGAAGAGAATGCTGCATGGTCGCAATGTTTGTGTGTAATTCACAATCAGAGCCGGCAGCATTCCCTACTGCCTCCCAAGAAGCTCAGGACGCAAATACCCACAACCCATTCTGCCATAGCTGGAAGGCCCCAAGAATTGGGGGGCCTTGGACAGCTGCCTGTTGAGCCCAAATGTTAGGATGTCCTTGTAGTTTAGGTGGAAGTAGGATAGGTGTCAGGATGTACCAGTGGGAGTACAGTAATTGTGAGGGTGTACCAGTATGAGTAGTATAAATCAGTGTGAATGTATAGGTGGGAATAGGATAGGTGTCAGGGTGTACCAGTGGGAGTACAGTAGTTGTGAGGGTGTACCAGTATAAGTAGTATAAGTCAGTGTGAATGTATAGGTGGGAATAGGATAGGTGTCAGGATGTACCAGTGGGAGTACAGTAATTGTGAGGGTGTACCAGTATGAGTAGTATAAATCAGTGTGAATGTATAGGTGGGAATAGGATAGGTGTCAGGGTGTACCAGTGGGAGTACAGTAGTTGTGAGGGTGTACCAGTATGAGTAGTATAAGTCAGTGTGAATGTATAGGTGGGAATAGGATAGGTGTCAGGATGTACCAGTGGGAGTACAGTAATTGTGAGGGTGTACCAGTATGAGTAGTATAAATCAGTGTGAATGTATAGGTGGGAATAGGATAGGTGTCAGGGTGTACCAGTGGGAGTACAGTAGTTGTGAGGGTGTACCAGTATGAGTAGTATAAGTCAGTGTGAATGTATAGGTGGGAATAGGATAGGTGTAAGGGTGTACCAGTGGGAGTAGTATTGGTGGGAGCAGAGCCAGATTAATGGTCTATATGGGCCTGGAGTTGAAAATGATCAAGGGCCTATTATGCGCAATAATAGGGGTTGCGGCCAGCACCTAATAATGTGGGTTTGCGTGACCAGTGTTCTGTTTGGGTGGTCTGCTCATGGGTGTTTATTTGTGTAAATACTTTCAACTAATTATATATGCCTGGAAAAGGCAGGGGGCTGGCATAAGAAAAATGCAGGGAGATATATTGGCGGGTGCACTCCAAAGGTGCACCCGCAGGATGCCGATGTCCTAAGATACTTGCGGGGTGAGGCGGCACTCCAGTCATAAAAAATTACTGAAAACCGAAACTTGGTAGACAATATTTCAGCACCTTTTATGTGGTAACCTAAGTTTACCACACCATATACCCCTTATACAAATCATGCAACACAATAGTAACCCCTTATACTGTACTTGCTTCTTACACATTGAGCAAAATTCACGTTATGCCACACAGATTAAGGCAAAATTCACATTTTGCCACATGGATTGAGCCAAAATACACACTATACCAGGCATGTCCAAACAGTGGCCCTCCAGCTGTTGTGAAACTACACGTCCCAGCATGCCTTGACATAGTTTTAGCATTCCCTAATTGCAAAACTGTGGCAATGCACGATGGGACGTGTAGTTTCACAGCTGGAGGGCCATAGTTTGGACATGCCTGCACTATACCAAACAGATTGAGCAATAATGCACAATATGCTTCATAAATAGGGGCATTGCGCGCCAAAGGCGCACATTAAAAATTTACACCATAATGCCCATTACATGTTAAGCCTCACACCATAATCTCTATTACGTATTATGCCAAACACCATCATGCCTATTAAAAATTATGCTACATAAGTGTTGCTTACCTACATGTTCATTGCCAGGGGTTCCATGTTCATTGCCAGGAGTTCCATGCTCATTGTTAGGGGTTCCATGCTCGTTGCCATGTGGGATTACATGCTCATTGCCTAGGGGGAATACATGCTCGCGGTGACTGGGGGACAGTCGCCGCCGGGCAGAAATGACAGCCATTAACAGCCGGGCAGAGAGCAGGGGGCTGCCCGGCTGTATTCAGAGCACTGCATGTCCCGGCTATTTGAAATGATACCCCTTTCATACCAAAAAATGCAGGGAATATGGTCCCAGGATCATGCAGGGATATTCTCGGACAGGCCTCTTTTACACCAGCCTAGTCCTTGCATTTTCTGGTGTGAGGGGGAGAGAAAACCACCCCGCCCCCTTTAAACAACCAGCTATATCTTCTGAACCAACTGACCCATATATTTAGCCTTCAAATGATTTTGGTCCCGTGAAACTGGGCCGTTTGGTTCCAGAGAAATCTGTCCTCAAACAACATGAACAGCCATGAAATTACATTTCAGAAATGAAAAAAAAAAAAGTTTTACCTGCAATATCTCTAGAACCAATGAACCCAAATCAGATTGAAGGTCCAGCGATTTGGGTTTGACTGAGATCAACCTCGAGTTTCTGTGATGCCGGAGGGGGAACTGGCAGCCGTTGGAACCAGGTGGAGGTCGGAATTAGCTGGTCCCATGTTATCCTATGGGGAAAACGTTCCAGGTTTGCATGGTGGTATCTCCGGTTCCCGGGGGGCTAGCAACGCGGGGCTGGTCTCATTGGAAAGCCCTGACCCTCAGCTACAAAATGGGTCTATTTGGAGAGTGGGTCTGGAGCTATAGCTCCATCAGTCCCATTGTTAATCCGGCTCTGGGTGGGAGTAGGATAGATGTGAGCGTTTCATAGTGTGGGTAGTATAGGTGGGCATATGGTAGGTGTGAGGGTGTACAGTGGGAGTAGGGTAGGTGTCAGGTTGTTCCAGTGTAAGTAGTATAGGTGTGAGTAGGGTAGGTGTCAATGTGTACCAGTGGGAGTAGTATAGGTGTGAGTAGGGTAGGTGTCAGGGTGTACCAGTGGGAGTAGTATAGGTGTGAGTAGGGTAGGTGTCAGGGTGTACTAGTTTGAGTAGAACAGGTAAGAAGTAGATCTTACAGAGCTGGGACAATATTTCCAGTGAATGAGCAGTAATCTGAGGAAAAAAAGGAGACATAGAGAATATGGAACCAATAATTGTTATATAGAGGGCATGTTCCAAAAATGTACACTAATGCATTCACAGCTGTGATCCCATGTGCAGTGGGTGTGTGAACATAGGCTAATGCTATAGCCATCTGGAAATGTACGGAGTAGCTACTGTACCTGGCAGCTTCTCGGATCCAAAAAACAAGCTGTCTACATACTGTACACACAATGACGGTCAGAGATACTTGGTATTTAACAATCTGAGCAACCCTATGTTCGTGACAGAACACAAAAATGGTTGAAACACGCTTGCATTTTTGCTGCCACTGGCCGTTCCATAAACAGACCATGACTGTCAACCACTTTGTAAATAATCCTCTCTTTGAGTGACTTTGCGAAGAACCGATGTATGACCATGCCTCATGTGCTGTCAGACAATACTCGCTTCACTGTATGCTTTGCTAACAGAACATCTCTGAATAAAGCCCAGAGCTCATGACAAGAGTGAATGTTGGAATTGAGGTTATGTGCTCATAAAGGTATCTTTTGTAACACTAGGGAATTTCACCACGAGTGGATTTCGACAACCAAATGCGTACCGTACTCACAAGTCGGAATTGCTGGTACAGGCGCATAAAGGTTTCTTTTACTTTGAAGAAAGAGGTCCAAATCTCTCATTTGCAAAATGTTCTCAGCATTAACACCATATAAAAGACAAAGAAGCCTCTTTCAGGAAAGGGGAGTACATATTTATTGATACAAAACAAAATGGGGAGCACCAGATGTAAAAAGCACGGTACCTGGTGACTGGGGTATTGGCCTTATACCCCAATCAAAACCGCAAGCAAGTGGTACAACTCCCCCAAGGCAGTACAGCAAGGCTCCTCTCCTGCCAACGCGTTTCGACAGGATAACCTGTCTTTTTCAAGGCTTGGAGAGGAGTACATGTTAAGCCAGTATTTATACCCATACACTCATTAGGTAAGCCCCGGAAGTGAGGGAAAAACGGAAGTTTAGGCCCGTTTGCTCAAACTCAAAAATCTAGAGTTCAGAAGTTTTCAATAACACATAGAGGTGACCAGGGGATTAGATAAATTAACTTTGAGCGCTTTTATAGAGAAACCTTTGGGAGGATTAATTAGAAACAAGGGTTTCCATAGATGCGGGGATTGCTCTATGTGTAAATCTTGTGGTACCACTGATAAAAAAACAGCGGAATTAGTCCTCAACGGACAGGTTTTTAAACTTAATCATTTTATGACATGCAATTCCAGATATGCAATTTATGTCATCATGTGCACCTGTAACAAATTGTATGTGGGTAAGACCACCAGGACCCTGAAGGTCCGGTGGTCCGAACATATTAGAAATATAAAAAAGGGCAATGTTGATCATCCCTTTTCATTACATTTTAAAGAGGTTCACCACTGTTCCCCCAATCAAATTAAAGGTTTTTGGGGACTAGAACTTATTAAAGATAACTGGCGGCATAAGAACAAAGACACTAATCTCGCCAGAAAGGAGATGAAGTGGATTTTTGACCTAAAGTCACTATCTCCACAGGGCTTGAACTCAGATTTCGAGCTCAAGTGGTTCCTCTAACTCTTTTATCGTAATACTTTTAACGTTTTTTATATCCATTTTTTGGAGAACGTTTTTTATCCATTTTATGCACCCACATGCAATTTAATGATTTAATGTATATAGTGTCTACCATGGATTTTATATGTATCTATTCTTTGTAATAAGCCGATATTTATTGCCCTGCACTTCCTTATTTTGCACTTTAAACCACTCCGTCTTCTAACATGGCCGTGCGTTTCAAACCTGAGTATTCACTCAGCTTTCGCTTTCCAATATGGCCGTGCGTTCCACGGCCATTACAATAGAGGATTCTAGGAGTGTACACAGTTTCCCCGCGCCACAGGTCATTAGCTTGCGGCCGGGGGATCATAGAAGCCGGAAATGACGCAGACGCCGGAAGTCGTCATGCGTTCCATAGCCGGCATCGCGTGCGTTCCACGCGTCTAAAGGGCTTTAGTTCTACCCTTTAGAACCCTCGTTTTCGGCCACAAATTTAGGTGTTACACAGCGCTAATCCCCTGGTCACCTCTATGTGTTATTGAAAACTTCTGAACTCTAGATTTTTGAGTTTGAGCAAACGGGCCTAAACTTCCGTTTTTCCCTCACTTCCGGGGCTTACCTAATGAGTGTATGGGTATAAATACTGGCTTAACATGTACTCCTCTCCAAGCCTTGAAAAAGACAGGTTATTCTGTCGAAACGCGTTGGCAGGAGAGGAGCCTTGCTGTACTGCCTTGGGGGAGTTGTACCACTTGCTTGCGGTTTTGATTGGGGTATAAGGCCAATACCCCAGTCACCAGGTACCGTGCTTTTTACATCTGGTGCTCCCCATTTTGTTTTGTATCAATAAATATGTACTCCCCTTTCCTGAAAGAGGCTTCTTTGTCTTTTATATGGTGTTAATGCTGAGAACATTTTGCAAATGAGAGATTTGGACCTCTTTCTTCAAAGTAAAAGAAACCTTTATGCGCCTGTACCAGCAATTCCGACTTGTGAGTACGGTACGCATTTGGTTGTCGAAATCCACTCGTGGTGAAATTCCCTAGTGTTACAAAAGATACCTTTATGAGCAAATAACCTCAATTCTGAGTGTGAGTACGGGTACGCTTACGAAGAACCCCCTCCTGTGTTGTGACCGAGAGTATTGATATTTAAGGGTTCTAACCTGTTATCATATTTCTTTATCTTTTCATTGGACGGTAAACACCTCCTCATCGCCATTGGTCCTTTTCTGTTTGAACTGCATCCACGTGGGGTTGAGTGGTGACCCCTTCTTTCGGACCGGCAGAAGAAGAGTGACTGCGCCTTGGGACTGATTATTTTTTGTTTGTTTGTTGAAGAGTGAATGTTGGACCATGGTTCCATGAGTACACCCTATATAATCCTGCTTTTTATATTTCTTACCAGATTGAAGTACACCACAGTACAAGGATGCGGTAAACAAATCCCGGCATTGAGGATGCTGGTGTTAAATATGTCCCGACTGCACTCAGAAAACTGGCAACAGAACTCTAAATAGATCCGGATGCCGACTCCGGAATACAGACAGCAGGCGTCATGATCGGTAAGTATGCCAGTCATCCGTATGTATCCCATGCTACATATGGTGTTCTAGATTGGCCATACAAATGGCAAGGCGGGAGAGTAATTTATAAAATTGTCACAAGGATGGGTATGGTCTCTAGCAAACCACTTGTGAATCCTGATAAAGTATCTTAAGCATATTTATTTGTGAAATAAAATCAACAACTCAGAAGCAGGTGAGAAGATTTACATTGGAAATATATACGTATTTATGCACAATTTGATTTTATGAATCAACTGATTCTATAGTTGGTATTTCATAAATGCAAAAAAAGACCTTGCAAATTATTGATCATGCAAATTGTTGCATTTCATCTAATTAGCAAAATTTGAATTTGCATGCAAGATGAGAGAGAAAATCACATAAATACGAATGTGATGAAGATTAGAGAGTTTCTTATGACCAACACCTTGCTACCGACAAATATGTATACAGTATGTATATTTCTAGAAAACAGTGTATGTGCTCATCATTTCATTTTTTCTTCAATAATTGATTCTTACAGTTTACACCAGTGTTTTTCAGCCACTGTGCCGAGGCACACTAGTATGCCTTGAGCTATTCTCAAGTGCGCCCCCAGATCTAGAGATGCCCAAACCAGTTTACAGCCACCACCAGTTCAACTGTTATTTACTGGTCTCTTCTTTTCATGTAAAGGGCCAATGTATTTTATTTTTGTTACTTGCGGGGACCAGTGTGATTGTTTTTTATATGGAGGCCAATAGGTTTGGTTTTTCCTGTGGGGGCCAATGTGTTTTGCCCTGTGGGGATCTCATGGTGTGCCTTGGCAATTGTAAAATCTTATTTAGTGTACCGCAAGGTAAAAAGGTTGAAAATCACTGGTTTACAGTATAGAAAAAAGTCTAAAAGGCACTTATGGCAAATGAGTGGTGGAATCCGAAGGCTGTATAATGGGTCATCTGGTTTTAGTCTTAATGCACCGGACCTGGGTCGGACCTGGGATCATGATGTGAAAGGGGTATTAGGGTTAAATTTACTAAAGCTTCTAAAAATGAAAAAGAAGTTATGTTGCCCATAGAAACGAATCATATTGTGTTTTTCATTTTCTAGGATGCAAAAGAGAAAACATAGATATAATATTATTGGTTGCTATGGGCATCATCACCTTTATTTATTTTCAAAAGCTTTAGTAAATTCACCCCTATTACCCCTTTCACATCGTGATCCCGGGTCCAACCCACTGTATTATACAGATGGCGACCCGGGTTTAACCCTTCATATACCGCGGGTTGAAATACAGGGTTGGACAACCAGGGTTATTTATTATTTAGGTGTGTTGCGTTCACACTGCACCTCTACCCGGGTTGACACCTCACTAACTCAGGTCTGACCAGGGTTATGTGTGCATTGTGAAAGGGTATAACAGTACCTAGAGTCAGCACTAGTTTCATACAGATCTGAGACTTTACTTCTTTATTACTTGATTTTTCTACAGGTTTTAGTACATTTTTAGTAAAATGCAAGCGGTGTTGCTACAGCGTGTAGGCAGTTTACAGCATTTACCGCTCACATGGACTTCTTTGTTGGTTTTGTAATACACTGGGAGCCTTGTAAATTATAAGTGGGTATGATGACTTTAGAAATAATGAGTTGTATTGTATCCACATTAAAAGCACTAAAAAATGCATTCAATAAACACAAATGGAAAAATGTTCCACAATAGAAAACAAAAACACAAAAAGTATTAGGAAGAAATTATTTTTTAAACAATATTAACACATGCACTTGTGTACTTAACAATAGCTGGGGTGATGTGTGTGTGTGTGTGCGCGCGCTGTATAACAAGTGACATCAGCTACATTTGCAAAAGCATAGTGAGATGTATAAAAGCCAGTGTAAATTGGGTAAATGTGTGGTAATATGGGAGTAACCTATTGGGTGTGATCTTTTGGCTCAAAAAAATATTGTGTGGATGTTTGCACCCAATTTTGTATTACTGCGGCCATATGCGCTGCTGATACTGATATTTAGTGGCCCAGTGGTCTCTGCGGCTCCTGGTCATCTCCCCTTCTTCTTTATACTAGGGAGGTGGCTTCTGAGAGGGGAGGTCACTGCTGAAAGAGGAGTGTATCGAAAAAAGAGAATAGTGTAGCAGCGCTTATACCATAAAAATTGAATGATGCGGATTAGTTAAACTATAACAATAAATTTATTAAGGATAAATACACTGCTAAAATGATGGTTGTGCGGCCAGCAAACTTGATAAAAACAATGTAAATAATATAAAATAACACACAGGATTTGTGTGATAGTGTGGTTCCTCACCAACCAATGAGTTTGATGTGTCCTGGAGAGTCCTGTATTATGGGCCCATAAGTTGGTATAGGGGTTTCCCAAACGGTCATCCAGAGGGAGAATAATTTGTTGCAGTTCTTGTGCTTGGAGTGGCCCAGATTGGCACAAATAACCAACTCCTGCTGCAGAATTTCCTTGTGAGTGATGGAAAATTTCTCAACCTTCAATGGATGAACCGGCAGTTTGTATCCACTTTTGGAAGGAGAAATTCGTGGTCCAAATGGAAGAGTCAGGACTGCAATTCACAGACACTTGGTGGGGAGGCTGCAATGGTCTCCTTTCGCGTTTCACTACGCCAGGTAGCTTTATCAAAGGATGTCATTGCAGGGCTGGTGCTGGCTGTATATACCCTAGCTACATGGGTCATGTGACCAATCAAACCTAATTAGGTCAACCAATCCATAGTATTAAATATTTGTAAGCATCTGTAAGGTTGTTCTGAGGCGACCTCACATATATGTGAGCCTTCACCATCATTTGATGGTCTGCAACCATTGAATGATGGAAGCGGATCCCATCAGGCTGCGATAGGATGTTACAGTATAACATCCATTCGCATGCCCGGAGTGCAAATTTACCTTGTGAATGGGTGGCAACCAGTGACCATTTGCAAGGTGGTGTTTGGTGGACTCACAAGGCTGCGAACACACAACCTTGCAAATCAACCTGAATAAGGTCCAATGTCCGTGAGAGCAGAATTACCTCTGGAAAATCCATTGTCACAATCCTGCATAAATTCTTAGCATTTGGTGGCTTACCACTGCCATCTATTCAGAACCTTTAGTGTTCTCTGTGTGCTGAAGTCACAGTCTGCGAGCTGCTGATAGGCTGCACTCTGTGCTGATTAGCCACCTGTGTGAACTTTCGATGTCTCCTCATGCTCTGTCTGCACAGCAATCATTGAAAATAGTTCCTGCTGTTGCTGTTCAACAAGACTTCAGTGTTCACCAGACATAGCTCTCAAAGCTCTCTAAAACCTGTGACCATTACTGATTACTCTTTACACCATGCTTGAGTTTCCCTCCAATTACCGATATGGGGGCTGCCATGACAGTTCTGGTCAGCTGACCATCTGGAGACCAATCCTGATTCACTTCTGTCATGTACTCTTCAATCCTCAGGAAGCTTTAGTTATAAATATCATGAGCCAGTATTGCCTGAGGCCAGTGCCTTGTTGTCTATACTCATGTATGCAGTCTGCAATCCATCTCCTAGTGAATCAAGACTCCTGTGCTATCTCCATGCATAGCACCACCTGGCTCCAACAGCTATAATGAGTAGCTGCACCACTGCTATCATTGGTCCATCCTGGTGTTCCCATGTAGTAGTCCTGTTGTACAAACCCTGCAAGCAGCCTGCTAACATGCTCCTCGTACCCAGAGCTATCCCGAAGGACTACTTCTACCTGTATTGCATGCCAGCATTACTTCTGTCTCCTGTGGCTATCCTGAAGGACTGCACCTGCAGTCTCTCAGCAGGCTCCATCGCTACACAAATGCAAAAAAAAAGTGATCCTAAGAACCTGCATTGTGGTGTCCCTGCAGTCTCAATTGCTTTGCTGGTAACCTTCAGTGAAAGGGGATTATTATATCATTTATTAAAAAGTAATTACAACCACAACTAGAGATGGCCATTGATGATTCAATATAATTGATTGTCTATGACCAATGTTACATTTTGTTTACAATCAATGGGTGAAAAACACATGGTTTCCTACAATCATTGATAAAGAATATTTGAACATTTTTTTATCCTTTAAAGTACATGACACAGAGCTTAGCCCCGCCCCCAGGCTGTTTTGCCTACAGCCATGTGTATTCTAAAGCAGAGATGACAATTGGTGGTTGAAGTTATTGACAGTTCTTTTGCAGAAACAATTTTGAGGTTATCAATGGATAACCCACTGATGGCCATCCCTAGCCACACCTCTGCAATATTTATTACAGGGAACAATAGGCATTTATAAGACAAACAATTTTAGATTCAGTTTTGAATAAAGTTTATCATATTATTTCAAATAAACCTCTTGTGCTATTCACTTGAGTGAAAGAGAGACCTTTACAGCAGTGACTCCTACCTATGTGGAGTAGGGTGGCTGCCATGGGAGTAGATGAGCCTGTCGGAGAAGGTTCCACCAGAGAAGAAGAGCATTTGCTGGTATCACTGGCTGCGTTCCAGTAACTGCATACTAAAGTTGAGAGGCGCTGGTACTGTTGCATGCACACAAGCAGAGGCTTCATTGCATCAGCTGCAGCCCATAGAAGCCAGTTTGGGATGACAATAAGCCACCAGAGGGTGGCTTCGTAAAGGAAACCAGCTCACTGCTACTTGCAGTCCAGACTGCCAGTCCCAGAGGGAGAAAACACCTCCCAATGGGACTGCCATAATGGCAATAGATAGAAAGGCAAGGCCAGTCACAGTAAAGCCAGTGTGGTCTCACAGCTAAACCACATGCAAATATTACTTGAAACATAATTCTAGATACATGGTGGTATTCAATGCTGCCAGTGAAGGGGTTTGTGCTAATGTATTTATATCCTTCTGGAGATATGGCCTCCAGAACTGAAGACAGTACTCTAGATGAGGTTGTACCAATGACCTATACAGTGGCCTTATTACTTCTTCATTTCTACTGCTGATACCTTTCCCTATGCAACCAAGCATCTGACTTGCCTTCTTCATTGCTTTGTTACATTGCCTACCTGCCTTTAAGTTCCATGAAATAGTGATTATACTTCCTATAAAAGCATATAAAGGATTCTAAATGATTTCTATATTTAGTTTGAACACCATTGAATTTAAGAATTGTATATTTTGTGGAAGACAAGAAAAACTGTAAAACAAATATTTTCCCCTTATTATTTAATATAATACAAATGTAACTACATGCTAAATAACAGGAACTATAACAGGAAAATAAACCTGACAATGTAAAACAGAAAAACTGTTATCTCTGAAAGGGAAATATAGAAGCCATTGTTATCAAAATCTAAAATGCATATTATAGACCGATATTGATGTTTTTGTCACACTTTTCAAGGTCAGATACAAATTATAAAACCGCTGTCAGAATTAAGTGAGAATAGAGTCAAAACGAAACAAGGTGGTGTTATAACCATCTAATTTCTTGTAACGTTACCCGCTATTGCCTATTTCTATGTTTTTTAAGATAATATGAATTCTGACATTAATGGTTTCTAAATCATTAGCTGGCATATGACCAATCCAAAGACATAAAACATTAACAACCAAATGGGACACTGATTCCTTGGGGTTTAGAACTGTTGTCTATTACGAATAGCTAGCACCATAGACCTGAGCTGATATCTAGTGAATTAAATGGATCTAGTCTAATAATATCTGAAGTCTGTTGAATAAATTATGAAAGTGATGTCACTGACACTGTAGGATGATATAACCTTCATTTGTAAACAGAAAAACTTAGCTCTAGGAGGCTCCTATGCATTTTGTCACATAATTAAGAGTCTTCCTTTACTAGCTGGACTAATATCCCTAGTACTGAAATACTACAGATCGCAGTAGATTAACCTGCAGCCAATTGTAATATCAGAACTTGTACACCAGCCCGAATTTGTAGGGCAACACTCTGCTTTCTGTACAAGTAATTGTTTTCATTTGTTGTATTTATTAAAGTGTATATTTTGTTTATATAATGGATATAAATGAATTATTATTATTTATTGGTATTATTATTATTATTATTATTATTATTATTATAACATGAGATAATGTGGAGTCATAAACTGGGTGCACAGTAATAGATATACAGTATCTGCAGATCAATCGATTAATCTATATCAGCGTGTTCTCCATACAAGCTGCCCAATCTGTCAGAAATTACCTCCCCAATGGGCGGTGCTTTTGCATGTGCCCGCCCACTAAGCTGTCAATCGCCGACGGCTACCGGCGCAGCTATTATATACCTATATATCTGTGAACGTCGCTGTACACAGATATACCGCTCGTACACAATGGCCAATAGTGCATCGATCTATCGGCCAGTGTGTATGCACCATTACTCTATCTGAGTTGCCAAAACTCCGAAATCCGGTTGATTAAGCCCAGGTGACTAAATTAGTACCTAATTTAATTTGATTTAACCATCTGGCATTAAGCATGGATAGCCTTAAAATCTGGACATTAATGGCAGAGTTTAGGAAACTCTGCTGTAGATGTTGGAATGCTACAGCAACAGAACAGATGAAGTTCTTGTTCAGTTCAAACTAGGATGGCATCAAATTAAAACCAAGCCTGTTTGTGAGACCTAGTCTTCTGTAAGTTTATGGAATTGAGGAAAAGGGAATCAGATTGCATGTAATAGGAGCAGTGACATGAGGTGGACATGGGAATGGAAGTGTCATGCTGGTTATACATAGAAGAGAACCACTTAATGAGGTAGATATTAAGAACACACCATGACTAGCAAAGCTGCATAGTTGATCGGTTTCTAAAAGGTAGAATCAGGAGTGATGAAGTTGCACTTTTCAAACATGCAAAGAAAGAAAAGCCTTTGGAGCACAATTGTGAATGAAAAATGAACTTCAGAAAGACATGAAGACAATTTCAGTCTCTGCACGACATTTAAGTGTAGGCTGGGATGTTAGAGATGATCTGGAAGAGACCCAAATTGATTATCATGTGCATTCTAAGGTGGAGTATCTGGAGATTAGCAGGCAGTATACCTTATTGTCAGATACCATTAGTACTATTGATATTGTAGTTACAGCAGCCATGGGTGGTCCTCTGGCACTGTAGGAGCAGCTCTCTCAAGTTAAATCCTTTAGGGTACACAGGACGCCAGAAATGATGTCTTAAGCTGTGTATACATGATGCAATATCGCTGGCAATATGGTCGCTAAGCGACCATATTGGCAGTGATTTGTTTGTGCTGTTGCGATATTAAATCACTGGGTGTGCACTCCCGTGTTCAGCCCCCTAATGGTCACTGGTCGCAGGAGCATGCTCCTGCAACCAGCTGTTTCCCTTGCGGCTCCCCCGGCACTGCCTGCAGAGTCTCCTTTTCATCAGCAACCATCTCTGGTCGCTGATGAAAACGGGACACTGAGCAATATATTGCACCATGTGTACACAGCTTTACAGTAGAGCTCTAAGAATTGTGTTACAGATACTTTTGCTTGTAATTACCTCATACTGAAAAGGGAGAATGTTGTTTTTGGATTGGCACAGCCTTAATTACAAGCGTATACAATATTATATGCCATTGTAGACCCCTCACCTTCTACCCTTCACCTATGAGTGCCTGTGTTTCACAAAGCTTTGAGTCTGTAAATCCACTACCATTACCATCCTCCCTTCCCCTTCACACTACTTGTTTTTTTTTACTGTGAAAGCGCCACTCTCTTGTATGTTTCTTCCAATAAAGCATTGGACCTTCCTTACCAACTTTACACCAAATGAACTTTAGCCCTTATTCAGATCTGAATGCAGCACAAATTTGTTTGGAAAATGGGCAAAACCATGTGCACTGCAGGTGGGGCAGATGTAACATGTGCAAAGAGAGTTAAATTTGGGTGGGGTGTGTTGAAACTAAAATCTAATTTGCAGTGTCAAAATAATGCAGCCAGTATTTACCCTGCACAGAAACAAATTAACTCACACAAATCAGGTTAAAGTGCACTGCATCCCCATGCTGCCATGCTTCAGGCACACTAATTTATTCTCCAACCTAGTGGATGGTAGGGCATGAAATACCGCCTGTCAGCACATGTCGGCTGAAAAAACAGTCAAAAACCCCATGTTGACTTTTTGACTGTCAACCTAGACCATGTTGACCTAATGATTGTGTCAACCTAATGACCTGTTGACCTAGACCCATGTCGACCTTGACCATGTCGACCTTTCCCCCTGCTGACCTAATGGTGTTGACCCAATGCTTGTAGACCAACTTGTTGTAGACCAAATGACCGTATCCCCACTCCACACAGGGGGCGCCACTGTAATTCATAGGGAGGGCACCTGCTTCATACCTTGCTTGTGGAACTTTGGTTCAGTGTGCAGGCACCATCTTCCCAAAGATATCACTGGGAAGATGGCATTGGCCTTAAGTATATGTATACTCAGGAGGTGAGAGCAGTGAATCAGAATCAGCATTATTGACCAGATATACTTACGTACTGTATACTAGGAATTTGGTTTGGATTGCTGTGCAACAGCTAGAGTGGGAACATGTAAAAAACAGTCACAGTACAGATGTATATAACACGTACAGATATGCACTAGATGTATCCTGATGAGGGACATGGACATTAGGAACATACATTTACTGAGCTACGCAGCACCCAGGCAGCCATTCAGTGGCGCCACTTGGTGATTGCACCAGCCAGGTAGGTAGACAGTAAAAACAGTACAGATATAAGACACATGCAGATATGCACTAGACGTATCCTGATGGGGGACACGGACATGGGGAACATATATTACTGATCTGTACAGCACCCAGGCAGCCATTCAGCAGCAACACTTGGTGATTGCAACAGCCAGATAGGTAGACACAAACACAGTACAGATATAGAATACAACAGGGGGGACACAGGGTACATATATTGCTAGTGGCACAGATCCTAGGCAGCCATCACCGGTGCCATCTTTACGTTGCTGCTCACAGGGCAGCAGTGGAGGGGCTCAGCAGGCCAGCAATGGGTGGTGGTGGCAGGGGGGGGGGAGAGTCTGTGGGGCCAGGGGCCGGAGTTGGACCCTCTCTGGGCTGCCCCTGAAAGTATAGTGGTGCCTCCTCCCTTGGAGGCCGCTGCTGGGTTCGACGGAGCATCAGTGGTGGCAGACAGGCCTGCAGGCCAGAGGACCGTGTGTGCTGCGGCCGGGGGATCTTGCATTGCCGGGGGCCCAAGCTGATGCCCGTGTGTGTTGCAGCAGCTGGGTGATGCGGCCGGGGGATCCTGCTCGAGGCCGTGGTGGTCTCCATCTCTGCCTCCCTCCTCTCCCCTATTCAAGGCTCCCTCCACTCCCATCTGCAAGGCTCCTCTTCTCCAGGGGCCGGGGATGAAAAATCTTTGCGGCAGCCAGAGGAGCAGATGGTGGCCCGATGCCTCCAAGCAGCATCCGACAGATGTCCTAGTAATCAGTACTTGCTCCCCATGATTGTGGTAGATTAGGTTTACTATGTCTAAGTTGAGAATGTCTAGGTCAATCTCAAAAGGTTGACATGCACAAGGTTGACACTGAAAAAAGGTCAAAATAAGTTTTTCATGTATTCCTCTATCATATTTGCTCACAAACTAAACTATTTTGCTATCAATGTTGACACCTGAGCACGTGAATCCACACTTAGGGCCTTATTCTGGTTGGTGCGGCCGGGCCGTACGCGTACGTCCCGGGATTTTTTATGATCTGCACATGCGTACATTCGCTAATGCGCAGGCGCGAACACTCCACAACGCTTATGGACGGGTCTCTACGTGCGAAAAAACCTGTACGCGAGTGTACGGGCATTGGGGGCGGCATAGGGGCGTGTTGAGGGGAGCGGCCGAAATAATGAGGGAAAATGGGCGTAAACATGGGCGTACACGGGGGTGTGCACCAAAAATGAGCGGTGCTACTACCGCACGATCGACTAAAGCACCGTTCATTTCGGACACAAAATAGGCGGCCGCCAACCGCCATCTCAGACCACCCCTACAGATACCGCATGCCAGCGTGCGCCTGGGTTTGCTAATTTACGCTGATTACTACTCAAACACATACACCTGAATGTAATAACCAATGCTGCAGTCTATTAAGTCCAAACCATGATTTCACTACCTGCAAGCCACACACAGCACTCAAACACATTGGATGCTTATCTTTCTATACTTCTCTACATTTAAAGGTTTGTTTAATTTAAGGTAAGAATCTTTTTAAGACCTGCTTATATATGCTAAGGTAGGTATTTGCTAAACAGTTATACACATTCACTACGTGCTTTCATAGACTTTACACAGTAGCACACTCAATCTACACAAGTCGACATGTGTCAACGTGTTCACTCTAATACAAACATAGGTTTTGTATTTATGATACAATAACATAAACCACATCTAACACCTACAAAGGATGTTTCAGCAATGTTTTAAGCCCATGCCCACTATTTTGCACACAATCTTTGTATAGTACCCAAAATACAGAACTGTACCACTATCTGATCTGCTATGAATTGGATTTGACTACACTCTGGATGTAAGATGCCACCAATCACATTATTGCACTCACATCTCTCTAACAAAGGATTCCTACATCTGCTTATGACACTGTAAAATCATATATATTTAAAAACTTATACATGTTTGTTCACAAGCAATTTTCTCATGTTTGGCCGATTCACACATCTTTTTTTAGGGAGGACACATATGCATTCCTACACAAATGTACCTTTTGACCCTTGTTTGTCTGCCTCACCCACTCCATGAGGAAAGCATTGTTCTGGACCTGCTTTTACCTACTACTGTAGGAGCTACCTCACCTGCACACAAACTGCTTTCTCACCTATTAAGTTGCTCTGCACATGTGTTGACACAAACTAATTAGCAGGGAAAAGTTGGATAGGAACATGGGAATGGCCATGGAGAGGGTTACACATGGGAAACTTCTACCACACTTCAACAAATGTTCAAAAATACCCTGGTCAGTAAGTACACATAAATCTAGTATTTGTTTCACACAAGAAATTACACATACAACAATTTTGTTTTAATTGGTAAAATAAATTTATTTGCTGTTCAGCATCACAGCTTATTTGACACTTTCATGTCATAAATCAAATAAACAAATAAAATAGACACAAAAATAAAAAAACAGCCAGAACAAGAGGTTGCATATCTCCAAACATGTGTTACCCTGCAAATGCAATGGTGAAAGAAATGGGGACACCAGAATACGTACTGCAACAACCAGGGTGAATACTAAGCAAGATACACACCACCAAAAATGTATCCTGCATTTGTAGAGGTCAAAATAAGAACTTAATGCCCATGGCACGAAAATGGATCGATGGCCAACTCAGGAAGTGGATGTCCAGTGCAATTTAAACATTTGGGGTCCAACCACAGAGGAAGTGAACCAGGTCTCATTATTTGGGCCCTTTTTTCCCCCTTTTAGATGGGGAATTGGGGACAGGGGCCTTTGGGTCAGATGGCTTGCGGCGTCTTCCCCTAGTGGACACAGGAGGGTCAGCAGAGGTGGAAGGTTGGGGAGCAGCTTGGGGTGGGCCAGCAGATGGGGGATTGTCCCTTAGGGACCTGGCGGTGCTCAGCAGCTCCGCAAGAATGTCTTTCTGGCAGCTGAGGTGTTGGCCAATGCTTTGCATGCCAGCCGCCAGAGTGTCATTCATGCGGTTGAAGGCCTAACACTGCTGCCTGTTTGTGGCCTTCCAATCCTCCAAAAATTCCCCAATCTGCTGCTGACGGAGCGCAGCATCCACCCCTTGCTGCTTGATCCTCTCAAGCATCACCATCACGCTCTCATCCCATGTCTCCTGTGGCTGGGGCTGGGGGTGTCTTCTTGGTGGAGGCTGGACCACTTGCTCCACCTGTGGCTCTGCAGAGGAAGATGCTGCCGGTTCATCCTGGGTTTCTGCTTCTGCTAGGATAATAATTGAAAACAATGTCACCATCACATACGCACTAAAAAATATCTTTCAAAATACAATGCATTACTGTGACTTACCATCAAAAGCAGCATCAAAGACCTCCGCCGGGAGCTCACTGTCCATATTGGAGATCCCCCTGACCTCGGCCACATCAATGACGTCCAAGGCGTCCTGCTCCAGGGGGGTATACTCCAAATTATCGGGCATAGGACCTCTCCCGGTGGACATGCTGTGGTTGTACCGGTCAGTCATCTTCCTCTTCAGTGTCGTTTTGAAGTCTGTCCACCTACAAGTTTAAAAATACAAATATCACCATGAGATATGTGCACCACTGTGCTAGTGAACATCATGACTACGTGACATTTCCTAGTGTGGGTGATCTTATGTTTTTTAGCCATATGTGTCCCACACACACATTAATGTCTCCATTAGGAGGCATTTCAGTGTCTCATCTCATTCATTAGGCCACTAAATGCACATACATAGATCACTATGCAGAAATGACATCATCCATGGCCAAATTAGGCACCTCCACCTGTTGTGAAACTACACATTTCACCATAGCTTGACAGTGTGGTTATTATGGAGTCATTTAACTATGGGATGGCATACTGGGATGTGTAGTTTCTCACCAGCTACATGTGCACAGTTTGCTCATTCTTGTTTCAGTTGCATCATATGGAACATGGAAAGGTGCCCATACACGTTACAATTATTGTATACAATATTGCATCTCATAGCATATCGTTTTGCGATGAGATCAGATGAGATGAGATCTAGTACAAAAAGTATGTGCTGCACATACTTTTTGTACTCATCGCTAAACCGATATGCTATGAGATGCGATATTGTATACAATATTGTATACAATAATTGTAACGTGTATGGGCACCTTTACAACAACTCTTTCCAAAACACACTTTCTCTTGTCCCATCACATACTTCACATACTTCACATGAGCAGAACTGTGCCCATAACCTCACATCACACCAATGGTGCATGTTTCATATATCAATGTGGGTTATTAGACATGGTTGTGTTCACATGTGACATTGAAGTGTAGCACTATCTACAAACACACCTTTCTATTATTCTCAAAACATACATGTAACATATGTACACACATATGACATTATCAGGGGGACAAACACACTTGCCTTTTCTTCACCGCTAGCCAATCTCTGACCACTGGTGACACCTGGTTCACTTCCTCTGTGATCTTGTCCCAAAGGTTTCTCCTTGCACTGGCACCCGGCTTCCTGGTTGGCAATTCTATCCATTCGCGTGCTCTGGGCACTAAAATTCTTAATTCTGCCTCTACAAATGCAGGGTTTCTCTTTTTGGTGGTGGTATCCTGCTCAGTCCTCACCCTAGATGTTGCAGCTCGTTTTCTGGTGGCCCCAGTTCTCTCAACATGCACCTGCTGGGTCACACCTGTTTGGAGAGATGCAACCTCTTGTTCTGGCTGGTTGCTTGGCCCTTGTGGAGCTGGTGGAGGTTGAACAGGGCCTGTTAGTGAGGGGCCCGCTTGGTCTTGCAGGCTACTTCTCTCTTGAGCCCTCCTTCTCCGCTCCTGTTCCCTCTTCTGTAAAGCTTCAAGCAGGGATTCTGCTTGTGCTCTCTGTAGAGCGTCCTCAGCTGCGGAATCGTCTGAGTTAGACATGTTTGCAGCAATTCTGGCCTGCATCTGACTGAATATTTATATGTTAATCTCCCGCCATGAACAAGGGGGCGTATATATTTCCCCGCAATGTAGTTGCTAATTTACGCCGATATTTCTCGCCGATAATTGCCGCTTAAATTACGCAGGTCTCCACGCACCTGATCAATCACCTGTATATGCACATACACAGGTTGTGGAGCATTGTGTGCTACATCGTGAAATGTGTGCACCTGTCATTCCAATGATGAGTGTTGTCAGCTGGTATCTGTTGGAGTTCGTGTATGCTTTGTGAGTCACATTTCAAAACATCACGTTATAATGCTTTCCTTACATATGTAATGAGTATGAAATTGTCATACACCAACATGTTGCATTGTGCCCCTTTTAGCAGCGTATTTATTAGTAGACGGTTGCGTGTATTCTTTTCCGCACACTGTATATACAGTACGTCTCTCCATGGAAATCGGTGTATTGTGCCCCTTTTAGCAGCGTATTTATTAGTAGATGGTTGCGTGTATTCTTTTACGCACACTGTATATACAGTTCCTCTCTATACATTGAATGCATGCTGTTGGTTATGGTGTGTGTATATCGGAACGGTCCGCGTAAGTTTCTATTCGCATCCAGTTTGTTAATGTAAGAAGGATTAATAAAGTTAATACCAAACAAACAATTTTTTACACCAATCAGCAAGCACCAAAAGTGATATATGTACCTGCAATTATTAACTGCGCCATTGCCACTATGACTTCAACCAGGGCTAGGGCGTTTTCGACACAGGAGCTGTTGGCCTTGGTTGAGGTCATGGACCATCACCTGGGGCCCAGGGGCCCATATGTGTCCAACATGGACAAGCGGCGGGCGTATACTGCTGCCCGCCGCCTAATATACACCCGGACCGGCGTCCGCAGAAGCCTGGGCCAAGTTGAGCGGCGCTGGTCTGACCTGCGCCGGCGGCAGCCAGTGTTGCTTTGTACACTTCGCCGCCATATTGCCCGATGTAAGTTTTTATGACTAGTATGTCTGCGTTTTTTTGCAAATGATTTCTGTACTTTTTATAAATATGTTCCTGAGTATGTGGGTGTATATGGGTGTATATGGGGTGTATAGGGGGTGTATAGGGGGTGTATATGGGGTGTATATGGGGTGTATATGGGTGTATAGGGGGTGTATAGGGGGTGTATAGGGGGTGTATAGGGGGTGTATAGGGGGTGTATAGGGGGTGTATAGAGGGTGTATATGGGTGTATAGGGGGTGTATAGGGGGTGTATATGGGGTGTATATGGGGTGTATATGGGTGTATAGGGGGTGTATAGGGGGTGTATAGGGGGTGGATATGGGTGTATAGGGGGTGTATAGGGGGTGTATATGGGGTGTATATGGGTGTATAGGGGGTGTATAGGGGGTGTATAGGGGGTGTATATGGGGTGTATATGGGGTGTATATGGGTGTATAGGGGGTGTATAGGGGGTGTATAAGGGGTGTATAGGGGGTGTATAGGGGGTGTATAGGGGGGGGTTTAAGTAGTTGCTCAGTTTTTGGGTGTAGCATATCAATTAGTTTGCATGATAAATGTCTGAAATATAACAGCAATGATAATTTGGAAGGTTATGAGCATGACTAATGTGAATTTTTCTTTCCCCCTTTTTTATGAAACCCAATCTTCGATTTCTATGCCATCAACATGAACATTTCAGCACGGGCAAGAGCCCGCATAGAAGCCCGGGAGCAGGCAGCCCGGGACCAGGCAGCCCAGGAGCAGGCAGCCCAGGAGCAGCCAGACGAGGAGGAGGAAGAGGAGGAGGAAGAGGAGGAGGAAGAGGAGGAGGAAGAGGAGGAGACAATGGGTCAAGCTGGGGCCCACCAAATTTCCCCATCCCCTTCCACCAGCCACTCCCCAACCCCCACCCCCTCCCCAACCCCCACCCCCTCCCCCACCCCCACCCCCTCCCCAACCCCCACCCACACCCCTTCCCCAACCCCCACCCCCACCCCCTCCCCAACCCCCACCCCCACCCCCTCCCCAACCCCCACCCACACCCCTACCCCCACCCACACCCCTACCCCCACCCCCTCCCCAACCCCCACCCCCTCCCCTATCCCCACCCCCTCCCCAACCCCCACCCACACCCCTACCCCCACCCCATTTCCAACCCCCCTACACCTCTCCACCACCCACCCCCAAACCTCTCCAATCCCCACTCACACCCACTACCAGTATCCCAAGTCCTATCCCATCCCCCTTGCTCCTGACCCCCCCCAACCACCGCACACCCAACCAGCGGCGAGCAGGATGGCTCAACTAGCCGTAAGTAAATAATGTGTCTAATGTTTACCTACACATTTCTACACATAAACAATCACAACAACCACATATGTGTATCCAACATCAACATTAGTTGCAACATATCACTGCAGGGCGACCATGAGGTGTGGCCTGTCCTTCTCCAGGAACAAGGGTCCCCTTGGTGGTTTTTTGGAGTGTGGCCATGCCTCACCCCTTGAATAATTGACATAACAGTACATCCAATGAGATATCCGACATTAGTGGTGTTGTAGTTATGTGGGTCCAGGTGTTGGGTAACTCCAGTTCCCAGCATGATGTGCAACATAAATTTATAGATTGTTTTGTTAATAGTGTGTGAGGCCATGCGGATGCATGCTTTACAAACATAGCTTTAGGCCTATAATTTGTACAGCAATGTCCTAAATTTAAAATAGTAAGGAGTTCTTAAGCCGCAACAATGTCATAACCCTTAAATAGCACAGCCTAATTGTGAGGTTAGAGGAGAGTTCCCCAAAACCAAACTACCAATTGGGATACAGCATACATTCATCCAAGAAGGAGTAATTTAATTAATGTTATTTACTATGTACAGTATGTGTGTGTTAACATATTATTTTTTAGTACTGTGTTTACAGCAGACCCATCTTCAATGTAGTTTAAAAATGTATGTGGCCTTCACACATAACTCACAACTTTTTATTATGTACAAATACAACAAACATTTGTGTATGTTATATATTAATTTTTTTTTTTTTATCCCTTCACTACAGACACTGAACAGCACCAGGAAGAGGTGGCAAGGATCATGAGGGAAATATTCCTGACCCTCCTATATTTATATATTCTTTTTGGCCAACTGGAGGCCCTCATTTAATTTATTTTTATCCCCCCCCCCCCTTATTATGTTTGTTCAAAATAAAAGTTTATATTCTGTTAGAAATTGCCTGTGTTTTTAATAATAAATATGTTAGAGGGCTTGTAAGGGTAGGTACATACAGATGTGTAATGTAAGTTATATTTGTAATTTGAGGTGAGGGGTAATGATTGATGTGTGAATGTGTGTGTTTTTGAGTAAAATAACACATAGTGAAAATGCATGAATGTTTAATGTTGTTCGATTAAAACATCACACATAACATCAGGGTAGGTATACATGTTACACATTTTGGACTAACTAATTATGGACATAATTTAGTACATATACAGAAACACCAACATAACTTGATTTAAAAGTAACAGCAATATGGGGACACATAGATAGTGATTAAAATGCCACATTAGAACATAACAAATATACATGTAATGAGGGTTAAAATGTTGTTTTATTAGGGTCTTTATTAAGGTAGACAATTGAGTTAATAGAAAACAATAATTGAATAACAAATAGAATAATTAATTGTCAGAATTCTAGTTGAAAGGCAAGATTTGCAGGTCCATATATGTGAAGGGTATGCCAGCGTACACGGACGTACGCTCACTCTCACGAGCGGTGACATAAGCTGAGTTTTCCATTGAAAACAATAGCGACCCGTCCGTGCAAGCTGGCGTACGCTCAGATTTCCGCAAGAAGTCGGCGGGAAGACGGACGAGAGACGTCCGTAAACGGTGGCGTACGCTCAGTTGTACGCCAGTTGTCGGAGTGTAAGGGCTGGCCCGTCCGTGTACGTTGGCGTACGCTCAATTGTATGCCACTCCCCTTTGACGTTGTTTCTGGCCGTACGTATGCGGCTGACTTGTGGGTGGACTTAACCCCAACGGCCGCGTACGGAGAGCGTACGTTAATAGCGAACGTACGCACGTTTGGCCGCTCCGATCAGAATAACCTCCTTAGTGTACTAACTTCCTCCGCCATGCTTTTGGCCAATGGAAGTTCATGTGGATAAAAAGTTTGAAAAAGTAAAAAAAAATGTAAACAAAATCAACCTTTTCATGTGTCAATCATAGACACATAGGGTGACTCTCTATGGGATGAGATTTGTGTTTTTTGGCGATTATTAGTAAAAAAAATGGCAACATCGCATTTTTTCTTGAAATCGCATATTTAATAGGATGCGCTAAGGGCCGGATATCGCATATTCTGTGCGATAACTCATGCGTACTGAAAGCGTTGAAAAAAATCGCACTTTTATCGCATCCAGATGTTTTCGTACAGAAAAGTATACAAATCGCTTATTTAATGGGATGCGTTTTCGGAAATCGCACTTTTAAGGTGTCTAATAATCACACTTTTTTTTAAGACCGGGTTCTGTTGGGCGATTTGGCCCAGAACTCACTTTAGTCAAGTGCACAAATGGTTAATTTCAACACAGGTGGCCTCAATTTCACTCAGAAACACCCCATACATATACCCCAACATCATTAAGGACACCTGTGAGGGTTTGAGACATGGAGATTTTGCAGAGTGGTTTGGAGTTGCTGATTTGTGATGTGGCCCATTTGGAGGAGCTGCGCAGGAGGGAGGAAGCTGCGCACCAGATTCAGGTACCCCCCTGACTACTGCGTACCCCACGTATGTATCGTGCTAGGCTGTACCTGGACTCTCTCTCAGATCAACAGGTTGTGGGGATGTTTAGGCTGAACCGCAATTGTTGGACTTATATGAGCAGGCGAGAGATGATTTGGACCCTTTCCGGGGGGGGGGGGGGCAACTATGCAGTGTCTGGGCTGCAGAAATTAATGTGTACCCTCTACTATTTGGCCACAGGCTCCACTCAGTCTGTGACCTCATGGTCCTTGGGGGTATCACAAGCCACTTTCTCTAGGCCTTTTACTCACTCACAGTGTTACTTGCTTTAAAGAAGTTGTGGCGGACATACATCAGATTCCCATGTTCTGAGTTGGAGTGGCAGGACCACAAGGTGGCTTTCTATAGACTCTCAGCATTCCCTCACGTGCTGGGAGCTATAGACTGCACACACATTTGGATTAGGGCACCGCACGTGCGGGGATACGTCTATGTCAATCGGCGTGGGCGGCACTCTTTGAACGTGCAGGTGGTATGTGATGCTCATCTCAAAATCCTAAGTGTAGTTGCAGCCTTTCCTGGGAACTGCCATGATGCCTATATTCTGAGGCACTCAGCCCTCTGGAACCGATTCAACCAACAACAAATGCCAGAGGGCTGGCTACTTGGTAAGTACATTTTTACATATTACCCTCTCTGTCCTTATTTGTACCTACTCAAGTGTGTGTGTTTCCAGTTTCACAAGCATATTGCTCTTGTCCCAGTGACTCCTGTTTGCACAATGCACATACCTTACCATATAAGGCAATAACTTCCTATCTTTGTTTTAGGTGACTCAGGATATGGGTGTGTTTCCTGGCTCATGACACCTTTGCGCTCCCCAGAGGGCCCTGCACAGCACCGGTATAATGAATCCCATATTGCAATCCGCAATGTGGTGGAGTGTACGTTTGGAGTATTGGACCGGTCATCGGGTATGCTGCTTTACCACCCAGCGAAAGTAGTGATGATCGTCCAGGCTTGCTGCATGTTACACAACATAGCCCTGTCCCAACGAGCCTATGTGGAGGAGGAACATGCAGCAGTCATGCAGGAAGCCTAACCTACCACACATCGGGTAGTGAGGGGTACGCAGAGGGGGAATCTGGTGCGTACAGAGATCATCAGGCGTTACTTTTCTGGTAAGCACATGTGCCCTGTATTCCAACATGTACCTTTGCTGTAAGTGTACTCACAAACAATAGATTTAGCAATACCATCTGTTTCCACCCACATTTAGCCTAATACACAGAGCCCAACTGATGCAGCTGGTGGTGCTGACCTATCCCTTGCTGTAATCAACCTTATAAGTACATTTGCAACATGTATGAACGAATTTTGCACTAAAACATGGCTCACCTGGTGTTGTGGAACTACACGTCCCAGCATGCCCTGACACACTATAACCATTACAGTCCAAAAAATTAGTGCCAGAGCTTGCTGGAATATGTAGTTCCATAACCTTTGACAGGCAAGGAGTTACACAACACTACTTTTCAGCAATCCCATGCCCATATACCATTACACTATGTCATAATTCACACAACAATTGATTTAAAAATAATACACAGACCAAATGGTATGCGTTTAGACATTTTTACTGCAGTATAGTATGTCATAAACAACCTGCATTTTTGTGACTCAAACAATCGTACTGTCGGGGGATGTAACAAGATCAATTGCATAGCAGGTGCAAATAAACAATGTAAAAAAGAAAGAAATTATTTTTTGGCACCATCAGCCCGCGCAAAACCACCTTTTGAACCTGCGCCCAGGCCACCCCGGGTCCTAATACTCCGAAGGGGTGGGGAAGTGGGTAAGCCACTTACTGGGGTGCTAGATACACTACTAAGTGTAGATGCTGGTGCACCTATGACATTGACCTCCATTTGCTGTATTTGTGCCTGCATACCTATTAAGGCATTGGTCTGCGCAGTACACGATTGGCTAAGTGCAACTATACTTTGCGCAAGGCTGCCAATATGGCTATTCTGTTCCCTTACAGCAGAAGTAAGATCTGCAAAACAGGTGTCAATGCTATTAGCCATGTGCACATGAGTACCTACACCAACCCGTACACTCCTTGAAATTTTTCTTAATTGCAGAAAAGTGTGACGCATGTACCCCTGGATGTTGGCTATTTGCAGGCTTTGGGAGGCCATAAACTCAATTTGTTTCTCCTTGAAATTTAACAAGGAGTTAGCTACTTGTGCAGCATAAGCTGCTGTGTGGGGTGTCTTTGTGGGTGGGGGTGGGTTGGGAGTGTCACGGGAGTCGGATTGGATGGGTTTGTGCGAGTATCAGGAACCACACTGGAGGCGGTAGGCGTAGGGTTAAATCGAGCTGGTTTAATGACAGAGGGTTTCATGAAGGTACATTGATACTTCTCAAAGTACCCATGTTTACTCAATACTTCTTGAGAATGGGGAAAACTTAAATACTTGCAACTTGGAATATTAGGACGAGTCCGGAGGTAAGGAAAGAGGGGATAAATTAATCAGGAGACAGTACCGCTGGGAGTAGGGAGAGACAATAAAGTCCGGAAGATTCGACCAGGGGATGGTGAAGGTAACTGAATACTGTGCAGGCGGAGAATGAGCAGGCTGGATAGGCGAGCTGATGTGGAGAGCACTGTGCCAGAGAATAGGGCTAAAGCCAGGAGCAGGACTGAGTAGCAGGGAGTCAAGCTGCATACAGACAGAAGACTATTTTGCACTGACACCGGACAGCACTTGACAGCCTCTCTAAATCCCTAGGGAGACGCTGCCATTGGCTGACCTGCACAGTGGGAGGAAACAACCCTGCTGGCCCTATTGCAGTTTTGCCCTTAACAAAGATGGCGGCGGCGGCGGCTTCCGCTCGCCGCCGGGTATTGCAGACCGCCCCCGCCGCTGCCGCCCATCTGCCGCCCAGGACCCGGCACCAGGCAGGAGAGCCATCGGCGCGCACGGAGAGGTTAGTAGGAGACCCGCCGTGCGCCGCCAGCGGCTCTCCTGACAGGGAGTCACCCCACTTGGTGGAAGATCACTCTGTGATGACGTCTGTATTTCCTCCTCAGCCGCAAAGGTCTCCACTGGTTCTAGAATGATGTCCATTTCGTCCAGCATCATATCAGAGGATTCTGTTGGTTGTGTTCCTAGTTGTACAGTACCTGTGGATACAGATGAAGAGGTAAGTACTGATGCATATATAGGCCATTCTCTCTTCAGTAATGTTTTTGAAAGGGCTTGAGATGCTGAACGCACATACCTAGGGGTATTATGTACTTACACATGTACCCCGATACTGCATGTAACATTGACATTAATACTAAGTGAGATGGCTAGGTCAGATTACATTCATTTCCGTTGCAATGTAGCAGCAGGAGATGAATGTAGTGTGAGATATTGTTGATGTGATATGGGTGTGTGTACTGTATGTGTAATGGCCTGTTTTTTGTTCATTTACCTGCTTCCACAGATTCTGCTCCAACTGGCCTTCTTTTCTGTGAAGCGTGAGCACTTCGGGACGGACAATCTGTGAAAGGAAAGATGGGCAGCCATTATCTACCTTGCAATGGATAAGCATTTATGCCAAATATGCATTGAAATGACATTACTGGACAAAACTTTCTTTGGTTAAGGACTACATTATTTAGTCCCCACATTATTTGACATATGTTTTACACCTGAAATTTGCTTAACTTATTATTAAACTATTTGACACATTACAACTGGTGCAAAATCTGTGGTATGTAGGCGTGGCAGCTAAACCACCAGTACACCAATGTTTTTGGGCCACATACATGTTAAGCTGCTAGAAAGAATGTTAAAGTGTTGATCAATATCAGCAGTTGTGGAACTACAAGGCCCAGCATTATGACCAATTTGAAAGTAGGAGCAGGCAATTTTTTTTGTCTGACCTTGCTGGGCTATGTAGTTCCACAGCAGCACTTTACTTAGCATAACAATACAAGCGGACATTACAGTTTAAAAACATTGCCATGTATGTTTAAGATTGCATGTGGTCACACTTACCAGCTTTGGGTGGCATCGCCGGCCTATCGGCATCCGCGACGTGGATGCCAGGCAGGACCTCAGGGGGTATGATTCTTTTTAGCTTGACCTCATAGGACGTGTAGCAGACAGTGGTGGGGCTTCCTTGGTGGTCTCCTCCAACTCCATGGCCATTTTACTTTTGAGGTGTCACTTTATGTCGTTGAACCTCTTCTTGACGTTTCTGACCAGGCGCTTGTGGTGACTTACAGTGTTCACCACCTGGGTGATGTCCTTCCACATAGCCCTTTTACACTGTGCAGTGGTCTTGTGGTGACTTTTCCCCAGTAACCGGTCAAACAGGGGTATGATAGCCCGGACAAGCGCAGCATTCTCCTCGTAGGAGAATCTCACATTTCTGCCACTTTTTCTGTGGCCAGCTTCAACCTCCTCCTCCTCCTCAATTTCTACTCAAGCCATGTACCCCTCCTCCTCCATGCCAGTGTCTTCCTCCTCCTCCTCCTCCTCCTCCTCACGTCCATCTTCCTCCACCTCTGACATGTGGCCCTCCATCCCCTGCCAGGATGAGAGCTGCTCCATCTGTACATCAGACCTGTTTATATATATATATATATATATATATATATATATATATATATATATAAAAAAAGAGAGAGAGAGAGAGAGAGGAGAACCTGAAATACATGCATAGGAGAAAGGGTTCTGCAGCAGCCAATCATATTCTTGCAATCATTTTTCCAGTACACTTTAGGAAATTAAAATAATTGTTTGATTTATTGCAGCACTTTTCCCTGTCACTAATTCCATAAATGTCCCTCGCTGCGCTTGTAACTTTGACACGTTACTGAGCGTATACATTGACATTTATAATTGCACCTGCATTGCAAATTCTACCTATATGATTATTATTGGATTTTGACAATTTCTGATTTGGAAATCTACCTTTCAGATTCATATATGGCCAATTTATTCTATTTTTACTTATTATTTCCAATACATTACAAGCATCCTAGTGGTAATGAGAGCTTATTAATTCACCTCAGGCAATATAGGAAAAAGTTATTCCAATAATATTGTACTTGCTAATGGCATCCCTGTATAAAGCTGTGTGAATAATAGATAGGATTACATTATATGAATATATCTATGAATACATCTTTGCTTTGTTAGGCAACATGATTCTCATGGCCAACAAAAGGAACAGCATAGTCTTCTGTTTGGAACTTACTATTGCAGAGAAAAAACCTTTAGATTAAATGTGTTGTAAAAACCACCCATTACATGTTTTGTATTCATTGACACAGTCTAGCTTTTCTGTTGTGTTTTACATTTGTTTGACTAATTATCTTTAAGTAATTGTGTAAAATAAAATCTGGTTGGAGAGCTTTTTTTAATTCCAGATAGCAGTGTCAAAAAACAAGCATTATACTAAATGAGTTCATTTGGACAGTGGATATGCAACTTGTCTCCTGTGTATTTAGCCAGATTTGTGTGTATAACGCTGGGTGGGGGGCGGGATTGACTGTGTAACTCCACACAGCGTTATACACACACACGTGATTGACAGTATGTATTTAGCCAGATTTGTGTGTATAACGCTGGGTGGGGGGCGGGATTGACTGTGTATCTCCGCCCAGCGTTATACACACACATGATTGACAGATGTAGTTAAATATATTACTATATATGGTACTTGTGTATTATCACGGTGCCCATCGCATCGCATGCCACTAATTAAGGTATGCGATGGGACCCGATTTGAGCCTTTCCCCGGGCGTGAGCATACAATTTTAATATTGCATTATAATGGCATGCGATGCGATGCGACGCGATCATGGACGATTTGGGCTTATTCCCATGTTAAATGCCCCCCCCCCAGACCCGAGTTTTAATTGTATACTCACCCTTATGGGTAAGGACTATGTTAAATGCCCCCCCCCCCATTGTTAACGCCACTGACGTGGATAGTGGGGGTATGAAAAGGTCGGAGGACGCGTACCGCCGCCCCTCATGGGCTCGCGCCGCTCGCCACGCTTCGGGTTGGCGCTGATAGTGGGGTAGCGTTAACAATGGGGGGGCATTTAACATAGTCATTACCCATCAGGGTGGGTATACAATTAAAAATCGGGTCGGGGGGGGGGGGGGCATTTAACATAGGAATCAGGCATCTGGGTGCCTGTGCAATTTAAAATCGGGTCCAATCGCGTCGCATCGCATGCGATGACATCACATGCGATGACATGTGATGATGCAATTTTTTGGTTGTACAATGCCCTACGATGGAAAAGGTGGGCCCCATGATACACAAGTACCCTATATACGTCAAGACCAGGGGGTTTATTCTAGTCCATTCTTTCTGACAAAATCCTTCTTAGATGGACAAAACCATGTGCACTGCAGGGGGGCAGATGTAACATGTGCAGAGAGAATTAGATTTGGGTGAGTTATTTTGTTTCTGTGCAGTGAAAATACTGACTGCATGATTTTACACTTCAATATAGATCTCACTTTGAAGAAAAACCCCACCCAAATCTAATTCTCTCTGCACATGTTACATCTGCCCCACCCGCAGTGCACATGGCTTTGTCCATCTAAGAAGGATTTTGTCAGAAAGAATGGACTAGAATAACCCCCCAGGTTACATATGTCTCACAGCATCAGAATCGTCTAACACACATAGTAATCATACACCTTAAGTACCCTAGTGACAGGAAGTGCCCAGCCTGCCGGCCAATTAGTCTATACGCAGGCCAATAATACATGTTCTAGACAGTGTACAAAGTAAGCCAAAAGGTACAAACACACAGTAATACACTACCCCCAATAACGACCTCCTTACCAGAAAAATTACTGACTCCGGGCCGTGTACAATACAGCCACAGCGATGTGCGTTCCATTGCAGATCGCTATTGGGGGCATTGTATTACTGTGGGTTTGTACCTTTTGGCTTACTTTGTACACTGTCTAGAACATGTATTATTGACCTGCGTATAGACTAATTGGCAGGCAGGCTGGGCACTTCCTGTCACTAGGGTACTTAAGGTGTATCCAGTCCTTTCCCGTGATTGTATTTATATATATATATATATATATATATATATATATAAAAAAAAAAAACAAGAAGTGAGATGTGCGCCTCCTAGTGCAATATGTCAACGTTCGTACACTTCCCTCCACCACATAGAGGGAGACTAACAGCACCCCAATAATTCAAGGAGTACCGTTATTGGTGGTAAGCCACCACTGCTTTTTGCACAAATTCAGAAATAAGTATCCACTGTCCACCAGGAAAATTCTTCTCTCAAATACTGGGACCCTTTTTCTCAAGTACACATGTATGGTAAATAAAGAAGGAGACAATAGTGTAATAAAATTTACACCATTTTTTATTCCCAACACAAAAATAATATCTCCGTACAATAAAAAAGTTATTTTCAGCTTATCTGATATAAGATGAAGTCAGTCCATCACCAATACGGCAGAACCAGTCACCTCGACTCGTTTCGTCCTTGCCGTTCCGGCTGGACTTCCTCAGGAGTGTGACTGCTTCACTCCAAAGCCCTGTTTAAATAGGTTATGTTCAACCCATTTCCTGTTCAAAATTCCCGCCATTCGCGGGTACACACTTCCGGGATAAACACGTTTATACTATATGGAACGCATAACCTCATTTCCGAAAGTCCTTGTGGAACGCAAAGGACTTCCGGTTCTTTAGAACATATCAAACTATGAAACTTCAAAAACCCGCTATTATCTATATATGTACCGGCACTCTATGTATGTGCCCACCTGAAACTTAAACAGGCTTACGTGTTTTCAGGCGCGGGTGAGAGTCGTAATACGGCTTCTCACTTCCGCGTCTCTGACACGCAGATTCTTCCGGAGTGCGCGGCTACTTCTCCATGGTAACGCCCGTCACCATGGTTGCACGCGCTCACTCCTGGTGGTTGCCGGATGTCTTTTTTCATTATTACGTTTCTGTCAGTTTGTAAAAAAGAAAAAATTATTTCTTGTCATTATGAATGTTCGAAGAAGCATTCCCCCGGAAAGATTGTATTAATTGAAATATATAAACCGGAAGACCTGTGTACCTTAAAGGACAGTCCGGGTGATCGGAGGTGTAATAAGACATCCGGCAACCACCAGGAGTGAGCGCGTGCAACCATGGTGACGGGCGTTACCATGGAGAAGTAGCTGCGCACTCCGGAAGAATCTGCGTGTCAGAGACGCGGAAGTGAGAAGCCGTATTACGACTCTCACCCGCGCCTGAAAACACGTAAGCCTGTTTTAGTTTCAGGTGGGCACATACATAGAGTGCGATAGCGGGTTTTTGAAGTTTCATAGTTTGATATGTTCTAAAGAACCGGAAGTCCTTTGCGTTCCACTGGGACTTCCGGAAATGAGGTTATGCGTTCCATATAGTATAAACGTGTTTATCCCGGAAGTGTGTACCCGCGAATGGCGGGAATTTTGAACAGGAAATGGGTTGAACATAAACTATTTAAACAGGGCTTTGGAGTGAAGCAGTCACACTCCTGAGGAAGTCCAGCCGGAAGGGCAAGGACGAAACGCGTCGAGGTGACTGGTTCTGCCGTATTGGTGATGGACTGACTTCATCTTATATCAGATAAGCTGAAAATAACTTTTTTATTGTACGGAGATATTATTTTTGTGTTGGGAATAAAAAATGGTGTAAATTTTATTACACTATTGTCTCCTTCTTTATTTCCCATACATGTGTACTTGAGAAAAAGGGTCCCAGTATTTGAGAGAAGAATTTTCCTGGTGGACAGTGGATACTTATTTCTGAATTTGTGCAAAAAGCAGTGGTGGATTACCACCAATAACGGTACTCCTTGAATTATTGGGGTGCTGTTAGTCTCCCTCTATGTGGTGGAGGGAAGTGTACGAACGTTGACATATTGCACTAGGAGGCGCACATCTCACTTCTTGTTTTTTAGATTGCTATTGAAAGGGGTTTCACGAACAGAAACCCATTGGAGGAGTGCTGCCGCCCTGAAACGGAGGGAGAGTGCATAAAAAGTACAGACAGAGTTGATTTGGATTCAAGGACTCAGTGACATTTATTGAGGGTGGCCGAAGTTTTTTTTGCGCTAGAATACCACTAATAATGTTATATATATATTTATACATACAGTATATATATATATATATATATACTGTATATATTCAATAGTCCAATTCAAGCAAAAGAGGCACTTCAAGACTTAAAAAGTGTGTATTATCAAATAAACATCACAAAAAGGTGCAACAGTAAAACCAAGTTGAGAGAAAACAGGGAGCGCATATCCCCGAAACGTTGGATCATTGAGATGACCATGTTTCAATAAATCTGTTATGATGGCCGCCTGGGCTTTGGATGGTAATACAGGAGGCAGATGGTAATGGCTGGAGGTCAGACGTGAGCCCGTAGCCGGGACCGCCAGTTATGATGGCCACAGCGAGCCCTACTCTGACTCTATTGAGTTCCCCGGGCAGATGACAAACCCCTGCGGGAACTAGTCTTCACCTGTGGCCACCGCGTTCGAAGGAGCGAGTTAGGCCCGCTCCAACCTCAATGCAGCCAGGTCTTAGGAATTGACAAAGGGTGAGTGATCGTCAGGGGTAACTCAAGAGGAAAGTACTAACTAACGGGCTTAACTAAATAATGCCCCTATCTGCCGGCACCTGGCCAAATGACGGGAATGCGACCCAGTCGCAAGCACCAGAGACAGACACGGGCAATCTCCAAACCAGGGGTATAACACAGCGAGTCCCCAAAACAAAACTAGAATAGAACGGGGGAGGCCCTGCCTATTAAGTGCATAGAAAGGGCAAACAGAAAGGAAATTAAGCTAGATAATCTGGTACTACCAGAGGGAGGAAATGGGCTGGGTTCATGACGGGGCACAGTCCAAAAACCCCAAACAAACAAAACAATGGGCTGAACGGCCCAATAACTAAATAAGCTTGGCAGCTCTCCAAAAGATCAAGATGGTAAATGCTAAGCAACGTCCCCGAACTTCCGCCCGGCGGCAGCTGCCGCGCGCGCCTGACGTCACGCAGGCGGCGCCAGTTTTGAATAAGAAGCCGGCGTCTGCTGGGCACAGACGCCGGTTATAGCTTCTCTGTGCTATCTGAAAGCTTTCCCGGTCCCTGCTGGTGTTCCTGTGCCCTGTCCCCGGACTCAGCCTGTCCCAGTTAGGCATCAGTCTCTGGCCTGTGGTCTGTGGTCTGTGTACCTTCACACAGTACTCAGTTCCTGTGCCCGGTCCAGTCTCCCTCTGGATATAACCATCCCGGTTTACTTAAGTGCTCCTGTGGAGCCTGGTTATTTACCAAGATGGTTATTTACCAAGTCTCCAGAGTGCCGCCGCCGCATCCCCTACCTATTGTATTGGGCACCGGAGCAGGCGTCAATAGAAGAGCAGAGTGCTGGACCATTACACAGATCTCTCTGTCTCTCTCTCTCTCTCTCTCTCTCTCTCTCTATATATATATTTTTTTTTTACCCTTTACCTGTATCTAGTCCAATAAAGGAAAACATAACCCTGTGTCATGAAGTAATATTAATTCTATTTAGAACAAGCATATAGTACAATGCCCTAGTTACTGTACACTATCTATAAATACATATTAAGAGACCATAGGTGAGATGTATTCAGTAACATTTACATTATCTTAAAAAATATGGCACCTATAATTACTCTGTCAGAGCTATTTCATGAACAGTCAATTATACCAAGCCTAATCACTGCGCAATACAAAGAGACTACAGCCACTAATAGGTTTGCATATTTGATAATATATATGATATGATTCATTGCAGATGATTCACTCTCTGCTGGTTTTAGCCATCTTGCACATAAAGGGACTCTAGAACAAATAATGAAAGCTACATCTTAATTATGTGACTGTGTTACACATGAAACAAACATTTTGTGCCTATAGACTATTCTGTAATTGGAACTGTTTATCTCCCAAACTCTTTCATCATTTTTAACAAGTGGGTATGCTTCAGGTTAAGGCATAAAAACTGAGGTGCTTTTGGTCATTTGGAAAGATACAAACAGGTACAGTATGTATATATCCACTAATAGATATTCTTAAAATCAGTGTCACCGCAATGGGAATGGCCTATCAGGAAAATACTACCTTACACATTTATGGGGGAAATTTACTAAACTAAATTCGTGAAAAAAAAATATTGTATTTTCATAGTAAAATACGAATTTTTTTGGCGTATTCGTATTTTTGGCATTTTCATATTCGTATTGATGGGACATTCGTATTTGTATTTAAAATACGAATGATTACACCATCGATAGAATACGACAGCAATCACTATTCAAAAGAATGGCGATTCCTAATTTAATAAGCGGCCGTATAAAAAATACGGCCGCTAATTAGCATAAAACAGCCACGAATTGCCGGCCAAATACGCCAGGAAAATACACTTTATAACCTGTCGTATTTGGCAGACGCCTGCATGGATCGGTCAGATCCTTGCAGGCTTCAGTGTAGAAAAAATAGAAAAATAAATAAATTTAAAAAACAGCGTGGGGTCCCCCCCCCCACGGCCGTAACCAGCACCAAGCTGAAAGAGCTGGGGCTGGTAATAAAAAATCAGGAAACCGGCCAAATAGGGGTTCCCCGTTTTTTTTAAAACCAGCCCCAAGCTCCAGGGCCGGGTCTGGTTTCCAAAATATGGGGGAAAAATGAGTAGGTGTCCCCTGTATTTTAAGAACCAGCCCCAGGCCCAACCAGCCAGCAGGGTAATGCCACAGCCGGGGGACACTTATTATATAAGGTCCCACGGCCAAAGCATTAACCCTACCGACCAGTCAGCCTGGCATGGGGTCCTGGGGGAGTGGGGGTCCCCCAATAAAGGGGTTTCCCCCTTCAGGACTTACCTGGCCAGGCTGAAGCCTGGTGCTGTCCCCGGTGACCGTGGGCAGTGGTTAAGATGAAACTATTGGGTTTTGTTGTGAAACTATGAGTCCCAGCAAGCCTGGAACGCATACTGGGACTTGGAGAACCACATGGGCCACATGCGGCCCATTAGTGACTTTTAGTTCCACAGCAAAACCAATAGTTAAATAAAATCACACATAAGTAAAATAAAACTTTAATACATACATAGCCCATACATACTTATACTTACCTAACTTGAGCCCGTAGGTAGCCCTAGGTCTTGGTCCAGCGTCCTGATCCGGTGTCGGAGTCCGGGCCCATGTCGGTGTCCAGGTCTGTGTCGGCATCCTGGTCCGGGATCCGAAGAAATCCACTTACAAGTCTCCTCCGGCGAAGATCTGTCCTCTTCGATCCTGAAGTAGTCCGGGTCTTCAGAAAACAAAAAAACGCGAGTGTCCCAGTACCCTGTCGTGAGAGAGACGCTGAAGGTTCATCTTCAGCGCATCTCCTCCGAAAGATTCTTTTGGTCGCCATTCGGAAATTCGGCTCCTGATTGCCACCAGGCTTCAGCCTGGCCAGGTAAGTCCTAGAGGGGGGGACCCCTTTATTTATTCCCCCAGGACCCCTGGCCAGGCAAACTGGTCGGTAGGGTTAATGCTTTGGCCGCGGGACCTTATATAATAAGTGTCCCCCGGCTGTGGCATTACCCTGCTGGATGGTTGGGCCTGGGGCTGGTTCTTAAAATATGGGGGACCCCTACTCATTTTGTCCCCCGTATTTTGGGAACCAGCCCCGGACCTGGAGCCTGGGGCTGGTTTTAAAAAATCGGGGAACCCCTATTTGGCCGGTTTCCTGATTTTTTTATTACCAGCCCCGGCTCTTTCAGCCTGGTGCTGGTTACGCCGTTTCTTTTATTTATTTATTTTTCTATTTTTTTTTACACATTGCACACATTACACATTATGGTGTGTGGCATAGGGGGAAATTTACTAAGAATATGAATACGATATTTCGTATTCGTATTCTTTATACGAATGAATATGAATGGATACGGCTGTCATATCAGTGAGATCGGTGCAAACTGCCTATACGAATTCGTATTAGCGGCCGTATATATGGCCGCTAATACGAATGAATATGACATCAAAGGTTTACAAAGCAGTCGTATCTTTGTAAATTACCCTCCGGAACACGAATTCGCATATGGCTAAAACAGCCGTATGCATTCGTATTCATTCGTATTAAGAAGACGAATAAGAAATATCGTATTCGTATTCTTAGTAAATTTCCCCCTATGCCACACACATAATGCCCCATATAACATTAAGTACCCCTTACACACTATTAGGTCCCACACAATAGTGACCTTTACACTATATAATGCCACATACAGTAATGCCCCTCACCAGGGCTGTAACTAGGGGGGAATAGAGGGTTGCACCGGCTATGGGGGGGCATAGCCAGTGACAGTAGAATTGATTGTGCACTGTGGCAAACATTCCTCCCGCTAGACATTACAAGTGGATCCCCGGCAGTGTGTGCTCACCTCTCACACAGCCGCACGGAGGTACTAGCACTGAGTCCTGTGCGTGGAGTCCAGGGCCTGCGGAGACAATGCTGACAGTGCTGGCTGGCCATCGAGATGAAGGTCCACAAGCTCCTATATACGGAGGTGGGCTGGGATACTAGGGCAGCTCTGCGGGGCCAGAGTGGTAAACTCCCAGGCCTTACACCTGCACAGAAACTGCACCTTCTCTGAAGAGCACAGCCACACGGCAGTCCCTGACATTCTGTGGAGGCACTAAGGGCACTGTAGTACTGTCCCAGCCTCAAGGACTCCTTATCCGATTCAGTTGCTTACACTATAAATAAAAATCTGACTGATTTACACTATAGATTACAGTACTGGCTGCCAGCTAGTACTTGTAAATCAGCCATCAGTTTTTATTTACAGTGTAAATCAGACATTGGTTTTTAGGGCAAAGTCCATAGTTGTTGTTTTTTTTTTTTTTTCGGGGGGGGGGGGGGGGGGGGGGGGAACCATTATTGCCTTGCCTGGGTTCCTAGGGGAATTACTAGTTTTGGCCCTGCCCTTGCACATTATTGTTCCCCTGACACCATGTTATGCCCCACAGAGTAATGCCCCTGACACCATATTATGCCATACACAGCAATGCTTAGGACACCAGATTATGCCCCACAGTAATGCTCAAATGCTCAGGATACTATATAATATAATACACATCAATACCCCTTGCACTATATTATGCCATACACTATAATGCCCAGAACACTAGATTATGCCCCATACAGTAATGCCCAGGATGTCATATTACTGTATGTCATACACAGTAATGCCCAGAAAACCAGATTATGCCCCAGACAGTAATGACCATGACACCAGATTATGCCCCACAGTATGGCTACCTACTTTTAAAATTCTTGCCCATTGTCAGGGGTTTCTTCATGCCCCAATGCACCTCCCATTTTGCGGTGGTCACTTGAATCACTGCAGCATCTTCCTCGGTGGGTCAGCACTTAAGGGTACTGCTGATTGCACCTTTCCCTGTTAGATAAAATAGGTCCTATTGGTACTATTCCACAATGGTTTGTCTGACCATTAAAGAGTGCATGGCCTGAGTCCAGACTCAATTGATTAACAGGGAAATCTGGGAAACAGGCATTCAACTTTATAACCTGGGCCAAGGTTCCCCTAAACCTCTAGGCCCCAAAGCAAATGGCAGCCCTTGCACCTACTATAGTTACACCCATGCACTGCTGAACCGAGAGACTGCACCCTTCTGTGTGTAACTACATATTGCAATTGTGCCAAAAGCTTGTGCCAATAAATAGTCCTGTCTGATGCAGACAAGATAACTTATATAAAGAACCTGTCCATTTCATTACACGCCTTAATGCACTAGTAACTCTAGTCTCACCACATTATATTGTGATCAATGTCCCTCTGCCACCATTATCTTGTAATTAATGTTGAACAAAAAAGGGGAGAGTGGTGGATGGTCTAAGATTTCTGAGATGATGGTAATTACTTTTCAAAGCTAAAATAAAGTGTTTAGTGAACATTACTGTTAACAGCTTTTAATGTTGACTTGCATTTGTGCGTGTTCTAGCTGTAATTATTTAGGTCAGTATTCTGCCTCATGCATCCAAACCATACCTCCCAACTGTCCCGATATTCGTGGGACCATCCCGTTTTTTTTTAACGGTTCCCTATCCAGCCCGGGCAGTCCTGCAGTGGAGGGAGGCAGTTGGGAGTCACAGAGCGATGGCCATGCTCCTATAGAGGCAAACATGGGGCGTGTCCTCACGGAAGTGAGATCACGCCACAATCACTAGGCCATGCCCCCAAATTCCGGGTGTGCACAGTCCTAAAGTACACATTTCAAATGTTGGGAGGTATGCCCAAGCAGCAATAACCAGTATTAAAAGTACTGATGACTCTCTTACTGTACAAATACCGTGAGGTAGTAGTCCTGCGAGGGGGTGTCCTAAAGAGAGCAATTAGTTGTAATAAATACAATTAAAAATGTAACAAATAGAAAACAAGCTGATTTTAAATACAACATTTATTTCTATCAATCAGCCCATGACAGAGGTCTGAGCACTGCCATGCTTTCCTGTTAACACGCAATATATATTAAAATTTCCTTTGAAAAGGATTTTGACTATTTTAATTTTCCTATGCATTAATAACGTGTTGACAGCATTGTTTGATTTCTGTGCTATCAATGTCATCCTTGTAGCATTTGTTAGCAATGGTTAACACATGCCGTCCTCTGTTTAACAAGTCTCTGATTTGTAATAACTTTCCTTGCCAGGGGAACAGTATCAACAAGAGATTAAGGTGGAAGATCTCAAATTAGTTTCACACACTATCTGAGAACACATTTAGTGAGAGGCTACAAAATGATGAAAAGAGGAAAGGTTGAGATTCTCATTTATTCTTATTACACTATATTGATGAAGTTAAACCTGCCTAATTATGACTAAGGTTAGGAGATTAATTGACTTTACCAAGAGAGATCAAAATGCAGGTTCTCCAGTACCTTGCTAGCACAGAGAGTAATGGCATGGTTCTTTCTCAGTATAAAATAGAGGATATAGCAAGAGCAAAATGTTCCATCTTTAGAATTATAGTTAGAAAATTAATATAAAAAAAGCATAGATTTAACTACAAAGAAATGTATCTTCTGTATCTACTGTATCTTCAAATGATAAATAAAGAGATTTCTTAGTTTGTATTTGTAAAGGTGAAATAGACGAAGCAAATTAAAAGTTATGCAGTAAAGTAAGTAATCTTTTCATGTATTTGACTTAAAGGCTCAATATTTGCCGGCTTAAATAAGTTCCACGGGCCTAACATTTACTTACTGGTGATTGACAAGACAGCTCCTCTTTTATATGGGCTTGGGACAAACACAATTCTAAAATAATCAAATTTTTTTCTGTAATGGCGGATCCATTTTATAGATTCACATTGTAGGAATAAAGATGGGAATAATCTTGTACTTTTGGAAGACATTAGCTGTTAGCATCAACCAGAGCCAGTTCAACATAAAAAAGGTCTCGAAGGTGAAAAAAGATTGTGAGACCTAACATCCGAGAGATTGTAAACTGGTTAACGTTAAATTAATTGCCACATTGTTGTAGTTGAATATAACCTGGACACACACTACAGTATATGATCTACCATCTAATATCTAATATCTCTATCACTGTTAACAACACCATCATCTCCCCTGTTCCCCAACTCCGCTGCCTGGGTGTCACTCTTGACTCCTCTCTCTCCTTTGCACCCCACATCCAAGCCCTGGCCCATTCTTGCCGGTTCCAGTTACGCAACATTGCTCGCATCAGGCCCTTTCTCTCACAGAGTGCAACTAAGCTGATCATCCACTCATTAGTCATCTCACGGCTTGACTACTGTAATGCTCTTCTCACTGGCCTCGCTCAATCCCAACTAGCTCCTCTCCAATCTGTCCTCAATGCTGCAGCCAGGCTTATCTTCCTCTCCCGCCGCTCTAACTCTGCTACTCCCCTTCAACAAAATCTGCACTGGCTTCCATTCCCCTACAGAATCCTCTTCAAACACCTCACACTCACATACAGGGCCATCTCTAATTCCATTGCTCCATATATCTCTAACCTCATCTCCATTCATACACCCTCCCGCCCTCTACGGTCAGCTGACGACTGTCGTCTCTCCTCCACCCTGATCACTGCTTCCCATGCTAGAGTACAGGACTTTGCCCGTGCTGCACCCCTTCAGTGGAACGCACTCCTTTGCTCCATTAGACTCTCCCCGACCTTGCAAAGCTTCAAACGGGCACTGAAAACTCACCTATTCATCAAAGCGTACCCTTCCACTGCATAAACCAGCTGGTTTTCCGACCCCTTGCCTGTTTCCTGTTTACATCCTGCTATCTAACCACCACCCCCTCGCTTGCACCTCTTGTAATCTGTCTGTCTCCCCTTCCTACTAGATTGTAAGCTCCTCCGAGTAGGGCCCTCTTCCCTCCTGTTGTCAAAGCCCACTTCTCTTCACATTTCACTCACAGCTCTCCTTTACTCCAACACTCAGTGACCATCTTCATACTCATCTCCATCATTGGCCTCAAGCCTCTAGTTGTATGTTGATTGGGTCCTCACTACTTACATTTAAGCTGTAATGTGTATTGAACTGTGGTGCTCTTTATTTGTACTGTATTTTTGTTATTTATTCAATGTTATGCCAAGTTTTGTCTCCCTGTATTGTTCCTTTGTACGGCGCTGCGAAACACTTGTGGCGCCTTATAAATAAAATAATAATAATAATAATAATACCATCCAATTTTGTCTCGATGTGGAGCAGACCAATTCATTGTATCCGTCAAAGAGTGCTTACCCCAATCTGTCATTCCCGTTCATTCTTTATTGAAGCATCCCATTGGATGTGCTGCACATGGGATGATTGTATTGTACGGCGGTGTCATGTGGTGAAGCCAACTTTAGTGCCATGACAATAATAATAATAATGAATACTTAACATATGTGAAATGGTATAAATATATCTGTTCTATCATGAAAGGACTTTTATTCCAGTATATACAGTATATGCAATTTATTATATTATTGTTGTGTTGTGTTTAGATTAATGCCCTTGCCCTCTAGCACTGCTGTAGGCTCAGTGATTGATGATGCCCTTTTGGACAGAGCCTAATTATTGGCCTCAACCCTTATTGATCGTACCCAGGTCACATGGTCATTTAAAATAATATAGTATTGTTCTCACAGATTAATTTTATAGCTCCATGGTTCTTAAGAACAGACAGAATGGATAGCGGAGCATATAGGGGCAGAACAGAAGCGGTAATGGTTAGCATTATTGCCCCACAGCACTGAGGACATGGGTTCGATTCTCATCATGGCCCTAACTGTGTATATTCTCCCCAAGCTTGCATGGGTTTCCCACAGGTACTCTGCTTTCCTCCTACAATCCAAAAATATACTGGTAGGTCAATTGGCGCCCAACAAAATTGACTCTAGAATGAATGTGTCTACATGTAAATGTGGTTGGGAATATAGATTGTAAGCTCCACTGGGGAAGAGGCTGAAGTAATTGTTCAAAATATTATCTGTTAAAGTGCTGCAGAATATGTGTGCACTATATACAAAACTGTTAATAAATAAATGAAACTGTGTTCATTCTGTAGACCCTTTTCTAATTCTCAGTAACAATACAGAGCGCATACAACAGAGAATTCTAGTACACAAACCAAATAGCATTCTAGTACTCCATACATAACTCAAAGGGTATGTGTCATTAGGTCGACAGTTAAAAGGTAGATCAATATCGGTCAACTGACAAAAGTCGACATAGGGGTTGGCCTTTTGACTGCCAATCTAGACACTTTCGATCTAATGATCCATACCTAACTCAAGGAACATTCTTTGATCTTTATAAAAAATAAAGAGCATTATAACAATTTGTATAGAATACAAAGAACAATTATGTAGTCATTTAATGCAAACAGCACCATAGAGGAAACTAGTGACATTTATACAATACAGAGAGCATTCTAGATATATCTGTTAAAATAGCATTCTAAGTAACTGTAAACAATACAGATATCACATCAGTGGTTAATATATGACAAGAGTAGAATTGAGTGACTGCTATATATAATTCCGAATGAAAGAAAAGAAATAAACTGAAACAGAAATGCCTTTAAACACTGTAACGGCTGATGGCTCACAGTGCACCACTGTTTCTATCCACGGGTTTGGGTCATTAGGTCAACATGCATTGGGTCAACCACTGGAGTCCGACATCCTTGAAAAAGACCGAAGTAGCGGTCGAAACGCGTCAGACCTCTACCTGGATGCCATTTGGGGAGCCTCTTGCCGGGGCAGGTGCTGCTTTCATGAACGTTTCCGGGACCTTCATTATAAGCGCTTTCTGAGAACTATTTCCAACAAGTTCTCCACTTATTCCGGTAATTGCTCACTTCCTTATGTGGCCTCCTGTTTTTAAAGATCTTCTGCATTGTCATTTTTAAACCCACATTATTGTCACCAATAAATACAGTGTTGCACTATGCATGGTTTCGTTTTGTTTCCATATATGTGATGATGATACATGGAGACAAGTATGGATTGAAAATACACCTTGGTAATTCATTGTGATTTCAAGCATATCTACCTGGAGAAGAGGAGACGCCAATCCCATAAAAGGGGTGTATGGTACCTTTTCTCCTATCTTGAATAAATCCGGTGAAGGTTCTACTATTTCTCCACATACCTACCTGAAGGGTCTACTATTTGCACTATCCAGATACCTGTCTGAATTATCCCTATGGTATCTGAGGCGGAGAAGAGGAATTGCCCCTATCAAAATAGGAATGTTTCATTCCATCATTGATTATAGATTGCAGGAGGGATTTGAACACAATTGATGTGTCTGAGACATATTATTCTTTGTTGCTTGGTTCCATTGTGGTGTGGGGTCACCACTTGTGTTTTTTCCCACCAGCAGATCTATAGCGCTGAGACTAACCCTTTTCACCACTTTTGTATAATCTAGGGCTTATGTTGACATCAGAAATAGGTCGACATAGTTAAGGTTGACAGGGTTGGAAAGTCAAGACATGCATTAGGTCTATAATGGCAAGATCGACAGTCAAAAAGGTTGATATGAATTAAAAAATAAAAATTGTCCTGAATGTCGGCATGGACAACATCAAAGTGTACCGCTGCACCCGCCATGCTTTGGGCACACTATTTTATTCTCCCACCACACTGTAGTAGATGGTAGGGCATGAAATACTGCCTATCGGCACATGTTGGCACAAAAAAAGTGAAAAAAAAATCCTTATGTCTGTCATGACTGTCGACCTTGCCATTGTTGACCTAATGCTTGTGTTGACCATAGCCATGTCAACCTATTTCAGGTGTCGACCTAAGACCTGTCAACCTTCAGTTTACCCAATTCATGTTGACCTAAATAGCATTGACCTAGTGACCATATCCCTGTAACCACAACAACAGTATGATTTACTTAACAATACCTATCCTTATAATGTATGATAACAACATCGACAAAATTGGTCAAATTTGATTGATGAATGAATAAATAAATCAATAAATATGGTGGAGAACCAAATACAGAGAGTATGTAGCTTGAATTCTGTTTCTATGTAAACACGTACATCTATAGTACACGTGCATAGAATAAGATACAGATTTAAAGCAATATGCACATTAATTTATTCTGTATAGGCAAGTGTTGAATTCCCACTTTTGCAAGGATCATGATCCTTGATTGCATTGCAATGACTGATGCGTAGTTAGTTAAGATGTGAGGATGTTTACCCATTATAATTAATGCTTAGCTTTTACAATGCACATTTTTTTTAACTACTTATACATTAAAACATGCCTCATTCATGTGGAACACAGTTGTCTGCACTTGTTTTCCTCCTTTCTGTTCTGCATTAATTAATTCAGGTTATGAAAACATCCATTAACATCAATCAAATTATTATTTCTTTATTGGTTGCTGCAATAAAATTAATAAGTAAGCAAGAGGAACAAGTCTGCTGTATAAATAGTAATATTGGTTATGTTGAAAGATGAGGAAATTGACAAATGTGTATGAAACTATCAGTTGCATATGTTTGGGACTTTATCCTAGGAGAGTATAGTACGGCAGAAGCTAAAAATGTAAGTTTTTCAAACAAGACAAATTGGGCCTGATTCGGTATAAAGGGTCACACAGATGTGACGACCTGACATTTTTGGCTAAGCGACATACTTAAGCATGATTGGTCAGGACACATCGCAGCACACTCACGATGCTGTGGGCTGAGCGATCATGTTGAGCAGGGCTTTGCCTAATATCAGGAAACAGTGACAGCCCCAGTCTTCAGAGGAAATACATACTTCAGGTAATTATGATGTCAAACAACATCAAACCTGCTCAAACAGGCTCTAGCCATTGCTGATTCATTTATAATTTCAAAAGTTTGTCAATTTCCTTCGGTGTTTAAACATTTACATTAGAGATGTGCAGACTCGGATTCCGGAGATCCGTGCCCCCACGGACGTCATCATTCCGAGCCCGGTTCCGAGCAGCGCTCAGAGATTCCCACCTGACTCGGGTCCGTCCGCGTGGTCAGAACGTCATCTCCCGGCGCCGGATTTCGCGAGACTTTAAAAGCGGCTGCTGCGCCCGCCATCTTCACTCCAGTCTAGTAGTGGGTTGGGAGAGGGTGTGTTAGTGCTGCTGCTGGGGCTTAAACTTGAGCTTGACCTTGAACGCAATATTTTTTAATCGCTGGGGCTCTCTCTCAGTGCTACTGTGTAGTCTAACTGTGTACTTGTAGTACTACTGTCTCCTCTGTGCGGTCTACCTCTGGTGTGCTGTGCTGTAATTAATTATTTTATTTGCTGGGGCTGTCTCCCTCAGTGCTGCTGTGTACTCTGTTCTCCTCTCTGCTTAGGAGAACACTCTAACTGTGTACCTGTAGTACTACTGTCTCCTCTGTGCTGGGGCCTACCTCTGGTGCTGTGCTGTGCCTGTAATATTATATATTAATAATTAATTAATTATATTATTTATATAGTCCACTGGTGCTGCCTGCACTGAATCTGCCAGTATTATTTAGTTACTCAGTCCACTGTTGCCACTGGCAGTGCTACTGCCTACCTAGTGTACCTACCTAGTACATACTAGGCTGCTATATCTAATTTAATTAAAAAATAAAACTTGTGCTGTGTGGGACTGTAAAAATAATTCCATGCTGCTGGTGCACTGACGTGTGCCACTGAGTGCCACTGCCAAGCAGTACCTAATATAAAATTAATTATTATATAAATTCTGCTGGTGGTGTGTAATATAATAACTACCTTTTGTGGTGACCACTGGCAGTGCTACTGCCTGCCTGCCTACCTACCTACCTAGCAGTTTATTTTCTCTACCTACTAGGCTGCTATATTATTAATAATTAATTAAATTATATATAGTCCACTGGTGCTGCCTGCCTGCACTGAATACTGTGAATAGAGGTTGCCAGTATTATTTACTCAATCCACTGTGGCCACTGGCAGTGTTACTGCCTAAGTGTACCTACCTAGTAGTACAAGTACATACTAGGCTGCTATATCTAATTTAATAAAAAATAATAATACTTGTGCTGTGTGGGACTGTACAAAATAATTCCATGCTGCTTGTGCACTGACTTGTGCCACTGAGTGCCACTGCCAAGCAGTACCTAATATAAAATTAATTATTATAAATTCTGCTGGTGCACTGCATAAAGCTACTGGTGGTGTGTAATATAATAACTACCTTTTGTGGTGACCACTGGCAGTGCTACTGCCTGCCTGCCTACCTACCTAGTAGTTTATTTTCTCTACCTACTAGGCTGCTATATTATTAATAATTAATTGAATTATATATAGTCCACTGGTGCTGCCTGCCTGCACTGAATACCATGAATAGAGGTTGCCAGTATTATTTACTCAGTCCACTGTTACCACTGGCAGTGCTACTGCCTACCTAGTGTACCTACCTAGTACATACTAGGCTGCTATATCTAATTTAATTAAAAAATAAAGCTTGTGCTGTGTGGGACTGTAAAAATAATTCCATGCTGCTGGTGCACTGACGTGTGCCACTGAGTGCCACTGCCAAGCAGTACCTAATATAAAATTAATTATTATATAAATTCTGCTGGTGGTGTGTAATATAATAACTACCTTTTGTGGTGACCACTGGCAGTGCTACTGCCTGCCTGCCTACCTACCTACCTAGCAGTTTATTTTCTCTACCTACTAGGCTGCTATATTATTAATAATTAATTGAATTATATATAGTCCACTGGTGCTGCCTGCCTGCACTGAATACTGTGAATAGAGGTTGCCAGTATTATTTACTCAATCCACTGTGGCCACTGGCAGTGTTACTGCCTAAGTGTACCTACCTAGTAGTACAAGTACATACTAGGCTGCTATATCTAATTTAATAAAAAATAATAATACTTGTGCTGTGTGGGACTGTACAAAATAATTCCATGCTGCTTGAGCACTGACTTGTGCCACTGAGTGCCACTGCCAAGCAGTACCTAATATAAAATTAATTATTATAAATTCTGCTGGTGCACTGCATAAAGCTACTGGTGGTGTGTAATATAATAACTACCTTTTGTGGTGACCACTGGCAGTGCTACTGCCTGCCTGCCTACCTACCTAGTAGTTTATTTTCTCTACCTACTAGGCTGCTATATTATTAATAATTAATTGAATTATATATAGTCCACTGGTGCTGCCTGCCTGCACTGAATACCATGAATAGAGGTTGCCAGTATTATTTACTCAGTCCACTGTTACCACTGGCAGTGTTACTGCCTAAGTGTACCTACCTAGTAGTACAAGTACATACTAGGCTGCTATATCTAATTTAATAAAAAAAATAATACTTGTGCTGTGTGGGACTGTAAAAAATAATTCCATGCTGCTTGTGCACTGACGTGTGCCACTGAGTGCCACTGCCAAGCAGTACCTAATAATACAATTAATTATTATAAATTCTGCTGGTGCACAATACTAGTATTGCTGACGTATCTACCTGTCTTGTGCCTAGTACTGTCTTATCTACCTGTCTGGTGCTTAGTACTGCCATATCTACCGTCTGGTCTGGGGCTCACTGCCTAATACTGGCATATCTACCTGTCTGGTCTGGGGCTCACTGCCTAATAATGCCGTATCTACCGTCTGGTCTGTGGCTCACTGCCTAATACTGCCGTATCTACCGTCTGGTCTGGGGCTCACTGCCTAATACTGCCGTATCTATCTGTGTGGTCTGGAGCTCACTGCCTAATACTGCCGTATCTACCTGTCTGTTCTGGGGCTCACTGCCTAATACTGCCTCATCTACCTGTCTGATCTGGTGCCCACTGCCTAGTACTGCAGTAACTACCATGTGGTGCCTAGTACTGCCTCATCTACCTGTCTGGTCTGGTGCCCACTGCTGAGAGTCATTCGTATGAGGGACTTGTCTTTTCAATGCATACAACTGATTGCATTCCACTAATGAGAGTAATCGCCCACTAATCGCCCACTGCTCCTTGGCTGCACTGTGTAAACAGTGCACGATCAAGCCAGATAGACCCCTATCCTTGTTGGATGTTAAACTGATCGAAACAGTTACACACTTGCAGACAAACTCTGTGCTGTACGAAATGCCCACTGCTCCTTGGCTGCACATGGTAAACAGTGCACGATCAAGACAGATAGGGCGCTTTTTGGGGCCTAGTTTTTAAACTGCCATCCTGTCTGCCGCTGCAGTGCCACTCTTACATGAGCCACGTGTTTGTGCCGCACACTTGTGTGGCTTAGCATAGTTATCCAGCTATCTCGGTGCAAGCTTTTGCCCTAAAAACAATATTGTGAGGTGTGAGGTGTTCAGAATAAACTGGAAATGAGTGGAAATGAATGTTATTGAGGTTAATATAGCGTAGGGATGTGCACCGGCCACTTTTCGGGTTTTGGGTTCTGATTACCTTGAGGTTTTGGGTTCTAATGGGTTTTGGCAAAAACACCTCCTAAGTGTTTTGTGTTTGGATTTTTGGGGTTTTGTGTTCTGATTTTTTTTTGTTAAAAATGCATAAAAACTAGAGATGAGCGGGTTCGGATCCTAGAGATCCGAACCCCACGAACTTACCTGATCCGAGGCCGGATCCAGGGAGTTCGATGGTCGCCGCCATTTTTCTGTGTTCAAAACGAGGCCCAGCAGAGGAGGTGAGCGGAAGGGTTGTGACATCACACAACACGGAGGAAACGCTGGGTCACAGTGAGTATGCGGCACAGGGTGAAAGCCTTCCACTGTGCCACCCTTACATGCTATGCTGACATTTGATCCATCGGAGCTGTAGATGAGGGTCCATGTAGTTGATACCAGAAGAGCCTAAGACACAGCCAGGAAGAAAAAAAATCCTGTGTACAGCACTAGACATCTGCAGATGCTGTGGGCCTATTGTTGAGGTTTATTTGCAACTTATTGTATGCTGATTTTTAAATAAGTAAGGTAAAAATGTTATTATTTAATGTAGCATATTTTAACACTTTTCCTGCATATTTTAAGTATTTTTCATGCATATTTCAAGCTTTTTATGTTGCATATAATCATGTCTTTAGAAATAAGAATTTGGAGAGAGCTCTACCACAATCAATAAGTCAGGTTCTTGCTGGTATGGATCAGATAGAAAATAAATATTACACACACATCCTAAGACTAGCTGGGATATGTAATAGTGAAAATAATACAGTGTGCACTGATTAGGAACAAAAACCACTGTGGTCATTGCTCATCTGGCATCGGTGTCCTTTCTTGCTACATTGTAAATGTCTACGTAGCATGTTTAAATCCCAAAATGAGACTCTCTTTCTTTTTTTTTTTATAAAATGGTGCAAACCGCAATCAAGTACTGCAGACTAAGGAACAAACCAAATATCAGCTTTAATAGTCTACCGTGGCCAGACTGATCACATCTTGTGGTTGATTGGTTGCTATTGGCTACATCACATCATTGCTATTTGCACTGTTATTAAATTCCAATTCATGTATAAAAACCATTTGTCTCATCATAAATAGAAAGAAAATGAACAACGCAGGTAGCACTCATCTGCTAAGAAACAAGTGGATACATTGATTAGCCTCTCCATGTGAATTGTGGAAGTTACAATAATACTAAACCACTTGGGATAAATTGCCACAAATCTCTTGATTCATTAAATTGTTATCTTGATTTATCTATTGTAAATTTCTGCTAACTGGGCACCCCCTGCTATTTACACTTCTATGTATGCTGAATAGTGCTGACAGACTCACTCAGCCCTCTATACTAGGCCTCATGAGGGCTCCATAATCCCAGAATTCATTACACAACCACCAACCACTGAACCTTACACAGATCCTGATATATTGTAATTCTGTGTAAACAAGTTTCAGGAACATGTCCGAACTGTAAATATAAGAAATATGGAGAACGTGCATTTTTCTCAATGGGTAGGTTATATGAGCTTAATGTCTGCCTACTGATGGAACTGGGGAGTCTTGGAAATCACTGTCCAGCATCTTAAGATCTGTCTTAATTAGGAAGTGTTTACACATACATACAGTATGTATTTTGTTGTTATACGTATTGGGTGTTTGATATCCTTCCGTTTCCTCCATTCAACACATCAAAAGTATAAATAAACTAAATTCTGTTGAAATGGTTATACAGACTTACAGGTGGCATATTTCTGATAGAAATCACTGTAAATATGGCTTATGTTCAAAAGACTCTGACAGTTCCAACTTCCAGTGCCATTTTCTCAAACCTCAACACAGCCTACCTCAAGGGCCAGATGCACTAAGTTATAACATGGAGAGTGATAAACCACCAGCTAATCAGCTTCTACCTACCATGTTACAGACTGTGTTTGAAAAATGTCAGATAGGAGCTGATTGGTTGGTTGTTTATCATTCTCCTTTTTTATGGGTTGGGATCATATGGTCTACAGCATGATGGTCAACAGTCATTAGGTCATCACTATTATGTCAACATGGGAAAAGGTCGACATGGTTATAGGTTGAAAGGTCATTAGTTTGACAGTTCGTTAGTTCTTAGGCAAAGTTATTTAGGTCATTAGTTCGACAATGTCTATGTCGAAAGTGAAAAGGTCGACATGGGGTTTTTGACTGTTTTTTTATACTTGAATGTCAACACAGTCAACATGGACACAGTTAAACACCGCATCCCCTGCATCGGGCACGGTGCCTTGCTACGCTCGGCACACTATTTTATTCTCCCACCATGCCCTAGTGGATGGTAGGGCATGAAATACCACCTGTCGGCACATGTCAGCTCAAAAAACAGTGAAAAACCCTATGTCGACCTTTTGACTGTCGATGTACACACTGTCGAACTAATGACCCGTCTAACTAACGACCTGCCGAACTAATGACCTTTCGACCTTTTCCCATGTTGACCTAATGATGTTGACCTAATGACTGTCGACCATCATGCCAGTCTTATAACGCCATTGCACCTGGGTCACGTAAATGAACCTCTTCCACAGAGCCCCAGTATTAGAGTATGAGCTCTTGGCATGAAGGCCGAGGCTATTGCACAGTAACCCAAGCTCTGGCTATCAAAAAGCTACAACTTTGAAAAAAATAAAAGAAATTGTCATGTAGACATAGACACTTACATGTACATTTGTTAGAGGCCATATGCCCATCAAACCTCAATAACGTGCATATATTTGGTACCCCTATATATTTTCTGGTTTGCTTGGTAAGCTGCAAAGCTCGCAGCTTACGGAGCACCAGACAAGCTGCCCAGCTCCCCACCAATTACCGGCCCCCCTTTCGCTGCCGATTCCCCATGGTTCCGCTGCAGTAGAAATCATTTGATTGTCGCAACCATTGAATGATTTTTCCTTTCTTTACAAATAAAAGTCAGTTTCAACTGACTTTTTTTTGCGTGTTCCTGCCCGAAGACAGGCCAGGTGGGTGACATCCTGTGACATCAACCGCCCACCCCTGGCTGGCATCGGCCCACCTGCTTAGCTTTGGGAATGCCCAGCATTTTCATGGGGTATCCCTGTCTCTGCCACCATCCGCCTCCATCCCTACCTCCACACTACAAACGGCTTGCGAGTTACACAGTCGAGGTTTGCACATGTGCAGAAATGTCGACCATCGTGGCAGGGGCCGAATTCGTATCACTATGAGTGATCCAGAATCGGTCCCCTAGCAGAAAACGAGCAGCATATCCTTCAATAGTGTTTTAATTGGAAGTAGCTAAGGCAAGATTTTCTGCATTCTTCCTTAATTTCAGTGACCCAAGAAAATACCTGGCTAACACTGATCAATAAATTTCTGATTCAACTAAATGCGCTTCATGGGTTAAATAATTTGAGGTGTAAATTTGGCACAGAGTTCTGGCAGCAGAAGGGTTAAAAACAAGATTGTTGCTCAGTGAAGGCGGCATTGCAGCTGCTGTTGGGCATAATCAGATGCAGCGCTGCTCACTATACTACTGTACATACATTGCCAACTGGAACTCGCAGACAGGCTGGTAGGTGACTATCTGTGTTCAGCTCCTCGTGCTGTAGGAAAAGTGCTGCATACAGCACAGCACAGAGGGACTGTCTGGCAGTGAGGGGATAACATGATATAATAATCTTATCATGGACACGTCCTGATCTCAGATTGTAACATATTTTCCATAAAAACACGTAAACTTGTTATAGGCTAATATGTAGTGTAATAGATACTATTTTGGGGTCATTTGTCTCTATTTATTATTTATTAACAGTTTCTTATATAGAGCACACGTATTCTGCAGTGCTTCACAGAGTATAGTTGAACAGTCACATCAGTCCCTGCCCCAGTGGAGCTTACAATCTATATTCCCTACCACATGTACACGCACATACAGACATTCTAGGGTTAATTTTGTTGGGAGCCAATTAGCCTACAAGTATATTTTTGGATGGTGGGATCAAACCGGAGTACCCGGAGGAAACCCACGCAAGTACGGGGAGAATATACAAACTCCGCACAGTTAGGGCCATGGTGGTAATCAAACCCATGACCTCAGCGCTGTGAGGCAGTAATGCTAACCATTACACCATCCGCATTGCTGTATATTACACCTAACAACAGTGCTAATGCCTGATTATTATGCATTATTAAAGGATTTAAAGGTCCAAAGTCATGTAGCTTACTGGTAAGGGTGTATGGCATATGACTATATCGGAAATTGGAAGCTGGATCTGGGTGGGGTTCGCTTGGATTGGTACTGTGATCCAACTGTTTATGATTTTCCACTTAATCCTGAGGGGTGGATGTATGAAGCAGTGATAAGGAAGGAGAAGTGATAAAGTGCCTATCAGCCAATCAGCTCCGGACTGTCCCTTTTTAAACGCAGCCTGTAACTTAACAGTCAGGAGCTGTTTGGCCGGTGATAAAGTACCAGGCACTTTATCAGTTCTCCTCCCTTATCACTGCTTCATACTCCTGTGTTACATACAGTACATGGGTATGGCCAGTGCAAAGCTGCATAGTCCATTCTATTGAGGTCCTATCACTGAGCTAATGGAGAGCTTAAACTAGATTCTGATCCTGGGAAATTATTTCGTAAAACAGCTTTTTTCTGACTTTTGATTGGTCTGTACAAACCTAAAGAAAAAAGTTCTTGTCAGTTTGTGTCTACTTCCCATTTTCCTTTTCAGGAGGTGTGGATAGAATGTATGCATACCTCCCAACTGCCTGCCAGAAAAGTGGGTGGTGCCAAGAGGTTGGTGTGACCTCAGATAGAGAGGGCTTGGCCTAGCGCTGTGACCGGCATTTTTATCATTTTTGGGGATGTGCCCAGTGCGACTGGGCATCCCCCAGCTCCCTTAACTCCCTCCCTCCCTGCACGTCATAGATGCAATGTGCAAGTGATCACCAGCTGAGCTGCAGAGCAGAGCAGTGGTGAACTCTGGCTCCCCCAACTGCCCCTCCAAATACCGGGACTGTCCTGCTGTAATTGGGACAGTTGGGAGGTATGTGTATGAAAATACGGTGTATCTTCATGGCCTAGATGGGTAAGTGTCATCCCAATAATAAAAATCCAGAAGGGGCTGGGTAAGTTTACTTACCCTGTCCCCCCACCTTCCTAACCCTGACCTTTACTATATAATATCTGATCCTATCCCTTGTCCCCGCAGCCTAACCCTAACTCTCCCCGTTAGTGTCTAGCCCTAACCTTCCCCTCCACTGCCAAACCCTAACCCTCCCCTCCACAGCCTCTTACCCTCCTCCCCTTACTGCCTAATCCCCAATTTTTAGTGCATAAACTGCATTACACTCTCTCCCTGTGGCCTAACCCTAACCCCCACACACACTGCATAAATCTAACCTGCCCCGGTATACTTACGATCGGGGATTCCATTGTTGACATCCCCAGGGATGTCAGGATTCCGGTGCCAATGTTGTGGCTGCCAGCCGCCATTCCAGCACCGGCATTTCGACCACCGCATCCCAATTGCCAGCAGCAGACCATCTAATAGGACAAATTGGATACAGGAAACAATTACACACAAAGATACTACACAATAGTCTAACATCTGCTTAGCAGCATGCTTACACATAGCTGCGGACTAAAAACAAGATAATCTACAATGAGATTCCATAATGCAGAGGACAAATATAATGTGTAGCTTGGGACAAATATTAGTCATTAAGAAAGATGATTTGGCCAAATACAACAACATATGGTTCTAGCTCGGTACAGTCCGTGTACACAGGATCCCAGAAAAGCAATCAATTTAACTGACCTACCACCTGGCTATTCCTTTGAATTAGCAGCGATAAAACAATTCATTCCATAATTACATTTTATTTAGCACTGAAAATAAGATTTCAGACTGGTAGTAAAATATATTTGTATCTTACTTTATCTTACAGTTGTATATATCATCATGAAGCACAATCAAAATGTGTAATGTGACACTAATTGTTGGTGCTTGTAAAGGGGATGACTAACATGGAAACTGATATGCTAATAGCAAACAGGAATTTAAGACACTAGGGAAATTTACTAAGATGTGTATTCTACTTCAAATGTGATGTTGCTATAGGAAACCAATCAGATCCTGTCTACTATCTTCGAGAGGGTAGACAGGAATTTGTGCTAACTGTGGCTCGCTTATTGCCGGGTTGCTGACATCATCCAGGGTGGCGGGGTGGAATATCGGTGCACCGGGTGGGGGAGGAGGCAGCACTAAAGGTGGGCATACATCGAGCCGATTTGGACCGATTTCGGCCGATTGCGATCAATCGGCCCGATAAATCGTACCAAATCGGTTCTTTATGACATGGTGTCGGGTCCGATGCGCGGTCCCGTGCGTATCGGACCAGGCCCCAGGGGTCGGACTGGTGGGACATAAGATGTGTCGCAGTTGGACACATCAGTGAAATATCGCAGGTGCTTTTTTGAACCTGCGATGTTTCTATGTGCACTGCAGCAAACGGTGGTGGTAATCAGATAATTGCTGGGGCGGGCGGCGGTGACCATCAGTCTCCACTGTCTAGCGCCGTTACGGGCGGGCACTGCAGCTGTGGCAATTACAACTTTAAAATAACATGTCAAATGACTGCCCGGCTAATGATTGGCTGAGATAGAGCACTCTCTGCCAATCAGTGGCCTCCCTCCACGGCCGCTGATTGGCTGAGAGTGCTCTATCTCAGCCAATCAAAAGCCGGAGAGTCATTTGACACATTATTTTAAAGATGTAATAGCCGCCGCTGCCTGCCCGCTACGGCGCTGGACAGTGGAGACTGATGGTCACTGCCGCCCGCCCCAGCACTGATCTGATTACGGCTGCTGCCCCACTGCTTCCTCCCCACCCGGCCACTCATTTGAGAGCCGCTGCCGCCGCCCGCCCCCACTGCTCCTCACCGCCCTGCAGCTCCCTGTTATTTTTTTTACATGTGATAAATCGCATGCGATTTATCACATGTAAAAAATGGCACATCAAGTCCTAAATCGTATGTGAGCCTCCCGGGGAGCTGCCGAGCGGCTCGGAGGAGAATTGGGTCCGACTTGTCGGCTCTATGTATGGGGGCCATAAGATGATGCTGCTGCTTCCTCCATAGCAGTGAATAGGACCCGGGTTGTTTGATCTGGGTTACCCGTTCACAGTGCCCAACAACCTGGGTCTGACCCGGGAATAACACTGCTTATATCCTGCGTTGGATTGCCGAGTTGCTGGACCCAGAATATTCGGCATGGCCCTTTTACACCACATGCCGACCCAGGCTCATGATAGGTATTATTTAGTTCAATAATAGTTTTGTCATATTGAACAATATATAAACATGGCTGTGCTTGATCTCTGCGTATAAACACACAGAAACATGGAAGCACAGGTGTTACTTACTAAGAAACATAGACCCTTATTCATTTAATATACTACAGTTCTAACAATCCAAAAAATACTGCTGTAATTTGGCCTCACGAGTCGTAACACAAAAACTCAATGGTTTTTAAGACCAAGGAAACCTTAGGAATTTGAGCCAGGAAATTCTAGTCAGGTAGAAAGATGCCCATTACCTTCTGCAGCACTTCTGTGTTCATCGCTGTCTCCTGTAACATTCACATTTAGAAAAGTTATTGTTCACATTTCATAACTGACTGTACTAAATTCTATATTGTAGTTTACTGCTGCCCTTAAATTGCTTTGTGTCCCATGAAATTGAGCTTCATTTCAAAAAAGTACAGGAGTGTTGGGTGAAACCCTATCACATATTTTAACCAGTTGTTAGCAGAACGACCATTCATTTATGCTGAGCATTGACTTGCAATTAACATGCAAAAATATAAAAAATACAAAAAATGGATAATAAATGTCGTAATATATTTAAAAGTACTTCCAGGAAAATTTTCTATGGTGAGAAATATATCTTTACCTTAACTCATTGCATGTTTGTACTTTGTTGTATTAGTGGTAATAAGATGTAATTTACATGTATACCAGCAGATGGGGGCCTTGCTTGTTCTAACGCAGATACACTGTTATGTGTGTGGTGCTATAACATACATTTCCCTATTCACTAGGGGCTTCATTTTATTACCTTAACCTTCTTGTTACTGAATGAGACTACTATCCTGCAACAAATCACGTGGAAGATAGCAAATATTAGCAATATCATTTAGGATAACCGTTGTACGTCTATGTATCCATCAGGTCTATATTTGGTAAAACAGTAATTCAAAGAAAAAAACAAAGCTCTTTGAACTCTCATATTTCTGAAACAAATTCTTAAAATATGAAGGCACTATTATTTTTCTTTAATATGGTCTAGTATGGATTCTTTGCCCACCTATAGTTGGTGTTTCATATGGTGAACTTAACGCATACTTGTGTAGACAAGTGTATACGCAGCTATAACTCCATCCCCAAAAAATGGAGAGTAGTTTAGTTTGTTTCATCACAGCTCAGCTCTTTGGCACAACGTCCACTTCTTCTACCTTGCACACCACAGCAAGAGGCAAGGACACCCCCCCCCAAATAAAGGATTGTGGAATAAAAATATATCATTAATATACAGTAAAGAAGGGTAATATATTTATATCTGATGGGTTGTGGTTTCTGGTCCATTGTTACTACCCCACAGAGGCGTAGCTAGGGTGGAGCTGGTGGAGCACTTGCTCCGGGCGACGACATGTCACCTGGCGCCGGAGCTCTGCCGCCGGCTCCACCGCCCTGCTCGCCCGCTCCCCGGCATCAGTCCACAGTTAAAACCCGGCGAGCGCTTTCACTGCTCATGCGCCGGTTTGGGACGCCGGAGGCAGGGATGCGGCGCCATGACGTCATCAACGTCATGGCGCCGCATCCCTGCCTCTGGCATCCCATACTCCCCATACCGCTTCTTTTGAGTCATGATGCCTCAACCCTGCCCCCCTCTGATGCATCACAAACATGCCCCGCCCCCCAGCTGAGCCGACCTGAAGCCAAGAAGTTGGCAGCTATGGTATGTATGTATTGTATTTAGTCATTTGGTATGTATTGTATTTAGTAGTAGTAGTAGTACGTTTATTTATAAGGTGCCGCAAAGTGTCCGCAGCGCCGTACATAGCAAACAAAAAAAAAAACAAATTACAAGGTAACGTACAGGGTGTGTTGAAAGATACAGTATAAATAGGGGTATAGCTGGTAAAACTAAAATCAGCATCAGTTCAGAAGTAGGTGTCAAAATTGTCGAGGAGACTGAAGATGAAGTAGAGGAAGGGAAGAACAGGACAGGAGCACAGGTGAGGTAATGAGGTAGGGTGAGTACGTGAGGAAGGAGGGCCCTGCTCATAAGAGTTAACATACTAAAAATAGGTGGGTGGACGAACGAAATACAATAGGATAAGTAGGAACGGAGGGGAACGGAGGCAGGATAGGAGGATCAAAAGAGGTTAGGAGGAGGGATAGGCTAGTCGAAAAAAGTGGGTTTTAAGGGAGCGCTTGAAGGAGGTAAGGGAATCAGATAGCCTGATGGGTGGCGGGAGGTTGTTCCAGTGCAGGGGGGCAGCTCGAGAGAAATCTTGGACACGGGAGTGGGAGGAGGTGATTAGGTGAGAGGTCAGTCGGCGGTCAGCGATGGAGCGAAGAGGACGGGAGGGAGTGTGGATAGAGATCAGTGAAGAGAGGTAGGGAGCTGTGGAGGAGGAGAGAGCCTTGTAGGTGGTGGTGAGGAGTTTAAAGAGAACTCGGAAAGGAATGGGGAGCCAGTGAAGAGATAAATAGAGGGGGGAGGCGGAGGTAGAGCGGCGGGAGAGGAAGATGAGCCTAGCAGCAGCGTTAAGAATGGATTGTAGAGGTGCGAGGCGGGTGAGAGGTAGCCCAGAGAGAAGGATGTTGCAGTAGTCAAGGCGGGAGATGACAAGAGAGTGAATGAGAATTTTGGTCGCGTCAGTGGAGAGGAATGGTCTGATGCATGAGATGTTGCGTAGGTGAAAGCGGCAAGACTGTGAGAGAGCACGAATGTGGGGGGTGAAAGAGAGGGAGGAGTCAATGATGACACCGAGGCAGCGAGTTTGGTCGGTGGACGTGATCTCTGTTTCACCAATGCTGATGGAGATAGTGGGAGAAGAGGGGATGTTCGGGGGATGGAAGATTAGAAGTTCAGTTTTAGCCATGTTTAGTTTCAGGAAGCGTTGGGTCATCCAGGCTGAGATGGCCGTGAGGCATTCGGAGACCTTGGACAGGAGTGATGGGGATAAGTCGGGGGAGGAGAGATAGATTAGGGTATCATCAGCATAAAGGTGGTAATGAAAACCATAGGAGCTGATGAGGGTTCCCAGAGAGGTGGTGTAGAGGGAGAAGAGGAGAGGGCCAAGGACTGACCCTTGGGGAACACCGACTGGCTGGGGGGTAGTAGGAGAGGAGGAGCTCGGAGTGGAGACGGAGAAGGAGCGATCGGAGAGGTATGAGGTGAACCAGGAGAAGACCGTGCCAGTGATGCCAAAGGAGCGGAGGGTGTTGAGCAGGAGAGGGTGGTCAACAGTGTCAAAGGCAGCCGACAGATCAAGCTGGATGAGGATAGAGAAGAGGCCTTTGGATTTAGCCGATAGTAGATCGTTAGTGACTTTGGTCAGGGCAGTTTCAGTGGAATGTAAAGGGCGGAACCCGGATTGGAGGGGGTCTAGAATGGAGTTAGCAGTAAGGTGGCTTAGGAGACGATTATAGGTCAGGCGTTCTAGGAGTTTGGAGGCAAAAGGGAGGAGGGATATGGGCCTGTAGTTGGATGGAGAGTTGGGGTCCAGATTTGTTTTTTTGAGAATTGGGGAGACAAGAGCGTGTTTGAAGGAGGAAGGGAAGATCCCAGAGGATAGGGAAAGATTAAAGAGGTGAGCCAGGTGAGAGCAGACTGATGGACTGAGACGACGGATAATATTGGAGGGGATAGGATCGAGCGGGCAGGTGGAGGGAGAAGCGGATTGAAGGATAGAGTGGACTTCAGCAGCAGTGGTGGGGTAAAATGAGGACAGGGGTTGGAAGGAGGGGAGTGGAGATGTAGGAGGGGAGATTTAGTCATTTTATTTACATAAAACAGTGCCAGGGATAGGAGCAGCCACTTACTATAGGGGGACTGGCATTATGCATACATTGATGTGTGGGACGTTCTCTAAAGGCCCAATGTTCAACTGCAAAACTTGGGCATTTTTTCTAAGAACCCCAGCTGTACAGAGTCAATGTAGCTCAATGTTATGAATAATAAAAATGGTGTACAATGGGTGATGGGGCAGGTGGTGTTCCACCTTGACCAGCACCCCTGGCCATTCTGACCACCTGCCGGTGATATAATGTTAGGCCGTGCCCCCTTTTTGCCACGCATGAGTCCCACCTACTACAAATTGTTCCGGGCACCGTGGAACCAAGCTACACCACTGCTGCCCCATGGTTTATCTTTAGGCTGTCTGTACAATTCACAGAGGCTCACAATCACCCTGCTGCTCATTCTCATTGGGATTCTTCTTTGCACGATTCAGCTGCGGAACTGCTGCTAAGTGGGAATATTCCTTCAGTGTACACACTGTCTATCTGTTTTGTTATCTCTAGCAGAGGACTCCCTTTTGCCTTGTTCTCCTTGTACCTGATATTATAACTCATGTTCCTCTCCTACAGAGCTCTTTTCTGCATGAGACACAATCCATCCCTTTTTCCTGGGCACTTTGCACTACTCCTTGCCCATTTTAATGGGGTAACTATCTAGCCGAAGCACAGTTTTACCCCTTTTCCTGATACACTGGGAGATTTGTACTAAAATACAGGCTTATAATAGTGGAGATGTTGCCTATAGTTATACTTGCCTAACTTCCTAGAACAGCCAAGGGGCTCCCAAAACTCTGATGGTGCTCGCAGCCACTTGGAATAAAGCACATGTGTCCAGGACTAAGCCACCATCTGCTGCCAGTCTCCCATTTACCTATAGAATCAGGTGGCAGGGAAGGAAGATCATGCGATTCATGTTAAATTGTACTTTAACAGCCTCCCCCCTCCCCCCCCCCGCTGGACAGTGCCAGTAATCTTGGCATTGTCTATTGGAGAGCTTTGCCACGATGAAGCAAACACAAAAAATTGTCACTGCATAAGCCTTATGGGTGCCGGATGACACTCCGACAGTGGGGATCCCGACAGTCAGTATCCCAACAGTCAGTATCCCGACTGACGGTGCTCCGACAAGGGAGATCCCGACTTACAGGGGCTATTCTCCCTTGTGAGGGTCTATGACCGGGCCCGCAGCAAGGCGAGCGCAGCAAGCCCGCAAGGGGCTTCTTTGCGCTCGCCCCTCTGTTGGAGCAGATACTGACTGTCGGGATCCTCACTGTCGGAACCCCATACCACACCTAGCCTTATATGTTGTGCGACACCCCCTAACAACCTTCCTGAGTTGTGTCATGCTCCCAAGCCACCACCTACGTTGATGACTTGCTTTCTTCCTGGGAATGACTTCAGTAAGTTGGCAAGTTTGCCAATAGAAACCAGTCATGTCCTACTTATCTAGAACCTTCTGGAAAATAATAACCGATTGTTTGCTATGAAAAACATCTCTATTTCTATAAACCCACACTTGTAAATACAGTATACCCTAGAGCAGTGGTTCCCAACCCTGGTCCTCAAGTACCCCCAACAGTGCATGTTTTGCAGGTCTCCACACAGAATCACAAGTGCTATCAAATGTGCCTGAATAATGAGTGCACCTGCCGGATGACCTGGAAAACGTTCACTGTTGGGGGTACTTGAGGACCAGGTTTGGGAACCACTGCCCTAAAGTGTCCAACCTTTTAATGCCATGGAGCATTTAGGGGAGAGGGGTAGTTCTCCATTTAACTGTTACATGCGGCTAACAGCAGACTGCGAAAGGCCATCACTTAAAGCATACTTGCCTACTTTTGAAAACTAGTTTCAGGGAGATTGTAGTTGGTAAATGTAAATGTATCTATCTCTCATTCCTTTTTTCCCCAAAAATGTAACCGTGTAATGTTGGCTAGGCGAAATGCGGGAGATTGCTACACTAATGAGGGAGAGAGGGAGATTGCTGCTATTTCAGGGATGTACTGCAAAATGCAGTAGGCAACTATATGACTTAAAGTGATACTACTGTGTTTTATCACTATTGTAGATTTAAACATTAAAAAAGGTAAAGCAAATATTACACCTATAGATTAAATGCAGCATTTCCTATTGTGAATCATATATCTCATTGTTTGCAATAGGAAAAAACAAATCTCCTGCATGATAATAAAGTATTAATTAAGCTAAAGTCAATAGTGCCTAGTGATAACAGGAGAAAAGTAGAAATCCTATTATATTAGTCAAATTTATCAGCAAAGCTGTTTGTTTTCTTTCCCCTATCAAATTCTTTACAGATTCGCGGCAGACCCAATGTTCTCAAAAACTGATACCTTCATGAAAGAGATGGCAGGCAAACATATTACTTAACATTAGCAATAAATTAACCGTAACTACAAGGATGACTCTGCAAAAGTGCTTTGAGAAATCAGGAAATGAATACAGATCCAGTTAACCTCAGATCCAGCATTGTACTACTTCCAAGACCTTTATTTGCACTAAATTTCAGAGACTGAATGAGACCACAGGTGCTGTTATCTGGCAGACGACAATGCATTTAATGTGAGTAATCAAACTTCCTTATTATATTCTTTTCACTTTGCACCTTGAACATTTGCAACCAACCAGAGAAATAGCTCACAAATCACGATCAGCAAATAAACTCGGTATATGAACAACATTACTGAGAAAATAAGATTCTTACCATTTACAGATATTGTTCTGGTTAGGTGAAGTGTTAATCATGTTCTACAGAGAAAAATCAGATATGCTGTTGCTCAAAGATACTGTATTAGTATTTTTGTTTTTAATTCATCAGACAAATATTTTAATCCTAGGATCAGGAGGATACTTATACCCCTTTCAGAGCAGCCAAAATTCCCGGGTTGGCCGCGGGAATAACCTGGCACTAGAGCTGGTGTGAAAGGCAACCGGGCCGAAATCCCGGGACTGAGGTGCCAGGATTTCAACCCTGCTAGTTAGCAGGGTTGCTCCTGGGACCTTCACAGGTTGCTTTCTGGTGTGAAAGCTACTCAATTGGATTCCCGACTTGAATGCTGGGTGCCCCTCCAGCCGCTGCCTGCCGCTGCCTTTGCTGGGGGGGACTGCTGGGGACTTGAGGAAGGAGCTGCCTGGTGCGACCCCCTCCTGCCTCTGCCATCTGTGGGAGGACTGCTGGGGATGGAGCTGCCTGGGGCTCCCCTCACACCACTGCCGTCGCTAGGGGGACTGCTGGGGACCTGGGGATGGAGCTTCCTGATGCCCCCCCTCCTGGCACAGCCCGCAGCTACCTGACTGCTAAGCAGAGCACAGAGCTGCCTGGTTCCCCCCTCACACCAGAAAATGCAGGGACTAGGCTGGTGTGAAAGGTGCCAACCTGGGTAAGCCCCTGACCTGGGTAAGTCCCTGCATTTTCTCATGTGAAAGGGGTTTTATGGAGTCAGTGAGGATTATTTTGCCCTGTAAGTGCTGCTAATAAGGAGCAAATTCAGAGATGGACGCTCTAAATAGTTGTGGATCTGCGTCTGCACAGAATCAGCACTGCACGTGTGCAGATCTAAAGATGTGAAATCACTGCGGTGCCCCATAAGCTGCAGTATGATTAACATGGTTCTCTGTTGCCCCGTTTTCATTGCATGTCGAAACGTGTGCCTGAGGATTCTCTGAATAATCTAAAGGTCTGATATTGACTCGGTTGATCCGATGCTGCGTCCACTGGATCAGAGACGCAAGCAGTGGGTGTTTCCTGCAGCTTTGTCATAGTTTTGCACAGCTGCTGCATACATGGCGTTTGGACCCAGGTTATTCCTGGATAGTTGACGTTCACCCCAGACCTGGGTTTTCCAGTAATCCCTCATTCCATCTTCAAGTGCCGGTATGCCTGCCAATCTACATCTTTTAGGGGTATGGGTAAAAACTGGACCCAGACAAGACCCCGGACCGCCGGACCGGACATCAAAATCTGCAGTCCAGAGCTTGTAGTGTCCAGTCCGGGGGGTATCTCTTCTTGGGGGTGTCCTGTCCGGAGGGGGCTACACGTGACAGCTGTCACCAGGGAGAGGAGGAGGGGGAGAATAAAGCCTCCCTGTATGGTCAGGGCATGTAGGAAAAACCAGACAGTCCGGACCGACTGACTTCAGTAAGTTGGCAAGTAGCAACCAATCATGTTCTACTTATCATGTATCTACAACCTTCTGGAAGATAATAACTGATTGTTTGCTATGAAATTATTTTCTATAAACCCACACTTTAGTAAATACAGTATACCCTACAGTGTCCAACCTTTTAATGCCATGGAGCATTTAGAGGAGAGGGGTAGTTCTCCATGCAACTGTTACATGCAGCAAAGAGGAGACTGCGGGCCAGATGCACTAAGCTTCAAAAGTGATAAAATGGAGAGTGATAAACAGCCAGCCAATCAGCTCTTACCTGCCATGTCACAGACTGTGTTTGAAAAATGTCATCCATCTTCAAGTGCCGGTATGCTTGCCAATCTACATCTTTTAGGGGTATGGGTAAAAACCGGACCCAGACAAGACCCCGGACTGCCGGACCGGACATCAAAATCTGCAGTCCGGAGCTTGTAGTGTTCGGTCCGGGGGGGGGGTGTCTCATCTTTGGGGTGCCCTGTCTGGAGGAGGCTTCACGTGACAGCATGGAGAGGAGGAGGGGGAGAATACAGCCTCTCTGTATGGTCCGGACATGTAGCAAAAACCAGATGGTCCGGACCACACAGAGAGGCTGTAATCTCCTATTCCCCATGTCCCTGGTGATAGCTATCAGAGGCATCCCCAAGGACAAGACACCCCCAGGACTGGACACCCACCGTACCGGACATTACAAGCTCCGAACTGCAGATTTTGATGTCCGGTCCAGTGGTCCGTGATCTTGAACGGGGACAGTTTTTACACAGTCCCATCTTTTAGGCATGACCCAGGTCCTCCCAACCTACAGTAGGTTATGCAGTTCACACTACAGATGACCCAGGTCAGACCTAGAAATAACTTTCGTACCGAGCATAGTCGGGGACCGGGCATCAGATCAGGTTAATTTCTATTTGCATATCCGGGGTTGATGTGTTCACACTTGGAAAAAAAAAACACGTATTTCGGCTATTTGTGAAAGGGGTATTAATGTTACTACGCAAAATTGGTAACTGCACAAAGGAAGCTTTGTTTGCCCATGAAGTAACTTGCCATTACGTTATTCAAAGTATAAGTAAGGAGTATCCACTGTAACAATTTAGGCGGATGAGCAGTCTTTTCGGTAGGGATACAGAGGCGTGGCCTAATTTATTGGATGGCTCATATCAGTGATATGGGAATTGGAGCTGCGTAGTCATTTGCACTTTTGTATCATGTTGATTAATGACATACATTCATATCAGGTAACATACAATGGTAACAGGAAATGCTAAAAATGACTGCAGGTCATAAGTACTGCCAAGTTACCTGCAAGTTTAGATTACCTTTAAATCCTGTTCTATGACTGGATTTTATATATATATATATATATTTATATATATATATATATATATATATATATATATATATATATATATATATATATATATATAGCTTTCATTTGGTCTTTAATCCTCTGCTCAGTTTTTTGTGCCATTCTGTCATTAGTGTCAGTTCCTTAGATATATATTTTGTATTTCATAAATGTATCTGATAATATCCGTCCAGTAGTTTCTGGCTCGGGAATAACAGACAATCATTGTTGTGCCGCACTCCGATTCAGCTCTTGAAATGTGCTTTGGCTGCCAAGGTCAGAGGTAAAAGGATTAGACATGTCTAATTTGGCCCTGGGGGTTTGGGCTGTGGATTCAGCTTTTATATTTGTATATTTTTAATAGGGTTCCACTGATGGGAACCTTTCTAACTTTCAATTTTTTTTTCAATAGGACACAACAGGCTTATTTTATAGTTAATAAATATGTGCCAAAGGGTCCTGTGTTGTTCAGCCACCCAAGAAGTGTTTTACTGAACTAGTAAAACAAGCTATGGAGTTCCTTTATAATTAGTTTCATAGAGCAAGATAACCCTTGTAGAAAAACATCACGAATCGCTCTAATGACATCATGTCTGCGTTTGTACATGTGATTTAATCACTGTTTCTCACAACAAAATAAAACAGCCTGCCTATTAAGTTAGCCGTTTCTGCTGTTTATTGTGCTTTGTGTGTTATCCTATGCATTTCTGCCTGGTGTTTGTTTTCATTTGTTCAATAAAATCACTTGAAAGTTACAGCATGTTTCAAACCACACCTGGGGTAAAACCCAAAATGACTGCACAAATATTGCTGAAACACATCTTTACCCACAGTGATTGACAAGTAATAGTAACCCGTCATTGATTGACATCTGGCATGGTCAATATTGTATCTACAGTATTACATATCATTTGTACTTGCAGCGCTGACCACACAGTGCAGGGGGGCTTCATAGCACATAAACAAACATGTTTTGCTATACGTAATGGAAATGTCTGGTTATAAGCAGCTGAGTGTATACCGCAGGGAACGGCACCCGGCGCTCTTTGCAATAAACTAATTTTTGCTACATTCTGCTTTTATGCCCGCCCCCAGGCTGCTATTGGCTACTTTCACAAGAGTGTGGGGCAGGCTTAAAAGCAGAGTGCAGCCTAATGCAGGGTCAACTGTCCTAATTTTTGTGGGACAGTCATGATTTTTTGTGACTGTCCTGCTGTTCCCCCTGTGGGTAGCAGTGTCCCGCTGTGGTAGTGGTGGTGGGTTGGGGGCTTTTGGGAGTCCCTCTGTCCGTTCCTGCTAGGGTCAGCAGAGCAGCATTGAATAGATAAAGAGCACATGCTTGCAGAGTCTGCTCCGAGAGACAGAGGGACTTGGGGGGCATGCCATCAGCGCATAGAGTACTGTCCATGCCCCCATAGTGATGGGAACCGGAGTTGTGGCTGTGACATCTCTGCAAGGCCCCCTCGTCAGAGGCCATGCCCCCTTTTCATACAATAGCCCAATTGCCCCCAATTGACATCTGTGATACACATACCACTGCCGATCCCCGGTATAACAAGCCAGTACATATATGCAGGGCCAATGCAAGGCGTCTAGACATCCTAGGCAGAGCTGCTCAACCAACCTGCGGTTCAGTAATATGTGGCACACATGTGCTGTATGCAATTACGGAGGGTGGCAGGGAGATTCACCTTACATTTTGTGTCAGTGTCTGAATTCCAGCTGCTGGGCTGGACACACACCTGGGCGGGTGCTTCATCCCTGTTCATCAGGCAGGAAGAAGAGGCGCTCAACTCATTGTTCAGTACATTGCAGTGTGTGGTGCCACCATCCAGTAGCCGGGACCCATAGACAAAAGCCTAAAGCTGCCTAGTGGTGGCACCAGCCCTGCATATATAGTATGTACGGCATAACATGTATATTTATATGTGCTAAGTGCCCCACACATCTCAGCTGTGAGCTGTGGTTGCATCTGCTGCTGTGTGCAACTCTTGAGAGAAACAAGTTCAATACAAAGACTTGAAACATAAGTTAATGATGACCCTGTCCTAATAAGCTTACATTCAAGCAGCTGTGGGGAACGCTTGATACATAAGGTAGTAGAACAACAATGATTATAGAACATTGTATTATATGTATAAGCATGTCCCCGCTGTTTACTTGCTATGAATTCTGGTGTGGTTCCCTTATGTACTGTAGGAACAAGCGTATAAATGCCTAATTCAGGCAGCTTGTTGTGTAATTAGGTGTTGTGAATTGATAGAGAGGTGATGATTTATGTTGATGAATGCAGTGTAATGATAAATTGAAGTAATGAAGGTTTGACAATAGGAAGACTGCTTACTTTACAAAGTTTCATTCCCGCAGTTCTTGTTGTAGAAATGTCTAATCTTCAGCATTTCTATTCCATCTGTCTGGGAAACTTGAGATAGTGATCGTTTATCCCATTCTTTATACTGAAAGAATAATATACTATAAAGATAGCAAACTGGATTTAAGAGAACTCTGCCTAGACGTTAACCCCTTCACAGCTGAGGAGGGAGGCATCAGAGAATACTAGACTCATTCAGATGCAGTCTCCAAATGGCTGAAGTCCGTAAGGCGATGTGTTCGTACTGCGCATGCACCCGAGCCTCACTGCGCATACTCATAGACTTTATTGCGATAGTGCTCTCAATGAGGGATTTGATTAGCCATAAAGTAAGGGACCGGAGGACAGTATTTGTGGGTGGTAAAACGCAGGCATGTCATGGTCATGTGGATGATGTTTTATGGATGGGCATACTTATTACTGGGGAGTCCTCTGCGTTACATTTTTAACATGGGTACATATGGTGGGAGCCACCCATAGAAGCCCATGCTAATCTTTAACATGTATATAGTGTGTATTAAAGTTTTATTTTACTGGGTGTGTGTCATTTATTTGACTATTGTTTAAGTTGTGGAACTACAAGACCCATCAGGCCCTTTAATGCCCCTCCTGCTGGGACTTGTGGTTTGCAAAGTACCTGCATGCGGGGAAGGCTTGCTGGGACTTATAGTTCTACAACTCAACCCTATATTACTGATTTTATTTTTTACACTCTGGCTATCAGCCTGGTACCCAGGGGCGTAACTGCAGGAGGCAATGAAGTCATCTGCCACCGGGCTTCTGCTGCAAAAGGGGGAACATCTCCATTGTCTCTGGCTCCGCTGTGCTCATAGCTCACGCAGCAGCACTTGCCTCCCTCCCTCATGGAATAATGTAGCAGGAGGGACCTTTTGCCAGCGATTACCTCTGCTGCAGCCCTGGGGTGGTCGGGGCAGCACACAGGAATCTGCAGTGCACTACTGGGTAAAAAATCCCAGGAGGCACTGCAGTGGGGTCAGAGGAGCATGTGCTGAGCTCTGATTGGAGGAGAGCCTCAGCACATGCTCCTCTGTCCTCTGGAGATGATCATCATCATCAACAGCAGCAAAAGATATGGGACTCCCCAGCCAGCACACAGCTTTGAATGCAGCTTTTACAGCCAGCAGCCAGAACACTTCAGCCACAGGAGACCCCACACTGTGAGCAGCTAACAGCCAGAGCCCGGAGCTCTTCCCTCATCACTTCCCCTGGCTCACACAGTTCAGTGAGATAAAGTGCAGGGGAGGAGCAGTTAGTGGGCTACAACCAGAAACAGATATTCTGCTACCCTCCTGCAACCTTACCATAACCTGTTCCCTAACCTCCCATCCTGCAGCCTTTTCCTAACTTCTCCCCTAACCTCTCCCATCCTGCAGCCTTTTCTTAGCTTCTCCCCTAACCTCTCCCCTCCTCCGAGCAACTGGGACAAACTTAGGGGCACCGAGGACCGCCTCAGGCTTCTCCTCAAGGGTCCTAGTCCAGGCTGGCCAGTCAGGGGTTAATGTTTTGGCCAGGGGATCTTGAATAAAAAGTCTCCCACGGCTGTGGTTAATTGTCAGGCGGGGGGGGGGGGGGGGGACACCGTTTTTATTTATTTATTCAATTTTTTTACACACTGAAGTGTGCACAGATCAGTCAGATCCATGCAGGCTCTAGCCAAATACGCCTGGAAAATGAGTATTTTTCAGGTGTGTTTTCAGGAGAATTACTCTTAAGCTGGCCATACATCAGAAAGATCGATCTTAAGATCGATTGCGCTCATGATTGTGTACAATTTCCCTTGAAATCCCCGGCAGTCCTTGGTGGTTTTTGGACACACAATCTACACACAATCGATCATACAATCAATCATACAATCCATCTACTGCATGATTGTGTACACAAGATGTGCACACAATCTGCATACAATCCATCTTACAATCAGTCATACAATCCATCTGCTGATTGATTGTATGATTATGTACATAAGATGTGCACACAATCTGCATACAATCCATCTTACAATCAGTTGAGATTGTATGATTGGGTACAATATCTTTCTGATGTATGGCCACCTTTACTATCCGTATTTAGCCTATAGCCTGATAGTAAGTTTGAATTCATGATTCGAATGCAGGGTGAAATCCTTTCATATTCTTTCAATGTTGTTTTCATCCATATTTCGAAATACAAATGAAGATATAGCTCCTAAAGAATACGAACAGCTGTGTTCAGGTCTTTGTAAATTCGGAAAATACAAATTCAAGGCTGTATATGGCATTGAATCGCTACAAATACACCTATTCATAGCCATTCCATCTTAGTAAATTTCCTCCATAGTATTTTTGGAAAATGCGATGTCGTCCTAAAAAAAAAAAGATATAATTTGTATGGTAACTGGCCATATTCTGAGCCTTCGGAGCGATGCTAGATTGCTCAGCACACAGCAATATGTCAGCGCTGTGTGCTGAGAGATCTGTCAGGGCCAGTGTTCTCCAGTGAGGACACTGGCCCTGACTGCCGATTAACCTGATTTATCCAGCATGCTGGATATTAATCGCCGGGCGATAACGACGAGCATGGCCATGCATCACTATGGCCCTTACACACAGAGCGATGTAGGAGCATTTTTGAAGCGATCTAGTTAGATCGCTTACAAAATGCCCTGAAATTGCCCCGTGTGTAGAACCCCATTACACTACCAAGCCAAATCTCTGCTATCTCCATGAACTCAAGGGACATAAACAAAGTGTGTGCATTTGGTGTGTAAAGTGTGCCTCCCTCCACACGCATCTTAGGCAACCCTTACCTACAGAATCTCATCTCTGATTCTCAACTGTGTACCCGGTGAAGAGGTGGGATATTTTTGAATGAATGCACTTTCCGTGGGCGATGTCTTTGATGTGCGAAGTAGACAACTTCAGGACTTCTGCCCATCAAGTAGGGAAGCACTGGGAATCTACGGCAGCACTAGGCTTCCCCACCGGCGGGGACAGGCAGGGACAGGCAACAGGCTGTTCTAGCAGGGTACTGCTAGAGGGGCAGGGCACATTTTGCCCTTTAAAAATCAGGCAGGGGGCAGTGCCCCACTAAAACAACCTAGCGTGAACACTAATAAGTAAGTATACAAATTCTAACATATGTATTTAAAGGTGGAGTCTCCATTTGAATGCAAAGTCCATTTTCACTGCGTGCATCTTTACCTAGACACTTTGGAACACAAATGCATTCACATTGAAACGAGCCTCAATATCCGTACTGGCTAGATTTAACTGCATGCTAATAGAAACCGTCACGCATGATATAGTTTGGCTTAAATATAAATCACATAAAGGAATAAAACATTTCAGTTCTCATTGTATAAGCATAATGCACTCTTCAGCTGTGATCTGTGTGGACAAGTATATGATTTTGTTTTCATTTCACACTATGACTCTTTAAATAACTTTATTGAGTTAAAAATAAATTCACTGTTATTTAACCTGAGACAATATTTTTGATTAAGCGTGTGTCCAAAACTACTTAAACAACTTTACTGTGTGAAGTTTGAATTCCTTTTTATCAATTATCCTCAATGCCTTATGATTTAGTGCATACTGTCATTTGGAAAAAAATACCTCAGGATGTATAAAGAGGCAACATAAGGGGATACACTACCTGACCAAGAGTGATTGGCAGTAGCTGTAACTACTTGTAATGTCAAAGCTTTTCCTTGTTGATTGATGGAAAATGAAGTGTAATAAATTAAAATGATCACACATCATTTCCCATCGATTGAAATGCCAAATTCTTGACAGAATAATGTGTTACAGCCAATACCACTCACTGTCTGAGTATGAGATTGATTGTCCATCCTCACATCAATGTGATCAAACATCCACAGAAGGCTGGGTGGAACAAGCGGCTGTATTGTGCTGTATATAGTAACACACGGTGACAAGTTCTTCTTGCAGTTTCCATAAAAGTTAACTATATTCTTTTTAAAACCTGTGACAGACTGCTACAGTCATGGTTGGAAGGTGCTCCACTATGAACGATGCCCGTAATTGAATGTGATATGAAAGACTGCTCTTTACAAATGTCTTTTTTTTTTTGGTGCAAATTACTGTAGATAACGCTTTTCTGAGTACATCTGACAGATCATGGACTGGATGCATCACTGTCACAGATTGTTTGTTGTGTGGCTTCTAGATTACCATAACTGGGGACCTCCAATGATTGCATTTTATGGTATCACTTATTAATTGGGGTCATCACACAAGCACATACAATATTTGGTACCCAATGTAAAGGCTACTAAATAGAGCACCTCTGTTTTAACAAAGTGGAAAGGCTTTACCTAGCATTCCCCACTATATGGGTAATATAGCTTGCTTGGGCCAGATGTTCTAAGCCGCGGGAAGTGATAACGGGAAGAGTGGTAAAGTATCAATCAGCACCTAACCATAGGCCTTATTCTGGTTCACTCTTTCTGACAAAATACTTCTTAGATAGACAAAACCATGTGCACTGCAGGGGGACAGATGTAAAATGTGCAGAGAGAGTTAGATTTGGGTGAGTTATTTTGTTTCTGTGCAGGGTAAATGCTGAATGATTTATTTTTACACTGCAATTTAGATCTCACTTTGAAGTAAAACCCCACCCAAATCTAACTCCTTCTGCACAAGTTACATCGGTACTCTTTACCTAGAACGGCGCCCACGATTAGAATCGCGGGCGTCGGGGGTAAAATCGCGGTCATCGCGGGCATCGCGGGTAAATCGCGGGTACATCAAAATCGGGTGCCCGCGATGACCGCGATTTTCCCATAGGGAACAATGTTAAAAAGGCAGATTGACCGCGATTTTTATGTCAAATGCCTCAATGCCCGCGATTTCCACATAGGAGTCAATGTTAAATGGGCTACAGAGCCCAAATAGGCAGAATTAACCCTTAAATGTCCCCCCAAATTTTTTAACGCCACCCCACGATCCACGCCAACCCGAAGCGTGGCGAGCGCAGCGAGCCCGCGAGGGGCGGCGGTACGCGTCCTCCGACCTTTTCATGCCCTACTATCCACGTCGGCGTGGAGTTGAGAATAGAATAGTGTGGCGAGCGCAGCGAGCCACCGAGCCCGAAGCGTGGCGAGCGCAGCGAGCCCCGCGAGGGGACGCGGATGCCTTCACAGGTAGACGCGTACCCTCGCGGGCTTCACAGGTGTCGGCGTCGCCACGGACACCTGTGAAGCCCGCGAGGGGACGCGTATAACTGTGAAGGTATCCGCGTCCCCTCGCGGGGCTCGCTGCGCTCGCCACGCTTCGGGCTCGGTGGCTCGCTGCGCTCGCCACACTATTATATTCTCACTCCACGCCCTAGTGGATAGTAGGGCATGAAAAGGTCGGAGGACGCGTACCGCCGCCCCTCGCGGGCTCGCTGCGCTCGCCACGCTTCGGGTTCGCGTGGATGGTGGGGTGGCGTTAAAAATTGGGGGGGACATTTAAGGGTTAATGGGCTCTGTGGCCCATTTAACATTGATTTTTATGGCCAAATCGGGTCCATTGAGCCATTTAACAGTAAAATCGGGTCCATCGCGCCTTTTAACATTGATTCCTATGGTAAATCGGGAGCATCGCGTCGCGGGCATCGCGGGTACATTTATGGCCCGGCCGCGACGCGACCGACCCGATTTCCATGTTTAACATGGTTTTCAATGGGAAATCGCGGGCATCGCGTCGGTCGCGTCGCGGCCACACATAAATGTACCCGCGATGCCCGCGATGGGCGCCGTGCTAGGTAAAGAGTACCGTTACATCTGCCCCACCTGCAGGGCACATGGTTTTGTCCATCTAAGAAGGAATTTGTCAGAAAGAGTGAACCAAAATAACCCCCCATGTTACAGGCTGTGTTTAAAAAATGACAGTAGCTAATTGGTTGGTACTTTATCACTGTCCATCCTATCACTTTTACAAGGCTTAGTAAATCTGGCCCGGTAGAATATCATATAGATCAGTCATTTCCTCCAGCTGTTGGAAAACTACTATAAGTCCCATCATGCCTTGCCACAGTATTGCTATTAGGGAATGCTAAAACTATGGCAAGGCATGCTGGGATGTGTAGTTTCATAACAGCTGGAGGGCCACAGTGTGGACATGCCTGATATAGATTAAGTATACTGCACCTAAAACTAAGGTGTAAATATAATAAGATTCTATTGAAGATAGGATGTTACCCATAGCAACCAATCAGATTCTACTTATTTATTTAGGATCTTCAAGAAGATAAGAAATACAAATTTAATTGTTTGCTAGGGGCCACATCTCATCTTCAATAGAACGCCCATTTTAGTAAATTCATCCCTAAAAGTGTAGTTGTGGATTAAGTAACCCAAATACAGATGTGTTCTCACTTCTCCATACATCATTTATGCTGTCAGTTCCATTGTGCTTTGTATACTGACTCAGTCACACACAGATATACACATGTCAAATAGAAAAAGTGATCAGCACAGTCTCCTGACGCGTCTTAAGGCCCCTGGCCACTAGTGTGATGTATCGCATGTAGTACCATTACGCTTGAAGGTCTGACATGGGTATCAGACACACCGGTTTTGCTACTGCCATGCACATAAACAAGCATATTGCCTGCCGGGGATATAAAACCCAGCGCCTTTTAGCCAAATTTAATTTATAACAAACAAAAGGGGTGGGTGGGGGTGGGTGGGGGTGAGTGGGTGGGTGGGTGTTTGTGCTGTCCATGCTGCCTGTCTTACCTACAGTATTCTATGGTGCCAGCAAAAACAGGCTGTGACCCACACAGACTCTTCCCAGAATACATCTCCATAGCTGTGTGCATGTCTTCCCTTCTGCCCACCTCATTCTTCCCTTCCTCGCTCATTCACTCACTGAACAGACTGCAGCTTCTAACGCTACTGGGCAGCTGAGCAATCTCTCCGAAGCCCAACACTACTGTGCGTCGCCTGTGATTGTGATAGCTCTCATTGCTGTCAGTAAGTCCGGGGGCGAGATGCTCCAAACAAAAAATGCAGTAAAAACCCTGTTTTCTGGGTTTTTACCGCATTTTCATATGCAGCAAAGCCCAACCACGGGGGCTTCGCTGCGGGGGGGGGGGGGGGGGGGGGGGAGGGGTGGCAGTGGGGTGTTTACGCCAGTTCTAGATCTCATAACCCCATGGAAGCCTATGGGCTTCCCCTCGCATCTCACGCTGCCCCGCGTGCCCCTCGCTGATCCGCGCCGCCCCCCCCCCCCCCCTCACCTGTGTCCGGGCAGCCTCCTGCTGTGCTGCCCGGACCATTGACCTGCTCCTCCCAGCTCCGCTTCCGGGTGCAGGGAGGAGGGAGCAGAGCCCTCACAGCCGGGTAAAGGTTCAGGGAGAGAGGGGAGATGGGTCTGCACAGCGCCGTCCATCGCCTTTGCATTAATAATCGCATATGTTACTGAATATATGCTATTATTAACAATGAGAATGCCGGCGATGTGCGGCCAGAATTATTAGAGAATCCCCCCAGATGTGTGTAACAGAGAAATACAATCTGTGCAGGTGGCGAGAGGTCCTCTCCCCTTCCCCCCAGCTCTGGTGATCTCAGGAGCATATTTGATTTCAGTGGGATAGTCTTTGAGATTGCAGTGGTGCTTGCACCCTATAAATCTTGTCTAATTCAATACAAATATAGGGCCAGATGCACTAAGCTTCAAAAGTGATAAAATGGAGAGTGATAAACAGCCAGCCAATCAGCTCCTGCCTGACATTTTACATACACATACACCGAGCCCGAAGCGTGGCGAGCGCAGCGAGCCCCGCGAGGGGACGCATAATACTTTACTATTACGCATAATACTTTACGGTGGCTCGCTGCGCTCGCCACACTATATAAAATCAACTCCACGCCGACATGGATAGTGGGGGTATGAAAAGGTCGGAGGACGCGTACTGCCGCCCCTCGCAGGCTCGCTGCGCTCGCCACGCTTCGTGTTGGCGTTGATAGTGGGGGTGGCGTGGGGGTGCATTTAACATTGTAAGCACCCATTAGGGTGCTTATACAATTAAAAATCTTATAGGGGGGCCAATTGACCTTGAAAGCACCCATTAGTGTGCTTACACAATTTAAAATCTCATCTCATCTCATCGTATGCCATATACAAGGGTATACAATTTTAAATTGTAAGATCGGGTCCTATCGCAGCACATCTCACCTCATTGCATACCATCGCCCATACACGCTGCTTTGTTAGCGTGCTTTCCGTGCTGTACTAGCACGGATCAAATCGCATTGCATGTGCACACGTTGTGCATGCAATGCGATGCGATTTGATGAGAACTAGGTACAAAAAGTATGTGCAAGCACATACTTTTTGTACTGTGCGATGAGGTGTGCGGGAGCGCGCACCTCAGAGCACACATCGGGTCAGCCCTTATAGCAGCGTGTATGGGCTGCTTTATGGTATGCAATGAGATGGGATGAGATGGGAGCCATGATAGTACACAAGTACCGCTGATTGGCTGATTGTTTATCACTCTCCATTTTAGCACTTTTGAAGCTTAGTGCATCTGGCCCAGAATCTTAAATGTGTTCCTCTATGTCATATAAATAGATATAGAGAACCCAATAATCAAATACCATACAGAACACACACATTTACATACACAACGCATGCAATAACATACACAGCATAGGCAGTAACATATACAACACCGGAAGTTTAGAGTCCTGCACATACTGCCTGTGATGTGTGCTGTAATATAGATGCTGTCCTCTCTTAATTGAGTCACCAGCATGAACGCAGTGGTGCCGCCCCCATACATGTGCTTGTCACTATTATCACTCACCGTTATTAGGACAGGCTCGCTCTATACTTGGTACCATGGATCTGTTTTAAATCAGCTTAGTCTCAGAAAATGGTCACCTTTCAAATGTTGTCAATTTCATCCACAGTACTGTGGGCACGATTCAGATCTTCACCGCAGCCATACCGATAATCAAACTTGCATTTGCACGGTATGTTGTGCGCAGTGTGAGCCATATGTGCAAAAGCAGCCAGCAATGGCTAGCCATCGCAGGCTGCTCACAAAGGACCAGATGCACTAAGCTTCAAAAGTGATAAAATGGAGAGTGATAAACAGCCAGCCAATCAGCTCCTACTTGCCACAGACAAGTAAGAGCTGTCACAGACTGCGTTTGAAAAATGTCAGACAGGGGCAGTAACCCTGCATTTCTGGGGTGCAGGCGTTCCCCTGCCATTGGGAGGGAGGGCTAATGATGACGACTCCCAATGGCAGGGGAACACCTTCACCCATCCTTCTCCCCACGCCCATTGCAGCACAGAGTAAGTCCTGACTTACCCAGCGCTGTGAACAGAGGGGAAAAACATTAGATGGTACACATGGGTGGGAATTCGCTTGTGAGGCGCGGCGTGGGATGGTGTTTCCCTGATCGCTAGAGTCAGACAACTCCCAGCCTAGTGATCAGGCCTGAATCAGGCCCCGTGTGCAAATACCCCACTGCCATCCGGTGACTCCTTCATAGCCACAAGAGGATGTGTATCAGTTTTGTGCACACAGCCCACAGATCCATTGAGATGCATTTGTCTGACTCAGAGACAATTTTATGGTGAAACATTTGAGATGTGGCTGCTTCATGTCCTCTGTGATTATTAAAAACAAATTGTTACGCTAATCTGGTAATCCGAAGGTGTCCCCTGCACCAACCACACAATATTAATTTATCACTAGACACTAAAATAATATTAATACATTGGGCGAGATTCACGAAACTAAAAATGCTGTAAAAACCCAGTTTTCAGGGTTTTTACGGGGGGTTACGCCAGTTCTAGATGGCATAACCACATGGAAGCCTATGGGCTTCCCTTCGCGTCCCCCGCTGCCCCGCGCGCACCCCGCCGATTTGCGACGCACCGCCCTTACCTGTGTCCGGGCAGCCTCCTGCTGTGCTGCCCGGACCAGTGATCTCCTCTTTCCTGCACAGCTTCCGGGCACAGGGAGAAGGAAAAGGAGCCCTCACACAGCCGTGTGAGGGTTCAGGAAGGGAGGGGGGACCCGCAGTACATCGCCGGTCATCGCTGGCCATCGCTTTGGCGTTAATAATCGCATATGTTACTGCATATGCGATTATTAAAACTGCAAATGCCGGCGATGTGCTGCGGGAGTTATTAGAGAATCCCGCCCATGATATTACAAGATTCAGACAGAGTGATTTGGCATCAGCAATTGTCAGCGATTTGTTTGTATATTTATTTATTTATTTATTTATTTATGTATTAGTAAATCAATTTAACTGACTGAGGGCTGCATAAGCACAATGCCACATAAGAGCCCTATCTTTTGGGACATACAGTATTAGGGCGGGATGTATTAAAATACATCGCCGCCCTTCGCCGCCCCCCCACCGCGATGCTGCCGCATATGTACTAATGAGGCCCCCCACGATACCTGTACTCTGGTGTGCGGGGGGTCTCCGTCACCTCCCTGCCGCCATGCTCTCCCCTCACGCCGGGGACAGCTATGCATGCTGTCCCTGGCGCTTCCTCCTCCCCCCTGCAGCCAGAAGGATGTCCGGCTGCTTCACTAGGGGGAGGCAAGGCTTACCTTCTGGGGTCCAGGAGGACCCTTCAGGAAGGTAAGCCAGAGGGGGGGTCGGCGAGGCGGCGGGTTTGCGTCGGTGTCGGCGGGCGGCGAAAAGAATCCCATAGGCTTCTATAGGGTATCGCCACCCAAAGGTACCGCATTTTCCATTTGATACATCTCGCCCTTAGTGAGAAGCAAGTTTCAGTTTCAGGTGGGCTGTGGTAGTCTGGTTATAAGGAAACAGCCTATGGGGAGCATAAGGGGAGTTTACCTTAGAGGGGTATATATTCCTGGTGATGGCTTTCCTCTTCCTCTTTGCCTTTTGGAAGCCTATGCAGGTTGCAGACGGTGGTGAGCCCCTCCTTGGTTTTTGGATAAGATCAAGTTGACTGGGCTGGCGTTGGTAGCTACTTTCTCTCTGCCATCCTCCAAATTTAGTTTAAAGTTTATTTAAAAATTAGTCAAAATTACAACCCACATTTAGCTTAAAGTTAGCTTAAATATGGTCACCAATCAATAAATGCTTGTTGACCATTTGAAATCTAGCACTTGTTTGTCTGTGTATTTATGGTCTGTGTGGTTTATTACGTGTCGGTGTGATTTAATTTAAGGTTAAGCTAGCTTAAGGTTAAGGTAAAGGTCAGTCACAATAAGTTATAGGCACCATAAAGAACTGTATAGTGGCAAAGCATGGATAGCCATAAGCCCTCAGCCATCTGTGGCTGTCCCATGTACAGTACAGTATATACCATATAATCACACATTCATAAGTAACCATAATATAAAGAAAGACTCAGAGACATGTATTTGGCAGAATAAAAGGTGGTATTTATTTAAAGCACATTAAGAATATTCAAAGATGTGTAAATGACAAAGTATGGTGGCAAAGGGGTCTATTCTGGAAGCAGTGATAAGAGTGGAGAGGTGAGCCAGTGGAGATGTTACCCATGACAACCAATCACACTTCTCCCAGTGGGAGAAGGGAATACATGCTGGGCAAATAGAAGGGGTAGATGCTGGACAGAGAGGGGGAACAGATGCTGGACAGAGAAAGGGAGGGCAAATGCTGGACAGAGAGGGGGAGGGTAGATGCTGGACAGAGAGGGGGAACAGATGCTGAACAGAGAAAGGGATGGCAAATGCTGGACAGAGAGGGGGAGGGTAGATGCTGGACAGAGAGGGGGTGGCAGATGCTGGACAGAGATGGGGTGGCAGATGCTGGACAGAGAGGGGAGGGGGGTTAGAAGATGGCCTCTGCTGTTGGAGGGAGCTTCAGAAGTTGGCTGCTGCTGCTGCTGGGGTTGGGTAGAAGCTGTTCGCTGCTGTGAGTAGGGAGCTTCAGAAAGAATCTGGCCACTGCTGCTCGTGGAGGGGGTCCAACAGGGCCCAAACTAGGATTTCTCTTACCTGGGGCAAGGCAGTAATTTAATGACATCCCCACCCAAAAAAACAAACCAGATTATCAATTATATAGAGAAAAGGACACATTATTGGATGAAATTGCCCCCAATGTGCCCCAAATGCCCTAAGCCTCTCTGTCACATGGCCCCCAGCAGTGTGTTTCACTACATGCCCCCATGTGTGTTCACATACAGTATGCTGCATTACATTACTACACTACATCCCCCTACACACTGCACTATAACACTCTAAACCCCCCTATATGCTACAATAAACTACATCCCCTATAAGCTCCACTATATACCTCTACACTATACTACAGCCCCCTACACTGTACACTACATCCTTATATGCTACACCACACCTTACTATACGCTACACTACATCCAACTACACACTGCACTACATTCACCTACACTACAACCCCCTACAGGCCACACTACACTACAACCCCCTATATGCTGCACTGCACTACATGCCCATACACGCTACACTGTACTTCATGCCCATACACGCTACACTGCACTGCATTCCCCAATACACTACAATACATCCCCCTACACTATACTACATCCCTCTACACACTGCACTACATCCCCCTACACGCTAACTACACTACATCTCCCTACACACTACACTGCACTACAACCCCCTACACACTGCACTGTACTACAACCCCCTATACTGCACTACATGCCCGTACATGCTACAATGCACTACATGCCCATACACACTACACTGCGCTACATGTGCGGCCAGGACAAGCTGGCTGCTGCTGTGAGAGGGGCATGAGGAGAGGGAGACTTAAGAAGCAGGCTGCTGCACCCAGTAGAGGGAGAACTTGAATCTTGCTGCGGCTGCTGCGGAGCGGGGGTGGAAGAAGGTGTCCGCGGCTGCTGCGAGCGGGGCGATGCCGGGAGAAGCTGCACAGCAGTGAGTGACTGAGAACCGCTGTAGGAGCTAGCATGCTACAACCAGTCTTCCCACAGCCTGGAATATCACACACTCGGCGCACAAGGGGACTTTCTGCCATGAGACACGTAGCACATGTCCCATAAATGACAGGCTGGCGCCCACACAGACCCTGCTGGTGCTCGCTCCCCCAAGTGGCAGTTGGGTCTGCCTTACAGTGCTACACCACTGACTACTCACCGCTTGATTTTACATTGTGCTTTGTTGTCTGCAATATATTGTGGACCATCACTCTGGGTGATACCTGTAGTTCTACACCAATTGATACCCTTGTCTTCTATTATTTTATTGTGTGAAATTTAAATTGTGCTACAACATGATCCATCTCCTCTGTTTCATATAAAAGTGGAAGAAGGTCGTCGTTTTATAATGTGGCGAAGGATGTGTCCCTCCCTGTGCGATATCAATCTACCTTAAACAGTAGACTAATTTCTTTGGTACCAGTCCTTACGCTTTGAAATTTGAAGATTATATTGTCAAATTGGATCTTAACAATATTTCACTATCCCACTGTATTTGTTTTACTTTTTGGGTACCTTTTCATTGAGAGAAACCAGTCCACTCTAAGAAGGTTATCCTGATTCACTCGGAAAAGCACAATCATTCTCTAATGGACAAAACCATGTGCACTGCAGATGGGGCTGATGTAACATGTGCAGAGAGAGTTAGATTTGGGTTTTTTATTGTTTCTGTGCAGGGTAAATACTGTCTGCTCTATTTTTACACTGCAATATAGATATCAGTTTGAAGTACGCCCCCCCCCCCCCCCCCAAATCTAACTCTCTCTGCACGTTACATCAGCCCTACCTGCAGTGCTTATAGTTTTGTCCATCTGAGAGTAATTATGCCTTTTCCGAGTGAATCAGAATAACCCCCTAAATGTTATCAGTGCCCTGAAACACACTGAACTATTTTTCTCTGTGGTAGATGGTGGAAGGAGCCTTCTCTTAAACTATTTGTAGGGTCAGGCCTAGACATGGCAACTGCACAAACACTTGGAGTCTCCTTGAGGATTTGTGATATCTCTGAATGCACAGTTGGTTCCTGTGCTTTAACCAGAGGCGTAGGGTGGGCGGAGTCATTGAGCACATGCTCCAGGTGCAGATGAGCTGGTGTCCGGCACTCAATAATTAACACAATAAGCGCAGCGGGCAGCGTGTGCGTCGGCGGCTTACCTGCCCTGCACTGCGCCTGCCTGCTCACCTGACACCCGGTCCCTGCCGCCGCGGCACCGATAACGTCACGCACGTCACGGTGACTCACGGCCTTCAGCCTGGCCAAGCTGCTGATGCTGCTCGGGCCCTGAAGTTGAGGCCTGGGAACTACCTGATGCCCTGGAGCACCCTGGATGACTTCCCCATGAGCTGTCCCAGCAGGACGCTGGGAAGCTGCGGCAGCTGCGACAGATGTGCGTCATGTGTCTGGCGCTACAGTGGGGCATCGAGGAGACACAGAAGAAAAACAAGAAAGCAGCGCTGTATAATTGAACCAATTAATAACAAGTGAATCAAATTACTAAAAATTATAACAAATTTAATGGGTTAAGACCAAAAAATATAATGAGTGGAATTTTAGCACATCATATGACCTGCACTGGAACGGGTATGAGTCCTTGGTGGAAAAGTCCTTGGGTGAACCAATGGATTTTGGAAGCCGCTGGAGGTTTGAGAGTCCTTTTTGAATTAGGGCAAAGAGTACCCACACATGGAGCAACCTCGACGATATTTGCGGTGGAAATGTGTCCCAATTTGTGGTAAGTTCTCCCAGGTTTTGGAACTCAGGTCCAGATAATTAAGCAGGTAGCAGGGTCCAATGGGCAAGGTTGAAGAATAAAATTCCACACAGCACCTACGCGTTTCGCTGACCCCTGTCAGCTTTATCAAGGTTTGTGAGGGAGCTGACTACTCCCTTTTCAGCAGCTGCTTAGTTATTGAGGGAACAGCTGGTGAGAAGCGCTCCTAATCAACCTACAGATGTAGCGGGATTCATCTTTGCAGGGGATGGCGATGGCGTCGCCATCGCCATCCCCTGCCCCGCCGCCATCTGTATGCCTTCCGACGGTGCTGCCCTCGGTCGCCCTGTGCCCACACTGGGCGACCGCACCCCCCCGCAGCCTCCTCGGGTCCTCCCTGCCCCCTCGAGCGGGAGGCGGACAGTAATGTGTCCGCCTCGCCGCCCCGCCGCCCGGATACTGAGACGCACGTGCGTGGGAGACGCACGCGCGTCTCAGTCAGATAGCGGCGCCGTGTTGCTGGCGATCCGCCAGCAGCATGCTGCTGGTGGATCGCCAGCAAGGATAAGGCCTGGTTCATCTGTAGGTTGATTTTTTTTTCCTTCATCGAGGAGACACGGCTGGAGCTTTGCTGCCTGTGGAGGTTATTCCAGCAGATGGAGGATCGAAGCTCCTGGTGCGGGGAGGAGGAGAGGAGCCACAGCATCGGGAGCAGCGCTGTCCTGGAGTCTTTGCCCCGTCTGGCTCACTGCATGACCGCCCAATTGGACATGATGGAGAGGCCGCAGTCCAGGCTCCCAGGGAATGTGCCAACTTATCATCCTCTGCTCAGTGTCAGCAACGGGGGCAAGGTGAGTGGCCACTCAGAGACAATAATGATCCTCAGTGTCAGTAATGGGAGGACATGGTGAGTCTGCTGGTTGTCAGTGGGTGTATATGCAGTCTGCAATCTAGTGGGTACCAGTCAGTGTATACAAGGCAGTCTTGACGCATGGGCATAATGTCAAGGGTCCCATAATCCTAGGGGCCCAATACCCAAGCCTTCCATCCCAGGCCATGTGTGTATCTATGTATGTATGTATGTATATATATATACAGATGGAGCGGGTCTCGCTCTTGCAGGGGATGGCGGAAGATTCGCCAGCCGCCATCCCCCACCAGCCACCGTAAGGGGACGCGCGCGCGTGTCGCCTTACAACGGGGCTACCCCCGGGTCCCTGCCGCCTCGCCAAGGTTTGCCCGGGGTCCCCGCCGCCTTGCCGCCCCCCCCTAACCCTGTTCATCTCCCTGAATCGGAGACGGACAGGGTTCCCATCCCCCCACCGATGGGAAACTGAGACGCGCGTGCGTGTGAGACGCACGCGCGTCTCATTCAGATGGGGCGCCTCTCCGCCAAATTCTGGCGCAGTGCCAGCAAAAATGAGAGGTGCTCCATCTGTATATATATATGTGGCCCCACTGCGCTGCTTTGCCCAGGGGTCCATAATACTGTTAAGATGGCCCTGGGAGGAGGAGGACGTTTTTTGCTGCCTCGCCGCCCTGCTTTGCTGTATATATCTCTCCTCAAGATGGATTTTTTTCATTTTTTTAATATAGGTAAATAATTATGGGAATAAGTTTGGGGGATTGGTGGGGTCCGGTGTGGGGGGCGCGAAATATGCCCTTGCTCCGGGCACCATGGCAGCTAGCTACACCGCTGGCTTTAACACACTTTATGTTTTCAATTATTCAAGAGTAAGGAGGACTTGTACATAGGCCAAGGCCTTAGCCTTTCCTTGACACTTCTTGTTGTAAATGGAATGTTGCCAATTTTACTTTTCTCCTCAAATTATTTGTTTATCATTGTAAAATATTGATTTATTTTTCATGCCCTCTACAACATTGGGCATCGGCCTTAGCAGACAATGTTGATGGTCTTGCATCGTCAATCTCATGACTGGTGGCAGCAGCTTCAGCATTAGTAGTAGGAAGTGTTTCCGGATCTTTTATTGTTTGTCCTCCATTTGTGTATCAATGCAAAGCATACCTACACTTATACAGCAGACTTAGCAATACCCCTGGACTGATATGGCAGATTAAGCAGTACCCCTGGACTTATACAGCAAACATGGCACCCATGGACTGATACAGCAGATTTAGCAGCACACCTGGACTTGGGGTAGCATGGACGGTGCAATGGTTAGCATTTCTTACACAAAAAGGAGAAAAACATCAACTCCTTAACATATGCCAAAGAAAATAATGAGTATGAAGAGATGGCGCTAGAGTGAACATATTTTATCACCCTAGCGCCATCTCTTCATACTCATTATTTTCTTTGGCATAATATGAAATGGGCATTATGGTTTGTGAACTGATATGTAATGGCATCACAGTGTGGAGCATAATGTGTAATGGGCATCAAGGTGTGTGGCATAATGTGTAATGGGCATTACGATGTATGGCACAATGTGTAATGGGCATCAGGGTGTGTGGTATAATGTGTAATGGGCATCACAGTGTGTGGCATAACGTGTAATGGGCATTACGGTGTGTGGAACAATCTGTAATGGGCATTACGGTGTGTAGCATAATGTGTAATGGACATTACGGTATGTGGCACAATGTATAATGGGCATTATGGTGTGCGTAACAATGGTACAATGTGTCTAAGGAGCTCTACCTGGTACAATATGTCTAATTAGTTCTAGCTGGCAAAATGTGTATAAGTGGCACTACCAATGTGAATTGGTACCATTAATATACTCCACCCACATTGTTACTCCACCCACAGTTTTCACAATGACGAGCGCCAAAATCTATGTTTGCTTACCCAAAAAATTAGGCTCGGGCCGGCCCTGGTAATAGCAATGGTTTGATAGATACTTCGATGGTCGGCGACCATAGAATGATTTTTCACTCGTGTGGCCCCATGCGAGGGGATGTGTAAGCATATACATCCCCTCGCATGAAAATGCTGGGATTTGTGTGGCAGGGGGGCTGGCGTTCGGTCAGGCAGCGGGCGGGCAGTGCTGGGCTGCGAACAGATCTGAATCAGGCCTAAGTACAGGTATAAACTGCTCATTCATCTTATTTCAACCACAGTTTAACATGTTAAGCGATTAATGATCCAATGACGTTCTCTAGCTCCTTGTTGTGATTCAGGCTCTAGATGTCAGTAGATAACTAACCTTTAGCCTACAACATATGGCATACCATTGTCGATGTACATAAAATATTGTAATTACTATTATCATGCAGATGGTCGTGAATGGTAATGTTGAAATCATCTAGGTCGGTATTGTAGGTAGGACATTAATGTATTTTAATTATATGAATGTACTTCACTAATGTATAGTTCATTTATGTTTGTATTCATGTTTTATATGTTTCACAATTGCTCCCACATGTACTCTAAATTTTCTTTACAATAGAGCCTATGGATTTACTTACACATGCTAATGCCTAATTATAAAGCTTGTCGAGGTTCAACAATGAACTTTAAAGTTTCTAAATTGTGCCATTATCCACATCAATAAGTAAAAAGCATTCTTCTGGGGACGTATGATGTTGAACTTTGTTGTATGAATAAATAAGTAGCATTTTGCTTTTCTTTACATTTCCAGGGTAATTGGCTTGGCCGTTAATGTAATCCACCCATCACTCAAACCTCTGAGCTTTTACTTGTTATGATGGCTTTAAACTATATCTTAAGAAATAAGGGTTATACAGCCCAGAAAGATGCATTTGTGAATCAGTGCGTATTTTTCTGGTCTTCTTATCGGACATAAAACGCAGTGAATCTTAGCTCTATATAAATTGACATTAGAATTACCGGTAAGTGAAATGGTTTTTCCTTAGTGACAGCGAATAAAAACTTTTGCTATCCCTCATCATTATTATTCCTGTACGCTTCAACCTGGAAGCTTTAAAGAGTATTAGCACACCGTCTGTTATATATGGTATTTTCTGGCCAATAAAGTAAAGGCCCCCATACACTATACGATTTTGGGACGATTTCATCCGATTTCGGCACTTTGGGCCGATAACCGGATGAAATCGCCCCAAAATTGCAGGTGTGTGATATATGATCCGATCCGATGCGCGGTCCCGTGCGCATCGAACCAGATCAGGGAGGTCGGACGGTCAGCACATAAGATTATCCGACCTCCCTGTATGCTATGCATATGCCTGCCCACCTGTCAGGCATATGCATGCAGACACCGGGGGGCGGGGGAGCACGGCGGGCAGACACACTGACCTGGCCGGGCATGCTGTGATCACAAATTGCAGCGCTGCCGCTACGGGACGAGACGCACAGTGGCGGCTATTAGATTTTTAAAATACCTGTCAAATGACAGGCCGTTCTGTGATTGGCTGAGAGCTCTCTCAGCCAATCACAGAACGGCCGGTCATTTGACAGGTATTTTGAAAATCTAATAGCCGCCACTGTGTGTCCCGTCCCGCAGCGGCAGCGCTGCTATTTGTGATCACAGCATGCCGGCCAGGTCAGCATCACTCGCCGCACCCGGCACCCGCTGGGAACTCATTTGTGAGCCGCCGCCCGCCCCCACTACTGCCGCCGCCCGCCCCCACTACTGCCGTCGCCCGCCCCCACTGCTCCTCACCGCCCTGCAGCTCCCCATTTGTTTTACATGTGATAAATCGCAAGCGATTTATCACATGTAAAAACTGGCTCATCAAGTGCCAAATTGTATGTGAGCCTCCCGGGGAGCTGCCGGGCAGCTCACAGGAGAATTGGGTCCAAGTCGGCCTAATGTATGGGGGCCTTAAGTTACAAACTTCTTCAGCTGCTTGCTACCTGGAAATGATGGTAAATACAGATGGAACCCCTCTCTTTCATTGCCGGCGCTTGCCAGAAAGTCTCCGCTGGTGAGCGCTGGCGGAGGGGGACTCCATCAGAATGGGACGTGCGTACATCTCACACACATGCTCGTCCCAGTCACTCTGTGGCTGGGAGGCGTGACCCTGCCTGTCTCCGCTTCAGGGAGATGGGCAGGGTTAGGGGGGGTTCGGGCAATGGGGACCAGGGAGGTGGCAGAGGGCAGGGGGGAGCTCTGTCAGAACGGGGTGCGTGAACCACTCCACTGTACATTACATTGATGGTGAAGTATAGAATAATTGTAAACTATTTCTGTGATAACAGAAAAGTTTTGCACAGACACATAATAGAGTAATTACAGTCATTGATATCCTTGTAGAGACTTCTCATTGCAACATAGTTGGTGCTTTAGTAAGTACAAATTAATTCTACCCTACTAGATATGGATAACAGACGTCAGCACACAATAAAGGAACAAAACCTGCTACCTTGAACCTAATGCCGTACTACTTAAAGACAACAAAATAATTATAAAAGAAAGATGATATAGATGTAACATTCTACCTTTCAGGTGAGACCTTGATTTGCTAAAGAATCTGCACCGACTGCCATTTCTATTCACACACAGATGTCAGCTGTGGTGTATAGTGTGTAACACATGGCAGGTGAATTGCTAGGCCTTTTGACCTTCTTGTTCACAGAAAAGGTATCTGTTTCTCTGTTTAATCTTCAATGGCGATTGTTGCTTGTTGCCTGATCACAGTAATATTCGTGCAGAGTGGCTTAGGTTTAAAAGCAGAGCTTTGTTTTATTGGCGTACTCTTTGTGGTGTTGCTAAACTATTATTTTTGTGTTGTGATCTCATCAGTCAGTGGAGTGTAACAGAAAATGGAACATAGATTGTAATTTTTTAAACATATCCTACTTAATCCAGTTTAGTCAGGTTGGGTCATTAATTACGACCCCGGCAGTTTTCACTCGTCTGTATTTTTTTTTTAAACCGTAATGTGACATTGCCAAACTTCTCAGTAGCTGGAGTTAAGACCCCTCACTTCTTGTTTTTCACCACAGCTTAGTTGACGTGCTACTGCGCAGGGAGATAGACGATTTGGTCCCCCCTAACATATTGTTCCGTACTGCAGTGTGCTGATATGCTGCAAGAAAGAGATTAGTAAAAGACTTTGCATTTATTTCCCAAATATCTCCTCTTCACTTACACCAAAAGTTTATTTTTATCTAATTTAATAACAGTAAGACTAATTCTGTGTACACACGGTACAATTTGACATTCAATTTTAACTATATAGTTAAAATCGAATAGGGATCACATATACATCGTATGGAGATAGAACATGCTTTTAGCTTTCTATCTTGATTCGATGCTGATGCACGCTCCCGTTCAGCATATATCTCCCATCTCGACCACTCCGCTCTGCACAAGATCTGTGTCTCTCTTCTGCACGGATCACTAGCTCCCATTCACTATTACAGGACTTTCATCGGGCTGCTCCCATCCTATGGAATGCCCTTCCACGCACATTAAGACTCTCTACTAGCCTCCAAACTTTCAAGTATTCCCTGAAAACTCACCTCTTCAGGCAAGCCTATAATATTTAAGTTATAAATGCATAATCCTCTGAGGCACTTATGTATTATATAGCTTCCCTTCTGGACTTGTAACTTGGTGGGACTGCTATGCTATTACTGATGCCTGTCATTGTGTTTCCCTCCTATATCCCTATAGATTGTAAGCTTGCAGCAGGGCCCTCCTACCTCCAAGTCTGTCTGTTGTTACCCAGTTTGTTTTATCACTGTCTACTATTGTAAAGCGCAACGGAATCTGCTGCGCTTTATAAGAAACTGTAAATAAATAAATAAAGCAAAATAGACAGTGCAGCAATGACTATACAGCACAAAATGAACGTAGATAGCATAAATTGTATGTAAATAGTACAGAGTTAGCAAAGATTGTATAGCAATCGATATCTTATATGGAATAGCAAAGGCATCTCACCGTGTGTACACACCATTAGGATGTCTTTTTTTGTTAATTATTTTGATAGTTTTTCATAATAGTAAAATAAAGTTCCTATGATGACTTCTAATGTATTTTATTTCACATAAATAACTTTTTTTATGAGTCTTTTAACTAAAACATACCTATGGATTTACATATCTTTGAAAAAAATAAGAAATGTTGGGTTAAATATTGCAGGGTAATTTTGACTCACCTGACTGCCGGTGTCACAATTTTCTACCATAACGAAGCCGGAATAAAATAAAATGGAAATCCATTTGTCCACATCATGATTTTCACCCTTTTTGCAGAGGAATTTAAACTGAAATTTGTTTTTAAAGCAAAATTAAGCTAAAACGAAAAAAAATCTGAGGTTTTTGTTGCACTCACGTTTACATCTATATACTAATGCCGCTACAAAGTCCTTCTTTGTTGTAGAACCAGGCAAGGCTATCTTAACACCATTGTAGGCCCTGGGTAAAGGAATGCACTGGGTCACCACCCACTCATTCACAGGAATAAGTTTAAGAATAATAATATAAATCCATACAGTGAATGACTGTCAGCCATTCATTCTCTGGCTACAGAATGAAAGGCAGGTAGAAAATGCTGCACTCTGATTGGTGAATAACTCCAGCAATCCACCAATCAGGATGTGGGCAGCCGTTGCCTGTCTGGCTGCAGGCTAGGAGGCAGATAGAGAATACTGCCTGACTGATCTAAATGTGTGTAGTTCACAATCAACGCAGCTGGGTCGCATTATCTATAGGCTTTCAAAAAGCTTCGAGCCAGCGGTCCAGCTCACCCATGCTTGAAGGCCTCTAGAATCGTGGACCCTTTCTCATCTGCCCAGTGTGCTCTTGCATTTAGATGGCCCAGTATTCAGATATATGAATGTGCATGGAGACTGTTAGCATCCATAGATGCTAACAGTAGACATAGACTTTTATGTCTTTAGATGCAGCATCGAAGATTACACCATACCATGCCTCCCACACTCTCATAAGATGTAACATTTCCATGTATCTTATTAGTCATGCTCCTGTAAACTCCCAGTGTCCATCCAGGAACACCCCTCACATCTATCTTGCCATACTTCCAAATCTATACTGTAGCACTGTACAAACAAAATCAGTGGCGGTAAGGGGGTTGAGCAAGTACTGTATGTCACAGGAGGGATGGTTATTTATGTAAATGGGGCCGGGAGGGTGGGGGTTGGGTGGGCACCGTATGTTACTGTAGTGACAGATGGGGTCAGAGTGGTACTTTATGCCACTGGTGCCATTGGGAACTGGTACTGTATGTCACTGATGTCAGGGACTAGCGTGGGTAGTTTATATAGCCAGAGTTTATGTCTTGGGGCAGAAAGGGTAGGGTTTGTTCCAGTGGTGGGGGGTGAACAGATAACACATATCTACATGCCTTTTTGTATGAATGGAGCAGCTGGGACCATATCACTGTGCTACTGTAATTATTCAATCCCTACTTTTACATCCAGCAATATATAGTTTTGCCGGTTGCTCCCCTTTCTGGTTGTTCAAAGCACAAAAGACATGGCCCCCGGCTACAGACAAGCACCAAGGGGAGCATCCTGTAAAACTAGTAGAGATCACTGGAAGTTAACATAGAGAAAGAATCATGAGTACTGTAAGTCAGATACTACCCTCCTTTTTTACTCATGCATTACAGATTTGATGAGCTTATCATACCCTACCAACGCTTCCCCACTGCTATGGCTAGTGGCACACGGGAGTGCCCAAAAGCTGGAGTAGATGTCAACTTCCTAGATGCATCCCGCAATGGAAGGCAAATCCTAGGTAACTGGCCCCACATATTAGGAATCAACCTGGCCTGACAGATGGATCAGCTAGGATCCAGGTCCCTGACTTGATATAACGTTACTGAACCAAAGGTGTATTTAGGTGCACTTCCACAAAATCCACTTCCGTACATTGCACCACTTAGTGGCCAGAATTACCTAGTGTGATTACTTCTGTCACGTCAATTACAGTTGCTGATAACAGGACAAGTGGGTGACCAACCTGTTATCTTCTTCCTTACCATCTACAGAACAACATAATAATGTCAGAGCCATTGGCTGTGTGCACCCAAATGAAGAAACATATGATTGGGTGTTCAGGAGCCATCTAGAGGCTGCTAGCACACAAAACACTTCAATTCCCCCATAGAGGTAAAGACCAGTGTTAGGAGTCTATTATATAGTATATGTAGGCTCCTCCATTTATTACATTGTGATTTCCCTTAGCCATGTTGTATAACTATATACAGTACAATTAGATTACTGGAACTGAGGGAACACCCGTCTCCTTCACTCACCTTTCATTTACAGCTTATTAGAGCCTAATTAAATAAATTATTCTTTCCCCTACATCTTTTATTGAGAACTTCCTGCATACAAGGTGCAATAAATAATAGAGTTGCTCTTATTAACAAAATATCGGGGAGTTTCTCTTATTACCAACATATGCAGAAAACATTAATGGGAACTATTTATTAAACTAGAATGGAATCTATGGAGACAATAATCCCCAGGATATCCAATTAATGGTAATTGGAGTTGTTGCACATTAGTCTTCTGATGGATTGCGGAGCCTTTTTAAGTGAAAACGTGTACAGTGTAATTCTATTGTTTCCTTTATAATTTCAAGAACCCTGTAAATCATTCCATCCAGACTCTATCACCAATGTGTATTGCTATTCTCAGGACCGTATGTTTTGCTTGCTCATGTATAAAACCTAATTGCTTTCGGTGTTGTAATTTAAGTGTTTTTGTTTGTCAAATATACGTATACATGCATCGGATTATCATGAAATTGAATATTTTATACCGGAGTTGATTTCTTGTTTAAACAGTGAAATGCACTTTTTATATAATTATTTTATCTAATAATGATTGGCGTTTGTATTGTGCTGGAGCTTTAGCCATGCAATACTCACTCACGCATCACCAAATCTAAACATGTACACAATTACCAACATGATTAGTATGCTACCAAAATACATAATATTATTGACAGCGTATAAATAAATACTATACTTAGTTTTCTTTACCACAATCCTCAGGACCCCATACAGGGGCCGATTCAGGATCACTGGTTGCAATCCAAAATCGGGCCAAGCACCAATAGTCGAATGTGCACATGTGCAAGCCCCGGCAGTGAACGGCTTCAGCGAGTTACACACTTGCCGGGCTGTTCGCTGGTGTGTGTGGTGGGGGAGAGCCGGGGGCATGCAGGGGGCGGGAACAGAGGAATGCACAGCATTTTATGGGCGACCCCATAAAAATCCTGTAGATGGATGAAGGGTAACTTCATGTTACCCTTCACCCACCTCTACTAGTGACAGATCTCACCATTGGGGTTACCCTCCCACCCCATGGGCATAAATCTGCCCCTCACCCCCATGTAGAGTGCAGTTGAACATATGTCAGGAAGGAATGATGATTATTCCTTCCCCTGACACACATACACACACACACACACAGTCCCCCCGTGCTGTCCCCTCTGCACTTGCAAAGATCAGCCTTATTGCGTTTGAAGAGGAACTAATTTCCATTCTCCGATCTGTGATCTCTGATCACTACAGCCAAGAATGAAGGTCACAAGGCAGCCATTAATGTAGTGCTTAGGTGCAGCCTGATTACTCATACCCTTTTCACACGCTTTTCACCCTTTTCACACCGCACAAATAATCCGGGTCTTACCTGTGTTGTGTGAAAGCTCTATTTGGAAAAACCCATGTCCAGCAACCCGAAATTCTGACCTGGGTTAAAAGAAGGGTTTTACCAGGGTTGGACCAGATTGGTTGCTGGGCAGTGTAATGGGTAACCCGGGTCTCCCAGGTTACCCGTTTGCACTGGCCAGCAACCAACCCGGGTAAAACTCTTCTTTTTACCCCTTTGCCTCCTCCCCCGCCCTCGATGATGTGCCACCGCCCCGCCCCGTGTGATGTCAGCGGCCCGGTCGCTGAAGGGAGCTTCGCTTCGCAAACTCCCGGGTCGCTCCCAGGACGGACCCGTGTCCAAATCCCGGGTGCGACCCTGCATTTGCAATATGAAAGGGGTAAAATTCAGCCAAATTACTTCACTCTTGAAGAAAAGGAAAGCGTATATACTGTAATTGCCAGGCAGTACCATGTTTAAAAATGTCAGGTGAAGATGGACTGGTACTTTATCTACATGCTAGAATATATATTTTCTGCTGCACCCATAAAGACTATTTGGAGAAAAAATATAAGGGGGGCATTGATCAATAAATGTTTGTCGATCATTACCCCCAAAACACCCATTTTCTGTGGGTAACCACAAATATTTAGTATCACACTATTGTATGACCGTGAGACTGCTGCAGATATCCATGTGAAATGGCTCCCGCAGCTAATGCTATTTAAAGATGGCATTAACCCGCTGTAGCCCATTGTGCCGGAATCCCGCCTCCACTCTGAGCACATGCCAAGGACAGGCTACTTTAGAGTGCCACTGTCTGTGTGAGTGCTCTGATAATTCCTGCCACTATAATCGCATATTGCTTTGCAACTCTGGTACTTATATTGTGTCCAGATCACAATACATATGCAATTGTTGATAAATGGGCCCTATTATGTTCTGTAATATGCTATTCATTTGCTATAAAATCGAAAATAAAAGGTGTCAAACTCAATGAGAAGCAAAAAAATGAAGAGCAGATGGCTGAATTATAGGAGAAGGTGGACAAAAGGAGGGTGAATAAAATGAAACATTAAAGAAAATAACATTTAAGTCCTGATCTTTGTTTAACGAGAGAAACAAATAACCATGAACCATGCATATTGTACATAGGCAAGGTGAAATACTTATGGACAATTTTTTTTTATGTAGTAGAAAATATGAGGTTCTGAGAGACGAGAGAATGAAAAAGGTTGTGGGGGTAGAAATTGTATATAGAAAGCTTTAGAGGTATTAAGTTCATAACAGAACTCATCATGCTGATAAATTGCCGCTCCTGGTCCGTGAGGCCATTAAAATGTTTAGAAAAGTGTGTCCTTTCTTGGTTCACGTTTTATTACAGAACAGCCATACTGCTCTCTGTTTTGACAAACTCGCTCTGGTTACTAATCATTGCCTAACACTTGGATACTAAAGCCAATCGCACTGGATGAAATGCTTCTGCTTTAAGGTGACAAGTTTCATTACCTTTATTGAAGTATTTGAACCAGTGGTCACACCACTTCTTTTTCTGTGGTGTAAAATCACTCCTCGGAACATTTGGAAAAGAATAAAAAAATAAAATACAAAGGCACAGAATCATCACTCATGTACCACTCGGGATGCTGGGTGGAAAAAAGGCCTGCAGGACAGTCATAGACTTATTTTGCAGGAACTGCTATACTATCTCAGACCACAGGAGATAATATGGTCAGTATGAGCCAGGTTATTGAAAGTGGTATCTCTAATGCAGGGACCCTGGGGCGAATTCGGCTCATCGCTTTCAATGGTGGGGGTCGACTCATGCGCATAGGAGCTAAGGCGCAGACCCCCCTCTGTGAGGCGCCATCGGTGAGATTTTCACTCACCGGGGTGTTTGCATATTGATTGGCAGCCAGCGGGCGTTCTAGGGCGGGGGCTGGCCCATAGAAATGCTGGTCAGGCCCCTTGAAAAGCAGGTGTTCTCTTGCCTGATCGGGGTGGGCATGACATCAACGCTCGCCCCCAATTCGTACAATGAACAGCTGAAAAGTAAGTACTGGGCTAAGTCCTCTGCAAACACACGAAAAATCGTTCTATGGAAAGTAACCATCAAAGGATTATTTTGTCTGTGCAGGCTCTTGCAGCTTAGTGAGGGAATTGGTGGCGGGGAGGGCATGCGTTCACCAGGGCGGAATTAACTTGCTCGCTAGCTAATATATGCAGCACAATGAGCAGGGTCTGAATCAGTCTCTCAGTGTAGACAGAGCAGGAAGAGAACAGGCATCAGAAGCTGATTGGATCACCATGAATTCTTATTGCAGGTAATTGTTTTCCAGCAGTGCTCAAATGACAAGGATGCCAGTGAAAGTGACCCCATTCAGAATCCACAACTAGCTTCATACTGTCCATTACTATATACTGACAGATAGACACACAGTTAACAAAACAATATTATCGGAAGCAATAGTAATATTAACCTTTAAATCAATTTGATAATTTTGCGGCACCCAGATGAGTATCTAGATAACCCAAAAAGTACCAAGTGTTTAATTTAGCAATAACTAATTTAGAGAGCACAAATGAACACAAATGTTTTAAATTATCACATAAAATTATACAAAATATTCTAAATAGTATCGTTTATATATATATAGTTTGCGAAATGCTGGCACTCTACCTTCCTGTGTCGATTACCGCGGTGCAGGAGAAACAAGTATCACAGAAAACGAATAACCCGCACCCATCGGATTTCTTATGGCATAAATAATCACTCAGACGCCATAGGCTTTAAGCGGGTTATTCGTTTTATATATATATATATATATATATATATATATATATATATATATATATATATATATATATATATATATAGTTGAAGAAAGAGACTGGCACTCAGAGGTCTTAGTACAAAACTAAGACCACACACACCTTGACAAAGGGACGCAGCCGCGAAACGTTGGATGTTTTTTCACTTATTGTGAATACACGTTTTGTACTAAGACCTCTGAGTGCCAGTCTCTTTCTTCAACTAACCTACCGACTGGATGGGCACCGGTGCAGATACCACGTTGGAGTGAGTGCCGGACCGCATTGCCATATATATATATATATATATATATATATATATATATATATATATATATAAATATATATATATATATATAAATATATATATATATATATATATATATATATATATATATATATATATATATACAGAGAACTCCCCAATGGGGAAAACAGCACTCACCCGACTTCTACAGAAGTAGTCACCCGGGATCAGTGTCCCAATCGATTTATTCGGTCAAAAAGGAAAAAGGCCTGCCGACGTTTCGGTCCCTGAGGACCATTATCAAGGCAGTACAGCAATGCAGCAATCAACAGCGTCGTTCAAAACAGTGTGACAACACGGTAACAGGGGCAACACTGTTTTGAACGACGCTGTTGATTGCTGCATTGCTGTACTGCCTTGATAATGGTCCTCAGGGACCGAAACGTCGGCAGGCCTTTTTCCTTTTTGACCGAATAAATCGATTGGGACACTGATCCCGGGTGACTACTTCTGTAGAAGTCTGGTGAGTGCTGTTTTCCCCATTGGGGAGTTCTCTGTATGTACATAGCTGTGCTAGTTTTGGCTGCACTGCTATATATACGGCACCCCAGCGGCTATCTGATATATGAGGGTGAGAGTGCAGGTCCTGTGTATGTATATATATATATATATATATATAGATTACTGGTTGTCGGTCCGGCACTCTCTTCTTATAAGTCAGATGCCCCCCGGTGCCATCAATAGATGATGGATAACGTGTAGTACAAAGTAGCGGCACTCAGACGGGTCTTCTTTCAAAAAATGTATTTAAGTGAACTGACGTTTCGGAGCTCGTAGGCCCCGTTATCAAAGTGAACAGGTGAGACAAGGTGTACAGGTACATCTTACCTTAAATAGGGTGTCCTTCTTCCCGCGCCGCACTCCGGTCCCCGCCCGCCGTGCGCGCCGTATGACGGAAGTCAGAGCTGACTTACTCGGAAATGACGCAAGAGGAGCGTTCAGACGGGCTTGCTTGAACCGCAAGCTTCCTGGTCCCCATGGAGATCTCCCTCTTGTAACTGACGGCGTCTCGGCTGGCAGGGGACCTGCAAGTAACGGAGCAGAATTAAGGCACACTGTACATAGTGCAGTATTGTGAACAATAATATAATGAAGATGCTTGATACAGTTAATATATAATAAATATTAGCATATAAAACAATTATTAAATCGAGTGCATCTATTATAACGTATTCCAGCATATTCGGTGACGGGTAATGAAAAAAGGGGAGTGAAAAAACGTGAGCACAAAAAACCACAGTGAAATAAACTGTATGGGATTGATGCTGGGAATAGCTGTGAAACAAATATGTCATAAAATGTTAAAAAACAGAAAAAAGAAGCAAGGGTAAGCGTACAGCTGGTAGTTAATTGTATCGGTTCATGGGAACTACTTTAGAAAAATTGTTTGTAAACATAACTACTTTGAATAAATGGCACTTTCAAAGTTACTGTATAGCAATGGAGTCAGTCTAATAAGGCTAGCTGCTTGACGTTACTGGAGGATGAACTCAGATTTGCTGGGAACACGTTCACATGCCGACTCATCTTGGTCGACTTGTCGTGAGCAGTTATAGCAAAGTTCCCAGTGGAAGTCTCTCATTCAAGCCGTTAGGGCTGGTAGCATTCAATCTGAAAATCCACCTTGTTTCCAGTCTCAGAAGAGTACCTCCTCTGTCCCCTCCTCGAATGGACTCCGGAACATGATCTATGGCCATATGTTTCAGGTCGCTCAGTTTGTGGTGGCAGGCGGCGAAGTGCTTGGCTACGGGTTGTTCTTGATCCTTGCCGTCCAATGCTGCCTTTATAGCAGACCTGTGTAAGGCCATCCTGTCCCTCATGGGCCTCACTGTCTTGCCCACGTATATCTTCCGGCAGGGGCACTGAATGACATACACTATATGTGTTGACCTGCAGGATAATACATGGTTGATGCGGTAGACTTTGTTGTTGCCAGGGTGTGTATAAGACCTTCCCGTCAACATGTACTCACATGTAGTGCTCTTCGGGCATTTGTAACACCCGGGTGCCTTGGATAGGAAGTGTGCTTTAGGTCTACTGTCTGCAAAACCAGTGATGTCACTGTGGACAATGTGGTCCTTAATGCTTCTTCCTCTCTTGTAGCAGAGCATGGGTCTTTTGTTGAAAAGCCCAGGCAAACTCTTGTCAGTTTTTATGATGGGCCATAGGGCTCTCGATGCTCTGGGCACAATCGCGCTGCTAATGTTGAGTTTTGTGACCAAGGGAATCGTCTCCCCTCTTTGTTTTTTGTTCTTGAGGGAGAGTAATGAGGTCCTGTCCAGTTGTAGGACTTCTTTTTGTTGTTTGAGCAATGTTCTGTCATAACCCCTCTCAGCAAATTTAGTAATGAATGTATCAAGAACCTCTGGAAGTTCCTCCGGTTTGCTCACTATTCTTGCTGCCCTGAGCATTTGGGATTTTGGTAGGGCTTTTTTTAGGGGGATGGGATGGAAGCTGTTTGCCTTCAACAGGGTATTTTTGTCAGTTGGCTTGACGAACAACGATGTTTTCAATCTTCCATCTTCCAGGGTAATGAGTACATCGAGGTAGTTTACAGACTGATTAGAACATTGCATGGTAAGCTTAATTGGAGAGGGTTTGGTGTTGATATCGTCAACTAGAATTTTGAGTTCATGTTCGTCGCCCCCCCATAACATAAACAGGTCGTCTATATATCTTGTTAAAAGGACGATTTTACTGGAGGCTAGCGGATTCTCATAAAAGAGATCTCTTTCTGCCGTGAACATGAAAATGTTGGCGAATGAGGGGGAGACACAGCTCCCCATTGCGCACCCAGACACTTGACGAAAAAAGCTACCATTAAAGAGAAAATAATTCTTGGTCAAAGTCAACCTAAGAAGTTGCATGAAGAGGGAAAGGTCTAATGAGGTCATGTTGTTGTTGATTAGGAAGTCTCTCATTGCATCTAACCCCATGATAACGGGGCCTACGAGCTCCGAAACGTCAGTTCACTTAAATACATTTTTTGAAAGAAGACCCGTCTGAGTGCCGCTACTTTGTACTACACGTTATCCATCATCTATTGATGGCACCGGGGGGCAGCTGACTTATAAGAAGAGAGTGCCGGACCGACAACCAGTAATCTACAAACAGAGCATTCAGCTCACAGGAGTCAAGGCACCCCGCTACATCGGATAATTCATACAATACCCAAGTAAGGTGACGCCTTCTACACAGGACACTGCACCTGCACTAACAGAACAGCAAGGTTTTGCGTCTGCGGGCAAGCATAACCAAGCACTAGTCACGCAGCTTTCACTATGGTGGATGCATCCAGAGGGGCCAATGCCCCTACAGACCAATCGACCCCTGGTTACCGCGGCATAGCGGTGGATACCGGGGTATTCTACAGCTTCTCTGATGAGGATACAGGGAGGGTCCTGTTCAAACAGAGCCTGTCTAGCATGGAAGACAAACCCAGCCTGGAAGCCCTATACAGACAGTGGTATAGACTCCGCAAAAGAGAAGTGGACTTTCTGCTCCATGGGGTGTCACTGTCTGACTATCATTGGGACAGGATGATACCCCGGGGGTTCAGAGTATGCAATGTGCCCACAATAGGTCGCCACAACCCGGAGTTCTGCCGCAAATGGCTGGGGGTCCTCAACAAATGCAGCCACGACCTCATGCTCTTAGTTGTGGAAGAATCAGGACGAGAACTCTGAGTCACCAAAGAAAATTTAGCCAAGTTTGAGCATGAGCACAGAGAACTATTTGTCCAGGACACCAGCCAAGACTGGTTAACCAAACTCCAGAAACAAGTAGACTCTTATCAACAAGAGCTACTAAAATTCAAGAAAAATAAATTCTTTGCGGTAAAAGAGGACTATGAGAACAATGTAGTATATCGTTGGCTAGCCGGTAGCAGTGACCAAGGTTACAGCCAAGGACGACCACAACGCCAAAGATCTTTCAGAAGACCACGCAGCACTACTCCCAGGAATCCACGCGAGTCATCAAACAGTGACAGCGATTTCCAGGTAGAATCTGAGACCCCCATGGAGGCTGTCCCTTTAGGACCAACCACGGAGGCCACCAAGAAGGGTGGCAGAAGGGGAGGAGGTCGACCACCCGTAGGTCCGGCCAACACGCGCGGATCAACAAAAGCAAAACCCGCGCAGAATCAATAGTTTACAATTTGTCCTCAAGGAATTTTAGCAAAGAAGAGATTCGAGTAATGGAACACGGACTGTCCTTTGTGTGCACGACCAATTATGATGAACTCACTTGGAAAACTGACCTCCATAGGTTCGAGAGGGCACTGAGACGTAATGAGTTTTTTCAGAGTCAGCCCAAGCCAACCGTAGTTGAACCACACCATGAGTTTATGAGCAAACACAGCAGCTCCACTTTCGACCCCCAATCACAGAACCCATCTATTGCGTCATATTTACGGCTTATGGACGATTCAGTAAGTCGTTACGTACGGGCACCCCACCCTACTCATAAAAATCTTACTACTACTGAACAGCAGGCCCTCAAACAGCTGGGCAAGTACAAAGACGTAATATTTAGAACAGCAGATAAAGGGGGCGGAGTGGTGGTTCAGAATCTGACTGACTATACGGCGGAGATCAATCGCCAACTAGAAGATCACACAGTCTATGAACATCTGACAGCTGATCCAACCAACAGCTACAAGAAAGAACTGGACGGAATACTGCAAGAAGCTCACGAAAATGGTCTGATTTCGAAAAAACTCAAACAGACCCTCACCCAAGAACACCCTGTAGTACCGGTGTTCTTTACGGTACCTAAAATTCACAAGAATCTGACTCGGCCCCCTAGTCGCCCCATTATCAGCGCCCGCAAGTCCATCTATGAACCGATTTCCAGGTTCTTGGACAGCATACTACAGCCGCTGATACTTAAACAAGAAAATGACATGCAGGACACCACCAAATTCCTCAACATCTTATCCAAGTTCCAGGAGATCCCCAAAGATACCCTGCTGGTGACAATGGATGTCACCAGCCTTTACACCTGCATCCCCCAAGAACAGGGGTTAGATGCAATGAGAGACTTCCTAATCAACAACAACATGACCTCATTAGACCTTTCCCTCTTCATGCAACTTCTTAGGTTGACTTTGACCAAGAATTATTTTCTCTTTAATGGTAGCTTTTTTCGTCAAGTGTCTGGGTGCGCAATGGGGAGCTGTGTCTCCCCCTCATTCGCCAACATTTTCATGTTCACGGCAGAAAGAGATCTCTTTTATGAAAATCCGCTAGCCTCCAGTAAAATCGTCCTTTTAACAAGATATATAGACGACCTGTTTATGTTATGGGGGGGCGACGAACATGAACTCAAAATTCTAGTTGACGATATCAACAGCAAACCCTCTCCAATTAAGCTTACCATGCAATGTTCTAATCAGTCTGTAAACTACCTCGATGTACTCATTACCCTGGAAGATGGAAGATTGAAAACATCGTTGTTCGTCAAGCCAACTGACAAAAATACCCTGTTGAAGGCAAACAGCTTCCATCCCATCCCCCTAAAAAAAGCCCTACCAAAATCCCAAATGCTCAGGGCAGCAAGAATAGTGAGCAAACCGGAGGAACTTCCAGAGGTTCTTGATACATTCATTACTAAATTTGCTGAGAGGGGTTATGACAGAACATTGCTCAAACAACAAAAAGAAGAAGTCCTACAACTGGACAGGACCTCTTTACTCTCCCTCAAGAACAAAAAACAAAGAGGGGAGACGATTCCCTTGGTCACAAAACTCAACATTAGCAGCGCGATTGTGCCCAGAGCATCGAGAGCCCTATGGCCCATCATAAAAACTGACAGGAGTTTGCCTGGGCTTTTCAACAAAAGACCCATGCTCTGCTACAAGAGAGGAAGAAGCATTAAGGACCACATTGTCCACAGTGACATCACTGGTTTTGCAGACAGTAGACCTAAAGCACACTTCCTATCCAAGGCACCCGGGTGTTACAAATGCCCGAAGTGCACTACATGTGAGTACATGTTGACGGGAAGGTCTTATACACACCCTGGCAACAACAAAGTCTACCGCATCAACCATGTATTATCCTGCAGGTCAACACATATAGTGTATGTCATTCAGTGCCCCTGCCGGAAGATATACGTGGGCAAGACAGTGAGGCCCATGAGGGACAGGATGGCCTTACACAGGTCTGCTATAAAGGCAGCATTGGACGGCAAGGATCAAGAACAACCCGTAGCCAAGCACTTCGCCGCCTGCCACCACAAACTGAGCGACCTGAAACATATGGCCATAGATCATGTTCCGGAGTCCATTCGAGGAGGGGACAGAGGAGGTACTCTTCTGAGACTGGAAACAAGGTGGATTTTCAGATTGAATGCTACCAGCCCTAACGGCTTGAATGAGAGACTTCCACTGGGAACTTTGCTATAACTGCTCACGACAAGTCGACCAAGATGAGTTGGCATGTGAACGTGTTCCCAGCAAATCTGAGTTCATCCTCCAGTAACGTCAAGCAGCTAGCCTTATTAGACTGACTCCATTGCTATACAGTAACTTTGAAAGTGCCATTTATTCAAAGTAGTTATGTTTACAAACAATTTTTCTAAAGTAGTTCCCATGAACCGATACAATTAACTACCAGCTGTACGCTTACCCTTGCTTCTTTTTTCTGTTTTTTAACATTTTATGACATATTTGTTTCACAGCTATTCCCAGCATCAATCCCATACAGTTTATTTCACTGTGGTTTTTTGTGCTCACGTTTTTTCACTCCCCTTTTTTCATTACCCGTCACCGAATATGCTGGAATACGTTATAATAGATGCACTCGATTTAATAATTGTTTTATATGCTAATATTTATTATATATTAACTGTATCAAGCATCTTCATTATATTATTGTTCACAATACTGCACTATGTACAGTGTGCCTTAATTCTGCTCCGTTACTTGCAGGTCCCCTGCCAGCCGAGACGCCGTCAGTTACAAGAGGGAGATCTCCATGGGGACCAGGAAGCTTGCGGTTCAAGCAAGCCCGTCTGAACGCTCCTCTTGCGTCATTTCCGGGTAAGTCAGCTCTGACTTCCGTCATACGGCGCGCACGGCGGGCGGGGACCGGAGTGCGGCGCGGGAAGAAGGACACCCTATTTAAGGTAAGATGTATCTGTACACCTTGTCTCACCTGTTCACTTTGATAACGGGGCCTACGAGCTCCGAAACGTCAGTTCACTTAAATACATTTTTTGAAAGAAGACCCGTCTGAGTGCCGCTACTTTGTACTACACGTTATATATATATATACTGCCGGGATGCACGGGAGCGTGCTCGTCGCGGGAGCGTGACGTCGGAGGTGGCGCCGGATCAGGGGCGGTCCTGACCGACGCCAGAGACGAACCCGGTGGGCTGCGGCGGCGGCGTGGTGTCGGGCGACAGGTATTTATATCAGTGTCTGTTTGATGTTCTTTGTGATCTTGAAAACGGTATTAAAACCGAAACGTCGATCTGACACATAGCGTCATTGATTTTTTTGCTGCTAAGTCCCACGAGTGCCGGGTTATCCACTCCCTCTGTACATTGTCAGCTTGTCTGACTTCATCGGGCACCGGGGCATCTAAACCCCTGTTGGGGTTCATCATCTGGAGTGCCAGCCATCCCCCTGCATCTACATTTCGGACTGCTGTACCCGGACCCCTGCCTGTCACAGGAGCACCGGGCGAGCATTTCCAGGCATTGGCACCCAGAGGATTAGCACGGTATCCACACTGTGCAATCCGGAATTCTCCAATAATATCTGTTTCTTCAAGTGACCACCTCACAACACCTCCTTCCCTCTTCACTCCAGTGGTGGCCCTATGGAACCAGCAAGTGGCTTCAGCAACGTCACCTTACCGGTCGGTGAGAAATGGAGCTACTCAGATAGCGACGCTGATCAGATTTATTTCAAGGAAAAAGTTGCTACAACAGGAGTGGGAGAGACTAATTAATCGTTGTTCCAACAGTTATTAAAAATACACAAACGTGAAGTGGATTATTTAATGCACGGCATTACATTAACAGACTACCACCGTAGTGGCCACATCCCACGTGGTTTCCGCGTCAGAAACGTACCGACCATCGGTAAATACAACCAGGAATTTTGCCGCAAGTGGGTGGCTATACTTAATAAGTGCAGCCTCGACCTAGTTTTACTAGTGATCGAGGAATCTGCACGCGAATTGAACCTGACTAGATCCAAGAAAAAAGAATTCGAAGATCTGCATCTGGCTACCTTAACAGCAGACTCAGATACCAACTGGGTAGGCAAACTTCAGGAACAGATAGACACATATAGACAGGACCTTGTAAAATTCAAGAGGGACAAACTTACGACTGTTCAGCGTGATTACGCTGAAAATCGTGTCTACCCCTGGGTCTTTAATCCTGAAGGTGCCCGTAAGTTCCAGCAACGCCCAAGACGCACGCGTCGTATGCCCCGCGGACAAGATAGTTCCAGCGGTGGGTACTCATCGCCCAGCGAAGCTGAGGAGAATAGATCAAACAGCAGCCAGAAGCCCCCTTTAGGGGTCAAGACCCGTGCCCAGCGAGGCACGACAGGAGACCTACAAGACGCAGCAAGCAGTGGCAGAGGATCAATAAAGCCCAGGTCCGCCAGAGGTGGGAAAGCACCGAAGGGGAAGAAAGCAGTCTGATCTTCAACCTTTCTGCAAGACCCCTCAGCACCATCGAGACCACTGTTCTCAATAGAGGGTTATCGTATGTCCCCTCCAAGGGAATGGACGATTTCCAATGGAAAGTGGACTCGTACAAATTTGCACGTAATCTTCGCCTTAAGAACCACTTCAATCAACCTGACCAGACCCCGGCAATAGACCCACAGGTGATCTCACGCTTCAAGCCACACACTACATTCGATCCCCAGTGCCATAACGCCAGCATTACCTGTTTTAACAGGATGCTTGAAGTTCAGAGCAATAAAATCTACAAGGATACCAAAACATCTGGACATAACAACTTGACATTGGCTGAGAGGAAAGCACTTACAGACCTTAGCAGAGATGATACCATCATTATTCGCCCCGCCGATAAGGGGGGCGGGATAGTGATCCAAGATCTGGGAGCATACAAGCAGGAAATATACCGCCAGCTGAATGACCCAGCAGTATATCTATCTCTATCGGGAGATCCCACTCAAAGATATAACCAAGAACTGGGGCTCCTTCTGGAACAAGCAGTGAAGGAAGGGAAAATGTCGGATCATATCCGCAGAGCATTATACCAGCCTCACCCGGTGGCACCTGTCCTGTACACCTTGCCGAAGGTGCATAAGGACCCAATTTCTCCACCAGGCCGACCAATTATCGCGGCCAGGGACTCCATTTATTATACTGTCTCTGCCTACCTCGACTCCCTCCTGCAGCCAGTAATACAGGCCCAGTCCACCTATTTGAAAGATACGACCAGCCTGCTTATTGAACTGTCCGCCCTGACATTACCCCCCCACAACGCATTTCTTTGTACCCTTGATGTAGTTTCCCTCTACACGAATATACCACATGATGCCGGGTTACTTGCTGTTCGTAAACTTCTCACGGACAATGTACTTTATCAAGGACCTGATTTGAATTTGGTGATGACCCTGTTAGAACTCACACTCAAGAGGAACTACTTCTTATTCGACCGCAAGTGGTACCTACAAATGCAAGGATGTGCCATGGGATCCTGTGTGGCACCGGCATTTGCCAACGCCTTCATGTTCGCCGTTGAACATCAAGCCTTCTTCACGGATCCAGAGATTGCACGACACATCCTTTTCTTCAAAAGATATATAGACGATTTGCTCTTAATATGGACTGGAGATGAGTTGTTGTTCCATGACCTGATGACCAAAGTGAATGGTCAAGCTGGAACAATCAAATTTACCTATGAGTTATCACCTACCACTGTGCACTACCTCGATGTAGAGATCTCGATTTCAAACAACAAAATTAGCACCTGCCTGTATAAAAAGAGTACAGATCGGAATGCGACTCTACATGCGAAGAGTTAACATCCCATCACTACCATCAAAGGCCTACCATATTCGCAATTCCTGCGTATCCATCGAATTACAGACGACCTGGCACGGACCAATGTGGATATTGACATCATGATATCCGACTTCTTGAAACGTGGCTATAACCTGGTAGAATTACTCCGAGCAAAAGAGAAAGCTCTGAGTATTCCCAGAGCAGGGACCATGACCCCGAAAACAGAGCAGACTAAGACTCCCGTGAAAAGAATACCATTCGTTCAGAGATACAATAACTCCAGTCCAGAGCTGGTCCAAGCCTGCAAACAATTGTGGCCTCTTATCTCAACAGATTCGACAGTCTCTACACTACAGGATAGCACCCTGATGCCGAGCTTCTCCAGAAATCGCAACTTGAAGGACATCCTGGTACGTAATGATGTTTCCAACTTCACTAAACCAGTACCCACTAATTTCCTTACTAGGAAAGCGGGATGCTATCGGTGCACTGGGTGCACAACCTGCAGTTACTTAGAGACTGGTCCATCATTTCACCATCCCCATACTGGCCGGGTAATCCCCATACGACACATCATGACCTGCACCACAACCCACGTGGTGTACTTCATCAGATGCCCGTGTGGGCTGATGTACGTTGGAAAGACCACTCGCCAATTCCGTGAACGGATGGCCATGCACCGGTCCAGCATCCGACATGCCATCGAGGGGACAGCGAGCGCACTTGAACAACCTGTTGCTCGCCATTTTAAGGAAGCAAGGCATGGACTGGCAACTCTTCGATATAAAATAATCGATTGTATCCCCAAAAATCTGAGGGGGGGCGACCGTGACAAACGCTTGCTCCAGTGTGAATCCCGCTGGATACATCGACTTAAAACAGTTTCCCCTGGAGGTCTGAACGACAGCATCTATCTGGGATGTTTCCTTTAGTCCAGCCTGATTGATAAGGGTTGCCCTCACGTTTAATTCCATCTGCAGTATACTCAGTATATATCTCTCCCTTACCCTTGATTTAGGTGTATCTTTTCTAATATGCACATTTATATACTTTTTCTGATCCCATTATATTAATTCATTATGATATCTCGCTTCCTGATTAGTACCATCGGTACATCGCATATTCAGATATATTTTGTATTCTGTAAGTCAGTATTTCGGACTTGGTGATTACAGTTCTGTATTGCCCTTGCTATGCCTGGTCCTTGTATTCTTGTACACTGTGATGATGGTGATCTTTCATTCATATGTTTTTCTTTTTTCACGTAGGTGTTTCTTTTGTATAGGTGGTCGCTAGGCAACCAGCGTCAACACGTATACGTATACTGCCGGGATGCACGGGAGCGTGCTCGTCGCGGGAGCGTGACGTCGGAGGTGGCGCCGGATCAGGGGCGGTCCTGACCGACGCCAGAGACGAACCCGGTGGGCTGCGGCAGCGGCGTGGTGTCGGGCGACAGGTATTTATATCAGTGTCTGTTTGATGTTCTTTGTGATCTTGAAAACGGTATTAAAACCGAAACGTCGATCTGACACATAGCGTCATTGATTATTTTGCTGCTAAGTCCCACGAGTGCCGGGTTATCCACTCCCTCTGTACATTGTCAGCTTGTCTGACTTCATCGGGCACCGGGGCATCTAAACCCCTGTTGGGGTTCATCATCTGGAGTGCCAGCCATCCCCCTGCATCTATATATATATATATATATATATATGGATCCAATCCCCTCAGGGATAATAACGGCACTCGAGGAGACGACCAGCTAGACAAACAAGTGTATTTGGGAGGACGTTTCGGGGTATGAGCCCCTTCCTCAGCTCCAAACCTACAGCAATGTACAATACAGAAGTGCAAACATTTATACTTACAACAATCACCGCCTGACGCCCGGGACTCGCCATCCGCCTCCACTGTCAGAATCGGAAGTTGTCAGCGCCAGCTTCCGTCCACTGACACGCACCCCGTTGCTAAGCAACAATGAGCTTGCGTCTCGCGGTACAGGAAGCCGCCCGCCTCACAACACCAACTCTCCACATAGAGCCGATGCGCTCACCCCCGGCGCCAGTGACATATAATAACTGCAAATAACATGAGTAATTGGCACCATATGAAGTATGGCAGTCCAGTGCCGCTTCCCACCGCAATATATATCACGACTACAGGTCACGCTGCCTGCCATGATACACCATGCTAGTGGATTGCCAGCACGACACACCACACCAATGGGCACTTTAATACTCATGAAAAAAATATACATACATACATGAATAAAAATATATAAAAAAACAAAACAAACACGCATAAAGCAGAAATTCAAGAAAAACATATGCCTAATGTGAATTAGAGAACCAGCAGTGTAACATAATATTACATCAAACTATTCCAATTTAGTTTGTCATTCAGTCCATCGGGGCGCATAGTTTTTAATTTAAAGATCCATTTAGACTCCAGGACCAACAATTTCTTGGCCCTATCGCCGCCTCTCATAGACTCCTTAACATGGTCTATGGCAAAATATTTAAGCATAGAAATGGTATGGCCCTTTTCTTTGAAATGGCGTGGCACCGGCCTGTCAATCTGCCTTCCTGACATGGAAAGACAGATGTCAGATCGGTGCATTGCCATGCGGTCACGGAAGGGCCGGGTAGTCTGGCCAATGTAATATAGTCCACAAGGACAAACAATTGCATATACCACGTATGCAGTTTTACAAGTCAGAACAAATCGTATATCGAACATCTGATCTGAGTGTGGATGTTTGAATTGTCGACATGACACCATGTGTCTACACGTAGCACACGAATGGCAGCTGTAACACCCGGGGGGTTTAAAATAGGTATTAACAGGTCTAGGAACACCCAATCCCGTTATATCGGTCTTTACCAAGCGGTCTCGTAGGTTAGCACCCCGCTTGAAAGCTGCCAAGGGTCTAAGTGTACTTAACCCAGGTAATTCCGTGTCAGTTTTAATTATAGGCCAAAGGGCATTCGTAGCATGCCTAATGACCGGGCTACTGGTGGAAAACACACTAACCCAAGGGAGAATGGAGGAGCTACTCCGCTCTTTGGCCACAAATAATTGAGAGCGTGGCATACCCAGAACCTGCGCTTTCTGTTTCTCCAACTCTCTGCGGCTATAACCCCTCTGTACAAATTTTTCAATCAGGTCATCTAACCGCTTCTCAATGCCAGTACCATCACTCATTATTCTGGAGACCCGCATCATTTGTGAAAGGGGGAGACCTCGTTTTAAAGCAGGTGGGTGATGGCTTGATGCCATCAAAAACGTATTCCTATCCACGTCTTTAAAAAACACATCAGTGGAAATTCTACCCTCCTTAATGCTAATCTCAACATCCAAAAAATGCGAAATGGTGTCACTGCATGTAGCGGTGAATTTTATTGTGGAGTCTCCAGAATTAATGTTGGTTAACAAATCAGAGAGCAATGTTTGTCCACCCGTCCATAGGATAAAAATATCATCTATGTACCGGGTGTACATTAAAAGATGTTCTTTGATCTCTGGTTTGTCAAGAAACAAGCGCTCCTCCTCCCTGAACATAAAGATGTTCGCAAATGACGGGGCCACAGCGGACCCCATAGCACATCCCCTGCGTTGGAGGTAATATGCCCCGTCAAATAAAAAGAAATTACGTTTCAGTGTCAAAGTCAGCAATGTCAAAAACAAGTCATGGTCCAGTAGACCTGGATCCAAGTAATCATGGATGAAGATGCGCATAGCCTCAACACCCCCATCATGGCCCAGTTGCTGGATGGTCTTCTGCAGCCTCTATTGAGTAGAAAACAGTCCTTTTTGAAAGACACTACCACGTTTTTGAAAATGTTGTACCAGATTGATATAGTGCCTATGGGTACTATAATGGTATGCTTAGATGTGTGTAGCCTCTACACTTCCATCCCACATGATGGGGGTGTTGAGGCTATGCGCATCTTCATCCATGATTACTTGGATCCAGGTCTACTGGACCATGACTTGTTTTTGACATTGCTGACTTTGACACTGAAACGTAATTTCTTTTTATTTGACGGGGCATATTACCTCCAACGCAGGGGATGTGCTATGGGGTCCGCTGTGGCCCCGTCATTTGCGAACATCTTTATGTTCAGGGAGGAGGAGCGCTTGTTTCTTGACAAACCAGAGATCAAAGAACATCTTTTAATGTACACCCGGTACATAGATGATATTTTTATCCTATGGACGGGTGGACAAACATTGCTCTCTGATTTGTTAACCAACATTAATTCTGGAGACTCCACAATAAAATTCACCGCTACATGCAGTGACACCATTTCGCATTTTTTGGATGTTGAGATTAGCATTAAGGAGGGTAGAATTTCCACTGATGTGTTTTTTAAAGACGTGGATAGGAATACGTTTTTGATGGCATCAAGCCATCACCCACCTGCTTTAAAACGAGGTCTCCCCCTTTCACAAATGATGCGGGTCTCCAGAATAATGAGTGATGGTACTGGCATTGAGAAGCGGTTAGATGACCTGATTGAAAAATTTGTACAGAGGGGTTATAGCCGCAGAGAGTTGGAGAAACAGAAAGCGCAGGTTCTGGGTATGCCACGCTCTCAATTATTTGTGGCCAAAGAGCGGAGTAGCTCCTCCATTCTCCCTTGGGTTAGTGTGTTTTCCACCAGTAGCCCGGTCATTAGGCATGCTACGAATGCCCTTTGGCCTATAATTAAAACTGACACGGAATTACCTGGGTTAAGTACACTTAGACCCTTGGCAGCTTTCAAGCGGGGTGCTAACCTACGAGACCGCTTGGTAAAGACCGATATAACGGGATTGGGTGTTCCTAGACCTGTTAATACCTATTTTAAACCCCCCGGGTGTTACAGCTGCCATTCGTGTGCTACGTGTAGACACATGGTGTCATGTCGACAATTCAAACATCCACACTCAGATCAGATGTTCGATATACGATTTGTTCTGACTTGTAAAACTGCATACGTGGTATATGCAATTGTTTGTCCTTGTGGACTATATTACATTGGCCAGACTACCCGGCCCTTCCGTGACCGCATGGCAATGCACCGATCTGACATCTGTCTTTCCATGTCAGGAAGGCAGATTGACAGGCCGGTGCCACGCCATTTCAAAGAAAAGGGCCATACCATTTCTATGCTTAAATATTTTGCCATAGACCATGTTAAGGAGTCTATGAGAGGCGGCGATAGGGCCAAGAAATTGTTGGTCCTGGAGTCTAAATGGATCTTTAAATTAAAAACTATGCGCCCCGATGGACTGAATGACAAACTAAATTGGAATAGTTTGATGTAATATTATGTTACACTGCTGGTTCTCTAATTCACATTAGGCATATGTTTTTCTTGAATTTCTGCTTTATGCGTGTTTGTTTTGTTTTTTTATATATTTTTATTCATGTATGTATGTATATTTTTTTCATGAGTATTAAAGTGCCCATTGGTGTGGTGTGTCGTGCTGGCAATCCACTAGCATGGTGTATCATGGCAGGCAGCGTGACCTGTAGTCGTGATATATATTGCGGTGGGAAGCGGCACTGGACTGCCATACTTCATATGGTGCCAATTACTCATGTTATTTGCAGTTATTATATGTCACTGGCGCCGGGGGTGAGCGCATCGGCTCTATGTGGAGAGTTGGTGTTGTGAGGCGGGCGGCTTCCTGTACCGCGAGACGCAAGCTCATTGTTGCTTAGCAACGGGGTGCGTGTCAGTGGACGGAAGCTGGCGCTGACAACTTCCGATTCTGACAGTGGAGGCGGATGGCGAGTCCCGGGCGTCAGGCGGTGATTGTTGTAAGTATAAATGTTTGCACTTCTGTATTGTACATTGCTGTAGGTTTGGAGCTGAGGAAGGGGCTCATACCCCGAAACGTCCTCCCAAATACACTTGTTTGTCTAGCTGGTCGTCTCCTCGAGTGCCGTTATTATCCCTGAGGGGATTGGATCCATATATACGTTTATCTGGCACCTGGAGCAAGTTGTTTGATTTTGGTGAGTGCCGGCAGTATTGGAACTATATATATATATATATATATATATATATATATATATATATATATATATATATATATATATATATATATATATGTGTGTGTTCTCTGAATGGAAACCACCAGTGATCTATGAAAAGAACCATGTGTTCTAGGAATAGAACACTGTGTTCTATATATAAAAATTTATATAGCGCACTTTCTCCAATAGGATTCAAGGCGCTTAAAAGTATGAATGTAATACAGTACAGGAACACTGAAGTACAGAAAAGCATTTCAGAAACAATACTTAAGGGAATGAAGGAAATTCTTGAGTAAACAGGAAAGTCTTGAGTTTTTGAAGCATTCTAGAGTGGGGTCCTCTCTGTGCAGGGAAGTGAGTTCCATAGAGTCGGAGCCACATGGCTAAAATCTCGACCCCCAGATGAATTACAAAAGATCCTAGGTACTGCTAAAAGTCCATCATCTACAGATCGCAGTAATCGGGTGGGACAGTATGGAATCATTGTTAAAGATGGTCATGCTGCAGCATTGCCGTCACTCCCCCCGCCACCCTCGCCTTGCCGTCACTCACCTCGGAGCAGGCATGGGCAAGTTTGCATGCACTTGTCCACGACATCCCCAATTTCGTTGTCGAGGGCATCAGCTAGTGTGTATGGGCCTTAAGTGTAGTTAGCGCTGTCTCTATAGTCTGTTTCCTTTCTGCTTGTGCAACTGTCTAAATCACACAGAAATGTACATTAAATATCTTCTTAATACCAGAGGGAGCAGCCAGAAAACCGGAAAGTGTGATTTACAGGGGTGAAGGAGACCTCACAAATACGAGTTAAAAATTAGGGGGCCTTCAGTCTGTTATTTCCTGTTATCCGATACTTTGGCTCTTTATAATTGTACATCAAAATGCTTAATTTCACAATTTCACAAGTGCCATACTATCTCCCACCACAGGAGGCAGGATGGTCAGTGCAAGGTACAAAATAACTGGAGAGCTATACTTTAAGTTGCTCTGGCTAACTACAAAGTCAAAATGTCACATAAATTATCACCGTGTGCACACAGCTTTATACTGTAGCAAAGTCAAGCCATGGTCTAGGCACATGGCAATCCTGCAGTAGATTAAGGGTACCCACAGGTAGCTGCCTGGGTGGAACGCACAGCAGCAAAGATTATGAGGCCATGGAATGCTAAAAGAGCATAGTGGTTAGATTTGCTGTCGGTCAGCTGAGTTCAGTTGTAAGCAGTGTTTATGCGTGTTTTCTCTGGTTTTCTACCATGCTCAAAAAAATACACTGGTAGGTTACTTGGCATCTATGAAATATAAACCCTCTTTCAGGGCTGCCACTAGGAATTTTGGGGCCCAGGGCTGATTTCCAGTCCCCCCCTCAACACCTGCCCTTCACTTACCGGCCAACTCCTGCTCCCTCATTCTCCCTCCGCTGTGCTGCCTGCGCTGCACTCGGTGCACTGAATGAAGCACAGGCTTCTTCAATGTAGGATGCCGGTGGCCTATTAAAATGCAGCACCAGCTGGTGAGCCATGTACCGGCAGCCACTTTGATTGGCTAACGGTACACAAGCTCTGATTGGCTCAAAAGCCATTGCAGCATTTTAATTGGCCACCAGCGTCCTGCATTGAAGAGGCCCGTACTTTGTTCATAGCAGATGCAGTTGGGGGGGGGGGGGGTGAGTTGGGTGACATGAGTTGCCAGGCCCTTTCACGGGACAGCTGTGCCCACAGCACGCCCCTGTTGGCAGCCCTGCCCTCTTTTGCATGTAATAGGGAACATATAGATTGTATATATGCTCATTTGAGACAGGGACTGATGTCATGTATATGAGTCAATTTTCTCTGTAAAGCCCTGTACAATATGTATACACTATAAAAATAACTATTAATAATAACCAACCAGGATATTCAGTTTAAGCTGCTATTTAAGGCAGTGAGCACCAATCAGTACACAGTTTGAGACCAGCCTCCAGATGAATAGAAAGCTTTGAAAGTGTATAGCCGCGAGCATCCAGGACACGTGGCTAACAATAACAATACTACAACTGATTACGAATAACCACAGAACAATGCAGCTACTGTACCTACTGTTCCTAATAATATTGCACTATTTATTACACATTCAAGAATAGTTAAGCTGCTTGAAGAAATTTATTTTGTGATTAATAGACTGTAAATTACCAATTGCACTACATCTATCGCTTTGAAAACGCATTTATTATCATTGAAAATCTGTTTATAACATATAACTAATAAGACAGGCACGTGTGTATACTGACCGAGCTGAAACATACATCTATGAGGGAGATGTGTCAACACTTGAAGAAAGCTAAAAGGCGAGATGTACTATGCACTTTGTAAAATTAAGAGTGATAAACCACCAGCCAATCAGTTCCTGACTGTCATTTTGAAACACAACATGTAACATTACAGATAGGAGCTGATTGGCTGGTACTGGTTTGCTGAAGTTGTGAGTCACGAGGCCTCTGCCATCTTGTTTCAATTATAAGGCAAAGTTGTAAAGAATCGTGGACCAATCTTGGTCCAGGATTCCTTATTTTATAATTCAAAGTAAAAAAAAAAAAAATTTTGCTTGAAATAAATGAATTTATTATTTAAATACTTTTTGCATATGAAGTTGTCCTTATTTTTATTAGTAAATGCTCTCACTAGTTACACCCCCTCTCCTTCCCATAATAGGACCTTTAACATTTGCATCACCAGGCCTATGGGACCCTTAATCCAGGCTTGAGTTGACCAAAAGAACCAGTCAGCATCTCTCATTTAAAATACTGTGGCATCTATGTATTAAGACTTGAGGGGAGATTCTCTAAGTTAAAAATGCGGTAAAAACCCCGTTATCGGGTTTTTACCGCATTTTGGGATGCACTAAGCATCCCCCGCCGGTTTACCGAGGTGGGGGGCATCGCCAGAAAAATCTGGCGATGCCCCATAGAAGCCTATGGGCTTCTACCGCATCCCACCGCCGCCCCGCATGGACCCCCGCCGCCCCGCATCGCCCCCTCACCTGGACCTGTGACCTCCTCCCTGCACTGATCCTCTTCCGGTTGCAGGGAGGAGGAGAGCCCGGCGCAGCAGCGCCGGGTGTGGGAGGGAGGGGGGAGCCGCCGGGACCTGCTGGGACCTGCTGGGACCCGGCAACTCTCACCGCAAAGGACAGCTCTTAAAGCAAGAGCTGTCCTTTGCTATAATTATCGCATATGTTAGAACATATGCGATAATTATAATTGCGATGGATGGCGAAGGGGGGCGGAGATTCTTAGAGAATCTCACCCTTGGAGATTTTGGACCAGATGCAGCTTTAAAAGTGATAAAATGGAGAGTGATAAACAACCAACCAATCAGCTCTTGCCTGACCTTTTTCAAACACAGTCTGTGACATGGCTGTTTATGTACATCCACATCTCTCACCAAGGCTTAGTAAAAAGCACCTGTGTTAGATAAATGACGTTTGTTTGATTTGTACAACTTCTTCACTTTAGGGGGGATATGTATTATAGTGGTTGGGATCATTACCTCATGACAGAGGTAAAGCAGGAAGCTACACAGACAAGCTATAAATACTTTGCCTGTTGAGGTGGTGGAGTGCAAACCCCCCCTCCCCCCCCCCCACACACACTGGTGGTCCCTGTTATAGCGCACAATACACCCCTTTAGCTTATATCTCCTCTCCTGGCTGGATCCATTGTGCATGTGCGATATCTTACTACTGTCGCATGATTTAACATGCAGCCTGGAGCTGGCAGCTGCCACAGAATGGAACAGAACTGTCCCTGCTGTGCAGATAGGGCTAAGATAGAGCTGTAGAAATTGATAGCTGCAGGTTTCACCACAGTCAGTGTCACTGACCATTCGTACATTGGCCTTCATATCAGTGTGCTATCTTGTAGTATACACAGCTCCACAGTAATTTACCGCACTCTGGCCATTCATACATGGGAAAGAAGCAGTGTAGTCACAGGACCCGGATGTTGTGGTTTGATGGTGTCCTGCAGCACTTAGCTCCTGTCACAGATGAAGAGGTGGCGCTACAACCCACTCCATCTATGGGGATGCTAGGCACTCCCACTGGAGTAAAGGGGCAGAACTCCCAATTAGGCCACACCCATTAATATAGGTCACACACCCTTTTTAAACAGATTCAAACGGTAGAAGTAACACAGCAGCTGCTGTAGTAGCTTCTGACATGGTAAGTATGTTTATAATGAACACTCCTTAAACTCTGCTGTTCAGATCTGATTGCATGTTGTGACCACTGAGTGTAAATTAAACTGGGCCTAATTCAAGTTCACTCGGTATTGTGAGTTTAAAGCTGTTTTTTCCAACACCTCAGTAGTCACTCTTCCATTTTGTGGGAGTACCAAGGCCAGGGTCTCTGTCTTCCAGTGGAGATTTCCTGGCTTCATCGATAGAGCTGCAACAACCAGTTTGTGTAACCCGAGGGTTACTCAGTAGGCCTGTGGTGTTGCAGAGTAATCCAATATTGTGTCCTTTGAGGCGTCTATTTATATCAGATGCCTCCTGCTGCATTACCATATGTTAGCATTGTTGCTGCTTCCAAGGAAGCATTGGCTACAGTATGCTAACTCTGATTGAACCTGAATCAGTCCTAAGTTCTAAGTATTTAGGTGTACAGTCAACCACATTTAAGCACAATTAAAAAAAAATGATGGCCGAGCTGGAAAACAGGCACCTGAGTTTTGAATAACTGTCAAACATTTGCTTTTATTTGAGTTAATTACTTCATTTAACCTACTATAAACATCACATTATAAAACTTTATTCATTATGCTTGTGCAATCACTGACACCCCAGTCATCCTACCCACGATACCCTGATCCTACGCACACATACACAAAAATATGCACTTATAGTATGTTGTTTTATATTTTGTGGGTTTTCTGACAACAATTTGTAGAAGAATGTGACAAGACACTTCCATAGATGAAATATATACCTTTTTTTAAAGACAAATAATCAAGATCACCAATCAACCCTGATTAAGACATTTAGAGATTTTTTTTAAGTTATCCTAGACATCAGACAAATAACAGTACAGCAAATAGGCCAATCACAACCACGCAAACTATCCCTTTAAGGGAGACATATCCTACAGCGCATAACCCTCATAAGGACAAATCATTTCAAGAACTCTGAACTGGCCAATGGCTGATGAATTATAAAACTTCTAAATTATTCATCGATTCATCTTTTAAAGCTGTTTGTGAAAATGTCCTGCTTCCATTAGGTTAATTAAGTATTAGAAAAAAAAAGTGGAAATATCTTCTAATATGTATCTTATAAGTTAAGTGCATCTTGTTTCAATAGCAATGCTACATAGGAATGTAAATAAAAAGCATTATTTACAGCAACTTAGTGAACCTTTTATCTTTTTAAATGTTTAATATTGAAGGCATTTTAACAGCCTCCACCTACAATATATGTTAATATGTCTGGCAATCATCGAACAGCATTCTGTTTGTATGGCTTAAGTGCGTTCCTCAATTGCAATGTAGTAAAATAAATGTTCTGTAGATGCTTGGCTGTAAATAGGTCCAAGACAACAATGACCTTGATCCCAACCTACTTACCTCTTATGCTTATAATATATATGCAATGAAAAAGGTATTCAATCTGTCTTTGTGCAGACACAGAAATTGTTCACATCTATCAAATAGGATGCTAGGGGACAGAATCACAAAGGCGCGATAGCTAGTTAATGACCATCCAAGTGGTGTGAGAGTTACAAACATTGTGCTATTGTGAAGCTGCCCTCTTAGATATAATGCAAGGCAGCCGCTTATGGTATAGCAGCCTTACGGTATGTTTTTCATTATTGTATATGTCATATGCATGAAAACAAGCAGCATTTAAAGCTAAAATAAATGCACATTGAAAGTATATCTCTTTATGTGAAATGATGACAGTATTGGCCATGTATTGGTGCGTTTTTAGTACTGAGTGATTTGTGGAGTGGTTTTCAGACAGTGCTGTGCATAGTAATGCAAGGTCTCAATCTTCATGTTTCCTCATTCTTGAATTAAAACATTGACAAGATTAACTCTTTCCTAACCAAAGCAATGTTCCGGCTATAATTGGACACATTCACAGATGCACGTATTATCTGGAAAAGCTATTAAACAGATTGGATTAGCAGAATATGAGCTTATTTAAAAAAAATGAAATTGAAATATTTTTGATCTTATATAACAGTATATAGTGTAAAATTTAATATTTTCTCGGTAATTGTGTACAATCACGGCTCCCACGATGTCCATCGCATAGCATAGCCCCCAAATGTCATTTTTGATGCTGTACCACCCCCACTATCAACGCGAACCCGAAGCGTGGCGAGCGGCGGCGGTACGCGTCCTACGACCTTTTCATACCCCCACTATCCACGTCGGTGTGGAGTTGAGAATAGAAAGTGTGACGAGCGCAGCGAGCCACCGAGCCCGAAGCGTGGCGAGCGCAGCGAGCCCCGCGAGGGGACACGGATACCTTCACAGGTATACGCGTCCCCTCAAGGGCTTCACAGGTGTCCGCTGCGCTCGCCATGCTTCGGGCTCGGTGGCTTGCTGCGCTCGCCACACTTTCTATTCTCAACTACACGCCGACGTGGATAGTGGGGGTATGAAAAGGTCGTAGGGTGATCGCATGCGATTATTAACAGAAATGCATCAAAATGCATTGAAATTAGTATCAAACATGTTCAATGGCCCCCAAATGTCATTTTTCAGGCTGTACCACCCCCACTATCAACGCGAACCTGAAGCGTGGTGAGCGCAGCGAGCCCGTGTAGGGCAGCGGTACGCGTCCTACGACCTTTTCACACCCCCACTATCCACGTCGGCGTGGAGTTGAGAATAGAAAGTGTGGCGAGCGCAACAAGCCACCGAGCCCGAAGCGTGTTGAGCGCAGCGAGCCCTGCGAGGGGATGCGGACACCTGTGAAGCCCGCGAGGGGACGCGTATACCTGTGAAGGTATCCGTGTGCGCTCGCCACGCTTCGGGCTCGGTGGCTCGCTGCGCTCGCCACACTTTCTATTCTCGACTCCACGCCGACGTGGATAGTCGGGGTATGAAAAGGTCGTAGGACGCGTACCGCCGCCCCTCGCGGGCTCGCTGCGCTTCGGGTTCGCGTTGATAGTGGGGGTGGTACAGCCTCAAAAATGACATTTGGGGGCCATTGAACATGTTTGATACTAATTTCAATGCATTTTGATGCATTTCTGTTAAAAATCGCATGCGATCACATGCGATCGCATGAAATTTTTTGCTATGCGATGGACATCGTGGGAGCCGTGATTGTACACAAGTACCAATGTATTAAGCCTGGTTTTGTTAGATAGCACACCAGTGGTGGAATACATTCCAGTAACATGCACAATACAAAAAGCATTCTAGTGATATATATACCAGAGAACATCCAAATGGCCCCCATACAATCTAAAAAGCATCCCAATACAGAGACCATAATAATAACTCATATACAATCAGGGCTTAAAGAGGTCCCTGTGAGGTGATGGAAATTTACCTCCCCTCCATTATGCAGATCAAGAGTCAATGCTAGGGTGTTCGTTGCCCCCTACAAACTTAAAATGTGTGCCCTACCTCTCCTACTCTATAAAGGGGTGTGTTATCACAAGACAGGAACATGGTTTTACAATATTACCCCCCGTTAAATTGTTCCACAGAGTAGGAAAATCATTTTCCACACAACATATTGTCACTCATTCACGTTACACCACACAAAGTGTCCCTTATTTATGTTCCAAAACATATTAGTGCCCCTTATACACAATTTCCACTGTAATGTACCCCTTACACATAAAAATGCCCATGGAGCTGGTGCTGTGTCATGTGCATGATGCTCTGGGGAGCGGATGCTCCAGGGAGCAGGTGCGTGATGCTCCAGTGAGCGGGTGCTGTGGCGTGGGCAGGTGAAGAACACAGTTCCACCCCATCCCGGCGCACAATAACCCCTGTATACAATATAGATAGGAGCCTATTGACTAATAAACAACACAGACAGCATCTTAGTTACCCATATACAATACAGATGTGTCCTCTTAAATCTAGAATCTAGAATGGCTCAAGATGCCTCTCAAGACTGAGACACTCAGAAAAATGTATCAAGGACCCCCTGTAGTGTTTTACCTGCATATCATGCACTCACTTTGTAGATTCTCCTCATATCCCTGTATCCAGATAAACTTTATTAATGTAAGCTTAATATCACTGTGAAACACCCCCCCCCCCCTTGTATATGCTGCCCCTGTCATATCATGTCCTTTGGCCCCAAAAGTGGCACTTCCATTAGAGTAGAATTTTCCTGCAGAGTGAGAACTCTTCTCTCACACAGATAAAGATTACCTCACCTGTCATAACTGATGGTTTTGTGTGGCTGCACACATAATGCAGATGTCTCACTTCCATTTGCTCACAGTCTACATGCCTTGGAATACCCAGTACCAGGACCAAGCCATTTAGGATGGATGTGGCTCTGAAAAATAAGCCAGAACTGCGCAGAACAGGGGCAGAACTCTCAGACAATGGAGATGCTTGCCTCTCTTACGACACATGCTCTTACAGGCTGAAATGATCTGTCAGTGATAATGTACCCTTGTTCATGATACAATGGCCACCAATTCTAGCTGTTACCTCTCCTGCTCCTGCCTGGGCCTAGCCTTAGAATGAACCAGGGCAAATCTGACCCCAAAATCACAAGTTCCAAGATGATTCTCCTATTTATTGCCATATAAGCCACTCATCTGCTGGTATTCCCAACAGATGAGCGGCTTTGAAAACAGCTTTGCATAGCGCTGTGCCATGCAAAGAAGTCCACCCCCCCCTCCCCGCTGACCAGAGCCGGCCCTAGCCTAAATGACGCCCTAAGCAAGATTTTGGCTGGTGCCCCCTAGCACCGCCACTAGTTCCGCCTCTGACCCTGCTCCCCTTTCCCAGCACCATCAACCCTCATCATAGCAGTCATCCCTTTTGGTGCTCCTACCAGCAATATTTTAAATAGAAACAGTGCACACATTTGGTGCGCAGCCCAAACAGGGGTGTGTTCTTGCTGGTATGGGGCATGGCCACACAATAGTATCCCCTATTCAAATTATGCCACACAGTAGTGCAACTTTATTCACATTATATCATGCGATGGTGTCCCTTATTCATGTTACATCACACAATAGTACCACTTTAGCTTATGTACATTACTCCTCACATTATTCACATTATACCCTTAGAAAAAAATTCTGAGAAAATATTGTATTTTAAGCACCTCCATGGCCACACTGCAACCCAGCACAAAGCAGTGTGTGCTGGGCAGAGGAGAAGAGCTGCAGCTGCTGCTGTCACTTAAGGGGAGGGGGCCCGGGGCCCCCACTGGGCCCTTCCATCAGACTTTGGCCTGGCTAATTTGTACCCCCTACCCCTTTCTCTCGGCACCCCTGATAATACCAAACAGTAATGCCCCTTACACATGACACACATTATTAATGTCCTTAAAACCATAATGCCCCTTACACATTATGCCAATCTTTATTATTTATTTATTATTATTTTACCGCATTTTCCAATGTATCAAAAATGATACCGCATTGAAGGGTATCGCCACCTTTGGGTGGTGATACCCTATAGAAGCCTATGGGCTTCTTTTCACCGCCCGCCGACGCAAGCCCGCCACCTGGCCGACCCCCTCTGGCTTACCTTGCTGAAGGGTCCTCCTGGACCCCGGAAGGTAAACCCCTCCTCCCCCTAGTGAAGCAGCCGGACATCCTTCCGGCTGCAGGGGGGAGGAGGAGGCGCCGGGGACAGCCTGCTTAGCTGTCCCCGGCATGAGGGGAGAGCCAGGCAGCAGGGAGGTGACATAGACCCCCCGCACACCAGAGTACAGGTATCGCGGGGGGGGGGGGGGGGCTCCATCACCGCACCGCGATGCCAGACGCATATGTTAGTACATATGCGCTGGCATCGCGGCGGGGGGGCAAAGGGCGGCGATGTATTTTAATACATCTCGCCCATAATGCCCCTTACACATATGTCGAACACTATTGCACAACCAACATACCTGCAGACAGAACTCGCACAGCCGCTAAAACTGTGACCTCTGCCTCTGCTTGGATACAGATGTTTCCTCATACATCTTGACTCAAGATGCCAAGCAGCTCCTGGCAAGTTCTGCTAACGTTGGGTGCCTTTTTTGCCGAAAATTCGTCTTATTTGCATTGTTATGACCAGCACACACATGGAGCTTCCAATGATTAAAATGATATGTAACATGCCTAGATTCTGTGTGAGACTGTGGCTGTACCTGCATACGGAATTCTGTTACAGTGATTTCCAGGAATACACTATTTCATATGCAGATATGCAGATACAGCCTCACTCACACACAGAATATAGGCATGCTGCATATCATTTTAAATAAGCAGAAGCTGCTGGTGCCCGTAGGCAATCCAAATGCCTAGTTTGCCTATGCCCAAGGCGGGCTCTGCCGCTGACAGTGCTGGGCATGGTGAAAGTTACTCAGTGTGTGCACTGAGCTGCTTTCCCCCCAGCAATGATAGCGATCATCGCTGTCCATACACACTGGGCATAATGGACCTTTAGAATATGTTAAAACAAAGTATAGAATATTGTCCTTTTTTTTACTATTCAATGTTAAAAGTCTGTATTTTTCAATTATGTACAAGCACGAGAAATATATGTGAATTTTCCACTTTAAGAAACAGTTTGACCTTCTAGGTAAAAAATACTTTTAAAGTATTTTGAGATCCCTCCTTGTGGGTATAAGATATCCCCATGTTGCTCCAAATTACATAAGTGCCCTTCACTCAGAAATCCTGCAGCCATGTGTATAAATTAAATAATTAATTAATAAAATAACTGGATATGTATTATAGAAGTACAAAATTCTATACTAAATTCATGTTACCTCAATCTTTAAAAAAAAATGTTTTCCTTTTTTACTCCTTTTGTACTGTAGGTTGTTTTTGCAAACTGGGAAAAAGATAATGAACTGATAAGCTTTAGAGTACCCGGTGGAATTACTATTTCCATAAAATGTAAATTATGTAGACAATAAAATGGATTGTAATTTATGCAGCTACTGTATATTTTGTAGTTAATGGGCCTTATTTCAAAGAGATGTGCCTTGCAGGCTGTAAATTGGAATAAATACATTTGGAAAATAAGGTCATATGAGAACTACAAAATTGTTGCTACTGTACCAAAGTTTTGGATCGTAACCAAAGAATACCCACTTTAAAATTCAGTAAACCCAGCACCATGCAAAATAGTTAATTATACCCCTTTGACACCGACTTGAATAGCACAGGTTTTTGCATGGGAGCGCACAAAAACCTGGGTTTGCAGGTGGTGTAAATGTTCCCCGAGTTGAATACGAGTTCATCCTGGCTCGCGGTGCAGTGTAAATAGGTAACCTGTGCCGATCACTGCAATAGAACAGCCGGAGCAGGGAGATGCTATCATCTCCTAGTGCTGGTTGGAGAGCCTCCTCCACTGCCGCCACTCGGCCCATTTTTTGCCGGTTAGGGGTGGCAGTGTAAAAAGGGTCATAAGCCGGGTTTCTCCTGTATTTTAGGTGTAAAAGGGGCGAACTGGTCCTAGTTACAAATTCCATATGCTAGTTTGCACTATTCAAAAATGTTGTGGAAATATTTTAATTTGTCTTTAAAAAATAAACATCCGGAAAAATTAAGTGGTTATAATAGCTATACATTTTTTTGGCCTACTATTCTAGGCTAAAATACTTTTCAGATGGAGTATATGTGCTACAGGTATATACTACCTAATTTCTGCCATATGTTGCTTATTCATAAAGGGTAACATATAAGCCAATGGAATTGGGTTGAAGGGAGATGTCATGTGACTAGCTATATCATATGCATACTGGACCCCAGGCAAACAATCTTCTGGGATTGGGTTTAATTTAAGAAATTCTACCCAAAAACTGAATTTTCAATTTCGGGTGGTATGGGTCAGAGAATCGCTAGAGCTAAAATTATCATTATATCCCTAGAGCAACAATCAGCCAATGGATATTATCTTAAAAGAACACCAGCAACTAGAAGGCCCTTTTGAATTTAGCTCAAATAAACCTAATAAAATAAACACACCAATTTTTTTCCTGTTTCTCCCTCCCCCATTAAAATAGCGGTTATTTGTTTTATACAGAGAAACATTTTGTCTAGTGAATGACATTAGACTTCACAGCAGTGAAATATTAAGAAACCAGAGACTATTAATATTCATGTCAAGTAAGAATAATTCATTGCTTTCTAAAGTAATGTCCGATGATATATTATAGTGAACAGTATCATTTACATTACATCTTAAGAAATATTGACAAAGATAAGTTCTCAAACAATGACTAAACCTTGTATTCAATGTTATGATTTCTTGGTTTTCAACTCCAAGTAGCATTTCAATTAACTGTGCAGTATACAATGTAATTATTCATTTATTATAGTCACTTTAGATATGCTAAAGATTAAAGAGTGAAACCATTCATTTTAGTGACATTGGTTAGTGAGACATTACTATTATTCTGATTCCATGTCCTATCACTGCACAGAGATTTATAGCAGCCATTTAAATGTATAAACTAATTTTTACTTGGGTTATATTCCATACATTACAACAATTTAATTTTGCTATAAATGTCAAAGGAATTCTGTCAATTCAGTGAAGTGGGCATAGTGTTTTTTTGGCGTTACGAAGTTATATTAATGTAATGAGATGATTACAGAGGTGTCTCTGTGGAACCTTCTGCCAGATGAAGTTCTGAGACAGCCTTTAGATAAGTACATTTTATTAGTAGTGATACCTTGGTAATTATAATGAAATAACTAGCTGCCTTACATATATAAGGACATAATTCTGGTTGGCTCACTAGGCAGCGAGCCTTGTAATGCCGCCTACCGGTCTTACCAATGCCTGCCCCTGCTGCACGGCAAATGTACCCATCACACTGCAAATGGATGTTTTGCATAAACATCCATTTGCAGGCTTGAACACGGGCCTGAAATTATTCGAATGCTCCCACATCTAAGTCAGTCTCTGCTGACATTGAACTGTGGCGTCCTGCTCCGAGAACTGGACGGGCAGCTGACGTCGGGTGATGTCAGCCGCTCGCTCCTGGATGGCAGGTACCCGCCTGCGTTCGCATGGGGACACCCAACATTTTCATGGATGCACCCAGCATTTTCTTGGGTATGTACAGTAAATGCAGGCTGTTTGCATGCAAATGAGGGCCATGGTCTGTTATGTAGGTATTAGAGAGGAGGAGACCTTTGTGCAGCCTCCTACAGCCAGGCCCCCTCTTTGCTTGGAGTTGCGGAGTGCACTACAGTCTGAGCACTACAGTGGGATACCAATGTTTCCGGTGATTTCTGCATTGCTGTTGCTGCTGGCAGCAGCAGTGCAGCATTGCAGAGTCAGAATACAGGAGTGCTTACTCCACTGCGCATGCGCAGGTCTCCGGAAAAATGGTGGACATTTTTCCTTTGATTTCTGCAGCGCTGCTGCCGCCATCATGGGACTCCAGAGGTTAAGTAATAAACAAATAAGTGCAGTATGTGGGGCCCCCTTGGGACTCAGGGGCCTGTGTTCCTAAATATTCCCCTGCTGTTATGTCAACTGGCAATCTTTTATAATTACTTTATAAATATATATAATTGTTACATGGGGTGTTGAGGGGAGGGGAGCGGGTTTGTTGTAAGTGCCTGGTAAATGCCCCCATCAGCTGCTAAGGGTGATATTACCCCACTTTTCAGCAGTGATGAGGGGAACAAATGTCTAAAAGTTCAGCCACTAGAACCCCTGTACAGTGTTGGGTAAACTTTTAAAAAAATTTAAAAAGGTTTGGCCATGGCCCCACTGTACCCAGGCCCGTGGACCCAATTTATAACCAATGAATAGATATTTGAAGCTTCTTCTAATGGCTATGCATTATTTAGTTTTTTAATGAAGCTTGAGTGATTACATCAGAATTCACCAACTATATAAATATTGCTAAGAAATTATACAATTATACATATATTCATTTTTCAAAATGGAGCTAACACAGCCTCACTCCTCAAAAGAGCTTATATTGTGTTTTGCTACTGTGTTTTTACATGATGATATGAGACCCCATTTGTCCATTTCAATGAAATTAGAAAGACAATTTCACCACAAAAACTAAATATGAGCCTGTGGTTAAGCCAAAAACATAAAACAGCAAAACCAATAAAACTTTGCACAGGGATAGGTAAAATACCTTATTCAAAATGTATTACATAAAAAAATTATGTTGCCTACCAGTATAAATTTGTGGTCACAAATATATTACAATCATACACGTAAATAACAACAGAAATAAAAAACATAATCCTAAAACCAATACAGTATATACAATGAATATTACCACTCTCAGTCAGCGCCTGTTATGGAGCTGTTAAGGTATTAGTCGGCCAGTAATTTTGCTATAAGTTTCTATCCTATCCTTATGTATCCCTCCTATTATCCCTATGGATTGTAAGCTTGCGAGCAGAGCCCTACTACCTCCATGTTGGTTTGTTTCTACCCAGTTTGTTTAATCACTGTTGTTTCCAATTGTAAAGTGCAACAGAATATGCTGCGCTATATAAGAAACTGTAAATAAATAAATAAAAATAAAGAAGTTAATGTCAGTATAGTTTGTGTTCTGCAGTGTATGCTTTAATCCAATCTAGTTGTTAGTGTATGATGGTTTCCTTATAAATGGCAGTTAGTGTGGTTAATGTTGTTATTTCAATTACTGTTAGTAAAGTGAGGAAAGTTGTGTTCAAGAAAAACTGGTCAGTTTCCCAGCTCCTGGATGCACCTGTAGGGGTCTCTAATGTGTTTAACCATCTGCAGTGAGCGTCAGCAGCTTCTTCAGAGAGAATGTGTAAGTAAAGGCCTCGCCTTTCACTGTATGCTTTGAATGCTGCACGCCTGGTCATGTACGGTGGGACTGCCCAAGACAGTGAGAGCCGATGTATTGCAGCACGGGGAAAGCGGCTCGGCCAGTGATCACTCTTTTCTGTGTCATGGTACAGATGAAAGGTCGGTAAATCTGGGTGCTAGTGGACACTGGCAGTGAGCTTACTGTCATCTCTGTCAATGTGGTAATGTGGTTCCTCCAGGAATTGACAAGGTCTTGCCTCCTGCTAGGGTGCTATGTATCCACACCGATGTTGACGAGTGCCCATGTGTGTACTTACCCCTGACCATACTAACAATTAAAGCTGGTAGTGGCAGTGACCTTAAGACCACCGTATCTGTTAATCCTGGGCCGTGAATTCCCATTGCTATTGGAGCTGGTTACATGGCATGACACCCAATTCTCAGGAGCCAGAGACCAGAGAGTATTCAAGCTTGGTATCCAGGAGAGCTACTGCAACTGATGAACAACCCCAGGACATGGAGACTGAGGCCCAATAGAACCCTGTTGGTATGAAAATATAATTGGAGGACTTTGGGTGAGACAAATGCAATGGTAACAATCTGGTACATGCCTTTGAAACTGTAAAAGTGGTTAATGGTAAAGTAGTTGCTGTTTTATTTATTTATTTAGTTAGTTAGTTATTATAATGCATTTGTGGGATGGCCATTTAGGGGAGAAGAAAACCCTCTAATGCATACAGTTACAATTATTTTGGCCAGGCCAGCCTATGCCTCAGTCAAGAGGTATTGTCAGGAATGTCCAGTGTGCCAGAAGATGGCTCCTCTGCTAGAGTTCAGGGATTATGCCACCAGATACCCGGAGGCGATACCCCTGTGTAATATGAAATCTGGCACTATTGCTAGAGAATTACTTACCCTGGATACCCACTTGGGAATACCAAAGGAGGTCTTAACAGACCAAGGTACCCCTTTTATTTCCCAATTTATGAAGGATTTATGTTGGTTGTTAAAGGTAGACAGGATTACTACCTCCGTGTACCACCCACAAACAGCCTGGTTGAAAGGTTTACTCAAACCCTTAAACACATAATAAAGACTGCAGTGTCTCAGTGTCTTTGATGTTCGTGGTCAGAGAGGTACCCCAATCCTCTACAGGCTTTAGTCCCTTTGGACTCCTCTATGGGAGACAACCCAGATGGATTCTGGACCTTTTAAAAGAGGGGTGGGAACAAGAACCATGGCAAGAACCTAACATCGTTCAGTTTGTGTCCTACTTGTATGGCTGATTAAGGCAGACTGCGCCACTCCTGAACGAACATATGGAAAGGGCGCAGCAGAATCAAAAACATAGTTAATGGCAGGGCCCTTATAAGATCATAGAGGCAGTGGGACCTGTTAGTTACAAGGATCAACAGAAGGGTAGATGGAGGAAAGAACAAATCTACCATATAAACCTAGTAATATCTTGGAAGGAAAGTGCCAGCCATCCCTCTTTAGTAACAAAAAAGGTCCCAGAATGCCAGGTATCCATTGAAGTCACCCTTAGTCCTAGCAGGCAGCGGTAAAGCAAGAGGTGGAGAAGATTCTCTGCTTAGGGGTCATAGAGGAATCAACCAGTGACTGGAATAATCTCATTGTCTTAGTACCTAAGCCTTTGGGTGCTTTAAGATTTAGCAATGACTTCCGTAAGCTACAGTAAATTAAGTTTCTCACTTTGATCAGTACCCTATGCCCCGGATTGATGAGCTGGTAGAAAATGTAGCCAAGAGTCAGTATCTTACCACCTTTGATTTGACAAAAGGGTATTGTCATATTCCTTTGACAGAAGCTACTAAAGCAAAAACAGCCTTCTCTCCCCCAGAGGGCTTATTTCAGTACATAGTGTTGCCATGGTGCCTTCCAAAGAGGTATGAACAAGTTGCTGGGGCCTCACAGGGAATAAACAGCTGCATATTTGGATGACATCATCATTTTTAGCTCTGACTGGGAGTCACACCTACCAAAGGTGGAGGCTATATTGAAGTACATATACGTGCACACAGGTTTACCACTAACCTTGAGATATGTGCCATTGGTATGATGGAAGCAAAATATTTGAGGTACATTGTAGGTTGAGGACAGGTTAAACCTCAGCCTAGTAAGGTAAAAGCAGTACTCACCTGGTCTAAACCCAAATTTAAGTAAAAACTTACCACTATAGCAGCTCCATGACCCAAATGTCCTAAAAACAGTGCCTAGACAAGATAACTAGACCAGTGGAAACTTGGTCTCTTCCCTCTTTCTCTGACAGGGTCAACCAATACAGTTCCCCAAATTTCTCCATAGCTTTTATACAGAGGCCTGATACATTCTGAACCTTAGCTCTCTACTTGTGACAGTTCTTTTAAGTTCTGCCATGTTGAGTGTGTGTGTGTGGGTGTGGTAGGGGGGGGTGCAAATGGGGTCAACAAAACAGGTTGATGCTGAATAAATAAGCTGCAATGACAATGGTTATATCTGGTGGTGTCTCTATTAATATATAGGGTGAAGTAAAACCTAGCCCTTTGGCTGACAAAAGCACATTTAATATACAGTAGCAAATGTGATTTTTTGTTGTTGTTGTTTGATGAGTGTGTCACTACTCATGGGCCAGTGCTGTGTATGGGCCTTCCAAACTAACATTTTCCAGCCAACCCCTGCAGGCCTTGCAGCCTCCTGAAGAGATATTCCTTAGATGCATGTAAGGTGTACCTGACAAAGGAAAATTACACATACATTTTCAAAATGCCTTTAAAAGGATACAAAAAGGAACATGGAGCGCTGTAATGAGTGCTCCAAGCGCCCTGTGCTGGATCCGCCTCCTTTGTATATGACAGGGGGCGGGGTCACGAGCATCAGTACAGTACAGTGGTCTCCGGATTCCAGGCCATTGTAAGGGGCACTACTGCCGCACTACTGTCTGAAGGGTGATGTTCCATGCACCGTGCAAATCAGAAGCTCAGGCAGTGGTGCTGGCAAGGGTGTGCCCACAGAGCCTCTGCGCTCCTTGCGGCACTACTTACCCACACCTAGACCCGCGAACATGCGATACATTATAATTAACTTGCTTTATCTATTTAATTGTTGCTAAACATCATTGAAGTTCCTGGGCATTTTAAAGAGTTAATACAATAACAGCGCAAGTGTGCTGTAGAGACGTCCCTGTTAGAACATACCGCCATTAACAACTCCTTTTTCCGATCTGTATTCTCCAAGAAGGTCAGTGGTGTAAAGAGTAACATGAGATTAATGAAAAAATCAATTCTACCATCCGTATTGTCACTAAATAATCATCACTTTCTGCTTGTGATACCAACGTACTGTATAGGCACAAACAGGAATTATATTGCCCTCTTGGCGTTCACGTGTCACACTTTATGTACCGACGAATCTGAATATTTCTACATAATGAGGTGCCATCCCATAATATCCCCCCGCGTACGCAAATCTGTATTTATTTCTAGATTCTATTAAACGCGAGGTAAAAATATATCTGCCATTTAGTTTCTAGGATTCAAATGCTGGTTTGCTGAATGCAGCTGGCTGTTTAGCTAATGAGCCATGGAAATAAGCAACTGTTTAAGTAAAATGCACTATGAAAAAGCTTTTACCAAACACTATTTTAATATTTTAAATAGATTTTCCATTGCTGGCTCTTTGTAGCTGAATTAGTTCTTTGATGTGTTCTGACAGAGCTGTTGTTAGAAATAGTCCATTAACTTTGTCTGTCATCTTATTTTGCTGGGTATCTGGTATAACACCCTTATATTTCATAATTTGTATTGCTATCAGTGCTGATTTGTAAATGTGCAAATTATAATTAACAACGGCCACAGTTTCTATTAAATATTAAATCATTCTTGCAGCTAATACTTTCCACAGCAGATGGAGCCCTGCAGTATGCAAATACAGGCTCCTAAGTAGTCTGCTAAATTTTTAGCTTATAAAATACCCTATTCTGTTTGCTTTCTGTTTTCTATAATACTTAAGGTATTATTTATGCACTACGGATCCCTATTTTCTCTATAAGCATTTCATGGGCTGTTGCCTTTTAACACTGTGGTTTTGTTTTACCTCATTATAGAGCCTTAATCACATACCATGATTTCAAATATAAATGCTTAATATTTATATTGCTTCAGTGTTCCAAGTGATATTGGGTATTTTGTCTTATTTCTATATGTTGGGTGAAAATTGCCTGCCTTAACAGTGCAGAGAATTGTTTAATTTGAAATACAGTACATTTTTTTTTTACGATTTTAGACGCAATGGGGAAAGAGTCACTTTTCCCGTAGTGTGATGAATATTCCATTAAATGTTATCAAGTAGTGCAGAGAAAAAAATGGTAAAAATATTATAAAAATAAAAAAAATATGAATGTCTTGAGATCCGAGCAAATATTTAGAGGTCATTAATCAGACAGCTACAAAATAGGAAGAAATAGCTGTAGAAAAATGTAATTCCCATATTTTATATGTTCTAAAACCCATTTACTATATATACTGTGTACTTTTGCTCCTTAGATAATGCTAAAGTCAAAACATTTTCTGTCAATCTTATTCATTTGGAGAGCACATTTACTATATGAATAGATGTACACAAGTAGCAATACAGTACAGCAGGAAGAACGATGCCACAAGAAAATGATAAAGTAGGAGTTTGTTTTTCTATCTTTTATAGTTATGATAAGTATAGAAACAGTAATTGTTCTATTTATTGCACCCACAATTTGAAGGATTACTGGATAGCATGTGAAAGGATATAGACCATGTGAAAGGATATAGACCATGTGAAAGGCTATAGACCGATATGGACACTTTTAATGCCAGAGATCACATGAAAAGTGACACATCGCATGTCATTTGCCTGCGATTGTGATGCAAGGTGCTTTCCTGTGTGCCTTGCATCGCAGATCCTATGGGCTACCATGAATAGTCATTGTAGGAAGTAGCCCTTGCTGGGATCGCATACATAGGCGTGCATAGCTCATTTTCTTAGGAGTACACCATTGGAGTGGCGTGACCATCACCGCCTACTGGGCGTGTCAATCACAGTCTACTGGGTGTGTCTATCAACGCCTATTGGGCATCAATGCAAACTAATTAGAAGGTGACTTATTTATGTACAGTATATACACTTCAGAATGAACCATTCCCCCCCCCCCCACACACACACACTAAAAACAAAAAAATTACACTGTAATGTCCATTATACTGTACATAATGCTACACATTGTAATGCCCATTACACATAATGCAACATGCAGTAATGCCCATTACACATAATGCCACACACCATAATGCCCACCACTTAATGCCCATTACACATAAGGCCAAAAACTGTAATGCCCATTACACATTATGCCAGGGCTTGACAAATTTTTGTAAAATATGGACAACAGGGACAGTGCGCGCCGTATATATCACACGTACAGATATGCCTATCCTGATGGGGACACGGACATGGAGAACATATATTTGCTGAGTGGCACAGCACCCAGGCAGCCATTCAGTGGCGCAACTTTGTGATTGCACCAGACAGATAGGTACTGTAACAATTAAAAAAAACAGTGGCAGTACAGATAGATATCACACGTACAGATATGTGTATCCTGATGAGGGACACGGACATGGGGAATACATATTTGCTGAGCTGCACAGCACCCAGGCAGCCATTAAGTGATCCCACTAAGTTGTTGCAACAGCCAGCTAAGTTTACAGTACAGATAAGGAACACTACAGGGGAGACACAGGGTACATATTTTAGGCCGTGTTGCACAGATCCTAGGCAGCCATCAGCGGCGCCATTTTGACTTCGCCACTCACAGGGCCGCAGTGAAAGGGCTCAAATAGGCCAGCATGGATGGGTCCAGAGGCTTTCTTCTCTGGGGCTGGGAATTGGGTGGGCCAGCATGTCAGGGGTCCTGGCTGAAGCTGCAGATGGAAGAAGAGCCAGCATGGGGATGGGAGAGAGTCAGTGAGGCGAGGGAGAGAGAGTTAGTTGTTACCCATCGATGGGGAGAGGTGGGCTCCAGCAGTCCATGGCCGGGGACTGCGGGCTGGTTTCCTGTCAACACAGCCAGGTGTCCTGCCAGCTGGGACGTGCCTGGTTAACTTTGTTTCCTGGGGGGTTCCCCCGGGCCAATGGTGCTGCCGGTGAGGGCCACAGCACCGGCCGGTTGTTGCACCATCCTGTGCTTGGGGACACGGCGCTCGCTTTCTCCCACCTCCTCCGCACTGCTCACCGCCTCCTCCGCTCTGCTCACCACCGCCACCTCCTCCACTCTGCTCACCGCCACCTCCTCCACTACGCTGCTCCTCCGCCACACCACTCTGGATGCTGGGGATTGTGCAGCTCCGTGGATGGGAGATCAAAGCTCCACGTGATGAGACCATCCACAGCCCCCACCGGAAGTACTTGCCATAAACCAAAATGCCCATAACACATTATACCAATCACCGTAATGCCCATTACATGTTGCGCCTCACACTGTGATGCCCATTGCACATTGCGCCTCACACCGTGATGCCCCTTACACATTACACCTCACACTGTGATGCCCCTTACAAGTTACAAAAGGCACAAAAGAAGCAGCGCATGTACTACTATGAACAAATAACAATAACAAGGTATAAGATTTGAAATTTTACTGGTTACATATTAAAAATATGCCACTTAATTGATATGCATGTAATACAACAAAAAAACAAAAAATACATAATAAAATATAAAAATGATATTATGACTTGACTCGCAGGATTCGGTTGTGGAGCTGATAATTGGCAATTTTAGATAGTGAGATATATAAGGTAAGTGCACTTTACCAAGGCTGCAGATTTTTGCTTCACTGCTGTGTATGATGGGGGTAAGGTCCCAAACTGGGGTCCCAAGTCCTCTCTATTGATGCGGGTTCCCAATGCGATGCTGCTGGAGGAAGTTGTAAAATGCTGGAGGAATTTGTAAAATGTGGAACAAGTGGAACCCAGAGTCCTCTCTAGGTGCGGTATCCCCAGTTGCCGCTGGAGGATAGTACAAGCAGACCCTTCAATGCTGGAATATGGCATCCACTCTAGAGGGTGGCTGGAGATTGATTAGGCCACCGGAGGATATCCAGAGGAGGGGTGTCATTTGGGGGCCACAGTGGGACCTAAAATTAGGAGTCACTCAATAGAGGCAGTAAGCAAAAGCAGATGGATGGAATTCAGCTCCTGTGTTTTTTTTCCAAGAAAACCTTGCACCCAACTGAATTCCACTTATAAAATGACAAAAAAAAATCAACTTGAATTGTAGGAAAAACTTTCTTTCTAACCTTTTTAGTAAAAAAAGCAGATACATTCACCATTTGAAAGTTTTTAAGGGCAACAAATATTTTTTTTGGTAGATTTATATGTTATCCAATATTTATTGCATGTTTTTAAGGATACAGGATGATTTCCAGATTTTCAACATAATCAACACGGCTATTAAAAACAAAAGGTATATTTTCAATTGGGTTGCACGTGCATTGGGAACATAGATAAACATGTTAATCAGAAATTGAGTGTGTTATTTTAGGCTGCAAAAATATGGTACTTATGGTATGGAATGTGGTTAAATTATATTAAAATCTACATTTAATGAACAGTACCCTTCCTAATACTCTCTAGCTTTTCTTTTTCTAAGAAGTTACTTGAATTCATTGGAATTTACTCAGCTCAAAAGTCTTAAAACATGTTATGTTAAATCTGAATGTTAACTAACTGTGGAACACTTCCTACACACCACAATTTTCCCATAACGGGACTCCAATTATGTGTTAAAGGTTGAGTAAGCTGAACTCCATTTACTCTACAAATATATCATACAGTAAGTAACTAAATGAAACCATTGTCTAATATAGGCTGATACTATTTGCTAAAACAACTAATATAGTTTTAAATTACAAATGACATTGGAAGATTATATCTCTTAAAACAATTAGGTTAACTTAAAATAATGCTTTCAGCTGTTGATTACTTTCTTTTCCTGCCACATATTGGTTTAAATGTATAATTGTGGTTAGTAGTATATGTTACCAACTTTTAGTTGTAAAGTTAAAACTCTTTTGAATATAACTTATAGCCTGATTCATCGATGGGTGTAATGTTGAGGTTTTACGCAGTGAATAATTTTTCTTTGCCATTGCGCATCTGCCACGAAGGTCTTGCCTTGGTGGTTGCCATGGGGATTTATTTGCATAGTGAGATATAGGTAGGGGGCAATTGTGCGAGGTAAAGATGAAGTGGCGTCCCAAAGGCAGTCATATATCAACCATTTCAGGGGTGTGCCTCAGCTGTGTCTGTAAGCCCCTTATGCTACACACTTATACTAAACTAAAGGGTGATCCCACGACTAAGATGTTGGACAAAATTAAGACTCTACTCATGGAATATAAGATAAATGAAGTAATTACAGATAAGGAATATGGGTTCCTGTTTAATGAGGAACCGATAGTTCCTGCACTATATATTTTACCTAAGGTGCACAAAGATCCTTTAAACCCACCTGGTAGGCCCATAATCTCAGGTGTCGGTTCAGTGAGTGCCAATTTATCTGAATTCATTGATCATTTCTTGCAGCCCCTGGTCATACGTAATAAATCCCATTTAAAAGACACAAGAGATGCACTGAATGCTTTAAAAGAAATTGCATGGAATGACGACTTGATGTTAGTTACAGCAGACGTCAAGTCGTTATATACAATTATAGATCATGAGTTGGGGATTGAAGCTCTTACAAAAGCCCTGGATCAGAGTGATTTGGAAAATTCACTACAAACATTCTTAATTGATGGAGTCAGATATATACTGGAAAACAATTACTTCATCTTTAACGGGGATTATTATATACAGAAGATCGGTACCGCCATGGGCACCAGGTTCGCCCCAAGCTATGCGAACATCTTTATGGGGCAGTGGGAAGAGGAGGTCATTTGGAACCACTGCCCATTTGGGGCGAACCTGGTGCTATGGAGAAGGTACATAGATGATATAATCTTCATCTGGCGGGGGGATGAAAAGGCCCTTAAATTGTTTTTTATCTACCTCAATGACAATAATCGGAACATAGAATTTTCTTTTGAATCCAGCAAATATAGTGTCAACTTTCTGGATTTAACCATTTTTGTAGATAATGGGGTTTTATCCACCAAAACTTATTATAAGCCCACGGACTCGAGTGCGTTCATTCAAGCTACCAGTTGCCACCACCCGAATTGGCTATGTTCCATCCCTGAAGGCCAATTTAGACGGCTACGTAGAAATTGTACGACCGTAGAGACCTACAAAGAGCAAGCCCAGGAGATGCAGAGTAAATTCTTATCCTCTGGATACAAAGTAGGTCCGTTGACGGAAACATGTCATAAAGTAGCTGAATTAGAAAGAGATACCTTATTGGAACCCAAAAAGAGAACCGAGAATAAGTCTAACAAGTTTGAATTTTCCTTTGTGACTACATATAACAGCCAACATAGGACTCTTGAAAATTCTTTAAAAAAACATTGGGGTCTATTAAAAAAAGACCCTGTTCTTGGGGAACTTATACCGGATATACCCAAATGTATATACAAAAGAGCGCCCACCATTCGAAGTAGTCTTGTTAGGAGCCACATCCCGGTGAATAAAAACATGACTACCATTAAATCCCAGGTTTTTTTTAGATGTGCCATGTGTGTAGGATGTAGACATGTACAAGGACCTCCATCTAAAATCTCTGAAGTTAGTATTAATAATAAGAATTTTAAAATTTTAAATTTTATCACATGTAATACTAGCAATGTAATATACGCTATTAGCTGTACATGTAACCTCTGGTATATTGGCAGGACTACCAGACCTTTAAAGGTACGCTTAGCAGAGCATATTAGAAATATAAAGAAGGGGTTAATGACACACAGTGTGTCTGAACATTTCAAAACCTGTCATAATAGCAATCCATCAGCTATTACATTTTTTTGTGGTCTCAAACATATAAAAGACAATATGAGACAGAGAGGGACTTTGAAACAATTAGCGAAGGCAGAAATGCAAACAATCTATGAATATAATACCCTGACCCCTATAGGACTTAATCTTGATTTCGAAATTAAGTGGTTTCTATAATTGATTCTGCATTTTGTCTACTCCTATTATTAGGTGTTTTTTACTGGAAGAATATGTGTATATAATGAACTGCTCAGCATGTTGCTTAGCAACCGTCAAAACAAAAGCCTGACATATCCGGAAGTTACGTATCGGCACTGCTATGAGATGGAGGATAGTTTCCTTAGTAACGGAGGGAAGCTACGTATAAACAAGACCGGAAGTGATGTAAGACGCCACCGGATGTGAGGTATTGACTCCACAAGCTTTACGGTTGCTATGTCAACAAGTACTAAGACGGCCGCGTCACCCTGCTGCGACAGGGGACGTAGGCATCGTCTATTGGACGGACGCCGGGTTAGGGGATCATGGGACTTGTAGTTTATTGGATGATTAGCGATCCCACACCCGGCGCGGGAACCCATGGACTATTTAAACGCCGATGTAAGCCTAAAGCATGATACCTTGAAAAAGTCCCGAGTTACAGGGAAGAAACGCGTTGGTTTGGTACTGCTTACAAGGCGATGAAGAAAAGGCAGCGGTGACGGCAGATGGATGTTTTTTACACTGTTCCTATGCGCATTTGAACTGTCTGTTATGTCAGTTCCACAGGAATCGGTAATTGTATTACATACCTTCATTGTTTGGCATCTTACTTCTGCAAGAGACTGAGTTCACTGCACGGAGCCTATATCATTGCATATGTGACTGGTGGGATATTTAATTCCCCCAAGCTATTACACATTTTAATATTATTGTATGTTGTTTTTATATGCTATTAAATTACATTTTTAAACGGGCTTCACTATTTAAGCTCTCTTTCCATTCCATGTATATCCTGTCTGGAGTGAGAAGCATGATTGAAGGCTGACATACCCGAGCGCTGGCTAAGTCCAATTCATATTTGTTTTTTTGGTCCCTTATGCTACATCGTCTTAGTTCCAATGGCCATGCTACATGACCATAGGTTTACACAGTGACCAATCGTTGTCCAATATCTGCATCTTCATACACAAGTAGCAAATTTCAGGCACTTCTAGTGCGTGTCTCAATACAAACTACATTGTCTGCAACATTTGTATAGTTTGGCACAAATGGTGCACTCTAAGGTATTTGTGTCAGGATATCAATACTTATTGTATCAATTTGATATTGACTGTGTCTTAATGTAACACTGTGATGTAAGACTGAAGCTTTGGAGACAATAAAACATTCTAGAAAGTTAAATTCTCATTCAGACACGCATCTGAAAGAGAAAAAACATAAAAATAATTAGTAACTTATAACAAAATATATTTAATTAGCTAGATTTGTGAGCAAAAATGATGCTAAAAGAGTTTGCTATACATACTAGTGGGAGAGCAATAAAATGATCCATAATTTAAATTAAAAACATAAAACTGCATTTGTTGTGTAGTCAACTGTAATTTGAAATGGCAAATGTGTTCAGTGGATGTTACACAGTATTTTGCATAGCTAATATCACACTATAATTAGTCATAGTTCCTCTAATTTATTGGAAAAGATGCTCATACCCTCTAGTGTACAGCAATGATGGATGTTGGGAACACAACTTCAAAATTAGGAATCAAGAAAATTAGTAACAGTTGGAAAATTAGCATGTAAATCAATAATACCTGTCCCTTTAGCCTTTTCATTTTTGCATTCACTATGTTTGCACTAAAGCATCGTTTTTTTTAGCTATTTTCTAGTAAATCATTGACAAATATTCTAGTTTATATGCTTTTTTATTTTTATTTCTAGCATTTACGTTTATTGCATTGTTTTTTTAAAGTCCCCTATACTATGCATTCCATATGTTTCTGAATCAATTCCATCAACTGTTTTGCTTCAATGTTAAAAATTTTATTCCGTCTACATTGTTTTTACATGCAGTTACTCATTTCTAAACACCCTATGGTATGGAATTAAAATAAAGATTTAAATACATTAGGAACAAAATATATTTATTGCAAATTAATAATCATAATCTATTTAATGTCTTGGCCAAGAATTAAAAGTAAATTATTATTTTATGTTTCTAGTAGTATCTAAATAAAGGACATGGCATCTGATGAAACATGATTCATTAAGTTTAGGGAAAAAAGCAGTTGGTATCTTATTATCACTTTTCTGCATAAACCAACATAATTTGTCATAAACTCCCTCATTTGCTGTTTCCTCACAAAGGAGATTATGCTTATTTTTCATTTGGACAGTGGAAAATCAAGCCAGGTGTTTGGCATCACCGGAGTGTTCAGGTGTAACTGTGCCAGTGATGGTACATTACTAGCAGCGTGGATGAAGAATGAGGCATGGAGAATCTAGGGACATGGGCGCCTGGAGGCCCTCGCCTTAGAGTGGTCCTGCTGACGAGACAGGTGTTGTATGAGACTGAAACGACCAAACTTTTTATTTCTTGTTAAGTCAGCACTTTACTAAAAGGAAGGGAAACAATATTTTTTTATACATGTTTAGTGCAGCTTTAAATGAATTACATAAAGCAAATAACTGGATGTTAATACAGGTTTTTGGACCTTTTAAGGGATTTAAGTGGCAACACCTCATGTAACACAGGCATAATTATTATTGACTTGTGCAATGAATGGTTATGGTTAAGTTAGTTGGGAAAATAATGAGCATAAATCAAGACCGCTCTTTCATTAATGGGAGAATGACGTTTCTTGTATGCTGTTTATGACTTGTTGGGAGATTTATTAAGTTAGAGACTTGTCCAGAGGAGTTGCGTAAATCTGGTCATCTTTTTGGGTCAAATTTCTTGACCAATCTAAACCTATTTTTTTTTTATTGGTTTCAAAATAAGAAACACTGAGACCAGGGCCGGATTAAGGTCTGTGGGGGCCCTTCTCAACAAAATTGCGCCCCCCCCCCACAAAGGCAGATGGTACCTGGGCACCCCCCCCCCTTTGGAGGCAGGGGATAACTGGGCAGTAGGGATCCGGGCAGCGGAGATGCGGGCAGTGGTGATCCGTGCAGCGGGGTCCCTGCAGCGGATGGTAAGTCAGTAGTGTGGCCCCTGCAGTGGATGGGCAGTCAGCGGTGGAGTCCCTGCAGCGGATGAAAACTAGTAGCACTACTAGTTCCCATCTGCTGCAAGGACCCCGCCACTGACTTCCCATCTGCCGCAGGGACCCCTTGGCTGATTTCCCATCCGCTGCAGAGACCCCGCCGCTGACTGCAGTGCCCAGCTGCCGCAGGTAATGAATCAGGAGATTATATCCTGCAAATATTCACATATTATCAGGGGCAATTGCAGGATTTTCAGAAGGGGGTTTCCAGAGGGGCAGAGCAAAGCACGGAGATGGACACTTAGGTGATCCAGTATATGCCGGGTCAGTTAAAGTATTATAGATAGACCAAATTTATATAAATAATAATAATAATAATAAAAAAAAAAAAATATATATATATATATATATATATATATATATATATAGACATACACATATATATATAGACATACACATATATATATATATATATATATATATATATAACAGCAGTGTAAACCCCTGGGCATAGCAATGTATTGGGGCCCCTACTGATCCTCCAGCGGTAGGGGTGGGGGAAGCATTGATGTCCTGCGGGTGGTAGGGGGTATTATATCAACCGCTCAGCATGTAGGGCCTGGATCAGTAATTTCCACTAATTACCCCTTTACTGTACAGATGGTGGGAGATGGGGTGGGAGAAGGGGGCATTGGACTGAATGGGCCCTGATACATAACTTCCAGGGTTGTAGAGGATGTTTAATATGCAGAGGAGGGGTGTATAGTGGAGTGGGCTTATTATTCATAATTTTCTGGTGAGAGGACAGCTTGCTTGACTGCAGATATCTCCAATTTGAAATTGATTTCTTAGATTTTAATGGAATTAAAAACTAGAGAATCCCACCTACCAAATGCTATTGGGCACTACGGGATCAGAGTTCAGGAGGCAGAGCAATCTGCCAATTAGAATATAAAACTACATACCAGGTGTGTGGAGCTGGAGAAGTAACCAGCTGCTGGAAGACTGATATCTCTGGTTCTGGGAACAGTAGAGACAAGCCAGTGTCCATCAAAAGGGGAGAGTCCCAGCTTTTGGAATATACCCTCAGAAAAACTCTAAGTCAGACAGAACCTGAAATATCTGACTGGGAAAGCAATAAAATTCTTGTACCCCTGGAAAGAGTGTACCCTCAGTTTCAGCCTAGGGTCCTTAAACTCCTGGGGGGGTTGGGTACTCAGAAACCCCCCCTGCTTGTGCTACTGATTATACCTATGAATGAGCACAGTGATTGTATACAGGTAGTGACCAGCATATTATACTTAACAAAGATAAACATGTTATGCCTTTCAAGGTCAGTATAATGGTTAACAAAACTTTATATTTGTAAGAAACCATCACATCATACCAACTAGTACCAGAATAGCAAGCACAAATGCAGACTTTAGCCATGCCAAACATATAGTACTATTCAGTACCAGGCTGAAATCAATACATTATAAGCAAAATATATATTGAATACATACAGATGACTGGCAGTGGAGGATGCTGGTGGGAATCCCGATAGGAAGTATACTTACTTTCCCCCTGCACCCCCTAACTCTCCACCCCTGCAGCCTAAACCTAATCCTCGCAGCTAGTACCTAACCCTCGTACCTTGTGGCCTAAATCTATCCCCCTTGCCCAGTGGCCTAACCATAACCCCCCTTCTAAATGCCTAACACTGAGCTCCTCACTGCAGCCTAATCCTAAATCCTCGCCTAGGGCCTGATTCTGATCTGTTCGGTCCCCCGTGTGTTCGCATGGGGGACTGAGGTTGAAGCTCTGCGCATATTCTCTTATGTGCATGTGCAGGGCTTCTGTATGGGTGACTTCGGAGACTTGCATAGTCTCCGTGGTGCTTGCATTGGGGGGGGGAGGGGGGGTGGAGGCTGGCAGAGGGTGTTGGCATGCAAATGTCTTGCATCAAAAATGCTAGGTGCACCCAGGAGACCACTGGGCATCTTCATGCATATGCTGGTGAGCACCTGCCTGCTAGGGGCAGGCAGTTGACATCACAGGACATCAGCCGCCCGTTCAGTTCTTGGACCAGAATGTTGCAAGTCTAAATAAGCCCAGACTGAGATTTGGGAGTATTGGAGAAATCATTCGATGGTTGGTTGTGATACATGTTGAGTATCCCTTATCCAAATATCCGTTACCCAATTATTCCAAAAACCATAGTCTCCAAATTTAACTTTTATATTTTAGTTTTTGCTAATTACTGGGTACATCTGTAACTGGCACTACTGGGGAAATAACATGTAACTGGCACTAAATATGTGCAAGGACATGATTGCTTGGCATTTAAATAGGTGTATTCAATGCTCCGGCGAGCACGGCACATTGTTCTCCATTTTACGTTCGCTCTGCATTCTACATTTTTTCAACCCCTCGCCATGCCTCCTGTTCACCCTATTCAACATATCAGCTGCTCGCCGCTACCCTGGCGGCGAGCATTGACCAATTCTCGCAGTCTGTGTTTGCTGTGTTTTTTATTACTATTATTTTTTATCAATTTATTTCTCAGTGAAATATATATTACTGTTGTTGTCATAAGATTTACGTGTGATTATACTGTAGCGCTGCAATATCTATAAAGTTCATGAGGACATTATTGTTTCGCTTTTATATTGCTGTCATCTTTATTTTTACTCTTCCTATAAAGCACTTCATTAGTTGCTAATTAAGGAACATTTGTTTTACATAATAAAACCTGCGTCCGATGTTCCTACACAGTGTTCCAGAAGTGAACATGCTTTTCCATGCTCTGCCATAAATGAAACTATTTGGATTTAATGTAATTTTTGAATATTCAGTGTTCTTATTTTCTTTTTGTTGCCAGGATACAATGATTGATAGTATGCACAAAAGTAAAAACTCCAAACCATTTTAGATAGATAAGAGTTTTATTGAACAACAACAGTAGTTCTTCTATCACTCTTCATCTGATGACATCACTCTGAATATTTTCGGCATTCTCACTGACCCCACCTATGCTCCTCCAACACTGGAACATAATGCTTGAGCGTCTCTCATCCTTCTCATACACAATAGAAAGTAATAATCTACCGTAAGAATTTACATAAACACTTCTTCCTGTCACTTTTCTATGGAGTAACATTATTACCTGCATTCCAGTCTTTTCTATCTTATTACCTGTCTGGACCATTTTCCTTGCCCTTCTCCTGTCTGTGGCAGCCTCTCTTCCTTTCCTATTCTCTGTCTGGTTCATCACCGCATCCCGTGTTTGTCTTTGTCTTTTCTGCCCTTTCCCTGTTCGCAACAACTTTATTTGCCCCTTTCCATCTGCACCATCCTTTATACTCTTCCCCTGTCTGCACCAAATTCTCCGTTTCTCTCTTGTCTCCATCACCTTTTCCATCTGTGCAAGTCAGGATTCTGGGGGCAGTGAGATGAGACCTGTTCATTCCAGTCACAGTATCTGCTCCCCCCAGGTTTTCGTCCTCAGGAATACAGTAGATGTTAGTCCTGTGATACAGCTGCTCTTAATGGTCTATTTACTTATCCTTGATTGGAGAAACAGTGGATGGAGATAATGTATCAACCAATCAGCTCCTAACTTCCATGTTACAGGCTGTGTTTGAAAAATTCCAGTTATGAGCTCAATTACTGATACTTTATTTCCATCCACTTTTTCTCTATCCAACACTTAGTAAATCAACCCTCTAAGTCAGTGGTAGGTTGGGAACGCACAATGTGGTGACTGAGCGGTGCGCTCCTAGCCAATCAGTGACTGAGAGCAGCTGAATTACAGGACTTTGGAGAGCATCAGTCAATGCCAATAATGAAAACCCTTTATTAGTGCCTCTGTGTGAATAAAGTAGGTGCAAGGGGAGAAAGGGCTGGCAGTGGTGGGGTAGGTTAGGGGGAGGATAGTACATGGCACGTAGCGAGGTAGAGCAGCATGGATGAGATGAGAGTGGAGATGGATGCCAAAGAGGACAGAAGGTGATGATTGATTGCGGAGAGGGAATTAGGGAGATATGAATGAAAGATCCGACAGGGGGAGGGCATATAATTACAAACATAGGATAGCAGCAGGATACATAGAGGGCATGGAGTACAAGAGGGGAGAGATGGTTGACAGATAGGGCAGTAGGGTAAAATGAATGACAGAGAGGACAGTGTGGGGTAGATTAATGCAAAGACAGGATAGGAGTAGGACAGATAGATGGCATGGAGTACAAGAGAGGGGAGATGTGTGACAGAGAGGATGGGTAGAGAAGAAATGAAAATAAATGTGAAAATGTAATGATATTATTGCCCCGTTTCCCCTTAATGACAAATCATAAAAACTAATCCCAGGATACCAAGATTAAAGACCAATAATCCTTAAATAACGGTTTTACAAATGATTGTGGGATTGGTATCCTTTTCACATTTTTTGTCTCAAATGTTGTTCCCTATCATGGCTCACCTGTTGGCACATGTCTAAAAACATGTGAAAAACGCATGTCGACCTTTCCATTGGAGACCTAATGCTTGTGTCGACCCTTCAACCCTGTCGACTTTAGCCATTTTGACCTATTTCAGTTGTCTACCTAAGCCCTGTCAGCCTTCAGTGGTCGACCCATTCTATGTTGCCCTTCGTTGAGTCAACGTATACCCCTTTCACACTTGCAAGCCGGGTCGCAAGCCGGGAACTAAGTTCCGGGTGCGACCCGGCTTGCAAGTGCTTTCACACTGGCTATCCGACCTGGAATAAAGTCGGGCTGGTGGCGTCATCTGGAGGCTTGGCCGGGGCAGCGCTGGGAGGTGTCAGCACCTCCCAGTGGCGCATTTTCACTGCAGTGAATGGGATCTGGGTCGCGCTGACCCAAAATACCCGTTCACACTGACCTCATCCCGTGTCGATTCCGGGTTCTACCCAGGTCAGAATGCTGAACACGGGATATTCGTCCAAGACCCTTTCACACTGAGCTAAATCCCAGGTTGATGCACATGAATGTGCAAAAACCCGGGATATTTTTGCAACTGTGAAAGGGGTCATAGTGACCGTATCCCATTACTTTAATTATATATTTGAATATGTCCATTTTTTTAAATATTTGCTACTATTATTTTAATAAAGTCCATTGTAAAAAATATTAAAATATGAAAATAATAAAATATGATATAAGTAAATATAAAGTCCAGATCATCTTCAAAATATATGTTTAAGTTTGAAATGTCTCCCAAATCGTAAACTTGTTTTTTGTATTTGTTTGGCAATGCAAGAGTTAAGTACTTAGGGTAAAATACTTAATACACTACATTTTCACTTAGAATAAAAATCTTGCCATAATGAGGTCATGCACATTAACATTTTTTTGGCCGCTGTTCAAGAATTTGCAAAATGTGTGCACCTCTATTAAACAAACTCATGAAAAAGTCATGTGGGAATCCAAGATAGAAATTAATGTTTTTATTGTAGGAAAGTATTTAAACTGTGTTGATGTTTAGAATCACTTTGTTTGATTTATGACATGCTTTTAATTCAGTCTTTCTTACTAATATATATATTTTTTTTAAATTATATCCTGCTTTTGAATATGAGATTGTCAACCATCTTTAAGGCTGTATTTCTTTGCTCCCAAGCTGCAGTTTATGCGCCCTCATTAAATTAGGAAAATAATTTAGGCAGAGGTGTTAAATATCCGGCACATTTAAATTACGCAAATGCAATTTCACTATCAGATATTATTACCGAGCTCCCAAATGCCCAGATTGAAAGTAATTCTTTTTCCTTGTTTATGAAAACTTCTACACTCTCTGTTACTTTACTGTTCAATCTCAATATATACAGATATAGAAAATATGTAAAGATATATACATATTTTTTCAGGCTATCTAGAACAGTTTCTTCAGAAATATTTGGTAAATAGTTTCAGATTAGATGAAGATGATTAAGTATAACCTGAAATGATTTGGGAAACTTACGTTCTATGTGTGTGCCTGAAATATGAAACCAATTAATTTTCACCAGTTGCAGTTTCCTCTTTTTTAGTATAATTTGCTTCTAATGAAAGCCTCAAAGATTTTCAACATGCATTTCATGAATACATCCATTTCCATAAAGAGAAATACATTTATACTGTAGATACTCACTGATGCAAAATAGTTGAACACTCCATATACACTCTATTTTTTATAAATGTAACTTCTATAGAAAAAGCCAAATTGCATAGCAATGAAAATATACCGTTCCAATGCTCTTATCGTCCTGCAATGTGCTTTATTCTTCAGTGTCCGTAAATGAAGCTGTATTTGTAACGTTGTAAAGGTCAATCTGACATTGGTAACATTTGTTACAGCTTAAATGTAACAGGTGAAGGCCTCGTACTAATGGCTAATAATTGCTACAATGCTATTTTGTAGTGGTGTAGTTCATACAAGTTTTTGAATTTAGTAAATTATTACTTACATTTAGAAATTGCGCCCATCATATAAAATGACAGATTGCTTTTTTTATTCTTTCTTTGTGACCATGAACAGCTGTATATTTTTATTGCTCTGTGAGTCTTGCTTTCATTCGCAGCTACAATTAACAGTAGATTATCAGCATGGGGCTTTTCCAATAGCCCCGCAGGTATCCTGCCATTGAATCTAGATGGGAATGTGTATTTTTTTTTTTTTGCTATAAACAATGTTTTATGTTGTTCTGTGAATCTCAAAAATTATATACATCCTGAATATATAGCAGATCCACTACGGGACGGTTCTAGTTCATGGTATATGATTTATTGCAAAATGTTAACGTCTTTTATTATGTGCATTTATTCCCTGTCATTCATAGCTGGATACAAGGCAAACAATAAAAACTAGTAATGGCTGGTTTGTGCAAATAGTTAAGAGTCCTTGAATAGATTGTATGGTCCATTGTCTATAATAAAGGTCTGTGATTTCCTCTAACTTTTCATTCTTGAAACTAGATTGTAAAAGAGCACTTAAGCAGACACCACATTTTGCATTGTTATTTGTCTATAGATAGAGTTACTGGGTAACAGGCGCGCAACTATAACTTTTTGGGGCCCCATGGAAGAATCTTGAAAGCCCCCCAGCCACACGTAATTCACATTCACGTAATCAGTGATCCTCAACCGCCGTCCTCAAGGCACACCAACAGTACAGGTTTTATGGCTATCCCTGCTTATGTACAGATGGTATAATCAAGTTGACTAAGGTACAAATTAAGTCACCTGAGCCTAAGCCTGGATAGCCATCAATTCTGGACTTTTGGCGTGCCTTGAGGACTGTGGTTGGACCACTGCCATAAATCACTTGGATTTGCCTCAGACAATCTTCATCACACCAGTAGTTTGTCATTCTTCTATCACAGAATGGTCTATGGGTCTTTTCCTGCCATTACCAGTTTGGTTCTGAAGCGACTGAGGGGTAGACTTATTAAGCTCGGTGAAGTGATGAAATGTCTGGTTTTTATCACCGGCCAATCAGCTCCTACCTGTCCTTTTTTAAACCAAGCCTGTTACTTGACAGTTAGGAGCTGATTGGTCAGTGATAAAAAACAGACACTTTATCACTTCACCGAACTTAATAAATCTACCCCTGAATCTGTAGATACTTATTACACAGTTTGGAAATGTTTCCATTAGTTACATTGCCAACTACGTTTCTTATCGTTTCATTCTGTGACCTTCTTCATGTAAAGTAATTTTTTTGTACTCTTTCTAGGTCACCAGTCAACCCTCTTTACTTTGCTTGTCATCCTAAATAAGTTACACAGTCAAACAACTAAGGGGGTTATTCAGAGTAGATCGCTGTTTTGTGGATTTGTATGGCAATTGGTTATCAAAAGACTGCGCATGCGTTTGGATCACACAAGGCCAAAGAGTGACAAAATTCAGTGATGAAAGTATTCGCAAGCTGCTCACAAGTTGATTGAGAGGAAGCCACCATTAGTTGGTGGCACCGCCCATTTATGGGAGTGTCAGGAGAAATGCAGGCATTCCCAAGGGTTTTCAGGGAGGGATGTGTGACATCAGCTCCAGTTTCAATCAGTTTGTTTCTATCGCACATGTAGAAGAGACACGCATATGTGGAATTTTCATGGTTACACACAGACTAAAATCACTTGACTAAAAATCATTTGACGGTGAGTGAGTTGCAAATGGTATACAGCTGAGTGCCGATTGGCAAAATTTTCACAAGTCATTCACAGGTTTGCACAGGTTGGGTTAAGGAGGACAATCCCTGGGCATTCTTTCAATCCCGGGATTTGGGATTTAAAAATGCTATGGCCTCCCTAATAAATAAAATGCCCCCCCCCCCCCACTCCCTGCCCCGCACATTTACTTATGCATGTTGTGTGTGTGTGTTGTGGCCAGGAGCGGCCAGGCGGAAGCATCAGAGCAGAAGGGACTCCCCAGTGGTGAGGCCGGACCTGTAGAGCAGCCAGAACTTGAGAGCGGTGGTGCGGGGTGACCGGCAGACTGCGCAGCGTGATGTGCAGCATGACCTCTTACCATGTCATGCTGTGCAGCCATGATGGACAGCGTCTGAGCAAGAGCATCCCAAAATTCCGATATTGGAAACTCCAATCCAATTTTGGGGCCAAATCCCAGGATCCTGCTGATCCCAATCCCGATCCCAGGGTTTTATTCTGTCATTGCAGAGACTATCTGATAGCAAGGCTCTGCTATATCACCCAGCAGCAATCAGGTCTGAATCAGGGCCTTAGTAAGATGTTTTATTATCAGTTGTGGTAGCAACAAATGTGAGCTTACTCATTCTAACACCTTAGTGGATCCATTTTGTGGCATCATAACACCTGATTGGTCAGTTATGAATATATATATATATATATATATATATATATATATATATATATATATAATTGTATTACCAGTGATATGTACCTTCATAGGATTTTCTTTAAAAATAATGCAGAAATCACTCTACTAAATTCTAAATAATGCCACTGTATAGGTCATTGGTACGACCTCACCTAGAGTATTGTGTTCAGTTCTGGAGGCCATATCTCCAGAAGGATATAAATACATTAGAGACTGTACAAAGAAGGGCAACTAAAATGGTGCATGGCCTACATCACAAAACGTACCAGGAAAGATCTTAATATGTATACTTTAGAGCAAAGAAGGGAGAGGGGGGACATGATAGAAACTTTCAAATATATCAAGGGTTTTAACAAGGTACAGGTGGGAGACATTCTTCACAGGAAGAGGAGCAACAGAACACGAGGACATGCACTGAAACTAGAGGGAGGAAGATTCAGGGGAAATGTGAGGAAAAATTACTTCACAGAAAGAGTAGTAGATAAGTGGAATAGCATACCATCAGAGGTGGTAGACGCAAATACAGTAGTACAATTTAAACATGCTTGGGATAAGCATATTGATATCCTTACAAAAAAATAAGGATCAAATATGGTTTGAGGTAACATGTTTAAAAAAGGGGCAGACTAGATGTGCCAAGTGGTTCTTATCTGCCGTCAAATTCTATGTTTCTATGTTTCTATATTAAAAACACAGTTTTCTAAAAGGTTTCCACAGTTTTGGCCACTAGTGTAATTAAACTATTGTCAATGTGATATGTGCCCTAAAATATTATAGCATTGGATAGATACTGTATTATCATTAACTACAGATGAGCTACTGTACTGTGTATAATGAAACTATTGTTAATACAAAATGTGCCTTAAAAGTAACATTGGATTGGCTAGGTATTACATGAACTAATCAGGTGCTGCTCTAAGGATTTTAACTTTTTAACAACTGTTTGCATCTTAGTTCTTTTGTGCAAATTAATGTAAAGTTGGTACAGAGTCTTCACTTAAGCTTTCATTTGTTAGGAAGCTTACAATTGGATTTTGAGGGTAATTCCGACCTGCTCGCTAGGCTGCATTTATAACAGTGTAATACCGTCCCGCCCAACGCACGGCCCCCACACCGCGAGCGGATGTGTATGCTTATGCTTACACATCTGCTCGCAAGTGCCCGCACAGAGGTAAAATCCATTGATGATTACTCACCATCTATTTACTTTTTCTCTGCATGCAGCAGAAAGGACTTTTTCGGCTGCATGGTTTTCATCAAATTGGGGGCGTTCGCTGACATCATGTGATGCCTGCATTCCCTGGAGCCCGCCCAGTGTTTCTAGGTGCGTGCCTACTGTTTTTGTTAAAACACTAATGAAACATTAGTGTCCACCCCGGCAATGCCCCTACCTGTCAATCACTCCCCAGCCCCCGACCACTGAAAATATCGTCAAAAGGCACTTGCAGCGGGGGCCTGCACATGCACAGGTGCAGACCCCACCGTCGACAGAGGGGCTGAGGTCACTGCTCTACGAGCTGGTCTGAATCGGCGCCTTTGAGTGTAGTTCTTGCGTAAAGATAGAACACGCACTTTAACCAGGGGCGTAACTATAGCACCGCAGCCCCCGCCACCGTGGGGGGCGCTGTGCATGTGGGGGCACCGGGGGCTGCGGTGCTATAGTTACCCCCCACCCCAATCCCCCGCAGACTTACGTATCTTGCTGGTCCCGGCGGCTCCGTTCTTCTGATGAGGACCACCACAAAATGACCGCCCCCATATAGCACAGTGTTCTCTGAAACTGTCTGCTGTATGGGGGCGGCCATTTTGTGGTGGTCCTCAGCAGAAGAACGGAGCCGCCGGGACCAGCGCGATAGGTAAGACTGCGGGGGAGGGGGTTAGCATAGGCGACGGGGCGGCCGGGGGGGGGGGTGCTTGACGGGGCGGCGGCGGGGGGTGGGTATGGGGCCCCCCCCCTAACGGCGGGGGGGCGCCCAAAACGTAGCTACGCCACTGACTTTAACTTAGAACTATAGAAAGATTTGGAAAAGAGTATATCGTAGGTTAAACATAAGCAGATTAAAATCATGTTTGATAAAGGAAGGTTGCGGCAGTATCGAACACATTATCAGTTTGTATTAAAAAAAAGGCTAAACTAAATTTCCTTTTTTACCTTTTCATTACTGTTAAGCAGTACATTAGTTTCCTTGCTGATAAGGAGTTACTTTTTTTATACTGGTGGCAGTAATATTATCTACTACCAATAAATCATCTGCAGCGTTTGAGGAGAAACTATTTTCAAAATTGTTAATATGTTTTATTGATGTTTATGTGCAACTTTAAATAGTACAGAGTAGTTTCCTGTTTGTATAGATAAAAGTATACCAAATAGTCTTTATTATTGCATTATTTTTTATACTAGATATCTAGTGTGACTACAATTCATATCATTATAGTTAGGGACAAATGAGCTTCTTCTTTTGCGTACACTATCATAATAAAGTTTAGTCAGCGGTGCTCGTGATTCAAAATATATCATTTCAGAATAGAATATAAAAGTGCATTAAAAGTACTGAGTACATGAAAAGTTGTAATGTGGAACTTTATATATATTATTTTTTCTCCAGGTTGATTATGCAGGATTACAGGGGGCAGTGTGTATGGTAATACAGGTTGAGTATCCCTTATCCAAGTTATTCTGAAAACCATAGTTTCCAAAAGATATTTTTTTTTTAACTAAAAACCTACTGGGAACATCTGTAACTGGCACTACTGGGGACATGATATGTAACTGGCACTACTGTGTACATCTGTTACTGACACTACTGGAGAAATTATATGTAACTGGCACTACTGGGGACATGATATGTAACTGGCACTACTGGGAACATCTGTAACTGGCACTACTGGGGACATGATATGTAACTGGTACTACTGGGTACATCTGTAACTGGCACTACTGGGGACATAATATGTAACTGGCACTACTGTGTACATCTGTTACTGACACTACTGGAGAAATTATATGTAACTGGCACTACTGGGGACATGATATGTAACTGGCACTACTGGGAACATCTGTAACTGGCACTACTGGGGACATGATATGTAACTGGTACTACTGGGTACATCTGTAACTGGCACTACTGGGAAATGATATGTAACTGTCACTACTGGGGACATGATATGTAACTGTCACTACGGGGGACATGATATGTAACTGGCACTACTGGGTACATCTGTAACTGTCACTACTGGGGACATGATATGTAACTGGATCTATTGGGTACATCTGTAACTGGCACTACTGGGGACATGATATGTAACTGGCACTACTGGGTACATCTGTAACTGGCACTACTGGGGACATGATATGTAACTGGCACTAAATATGTGCAAGAAAATGATTAATTAGCATTCAAATTCAGAGTCTAAGATAGTACTTAAACTTTGTTTCATGCACAAATAAAATATATGTTTTTTGTATTTCATGTGTGTAATGTGCTTATACAACATAAATGCAAGATACCTCAAGAATAATCCGTTATCCAAAATTCTTCTGGTCCCGAGCATCTTGGATATGAGATACTCAACCTGTACTGTGACTTACTATAGATCTTCAGTGACCAGGCCAATACTATATGCATCACCCTTAACTTGTTGGAATATCAAGGATGCATGTAATGTATATGAGTGCTGAGCCTAGAATGACAAGTGCAGAGATAATTTATTTTTAATTAAAATGATGTAAAGCAATTTGCTACATTATATCGTAGATTTACTGAGAAGCCAAGAGAATGCATGGCTATTGCCGCTGCTTGGGTGAATGTTTCCAGAGGCCCTATATCACTGAGAACCATTTTGTTGTCAGACACACTGCCTCAAACAATGGGGAGGAATTACTGGCAATTTAATTGCATCCAAATACAGATAATGCCATGCTAATCAGAGCTGCCATATTGCCGCTAGTGCCTGTTTGGTGCAGTAAGTTGCACATGCAACTTGAGTATATTTTGGTGCACCGTGGGCTGGCTAATGCTATTTAATGAGCCACAGGTATGATTTGAACATATGAGTTCTGCGGCGGGTATGCGCCTTTTGCCAGGCATTTTGCATGTACAACATGGCGAGAGCTCAATGAGTGTGGCTCTATAGCTTTAGGAGTGGTCTCTCACTAATAGACAGCTGCTAATTGTCTGTCAATTTATATTAAGTTCGCACATCATTGACTCATTTGATGATGGGAATTCCTTGAAACCAGTTTGTTTTGTCTATAAACATTGAAAATATTATTTCTGGACGCTGCACTACACAAAATAGTTAGTTGATGGGTGGATAATATTAAAATATTATTGGGAGCCAACCTTTGTTCAGGCGGAGTGTTCACTCAAAAGGGAAACAGGATGCTAAATCCTTTATAAAATCTTCCTGAGGGACCATACCTTTTTGGACAATGATCACCCATGGAATGAATTTAACAATTTCAACTCGATCTGGGTACCTTGGAACTCTGTCAGTAATTCTCCACCCCCTAGAACATGTTAGAAGTGCTAAATTGTTATGACTTCTTTATCTCTTTGGGCCTTACTGTACCCTTTTTTAGGTGACCAATTTGGCTCTAGGGCGCCTTCCTACCCCATTTCCCTACTAAACCCTCCAATAACGAATAGCTTCCAGCATTAAAGCTTTGCCTTGGTCACTATCTCATACAGTATGTCGCTGTTTTTGTTGTATTTGTCCAGTTGTGAACAATGTTACCCAGGGGTTGTTCAAGGGGTCAGGCCGCTCCTTGGGACATTGCTATTTATCCCACCCTGGAGTCTGATGAGAAGCGGTCTCATCCAGTTACCTGTTTTTTGGGTTTTTTGTAAGAATCTCCTATTCCAGTCTTCCGGATTGCTCCTAGACTCTTCATGATTAAAACCTAATCTTCTGTGCTCCTGGTCTGCACATGTGCCCACTCACGAGACTCCCCCTTATGCATGGGTAAGTAGTATTTGTTCTGTGTTCAAATACAGTAGCAGCAGCTGAATAGTGGTACTGGAAAGATTTGATGTCGTCCCCAGCTAGTAATGCCCCATGGCAAATCGAAGACTGATATGACCTACTCTATTATGACCTTATTGTGTATTATATACAAGAATGTGAACATTTCTACTGTATGAAAATAATAATAATTAGCTGATGTGCCCAGATTCTACTGGGCACAGGTTTGCTGGGCAGAAGATTTTACACCGTTTTACCTTTTTTCACCCCCATAGAAATCAAATTTCGACTAAGTGAGTGGCTAAAAATATTGTCACCATTCCCAGTCCAGCCAGCAGGTCACATGTTCCAAGTCACCAAGCAGGTGCACAGGGAGATTCTCCAACTGTCACATTTTCCAGAGCACAATGGTGATGCATTGTAAATGGCAGGTGGATGTTTTGTCACGTAACTCGGAAATGAAGCAACCAATTGCAATGCAAATATTATATATGCATATATATATGCAGCATATATGCATCATAGAAATGTGTCACTCATAAAAGTCGTACTTCTGTTATTAATATATAGATGATAATAATGATAATAATCATCATCATCAATAAATTATATTTACTAAATACAGTAAGATAAAGCAATAGTTATAACAATATAAGTTAAAGAGTATATAGGGGTAAATCAGACATGCTTGCTAGGCTGCGTAAATTTGTTGCCTAGTGAGCAGGTTACTGCTGCCCCGCCAAATGCACCCCCCCCCCCGCCAGCCAGATCCCTTCGCTACGCAGCAAGTGGATGTGTATGCTTACACATTCAATTGCAAGCACCCGCATATAGGAAAAATTCAATGGTTGCTCATTATCAAATTAATTTTTCCTCTGTTTGCAGCAGAAGCGTAGCCCAGGACACTTCTGCTGTACGTCAAGTTGGGGACGGGCGCTAATGTCATGTGACATCATCCTCCCACCATATTTTGTGGACATGCCCTGGCTGTCAATCAGCGAATGAAAATATGATGAATCAAGATTCAAAAAGTGATAAAATTGAGAGTGCTGAAACAGCCAGCCAATCAGCTCCTAATTGCCATGTTACAGACTGTCTTAAAAATGACAGTTATGGTCTGACTGGCTGGTTGTGTATCACTCGCCACTTTGTCACTTTTTGAAGTTTGATACATCTGGTCCTTAGTGTCTGATCTTGCAGGACCCATTCTGCACATGTGCGGACTTCCTACACTCAGGGAAATTGTAAAGAAACCACCGGGTTTGTACACAATTCTGAATCAGGCCGTTAATTCGTTTATTAGAGCAGGAGTACCGAAAACCATGTAAGAGATCAGAAACAACATATAGGACTAATGATTTCCCATGGGCCCTTCATAATATCCTGCAATCACTCAATTGATAAGTATAATTCCTATTATTGGGTAATTCTGTTTTAAGACCAGTTTCCTCCCTCACAATCTCAAATTACTGTCAGCTACTTATTTTACGTATTATGTGTAACATACTACGGTCCCTGCCCTTCAACCGTTGTAGTTTCTACTCCTTGGATGCCTGCCAAACTATACAACATAATTAATTCCATTTCTGTTTCATAGGTACAAGGCTAAATTGCTTATTTGTAAAAACAACCTTATTTTTAACACATCATGAAAGGTTACATTTATCTTTGAAGTTTGTTCAATGCACCTAAGAGCTAGATTACACCCCGCACATAATAGGGTTTTACTTCCAAGTTTTAAGGAATTATTGTTTGAGTTCTGCCCAATTCTCTATGGTTACAGCACCACCTTTGTGATTGTGGTGCATCCGTGTTGGAGCTCGGCTGTCACTTTATTGGAGATTTCACAAGAGATTGTGAGCAAAGAACTATAACTCAGATTCTTTAAAATTAAATTCCTTTGAGGGGCAATAACATTGGTTTCCTTCTGAGCTAAATATGTTGTAATGTTTCGTAATGGTCTCATTACACACTCCAGCAATTGTTCTGAGAGGCCAAATCAGATAATCCAGGCTACTGGTTCCAGCTTTTTGGTTTTTCATTCTACAGAAATATAATTGTATTTCAGAAAATCTTTTACCAAACTAACATGGATGGACGGTTGGATATTAGTTGATTATAACTGTCGGACGTAAATCTAAGATATGACTGTAATGGTATGTGTTAGACAGTATTGTTTTCAGGCAAAAAGATGTTAATCTTTTACGTTACTTACCTGCTACTAAAAAAAAAGAAATCTTTTTTTTTTTACCTTTCTTTTTTTTTTTGCCTGTAGACTCCGCGTCATTCATCTTAATGTCAGTAACATCTGCACAGGAATTGTTATGTGGTTCACAGAACATAATCACCAATTAATGGAGTCTTCAAATCATGCATTGTAAGAAACTCTTCAGGGTGATTCCTAATGCTTTCAGCAAACACTTGCATATTTGATAACAGTTATTTAAAGTCATTGCAAGTCTATTTTTCCTGTACTATATTACCAACCTAAACCATTCTTGTAAGATGAGATCTCAATGGTCCCCCGGAGTAGTTATAGTTATTGGGAGTAAAGTTCTCGTGCACTGATTTTAGAATCTTTATCTGTGGGAACAGGAAAGTAATTTCTCCTCTTTACATTCCCTCATAACACATACATGCACCTCAAGGGAAAGAAATTCAATTGCGGAAGCCAGATGTTCCTTCTTACTGTATCTTATAAAGGCTGGAGCACTGTGGAGAGCATCTAGCAACTGTAAAACTTTAAGTAATTTATTTCTCTCATGAATTTTAACACAAATGCATTTCAAATATGTTAAGATGAAGCAACCAAGGTGTTTTCTTTTAAGTGAAGGTGACGATTTTTGTGCAGTGATCGGTATTTTCTGCTTTGTAAGGAGCACAGAACGATTGCCTACTGGTACTGGAGCAAGTGATTTGGAGAGAGGGTTTTTGGAAATCTGCACACAAAAAAGGTTTATTTGAACCCTATATTCATCAGGGTGTATACCGCTGGTTTATATTGGTTAGCGGGGGTGCTATCCTGCCAACTAAATACGTATAGTTGCAGGAGAAAGAGAAAGGTAGTTGTGACGGATGCACTCCTAAAGGTTGGTTATTTATATTTCATGAGGACATAGTCCTAAATAATATCGTAAGTGGGGAATCCTCTTAATCTTTAATATTTCTTGGATTCAGGAGACACCCACTTTGGTTGCGAAATAAGAGGTTAAAATTTTTTGGACAAAAAATTTTAACCTCTTTTTTCGCAACCAAAGTGGGTGTCTCCTGAATCCAAGAAATATTAAAGATTAAGAGGATTCCCCACTTACGATATTATTTAGGACTATGTCCTCATGAAATATAAATAACTAACCTTTAGGAGTGCATCCGTCACAACTACCTTTCTCTTTCTCTTGCAATGGTACTGGAGCAATGCTGATGTTAGGTGTAGATTTACTAAAGGTCGATTTTAATCTTTTTTACATTGATCTACTCTACACCAACGCTGTATTTCAGAGGTTAAATTAGACATATACTAATATTTTAAAGAAATCTTTTTTAAATAATAATTAAAAAATTTGTTTGTTAATAAATGTGCATTTTAGCCAGTGGCAACTCCAAAGATGGGGCTAAAGTACAGCCCCTAATTCAAATAGTGGAGCCACACCCATTGCCAGTGAGTCAGTTTGAAATGGCAGTTGGTGGCAGTTGCTGTGCCTCCACTATCCGGATTTTAAAATGCCCTGCAGCCCCGTCTCTTGAGCCTCCCTGATTGTAGCCACTGAAATGCAAAAAATCCACCTTTAGGAAGGTGTCCAAATACATGTAAAAATTGATAGCACACAAACTCTCATAAACATAAACAGGCACATATAAATATATGCACACAGTTGTACATATACACATGGAAATGCATGCCAACACATAGAAAAATATGAACTGGTTGGCAGTTAAATCCTGATGCTCAGAATATTTACGGATCTGGGAAACTATTTTAACCCCAACCCTATCCCTAACCCACTTATTTTGCGGCCTATATACTTAACCATTCCCTCCCGCTGCACAACATTTACCCCCCCCCCCCTTGTCAGGGCCGGATTTAGGGGTCAGGCCGCCCCTAGGCACCAAGTTTTTGGCCGCCCCCTGGAGCCGGAGGGAGGACCCCTTTGGGATTTTTAAAATAGGTCACAGTAAAGGGAGGGAGATCAAGAAGGCTGCTCGACGGATAAGTTACCTTATACTCTTGTTCAGGCACCGGCAGCCAGGACACCGCGCTCCTCCTCCTCCGCAGCAGCAGTCACGGGCGGGCAGCAAGAGGGCTGAGTCTCGACACCCGGGTGGCAGAAGCAGCAGCAATAGCGGTGAGAGTTGGAGCCGGATCACGCACCCGTCCCTGACAGGCTGAGGGAGGGAGCTGCAGTCCATAGTGCGCACAGGTGGACACTTGGGGAGCGGATGACAGCGGGAGTGTGCGTGCATGCAGGAGAAGGGTTGCGGCTAGCACACACTCTCGCTGTCATCTGCTCCCCGAGTGTCCACTTGTGCGCACTATGGACTGCAGCTCCCTCCCTCAGCCTGTCAGGGTGCGTGTACAGCAGCCATTGTGCCGCGCATGGTGCCGCCAGCGAGCTCTGACTTGTCCAGCTTCCGCTCCCTGGACATATCAGTCAGGCTGCCGCCAGCTCCTCTCCTGTCTGCAGCAGCCCGGGAACCGGCGCAGCTCTTGGTCCGGGAGCAAGCAGCACCTCAGCCCGCTGACACTGAGATGCTGTACCCCGGCAGGATGTAGCTGCTGTGGGATGAGCTGTGCGGTGCTCCTGCAGCTGCACAGCTCGCCCCCCCTGTAAAAATGGTCATGCTGGCTGCCGCCCTAAACATGTGCCGCCCCTAGGCCCGTGCCTCACGGGCCTAGTGGCAAATCCGACCCTGCCCCTTGTGCCGAACCCTGACCCTCCAACTAATCCTTACCCTAATACTCACCCTGGTCATCTGTCGGCATTGTATTTCCAGTGTTGGGATGTTGTCCATCTGCATCCCAATCACTGGGATCCTGACTACATCCCATTTCAACAAACATACATGGAATGTAGTCAGGATCCCGGCAAGGTTACACAAACACATGCAGGCATTCACACAAATAAACAGTACATAAAAATACACACATATAGAAATGTAGGAACACAAATAGTCACTTCTGAAACAGATATCACATGCACATGGATGTGGACTGGATACACACACACGCATAAATATAAACATACATGCATGGAAATACAAATATATATACCTAAATGCATACCTACTGTAAATGCGAACACACAGACATGGGAAAAAAACTCAATAAACATGGATTTGTACATAAACAACCAGAAACATATATTCACATGCACAGGTAAATTTAGCTAATTTGATGCCCTAGGCAGGATTTTGGTTGATGCCACCTAGCACTGTCGCTAGTTCCGCCCCTGACACATTGGTCCTTTACATTACACCACACCATATTGGCCCTTATTCTGATCTATGCGGCCGGAGCCGCATACGTTGCTCCGGCCGCACAAACCAATCCCCGCCTACAAGACGGATCGCCACGGCCGTCCGTACACGGACGGCTGGCGATCCGCATAAAAATGGTGGAGGCGTACGCCTCCACCATGGTGGGAGCTGCCCCCTGCATTCGATGGTCGACGACCATCGAAGGCAGGGCCGCACGCTCCCCCAGCTCACGCAAGCTTAGACCACACGGACAATCGTCCGTGTGAAAGCTTGTATGGGGGTGGAGAGCTGACATCCGGCGATGTCAGCTTTCCGCCCCCATCACTGGCGTCATAGCCTCATTACCATGCATACGCCCCGCGTTTGCATGGGAACGCCCATGAAACGCGGGGCGTATGCATAGGGAAATGAGGGTATTAAGCCCCTCACGCCCCTATACGCCCCCTTTGCGGCGTATAAAATTTGTGTGCGGCGATTTCGCCTGCACATGCGCAGAGTGACCTCTGCGCATGTGCAGAGTGAAAACATCGGCGGTACGGCCGCACACGGGCCGTACCGCCTAGTTCAGAATAAGGGCCCATATTGCTTCTTATTCACATTACATTGCTCTTTATTCATGATGTACTGTAACACACAGTAGTGCCCTTTATACATGTTATATGGTGGTTATTCTGGTTGATTCGCAAGGCTACGAATTTGCAGACTTGCGAGTCCACCAGATGCCGCCTGCGAATGCCGATACGCACACCACCACCCTCGCACACTGTGTACGTATGCAGGGGCAGCAAATGGATGTTTTACATAAACATCCATTCACAGTCTGTGGGGGAACACCAACATCATTCAATGGTCGCCGACCATCGAATGATATCGAAAGCCCACGCACATCTAAGATTACTCTGAGGAGATCTGCATGGACATTCAGAAGGAAGTGGGTGGGCAGCTGACATCCAGTGATATCAGCTGCCCCCCCCCCCCCCCCCCCCCCCGCCGCCCACCTCACCAGGCAATTCCCATGGGTGCGACTATCCACTGATGCCCTCATCCATAGTCTTGGGTGCATGCACTCGACAAACAGTCTGTTTGCCGTGGCCGCACGCACCTGGTGTAGAAATGTGGCTGCGCATGCGCATACACATAACATTGGTCCCCATGTGAATGAGCAGCCGCTATGACCTTTGCTGCACCCATGCTTATGAAAGTGAATTGTACATGTCAAGGAAAATTGCCAAAGTGCTATTATTGGGAAGGTAAACTTTTTAAAAACAGGAAAACTCATTTAATAAAGGTAATCTCTGGCAGCACCCTCAACCAGTGCGGGGGTGGTGGGGGTTAGTGTGGGGTGGCGGGAATTGGTGTGGGACAGCAGGGGTGCAGGGGTGGTGGGGGTTAGTGTGGGGTGGCGGGAATTGGTGTGGGACAGCAGGGGTGCAGGGGTGGTGGGGGTTAGTGTGGGGTGGCGGGAATTGGTGTGGGACAGCAGGGGTGCAGGGGTGGTGGGGGTTAGTGTGGGGTGGCGGGAATTGGTGTGGGACAGCAGGGGTGCAGGGGTGCAGGCATATAAAAGTGACTTTCAAGTCACTTACATATGCGTTCGTGCACGCTTGGATGGAAATGGGTGGGCAGCTGACATTCGGTGATGTCAGCCGCTCGCACCCCGCACTCGCGTTACCATGAGAACGCCCATATAATAATGGGGCTGCCCAGGTCCCCCCGCCCTTCTCCGCCCCCCGCTCGCCATGCAGGGTACAGAATGTGCGCCGTGGGGGTCTTAGCGTCTTAGTCGCATTGCATTATTAATACGAAAAAAATAAGTTAGACGATTCATTCAAGTTGACAAGAGGGGCTGTTTGGTGTAACTTCCACAAAGATGTATGAGAACACATCTGTAGCATGCTGATTGGTGGATGGTTGGAGCTGTCCACCATTCAGAGTGCTGGAAACCATTCACTGTATGGAAGCATTTAGGGGTAGATGTATAAAGCAGTGATAAGGGAGGAGAAGTAATAAAGTGCCTGGTACTTCATCACCGGCCAGTCAGCTCCTGACTGTTCCATTTTAAACCCAGCCTGTAACTTAACAGTCAGGAGATGACTGGCCGGTGATAAAGTACCAGGTACTTTATCACATCTCCTCCGTTATCACTGCTTCGTACATCTGCCCCGAAAGAGACTGCTATGGACCATAAGACAGACATATAATGTTTTAACTAGTTCTCGTGAATTGATGTGTAGGCTTTTAATGCTGTTAAGAAGGCCCTGAATAAAACAAAATTGATTATTGCATTGTAGTCAAAATATTTTACGTTACTATGTTGTTGAGTAAATGATTGTTTTAACTAATAGCAATTATTTCTCCAAACAAACCACACTGTAATGATTATCATTGACCTGACTTTTATAGAGAATATTTATGACAATATTGAAAATGACCAATACTTCCCTGTATTGATTAATTATATAGTCTATCTTTTACTGTTTGAAGTAATCTGATTAATGATGAAGCATGCAAATCTTTAGTCAGATACTATTATAGCAGGCTAAAACCACAGAAAAGACTATTGGCAAGTGTATCGAAAGACCTTAACATGTCTGCCCTGTATTAGGCAATGTACTTTATTTCCTGTCATTATTGCATCATGTCTGATTTTATTAGAACCTAATAATTTCACAAGTGAGCTAATGCCGTAGAATCTAGAAGTAGCCATTCCCTTTGTAGAAGTCTTTTATTGTTGTGTATGCAACTAAATTGAAATATCTTTCACTTGAAATATTGACTTTAATATCTCATTTGAAAAATTCATGAAGCCTTTGATGTTAAATCCATACTCAATTTAGCCAAATGCCATTAGAATATGCAATTCGCCTGAATACGGGGGACCATTATTGTCTGTGTTTCTGCAGTAGAATTACATTTTATGACTCTAAAGTCAAGATCTTTTAGAATTTCGTGCAGGAGGTAAAGAAAAGGAAAGGCGGCACATTAGGAGCAGAATGAAAAGTGGTATTGATTAGAGGCACATTTACCCACTCAGTTTCATGTCTTAAATACATGGAAATAGGGATTTACCATTGCAAGCAACAATACCCTGTAATGAATGGAACAATCTTTAGAAAATTAGTATAAGCTCTCACGATCGCACACAGATGTTGCTCCTGGTAACTGCCATTAAGTTTTTTTTTCTCCAACTCCATTTACATAGATCTCTTTATTTCCTAATAGTGTCATAATAGAAAAATGACAAAAGGTGGTGATTTCATAAAACATGCAACTTTAAGCTTGTCGGAGAGGTACATTGTGAAGTGAGACTTATATTATAAATACTTTAGAATTGCATTTCCTAAATGACACATGATAAAAGTCTTTCGGAAAAAGGCAGAGGGGAAAAAAAAACAGGCTTTCAGCAAATTAATTTTTTTTCTTCTTTCAGGAAAATGCAGACTGACAAATGTCGTGGAAAAGCTTTGAGTGCTAATAGAATGGTATTTTGCCTTAAGTAATTTATGAGTACTTTCCACTCAGCTATCGATCAAGTTTAAAAAAGTAAACGCCATTAACATTTTAGACAATAATGGCTCTAGAAAATGTGGATTTTTATCGCTGCGTTTCTGTATGCCGTGAAGTTTTTTTTAAGGATTCACCAGGGATTAATTTACGTTTGTGGTAATACAATTTATTGGTACTAAGTAGCAAAACATGTTAACCATATACAATAACAATAACGCTACACAATTTCAATTTAATTACTCCTTGACTTAGCATAGTTGAGTTGAGCACCAGCAAAAACAAGTTATGTTGTTTGGTGCATGGTGGAATATCACTTAGTAATACCAGAGTCCAGAGGGTAGATGGGAGTTCTATTGAAGATGTGATGTTGCTATGGGCAACCAATCAGATTCTATCTTTTATCTTCTAGAAGGTGCTAAATAAATAAGACGTATATACTGATTGGTTCAATAGAACTCCAATTTTATTGAATAAACCCCCAGAAGTTGGAAAGACTAGAATATATAAATATTCAAGCTCCCTAGGCAGAATTCCTCACCACTACACATCTATTTACAAGAGGGATAAATTGTATTTATTAATCTAGGAAAATGACTTGTTCCACAACTTATTGGGGGTTTATGTTATTATTTAGCAGTGCCTGATTACCCGATAAGCTGATTAGGTTGCAGCCTAGGACGCCAGGACTGGGGAGAGGTGCCTTGCAGTTGACAGCCGAGTAATAAAATGAAGGCCTAAAAGTCTCCTTCCCACTCCACAAGCATTATATCCTACATGCCAGTTGTATAACCTTCGATACATGCACATGGGCAGTATGACTGGCGAGTCCCTGATCACCCTTATACATGTTTTTAGCATGTATATAGGAGCTATAAGCGTATTAGCCTAGGGCACCTGGAACCTTTAAACAGACCCTATAATTGTCATTACAGTATTTAAGATATGTCTGGAAAGAGGATAACTATTTGTCTGTCCTGATTGATTTATCTATTATTTAAGGAGCTATTGTGTATGTCCCTAAAGTGTATTTAGGGGTAGACGGGTGCAAGTGAGTGACATTTACATATCCATACCATCCTGTTCCCAGTAATACTCTCCAGGGCCAAGGTACTGTGTTGGGGGTGAGCGTGGCCAAATCAGGAATGTGTGCACACGCTTTCTTTTAAAAAAACTGAACAAACTGCTCACAGCTGCATGCTCAGCACATGATGGGGCTACAGGGGAGTGGAGGGGAGTTGGTGGCTGACATTGACACCCTTCCTCTTTGCCGACTGCTGCTGGCCATGCTTCCATAGCAGCGATGCACAGCCCAACAGCACATTGGGCAGTGAGAGCAGCAATCTCACACTGCATGAAATGCTGCTCGGCTATGTAATCACAACCAGAGGTAGTGGACAATCTACAAAGCTGTAGGGGTGATCGTAAACCTGCTCCTTCCCTCTTAATGGGGCAGATGTATTAACCAGTGTTAAGTGCAAAAATGCACTTAACGCTGGTTAACTGGGGGGGATTACGTCTGTCCCTAATGTATTACTAGCGCACCTAACGTGCGCTAGTGACAGCCCGCCGAGTTACGCTCGGCGGGGCTGTCCCTGCAATCCCCCCCCAGGGATTAACGGCCGGGGCGATGTATTAACAGACTTCAAGGCGTTAATTCGCCCTGGCCGCTTCGCCAGCTCAGGGCTAGCGTTGTCCTATCCCCCACTATGGGGACAACGCTAGCCCTGCGTCTGGCTTGGGCTGCGCTGGAGATCTCGCGGTTTTTGCGAGATCCCGCGCATGCCCAGTGCGGCCGGCCGGGGGACAGGAGATAGCTGATGCACTATCTCCAGAAAGGGACATCGCCGAAGGGGGGAGTTAACGCTCCCCCGCTTCGGCAGACAAGATGTTAATACATCTTGTCGATGTCCCTTCCTGCTTCGCCTCACTATTGAGGCGAAGCAGGAAGTATCATAGCGGCACGATAAGCGCAGCTATGATACATCTGCCCCAATGCCACTGGCTCTCTCCCTGCAATGATGAGGCCATTATGGGCTGGTGAAGCTTCTCCATCAGTCTTACTTTACAGACACGGCCGGATGAAGGACTGTGAGGACACTGGACAACAAACTTGTAGGGGCCCCTACCAATAAAACAGAGCCCCGAAAGAGCAGTGAGGTTTCTGCCCCCTTGTGAGTGAGGGGAATGCAGGGCATGTAGGTACATGATGTGTACTGCACAGTAGGTGCCTCTCAGCATGCGCTACCAGCCAGTTCACCCATGTAGGGATGTCTGTAGGCTGCAAGCATCAGGCCCAGCTATTAGCTCACCTTAGCCAGGGCGGCGCATAACATGGGGAGCCATATGGCCAGCTCTCTTTCACTGCATTGTTACACAGCGAGCAAGAGGCAGAGGCAGAAGTGTGTGAAGCCGGACACATCATCCATACTATGGGCCCAGCCTCCCAGCCACACAGTGGGGAGACCACACAGCCATGAGAGGACGAATGCCGCGCAGGGTGCAAGATCATGTGACCAGGCATCCAAGGAACATTGGGGCCCGTTCAAGGTTTTTTCAGCGATTGACTTGTGGAGGCACTGACAGCGCTGTGATCTACAGTATACATTGTGAGGGCCCTGAATTTGTGGGAGCCCCGTGATGCCCCTACCTTAATCAGGCCATGCTTACAGAGTTGCCATGCACTGTAGGGATGCCCATCATTTTAGTGATATTGTTATATACCTTATTATGGAATGCAATTATCAGAATTTCTAAACTTTATGATAATTTGAACAGTCATGTGCATGAGCAGAGGAGAGACCTGGTTTTCAATTGATTCAAATGAGTCAGTGTTCATCCTTATGGTGGTTAATATTGAAACACATCGGGGAAAAAAGGCCAACCTGGAACAGGTGGACAAAAGCAAAATGCAGACAAATAAATAGGTCAACATAAGGTTTTCATGGTTTTTGCTGTCAATGTCGACGCCTGTTGACATGGACCCCTAATTAGTATAGTGCTTATGGTCACATGGTTTGCTTCTCTCACCATGCTTTGGGTATGATGCTTCACGACGATACTGCTGCGATCGGCAGACTTTACCATTCCCAATTGTAGACCACGTAGATGGTGAAGGCATGAAGCAGAGAAAAAATGTGTAAAACTTATGTCATGTCAACCTTTCGCTTGTGTCAATCTTTTGGGGTCAACCTATTGATGCTCCACCTAGACACTGTTGACCTATAATCCGGATACCGAAACAAGTTATGGCGGTGACCAAAGCAATACTGGATTTAAGCTGTAATATTAACATATATACTCGCTGCAAAACTTTTTAAATCTATTCACCACATTAATAACATGTAATGGTGCTCTGCCTAATAGGGTGGTCCTTCCTAACACTTCTTAATGAAAGTACAAATAGTCACTTACATACTGTATACTATTCTTTACTATTCTATATTCATATCTAATAATTTACAGTAAAATAGACCCAGCCTCTTGTAGTCAAGAGGTGCAATCAGGCTCCTACAGTATCCAGGGTTGTCTCTTCGTATGAGCTCAATGGTCAGTTGCCCATTGGCCCCACTATCCGAGGGTTCCGGGTTACGTTAGTCAGTATGCCCCCAAACTTGCAGCCATGTGAGGTTATGCCTGATATCCCTACAGCTATGGGTGGCAGTGGCATAACAATAGCCCCTGCTTCCCCGACGGTGGCTTTAGAGTGTGGGCAGTGCTTACACCATGTCCTGCTGCATGCACATTTTACACTTCAACTGTGGTGCTGGCCACCAGCCACCTGCCAATCAAAGCTCATAAATAGGCAGCCATAGTTAGTGATTGGTTGCCACGGTTAGTGATTGGCTTATGACCTGATGCTATATTTGAAATGGCTACCAGACTCTGCGAGGGACAGGAGAGTCATGATACACTCTCCTTCCCTTAGAGATGGAAGTAGCTGGCAGTAGCGGCAACAGCAATGTCAGTCCAGCAGTCAGTACTAACAGGACATTACATGTAAATGGCTGTACTGGGGTATGTAAATAAAAATACTGGGAAATTATGTTTATACTGTAGGTATTATGTGTATAGGTGTCCTGGGGTATTATTATTATTATTTATTTATTTATTAACAGTTACTTATATAGTGCACACATATTCCGCAGTGCTTTACAGAGTATAGTTGAACATTCACACCAGTCCCTGCCCCAGTGGAGCTTACAATCTATGTTCCCTACCACATGTACATGCACACAGACATTCTAGGGTTAATTTTTGTTGGAAGCCAATTAACCTACTGGTATATTTTTGGATTGGGGGAGTAAACCGGAGTACCTGGAGTAAACCCACGCAATCACGGGGAGAATATACAAACTCCGCACAGTTAGGGCCATGGTGGGTATTGAACCCATGACCTCAGCACTGTGAGGCAGTAATGCTAACCATTACACCGTCGTGATGTGTATAGGTGGCCATTGCAGCTTACCCAGTTAGTCAGAATTACTCCATATGTGTATAAGTGGCACTACTGTTGGCATTATGTCAAAGTGGCACTTAAATGCCATTGTTAGGCCACTGTCAGGTTGTAATGCCTAAATGCCTCACTTATCTTGAAACCATGGGCAGTAATGCTTGAACCCATTCCCAGCCTGTAACCTAGAGTTGCAGGCAGGTACACCTAAAACTCCTACCTCTGCAGTGCCCAGGGCCGGTGTAAGGCTTCTCAACACCCTAGGAAAAATTTCAACCTACACCCTCCCCCCCCCCATAATTATTTTTTTAAATCATGTGATCCTCCCATCCCCCTAACCCCCTCAAATCCCCCTCCCCGCCCTTTGCCACCCACAACAGAGTTCAAGGAGGAGGGAGTACAACAGGATCCTCATAGACATCCTTGATTTTTTGATTTTCAGACTTGGTGGCGCCCCCCCAGATTCTAGCGCCCTAGGCAGCTGCCTAAAGCTGCCTAGTGGTCGAGCCGGCCCTGGCAGTGCCCAGTACTCATCTGCTTGAAGTGCTGCCTGTTTCCACCTGACTTGAGTCATGATAGCTTTAGCGCCTGCAGGTAAACATACCGGGGGTGGGGGGAGGAACAGCAGTCATACAATAGGTTGGTGGGTATGGTGAGTAGAGGAACAGCAGCAGCTGTGTAACAATCAGGTTGGGGAGGGGGAGGCAAAAACAGCAGGAACCACCATGCAACAGTCAAGAGGTGGGGTCCCAGGGGGAGGGAAGACAGCAGCAGCAACAAAGAATACAGTCGTGGTTGGAGCGCCAGTGCATTGCTTTGCCCAAGACACTTTACAGCTGTTAAGACGGCCCTCACACTGACAGACATAAATGTGAACAGGGCCAGTGTATAGCGTCTCGGCGCCCTAGGCAAAACTCCAACCAACCCCCACCCCCTTTAAGCCCACACTGCTAACTATACTCACTTTTATAGCCCCTGAATTAAAAGTAAGGAGGTGGCATCTTAGAAGTTCCACAGGTACCATCTGCAGTAACACAAGGATACAAGGATCTTTTTTCTCATATAAATTGATATTTTTGTGATAGGCAGACTCGGTGGCTACTCCCCAGATCTCAGCGCCCTAGACAGCTGCCTCAAGCAACCTAATGTTAATGGTAGAACTAGCCCTGACTGTGAGTGTATGGAGCTCTTTCTCCTCTCTTGTACTTTACCTCTGTCGGGCAGGCAACAGTAAAGAATTACAACGTGGGGTCTGCATCAAACCTGCCTGACCCAAATTATCTGTGGTCTACAAACTACCCCGTGGGCTGTATTTCAAATGACAAGTTCACATGTGTTAATTAGCATTGAAGTGACAGCCACAACGATCCACTATGAAACACTGCATGCTGAAAAAGAAGGTGGTGCAGAGCTATCACTCTAGTACTAACCGTTCCAGGGGCTTCTGGACACAGAGGGCCGGCACACTGATGGGGCAGAGACAGATCTGTTGCAGCACTAGTATCATTTGATGGGTTTGTGCCTCTCTTCTGCTTCCTAGTCAGGTTGTGCCATGATGGGGGTGGGTAGAGAAGCAATGGGCTTGGAATAAGGACAGCTGGTGCAAGAGACCTGGAGCAATATGATGATTAGATTCCAAGCATGGTGGGAAAACATAAGCCACAGTTTGGGTTCACGCAGAAACTGGAAGTTTGGTGGGATTCGTTTTTATAAAACCTAAGTCAATCTACAGTACAGAGCCCTAACTTAAAGTGATAGCATTTCAACTCGCTATGAGCAGCTAAACCCGACCTTAATGAACGTGAACAGGGTGGAAAAAAACATCAATTGAATATTGCCCGGTTATCTCCTGCACAATATATTAATTAAGAAAGTGCTTTGGCCCACCTTATCTACTCTGCATCAACCCCATAGTGTCCAGCACAATCACTTGCCTGCCTTATGGCAGTTACTGCTGTCAGACTTTATACATTTAAAAAGGGTCTCTTAGGAACACAAATAATAACACAACTAATTTTTTACTGTTGTAATGTTATAAGTGTTCACTAGAAATCTGATACTACGGTATATATAACTTGTCTACTGGGTTAGATGTCAGGTTCCAGCTGAGGCTTTGTTGATATCCATATTAGAATATGTAACAACTTACAGTAAATAAACAAGTATTATAAAATGGCACACAATTGCTTGCAATAATGAATGCAAAATGGACTTCAGGGGTTTTCATATTATGGATTCCTAATCATAAATGTGGTATAATAATTCCAAGCATGTACAAGCAGACCTATGTATAAAATGTGGACTAATAAATGAGGCGTACACGTAGAATGTTAAACAAATACGACATAGAGTACTATGGAAAATCATTTATAGCATATTACATTCTATTACCAACATTCCCTGCTTCTCTATCACACAAATGGATTCAATGACAAGTTCATTGGAGTGGAACAAGCAGGTAAAACAGGATGATCCGTTCAGCCTAAGTTATTAAAGAAATTGGCCCACTTTTTTATTTCATGTCGCTGTAGTTCCAGCTTTTCATTTGTTCAATAAACAGTTTTGTGGAGCCTAGTAATTAATGAATATTGATTAGCAGATCAATCACTTATTAAGAAACAGACTAAGGGAAATTATTTATCCAATCAATTCTAATTTTTGATCTGTTATTTATTTTTTTCCAATTTCATTTCCCTCGTCCCTCAGGCGCATAATTCTTATAGAAAGAGGGGAGGAACAAGGAGAAGGGAAAGGAAAACTTTGTTAGGTCCTCTTTGCTTCTTAAAGGTTGCGGTGATTTATTAATGCAGGGTGAATCACATAATTGCAGCTCCTCTGGCCAGTCTCTTAGGGTTACAAGTCAATATGTTACGTTAGGTAAAGTATGTCTCCTGTTTCGCAGACAATGGACTTCTTGTTGTGGTTGTACATCTTTCAATAACATGCATTAGAGATATTATAAAGTAGGCACGTCAACAGAAAGCAACACAGCAACAAGCACAATACTGTCTTGATCCTCTTTAAAATAAATATAAAAACAAGATACAAATACAAAATAAGATAAAAGTAGAAATGATATGCAAATAAGTAAATTTGCTAAGCAAAATAAAGCTGGAAAAATATTACAGCACAGTATGATAAGGAGACATGACAAGATTCGGCTTGATGTTATGACATTAGGAATTAACTTCTGTTGCCTACACAAAGTTTTGGGACTGTACTGATATAGGAGAAGAAATTAAGACGTATTTCAGTAAGTGAACATGCAGAATATACCAATTTCTTATAGGACGTCCCGACCCTCGTTTCCATCACTTGAGGAGTCCATGAGATGCCGCTGGAGACTGCTGTGGCTGGAGTTTCTCTCCTACACCTTGACAGCAGTTAGGTACTGCACATAGTATTACAGTGCAGTACCATGCTTCTGTCACTGAACAGGAGCCGGCATTTTGGTGCCCTCCTTCAGCAGGTGACACGTGGGTGTGGCCTATGCAGTTCACGACCCTATAGTAATGCCCTTGCACACAGTAGCTCTTTCTGCGGTCGGAGCAAAGCAATAAAATGTTAAGGGCCCCATACATCAGCAATTAATTGTGACAATTTTCAGATATGGAGATGATTGCCACAATTTATTTTAGATGTGTGGGCTCCCCCTTTTGGCAATCCCAATCAAAATCGCCAATCGATTGCTTAATCAGGTTTTTAAACATGTTTAATAATCTGGTATTATCTGCAGATCTTTTTTATATGTGTGGGCATTCCCAATTCATCTTCTTCATCTATTTACATTATGAACAGCTGAAATGACAATCGATTGGGCAATTTCCAGATATGAAGATGCAATCTTTAGATGGAAAAATCTGCTGATCACTGAAATAAATCTGTAATGTGTGGGCAAAGTCAGATAGATTGTAAAATCCATTTATCTGGCCAAAAAATCCCTGTATCTGGAAATCCATAAATTGTGATTGCTGATGTATGGGGCCCATTACTTGTCACCTTGGAAAAAACATATTGCGCTGCAGGTGGGGCAGATTTAATATGTTCAGAGGTGTAGATTGGAGAGGTCATGTGTATGCTCCATATTTATTTGCAGTGTAAAAATAAAGCTGTCCAGAATTTGTGAGCTAATTGCAAAAGCAGTCAGTATTTACCCTGCATGTCAGAAAAAAAAGTATATTTGCATCTGTCAGTATTAATTTGAACATGAATGATTCTCTGTTATCACTCACTAAGGACAACCCTGGGGTAGGGATGGCCATCGACCATCGATGATTTGAAATCCTTGATGGTTTATGGCTGATGTAGAATAGTTTTGCCATGGATGGGTGAGAACCAGATGGTTTTCCTCCATCAATGTCAAGCACAGGCCAATCAGTCAGAGAAAATGGATGACTATCGATAGGTAAAAACATGAATGGTCATCCATTGCATAGTATGCCACTATCAATGGCCAGATGCACTGTGACAATCAATGGCAACAATGGCTATTCTTACCCCGTGATACTGAGTCTAAAATACAGTAGAAACTTTTTCATTGGGGATACACTCTGGCGAATGGACTTCTCAGCATTATGCCTGCATGTTTCATGCCCTTGAGTGGAAGCCAGTAGCAACTTGCTTGAGGCTTGTAACAGGCAGAGGTAGTAACAAGGGTATATGCATTTTAAGAGAACGTAATGGTGACAGTGGGTGAAGAGGTGCTAGAAGTAGGAATGAGAATCATCAGCAGAATTTTCAGGCGTTAATAGAACACCCAGAGGTGTACGCACAGGAACTATGTGGAGAAACCAGCAGGGCATCCACAGTAAAAGATTGGAGACATTAGCAGATATTCCACAGGAAATAAGTACTACAGTTTAAGACTGTGGTAGCCAGGCTGTCAGGCACACATGCTGACAAGAACATGACACTTGTTTTCAACAGGTGAGAGGCACACTCATTGTTACATGTCTAACGGGAAGAATGCCCTCAGAGACTTTTAATAGGGCCTTTATCATTCTGAAGGAAGTCATCACTAAGATGGCAATGCTCAGCAGGATGCCACAGCAGAAGGTTAAGAGTGCTGCAAAGAGAGCAAGCCCGCCCCCTGGTGCAACCAGTCACCACAGACCACAGAAATGAGTGACAACACCAGTTGTTCACTCATATGATCCTTCTTCTGTATGTAGCGATACCTTGGAAAAGCCTAAAGGTGCCCACAGACGCTACAATTGTACTGTGCTATGCATTTTTGTCTGTACAATGGTTCTATTCAATTTTTCTTCCAGCTTGCTATGAGATGTGCACTTGGATGCATGCGATGCGATGTGAGGAACCCATGTTTGTAATGTTAAATTTCAGATGTAGTCTAAAAAGTATGTGCAGCACGTACTTTTTTAGACATACAATATCGGGCTCCCGGGAACGCGCATCGCATCGCACAAGCCCATAAACACCATCCAATAATTGTACATAAGATGCAATTTGTGCTTAAAAAGTACAAAACGCAATCGATAATTGATGCATCTGTGGGCACCTTTAGACTGCATGACTCATAGCTCAGGATTATGCGTAAAACATACAAAATACAGCTGCAAATCTGTCCTACAATAACTATGCACCTGCACCTGTATTATATAGAGACTCACACCAAATATACCAAAATGCAATACAACATGTTGGCTTGCTTCCTGTGTATCCTTTTCTTTTATTTTGTCTTATGTGATTGTTGCTGTTTTGTTTTATGCAATTATTGTTATTTTGTTTCTATTTTCCCTTGTATGGTGCTGCTGACCTTTATGGCATCTTATAAATAAAAAAGCAATAATAAGTTACACAGGGCCTGATTCCGAGGCACACGATGTACTTGAGTGATTATTTGCAACTGCGCATGAAACCTCCCACAGCACCTGCGTTACCCAAAGGTGTTGTTGTGATCAGGACAAACCATATCAGAAGAATGGTGGAATAGAGATGGGCGTTCTTGGGCGGTGACTGGAAGGTAGTTAGAAATATATACAAAAAAGGTGCTGTTAGTGTCCGTGTTATAAACGGGTGCAACCATGTCAGGGAATGGAAGGGAAACATGATGCCTGACGGATGGACGGGGGTGGGGGGGGGGGGGGTGGGGGCGGGGGGATATTTGGGGTATGTCTGTGTGACCTTGCCATCAAGGCCCTGCCCCTGCTACTCAATGCTGAGATTACTGTCATTGTAAGGCAGGGGTTGGGTTCACATTCATTTATTTATTAACAGTTTCTTATATAGGGGGTTATTCTAGTTCACTCGAAAAAGGCACAATCACTCTCTAATGGACAAAACCATGTGCACTGCAGGTGGGGTTGATGTATCATGTGCAGAGAGATAGAGAGATTTGGGTGTTTTAATGTTTCTGTGCAGGGTAACTACTGGCTGATTTATTTTCACACTGCAATATAGATATCAGTTTGAGGTACAATCCCCACCCAAATCTAACTCTCTCTGCACATGTTACATCAGCCCCACCTGCAGTGCATATGGTTTTGTCCATTAGAGTGTTTGTGCCTTTGTGAGTGAACTGGAATAACCCCATAGTGTACACATATTCCTCAGCATTTTACAGAGAATATTTGAACATTCACATCAGTCCCTGCCCCAGAGGAGCTTACAATCTATATTTCCTACCACATTTACATGCACACACATTGATTTTAGGGTAAATTTTGTAAGGAGCCAAATGACCTTCCAGTATATTTTTGGAATGTGGGAGGAAACCGGAATACCCAGAAGAAAACCACCCAAGTATAGGGAGAAAATAAAAGCTCCGCACAGTTAGGGCCATGGTGGGAATCAAACCCATGAACTCAGTGCTGTTAGGCAGTATTGCTAACCATTACACCATCCGTACTGCCCCGATGCAATTCTGCAGTAATCGTGTCAACGGACCCCACTGACCGTCCACTTGTGGTCAACTTCTGGTGCAGCTGTTTGTGAGGGGTTTGGGGTTTCTGAGCCATTTTGGGAGAGTAGGCAGGTATGTGGGGAATGTATGTGCTCAAGATAGAGTTGGTTGCAACTCAAAGACAGGTGACACCACTGTATACACTTCTGCAGGAGACAGATCATTTTTATTATTACTTAAACTTATATTCCTATTGAGGAAGAACCAGCACTGGACCAAAATACTTTTTGCAGAATTTTATGAAAGAAGCATCATCAAAAGTTCCAAATGACATATATCCGGCAATCACAGCAGGTTAACAGCAGTGTCAGCAATTATTGGGACTACAAACGTCCCCCACCCTTAGGCATAAGTCTTACTGTCAGAAGCTTTCTTAGCTCTGTAGCCGTAGTCAGTGCGTAGTCAGTGATGGTCCCCAGTAATATATAAATGCTATGTCTAAGGTCAAATTCTACTGACCTCTCTAGCAGTACTGTCTAAAGTTGTCCCTTCACGGTGCGATGGTCTGATGCGTTTTGAACTTCAAGTGTTGTTCGCATTGCACCATGTTTCTTTAAGCTTGCGATGTGTGCTCCCGCAAAGTTCACATTGCAAGCCAAAAAGAATGTGTAGCCAGTACTTTTTGTACTAGATTGCAACGCTGTTGTAGCACATAACATGCAATTAGAACTATTGAGGTCATTATAGTTGATTCGCTCCCCTGCACATTTGCACGGTTGAGCGACCTTATGTTTCTACGCATGCGCATAACCATTTATGCGCATGTGCAAGTTCTGTTGGCAAATTGACACGGCGACTTGCATAGTCACTGGCCCATTCGCACGGAGCATTGCAGGCAGGGGTTGTGGGGCGGCGGGCACGGGTTGCACCCATGGGAATGCTTAGCATTTTATGTGCGTTCCCATACAAACGCTGGGAATTCCCTTGCAAAGGTGGCAGGATGTGGGCGAGGGGGGGGACAGCTGACATCACCGGATGTCAGCTGCCCACCCTGTTCATGTAGCTTTGGGCCACAAATCTGAGTCACCAGAGAGTGACTTAGATTTGCAAGCGACCATCAAATTATTAAAACATCCATTCACATGCCTGCAGGGACAGTCGCTGTCCAGCGGGGGCCAGGCATTCGTGCGAGCAGCATTTAGTTGGATCGTAAAGCTGCGAAATTCGCACCAGAATGACCTCCTAAATGCGATGCGATCTAGTACAAAACGCACATACTGTATCACACTTTGTACTGGAACCTTAAGTATCAGCCTTAGAGAACCACCAAAAATAAATAAAATATATGTAAACAGCTTAAAAACACAATCATCCGATAAGCAAGTCATATTTTTTACAGAACTAATTTTGCCGTGCGCACAAGCTGACGGTAATGCTACAGTACTGTTTACTGATGGCATACTAGTTTCATTTCTATTGGATCTAATTAAAGCATTATTCACCACATATTAAATAAACTATATCACAAAGCTGTGCTATAACATAAGGTAAATGAGTTCTTCTCTGGGATTTTGCCCAAAGATTTTCAGACTATGGATGCTAACATCATGCTGAATACTGTATATTTTATTTTGCTGGAAGGAACGAAGAAACACACAATGTCTCATATTAACATAAAGTTAAAATAGAAATTGTTCATTTTATATCTGGTTCAATTTTAATTAGGATTAATACTATATCACCATTATATCTTTAATTGAATTTAGAAAGCAAGTTTTGTTTTATTTTCATATATATATGGCTGAATTTGAATGCAAATTGTTCTGATTAGGCAACTACAAAAGCAATGTTGTATATAAGTAACTTACTGACTAATGCATGTCTAACTTTTGTCAATATCTGACTAATGCATGTCTAACTTTTGTCAATGTCTGACTAATGCATGTCTAACTTTTGGTGTCTATCTATTGACTGTCTGACTAGACATTGTCTGTCAGCCGTCTGGAACCCAATGAGAGAAGCTGTATACAGCACTCTGCTGCCCTTTGACCAATGGGTTGCCTGTCTTGCTGTTATGCTGAGGAGAATCCTCAGTGCATGACTTCCTTAGCAGCGTATTTTATGCTCTGATTGGCTGACACATCTCACACAGTTACTCAGCCAATTGGAGTACAGACACCCCCACACACTGACTGTCCAGACAGAAGACTGAAGGATGAAATTGTGGGAAGCAGTTCAACACCAGACACAGGAAAAATGGTTAGTCCACTGTCTGCCACACACTATAAACTCTATGGCATTCCAGCAGAAGACTGACAGCAGAATCCCAATGCACACAATCCCAACACATGGCTAGGTAAATGTCCCTGCACCCTGGTCCCATCACCCCTACACCCTGTCCCTGCTTTCCAATACCATCAGCCACTACACCCTGTCCCTGCATCCCGGTACCCTTACCACTATACCCTGTCCTGCATCATGGTACCCTCACCCCTACACCCTGTCCCTGCATCCCGGTACCCTCACCCCTACATCCTGCCCCTGCATCCCGGTACCCTCACCCCTACACCCTGTCCGTTCATCCAGGTACCCCAACCACTACACCCTGTCCCTGCATCCTTGTACCCCAACCGCTACACACTGTCCCTGCATCCAGATACCCCAACCACTGCACCCTGTCCCTGCATCCAGGTACCCCAACCGCTACACACTGTCCCTGCATGCAGGTTCCCCAACCACTACACTCATGCAGAGACCCTCACCAAGATACAGTATCCCTTTATACAGAGATTTGGTCAAACTCATAGCAGAACCCAGTCTAGCAGTCTCCTAGATTGGCTTTAATTTATGATGGGCTAGCAATGCAATTCCACCAGTCGGGCGAGGGAGCAAAATGTATATGGTAGTCCCACTGCAAGGGCCAGTGCCAATGATATCACTGTCAGTGTGTCACAACCATCTCCCTCAGCTGCTGTAGCCTGTGCCGCTTCCTGATCTCAATTAAGTATCCAGCAACAAGGGAAAGCCCCATAAAAATTAGTCAGTAGTCAGTTTAGACTGAATTTTGTTTTGTTTTATTTTGACAACCATAGAATGATTTCTCTCCCCTTCAGCAGCATGCGAGGGGATGTGTTTGCGTACATCCCCTGTTATGTTACCAAGGGGATTCGGGGTGGGCATTCTGCCAGACGGTGGGCGGTGTTAAGCAGTTTGCTAAGCAGCGAACGACCACTGCTTACCGAGTGGTACTGAATTAGGCCCATAATACCTTGATTCTCAGGGGTGGAACCTAATAGTGTGACATGCACACCCCCAGAAGAGACCACCTGATGTGGTAGCTTTTGACAGGTAATGGCTCTTCTATTCCTTCCCTCTCTATCTCTCACCGCTGTCTCTTTCAATGACACCCTCTCTCTTGTTCCACTCTCTCTCCCTTTGTCTCTCTCTCCCTCTCTCTCTGAAACCCACTATCTCTCCCTCTCTTTGTCCCTTACACTCTCTCATTCCCACTGGCTCTCTCATCCCTCTATCTGCCTGACACACTTTCTTGTTCCTCTCCTTCCTTGACATTCTGTCTCTCTCTCTTGTTCCTCTGTTTCTCTTTCTATTCCTCTTGTCGCAAACTTGACATTGTGTCTCTCTCATTGACACTTTCTCCGGTACTTGTGTATTTTCACGGCGCCCACGATTTCCATCGCAGGGCATTGTACAATGAAAAATCGTGTTGCATTGCATTGCATGGATAGTGGGGGTATGAAAAGGTCGGAGGACGCGTTACGCCGCCCCTCGTGGGCTCATTTCGCTCGCCACGCTTTGGGTTGGTGTTGATAGTGGGAGGCTGTTAACAATGTGGGGGCAATTAACATATTTATTACCCATCAGGGTGGTTATACAATTAAAAATCGGGTCTGGGGGTGCCATTTAACATGGGACTCAATGGGAAATCACGTCGCATCGCATGCCATTGTAATGGCATGCGCTGTGACGCAATTTTAAAATTGTATACTCAGCCCGGGAAAAGTCTGAAATCAGGTCCATCGCATGCCATCGCGTACCTTAATTAGTGGTATGCGATGCGATGGACACCGTGATAATACAGAAGTACCCTTTCTCCTTCTCTCCTGATTAACATGCAGACCCTTGCTCAGTGCCAGATTAAGCCTTCGGGCCCCCTTGCACTTGTCATTACTGGCCGCACACTGCATGGGAGAATATTACACTGTCAAAACACAGAGTAAAGGCAGTATAAACTTGGTCAATGGGTAACTGCATATATATATATATATATATATATATATATACACATACATACACACACACATACACATAAATACATACCATATGAAAAGCGTGTGTTTGTCCCTCTGCACCTTACTCTGTAGGAGACCTCACAGTCCTAGTGCTGCCTTTGATTAAAATCCCTCCCATGACTAAGCTGCTGCTGCTGTTCTCCATGGGCATGTATTGAGCTCCACCAATTAGAGCTCAGCACAAACCTCTCAGCCTCTGCCCTCTGGTTTAAAGTGTCATGGGACTTAGTCGACTCCCAGTAATGCACTGCACACTTGTGCAATCAGTGTGCCTTGGCTCCCGATGCTCAGCACCATTAATCATTGTCACATTGGCAGATAGGTGAAGCTGCAGCACTACCCCACTCCCATGCACAAAACCTTTTTTTTTTTCTAATACATACCAACCACAGGGGGCCCCTAGCTAGTGGGGGGCCCAGGGGCACTGACCCCTTGTGCCTCCATTATAATCCGGCCCTGCCCTTTCTCCTATCTCTCTCCCTCTATGACACTTCCTCCCAGGTTGCTCTTCCTCCCTCTCCCCCCTGACATGCACTCTCCTGCTCCCCTCTTTTTCTCTGTCTCTCAATGACACTTCCCCCTGCTTGCTCCTCCTTTTTCTCTCTCCCTGACAAGCAATCTCTTGCTCCTTTCTCACTCTTCTGCTCCTCTCTCATTTACTGACACTTCCTCCCTATATCTCCCTGTCATGCTCTCACATATGTTTTCCCTCTCTCCTGGATACTCTCTCTATTGCTCCCTCCCTTTCTCTCGGACACTTTCTCTTCTTGATCCACACTCTCATTTTGTCTTCTGCACTCCTCTCACCCCCCGAAACCTCTCTCCCTCTTTCTTGCTCCTCTCTTTTTCTCCCTTTCTGTCTCTACCTGACGAGCTCTCTCTTTTTTTCACTCTTCCTGATTCCTTTTCTCTCTATCCCACTCACTCTTTTCTTTCGAACTCTCTTGGACATTTATTTATTTTATTTATTAACAGTTTCTTATATAGCGCAGCATATTCCGTTGCGCTTTATATAGGGGACAGTGATACAACAAAACAGGGTATTTACAGACAGTCAAAATAACTCTCTTACTCCCCTCTCTCTCTCCCTAATACACACATAACTGTCTTTCTTGCTCCTTACAATCTATCTGTTATAATATCTCTTTTTCATATTCAACTGTCTCTTTACCTTCAGCACTCCTCTCTTTCTGCATCTATCCTTGACACCCTCTCCATTGTAAAAAATTTGGAAATGTTTTATAAAACAGTGTGATTGACTGAATTATTTTTTTGTGCAGTTGATTTTATGCGTCTTGTATGTTGTTGTGCAAATTCCTTATGCAGACAGTCCCCTTTTCCAACTTTTACTGTTTAAGAGATTTATTAAAGCTGTTTTAAATCCAGCACACGTATTTAAATATAGATGCCAATCGTCTCAGCATATACCCTTTTCTGGGTAATTATCCTTTTGCTGCCCACAACACAAACTCTGCTTATAGAACATTACCGAATTATGCAGCTAATAGGTTTTATACTCATGCTATATGATATTTGTGGGGGAAATGGCATTTTGCTGTTCTTGGTTAATCACTCTGTTTTTCTCTCTTGCTTTTTGCATTAATCATTCCTATGAAGAAAAAATAAACATCAACTACTATTATTTTAACCAAATTATTTTGATTATATCTGCATTAGTCAGTGACTGTAAAAAATGGCTGCCATAATTTTTAATAAGTATATTCCAAATTCTCTATAACAAGCTTCAGCCGCTAAATCATCTGCCTGTTATAAAAAGGAAATCAGAGAGGGTTATAGTAATAAGTCAAAAGTAGAAAAGAGCTCTCTAGAATCAGGCAATAAACTCTTGGTAGAGTGCATGAAAAACATGCATAAAATCAGCCCACTTGAAATATACCTAAAGTAGCTCTAATGAATGCACCAATTATATTTTTTTTTCAGAAACCAAATTAATACAGATTTATGACTCCTTCAATGTTCAACCTTTTTTCATACAGAAAATGCAGTCAGCTGAGACAGATCTTCTATAGTACACTATAGTGGGCATAAAACAGACCATAATAATAATAAAAATAATAATAATAATAAAAATCGCCTCCAAGACAAATCTCTGAGAGATGGCATAGTAAGTGTAAGGGCACGTGAAGAACAGCCAATACTCAGCAACAGCAGCAAAACAGTTTCAATTTTCTGGATTATTAATTTAAATTCACACACACTTGGTAGTTAAAATTACAGTTCTCCTTTTTTTTATTTTATGGCTCCAGTCTAAATTAAAGTTTATATTGTGCTCTACAAGTCAAGAGTTAAATAGCTTATTCTGCACACTAGGCTCCCATTTTAAAAGTAATAAAGTAAAAACATAGAGTATATATGAAAGCAGGAGACAAAAAGGGTTGCAATTAATTCACCTGTTTCTCTGGGGCCACTTTATTAGTTTTACAAAATTCGACTTCCAATTTGGCACACGGTAGCCCGTTTAGAACAGGAGCTTCATTGTTTTAACAGAAAGGGTCTAGAAAGTGAATGACGTTTCAGCTAGGTGTGAAATGTAAAGGTACAAAATTAACTGCTAAGTTAATTACTGTTCTAATTCTGCATAAACAAGCATTTTGAAAATCATTAGAAGTTCAGGGAAATAATGTTAGTGATTAAACAAGGTGGCTTGCATCAGTGAGCACAACTAAGCTCATTTAATTACATTTGAAAGCTAGGGAAAGAAGCTAATTAAAATTAGCACAAGCTTTCTGACTGACCAGGACTCGATTGGCTTCCTAAAGTTGGGTGGCGTGGTTTTTCCTGCATTGCGTGGATGATGTTTTTAATACAAATATTAACAAACGGTTATTGCATATATCCTCAGGTGACATTTGGATTATAATGATTACTTGGCAACCTCACTCACAAACCAGTTTCTTCAACTGGAAATTCCCACCACATGTAAACATGCTAGTTTCTAGAAAGATAAATCGTACTTATCACCTTACTCATTGTTAATTGAAGATTTGAACTATATTATCTAAATGTACAAAGTAAGATAGGATGGGCTAGCTTCGGCAGTCTTTAGGAGGGAGGATTTTACTGTGTCGGGTTCCTTTTATAACTCCAACTAGTAGTATACAACCACAAGACACTAAATGACAGCAAGTGTCTACTTTGTACCAGTGTGATGCACCTGGTATAGCTGCTGCTAACCCCTGGGGCGGGGGTGTGTGCCTATATGTAAATAATAACTTAACATCATGTGAGAAAAATATGAGCACAGACCTGGAAGACGACAACTCGGAGACAGTGTGGGCAGAGATAACCGACAATAATAAAAACCCAAAAAACAAATTTATAATAGGGGTATGCTATAGACCACCAAATATAAACGAAAGGGAAGAGTCTCTTCTTTTAAACCAAATCAAACAAGCATCAAATCAGGGTCAGGTATTAATTATGGGGGATTTTAATTTACCCGACATTGATTGGGAAAACGAAACAGGTAAATCTGCAAGAAGCAATGGGTTCTTAAGTTTACTTAAAGACCAGTTTATTACACAAACGGTGGAAACTCCAACTCGTGATGAGGCACTCTTGGACTTAGTTTTAACAAATAACACAGACTTAGTTTCAAATACAAAAGTAATTGAACAATTAGGGAACAGTGATCACAATATGGTTTCACTGGAAATCAACTTCAGTAAATTACATCAAAAAGGATCTGCAAAAATTCTAAACTTCAGAAAAGCGAACTTTGAATTATTCAGGGAAGCCCTAACAGGAATTGGGTGGAAAACGGTTATGGAGGGAAAAAATGCAGAGGAAATGTGGGATACTCTAAAAAAGGTGCTTGATTCACTAACTATTGAATACATTCCTAAAGTAACTAAAGGTAAATTCAACAAAAAAAAGCCACCATGGTTGGACAAAGAAGTAAGGTCAGCTATCAACAATAAAACCAGAGCCTTTAAATTCTATAAAAATAACTTGAATGAGGAGGCGTTCGCAAAATACAAAGAATCAAACAAAACTTGTAAAGGGGTAATCAAAGCAGCTAAAATATTATATGAAGAGTGCATAGCCACTGAAAGCAAAACCAACCCAAAGAAGTTTTTTAAATACATAAATAGTAAACGTTTAATTAAGGAAAACATAGGCCCACTAACTGATACTAGTGGAAAAAGTGTTACTGAGGGCAAGGGAAAAGCAAAACTGTTAAATGAGTTCTTCTCATCAGTATTTACTAAGGGAGAGCAGACTGTGGAACGAACATTTACCACAAACGGGACAAATAAGCCAGATCTCATTGTGGATTTCACGCCGAAGGAAATAATACTGAGGCTAAGCAAACTCAAAACAAATAAATCACCAGGGCCAGATGGGATTCATCCAAGGGTATTAATGGAATTAAGGGATGAACTAGCTACCCCCCTACATTATATCTTTAGCAAGTCACTATCGTCAGGTATAGTACCAAAAGATTGGAGAATAGCAGAGGTAGTGCCAATATTCAAAAAAGGAAAAAAGGAAGATCCCGCTAATTACAGACCCGTTAGTTTAACATCAATTGTGGGTAAACTATTTGAAGGATTTTTAAGGGATGGTATCCAGAAATATTTAGATCATCACAGTCTACTCAGTGCTAACCAACATGGGTTCGTGAAAAATCGTTCATGCCAAACTAATCTACTAGGGTTCTATGAAGAGGTTAGTAAAAACCTCGATAATGGAAATGCTGTAGATGTGATTTTCCTAGATTTCGCTAAAGCATTTGATACTGTCCCACACAAGAGATTGATTAATAAAATGGAGAACCTAGGATTGGGTGAAAATATCTGCAGATGGGTAGGGAATTGGCTATGTAATAGAGAACAAAGAGTGGTTGTGAATGGTGCCGTATCAGATATGATACCGGTACTAAGTGGAGTGCCCCAGGGTTCGGTTTTGGGGCCCATTTTGTTTAACATTTTTATTAACGATATTGGGATAGGGTTACTCAGCAATGTATCCATCTTTGCGGACGATACAAAACTTAGCAAAGTCATCAAATCATCAGAAGATGTCACCATGCTTCAAAATGATCTTGCAATTCTAGATGAGTGGGCAAAAAAATGGAAGATGAGGTTCAATGTAGATAAATGTAAGGTTATGCACCTTGGGAGACACAACCAGTGTGCAAGTTACAACCTTAGCGGAGAGGAACTGGGTAATTCCATACTTGAAAAGGATCTAGGAGTCCAAATAGACAGCAAACTAGGATGTAGTGCCCATTGTAATGTAGCTACAAAAAAGGCCAACAAAATTCTGGCATGTATTAAGAGGGGAATGGAAACTAGGGACTCAAGGGTAATTATGCCACTATATAAAGCATTGGTGAGACCTCACCTAGAGTACGGAGTACAGTTCTGGGCCCCACACTATAAAAAGGACATCATAGAATTAGAAAAAGTCCAAAGGCGAGCAACAAAGCTTATTAGGGGAATGGAGAATTTAAGCTATGGGGAGAGATTAAGCAATTTGGGACTATTTACATTAGAAAAGAGACGTTTAACCCCTTCATGACAGAGCCAGTTTGTGCCTTCATGACAGAGCCCTTTTTTTCAAATCTGACATGTCTCACTTAAGTGGGGATAACTTTTTTTTGCTTTTACTTATCCCAGTGATTTTGAGATTGTTTTCTCGTGACACATTGTACTTCAAGTTAGTGGTAAATTTGGGTCGATACAGTCTGTGTTTTTTTGTGAAAAATACCAAAATATCGTGAAAAAATGGAAAATTTAGCAATATGCAAAATGTCACATTTTCTGCTTGTGAGACAAATAATCATACCACTCAAAATAGTTAATAACTAACAAAGACCATATGTCTACTTTATGTTGCAATCATTATTTCAACTTCCTTTTAATTTTTTTGGACACTAGGAGGCTTCAAATATGACTAGCAAATTCTCAAATTTTCAAGAAAATTTCAAACACTGATTTTTTTAGGGACCAGTTCAGTTCTGATGTGACTTTGAGGGACTTTTATGTGAGACACCCCCATAAATGATGCCATTTCAAAAACTCCACCCCTCACAGTATTCAAAACAGCATTTTGGAAGTTTGTTAACCCTTTAGGTGTTTCACAGGAATTAAAACAAAGTGTAGGTGAAATTTCAAAATTTCATTTTTTTTTCGGATTTTCAATTTTAATACATTTTTCTAAGGAACACAGTACATTTTACTAGAGAAATGTGACTAAAAATTGATTCCCCCAATTCTTTGGTTTTCATAAATATCCTATATGTGGCCCTAGTGTGCACGGTGACCAAACCACAGGCTTCATAATAGAAGGAGCACCTACTTGATTTTGGAGACTCCTTTTTATGAGATTATTTTTTAGGCACCATGTAGGTTTCTAGGCACCATAAGATGCTAAAAGTTAGGAACCCCCCCACAAGTGACCCCATTTTGCAAACTACACCCCTCAGGGAATTCATCTAGGGGTATAGTGTACATTTCAAACCCCCAGGGGTTTCACCAATTGTGGTACAACTGGGCAGTGAAAATGAAAAAAAATAATTTTTCATTTTCACAGCTCAGTTGTATCAAAATTGGTGAAACCCCGGGGGGTTTGAAATGTACTCTATACCCCTAGATGAATTCCCTGAGGGGTGTAGTTTGCAAAATGGGGTCACTTGTGGGGGGGTTCCACTGTATGGGTGTTTCGGGGGTCATTCAACCAGAATCTGTGCTGCAAAATCCAAAAATCACTCCTTCCCTTCTGAGTCCTGCCATGCACCCAACTGGTATTTTTTGGTCACATGTGAGGCATTGCCGTACCCGGGAGAAATTGGGGCACAGATTTTGGGGTGCTTTGTCTCCTTCATTCCTTGTGAAAATGAAAAATTTTGAGCCAGATCTGCATTTTTGTGTAAAAAAATTTAATTTTTTACACAAAAATGCAGTTCTGGCTCAAAATTTTTAATTTTCACAAGGAATGAAGGAGACAAAGCACCCCAAAATCTGTGCCCCAATTTCTCCCGGGTACGGCAATGCCTCACATGTGACCAAAAAATACCAGTTGGGTGCATGGCAGGACTCAGAAGGGAAGGAGTGATTTTTGGTGGTGGAATGAATGGCGGGTGCTATGTCGCATTAGCAAGACCCCCGAAGCACCAATACAGTGGAACCCCCCCACAAGTGACCCCATTTTGGTCACCAGCTTTGGGAGGGGGGCTGGCGCTGCGGCTGGCGGGGGGGTGGGAGGGGTGCTGGCGCTGCGGCAGCCGGGTGGGTGGGAGGGAGGGGGGCTGCCGGGTGGGAGGGGGGGGGGCTGGCGATCGTTGGTGATCGGTGCGGTATACGCACACACACACACACACACACACACACATATATATATATATATATATATATATATATATATGTGTGTATATATATATATATATATATATACATATATATACATATATATACACACACATATATATATATATATATATATATATATGTGTGTGTATATATATATATATATATATATATATACACACATTTGCACATTTTTTAATTTTAATTTATTTTTAACTTTTCCAGCAGCAGCATGATGCTGCTGCTGCTGCTGCTGCTGCTGCGGGGGGGAGGGGGGAGGAGGGGAGCGCAGCGTGCGCTCCGGACGTAGCGGTGGAGCCGCTGGAGCTGCTGCTGCTGCCGGGTGAGTGCCCGGCGGGTGGGAGGGGGTGCTGCCGCTCGGTGGTGATCGGTGCTGCACCGATCACCACCGTTTTCTGTGTTACCGAGCGGCTTAGCCGCCGGTAACACAGGAAACGCTGTGATTGACTGTTCAGATTTGAACAGCCAATCACAGCGATCGCCGACCGGGGGGGGCACCCCTGCCCCCCCTGGGCGACGAGGGGGGATGTCTGCTGTCAGGGACAGCAGACATCTCCTAACTGTCACCGCGTCTATAGACGCAGTGACAGTTAGAATCCATGACGTACATGTACGTCAAATGTCGGGAAGTACTTCCCGACCATGACGTACATGTACGTCAAATGTCGTGAAGGGGTTAAGGGGGGACATGCTCAACATGTACAAGTATATCAAGGGCCAATATAAGGAACTGTCACGTACCCTCTTTTCTACTAGAAAGGTATCTAGGACGCGAGGGCATGAGTATAGGTTAGAAGAAAAAAGATTTCATTCAGCTAGTAGAAAGAATTTCTTTACGGTCAGAACAGTCAAACTCTGGAACTCTCTTCCCAGAGAGGTGGTAACGGCTGGCTCATTAAATGCGTTCAAGGCAAAGTTGGACAAACATTTACTGGAGAAAAACATCCAAGGGTACAAATAAGAAATATAATTTGTCTGTAAAATACCAGAACCTACCAAATCAGCAATGGATATCTATACCAGGTTGAATTAGATGGACGCAAGTCTTTTTTCAGCCTTACCTACTATGTAACTATGTAACTATGTAACTATGTTAACACCTAGAACAGTTTGATTCTGCATTATGTATGCTGCAGCACCTCTTTCTTTGTCGCACTGACCATATCTTCCTTGCCACTTACTTTGGAATATTGCTGGTGTCTTGTGGGCTGAGAATTGACTCAGGACACTGAGTTTAGCTTAGAACAACTGGTGGATAGATGAGGATCTTCTGTGGTGGTTGTGGGAGCACAGCAGGCATGGGCGTCTTGCGGGAATTGGTGAAAAGTTATTAAAGTATAGTGATGTTTCTTACACAGAGATAGCTTTTAAAAGAGGTGTAACACACTCCAGTACTTTAAGGAAGTTTTTCTCTATACCCACTTATGGATAGTGCCCTCTGTTCACAGTTTACATGCAGAGATTGGCACCAGATAATCAAGATAACCCCTTTAACCAGGTTGATTCACTTACCTTGCACATAATTCAAACTCAACCATTTTCCCACTATACTCAGTGGAATGGAAGGATGTCCGCCTTCTGCCTTGACAAGGCCTGGCGTCTTCCAGGATCAATGTTCTTGTGTTTGTCTACACTCACAGCTTGCTATACAGGCATGGTAGCAAGAGGACAGGGAAGCATTCTCATTTCTAAAGCCCTAAAGTCTCAAGCATGGTGCATTATCTGATGGATTCATTTCAATTCAGAATCCCATTTGCCATGGCAGGTCCACGTGAACGCCACAAATGAGGGATCTACCAGTACACCAGAACTCCAGTAGCTATATGTAGGATGTGCCCCAGGTCCAAATGAACCAACAGTGGAAAAGTTAGAAACCAACAGTGAAAAAGTTAGATATGTTTTAAAACAGTTTTCTTTTTAAATGATAAATTCATTCAATGTATAACATTATGGTGATGTTGCACAACGTTGACACTATAACAAATGAAGAGTTCCCACAGGAGGTGAGGGAGCCTAGTCATGCTGAACCATAACACTTTTGTCACCAAGTGGCAGTTAACTTGGTGGTTCAAATACTAATACTTTTGAGACAAGAATGGGTATTTTATAGAGATGTGCGGGCTCGGATATCAGAGATCCGAGCCCCCACGGACGTCATCATTCCGAGCCCGATTCCGAGCAGCGCTCGGAGATTCCCGCCTGACTCGGTCCGTCCGCGTGATTAGAACGTCATCTCCCGGCGTCGGATTTCGCGAGGCTTTATAAGCAGCTGCCGCGCCCCCGCCATCTTCACTCCAGTTAAGTAGTGGGTTGGGAGAGGGTGTGTTGGTGCTGCTGCTGGGGCTTAAACTTGAGCTTGTCCTTGAGCTTTTGCAATCGCTGGTGCTGTCTCTCAGTGCTGCTGTGTAGTAGTCTAACTGTGTACTTGTAGTACTACTGTCTCCTCTGTGCGGTCTACCTCTGGTGTGCTGTGCTGCCTGTAATTGATTATTTTATTTGCTGGGGCTGTCTCCCTCAGTGCTGCTGTGTACTCTGTTCTCAGCTTAGGACAACAGTCTAACTGTGTACTTGTAGTACTACTGTCTCCTCTGTGCGGTCTACCTCTGGTGAACTGTGCTGTAATTAATTATTTTATTTGCTAGGGCTGTCTCCCTCAGTGCTGCTGTGTACTATGTTCTCCTCTGCTTAGGAGAACAGTCTAACTGTGTACCTGCCTGTAGTACTGTCTCCTCTGTGCTGGGGCATACCTCTGGTGCTGTGCTGTGCCATTTATTATATATATAATTATTAATTAATTATATTAAATATAAATATATATATAGTCCACTGGTGCTGCACTGCTGCCTGCACTGAATCTGCCAGTCTGGCGGTCTGTGGTCTGGGGCTCACTGGCTAATAAATAATTAAATACTGCCTGCCTAATAAATAATTAAATACTGCCGTATATCTCTACCTTTGTGGTCTGGGGCTCACTGCCTATACTGCCGTATGTACCGTCTGGTCTGGGGCTCACTGGCTAATAAATAATTAAATACTGCTGTATATCTCTACCTTTGTGGTCTGGGGCTCACTGGCTATACTGCCGTATGTACCGTCTGGTCTGGGGCTCACTGGCTAATAAATAATTAAATACTGCCTGCCTAATAAATAATTAAATACTGCCGTATATCTCTACCTTTGTGGTCTGGGGGTCACTGGCTATACTGCCGTATGTACCGTCTGGTCTGGGGCTCACTGGTTAATAAATAATTAAATACTGCCTGCCTAATAAATAATTAAATACTGCCGTATATCTCTACCTTTGTGGTCTGGGGCTCACTGCCTATACTGCCGTATGTACCGTCTGGTCTGGGGCTCACTGGCTAATAAATAATTAAATACTGCCGTATATCTCTACCTTTGTGGTCTGGGGCTCACTGGCTATACTGCCGTATGTACCGTCTGGTCTGGGGCTCACTGGCTAATAAATAATTAAATACTGCCTGCCTAATAAATAATTAAATACTGCCGTATATCTCTACCTTTGTGGTCTGGGGGTCACTGGCTATACTGCCGTATGTACCGTCTGGTCTGGGGCTCACTGGTTAATAAATAATTAAATACTGCCTGCCTAATAAATAATTAAATACTGCCGTATATCTCTACCTTTGTGGTCTGGGGCTCACTGCCTATACTGCCGTATGTACCGTCTGGTCTGGGGCTCACTGGCTAATAAATAATTAAATACTGCCGTATATCTCTACCTTTGTGGTCTGGGGCTCACTGGCTATACTGCCGTATGTACCGTCTGGTCTGGGGCTCACTGGCTAATAAATAATTAAATACTACCGTATATCTCTACCTTTGTGGTCTGGGGCTCACTGGCTATACTGCCGTATGTACCGTCTGGTCTGTGGCTCACCGGCTAATAAATAATTAAATACTGCCTGCCTAATAAATAATTAAATACTGCCGTATATCTCTACCTTTGTGGTCTGGGGCTCACTGGCTATACTGCCGTATGTACCGTCTGGTCTGGGGCTCACTGGCTAATAAATAATTAAATACTGCCATATATCTCTACCTTTGTGGTCTGGGGCTCACTGGCTATACTGCCGTATGTACCGTCTGGTCTGGGGCTCACCGGCTAAAAAATAATTAAATACTGCCTGCCTAATAAATAATTAAATACTGCCATATATCTCTACCTTTGTGGTCTGGGGCTGACTGGCTATACTGCCGTATGTACCGTCTGGTCTGGGGCTCACTGGCTAATAAATAATTAAATACTGCCGTATATCTCTACCTTTGTGGTCTGGGGCTCACTGGCTATACTGCCGTATGTACCGTCTGGTCTGGGGCTCACCGGCTAATAAATAATTAAATACTGCCTGCCTAATAAATAATTAAATACTGCCGTATATCTCTACCTTTGTGGTCTGGGGCTCACTGGCTATACTGCCGTATGTACCGTCTGGTCTGGGGCTCACTGGCTAATAAATAATTAAATACTGCCATATATCTCTACCTTTGTGGTCTGGGGCTCACTGGCTATACTGCCGTATGTACCGTCTGGTCTGGGGCTCACCGGCTAAAAAATAATTAAATACTGCCTGCCTAATAAATAATTAAATACTGCCATATATCTCTACCTTTGTGGTCTGGGGCTGACTGGCTATACTGCCGTATGTACCGTCTGGTCTGGGGCTCACTGGCTAATAAATAATTAAATACTGCCGTATATCTCTACCTTTGTGGTCTGGGGCTCACTGGCTATACTGCCGTATGTACCGTCTGGTCTGGGGCTCACCGGCTAATAAATAATTAAATACTGCCTGCCTAATAAATAATTAAATACTGCCGTATATCTCTACCTTTGTGGTCTGGGGCTCACTGGCTATACTGCCGTATGTACCGTCTGGTCTGGGGCTCACTGGCTAATAAATAATTAAATACTGCCATATATCTCTACCTTTGTGGTCTGGGGCTCACTGGCTATACTGCCGTATGTACCGTCTGGTCTGGGGCTCACCGGCTAAAAAATAATTAAATACTGCCTGCCTAATAAATAATTAAATACTGCCATATATCTCTACCTTTGTGGTCTGGGGCTGACTGGCTATACTGCCGTATGTACCGTCTGGTCTGGGGCTCACTGGCTAATAAATAATTAAATACTGCCGTATATCTCTACCTTTGTGGTCTGGGGCTCACTGGCTATACTGCCGTATGTACCGTCTGGTCTGGGGCTCACCGGCTAATAAATAATTAAATACTGCCTGCCTAATAAATAATTAAATACTGCCGTATATCTCTACCTTTGTGGTCTGGGGCTCACTGCCTAAATACTGCCGTATATCATTATCTACCTGTCTGGTCTGGGGCTCTCTGCCTAATACTGACGTACCTGTCTGGTGTGTGGCTCACTGCCTAATACTGCTGTATCTGTATAACTGCCTGCTGGTGCATACTCACTGACATATATAATTGCACACCAGTGGCGCTGTTCTGTGACATAACTCCACAATAATAATGGAGATCCAAAATATGGAGGTTAACAAACAAAGGAAAGATGAAGATGCACTTCCTCATAGTTCTGAAGCTGCTGCCACTAGTCATGACATAGGCGATGAAATGCCAACAACGTCGTCTGCCACGGCCGATGCCCAGTGTGAAGGCAGAGGGCATGTACAATTGAAACCAAACTTCCGTAAAAGGAATAAAACTATGAAATGTAAATCGTTGGAAGAGAAACTTAAACTTGGCAATATGCCATTTACGACACGGAGTGGCAAGGAACGTCTAAGGCCATGGCCTAACTTCATGACTAGTGGTGCAGCTTCAGATGACGAGGAAAGTCCTCCTCCTCCTCTCTCCCCGCCCAATAGGAAATCAAAGAGAGTTAGGCTGACACCGACTCAAAAAAGTCTGACAAAATTTCTGAAAAAGAAACAGAAAAAAATTCAGAAAATAAATCTGGAAATAACTCATCCTTCTAAAGACATATCCCAAATCCCCACAGAGAGTCCGAGGGTGGCGGTGGTTGTGATGCCGGACCTTCCTATCACTGTACGTGAAGAGGTGGCTCCTTCCACCATTTGCAGTATGCCCTCTGCATATGCTGGAAGGATGACCCACAGTCTAGTTCCAGATTTTATTAGTGAAGATGATGTTGTACACCAGGAGGAGGATATTGATGTAGCTGTCACTGAGGAGGAAGTTGTCGAGGAGGATGGAGACTTGGTTTGCTTAAATGACGCACCAGGGGGGAATGAGGCACCTGTGGTGGAAAAAGTTGTTGTCCATGGGATGAAAAAGCCCATCGTCATGCCTGGACAAAGGACCAATAAATCCACCTCTGCGGTCTGGAATTTTTTTTATCCGCATCCGGACAACAAAAGTATTGCCATTTGTAGCTTATGTAAAACTCCAATAAGCAGGGGTAAGGATCTTGCCCACCTAGGGACAACCTCCCTTCAACGTCACCTAAAGAAGCGTCATGGTTCAGTGTTTAGTCCAGAAAGTGCGGCTAGCAGTCCAGCGACACCTAAATCACTTGGTCCTCCTTTTGGAGCCAAATGCCTGAAAAGCACACCACCAACTCCCTCCTCGACAAATTCCTCCTCGATCCGGATAGGGGGGAGTCCTGCAGTCCATCTCACCTGCATGAATGACTCCATAGATTCCTCCGGAGGATCCTGCAGCACTACGCCTACTACTACTACTACTGCCGCTGCTGCTGCTGCTCCTGGAAGTCAGAGGGGAAGTCAGTCATCATCCCAGAGGGGAAGTCGTAAGACCGCTACGTCTTTCACTAAGCAATTGACCGTCCAACAGTCATTTTCCATGAGGATGAAATACGACAGCAGTCATCCTATGGCAAAGCGGATAACTGCGGCCTTGACAGCTATGTTGGTGTTAGACGTACGTCCGGTGTCCGCCATCAATGGAGTGGGATTTAAACGGTTGATGCAGGTATTGTGTCCCCGGTACCAAATCCCGTCTAGATTCCACTTCACTAGGCAGGCGATACCCGCGATGTACAGGGAGGTCAGAAAAAGTGTCCTCAGTGCCCTGAAAAATGCGGCTGTACCCACTGTACACTTAACTACAGACATGTGGACAAGTGGATCAGGGCAAACTAAGGACTATATGACTGTGACAGCCCACTGGGTAGATGCATCGCCTTCCGCAGCAGCAGCATCTCCTGCATGTCAGCTCCTTCTTAGGCAGGCTACGCTGTGTATCACCGGTTTCAAGAAGAGGCACAACGCCGACAACCTCTTAGAGAAACTGAGGGAAATCATCTCCCTGTGGCTTACCCCCCTTAGACTCTCCTGGGGATTTGTGGTGTCGGACAACGCCAGTAACATTGTGCGGGCATTAAACATGGGCAATTTCCAGCACGTGCCATGTTTTGCCCACACAATAAATTTGGTGGTGCAGCATTTCATAAAAAATGACAGGAGTGTGCAGGAGATGCTTGCGGTGGCACGCAAAATTTGCGGACACTTTCGGCATTCTGCCACAGCCTGCCGAAGGCTGGAGCGGGAGCAAAAACTCCGCAACCTGCCCTGCCATCAGCTGAAACAAGAGGTGGTGACGCGCTGGAACTCCACCCTCTATATGCTGCAGAGGATGGAGGAGCAGCAAAAGGCCATTCAAGCCTACACAGCCACCTACGACATAGGCAGAGGAGCGGGGCTGCACCTGACTCAAGCGCAGTGGAGGCTGATTTCCGTGTTGTGCAAGGTTCTACAGCCGTTTGAAGTAGCCACACGTGAAGTCAGTTCCGACACTGCCTGCATTAGTCAGGTGATTCCCCTGATCAGGCTGTTACAAAAGCAGCTGGAGAAAGTGAAGGAGGAGCTAAAGCGGAGCGATTCCGCAAAGCATGTCGCTATTGTGGATGAAGCCCTCCATACGCTTTGCCAGGATACGAGGGTGGTCAGTCTGTTAAAGTCAGAGGAATACATTTTGGCCACAGTGCTCGATCCTCGGTTTAAAGCGTATGTTGTGTCTCTGTTTCCGGCGGACACAAGTCTACAAAGGTGCAAAGACCTGCTGGTCAGGAGATTGTCATCTGAAGGGGACCGTGACATGGCCCCAGCTCCTCCTTCATTTTCTCCCCCACCTGTGCCTGTGAGGAAACAGCTGCGATTTCCCACACAACCCGCTGGCGGGGATGCAGGGCAGGCAGGAGGGAGTTTGGACATCTGGTCTGGACTCAAGGACCTGCCAACGATTGCTGACATGTCTACTGTCGGTGCATTGGATGCTGTCAACATTGAAAAAATGGTGGATGATTACTTTGGTGACAGCATCCAAGTAGACATGTCAGACAGTCCTTACCTGTACTGGCAGGAAAAAAAGGCAGTTTGGAAACCCCTGTACAAACTGGCTCTATTTTACCTGAGTTGTCCCCCCTCCAGTGTGTACTCCGAAAGAGTATTCAGTGCAGCGGGGAACCTGGTCAGTGAGCGGCGAAGGAGGTTGCTCCCGAAAAATGTTGAGAAAATGATGTTTATAAAAATGAATTATCACTTATTCAATGAAGAGCAGGAATTGCCTCCAGAGATTATAACGGGACCTGTGATTGTGGAGTCCAGTGGGGACGAATTGATAATCTCTGAGAATGAGGAAGTACACACTGAAGGGGGCGAGGAATCAGAGGAGGAGGAGGAGGAGGATGATGATGATGATGATGAGTGACGATGACATCTTGTTACTGTAGAGCCAGTTTATACAGGGAGATATTATGAATTGTTTTATTTTTTTGTGGGGGCCCAAACAAACCAATCATTTCAGCCACAGTTTTGTAGGCCCTGTCGCTGAAATGTTTGGTTTGTTAAAGTGTGCATGTCCTATTTTCGCAACATAAGGGTGGGTGGGAGGGCCCAAGGACAATTCCATCTTGCATCACCATTCATTATTCCTACTGCTGAGAGTCATTCATATGTGGGACTTGTCTTTTCAATGCATACAACTGTTTGCATTCCACTTGATTGCTGCACCTTCATGGGTGAGAATGTGATCTCCCTGACCTGGGGGACTCAGGGCTGGGGCAGGAAGGCTCAATTACACTTCTTTTTTTGGGCGGCTAACCTTTTTTTACCTGTCTGGTCTGGTGCCCACTGCTGAGAGTCATTTTTAATGAGGGTATTGTCTTTCAAATGCATATAGCTGTTTGCATTCCACCTCATTGCTGCACCTTCATGGGTGAGAATGTGATCTCCTTGACCTGGAGGAGTCAGGACTGTTGCCGGAAGGCTCAATTACACTTATTTTTGGCCGGCTACACTTTTTTTTACCTGTCTGGTCTGGTGCCCACTGCTGACAGTCATTTTTAATGAGGGTATTGTCTTTCAAATGCATATAGCTGTTTGCATTCCACCTCATTGCTGCACCTTCATGGGTGAGAATGTGATCTCCTTGACCTGGAGGAGTCAGGACTGTTGCCGGAAGGCTCAATTACACTTATTTTTGGCCGGCTACACTTTTTTTTACCTGTCTGGTCTGGTGCCCACTGCTGACAGTCATTTTTAATGAGGGTATTGTCTTTCAAATGCATATAGCTGTTTGCATTCCACCTCATTGCTGCACCTTCATGGGTGAGAATGTGATCTCCTTGACCTGGAGGAGTCAGGACTGTTGCCGGAAGGCTCAATTACACTTATTTTTGGCCGGCTACACTTTTTTTTACCTGTCTGGTCTGGTGCCCACTGCTGACAGTCATTTTTAATGAGGGTATTGTCTTTCAAATGCATATAGCTGTTTGCATTCCACCTCATTGCTGCACCTTCATGGGTGAGAATGTGATCTCCCTGACCTGGGGGACTCAGGGCTGGGGCAGGAAGGCTCAATTACACTTCTTTTTTTGGGCGGCTAACCTTTTTTTACCTGTCTGGTCTGGTGCCCACTGCTGAGAGTCATTTTTAATGCACATCAGGGTCAGGATCAGGCACATCATAATTAATAATCAATCAATCATAATCAATCAATCATAATCAATCAATCTATCATAATCAATCAATCATAATCAGAATCAAGCCTGGGCGGCTGCAATTAAAGTTCTTTGTGGGCGGCTAAAGTTTTTTTTAGTTTTCCAGTTACTGCAGTTTTATACATAGCTTGGTTTTTGTAAGTTGAAGACTTGTCAGTGCAATTTTCTTTTACAATATCCTTTATCTTTGCATGGACTTTGTGTATTTGGTTAGCATTCTGAGGTGTACACTGACTGCCTTCACCTTGAGCATGATCAGTTTCTGAAGCGGCAAAAATCCTTTTGTTTTGAAGATAGTCACTTTCTTTGCCGTTAGTTGTACAGGCTGACCTACTAACAGACACAGTTGCTTCGGAACAAGTTGTTGGAAATTTTTTAGGAGATAAAGCTGTACAAACCTTCTGGCCCCCCTTTTCAATTTTTAATTGATTTGCAAACATTTTGTAGTATTTGTCATATGTGCATAGCCTTTTAGAGAGAACTGCTTTTTCCTCATCAGATAACCTTTGTAATGATTTGACCTTCGCATCTCTCTCCTTTTTATTTAATGACAAGAACGATGAATACTTCTTTAATTTCTTCATCAACTGTTCTTTATTCATGAAATGGTCCGATAAAGCCTTTCCTCAAAACTTAAGTAAAGTTATGTTTCCTTGATAATACTTTCACAGCTCACAAAATTCTCATCACTGGCTTCCTTTTCTTTGCCACTTGATACCTTGTTTTCACAATAAAGATTGATTTATTTTTGATGACCAGTTGGGTACAATTAGTTACACATCTTTTTGGGCGGCTAAACTTTTTTGGGGGAGGCTGCATTTAAACTTCTTTGGGGGCGGCTGCAATTAAACTTCTTTGGGGCACAGGGGCACAGGGGGTATCCTGTAGTGGGCTGCCACACATTTTTTTAAATATGGATCTTTCAGCACAGAGACAAACTGCACATCAGGGTCAGGATCAGCCAGGTTGTTAAACGGGGTTTCGACCACTGTTGGAGCACTCCTCTTAAAGTAATCTTTTCACGAGCGTCCATCACTTTGATAGGCTTGTCTCCTGCCATGATCTGTTGCTTATTCGAATTCAGCATTTCACGGGCGTCCTGCACTTTACCCCTTATGCGGAAGCGAGCATCTTTGGCCACCAACTTTTCACGGGCATCTTTTATCCCTAGTTTTTGGCGTGCATCAGTCACACCAATTTTCTGACGAGCATCAAATGTTCTCTGAAAACTGGTGGCAAGTGGACGATTGTTCACAGATGGTTGGAGTCTGGATCTCACGTTTCCTATACCTCCCCTGTTACTGACCCTGCGGTACATCCCGGTGCCCACGGACATTCCCCGTTTCCTGATCAGTTCATCCAGCGACACGTCGGCCATATTCCTCCAACCACACAGCTGCTATATCTAATTTGATAAAAATAAAAATAATACTTGTGCTGTGTGGGACTGTAAAAAAGAATTCCATGCTGCTTGTGCACTGACGTCTGCCACTGAGTGCCACGGCCGAACAGTACCTAATAAGAAAATTAATTATTATAAATTCTGCTGGTGCACAATACTAGTATTGCTGACGTATCTACCTGTCTTGTGCCTAGTACTACTGTCTTATCTACCTGTCTGGTGCCTAGTACTGCCATATCTACCGTCTGGTCTGGGGCTCACTGCCTAATACTGCCGTATCTACCTGTCTGATCTGGGGCTCACTGCCTAATACTGCTGTACCTGTCTGGTCAGGGGCTCACTGCCTAATTTTTTTTGGAGCCTTGAGACTTTTAGGGATGCTGTACTAGCCGACACCTTTAGGTGGACTCTGGTCTGTCTTGTATCAAGCACAGTGGTCTCATGTGCATGAGATTGTTCTCTGTCCTCTTTTAAAATTGTGTCACCATCTTTATGGGTGAGAATGTGATCTCCCTGACTTGGGGGAGTCAGGGCTGGGGCAGGAAGGGTACAGGCTGAGTGGGGGTAGGGCACCCTTGTACTCTGCTGCTTTTGCCGGCTCCGGCCGGTAGCGTCTCCCTGGTGTCTCCCTGGTGTCCCTGGTGTCTCCTCCGGCACAGTTTCATTTCACCTCTGACCTCTCCTTTTGCGCTCCTGTGCCAGTGCCCCTGTAACTGTGTGGTGCAAAATAGTACCTGAATCTGGAGCTGATTACGGCGGCAGCTTCTGGATTCCTCACGGCTTCCCTCTTGCCTCCCTCATGATGCTGGCTGCTGGCTCTCTCTGTGTGCGCTGCTGTCCATCACCGCCGGGTCTCCTGCACGGAAACGCTGCCCGTCTCTCTCCTCTCTAGCGGGTCTCACTTCTGCACGCTTCCAGGCTGCGCACTCTGCTGCTCTCCTCTCTGTGGATCTTTAGGGTGCCCAGCCTGTCTTCTCTCTCTAAGCACGTGTCATCCTCTCTCACGCTGCTGCAAACCCTCCTCCGGCACAGTTTCATTTCACCTCTGACCTCTCCTTTTGCGCTCCTGTGCCAGTGCCCCTGTAACAGTGTGGTGCAAAATAGTACCTGAATCTGGAGCTGATTACGGCGGCAGCTTCTGGATTCCTCACGGCTTCTTCCGGAGAACCTGTGGCAGGGAATGGCACAACCCAAGGAGAACCCACAAAAGACAAGGCTACTACGGCTAGCAGCAACAAATATTTATTTAAAGGAGATATGTAAATGGGTTGCTGCAATACACTCACGTACTTATGCAAAACAGTCACTTTATATCATTCAGTAATTAAAGCTATAACTAATCAATGACCAGATTAAAGAGAGAACGATTACGCAAAAAATTACATCACAACAATAACAATATGACAGAATAATATTACGTCACAACATGTCCGCCAAGTGGCGCTATGCACCCTATATACACTGCGCGGTAGTCCCTGGTGCAAAACAACACAGTTCCTGAATTTGAATAACGGTCCCGCGAAGGAAATCCTCACAAGGTGATTAGGCCATAACTTAGTGTGCACACTACTTTTATGTATAACAAAAGTGATCAAAAATCCTCTCTAAGAGGGGCAGGCAGATTCCCATCCCTTAGGGCAATCTCCTGTATCAGAGGCAAACAGGCAGTCCTGTTAGTGGGGGTATCCAACACCCCAGTACCTGAACAATCAGCTGCAGTTGCCAGCTCCTGCTGGTCACGACTCCTGGCTGGCCACTGCCTGTCTTGGGTGCTGTGTGGTCCTCTGGGTGACTCCCAGATGGGCGGCAATGTCCCTCTCTGCCTAGTTCCGTGCTGTAGGTCTCTGCAGTCACTCCTACTGGGCTCTATCTCCCTTCACATGCTGCTCACCCCTTCTTCTGGTCAGCAGTGCTGGCTGTCATTAACTGCTGGGTCCTTGCTCCCAGTGCCTGGTCTCAGATGTGTGCTTCTCTCTGCACAGCATCTCTGTCTGCATGCTTCCTGGCTCAGGATACAAGCTCTTCACCCCTCTGCACACTTTCTCTCTCTCTCACACACTGCTGCTGGGATCACCTCTGACCTCCCAGCTTCCTGTCTCATGTGCAGGGGAGCTGGGACACTAGGACACTAGCTGAGTCTGTTAACCCCTCACAGACCTGCAGCTTCCACAAGCAAAGGAGGTTTTCCTCTGAGCAGCATTGGCTGCAATTAAAATCTCTTTGGGGGCACAAGAGTACACCAGGGGTGGACTGCCACAATCCCTGGGCAGCCAATCGGGGGTGTCAGGCTCCCTGCACGTGGACTGAGCTGGGGCTGTTTAACCCCTCACATCCCTGCAGTTTTCCTCTGAGCAGCATTGGCTGCAATTAAACTTCTTTGGGGGCACTCCAGGGGCACAGGGGGTATCCTGTAGTGGGCTGCCACACAAGCCCATTCACATTTTTTGAAATATGGCTATCCACAGGTTGTTCAGTCTGCCATTTGAGATTGGGATCTTTCAGCACAGAGACAAACTGCACATCAGGGTCAGGATCAACCAGGTTGTTAAACGGGGTTTCGACCATGAATCAATCACATCAAAAAATTAATTAATAATCAATCAATCATAATCACAATCAAGCCAGATAGGGGTCTTGTTAAATATTAAACTGACCAAAACAGATACACACACAACTAATACTGCCTCATCTACCTGTCTGGTCTAGTGCCCACTGCCTAGTACTACCGTATCTACCGTCTGGTGCCTAGTACTTCCTAGTACTGCCTTATCTACCGGTCTTGTGCCTAGTACTGACTTATCTACCGTGTGGTGTCTAGTACTGCTTCATCTACCTGTCTGGTCTGGTGCCCACTGCTGAGAGTCATTCGTATGAGGGACTTGTCTTTTAAATGCATACAACTGATTGCATTCCACTAATGAGAGTAATTGATTGCTGCACCAATCGCCCACTGCTCCTCGGCTGCACTGTGTAAACAGTGCACAATCAAGCCAGATAGGGGTCTTGGTGCTTGTTTTGAGGTTGTAGCAGGGGAGTGCAGCTACGAGTCGTAACACCTTGAGAGAAGATCAGTACTTCTCTACCGGCAAAGGACATCCTCCTCGACAGAGCGCACAGCTTCACGAGGGACGCATGTGAAGCAGTGAGCAAAGGGAACACCCGCCTAGCGAGCCAGATCACCTGAATCCACCCTAGCGATCAATAGAGTTACAGAAGTCGCAGCCAGATAGAACTCTTCCAGCTGCCACCTAGTCATTGATTAGCCCCCTCCCCTCCACCCATTAGGCAATGATTGACGAGACGAATGGTAATAATAAATAATAAATGAATAATATTACTAATCACCAAATTAAAAATCAGATGAAATTAATTATAAATAATCATAATCACAATCAAGCCAGATAGGGGTCTTGTTGGATGTTAAAGTGATCGAAACAGTTACACACTTGCAGACAAACTCTGTGCTGCACAAAATGCCCACCGCTCCTTGGCTGCACATGGTAAACAGTGCATGATCAAGCCAGATAGGTATCTTTTATGGGCCTATTTTTTTAAACTGCCATCATGTCTGCCGCTGCAGTGCCACTCTTACATGAGCCACGTGTTTGTGCCGCACACTTGTGTGGCTTAGCATAGTTATCCAGCTACCTCAGTGCAAACTTTGGCAATAAAAACAATATTGTGAGGTGTGAGGTGTTCAGAATACACTGGAAATGAGTGTAAATGAATGTTATTGAGGTCAATATAGCGTAGGAGCAAAAAAACCACCAAATTCTGCCATTTTAGCTGTTTTTAGGCTTTTTTTAACAAAAAAATCAGAACCCAAAACCCAAATAAATCCAAACACAAAACACTTAGGAGGTGTTTTGCCAAAACCCATTAGAACCCAAAACCTCAAGGTAATCAGAACCCAAAACCCAAAACCCAAAACCCGAAAAGTGGCCGGTGAACATCCCTAGTATTTTACTAAAATTTGCTCTGTATGAAATCATGCATAAATTAGTGTTTTATGGTGGTGGTACTCTGATGACAGTAAGTGTTGGTTCCTACATGTGGAGACAGCTAATTACAGTACCAACCACAACTCGGAGAAGTGGTAGACAAGCACCATCCCAGAACAAGAACCGAGCACGATGCATTAAAGAGCACCTTTGTTTCAGAGATTGGGTATTATAAAGAAAATCTTTATTACAATAGAGTATAGAATTATAAAGATTTCAGTAATACATTGCAATGCAAACAAATATAGGGTATTGCTACAGTATTTATTGAACACACAAACAAAGAATACAGCTAAACAATACGAGAAAAGACAACAACTTCAGAAGTGCATTCATACGCGGCCTTGGCTAACAAAAAGACGATATTATGTATTTAAAAATACCTGAATAGTGCTTGGTACAATAATGTATGGTATTTTGCACTTGTGCATTCACAGATGGAAAAGCAACTTAAAAGAATACCTTATTTATTTGCTTACTATTAACTCCTAGCTCGCCTAATTATCGGGCTCAGACATAGGGGTGATTGGGTATGTATTGGGTGAGACGCAGAAAGTGCGTAATCTTTAGAATGGAAAATGACCAATAAAAAAGGCTCAAGTGAAATGGTACAGTACTTAGAAATTACAATCCCCATACACTCGCACAGGGGACCCAGATTTTAATTCATAATTTAATAGAGGTAAACAATGTTTTTTGGGAGCCTTTTATTCAGCTAAAGCTATTCTTAAATGGTATACTTATTTATAGTGTTACAGTGTATTGTGCTGCGTCTAAGGAGCCTTTGTCCTGTGGGTATGCGGTCGTCAGGTTCACATTGTCTAGGTCGACAGACATTAGGTAGACCACGATTGGTCAACAGACAGTAGGTCGACACATGAAAAAGGTCAACATGCATTAGGTTGAAATGGTCAAAGGGTCGACATGAAAAAGATTGACATTAAAAAGGTCGAAATGCGTTTTTTACTTTTTTTTTTTAAGAAAAATTACTTGTACCATCCTAGTAGACGTAGAGGTGTGTCTGAAGTACAGAATGGTGAGCGCGGCATACACTTATATGGTGTTCATGTCGACCTAATTTGACATAGACTCCAAAAAAAAGCACGTGGACCTTTTTCATGTTGACCTTTTTATTTCGACCTTTTTTTGTGTCAACCTTTTGACCCTGTCGACCTAATTCATTTTGACCGTTTTCATGTGTTGAGCTACTGCTTGTTGACCAATAATAGTTGACTGAATGACTGTCAACATAAAACTTGTCAACCTAACGAGCCGTACCCATCCAGTGTTCGGAGATTACTGGTAGTGCTGAGGAGCCCCTAAAGGAATTCCAATTGTGTCACCTGAGGAGTTTTATTATGTGCACACAATTTCTATCATCTACACAACATTGTTTTTAAGCTGATCTTTAATTGATTCCCCTTTATTTTATACTCAATAGGTAATAGCAGTAATAACTGTATTAATTGTGCATTGTTAGATGTAAACTCATAGTTTTTTGTTCGCTAAGGGTGAGAGGAAAAATCTCTATTTTTAGGTAAAAATGTCCATACTTAGGGCCAAATTCAGACTTGATCGCAAAGCATATTTGTTCTCAAATGGAAAAAAACCATGTGCACTGCAGGTGGGGCAGATGCAACATGTGCAGAGAGAGTTAGATACAGGTGAGTTATTTTGTTTCTGTGCAGGGTACTGTACAGTAAATACATTTTTAAAATTTATAAAATGCCACAAATGACCCCAAAACCAAATTCCTAATCTTTTTATACCCCTGCTGTGAGACCCATGAATAGACATTTTGAATTGGATTGGAAAATTTGTCAGGAATGTGCATTTGTGCAAAGTCTGCGGGTCTCATGAAATAAATTCGCACTCACAGACTCACACCTAGGGCCTGATTCAGACCTGTTTGCTAGGCTGCATATGTTCGCAGCCAAACAAACAGGTAAATGCTGGCCACTGGCCAACTGAACGCCTGCCCACCTGGTGCCCCAATCCCCACAGTTGAATACGAGGGGATGTGTACACAAATACGGAGGGGAAATCATTCGATGGTCGATGACCATCGAATGATTTCTACAGCCTTCACTCTAAAAACTAAGTCCATACTTACTTTTCAGATGGCTGCAGATCAGCAAAAAGGGGGCAGATGCTGACATCATGGGACGTCAGCCACCCGCCTCATGCAGGCATTGCCACACCTGCGTTCTCAGGGGAATGCCCATGCTGCCTCCCCATGCCGCCTTCTTCCCTCCCTTCTCGGAATTATGGCTCGGCGAGTGTAAATATGCGCATGTGCAGACCCAGAACATTGGGAAAGGGGCCAAATTCGGACCCGAACAAATGTGTCGGAATCAGCCCCCTAATTGGATTGATCCCTTGGATTACTGATGACATAGAAGTTAATTAACTTCAAATACCGAATCTGCGTCCCCAAGAGCTTCCCTGGTTTGTTGTGGTATTTATATTATGAGTCACGTTAAATAACCTACGTATGTTATTACAGATAGGTGTCTGTTTTTTGCATAATTGTATGCTTTTAAATTCATATTAAGATGAAGGGAAATGTGTGGCCCTTTACAAGGGTAAACCCAATGCATCCCTGAAGTGTTTCTGGCTTGCTATAAAGTACATATAGCCATGTGCATTCATCCCGCAATGCGTGCACATCATGGTATGAATGGCGCTGTCACACGCAGCCGCGGCGGTGCGCGGCGGGCTTACTACTCACCCGTTCGCGCCCGCAGTCGGCTAGCGTGTAGTGGTCTCCAGGTCAGCGGCAGCAGGCAGCGGCAGTCTGGTGGGCAGCAGGCAGCGTGGGACGCCAGCAAGTGTAGTGGTATGTGCTGTAGGGGCGCCGGGAGGCCGGCGCCGCCATCTTGATTAAGGGCAAATAGCAGATTGGTCCTTGTCTGAGGTTTCCGCCCATACTGACCTGACAGCCAATGGCAGCCGCCCTCTAGGGATATAGGGGATCTGCCTAGGCCTGTTCAGTGTCAGTACAAAGAGTCTCCAGAGGCGTTCACAGCTCCCAGCTGACTCCGGCTCTCTGACTCACCTCTCCTGACTTGGTGCCTTGCTTCAGTGCTCTGTGTTGGTCTCGATTCAGCTTAACCCCATCGCTGCCAGATCTCTCCACAGTCTGGTCTCTGCCTGCATCCCTGAGCTTCCTGGCCTAAGTTCTTCAAGTCGTCTGCTTCCAAGCAACTTCCCATTCTTCTGTCATCATCCATCTTCTTTCAGTCTTCAAGGATCCCTCATTACCATCAAGTACATTCTCTTTCCGGATTTCTTCATTTCCCAAGACCCCAGCCTGCAGTCCGCAGTGCTTGAACTGTCATTGTTTAAATGAACTTTTTCTTCTTTACAAAGTGCCGTGCCGGCTCAATTCTTATTACTGCTAAACTGCCACTTGACAAAGTATTCAAGCGTGTATTGTTCTATTTATGAATTCTATTATTAAACCTGCACGATTTAATCCTTCCTCCTCTGGTCCGTCTCCGGTTGCTACACACCACACGACTTCATCCAGCCCTTCAGTTGTGACAGTTTGTACTGACCCGATGGAGTCGGGTGAAGAACAGGCTTCCATGGCGGACGCACTTCACAGCATCATGGCTCGTCTGGAGCAAGTGGAGGCTACCCAACGTCAAGTGGCTCAATTCCTTCAGGTCTTGGCTTCGCCCCCGGCGGCTCCCTCAGTTTCTGTGGCTCCAGCTCCAGAGGTTCCAGTCCCTGTTCCTACACCTGGACCAATAGTTCCTCATCACATGCAATTACCAACCCCCAGCAAATATGATGGTTCTCCGAAAGGATGCCGTGGGTTTCTGAACCAATGCGATGTGCATTTCACCTTACAGTCTTCTCACTTTCCTACTTCCAAGGCAAAGGTGGCTTATATTGTGTCTCTCCTAGCAGGGTCAGCTTTGGACTGGGTGTCCCCTCTCTGGGAACGTGCTGATTCCCTGCTCGATGACTATGAAGCTTTTATTACCTCTTTCCGTCACATCTTCGACGAACCTGGCAGAGTGTCGTCTGCCGCTACTGAGATCCTGAGAATTCGCCAGGGTAGTCGCTCAGTGGGACAATATGCTGTGCAGTTCCAGACTCTGGCTTCGGAACTAAAGTGGAACGAAGAGGCTCTCGTCTCCGCCTTCTGGAATGGGCTGGCAGGTCGTATCAAGGACGAATTAACTACCCATGACTCTCCTGCTACTTTGGCTGAACTCATCTCCTTGTGCAACAAAGTAGATCTACGGATGCAGGAGCGTCAACTAGAGAGAAGTCGCTCCGACCGTCTCCGCCCTCGTCTCACCACCAACGCTGTTCCTGTTCCTAGACCTGGGTCCTCCACAACCACACCACCAGACGAACCCATGCAGATCAACCGCTCTCGGCTTTCCTTTGAAGAAAAATCCCGTAGACGTCGTGAGAATCTTTGCTTGTACTGCGGTTCTTCCGCTCATCTGTTGTCTTCCTGCCCACTGCGTCCGGGAAACGACCGCTCCTAACCTCCCCGAGGGAGGCCAGGTTAGGAGTTCTGCTTTCATCTCCCTCTTCAACTGTGCCTACCATTCCTGTTACTCTTGTGTGCCCTCAGGGAAAAATCAAGGTCCAGGCTCTACTAGATTCCGGAGCAGCCGGGAACTTCCTTTCTTCCTCTTTCGTTCTTCAACATTCCTTGACGGTGCAACCTTTGGCCCATCCGTTGGCTCTCACTGCAGTAGATGGGAGTCGCATCAGCAGCGGGCAAATCACCCTTCAAACCGATCCAGTGACAGTTCTCGTCGGTGCCTTACATCAAGAGACTCTAGAATTTTTTGTCCTTCCTCAGTCCTCACACCAGGTAGTCCTGGGCCTACCATGGCTTACTAAGCACAACCCTCATATTGATTGGACCAGTATGGAGATCACAGCCTGGGGTACGAACTGCCTAACTACTTGCATGCCTCGTGTCATTCCACTCCATCAAACTAATCCTCAAGAAGTAGGAGGTTCCAGTCTTTCATCTTCACCAGCTCCACCCTTGTCGTTACCCACACCATATCTTTCTTTTTCTGACGTCTTCAGCAAAGGAGGTGCCGATACCCTGCCGCCTCATCGTTCCTGGGACTGTCCGATAGAGTTGATACCGGGGAAGTTCCCACCGCGGGGCCGCATCTACCCCTTGTCTCTGCCAGAGACCAAAGTCATGTCTGACTACATTCGAGAGAACTTGTATAAGGGGTTCATTCGCCCGTCCACTTCGCCAGCCGGAGCGGGGTTTTTCTTTGTGAAAAAAAAAGATGGAACCCTCCGCCCGTGTATCGACTACAGGGGCCTGAACGATATCACGATCAAGAACCGCTATCCTTTGCCTCTGATCACCGAATTATTCGATAAAATCCGAGGGGCTTCCATCTTTACTAAACTGGATTTAAGAGGGGCGTACAACTTGATCCGTATACGATCTGGAGATGAGTGGAAGACGGCGTTCAACACCCGAGACGGCCACTATGAATACCTGGTGATGCCCTTTGGCCTTTGCAACGCTCCAGCCGTCTTCCAACAATTTGTAAATGATATATTTCGAGATTTGTTGTATCATTCCATTGTGGTGTATCTCGATGACATTCTCATCTTCTCATCGAACCTCCATCTCCATCGGCAAACAGTAGCTGAGGTCTTGCGGCGCCTTCGCCAAAATAAATTATTCTGCAAGCTAGACAAGTGCGTCTTTGAGGTTACCTCCATTCCATTCCTTGGCCACATCCTCTCCAGCACTGGGATAGAGATGGATCCAGAGAAAGTAAGAGCCATCTTAGACTGGACAGCGCCCACCACGCTCAAAGGCATCCAGAGGTTCCTGGGCTTTTCAAATTACTATCGTCGTTTCATCCGGAACTTCTCCACCCTTGCTGCACCTCTTACTGCTCTAACCCGTAAGGGCTCTGATCCAACTCAGTGGTCACCTGAAGCCTCTCAAGCCTTCCAACAACTAAAGGATGCTTTTGTCTCCGCCCCAATCCTTCTCCAGCCAAACCTCGACAAACCCTTTATTCTTGAGGTGGAGGCATCCTCAGAGGGGGTAGGGGCAATCTTGTCACAGAGAGGGGAGGACCAGGTGCTTCATCCCTGTGCCTTCTTTTCCAAGAAGTTTCTTCCAGCGGAGAAGAATTACCCCATTGGAGAGCAGGAGTTACTGGCAGTCAAATCAGCGTTAGAGGAGTGGCGGTACCTCCTGGAGGGGGCACGACATAAAATTACGGTGTACTCCGACCATAAGAACCTCTCATTCCTCAAGCAGGCCCAATGTCTTACAGCTCGTCAAGCCCGCTGGGCCATGTTCTTCGAACGCTTTGATTTTCAAATCAAATTCAGACCCGGGACGATGAATGCCAAAGCCGATGCCCTTTCACGCTCTTTTGAAACTTCCGCTGATCTTGAGACTCCTCCTCGACCCATTCTCGATCCTCTGGTCTTTGCTCAAGTAACAGTCCAGCCTTCACCTCCACCAGGCAAGACCTTCGTTCCTCTCAATCTCCGGAAGAGAGTGCTGTCCTGGGCACACGCTTCCCGTTTCGCAGGGCATACCGGGGCACAGAAGACCTTAATGTTCCTATTGCGGTCATACTGGTGGCCTACCATCCGTCGTGATGTAAACTCCTTTGTCGCTTCCTGTGTAAAGTGCACTCAGCATAAGTCCTCCAGAACGTCTCCTGTCGGTCCTCTTCTACCTCTAGCCATACCAACAGAACCATGGTCCCACCTGTCTATGGACTTTATCTGCGAACTTCCTCCCTCCAAGGGGCATACAGTAATTTGGGTGGTGGTCGACCGCTTTTCAAAGATGGTGCACTTCTTCCCATTGAAAGGTCTTCCATCTGCTCCAGTGTTGGCTCAGCTCTTCATTTCCACCATCTTCAAACTCCATGGGTTGCCCAAAGAGATTATTTCGGACCGTGGCGTGCAGTTCGTCGCAAAGTTTTGGAGGGCCCTCTGTTCTGCTGTACAAGTCAAGCTCAAGTTCTCCACTGCTTTCCACCCACAAACCAACGGGCAGACAGAACGAGTCAACCAAGACTTGGAGGCCTTCATTCGTTTGTTCGTCTCTTCCTCTCAAGACGACTGGGTAGACCTTCTGCCTTGGGCGGAATTTGCGCACAACAATTCTTATCATTCTTCCTCCGGCACCACTCCCTTTTTCACTGTCTTTGGCAAGCATCCCCGATCTCCGGAGTTCTCAGATCTATCATTGTCCGAAGTCCCTGCAGCTGCTTCTTCCCTACAACGGTTTGCAAAGATCTGGTCAGACGTCCATACAGCTCTCCTCAAAGCATCCGCTCGATATAAAAGGATGGCGGACAGGAAAAGAAGAGCAGCTCCTAAGTTAAAGGTTGGAGATCGAGTATGGCTGTCTACCCGCCATATACGCCTTCGGTTACCGTCCATGAAGCTGGCTCCTCGGTTCATCGGGCCGTACCCGATCACTCAGGTGATTAATCCGGTGGCCTACAGACTACAGCTCCCTCCTTCCTTAAGAATATCAAATTCGTTCCATGTGTCTCTTCTGAAACCTTTGCGTTTGAACTTATATCAGAAGAAGGTGCCTAAACCGCCCAAAATTGGCTCGGAAAGAGAAACAGAGTTCGAGGTGAGGCGCATTATCGACTCACGTTGCCGCAATACCCATCTTCAGTATCTGGTAGAGTGGCTTGGATTCGGTCCTGAAGAGAATTCCTGGGTTGATGCTGCAGATCTTCATGCTCCTCGTCTGGTGAGACAGTTCTTTCAAAGAAATCCACACAAGGTGCGTAGGTGCCCTGGGGTCACCCAGAAAGGGAGGGGTACTGTCACACGCAGCCGCGGCGGTGCGCGGCGGGCTTACTACTCACCCGTTCGCGCCCGCCGTCGGCTAGCGTGTAGTGGTCTCCAGGTCAGCGGCAGCAGGCAGCGGCAGTCTGGTGGGCAGCAGGCAGCGTGGGACGCCAGCAAGTGTAGTGGTATGTGCTGTAGGGGCGCCGGGAGGCCGGCGCCGCCATCTTGATTAAGGGCAAATAGCAGATTGGTCCTTGTCTGAGGTTTCCGCCCATACTGACCTGACAGCCAATGGCAGCCGCCCTCTAGGGATATAGGGGATCTGCCTAGGCCTGTTCAGTGTCAGTACAAAGAGTCTCCAGAGGCGTTCACAGCTCCCAGCTGACTCCGGCTCTCTGACTCACCTCTCCTGACTTGGTGCCTTGCTTCAGTGCTCTGTGTTGGTCTCGATTCAGCTTAACCCCATCGCTGCCAGATCTCTCCACAGTCTGGTCTCTGCCTGCATCCCTGAGCTTCCTGGCCTAAGTTCTTCAAGTCGTCTGCTTCCAAGCAACTTCCCATTCTTCTGTCATCATCCATCTTCTTTCAGTCTTCAAGGATCCCTCATTACCATCAAGTACATTCTCTTTCCGGATTTCTTCATTTCCCAAGACCCCAGCCTGCAGTCCGCAGTGCTTGAACTGTCATTGTTTAAATGAACTTTTTCTTCTTTACAAAGTGCCGTGCCGGCTCAATTCTTATTACTGCTAAACTGCCACTTGACAAAGTATTCAAGCGTGTATTGTTCTATTTATGAATTCTATTATTAAACCTGCACGATTTAATCCTTCCTCCTCTGGTCCGTCTCCGGTTGCTACACACCACACGACTTCATCCAGCCCTTCAGTTGTGACAGGCGCGACTAGTGTGCGAGTGTATTTGACACTCACATTTGTACGCACGCCATAGACTAGTGCGTACACTGCAGCTTGCCGCGATGCGTATGCCAGTGCGTGGATACATCTGTAGTACTACTTTAATCGATTCCATAATTAGCAAACTGATCTTTAAATTACAGAAATAATATTATTCAAAATGAAATAATAATTTATCACTATGGGGAGTATTCAATCCCGGACGCTACTTCCGCCGGCGGAGTCTGGTTTCTGACCAAATAGACTTCAAAACATGTTGAACGGAACAAAAACACTCTGGGATTCTGTCTGTCGGGACATTCCGGCAGGCAGAACCCATATTAAATACCCTCCTATATCTGTAAATCATCCATTTGCTAAATACAGATGGTGCCGCTCTCATCTGAGCGGCTCCCATCACGCCGTCTGCCACCCTGTGCCATCCGCCAGAATGGGGAACAGGCACGTTGAGACGCTTGCACACCCCATTCTCGAAAATATACATGCGAGTGCGTGAGATGCTCGCACATCCACATCCTGTCCCCATCCGCCAGATCGCCATCCACCAGAAACCTGTGGATGGTGCGCCGTCAGCCCATCTGTAGCTCATGTATTTTCAAAATACAGTAAAATATTGAGCTATAATATGAAAGAAAGTCTCACAAACTCCATTGTTATATATTGTAAATCAACCATGTATACCTTGAGCAAAATACTCAACAAATTAATGATAACCACTATTTTTATAATTACTTTGAAAATGAGATAATGGTTTAGAAATAACAAAAAAATTATGACCAATGTAAAAATATAATTTGCATATGCATGAATAACCACAGAAAGTACTAATTGTACAATTATAAAAAATAAACAGCATATGGCATTTTATTTGCAATGGCAGTTCAAAATAACATCAACATTTCTAGCCAACAAGGAAAACTTAAATTGTACAAATAAATCTGATTTTCTCTTGTTTTTTTTCCCATTGCTATATTTATCTGTGCATCACATTACCTATTTCCATCCTATTACTGTATAAATAAATATATGCCAGAAAATTATTTAGTTAATAACAATACACTGTGCATGTGACATCTTACCCACTAATTAGTTACACATAAAGAGCCGCCACCTTGAAGGAGACCTTGGAGGAGACAGACACTAGAGGTCCTGCCAGACCTCTAGTGTCTGTCAGAGGAGCACAGTGCGCCCAGTGCTACCCTGAAGTGCGGATTCTGGGACCGCTGGCATGCTGTTAGAATGGAGCTAGACATGGGCATTGCATAACAATGTTTCACTACCATCAATGTTTTTTGTTGTTTCAATGGTATTAGTTTTACCATTTGAAGGGTGGCATTCCGATGTTTTCTGCCATCAAATGGTAAATGTTCACTTTTGTTTTGATGGTCCCACTCCCAGCCAGCCACACTGCAGTGCTTCTGCGCTTGTGTGGCCATTCTGAAGATGTTTGCACCTGTGCAAAAAGGACTTTTTTACACATATGCAAATCATATGAATGTTTGTGGGTGATGTCAGTGACTATTGTCAGTGATGTGATGTCAGTGCCAATTTCATCGAAAGACTTACTGGCATATTCCCAGTCATCATTTCATGTGGGCTTCCAATGTTCATGCCTAAATGGAAGCTCCTGGACAATGAGCATATAAACCTGCATTGGACAACGAGCATGTAAAACCCCTGGCAATGATTATGTAAGTCCCTTTGACAACGAGCATGCAACCCCACCTGGCAATGAGCATGAACCCACTGGCAAGGAGCAAGTAACCCTTGGCAAGGAGCATGTAACCACTGACGTCAAGCATTTAGGCAAAAAATATTCTATAATTAATGTATGTTGTAGCAGCCTTACTGTGGGGCATCGTTTGTGAGGGTCATTTGTGTGTGTTTGACATAAAAGGGTGTTAGCAGCATAACAGTGTGTGGCATAATATGTAACAGGAATTATGGCGTGTGGCACTGCAGGAGATAGGTTAAACTTGATGGATTACTGTTTTTTTCTCCACCTCATCAACTATGTTACTATGGGCCTTATTCTGGTCGATGTGTTAATTTCCGAGTTCTTTCTGATGGCATGTTTTAGCCGTCTGCGCATGCGTGGGCAACGCTATGCGCATGTGCCACACATGGTCTCCGTACTCGTTCTCACTAATACCGTACAGAAATGTGCACCGCATTCACTCGTGAAATATGGGCGTAATATGGGCGTCATTCGGAAGTACACAGGGGCGTAGTTTCAAAGTGGGCTAAAACATGGGGGCGTACACGAGGGTGTGCACTAATTCTGGTAGGCGTGCATTCGGACAGAACACCGACTGCAAACGAACCAACAGCCAGGAAATATGCGGTCTTCATAAGCAAGTTTCACTTTGCGGACACCACTCGGTCATGCGCTAGGCATTCGGATAGCCCAATTAGTATGGCCGCACCTGAACCACAGTCAGCTGAACACAATACAATCCACTCCTCTACTCATTACTCATTAATTACACTCTTTTCATTGCTTCAATTGGAACCATTGCAGCCTAAATGGACCATTACTAAACACACAAATATATGCTGAAAGCATGGCTGCATTTTTTACACACATTTACACTGCAAGCAATGGACAGAACTTGGTATCACTAATATAAATATACACGTCACTTTTACAAACAAACACTTTTTAATGAGGTAGCCTAATTGCATAAGTGTGTCATGTGACAGATTTATGAGTTCAGAGAATAGTCGCGAGTTTTGCGGAAATACACCGCATCGGTCCGTACGGGCAGGTTCCCGTCCGTTCTGACGCTGTAAGACCGTGCAGAATATGTGTGTGTCCACCGCACACGCAAGGTTTGGATGTCGTCCGTAAACACGCCCCCTTCTTAAAGAGTAAGTCCGTCCGAATGCGGAGGACCGGTGGGCGTTTCTTCGTACGATGTCCGCACAGCGTGGCGTGCGGTCCACTCCGAAAGAATTCGGAAATTTACGCACCAACCAGAATAACCTGCTATGTTATGATGTAAGGCCCGATGTAATAGCCATCTTACCTGCAAGGGGGTTCATGAATAATGTTTCTGTCAGTGTCCTCTTTTATTGATAATCCACTTCATGTTTCTATGGGGCATACTGTATATAATAGGGTCCGCATTTGCCAGAGGTGCAGGATACCGGCTGATATCTGCCATATTTTTAGAGTGGTAATCATTTACAAGGATGAAACTACACGTTGTAAATGATTTACAGACAAAAAAATTAAAATAGTACATGTGCCATGTTTTAGCCAATAGGGATACTTTTGTATAATTTGGTAGATTTTTGATCGATTTTTTTTCTTCTATAGAGGATGAAAACCTGTAGAACACATTTATAACTTCAAATAGAAACCAATGGATCATCAAATTCATAATGGAACCAAAAATTAACTGATTTATTTTGAATAGAAACACTGTGGTTGATTTTGTGTCAGTGCTGGTCTCTCTCTCTCTCTCTCTCTCTCTCTCTCTCTCACTCTCTCTCTCTCTCTCATGCCTCATAATAGTTAGTTTACAGACTTGGGGCCTGATTCAAATCCATTCGGTACTGCGTGCATTCGCACGCATTACCGATGTTGCGCGTCTGCGCATGCGCAGGCGGGTATCTGTGCATGGGCAGGCGTATGGTGCGTGCACCCATGGCGACCTTTCGGGTCGCGGGTGCACGCACCTATGCCGGCGTGGGGGGGACGGAGATGGGCGGGGGGCGCCGGGCTGCCCCATTACTATATGGGAATGCCCAGCGTTCCATGGGCGTTCCCATGAGAACGCTGGGTGTTCTCATGGTAATGAGGCAGTGACGCGGGTGTGGGGGCGGGTAGCTGACATCACGGATGTCAGCTGCGCGCCTATATCCACGCCAGCGTGCACGTAAATGTAAGTAACTGAAAAGTCACTTATATATGCGTGCACGCTAAACATCATTCAATGGTCGGTGACCATCGGAAGATGTGGGCGGTTACACGAGCCATGCGAATGGATGTTTATGCAAAACATCCATTCGCAGCAGCTCGGGTGAAGCCACACTTTGACGGGGTGGCGGGGGGCGGTCGTTCGCCGGGCGGGGTTTGGTGGACTCGCAAGGCTGCGAATTCGCAGCCTTGCGAATCAACCTGAATAAACCCCTCGGTTTGTTGGACTTGGTTTGTAGTTAGTGTATGGACTTGGACATCATGTCCAAATGCAAGTGGAGAAAGTTTTTTTTCTAAATATCGTTTTATTGAAGCATTAAAGAGTACTTCAGTACAAATTAATTGTAACATATAAAATGTGCAGTAACATGACAAAATATAAGATCAATCCAAAATCTTACATCAATGTGTTGTCATCATTTCTATAATTAGATATACATACATAAAGGAATGAGGACAAGTGAAGACAACAATACAACAATAAACATCATGTGATGAGCCTGAGTACACCATCTGAATCTCCACCACATACTGTACATGCCCAATCAAAAAGAGTATAATTGCAGAGTCAAATGCTGACAAATGAAATTGGGGGATCTCGCATACATGTTCTTCTTTCGTACCACAGTGTGTTTTTAAAACACTGCCAAATCTTCTATTTAACTCTCCCAGGTAGCAAAAAAGCATTTCAGTGGATAATTCTTTCTGTAAGGATGTTTCAAGCCATTCCATCCTAAAAATGTCAAATAATGTGTTCAAAAAGAGGGAGAATAGGGGGGAGGGGGGCTGTAGGGTGTAGCCGAAACTGGAGTATCCATCTCTTAGCAATAGCAGACACTATGACTAAGAGTTTTTTGACCCCCTTGCGGTAAATGAGTCACTTTTGTCAGGATGCTAAATATCGCCCATTTGGGAGTCAAAGACAAGGCAGACACCAAATATTGCGTGGCATATCTCCATACTTGAGGAAGTTTTTAACTTAGCATGTGCACTGGGTTTCCCTAGGGAACTGAGTGCTCCGATCAGCCCAGATGAACATAGATCTTATAGAAGCAATACTTATCAAATCACTTGGCAAAACTTAATGGAAAATCATAACCATCACACTTTTAACATGTTTTACAGTATGTTGACTACACTAATATATGATACTGTATAGAGTACTAGGAGTAGAGGTGAATCCAAGCTGGGTTACTATTTATTAGCACTATGACCAGCATCTTTCTTTGACCACTTTGTCAATTTGCTTAAAGATTTTGTTGTACAAATTATTTCATTTACAAGGTTGATTAAGTTGTTTGTTAATGAAATAATTAATTACAAAAAAGTTTTGTGACTGTTTTAAAGGGCTTATATCCTATAGTACATTCCTCTACAATTATGAACAATTCCTGTTCTGATACACCTGTTATGTGAGCTCAGTTACTGTATATTATTTTAATACTATTTGATATCTGACATTTATAGAAGTAAAAACATGTATGTGCAATATATCAGAAATGGCAAAAAAACAGACGCATGAAATACCTTGTGTTTTTTTTTCTATAATATCGTTTTGATTCTGTTTTTTTTTTTGAAAGTACAGTGTACACTAGACAGTGGGCATCTTAAGTAGACTAAAGAAAGGGTTTTAAATAGAGAAATGTTTTACATTTTTCAAATTATTATTATTATTATTATTAGAATATGATTCTTATGCTATAAGTAAAGAAATCTTACACCATTAAATAATAGAGTAAATGAGTTTGAATGACTGTTAAGGCAGCAAGATATTTGGGCATCTCTTTAAATAATGCCAGATGTCATAATTTTTGAAAATCAAGAACCGTGCCAACTTATCATCAGTGTTGTTCTCATTTCATTCAATTCTTTTCTTTTTTTTCCCGGGCAGATGCAGTAATATTTGCATGTGAAGCTAAATTAGTAGTTGATTCATTTGCCACTTGAAACAAAGACATTCCAGGTGCCTTAAACATTGTTTCAATGATGGTATTCAACAAAATAGTGATAACATTTAAATATACTACTAAACTTGGATTGTGGCACTATGAATAAAGAACTTGATCCACAAGGCCAAGATACAACAATATCATCTGTTTTAAAATGGTCCTTGAGATTTTCTAGCTGTGTTATCACTATCTTAATGAGGGAATTGACATGATTCACTTTTTATTTGTACAATAGGCTTAAATAGGTTATATATAAACCAAAATAATACTTAATTGTGCTTAATCAAGTTAATATGTACTCCTTGTCTATATCTTGTGACTAGTAGCTGCATAGCTGACATCATCTTTTTAAGAGAATTTAAAAAAGTTACGTTTTATTTCATTTAATTACCATTACTTATATTGTGTAAAAGTGTGCCTCCACTAAGAAATATCATTGTTTGGCCCCTGTCTACCAAACTCTCACTGTATCCATGTTGAATTTGTGTTACAGTTAGAATTTGTCGGCAGATAAGAACCACTTGGCACATCTAGTCTGATCCTTTTTTAAACATGTTACCTCAAATATTTGATCCTTATTTCTGTGTAAAGATACCAATATGCCTATCCCAAGCATGTTTACATTTCTCTACTGTATTTGCCTCTGCCACCTCTGATGGGAGGCTATTCCACTTGTCCACTACCCTTTCTGTGAAGTAATTTTTCCTCAAATTTCCCCTGAATCTTCCTCCCGCTAATTTCAGTGTATATCTATGTGTTCTTTTGCTTCTCTTCCTGTGAAGAATGTATCCCACCTGTACCTTGTTGAAACCCTTGATATACTTGAAAATTTCTACCATATCCCCCCTTTCCCTTTTGTGCTGTAAACTATACATATTATGGTATTTTAGTCTTTCTGGGTAAGTTTTGTGATTTAGGCCATGCACCATTTTAGTTGCCCTAGATCATCATTCATTTGTTTTATCCAAACTGGTGTTTCTACACTGTTGCATACCTTTGTGTCATCTGCAAACAGGCACATTTTACCAAATAATGAAGTTTCAATGTCACCAATAAATATATTAAAAAAGCACTGGTCCATGTACAGATCACTGGGGTACTCCACTGGTAACCTTTCCCTCCTGTGACTGCATTCCATTTACTACAACTCTCTGCTTTCTGTCTTGCAACCAAGATCTTATCCATTCAACCATCTTAGAATCCAATCCCAAACTGTCAAGTTTATTTAATGGTCTGTGATGTGGGACAGTGGCCCTTATTCAGATCTGATTGCAGTACAAATTTGTTCTCAAAATGGGCAAAACCATGTGCACTGCAGGTGGGGCAGATATAACATGTGCAGAGAGAGTTACATTTGGGATTTTGTGTGTTGAAACCGAAATCTAAATGGCAGGTAAGGCTCACTGGTCTGTAGTTGCTTACCTCTTCCTTGCTTCCACTTTTATGCAGTGGGACTACCTTTGTTATTTCCAGTCCTATGGGATGACTCCAGTAGCTAGTGACTGGTTTAATAATTCTGTTAATGGTTTTATCAGCTCCCCTTTAAGCTCTTTCAGTATCCTTGTATGAATCCCATCTGGCCCCATTGATCTATTCACTTTCAGTTTTTAGAGTTCTGTTAGGACTGTCTCCTCTGTAAATGTACTTGTTTCTCTCTCATTTTTTGGAATATACTTGCAACTTAAATGTTGCCCCATCCCCTCTCTTTCAGCAGTGAAAACTGTGCAGAAATAATTATTAATATGATTTGCTATTACATTGTCTCATTCGAGAAGACTTCCACTCTCTGTCTTTAGTCTTATTACTCCCCTTTTTGTTTTTCTCCGTTCATTTATATACCTGAAAAAGTTTTCCTCTTTACCCATTGACTGGGCCATTTTCTTCTCAGCCTGTGCTTTTGCAAATCTGATTGCCTTCTTAGCCTCCTTATGTCTAACAAGATACACCTCTTTGTCTTTATTATTTGGTGTCTTCTTATATTTCCTGAAGGCCAACTTGTTTGCTTTCACAATACTTGCAACTTCTTTTGCAAACCACACTGACTTCCTTTTCCTCGTGTTTTTCCTAACTCTTTTGACACAAAGTTCTATTGCTTTTTATTATTGCACTTTTAAATTTTTCCCACTCATCCGGCACTCCTTCCAAGTTCCTCCACTCTGCCAAAGAGTTGCTTACAGAGTTTCCCATTTCTACAAAATCAGCCTTTCTAAAATATAACACCTTTGTTCATGTGTGTGATGGGTCAGGCTCTGTCTTTATTCTGAACCATACTGCTTTATGGTCACTGGATCCCAGGTTTTCACCCACATTTATGTCAGATATTCTTTCACCATTTGTAAGTATTAAGTCTAATATTGCATCCTTACGAGTGGGCTTCCTCACCATTTGCTGGAGGGATGCTCCTTGCAAGGAATTCAAAATGTCCCTATTTCGGTTGGAACTTTCAACAGACACCTCCCAGTTCACATCAGGTAAATTAATGTCTCCCATGACTATTAGCTCTCCTTTTAATGCCATGTTATTCCAATCAAGTTGTCAAGTTCCTCTTCCTGACCTGGTGGTCTGTAGATCACCCCTATATGAAGAATCACCTTCTCCCCTGTTTCTATGGGCACCCAAAGGGCCTCAGTTTTTTTTATTGAATACTTTGTATTAAGGTAGAATTTATGCTTTTTTTCCACATACATTGCTTCTCCTGCTCCAATTCTTTCCTTTCTGCCCTGCATAAATAAAGTATATCTTGGTACAGTTATATCCCAGTCATTTTAATTGCACCATATCTCTGTTATAGCCACAATATCCAATTCCCCCTTTGTCATTATTGCAGTTAGTCCTGGGATTTTATTTCCTAAGCTCCTAGCATTTGCATATATAGCTACAGTATTAAAGTTTTTTGTGCTTCTCCTGGGCTAGCTACTGTATGTTTATCTTTCTGCCTATACTGTATCTATTAGGTTTTGATCGGCATTATCTTCTGTTGCAGTGGATAGGCCATGAGTTTTATATAAGGCTCTGTCTTGCCAGATAGCTTGACTTTGAGCTAATAATCCAAATTTCTCCTCATTACACCAATTCCTTAGCCAAACATTGAACTTTCTGAAGCACTGAATTCTATATTCCCCTCTATTAGGTTTTGATCGGCATTATCTTCTGTTGCAGTGGATAGGCTTCCTGTTCCATTTGCCTGCAGAGACAATACCTTTAGGTTTGGGGGGGGGGGGGGGCAAGTTTCTTTAGTCTTATTTGGTTCACTGTCCCCCTGCTAGTTTAAATAGTTGCTGATGAGGCATCCAAACTTCTCACTTAGTATTCTAATACTAAGGCCATGAGTTTTATATAAGGCTCTGTCTTCACAGATAGCTTGACTTTGAGCTAATAAACAAAATGTCTCCTCATTACACCAATTCCTTAGCCAAACATTGAACTTTCTGATGCACTGAATTCTATCTTCCCCTCTGAAGTACTGGTAATACTTCTGAAAAAAGATTCTGTTGCAGATTCTGTACGTGGATGTTGAACACCAAGTATGGCCAAAGATGTTATTGGCTAGAAACAAAGAGAGAGAGAAAAAAGTGGAGTATATTAAAACTCGTATGTTTTAAGCCTCACGACAATCATCTGAACATTCAGTTCAATCTGGCGATATCGTCAGGGGGACATCACTGATTGACATTGTTAATGATATTGTTCAATGTTTACCCATGGGTCATCCATTTTTGCAGTAACACATTTCACACAGTGTGTACAGACGATTAATAGCTTTAGCCATGAAGCAGCTGAGCTTAAGACACCACCATCAGCAGCAGCACCAGGTAGTCAAAGCAGCAAGGACAGGTAGAAAATAAGAGGTATCTGTATTTTTGATCATCAGGCAATAGGTCAACCCCTTATGCATTAGGTCAACAGGTTCAAATGGCTGGCATGAGGATGATCAACAAATCAACAATTACCAGTTCTCCAAGTCCTAGCATGTAAGGGAGGCTTGCTGGGCCTTAAAGTGTTACTACAGAACCCAATATCTTTTTTTTTACATGTTATCTATTCTTATGCAATTAGCTCAGCGTCTGTAGCCCAGGGACACCAGAGACACTCACGGGCTTCAGCCATGTGGAGGGAGTGACCCCTTTAAAGGGGTGTCCCAATTCCCCCAGGCACCCAGCTTACAATGCTGAAGCATTAGCTGGGGGACCTTATGTAAGAACCAAGGAATTCATGTTATTTATGAGCCTTCAGTTCTACTATATACAAGCTCTAGTTAAATAAAATTACAATAATAATAATAATAATAATAATAATAATAATAATAATAATAATAACAATTTATTATCATTATTAGTATTTCTGTGTGCTTACATTTTTCTGATACAAATTAACTGTCCAAATTTCTAGAATTTTCACTTAGTAAAATAAAACATTCAGCTTTTGTATTATTCTGTAGCATTAAACATTACTACTATTTGTTAGAATATATTTAGTAGTTTGGTTTAAAATCTAGTCTACCCAAGATGTCACAGATAGCATTCCTGGAATGAGTTATTAGCTTTGACCTAGGGCATTAGTGAACAGCATTTGAAAAAGCTGTTGTGTAATCCCATTTGTTCTAATTTGTGGGACCTCTTTGTACACATTCATGTTGGTCAGCTTCCATGGCTCAATTTCAACAACTAATATTTACCAGATATGATGGATTCGGAGTGAAAATGGCCACAAACTGGAGAAGTATTCCAAACAAAATCTGTCAAAATGTGTTATCCATGCTTCCTCTCCCTCAAACTAGCTGGCAGATCTCATATCACACCCACATTAAACAGAATGTAAAACAGGAAGCGGAACAGTATTAGATAAAAACAATAATATGTTCATTTCATGCAAAAGATGGCCAGCAATATACAGTATGACAAGACGTGCATTGCAGAAGAGAGATGCAGGTGGCCTACACAAATGGCTAAGCTGTTATTTACAATGGAGCCATTCTAACAACATTTCTTATGTTTTATCACCCACTGAGGGAGATGCATCAAACCTTGGGGAGAGATAAAATGGAGATAAAGTAGTAAACAATCAGCTTCTGTAAATTCACTGGCTGTGTTAGAAAAATGACTGATTGGTAGGTAGGTTACCTCTCTTCAGTTTAACTCTCTAATGTTTGATACATCTCCCCCCAAAAAAACATTTTGTGCATCCTAAACCTAATTCACCCTCTGAAGCCTAACTCTACCTATTAGTGCCTCACTCCAATCCTAACACACCACAATCCCTTTTAAGTGCCTTGCTCCAACTTTACTTCCCTGCAGCCTAACCCTACAGCCTAATGCTAAATCCCAACTAGTGCCTAAACATAAAACTTGCTCTCAGTGCCCAAACCTTAACCCACCCCAGCATACTTATGATCGGGATGCAAGCAGTTGGGATTTCGGCATCAGCATGTCTATCAATGTTGAGATTCCAGCGCTGGTCTACTGGACACGAGTCAGGATTCCAACATCGGTATTCTGACTCTTAGCATCCTGGCGGCTGAGGGTGTTAACCTCATCTCCTGACAGCAATATAACTTTGGCACTTGACAGTTTCATATTTAACTTAAAATGTTAGTTTAATGATCATTACATTTAACCTATGTGTTATTTTCACTTGTTTAAATTACCTACTTTTACACTAAATTATATTAATACATTTTTTAGGCATATTATGTTATATGTATGGGTCAAAGAGACACATTGGCACCTTAGGTTGGACACCAGATTAACATACTGTAAATTATGCCAGAAAAAAAACAGTGCTCAATTTATTTGAACGTTTGGATTAAAGACAGTCACTACACAGCCAAACATGCCTTCAAGAACATAAAGTTTTGGACTGCCCAATACGGTTATCAGAAGACTAAGGAGTTACAATTAAACAACAGGAATGAAGCATGTGATATTTTACTGGACTGCTGTGTTTTGCCTGGATTTTGGCCAAAACTAATTAGGAAAATGCAGCACAATTTATTTACATTTTTGCAAAGGGCAGTATCGGCCCTATTGGATGTATATAATGAATGGTTTCTCATTTAAATGTGACAAACACTAGGTTCCTTTATCTTAATTGTCACAATGTCACTTTACAGGTCCTTAAAATGATTAAGGCATACCCTCCAACTGTACATTTTAGCCGGTACAGTACTGTTTTTTAACATTCTGTACCGGCTAAAATAAATTGTACCGTTTGTACCGATTTTTTTAAATCTCTTGCTGAAGGACTCTGGGATATGTAGTTCACTGCTCCCCAGGGAGTGTGGGGGAGTGGCTGGCCAGGACTCCCAGGGTGCATGGCGGTGGGACGTGTAGGCTCGCCTTCTCCTGCTCAGGGAGAGACTCCAGTTGGGGGACACCCAGGTGTGCACCATCCCCATGCCTTCTGTATCCCAGTCAGGGAGAGGCTGCCGTGCTGACCCCGGATTTCACCTCCACACAGCGGCCTACCAGAAACTGTCAGCCGGACCCATGTGCTACCATGGCACCACCGGAAAACCCAGCTGTCGGGGGCGGCGTGTGCGAGCCACTCCCTTCTCCAAGTGCCCTCTCCCCTCTTGCAGCAGGGACCTGCTAGCCCATTCTGGGCTGGCATGAGTGCTGATCCAGGTGAGCGGGGGGGGGGTCACACAGAGGCTGGAGCTCACTGACCATGCCCCCTATACAAATGGTCATGATCTCTATCTATGGCCACACACCCTGGCATCTACCGATTTTTTAGTTGGAATTGTTGGAGGGTATGTTAAGGTGGGATTCAACTAGCCACAACAATATCTGATTAGCTAATAGATTCACCGGGGTTATTCAATCCAAATTGGCCTAATAGACCCCCTTAGGTATATGATACATTCCATTCAGAATAAAATAGTAAGAATAACAAAGGAGAAAATACTGTACAGACAGGGGTCAGGTAGTTATACCTACTGCCTTACCATGCCCCCTCCAACCCTTACATCTAGCAGCCTAACCCCTCTCACCCCTGGAACCTGAGCCCAACCATTCCTGCTATATCCTAGCCCCCACTGACTAAACATAAGCCCTGTATACTACAACCTAACACTCACTTCCTGCAGAAACCCCCCTCCGACACAGCCTAACCCTAAGACTCCTCCCCCATAATGCCTAAACCTACCCCCCTTTTCAATTAGGTGCCGGAAAACTAATTGATGATGGGATTATGTTGCTGGTCTAGCAGTGGTAGTTGCACCAGGCCTACTTCCCCTCTGTCTGAGATAATCAGGACTGCTCCAGGCCTAAAAGGTGAGGAAGTAGTTGTGGGGTTGTGGGGCTCAGCAACAATATTTTCCATTAGACTTGAGTGTCCCATCACACAACTTCCATTGAGATATTTAGAATTTTATAAAAAAAAAAATGTTATCTCAATATTTCCCCTTCCCCTTCTGTTGGTTATCTGCAAATGTGTTCTTACCATGTGCTTTGTTTTCTTCTCATATACTTCAACCCGACTGTGTGCACATCCTGCCAGAGGTGACATACACAGTGCACCTCAGATCATTGCCCCAGATGGTTCCTCCACAGGCAGGATGTTCTTTCCATGATCTTTAAATGCATGGTATATCTTATTACTACACAAGTGTCTATGTATTGGGCTTGTATGGCCAACCTCACACAGTGTAACCTTTATAGTGCACCCAACATGGCTTGTATCATCTGGTATGCTTGTGGATGTGATGTAAAATAAATGGACCTGATGCAATCATGCCATTTTATGTCATATCTTCTAGGGGGTAACCTATTCCTCCCAAGGTAATCCTATGCAGTGCACCCAAGATGGCTGCCTCACATTTGGTGAGATCTACTTAGCCTTGAAAGTGATAAAATGGAGAGTGATAAACCACCAACCAATCAGCTCCTACCTGTCATTTTTCAAACACAGCCTGTGACATGACAGGTTGTAGCTGATTGGCTGGCTGTTTATCACTCTCCATTTTATCACTTTTGGAGCTTAGTACATCTGGCCCATTGTACCTTGTGAGGGTGGAGTACAAAACCTGTGGAAGTTACCTAAAATGCCTCCACCAGCCCTGCATTACACTTACTTATTATGTCTGTGAGGCTTGTTTACTGCTGAATTTCTTACATCTTCTGTATTATTTGCTTTGTTTTTGATGTCTGTAAAGCACCCAGAGTCCTGTTGGAGAAAGAGTCTTATATAAATGAAATTATTATTATGCACACGATATATAAGCAGCTTTAACGTAAGAATTATGGACTTCTGGCAGCAGCTGTGCCACCTTAGGGCATCACAATTCCCTTGCAAGATATGTCTTTGGCACCCCCAAATGGAGGAACAAGAGGGAAGCATAACACAAGGACATGCTGAGGAATATACAGGGCAACCATACACACACATGTGATTACATTTACTAGCAACCATTTTCTGTCCCTACAGTTGTCTTTAATATGTTAGAACTTATTTTCTTGTGAATTCAGGTTAGACTCTGGTACTGGTTCAGTAAAGCTAGGTAACTCTTTTACACGAGGAGTTCAATGCTTGGAGTAAAACAATACTCCAATATTCAAAGTGTTGTCTCACCAATGCCTTGTAAAGAGGTACTATCACATTGGCAACCCATTCCTCTTTTAATGCATGCCAATGTCCTGTTTGCTTTTTCTGCTGCACTTGAGCAGTGTGCACTATTATTCAATTGACCCCCAAGTCCTTATCTACAGCAGAATTCCCTATAATAATTCCATTTAGCCTATAAGCAACTTGTTCATATTGGTCCCATAATTAATTACTTTTCATTTATCAACGTTAAACTGCATTTTCCACCTTTCCGCCCACCTTTCCAGTTTATTTAAGTTACTTTGTAGTGTTTCAACATCCTTTCCTGAGTTAATTTCCTTACTCAATTTCGTGTCGTACACAAATATTGCAATTTTACTCACTATGTCACTTCCAATATCATTAATGAATATATTAAACAAGGTGGGTCCCAATATTGAACCTTGCGGACTCCACTTTGTACATTACCTCAGATGGAATGTATGCCATTTACCACCACTCTCTGTCCCCGATTGTGCAACTGGTTTTTTATCCAATTACAAACTTTATCTCCTAATCCTAAATTACCTAGTTTCATTAATAACCTTTTATGAGGCACTGTGCCAAAAGCTTTAGCGAAATCAAGCAGTATTACATCAACAGATTTCCCTAAATCCAGCCCCCCTACTGATTTTCTCATAGAAACTAATTAAATTAGTCTAACATGATCTATTTTTGACGAACCCATGTTGATAATTAATATCACTTTCTCCTGAAATTTTGGATACTATCTCTTATTATTACTTCCAATATTTTCCCCACAATGGATGTAAGGCTGACCAGTCTATTTTCAGGGTTAGTTTTGCTTACTTACTTCCAGGTAGGTGTCCCGGAGGCATTACTAAAGGGGGTATGTCTATATGGGGGGATTACCTCTGTCCAGGAGTGTTTGGTGCTACCGCTGGAGTTCTTGCAGCACTGCCAGCTCCTTCTCAGTGACCTGAGCCTAGTTCTGCAATATTGGGTCAATTGGGAGTGGAATGCACCCTCCTTGTGATGCCACTGCTGTGGAATATTCTAGGCCTGTTATAACTGTGTTTTTTTCTTGACGATTTTCAAACTATCTCATAGCTGAATAAATGGTTAAACAGTCGTTCTGCAAAAGAAGGGAGATTTGCTCATCAATAGTCTAAAGTGTATTATCATTGCAGTAATACACCAAGGACATATTGGTTATCTTGAACTGTGCCAAAATGTCTTGACATTCACGTTATTACTAGTAGAGCTTAAATAAACCTAACACTTCTATCAGAGATACTGTATACAACTGTTCAAGAGCACTGTCCATTATGTGCTCCAGAATATATCTCCGATGATTGGAATGGTCATTAGGCACTGTATGCAGAAGCAAAATGCGTAATTTATCATCATACTACATTACTCAAGAAAAACTGCACACCATCAATTCTGTAGACACAAGTATGCCTTCATCTATTTATTTGAAACGGTTTGTCTCGATTTATCTGAAGTTCATTTGCAAGTCAATTGTTGATGTGTTGCAAAGAAATACTTAATTCAGCTAGTAAAAGAGCACACGTATTCTCAGTATCTGAACCGTGGGCATCTTCACCAGTTCTTCAGCTTCTATTGATGATTGTACTGGAGAACTACACAAATGCATTAAATGTAATGAGACCATGTGGACAAGTTGCTAGATAAAAATAAGATTTATAAAAATCCCTACTTGAAATAAAAAGCATATCAACCACTTATCAGTTTAAAATATAATTTGCTATTTAACTTTTAACAATGACTTCATTATTTTTCACTGAATACAGAAAAATGGTATGCAGTATAATCGTTTTTCTTTCCAATTTTATGTATACACACACACACACACACACACACACACACACACACACACAGTGTATGCTGGGGTGCGCCTCATAGGACAATCTCTAAAACACAATGCTGAAAGGTGTATCACAATGAGGGATAGCAAGAGCACTCACCAGGCTGAGCACTCATCTCATGTATATCTTCCAATTAAGCAAAGTCCATAGTATTCATGTCAAAGATCAAAGTCTAGTAATTAGACCCCTCAGATAAGGGTATCGCAGTAGTGGTCTAGGATTGGAAAGTCTACGATCGAGAGAACATGAGACAATTAGCTGATGAGTTGATACATGAGAGACTGTTGATGAACCCTACGGCTGCCATCACAGATACATTTGATAAGAAACTGCTAATATCCTTAACCAAAATCGGCTGGATGAATCTACATTCAAGTTCTTCAAGTTCTTCACAGATAACCACCCCATACTGTATGCCCTATTTTATACACATTGCCAAAGGTCCACAAGACCCTTATTGGATCACCTGAGAAACCATTCATGATTATGAAAGGGTTGTTATTACAACAACTAGCTATATTCAAGGACAGGATCCTGCAGCCATTAGTTACAAAATATCTCCACCTACATCTAAGACACAAATGACTGTCTTCAATTTTCTTTCAACTCAAGCCTTTGGACAATATTGGGTATGCTACATTGTTAGTGACCATTGATGTTTGCTCCTTGTATAATATTATACTATTTATTTCTGGAGGTATTATGGAATAAATTATAGTCACATACTGATATCCAATTACCTATTGACTTTATCATTGAATTGGCTAAGCTGGTATTTGCAAACAATTCTTTTGTTTACAACAAGACATCCCCTTACAATATTCAAGTATTATTTATTGACCTCATATGCAAACTGGAATAACTCCGCATATAAGACCGTGGGCATTCTCAAATACATAACTGTATTTGACACAAACTTCATTTTCTATAAACTTTTAATCAATGTATTTCTACTGTGGAGAGGTAATAAGGAGGCAATTATTGAGATTGTTGTCTGAACATCCGTTTAAGTTTACATATTCTTTGGATCCCTTTAAAAAAATGGGCCAAACCATTTTACTGCACCCCACAGCCACTACGAACCTACTTTGAAAACAACCTACTTAAGTTGCAATTCCTTTGGGTAACTCTGATCCATTGGTGGCTAATAAACAAATGGCAGAAATGAAAGAAATATTTTTATATTGTGGCTATACCCACCTAGTGGGGCTCCTCATAAGATGACAACTCTGGCTAAAGAACATCCACAACATATGATCTTCACTTCTACATACAATATTATAATGCCATAAAAAAAGTCACTACAAAGAAGGTGGCCTATATTCTCTTTTCATGGACTTCTGTGGTTGAAGGATATGCCTTCACCTATGATGGCTTTCAAGAGGGACCCAAATTTAAAGCAGTTGTTGGTAAGACCATTAATGGCCACAGAATTGAGCCATTGCCATGATGTAAGGTGGTGTGAATCTAATATCTTGAAAAGGTCTGTGCTCAGACCAAAATTTTGATTTTGGCATGGGGAGTGTGGAATTTTGATATAAAATTATACATTAAATGATTGCTCAGTCTTGCTATCCATCATTGTGATATACTGTTTAAATATACTGTATCAAATAATTTTCCCAGTGCGTGCAGTCTGTGCTTAGCCCAGAACTTATTCAGTGGCTGCGGTACAAACAGACTGTTCGGGCCAGAGCTGAGTTCACATGCCTTCCCCTTAAACACCTGGGCAAGCCTGAATTTTCTCTGACACTCCCAATTAAAGGACAATTACTACCCTCAAACGCCAGCCTTAATCAACTTGTGTATGGCCAGTGATAGTAATCAAGATGGTCTTGAGTACTATGCGGCCATATGAATGCACAGTCTATCGATAATCGCCTGTGCAGCAAATCCGCAGCTGTATGATCAGGTCAGAAATTAGGCCCATAATAGAGGGCTGAGATACTGACCTGGGTGAAAGGTAGTGGCATACATAGAGGGGTAATCGATCACATGACGCTATTCTCGATGGGGGAAATAGCGGCAGGCCCTATTCAATGCTGTCTTTCCCGAAAGCATTGAACAGGGATCTCGGCAGAACTGGCTCGACTTTAGAAACAGTCGGACATGTTCTGCCGAGAACGGCCATGGATTGTGGAGCTCCCAGCTGCACCTCGACAATCCACGGCCGTATCTTGTGGCCTCGCCCCCATGTCGGCATTCGTCAGGCGGGACATTGAATCCCGCCTGCTGATTCTACATCGAGCCAGCCGAGAATGGGACAGGGTCACGGCTGTCAGGCCAGCCCGATAGTCTTGACCCGGGATTGCATATTCCCCATAGTGCTGTGGTGATAAAATTGAGCTACCCAGTTACAGGGGAACTGCGGACGCAACTACTGGTTCTGGGTTCCAGGAAGTGGCACAATAAGCTGTAGGTAAAGTATTACTCCATTGGGGCAAAGCATTTTCGAGGTAATTAGAAACCCTCCTAAATGCACCCTGATATGATTTTGATTAGCGTACATCTCATCAGACAGGCATAGATTTACTTATAGCCACACGCATCAGATAAATGTCACGGACAGAGTATGTCCTACACATTAATGTTTAAAATAACATTTAAATAATATTTAAATGTATATGTATAATTTTTAAACACACAAAAATTAGTGGATTTAGTGGGTGCTGTTGACCATTATGAACTATTTAATCAATTATAAATTGTGTTTTTAATATATTATTATTTTTATGTGTATGTCGTTTAATTAGTTTATATTTATTTTTATATGATAAACTCTATAATTAGATAAACACAGTGCGTTCTCAGATTTTTTAGGTTTTTTTTATTTAGAATTTTCCACTCTAAAGAGCTGAGAGAGAGAGAGAGAGAGAGAGAGAGAGAGAGAGAGAGAGAGAGAGAGAGAGAGAGAGAGAGAGAGAGAGAGAGAGAGAGAGAGAGAATTTGTTTCTAATTAGATCTTATTGGAAGATTTTGTGATAACTCAATATCACCCATTAAAAAAGACCTTTAATTAAACAGCATGATTTTAGATGTGTATATAAATATAAATGATTTACCTGGATCAGCTCGCTGCACATTACCAGAAAATAATTAACACAGTAAATTGACCCAAGCTCTGTCATTTATCAACATTTGCCAACCTCTATTTTTCAGGAATCATCTAATTACCACATTATAGAATTTATTTGTAATATGAATCATATTACCTGTTTACTGTATGGAATGTAGTACAGATTGTTTAAACAGCTGTGGATAATAGCTCCGAAATTCAAGAGGGTTAGCGACTCCCTTTAACAAGAAATATATTACTCCATGTTAATAATTATCAATGACATACCCAGCAATGGAGCTAAAGCAGGCTGGAATGGTTTAATTAAAATTATGATATTCTGGAGAACATATTCATTTTAATAAGGTTTACACTGACCAATCCCTGTTCTAGTTTTAGGAAATCACCCATGTGTTTAATGGCATCTGAAAATTAAAATGTCATGGTTGTGAGGTATTCTGAGATCTATATATATATATAGCAACTGTTCTAATCAGCTTTATATAGTGAAGGAATGAGCTTTCAGAATAAGGGGCATATTCAATTAGCGGAGGGGTGTGCACCGCGGCTAATTAGTGTGCTGCGTGTGGAAAGGCTATTCAATTAAATAGCCTTTTACCCATTCCAAAAATCAGGGATTAATGTGCAGAAACTCTCTGATTCCACATTATCTGCAGAATCATTACGTTTCCCCAGTAGTCTAACTATAGCTCTGCAGACCCTGCGGTGGCTTAGAGATGCTGGGTAAGTTTGGGCACTTCGGGTCTGTGAAAGCTGATGCTAGTAATGGGGCCGCCGCCAATTCTGTTGCTGCCGGCTTGCAGGGAACAGCAGAGATTCTGTCTGCAGCACGGCACAAATACCCCTCACAAAATGGCCACCCCGTCACAGTAGACTGTTATAAAGGATGCTAGAGGAGGCATCCTAAATTACTGTCTTCTGTAAGGTGGTGGCCATTTTGCAAGTGATATCTGAAATGTAACAGGAGAAGCACAGGGACCACAGACAGGAGGATCTGCTGGTCCCGGCGGGCCAGCGGTGGCAGATTATGCAGCGTTGAAGGGGTAAATTAGAGGGGGTAAGTTAGAGGAGGGGGGCACACAAGTTTTAGTGGTAGGGGGGGTGCAAAAATTTTACGACACTGGGTTTCCCCCAAGCATTTACCCCCGATGGTGCCTTTTTCTTAACCCTTTGTGTGCCAAGGTAATTTGTCAGAATAGTTGTGAAAATTTGAAAGCAAACATTTTATTCATCCTAATGACCTGTAATGTTTACTTTATATAGGAAATATACTTTTTACAACATTTTTAATTTGAATTTATATAACAAATTTGAGCGACGCTGGTATTTTTAGCAGATATTTTGCGCATCTCTCATAGAGATGTTGGCACTAAAAAGGGCTAATGACTTTCCTGGCAACTCCTAAATCAGTGAAGAAAAGCACACACAAGTGGATTAAAATGCTTTTAAACCCTGCTAAATTGATAGCTCTGGCAGGAAATTTAGCTACAGGGTATATTTAGCAAACTTTCTAAAATGGAAAAATGTTTCCCAGGGGTATACAGTAACTAGAACTTGTGGGCTCAAAAGCAACATTTTGAAGGAACCCTATTGTGGTGACACCAGTTCAAATGATACCATTTTGTAGTGCCACTGGAGCATATTATGCCACATTGTAGTGCTTTCATTTCATATTACTGTACGTCTCATTATACTGCCACCAGTTCACATTATGCAACTTTGTGCCCCTACTCAATATCATTCCACATTTTAGTGCCTCCAATGTATTAAAAACATTGGTTTTGAGAGTAGTTTCTACAGTCAATGAAGTGTCTCCTGTTCTTATGGCACTGATACCAATGTGAGTTGGGTTCAGTGAAAGTGGACCTCATAGCAGTTCCATCCACTGATTACAGACATGCTCATGATGTTACCCATAGCAACCAATTAGATTCTAACTAGCATTTGCTAGAAGATTCTGATGCTATGGGCAAAATCTCTAATAATGTAATTTGATAAATCACCCCCTCAAGGAAAAATAGATCTGGGTTTAAAATAAGTTAATTAGGATAATGCAAATCTCTATATATAAAAATCGATGTGTGAATGTGTGTATGTGTGTATGTTCCCTATGGACTCCAAAATGGCGTGACCGATTTTGATGAAATGTTCAGGCAATCTTCAGATTAGCCCAGTGGGTGATCCTATGAAGTTTGATAGCGATCGGATAAACAGAATTTTTTTGTGTGTTTTTTTGCCAATTAATTGATCGCGCCATGCATGAGATTTTGTTCTCGCCGAACTTCTGTCAAATGCAACTGAATATTCAAACCGTTGTCAACAAGGTATTCCCAAATCAAATAACCAACTACAAAAATCGGGATTGGCTGTGCAAATGTGCAATTTTGGCACCAAAAAATTATGATGTCAACTAGCTAAATGAGCAAATTCAAATGAAACTGCGTGGCAAAACAGTCAAATACAAATCGATTGACACAGTAATGAACGAAGAACAACCCGTCAATTATCCGATTTAATTTTTGAATTCATTGGAACCACCCAGAATGCCACCGCATGTATTACAATTGAAGATTGGATCACCGGTGATGCTTATTCGCAACTTAAATGCACCAAAGTTGAGCAACGGAACCAGATTGACCATCGACACTGTACCTATAGATATCTGCTAAAACTTTGTCACATGACCGCCACTATCCATCCACCAGAAGTCATCTGGCTATAGATAATTAGTGCTTCCCGTGCGAAGCCGGGGCGGGTCGCTAGTGACTTATATTTGCGAAGGCAGGGGAAATAATTTGATGGTCACTGTAGGAATGTGTCTTCGCAGCTTACCGAGTCAACCATAATCACCCCAAAGGTGTATCGTGTGTAAATCACTTAATAGACTCTAGCAATAAAAAAAACAGAGATGTAGGGGTAAATTTACTAAGGTGGAAGTTATATTGAAGATGGAATGTTGCCCATAGCAACCAAGCTGATTATATCTATTATCACAGATACCATAACTCCCAAAGTGCACAGACTATCAAAGTCTTTTAAGCAACAAATGTCGCTCTTATAAGCACTTAATGTTCTAACTTGACTACCCACCTGTTTGGGTGATGATACTGCCCCCCCATGGGGTGGTACAACTAACTATTATTTAATAAAAGCGCACACTTCAACTTAACTATTGCATCGGGACTGGTGACCTGCCATTTTTTCCCACCTCAACATAGCTAGCACCAAAAGCACCTAAAGAAAAGACTCAAAGGGAAGGGAAGTTGGTTAAACTGAAAAAAAAGAGTCTTTGGCCTAAGACCAAACCCTGTTTAGAAAAACTCACCAATAAAAAGCTACTAATAATGATCAGTACCCAATCTTACAGAGATTTTCTTGCCTCTTTAAATGGAAATGCAGCATCTAACCCCATGGGTTACCAGAAGCCGTGGATCACAAATCCAGGAGGTGTCTACTTGTACCAGATTCCTCCTACTGTATAAAACTATTTGTACATTGCTGCTGCTTCAAAATAATAAGCACAAAGGAACAAGAGTTACTGGTACAATAGGCGCTTTCCAGGTTTAAACTTACACTATTTAATGGTGCAAGTGTCCATATAAATAATATGGCTTCTTTCAAGGAGATTCAACCAGTCCTAAAGGTGTATTCATATAGGTCACCAGGAATATCCACAGGCTGTGAAATGTTTTCTAGAATGGAAAAAGAAGATAGTGCAACACCTTTTTCCAAAGGGGGGGAACAATTTATTATGCACTCACAATTTCCATAAAACAAAGACAGCGTATAATCACCAGCCGGTGATAACAGGTGGGAGGTTACACCCAAGGATTACTTCACCAGATAGTAGCCAGGTTCCGGACACCCTCTTCTAGCGGCAGAAGCTCCAAGTAATAACACATCCCAGGATACAAAAACAAGCAGCGAGATTCTTCCAGCCACGGGAACACCTGCTTAATGCATTTCGGACTGTAGTAGTCCTTCTTCAGAAGCATAATGTTTCCCGTGGCTGGCAGGAGTATAAGTAGTACAAAAGAGCGCCAAAAGCAGCGTTCACGCCGCTCTGACGCTCACAGGAAGCGGAAGTGTCTCCATGCCGCAACCGGAAGTGGAACGTCATATCATGCGGTCCACCTGACGCTCCCCTTGCGTTCCAAAGTAGCGAGACGTCACTTCCGGTACGCGGAGGAACTCCGTATTGCACATTGCCCAGATGAATGGAACGCATCTCCATTGTACATGCGTCCCAGACAGACGGAACAAAGCTTCCTTAATCAAGATACACAATAATTGCACATTTGCCCATATATATGATACATTTCGCAAAAACATATTACATCTTGCAAAAAATAAATTAATCATTTCATTTTCTCCGATGTTTTCAATAATTCATATTTTCATACGAAATGAAAAATTCTCCTTTCTTATAGTCCTTGTTTTGCTTAGTCCATATATAAAGAAGAAAGAGAAAAGGGAGGGGAGAAAAAATGGAGAGCAATCAGGTACATTTTTACAAATTCACAAATTATATAAAAAGTACAGTACATAAATTGTTAAGAATTCCTTAAAAAGACATTAATTAAAAAGCTTAAAAAACAGATAAAAGGCATTATTTATAAAAACCATTTGATTTCAAAATCACTATTAAGACCATTTGGCACCAGGGTATTAAGTTTAAAAATCCACCTCATTTCACATTGGGCAAGGCGAGTTTCTATGTTTTTATTGCGCCATGTGGGTATTATAGTTTCAAGACCACCAAAAGATTTGATACAACATTCCTTAGAATTGTGTACCTTTTTAAAATGAGCAGGAACTGTGTGGGTTTCTAAGCCCTTTCTTATATTATATACATGCTCCGCTAAGCGTGTTTTAAGATTCCTGGTGGTTTTTCCCACATAAAATAAGCCACAATCACATTGTAAAAAATATATAACATTTTTAGAATTACATGTGATGAAGTCATTAACTTTAAAATTGGTGCCATTAATAGTATATTCTTTGGTTTTACTTGTGCCCTTAGCTGTTCTGCACATCAAGCACATACCACAACGGTGGAACCCCTTTGTGCGATCGCTGGTTCGGGGCATCACATCAAGACAACTTTTAACAAGCTTGTCTTTTAGAGATGGTGCTTTTCTATAGATAAAGCCTGGATTACATGGTAAAGATGGACCTATTACTGGATCACTTTTTAATAGGTGCCAGTTTTTTTTGAATACAGCCTCAACTCTTTTATGATCAGGATTATAGTCTGATATAAAGGACCATTCTGTACTTTTTTTCGGTTTCTTTACTTTTTCCCCAAGGAGATCCTGTCTACTAATTGTGTCTGTTTTTTCTTTTGCACTCATTAATTCCTTCTGATCGTATCCCTTCACCCGGAAACGATTTGCCATTTCAGATACCTGACTCTCATATACATCATTTTCTGTACAGTTACGCTTCACCCTCAGAAATTGGCCATAAGGAATCCCCTCAAGCCAATTTCTGTGGTGTTGGCTGTTTCTGTCAATGTAACTGTTGGAGTCAGTAGCCTTGATATGGTTAGATGTGCAAATAACATTATTCTTGATATAAATATTCAAATCTAAAAACACAATTTTCTCCTTACTCCAGACAAAGGTTAAATTTAGATTAAAATCATTTTGATTAAGATTATTAAAAAAGGTTAAAAGGGTCATTTCATCCCCCTTCCATACCATAAAAACATCATCTATATAACGATGCCAAGAGACCAGACTTGCCCCCAGCTCTGAACCTGACCAAATGACAAGCTCCTCCCAGTACGCCATATACAAGTTGGCGTAGCTGGGGGCAAATCTGGTCCCCATTGCAGTTCCAACCATCTGCAGATAAAAGTTTCCATTAAAATAGAAGAAATTATTTTCTAAAATAAAGGTTATGCTATCCAAGATAAAGGTTTTTAATTTTTCTGACATAGATGTTTTATCTAGAAAAAACTTTACAGCTATTCTTCCTTTCGTCGAGTCAATTATAGTATACAATGTGGATACATCGCCACTTACAAGGAAAGAATCAGGCCCCCAATTTGTTTCCTCAATTTTTTGTAGGACATCTTTTGTGTCCTTAAGGTATGCCTTAGTTTCTTTGACTATTGGTTGGTTGGGTTTGACTATTACCTCCAACCAATAGTCAAAGAAACTAAGGCATACCTTAAGGACACAAAAGATGTCCTACAAAAAATTGAGGAAACAAATTGGGGGCCTGATTCTTTCCTTGTAAGTGGCGATGTATCCACATTGTATACTATAATTGACTCGACGAAAGGAAGAATAGCTGTAAAGTTTTTTCTAGATAAAACATCTATGTCAGAAAAATTAAAAACCTTTATCTTGGATAGCATAACCTTTATTTTAGAAAATAATTTCTTCTATTTTAATGGAAACTTTTATCTGCAGATGGTTGGAACTGCAATGGGGACCAGATTTGCCCCCAGCTACGCCAACTTGTATATGGCGTACTGGGAGGAGCTTGTCATTTGGTCAGGTTCAGAGCTGGGGGCAAGTCTGGTCTCTTGGCATCGTTATATAGATGATGTTTTTATGGTATGGAAGGGGGATGAAATGACCCTTTTAACCTTTTTTAATAATCTTAATCAAAATGATTTTAATCTAAATTTAACCTTTGTCTGGAGTAAGGAGAAAATTGTGTTTTTAGATTTGAATATTTATATCAAGAATAATGTTATTTGCACATCTAACCATATCAAGGCTACTGACTCCAACAGTTACATTGACAGAAACAGCCAACACCACAGAAATTGGCTTGAGGGGATTCCTTATGGCCAATTTCTGAGGGTGAAGCGTAACTGTACAGAAAATGATGTATATGAGAGTCAGGTATCTGAAATGGCAAATCGTTTCCGGGTGAAGGGATACGATCAGAAGGAATTAATGAGTGCAAAAGAAAAAACAGACACAATTAGTAGACAGGATCTCCTTGGGGAAAAAGTAAAGAAACCGAAAAAAAGTACAGAATGGTCCTTTATATCAGACTATAATCCTGATCATAAAAGAGTTGAGGCTGTATTCAAAAAAAACTGGCACCTATTAAAAAGTGATCCAGTAATAGGTCCATCTTTACCATGTAATCCAGGCTTTATCTATAGAAAAGCACCATCTCTAAAAGACAAGCTTGTTAAAAGTTGTCTTGATGTGATGCCCCGAACCAGCGATCGCACAAAGGGGTTCCACCGTTGTGGTATGTGCTTGATGTGCAGAACAGCTAAGGGCACAAGTAAAACCAAAGAATATACTATTAATGGCACCAATTTTAAAGTTAATGACTTCATCACATGTAATTCTAAAAATGTTATATATTTTTTACAATGTGATTGTGGCTTATTTTATGTGGGAAAAACCACCAGGAATCTTAAAACACGCTTAGCGGAGCATGTATATAATATAAGAAAGGGCTTAGAAACCCACACAGTTCCTGCTCATTTTAAAAAGGTACACAATTCTAAGGAATGTTGTATCAAATCTTTTGGTGGTCTTGAAACTATAATACCCACATGGCGCAATAAAAACATAGAAACTCGCCTTGCCCAATGTGAAATGAGGTGGATTTTTAAACTTAATACCCTGGTGCCAAATGGTCTTAATAGTGATTTTGAAATCAAATGGTTTTTATAAATAATGCCTTTTATCTGTTTTTTAAGCTTTTTAATTAATGTCTTTTTAAGGAATTCTTAACAATTTATGTACTGTACTTTTTATATAATTTGTGAATTTGTAAAAATGTACCTGATTGCTCTCCATTTTTTCTCCCCTCCCTTTTCTCTTTCTTCTTTATATATGGACTAAGCAAAACAAGGACTATAAGAAAGGAGAATTTTTCATTTCGTATGAAAATATGAATTATTGAAAACATCGGAGAAAATGAAATGATTAATTTATTTTTTGCAAGATGTAATATGTTTTTGCGAAATGTATCATATATATGGGCAAATGTGCAATTATTGTGTATCTTGATTAAGGAAGCTTTGTTCCGTCTGTCTGGGACGCATGTACAATGGAGATGCGTTCCATTCATCTGGGCAATGTGCAATACGGAGTTCCTCCGCGTACCGGAAGTGACGTCTCGCTACTTTGGAACGCAAGGGGAGCGTCAGGTGGACCGCATGATATGACGTTCCACTTCCGGTTGCGGCATGGAGACACTTCCGCTTCCTGTGAGCGTCAGAGCGGCGTGAACGCTGCTTTTGGCGCTCTTTTGTACTACTTATACTCCTGCCAGCCACGGGAAACATTATGCTTCTGAAGAAGGACTACTACAGTCCGAAATGCATTAAGCAGGTGTTCCCGTGGCTGGAAGAATCTCGCTGCTTGTTTTTGTATCCTGGGATGTGTTATTACTTGGAGCTTCTGCCGCTAGAAGAGGGTGTCCGGAACCTGGCTACTATCTGGTGAAGTAATCCTTGGGTGTAACCTCCCACCTGTTATCACCGGCTGGTGATTATACGCTGTCTTTGTTTTATGGAAATTGTGAGTGCATAATAAATTGTTCCCCCCCTTTGGAAAAAGGTGTTGCACTATCTTCTTTTTCCATTCTAGAAAACATTTCACAGCCTGTGGATATTCCTGGTGACCTATATGAATACACCTTTAGGACTGGTTGAATCTCCTTGAAAGAAGCCATATTATTTATATGGACACTTGCACCATTAAATAGTGTAAGTTTAAACCTGGAAAGCGCCTATTGTACCAGTAACTCTTGTTCCTTTGTACTTTGATTGGAAAAGTTGGTGGACTTTTCTTGACTGGTGCTGGCTGCCTCCGGGCATCAGCGCAGACAAATTGCACCATTTTGTTTTTTCTCAAAATAATAAGCAGCAATGCACTCTCCAATACATCTCCATCAGGCCCAATAAGCACTACAGCGGAGAGAAGAGGACGGGATCTTCGTCAGAGGACCTGGTGAGTAGGATTTCCTTCCACAGGTACCCCTTTGGATTAATTCAGATCCTGAAGCCCCAGACCCCGGACTCTGCAGCCCTGGAGCCCCGGACCCAGGGTCCTACCTATGGGCTCAAGATAGGTAAGTATCAGTGTGTTTGTGTAATGTAATGTATGTATTAAACTTTTATTTTTCTGGGTTGTCAGTGTGTTTATTTAACTATTTCTTGTACTGTAGAACTACAAGTGCCAGCGGGCCCTTTAATGCCCCGCATGCTGGGACTTGTGGTTCCCCAAATCCCAGCATGCGGGGGAGGCTTGCTGGGACTCATAGTTCCACAGTATAAGACAATAGTTTTTAATTCTATTTTTTTTACACTGAATCAGCCCGGTGGCCACCGCACAGGACCACCGGGGACAGCACCAGGCTTCAGCCTGGTCAGGTAAGTCCTGGAGGGGGGGGCCTTTATTGGGGGGGTCCCCACTTCCCCAGGACCCCTGGCCAGGCTGACCGGACAGAGGGCTGAATGCTTTGGCCGCGGGACCTTATATAATAAGTGTTTCCCCCGGCTGTGGCATTAGCCTGCTGGCTGGTTTGGCCTGGGGCTGGTTCTTAAAATACGGGGGACCCCCTGGTCATTTTGTCCCCCGTATTTTGGGAACCAGCCCCGGACCCGGACTCTGGTGCTGGTTTTAAAAAATCAGCGAAGCCCTGTTTGTCGGGTTTCCTGATTTTTTAATACCAGCCACGCCTCTTTCAGACTTGTGCTGGTTACGGCAGTGGGGGGGACGACCCCATGCCGTTTTTTTTTAACGGGTAAAATGAATACCCCTTTCCCACTGCCGAAAAAATGGCTTTTAAACAGGTAAAACTCTGCTTTTTACCCGTTTAACAAATACCGGTATTTGTTAAACGGGTAAAGATAATGGAGCATTCCCACTGCAGCTCTGCCCGTTTAAAAAGGCCAAAAAAGCGGCAAATTACCATTTAAGAGCTGCAGTGGGAAAGGGGTATAAGAAACATAACAGTGTCTTTCAAGCTACTTTTCTCTTTTACTCCTTCTCAATGCTCCAAGATTTAGCGGTGCTTGTGTAGTACCATGGCGCCCACTAAGCAATTTGCTTAGTGGGCTAGTCCGCGTAAGGAAATCGCATTGCTTCGCATGTCCCGTTTTAGTGCCGTGCGATGTGTGCGATGCAATGCGATGCGATCTTCCTAAGTAATTCTCTGCTCTCTCGCCCCGGGCTTATCGCATCGCATCGGATGCAATCGCACCTCACGCAAAATGGCATGCGATCGCATGCCATTTTATAGGGTGCGATGCCATTAACTGAACTACACTGTGCAATGTGATTTTTAGGCACCCCCCCCCCCACAATCCAATGTGATTTTTAGGAACCACCCCACTATCCATGGCACCCCTAAGAGTGGCGAGCGCAGTGAGCCCCGCAAGTGGTGGCGGAATGCGTCCTCCCAACTTTTTCATACCCCCACTATCCACGTCGGCGTTGAGTTGATTTTATATAGTGTGGCGAGTGTAGCGAGCCACCGAGCCTGAAGCGCGGCGAGCAGACGCGGATTACTTTACATGTACTCCGCGTCTGCTTGCCACGGTTCGAGCTCGCAGCGCTTGCCACACTATATAAAATCAAATCCATGCCGTTGTCGATAGTGGGGGTATTAAAAGGTCGGGAGGATGCGTTCCGCTGCGCTCGCCACGTTTTGAGGTGGCGTGGATAGTGGGGGGGTTTTAGGAACACATTCACACCTGCCATACCATACTTCTGACACAGTAATGAGGACATGTGTTAACGATGAACTTAAAATTTAATGAATAAATAATCATAAAGATAACACATTAATTAATTACATTTATACACAGAAATCAAGTGAAACAACAATAATAAAGATAATGAATGAAGAATGAAGAAAAAAAAGAAGACTAATAGAGTCACTATAAAGGCAGTTCATTTGCCTTGGGAAGCAGTGTCAGAGCATGTAGAATACGGCTAAAGGGATTAGAAGCGCCCAGAGTCTTCCTCCACATGAACTCTTCCAAGTATGAATCCAAATGTTTGTGGGAGGTGCCTCTTTGGCGCTTGTTTCGCCATTTACAAGCCCCCCACAGACGCTCTATATTCTGCGTGTGAACCCCTGACTCTGGGTCCACAAAGTTGAACCAACGGTTTACACGTGCGTGCTCATAGGCTGCTTATTGAAGCTGCTCCGTGTTGTAGGCCCTCCAACAATCCGAATAGATCATCGATCCAGGAGCAACGAAATCATTGATGGCGGCCATCAATGTACTGGCATCTCTCTTCTCAACTGCAGTGACAAAGCAGGCACCAGTCTCCCTGCATATCCCTCCAAAAATCCATTGCTGAGGCAGCATCCTTAAAACATTATTTTTTCATTTTATCAATCCATAGTGCATGCCTCCCGCATCAACCCGTTGTACTGCACTGTGGTTTTGTTAGACATGTGCAGTTCCCAGTCACAATACGCCACACTTGTCATCTCCTCCACCCAGGAATAGATAAAGCGGACAAGTGTGAGGAAGGGTAAATGGCACCCTGGGAACCAGTATGCCTCTCTGAGGCTCACCCTTTTGCAGGCCTTTATGTGGCAGCGACACATGCTTTCCTTCAGGGATAGCCGCATCGGGTGCCCGTTGACACAATTCCGCGTGACCGGCAGCAACTGGTGGCGCTGGAAAAAGATTATAGCCTCCTCCTCTGTGTTTGGCAAGGTGAACATGGTGAGTGGTTTACCTGCCATCACTGTTATCAGCTCTCCCTGATGCAGCCACCACTATCAGCTATTCACCTCAGACTGAATCTGACAGGGGCCGGGAACACTTACGCAAGTTCTGACTGACTACGCTATTTGCCCAGCCTATGCTTATTCAGCAAGCACAGCTATGCCAACCGCCAAACGTCCATACCATATTAACTACTATCGCACGCATCGCACGGCACTAAAACGGCCCGCATGATGCGATTTCCTTACCCTAGCGTACGTATGTTAATTGGGCGCCCTGATACTACACAAGTACCGATTTATCCATTAGCATATAACAGAATTAAGAAAAAACACTTAGTTCCCCCCAGCACACTGACTTAAAAACTACATGATAATAGAACTCATACAGATTTTTTCAAATCCATGGGTAAGCCCCCAAGCCATCCGTCAAGGCTTCTCTGGGTATTGTATATATATATAATGGAAAAAAAGGGGGTACTGTCAAGCGCTTCAACCCGGCTAGTTATGATTTATTTACGTATAGTCCAATGGTAGTCTCTTTTAAGAATTTTCTTCTTCCAAAACACAACCCTGTGTGACAAGTGGCCGCTAGATTCTCAGTTGAAACGCTGCTGTATCGTCTCGGGAATTTTTACTAGAAAAAGAGTGAGATACAGCACTCTCAAGTGTAATAGGTAGGTATCCAAAACATTTTGGTAATGTGCGTACCGTATTCAAATGATTTTAGTGCTCATCAAATAGTGATCTTTATTACTCATCCTCGTGATTACTAAGATGCTATCCGGACATTGTAGATTGGACCCTTTCTGGAAGTCTCACACAAGTTCAGAGTCCAAATAAAAGGGCCACACAGTGTATAAGTGCCACACAGTGTTAAAAAAGGAGAAACTCCAATTTAAATTAAATAGTGGAGTTTATTAAAGTGCATAAGTGATAAAAATAAATATAGCTTACATGAAAGGGTGCTGGGGTAGAAATAGGTTGCTCTCAGCAGCCTGCTTCTACCCCAGCACTTTTTCATGTAAGCTACTGTATATTTATTTTTATCACTTATGCACTTTAATAAACTCCACTATTTAAATGTAAACTCCTCGGTGCCCACACTTTCTCAGCGCCTCCCCGCCACCGTGGGGTCTGCGGGGCAATTGCTATGCCAATGTAGGTAATATGATTAACATTAAAACCGTTCAAATAATGTAGAAATTATACGAGCATGTGATGCTGAACATTCATACAGTATATAAACAGACTTCCGCCTTGTTTGTGCAGAACTGAATGTTCTGGTCATCAGGTGAAGGCTATAGGAGCAGCATCACTAGAACATCAAGAAAACTTCTCTTCTAAAATCTGCTAATTCTTTAAAGAACCTCAGATGACATCTACAAGGTAATATAATAGCTAATGTACATTATATAAGCCTGAAATAATGGTGTCTATTAAATAAGCAAAATTTATTTTAAAATGGCCACTTTGTCTTTTCAGTGCAAACTTAAGTTTAACAATAGTCATGGTGACTCTTTCTAATTCTATGTAATCATTACATTATATTTCAGTTCTTTTATTCTTACTTTGTATTGAATTGTGCGCAAAGAAACACTTGTGAAAAATGTAATTCCATCTGTTATCACTTTACAAGGACACTAGAAAAATACTGTACCACCAGGTGTCAGCATTGTTGGGAAGCAACAAGAGAGAAACTTGTCATTAACAAAGCTTCCAGGAAGAGCTGACTTTGGGGTTTATTCTAGTTCATTCTTTCTGACAAAATCCTTCTTAGATGGACAAAACCATGTGCACTGCAGGGGGTCAGATGTAACATGTGCAGATAGAATTAGATTTGGGTGAGTTATTTTGTTTCTGTGCAGGGAAAATACTGACTGCATGATTTCACACTTCAATATAGATCTCACTTTGAAGTAAAACCCCACCCAAATCTAATTCTCTCTGCACAAGTTACATCTGCCCCACCCGCAGTGCACATGGTTTTGTCCATCTAAGAAGGATTTTGTCAGAAAGAATGGACTAGAATAACCCCCTTTATGCTTATCCCACTGTGCACTTGTAAATGATCTCTGTACCAAGTTGACATTTTCAACAGAAATAAAGTAGCAAAAATACACTTCTAGATTATTTTTTATGACATTAACAGATGTACTAAGAGCCAATGCGTAAATTTGAAAACTATTTGTACAGTTTACAACTGTTTTTTGTTTTAAGTATATTATGCACAGGGAAATTAAACCTATTTGTTTACATAGAAAAGTTTTAATGGGAAGATAGTAAATTAAAATATTTGCAAACTTAGGGTCCTATTCAGAGTTAATCGCTGATCTGCAAATTTGCAGATGACTGAGAGTGGTTAGCCACTTGGAAATCTGCTACTGAATTACAAAAATGTTCCAATCCAAGTTGCGCATCCATACTCAATTCACTCAATGATTTTCCCAGTCTGTACAAATATGACTGATCGAGGCTGTAGCTAATGTCACGCACCCTCCTTTAAAATGCCTAGGCGGCATGCCTGCGTTTTTTTTTCTGACACTCCCAGAAAACGGCAGATGTCCGCCTTCAAATGGAGACTTCCTGCTGTCAAATTGTGGGACTGAGATTAAATATTTTTTGCTATTTTTGTTGCTATTTGGCCTTGCGCATGCGCGCTATGCTATGCATGTGCAATTGTTCAAAAATCAATAGGATTGTGACATCACACAATAGCAATCAACTCTGAACAACCCCCTTCACTTGGAGCATAATTATTTGAGCAAAAATTTAATTGATTTAATAATTAGTTAGAATAGAGCTGTCATATTAGTCTTTTAAACTAGTTCCCTGCTCGCTATTGGATAAATGATTCTCTGTCCATGCTGGAAACTAATTATTTTTCCACCAAATACCCAGAGATATTGCATGCCAAAGGGGCCATGTTTAGAATAACTTGAACTTATCTTCAGAAATCAATATAACTGGATTTGAAAGCTGTTAACCCCTTCCCGACATTTGACGTACATTTACGTCATGGTCGGGAAGCACTTCCCGACACATGGCGTAAATGTACGTCATGGATTTAAACTGTCACCGCGTCTATAGACGCGGTGACAGTTTCAACATGTCTGCTGTCCCTGACAGCAGACATGTCCGTGCATGCCCAGGGGGGGCTGCGATGCCGCCCCCCCGTCGGCGATCGCTGTGATTGGCTGTTCAGTGTGAACAGCCATTCACAGCGTTTTCCTGTGTCACCGGCGAATAACGTTCGCCGGTGACACGGGATCGGAGGTGATTGGTGCTGTAAAGTACAGCACCAATCACCGCGGGGTGTAAGGGTGACACTGGTGTCACCCCACCTCACCCCGCCCGCCCCCAAAGGCCGTGATTGGTCCGTCGGACCGACGGACCAATCACAGCCATGGAGGGGGGTTTAAACTAACGGTGACTGCACTGCAGACGCCATTCCGGTCTGGAATAGCGTGCAGTGCGGTCACCGTGCCCACCTGCCGCCATATACTGACCAGAACCTTGCTCCATACTTACCTGATCACTGCTTCATCACTGCTTGATCACTGCTTGATCTGTGCTTGTAGTGTGCTGGATGCTTCCTGGATCCTGTTGCTACTTGTGCCTTCCTGTGCTGTGAAATTGTGCTGCTGCAGTGTAATAGCTAGATAGAGAGATAGATAGAGAGAGATAGAGAGATAGAGAGAGATAGAGAGAGATAGAGATAGAGATAGTGTCAGAGAGTGCTATATTTTGTGCTGCTGCAGTGTGATATAGTTATAGATAGAGAGAGAGAGATAGAGAGATAGAGAGAGATAGAGAGAGAGAGATAGATAGAGAGGCCTAGTGACAGAGTGCTATATTTTGTGCTGCTGCAGTGTGATAGTTATAGAGAGATAGAGAGAGATAGAGAGAGAGAGATAGAGAGAGATAGTGACAGATTGTGCTATATATTTTTTATATAACTGACTGCTGCCCCCTCCTTTTGTGCTGATCAGTATAAATTAACTGATCAGCAACTTTTTGGGGGCGCAGGTTTTTTTTATATATAGATATACCTGTCAGTGCTGCTGCTGCAGTGTCATAGAGTGATAGATAGTGAGAGATAGAGAGAGATAGTGACAGAGAGTGATAGAGAGTGCTAAATTTTGTGTCTGCTGCCCCCGCCTTTTGTGCTGATCACTATATCTGAGGTGATCAGCAACTTTTTTGGGGGTACAGAGGTTTTTTTTTTTTTTATATATACCTGTCAGTTGCACTGTCAGTTGCACCAAAGGTTGTGCACCTGCTGCACCTCACTGGTAATCAGTGTCGCATCACTGATCACCTTTTTTTTTTTTTGTGAGTGCTGTGGGGTCTTTTTTTAATTTTTTTTTTACACACACTGTGATTTTGTGGGTGTCCTGTGGCCACTGTGCGCTGATCAGTGACGTACATCACTGATCAGCTTTTTTGGCACAGGGTTGATCTATTTTTTTTTTTTTTTGATCAAATTCCTGTTGCCTTTGAGCGCTGTTCAGTGACAGACGTTACTGACCAACATCTGTGCTCAATTTTTGGCGCAGGACCTTTTTTTTTTTTTTTTTTTAACCCCTTCAATTTTTTATTTTTAACCCCTTCATTTTTTTTTTTTTTTTATTGGTATAAAGTATTTTTTTTTTTTCTGCACTACATACACACTACACACTACATACCCCCCGGGTTGAAATAAAGTTTGTACCCCCCCCTACACTATACACGTGTTGAAACATTTCACTACCAGTAGCACAAAAATAAAAATGGCATCCCAAATGTCCTCCCAAATGTCCTCCCAGTCATCCAGGAGAATGTATTCAGTGGAGGAGGCATATGCCATGCTTGCCTCTGACTCTGACACAGCCAGTGATGCAAGCGGGGAATTTTAAGGATTCGTCTTAAGCTCCTCTTCCTCCTCTGGTGATGAGGGACCCCCTCAAAGACGCCCCCGTAGAGCAGCTGAGACCCCCCCCCAACAATTGATCTCGTATGGACCCCACCACCAGACAATTTTGAGCCCCAGGTTCCTGAGTTTTTGGCCATGCCAGGAATCCAATTTGATTCCACAGGTCTCAGAGAAATTGACTTTTTCAAATTATTTTTCTCTGATGATTTTATAAATTTAATGGTGGACCAAACTAATTTATATGCCCAGCAGTTTATTGCTCAAAACCCCACGTCATCATTTGCTAGGTGGACCCCTGTAGATGCAGTAGAGATGATGACGTTTTGGGGTCTGGTGTTTCATATGGGCATAGTAAAAAAGCCAGAAATTAGGCAATATTGGAGTACAGATGTTCTGTACAGTACTCCATTTTACCGTATGGCCATGACCCGGACTCGATTTGAGACAATTCTTAAATTTATACATTACACCGATAATGCACAGTGCCCACCCAGAGATGATCCCACCTTTGACCGGCTATTCAAAGTCAGGCCGGTCATTGATCATTTCAGTGCCAAATTTGAAGAGGTGTACATCCCTGAAAAATGTATTTGTATCGACGAGTCCCTTATACATTTTAAAGGAAGGGTTAAATTCCGCCAGTACCTTCCCAGTAAGAGGGCAAGGTATGGCATAAAAATGTATAAACTGTGTGAAAGCACCTCAGGGTACACCCACAGGTTTAGGGTTTATGAAGGGAAGGATTCAAGAATTGAACCGCCAGAATGCCCCCCCTCCCTCGTAGGTGTTAGTGGGAAAATTGTCTGGGATTTAGTGCACCCCTTCCTGCATAAAGGTTATCACCTCTATGTGGATAACTTTTACACTAGCATCCCCCTGTTTAAGGCCCTTGGTTCAAGAGGTACAGCAGCTTGCGGTACTGTGCGCAAGAACCAAAGAGGCCTCCCAAAAACGCACATTGCCCAAGTAATGAGAAGGGGTGAAAGCAGGGGAATATGCAACGAAAATATGTTGTTGGTCAAATATAAGGACAAGAGGGATGTCCTTATACTGACAACAATTCACGGAGACAGTACCACCTCCGTCCCTGTACGAGGTACCAGTACCCACACCTCAAAACCTAATTGTATCCTGGATTACAATAGGTACATGGGCGGAGTGGATCTTTCAGATCAGGTACTGAAGCCGTACAGTGCCCTGCGGAAAACAAAAATCTGGTACAAGAAGGTGGCCGTGTATATCATCCAGATGGCACTGTATAACGCTTACGTGCTATTCCGTTCTACCGGCCAGAGGGGGACATTTATGCACTTTCAAGAGGAAGTCATAAAGGGCCTAATATTTGGGAACCAGCAGGCAGAGGGCCCCAGTACTTCTAGTACTGGCCCCCGTATTGTACCAGGGCAGCATTTTCCTGATGAAATCCCCTCCACTGGAAAAAAGGGCAGGACACAAAAAAGGTGCAAAGTTTGCTATAAAAAGGGAATAAGAAAGCAAACTATTTTCCAGTGTGACACTTGCCCCGACAAACCCGGCCTATGTATAAAGGAGTGTTTTAAAATATACCACACATCTATGGAATATTAGGTTCATAATTTCACCGTGCTTCGGGGGTCTTGCTAATGCCACATAGCACCCACCATTCATTCCACCAGAATCTGAGCCGCAAAATCCAAAAATCACTCCTTCCCTTCTGAGTCCTGCCATGCACCCAACTGGTATTTTTTGGTCACATGTGAGGCATTGCCGTACTTGGGAGATATTGGGGCACAGATTTTGGGGTGCTTTTTCTCCTTCATTCCTTGTGAAAATGAAAAATTTTGAGCCAGAACTGCATTTTTGTGTAAAAAAATGTAATTTTTCATGTTCACTGCCCAGTTTTATCAAAATTGGTGAAACCCCTGGGGGTTTGAAATGTACACTATACCCCTAGATGAATTCCCTGAGGGGTGTAGTTTGCAAAATGGGGTCACTTGTGGGGGGGTTCCACTGTATTGGTGCTTTGGGGGTCTTGCTAATGCGACATAGCACCCACCATCATTCCACCAGAATTTGTGCTGCAAACTCCAAATATCACTCCTTCCCTTCTGAGTCCTGCCACTTTTTGGTCACACATGAGGCATTGCCGTACTCGGGAGAAATTGGGGCACAGATTTTGGGGTGCTTTGTCTCCTTCATTCCTTCTGAAAATGAAAAATTTTGAGCCAGAACTGCATTTTTGTGTAAAAAAATGTAATTTTTCATTTTCACTGCCCACTTGTATCAAAATTGGTGAAACCCCTGGGGGTTTGAAATGTACACTATACCCCTAGATGAATTCCCTGAGGGGTGTACTTCGCAAAATGGGGTGACTTGTGGGGGGGTTCCACTGTATTGGTGCAACATAGCACCCACCATTCATTCCACCAAAATCTGTGCTGCAAAATCCAAAAATCACTCCTTCCCTTCTGAGTCCTGCCATGCACCCAACTGGTATTTTTTGTTCACATGTGAGGCATTGCCGTACTCTGGAGAAATTGGGGCACAGATTTTGGGGTGCTTTTTCTCCTTCATACCTTCTGAAAATGAAAAATTTTGAGCCAGAACTGCATTTTTGTGTAAAAAAATGTAATTTTTCATGTTCACTGCCCACTTGTATCAAAATTGGTGAAACCCCTGGGGGTTTGAAATGTACACTATACCCCTAGATGAATTCCCTGAGGGGTGTAGTTTGCAAAATGGGGTCACTTGTGGGGGGGTTCCACTGTATTGGTGCTTTGGGGGTCTTGCTAATGCGACATAGCACCCACCAAAATTCCACCAGAATCTGAGCTGCAAAATCCAAAAATCACTCCTTCCCTTCTGAGTCCTGCCATGCACCCAAATGGTATTTTTTGGTCACATGTGAGGCATTGCCGTACTCGGGAGAAATTGGGGCACAGATTTTGGGGTGCTTTTTCTCCTTCATACCTTCTGAAAATGAAAAATTTTGAGCCAGAACTGCATTTTTGTGTAAAAAAATGTAATTTTTCATGTTCACTGCCCACTTGTATCAAAATTGGTGAAACCCCTGGGGGTTTGAAATGTACACTATACCCCTAGATGAATTCCCTGAGGGGTGTAGTTTGCAAAATGGGGTCACTTGTGGGGGGGTTCCACTGTCTTGGTGCTTGGGGGGTCTTGCTAATGCGACATAGCACCCACCAAAATTCCACCAGAATCTGAGCTGCAAAATCCAAAAATCACTCCTTCCCTTCTGAGTCCTGCCATGCACCCAACTGGTATTTTTTGGTCACATGTGAGGCATTGCCGTACTCGGGAGAAATTGGGGCACAGATTTTGGGGTGCTTTTTCTCCTTCATACCTTCTGAAAATGAAAAATTTTGAGCCAGAACTGCATTTTTGTGTAAAAAAATGTAATTTTTCATGTTCACTGCCCACTTGTATCAAAATTGGTGAAACCCCTGGGGGTTTGAAATGTACACTATACCCCTAGATGAATTCCCTGAGGGGTGTAGTTTGCAAAATGGGGTCACTTGTGGGGGGGTTCCACTGTCTTGGTGCTTGGGGGGTCTTGCTAATGCGACATAGCACCCACCAAAATTCCACCAAAATCTGAGCTGCAAAATCCAAAAATCACTCCTTCCCTTCTGAGTCCTGCCATGCACCCAACTGGTATTTTTTGTTCACATGTGAGGCATTGCCGTACTAGGGAGAAATTGGGGCACAGATTTTGGGGTGCTTTTTCTCCTTCATACCTTCTGAAAATGAAAAATTTTGAGCCAGAACTGCATTTTTGTGTAAAAAAATGTAATTTTTCATGTTCACTGCCCACTTGTATCAAAATTGGTGAAACCCCTGGGGGTTTGAAATGTACACTATACCCCTAGATGAATTCCCTGAGGGGTGTAGTTTGCAAAATGGGGTCACTTGTGGGGGGGTTCCACTGTATTGGTGCTTTGGGGGTCTTGCTAATGCGACAAAGCACCCACCAAAATTCCACCAGAATCTGAGCTGCAAAATCCAAAAATCACTCCTTCCCTTCTGAGTCCTGCCATGCACCCAACTGGTATTTTTTGGTCACATGTGAGGCATTGCCGTACTCGGGAGAAATTGGGGCACAGATTTTGGGGTGCTTTTTCTCCTTCATACCTTCTGAAAATGAAAAATTTTGAGCCAGAACTGCATTTTTGTGTAAAAAAATGTAATTTTTCATTTTCACTGCCCACTTGTATCAAAATTGGTGAAACCCCTGGGGGTTTGAAATGTACACTATACCCCTAGATGAATTCCCTGAGGGGTGTGCTTTGCAAAATGGGGTGACTTGTGGGGGGGTTCCACTGTATTGGTGCAACATAGCACCCACCATTCATTCCACCAAAATCTGTGCTGCAAAATCCAAAAATCACTCCTTCCCTTCTGAGTCCTGCCATGCACCCAACTGGTATTTTTTGTTCACATGTGAGGCATTGCCGTACTCGGGAGAAATTGGGGCACAGATTTTGGGGTGCTTTTTCTCCTTCATACCTTCTGAAAATGAAAAATTTTGAGCCAGAACTGCATTTTTGTGTAAAAAAATGTAATTTTTCATTTTCACTGCCCACTTGTATCAAAATTGGTGAAACCCCTGGGGGTTTGAAATGTAGACTATACCCCTAGATGAATTCCCTGAGGGGTGTAGTTTGCAAAATGGGGTCACTTGTGGGGGGGTTCCACTGTATTGGTGCTTGGGGGGTCTTGCTAATGCGACATAGCACCCACCAAAATTCCACCAGAATCTGAGCTGCAAAATCCAAAAATCACTCCTTCCCTTCTGAGTCCTGCCATGCACCCAACTGGTATTTTTTTGGTCACATGTGAGGCATTGCGGTACTCGGGAGAAATTGGGGCACAGATTTTGGGGTGCTTTGTCTCCTTCATTCCTTGTGAAAATGAAAAATTTTGAGCCAGAACTGCATTTTTGTGTAAAAAAATGTAATTTTTCATTTTCACTGCCCACTTGTATCAAAATTGGTGAAACCCCTGGGGGTTTGAAATGTACACTATACCCCTAGATGAATTCCCTGAGGGGTGTGCTTTGCAAAATGGGGTGACTTGTGGGGGGGTTCCACTGTATTGGTGCAACATAGCACCCACCATTCATTCCACCAAAATCTGTGCTGCAAAATCCAAAAATCACTCCTTCCCTTCTGAGTCCTGCCATGCACCCAACTGGTATTTTTTGTTCACATGTGAGGCATTGCCGTACTCGGGAGAAATTGGGGCACAGATTTTGTGGTGCTTTTTCTCCTTCATACCTTCTGAAAATGAAAAATTTTGAGCCAGAACTGCATTTTTGTGTAAAAAAATGTAATTTTTCATTTTCACTGCCCACTTGTATCAAAATTGGTGAAACCCCTGGGGGTTTGAAATGTACACTATACCCCTAGATGAATTCCCTGAGGGGTGTAGTTTGCAAAATGGGGTCACTTGTGGGGGGGTTCCACTGTATTGGTGCTTGGGGGGTCTTGCTAATGCGACATAGCACCCACCAAAATTCCACCAGAATCTGAGCTGCAAAATCCAAAAATCACTCCTTCCCTTCTGAGTCCTGCCATGCACCCAACTGGTATTTTTTGGTCACATGTGAGGCATTGCGGTACTCGGGAGAAATTGGGGCACAGATTTTGGGGTGCTTTGTCTCCTTCATTCCTTGTGAAAATGAAAAATTTTGAGCCAGAACTGCATTTTTGTGTAAAAAATGTAATTTTTCATTTTCACTGCCCAGTTGTATCAAAATTGGTGAAACCCCTGGGGGTTTGAAATGTACACTATACCCCTAGATGAATTCCCTGAGGGGTGTAGTTTGCAAAATGGGGTAACTTGTGGGGGGGTTCCTAAATTTTAGCATCTTATGGTGCCTAGAAACCTACATGGTGCCTAAAAAATAATCTCATAAAAAGGAGGCTCCAAAATCAAGTAGGTGCTCCTTCTATTATGAAGCCTGTGGTTTGGTCAACGTGCACACTAGGGCCACATATAGGATATTTTTGAAAACAAAAGAATTGGGGGAATCAATTTTTAGTCACATTTCTCTAGTAAAATGTACTGTGTTCCTTAGAAAAATGTATTAAAATTGCAAATCTGCAAAAAAAATGAAATTTTGAAATTTCACCTACACTTTGTTTTAATTCCTGTGAAACACCTAAAGGGTTAACAAACTTCCAAAATGCTGTTTTGAATACTGTGAGGGGTGCAGTTTTTGAAATGGCATCATTTATGGGGGTGTCTCACATACAAGTCCCTCAAAGTCATATCAGAACTGAACTGGTCCCTAAAAAAATCAGTGTTTGAAATTTTCTTGAAAATTTGAGAATTTGCTATTCATATTGTAAGCCTCCTAGTGTCCAAAAAAATTAAAAGGAAGTTGAAATAATGATGGAAACATAAAGTAGACATATGGTCTATGTTAGTTATTAACTATTTTGAGTGGTATGATTATTTGTCTCACAAGCAGAAAATTTAACATTTTGCAAATCGCTAAATTTTCCATTTTTTCACGACATTTTGGTATTTTTCACAAAAAAACACAGACTGTATCGACCCAAATTTACCACTAATTTGAAGTACAATGTGTCACGAAAAAACAATCTCAAAATCACTGGGATAAGTAAAAGCAAAAAAAAGTTATCCCCACTTAAGTGAGACATGTCAGATTTGAAAAAAATGGCTCTGTCAGGAACGCAAAAACTAGCTCTGTCAGGAAGGGGTTAACTGGCATTAGGGGCCTAATTCAGTAAGGATTGCATACAATGAGCTGCTCACAGCAGCTTAGTAAATGTGATCCTTAAGCAATGCAAATGAAGGAGAAGGTGAATACCATCTCCTGCCATCGCAAATCGCATCAAATTGCGATGCAATCGGTCGCGGTGTCCCTCTGCAACTGAAGTTTCAGCAAGTTTAACTTTACTTCCTTGGTTTGCGAGACCAAGGAAACTGGCTTGCGTGCAGTCCTTGATCTGGCCATTCCTGGAAAATGGGAGCAACACGTTAGCCGCACCTCCCCGGGAGCCTTTCCATCAGGCTAAGGCAATCTCAGTTTTGCAGTCTGATCGCAGAACCCGCCCTACAGTTGTGCACCATTGGGACACTGCACTGTGGATGCAGAATCAATCCTAGCTGAATTATTGTAGGTCCTAAATGACAGAATGTTTGTAAATGATCAGCAACTACTTCCTAAATATTGAACTCCCACTCTCCGTTACATTTATGAGGCTTAGGGGCCGATTCAGACCTGTTCACTCAGACCCAAATTCAGCCCCAGTCATGATCGTGGGGGTTTGCACATGTGCAAAGCGTCCATCTGAACTGTAAGTACAGACTTACTTTTCAGAGCGAAGGCTGGAAATATCACTCAATGGTGTTCTATGGTGATTTTGATGGTGAGCGACCATCTAATGCTCTTTCCTCCTTGCGGCCGTATGTGAGCGAATATGTAAGTGTATACATTCACTCACATGCTAGTATGCGGATTCGGTCGGTGGAGGCGGGGGGGAGGGCATGCATTTGGCGGGGCAGCATTAATCTGTTTGCTAGGCAGTAAATATACGCTGCCTAGCGAACATGTCTGAATTGGGCCATTAGTACATTTATATGTATCACACGGCAAAATGATGGAGCAGTTTCCTTGGAGTGTGGGGCCATCATGTGCTTTGTGCAGTGGCGGTTGTTACCTAGGTAAAATCTGCCACTGTTCCCTGTCTAAATGAACCCAGATGCAGTTTGTGAGACTGCTCTTGCTTCACTGTGACTGGCAGTGACTTCCTATTGTAAGTCCGACCTGCCAGTCACCTAAGGCAGTCCCATTGGGAGGTGTTCCCTCCCTCCGGGACGCCTCTACATGGGCTGCTGAGCGTCAGCTTTTAAAAACCGGGTTCCGTGCATGAGCAATATGAGGACGATACTGCGCACCCGGAATATGCCTCTGGGAGCTGCTGCAAAAAAGCTGGGGGCTGGTGCATGCGCAGTACCGAAGAAGCTACTGTGCATGCATCAGCCTTGTGGCGGGGACTGACACCGACGGCTGGGACAGGGACCGGGATTGGTGATGGCCGCAGCGGGGAAGAGCACAGTTGTGGCGGCAGCAGAGGGGGGACCTCATCGTGGCAGCCCCCCTCCTCCATAGAGGTAAGAGCTGCCACTGGCTTTGTGCAAAAGGATTTCAGTAAACATGCTACTTCCATACATAGCTTGAACTTCAAGTGATTTACTGGAGCAGCATTCCGGACAGATGCATTGTACAGTAGCATCTTAATCAACCCAAAATATGCACAGTAGGGAATTTTGCTTTTATTAAAGTCAGAATGGGTTATATTCCTTAAGATGATTTTTTTGCTACAATTGATGGCCCGATGACAGATAACTAGCTTAAACATATGGGTGTGGAGTTTAAATACTATTTGCTGCTACATCACTGTGGGGACTAGTCCATAGGATGAAGTAGCTTATTTATTTACCTCCTTATTACTTTTCACAGTGTTACACGTCCATCCCGAATTAATAGTTTGAAAAAGTGACTTAAAAACAAAATGAAAAATACAGGTGTATTTTATCTGTAAACTAGAGAAATTTCCATCTACTTCCAATCAGCAAACCTACATATTATTTTGTTGATAAGCGAAGCTGCAAATTAAAAAGGATTCTGTTTGATTCCTGCACCCTATAAACTGTAAGCATTTAGCTATAGTCAGTAAATTATTCTGGAGATATTTAACAATCTAGTGTGTGCAATTAATATTTTGATGAAAGTTTGGAGTATGTGCTGACAGATATTTATCATAATAGCTTGGCTGCTGTCATAATTCAAGTTTTAAAATTGTGCCTCATACACAGCTCTGATGATCTAAAATAAGCAATTGTTAATGGTGTGATTTAAACACTGTGTCAGAGAGGCAGTTTTCCTTTTAATTTATGAGCCAATTGCTGCTGTAATGCTATCAGTAGTACGTGCTTTCTATATAAGTTTTATTTATATTAAATACTGTACCATTGTTTTAATGGCAAACAGATGAATAATGGTCTAAAGGCCCATACACACTTAAAGATTTTCATTTCAAAAGACTTTGCCAAAATCTCTAAAAGATATATCTTTCACCAAAGTAGTTCGTACACACTGAGCTATTTTCACCAAAGAGCGAGAGATTTTCAGCCGGCGAAAGACTTTGATGAAAATCTTTCATTATAAAAGGATATTTACATAATGGGCGGGGTTTATATTCCAAGAGTGGGAGCAGGGGCCCTTTAATTTCAGTGCGTTTCTGTTCTTGGGTCCTGATTCAGAACTGATCGCTGGGCTGCGTATATTGGGAGCCCAGCGATCAGGTAAACGCCGCCCTGGCCGTTACCACTATAATATACATTGGTGGGCATATATATGGGATGCGATTAATTTCCCGGCGGTCGGATTCCCGGCGGTCAAAATCTCGACGCTGGAATCCTGACCGCCGAAATCCTGAAACTTTCTCCCTCCGTGGGTGTCCACGACACCCATAGAGGGAGAATAAATTAGCGCGACGAGCGTAGCGAGGCATTGGGCCCGCTGCGTGGCGAGCCCGCAAGGGGGGGCAATCCACGTCCCCCCCCTTGTTGGGATTTCGGCGGTCGGGATTCCGACCGCCGGGATTCCATACCGAATCTATATATACATATATATATATATCGATATATATCTATATATCGATATATATCTATATATATATCGATACATATCGATATATATAGATATATATATATCGATATATAGATATATATCGATATATATCAATATATAGATATATATCGATATATCGATATATAGATATATATCGATATATAGATATATATCGATACAATATATATATATATATATATATATATATATATATATACACAGTATACACACACATATATAATATAATATATATATATATATATATATATATATTAATATTAGGAAGCCTTGCATTGGTGTCAGTGGTTATATATATATATATATATATATATATATATATATATATATATATATAGCCTTGCATTGTGGCAGTGGTCATATATATATATATATATATATATATATATATAATATATATATATAAAAATTGGGACACCTTGCATTGGTGGCAGTGAAGCTGAGTCAGTAGGGGGACACCGAGTGCTGACAGAGGAGGACAGGTCCCCGTGACAGGGGGGACCGAGAGCTGCTGCGTGGCGGCGGGCTTGCTGCGGCTGCTGGCAGACGCAGACGGCAGTGAGTCTTTTCCTCCCTGCTCCGTCTCCGTGCTGGGAGCAGGGGGAGGGGGGAGGGAGCAGGGGGAGGCGGCGGGGCGGCACACGGGCTGAAAGTGGTTAATCTTTCAGCCCGTGCAGCGTACACATACAGCGATGATGGATAAAAAACCATCCATCATCGCTGGCATGCTGGTAAAACCAGCCGACGTGGGACCTCGCTAGCGATGATGCGGGAGCGCGCATCATCGCTAGGAGGCAATCTGTGGGGCGTACACACTAGGCAATTTTCAATTGAAAATCGCTCAAAACGGCTGTTTTGAACGATTTTCAGGTGAAAATCGTTAAGTGTGTATGGGCCTTAACATATGCAAATGTGACCATGGACTGAATGCTGTTTTGGTTACATTTGAATACGTTCGGCTTTGTTTGTAGAAAGTTTTGTTCTTAGCAGCAACTGTCATGGAAATAGTAAGCCGGAAGTATTTTATACCCTTTTACATCGCAAATCCAGGTTTTGGACACGGGTCCATCCCGAGAGCAACCTGGCATTTGCAAGGTGAAGCTCCCCTCAGTTACCGGGTCTCTGATGTCACGGGGGTGGGGCAGAGTGGCGGCATGTCATCGGTTGGCAGGGGAGGAGGCAGAGCTCGGAGCTGACGCTGCCTCCTCCCTATTGTGTAAACGGGACCTGGGTCACTTTACCCGAGTTACCTGTTTAACCCAGGTCTAAATGCTTGCTGGATCTGGGGTTTTCCTGTAGGCCCTTTCACACCGCACAGTGACCCGTGTCAACCCGACCGGAAAGCTAAGATTTTATTAAGGGCCCGTTGTATCAAGCTTCTAAAAGTGGAGAGTGATAAACAACCAGCCAATCAGCTCCTAATGTACCTGTCATTTTTCAAACCCAGCCTGTAACACGGCAGTTAGGAGCTGATTGGCTCTCTGTTTATCACTCTTCATTAAATCACTTTTTGAAGCTTGATGCATCTAGCCCTAAATCTCTGACATTCTTCATGATTTATTTTGGGTTGAGGCATATTTCGTAGGATCTGAATTAATCCTTTAATCAGAAACTTTATTATCCTATTTCTCATAACCCTTTGATTGCAGATGGAATCTGGCAAAATGGGTGTGGAAAAGCAAACTTTTTTTATTAACCCCTTGAGAGCCAACGTTGCTGTGATAGATCTTCAAAATATCTGTTAAAAAGGCTAGTGTTGCTCACACCGACTGGTCTTTTTGTGTGTGCAATATTTAAACTTCAATTACTGGACTTGGCTGTGTTTGTATTATTTATACCAAAAGAACTGTCGCTGTGAGCGATGCTGGAAATTTTAGCGGATATTTTGAGAAACGCTCACAGCAATGTTGGCACTCAAAGGGTTAAAAGCCTCAGCAAGATAGCGCGTCCCCGTACATAGGGTGTGCAGTCTAGATATCTTACCTATGCACAGTGCTAAAGTGTACTGTGCATGTGCAGTACTTCCGGAAAATGCCACGTGGCCATTTCCACACTGATCCTCTATTGCACATGAGCAAAACTCTGGGAAAACATGGCGCCATTTTCCTTGCGATTTTTTAGTGAATACTGGACTCAGGGAAGGTGAGTACTAAAGAAATGGGTGCAGGATGGCCCGTGTGGCCCGTGTGACTGGCACACATTGGGCCAGATGCACTAAGCTTCAAAAGTGATCAAATGGAGAGTGATAAACAGCCAGCCAATCACCTCCTACCTGTCATGTCAAAGACTGTGCTTGAAAAATGACAGGTAGGAGGTGATTGGCTGGTTGGTTACCACTCTCCATTTTATCATTTTTGAAGCTTAGTGCATCTGGCCCACTGTCTAAATTATAAATACTGCATGCAATGTACTGTAAATTATAGGGACTTTATTAGATGTGATTTTTTGGGGAACTTCACAGAGCTTTTTTTTTACTTAATTTGTTGCCCAAGATATAACTAGCTCCCTTAGATTTATATTAGTGTCGGAGTATTTAGAGGGTATTGCAAGCCCTATTGGAAAGTAATGTGTTTAATTGGCCTTTTAATTTAGTTATTCCAGTGAGTAGTGGTGGGAAAGTAGACGTCTGATGTTTGGCAATTAAGGTAATTGTGTTTGTAAATTAGACTCTTCCTAAGTAGCCTTTTTCACAATGCTGGAGTGAACGTAATGAGGGTAACCTGAGTGACAGCTTTATGAGCTTTCCAACAAGAAGACTTGAGGTAGCTTCAGCAGCATTATATTAAAAACAAAGGTTTCTATGGCCACGCACATAGGGGGTTATTCTAATTGGTTTGGTCCCCTGTGAGTTCGCTCTGGGGACCGATGTTTTGCGTCTGTGCATGTGCAGACACCTTTCTGCAGATGCAGGGTGCAGTGTGAGTGGGGGGTGGTGGCAGAGGGCACAGCCCATGGGAACATCCAGCATTTCATGAGCATTCCCATGAAAATGCTGGGCGGGGTCCGGCAGCTGACGTCAGCTGACGTCAGCTGCCCGCCTGCTTCCCACACAGGGCGCTCGCAGATCAGAGACACCATAGAGGTGTGCGAGTGAGAGTGGCTGGTGGCCGTGAGGGCATCCAGTGGCATTTAGTCCAGACGCAATGCTGCGAAATTTGCAACGTTGCATGTGGAGCAGAAAAAGGTCCATAGTACAGAACGTTTACAAGGAGTGAATTGTATAATTGATTATGAAAACCGAATGGAAGGATAATGGATACTTCTATTGAAACAATGATGCTGATTAGTGGTAAGACCAAAGTAAAGTGGGATAATACCTGCTAAGGTTATCTTTGCATTAATATTAAGTCAACAAAAATTGTCAGCGGTATTCAATATTTCCACCAGTGGAAATAGCGACAATCGTCTATTCAACTCTACAGTTACAGACAACAATGAAGGCAGATTCCGACAAAACAGATCTGACTTTAAAACAAGGATTGTCAAATTCATGGCCAATTTTCAAACAAGCTGTTTTGCGGACTTTCCGTCACTCGACAGTCAGTACATTGAATACCGACTGTTGAGTTCCTGTCGGTAGGACAGAAAAATGGCCTGGATTCCAACTGTCAGGACGTCCCAACAGTTGGAATTCGGTATTGTATATTCCCATAAATCTATAAATAAACTAAGTTTGATGATCAAAAGTGTACTGTTTTTACTATATGTCAAATGTTATAAACTTATGTATCTCCTACTTGACAAAAGTTATTTTTTAGTCATTTATTTTGCATTTGCACATATCCTTTATTAGCACCAATCTATGTAGATTGGTGCTAATAAAGGATTTAGGACACATAATTTGCAGAGAAATGAGTATATGTTTGGGTTTATTTACTAAGATGGGAGTTCTATTGAAGATGGGCTGTTGCTATGCGCAAAAAAAACATATTCTACTTTCTAGTTAGCACCTTGTCGAAGATAATAGATAGACTGTAATTGGTTGCCCATAGCACTATCCCCTCTCAATAGAACTCCAATTTTAATAAATAAACCCCATAATGCTTTAAAAAGGGATCTGCATGGATTCGATTATTTTATGTTCCCTGCGATGTTCCCATTTTCTTCCCTTTCTTTAATCCTCAGTTTTTCTGTACCTGTCTCTTAGGCCATCTTTCTACTTTTCTTTCCCCCTCTTTTGCTCCCTGTGACACTTTTCTCATGTTCCCCCATGTCTCCTTCCCCTAAACTCACTCTCCCATGCTTTCCCACTGTCTCTTTCTCTTCCACACATTACCATGTTCCCAAAGTCCTGTGCACATACAGTACAGTAGACTCTGGCACATTGCAATTGTATGTATCTTAAAATTTGGACCTCTTTAAGCAAACACAAACATTTAACAAACGGGTTTCCAAACTTTCTTGAATCAGGACAACCTAGGTTCTCTGCATTGTTTTTCATGGCAGCCCACGGTCAAAAATGAAATTAAAATAATCCACAAAAATGATTAAAATTAGTCAATTGTGCATTAGTAAATTGTGCTTATGTGTCATCCTTAGGTTCTGTTGTGTTCTGTAGTGGAGGGATTATGCTCTGTTTTATCTATCACATTGACCATCTACACTGTGATTGTACCACCCAACTGTGTCACCTCTGCAAATGCCCTGTGTCTCTCTAGGATGCCACAGCACCCAGTTCGGGAACCATTGATTTATTATACTGCATTTTGTATTAAGCTTTTAGCATCCTTTTTTCCCTTTTTTAATTCACACCACTTATAGTAAATACAAAACAAGTTAAAATCAAGCATTTAACCCTTTGAGTGCTAAAGGAATTTGTCAAAATAGGTGTGAAAATTGCCAAGCAGACATGTGTATTCATCATAATGACCTGTAACGTTTACCTTTTATAGGAAATGTAATCTTTTGTTACCCAACATTTTTTGTTTGAATTTATATAACACATGTGAGCGCCCCTGGCAATTTTAGCGGATGTTTTGCACATCTCTCACAGAGATGTTGGCACTCAAAGGGGGATATTCAATCTCCGGCGAGCACCTCCCATCGGGGAGATGCCCGCCGGGCCCTATTCAATGCTGTCTTCCCCGACAGCATTGAGCAGGGTATCTCGGCAGAACGATCCCGACATCACTAGCTATCGGGCTCGTTCTGCCGAGAACAGCCGGGAAGTGACGAGCTGCCGGCTGCAGCTCGCCTCTTCCCGGCCGCAACTCGCGGCCACGCCCCCTTTTCGCTCCCCGGCAGGCGGGACATTGAATCCCGCCTGCATGTTCTCGGTCGAGCTGACCGAGAACGGGACTGGGTCACGGCGGTCGAGCAAGCTTGACTGCCGTGACCCTGACATTGAATACCCCCCTAAGGGTTAAGAAGCTCCAAGTTCAAAACTCCTGATGATGCAGAGTAATGTCTATTTTGCTTCAGAATTAAACATTAAACATTTTTTCTATGTAATGACTTAATAAATTAGTATGTGTTAAACTTAATTACTTGTATCTAATATAAACATAATGAAGTCAATCAGGATCTTACAATATTCTGAAATCTTCAAGGAACCTCTTTTTGCCAGAGGCTTTTGCTGTTTTTAAGCTCTTAATAGCATCTCCAACATCTTCCCCCGTGTGATTAGTTCAATACCTATTTGCCTGGAGAATTTTGAGATCTTTTATCTCTTTGAAGAATTCTTCACCACTGTCAGATGAATGGATACTTATTAGCAATAGAAATCCACGACATTTCAAATTACCAAGGGGGCATTCCATCAATCTCGTCTGAAAGGAAACAGCATATTTTCCCTTTTAATGTTGACAAATATTGGAAACATAGATAAAGTTCTTAGGTTGAGATGCCTATATTTTAATCTTATCATATGGAATAATTCATCTGCCTCAAATAAACTTTGTGAAAATCTATGCAGTATGTTTAATTTTCATATTGTTGAACATTCATTTAAATGCCTACCCAAAAACTAGCACATTTTTTAATTATCATGTTCAACTTGGTTAATTACAGTTTTGTAACATAATAATACTGGCAGCTAAATTCATATTATAAATGTTTATTGTTTGGGACAGAATGTAACATAATTGAATATGGAACAGGTAGGCTTCTTTAGTTTTAAGGAGAGGAGGATACAAAGTGCTCCATAAGTGCTGGGGGTGACTCACCCCCCAACATTTCAGAGGTGTCTGTCAACGTACTGGGTTGCTATCTAATATTAGAATGGGATGTGGCAGCTAGGAGGATATATCCATTATGGTTGCTCTACCTCCTCCCTACATAGACCCTTGGCAACTCACCTCCAGGGCTCTCTTACCCCCTGCACCCAGCTCCACTTTTACAGTGTGTGGCTAGTTACTGAGGGCTGGCCCCTCCTGTGGGACCAGCCCTGCACCATTCTCACCTTCCACTTCATATGTTCCTCCCTCTTAACCCTTACCTTGGTCCCAAATGCTCCCCCTCCCCATCTGCCCTCATAGGACCCCAACCCCACCTTCCTTGTGGAGTTCCTCATTGTGCCCTATATATTGTTTTCTTTTAGCAGATTTATCAGTTTTAGGTTACTTTTGCTGAAGCATCTCTCTTCTAGTCCATGCCATGACCATCACCTTCCAGCAATACCTGTAATGAAATATATTCTGACAGTAATTAACGTGTTCATAGTATTTTTATACATTAGAACAGGATGTGGTACAATTATGAAACAAGAAAACAGTGTGTGCTTCAGTGGTGTTTTTTGGAGGAGTGCTCCCTAAAAAAAAACCACCACTATCTCTCATGGCAACCTAGCTGTGTGTGGCGTGACGTTAGCAAGCTACACCGCACACAGCAGGGGGAAAGGAGGTGGGGCTGGGCAGCCGGCACTAAACATCACAGACAGTGGTAGTCCCGAGAATTTTCCGGGCTTACCAGCCTAGCCTCTGAATAGCCCGCAAAATTCTTGGGAGTACCACTGAAGGGGTTAAGGTGCAGACTCAAGGTCAGCTGCTTCCATCAGCTGCCTTATGAAACTACTGATCACCCAACACTGCTTACATAAAAAGAAAGAAAAAAGGGATGCTAAAATTACTAATAAAAGTGGCAGCAAGGATGGCATAATGGTTAGCATGGCCCTAACTGTGCGGAATTTGTATATTCTTCCTGTGCCTGTGTTTCCACCAGGTAATCCGGTTTCCTCCCATACACCAAAAATATACAGTTACAAATGGTGCACCATAGCGTTCGCCAAAAATGTGAGGCGCTTGCGCATCCCATTCACGGCAATGGGAAGCACGTGTGTGAGATGCTCGCGTGCCACTGCCTCAGCGAATGGGGAATCGAGACAGAAAGCTTTGGAGCACTGGCAGGATGAACAAGCCTTGCTCTATCTGTAGGACAATTGGCTCCCAACAAAATTAACCCTAGAATGAATACGTGTTTACATGTGGTAGGGAATATTTACAATATAGATTGTAAGCTAAGCTGGGGCAGGGACTGATGTTAATGTTCAAAATATTATCTGTAATGTGCTGTGGAATATGCTGTGGACTATTATCTGTAATGTGCTGTGGACTTCCGGTGGGGCCGGGGATGGTCGCATGCAGGAGAGCTTCGGTGTTCCATCCACGGAGCTCCCATCCCCGGCTCATGGAAAAGGTGCGGGTGATGGCGGGGAGCGGCGTGGGGACGGGGAGACGGAGAAAGTAAAGAGAGCTGAGTTCCCTTGGCGATGTGTTCCCCCGGCGCTGGTCGAGGCATTCCCCGGATGGAGAGCAAGGAGGGGGATATGGATGGTGCCTACAGTCATGGCACCCAGATGACGACTGATGCTGCTATGCTGCCAGCATGAGGACCCACTGCCGGTCCCTCGTGCCAGCGGGACCCCCGAGCACCACAGCAGAGATGGAGTCCCAGCCCCAGTGGAGGATCCGGGCCTACAGAGGAGGACCCTGGCCTGCAGTGGATGACCCCAGCCCGGCACTGCAGCAGAGACTCCAGACAGACCCTGGATGGGATCCCTAGGATGGACTGGGAAGCCCGTCCGGCCCCACGGATCTCTAGATGAACTTGGCTGCCCGGGAGAAGGTATTACTCCAGAGAGAGGGCCTAGCTTTGGCCACAGGCCTCACTCTCTATCTCAGGCCCCAGCCTCAGCCCCCCAGCCTCTCCCCCCTCCCCCAGCCGCTGCCTGTGCTGTCCATGCTGCCCGCGCTGACTCTCCCTACAGGAGGATGGCCTGGTGAGGCATTCAAGATTACGCTGCAAATGGCTGCCTAGGATCTGTGCACTCAGCAATATGTATCCCGTGTCTCCTGTGTGATAACTGTACTGTCCCTGCTACAACTGTGCTGTCTTTACTCATGCTGTCATCTGCCCGGCTGCTGCAATGACCAGTGGCGCCGCGGATGGCTGCCTAGGTGCTGTGCAGCTTGGTGGGTGTGTGTTCCCTGTGTGATAAGTGTACTGTCTCTGCTTGTATTATTACCTACCCGGCTGCTGCAATGACCAGTGGCGCTGCTGATGGCTGCCTAGTCGCTGTGAAGCTCGGCGGGCATGTGATCCCGGTGTGATAACTGTACTGTCCCTGCTACAACTGTGCTGTCTTTGCTCATGCTGTCATCTGCCCGGCTGCTGCAATGACCAGTGGCGCCGCGGATGGGTGCCTAGGTGCTGTGCAGCTCGGCGGGTACGTGTTCCTGATGTGATAACTGTACTGTCCCTGCTTATACTGTTACCTACCTGGCTGCTGCAACGACCAGTGGCGCCGCCGATGGCTGCCTAGTCGCTGTGCAGCTCGGCGGGCATGTGATCCCCGCAAGTGATGTCTAAATGCTCTCAATGTAATGTGTATAATGTCTCAATGGAATGTATGTAATGTCCCCCCCCCCCATTTCATCCCTGCTTGATGCTGCACTGTAATCCACAAAAAATTCCTAGTGTGCGCAAGCACACATGACCAATAAAGTTGATTCTATTCTATTCTATTCTAATATTGTGTAATCACAGATGGAGAGCAGCTCTTTTACCCGAGGGATAGTGATTCCATAGCCAGCCATTGCCAGGGGGCGCTGGTCCTCCCCGCAGCCCCAAACCCACCCTAACACTGCCTGTCTCCCTGAAGCCGAGACAGGCAGGGTTCTACCGCCCAGACGCCGAGAGACTGGGACAAGCATTCGCGTGAGGTTTTGTTGCTCTGGCCAATCAGCTCCTGTCATTTTTCAAACACTGTACACTGTCTTACACGACACTGTACTGTAGGAATTGATTGGATGGTGCACAAATTATCATTAGTAATGAGTGATAACAAGAGTATCACTCGATGTTAATTGCCTTCAGCGATGTGCATAGTCAGCAAACGCCGGTGGGCAGCTGCCTGCTGAGGGTGGATGTTGACATAACAGGACGTCAGCTGCCCGCCAGTTCTCGGACCCGGACACTGCAAGTCTATGTCAGCCCAGACAGACTTAGATTTGCGAGCAGGGGAAAAACCATTTGCTGGTCGGTGACCATCGAATGATTTTGCCCCCGTACACGACCCTGCAAATGGATGTTTATGCAAAACATCTAATCGCATGCCCGGCGGGTGGTGTTAGAAGGTTCACTAGACAGCGAATTTTCACTGCTTCGCGAGCCAACTAGAATCACCTCCAATGTCTCAGGTACACGGCGGTGTAGAACAGTCAATAGAATATACTCTAAGGATATGTGCACTCCGCAGAATGATATATACAAAAATTGCACACTGGTAACAGAAGATAGTAGATGAACTGCGTACTGATGTATGTAGTCTGTGGAAATATATGACTCAGCACCTTTATTATTTTAGAGAGGCAAGGACTGGACCAGCATTTGGAGACCATGCTGGTTCCTGTTGTGCCACAAGGAGGATCTAGAGGTGACTCCAGGCAAGTAGGTTCTCAATTTAGATGTATTTGTATGTGCTTTTATCATGTAGCCTTACAGTAGCCAATTACTGTATATGGGTAATGTTATATTGTAGTATAGGGACCTCCAGTATCAGAGAACCTAGACGTTGGCCTGGATGCTTACCATATTTTAGTACAGTACACTCTATGTAACTAAGATCTCTGAATTATCTTCTGCCATGAGGTTTTTCAAATCTTATTGCTAATGTCCCTTGGTGTGCAGGGGAAAACCTATTAAAATAAATCCAGTGCAAAACTACAAATGAAAATGTTTTAATGACTCCAAATTACTATCTTTCATTTTTCTGTTCAGCTAAAAGAGAATAGTATTCATAAAGCATAGTATTTACACTATTTATTTATTTACTTACAGTTTGTTTTATGGCGCAGCAAATTCCATTGTGCTTTACAATTGTAGAAACTATGTGGCTCATTTTACCGGCTTAATATTAGGTAATCTGAAAAATATGGCTGAGGATTTCAGTACCTACAGTAGATGGTGGCAAATTTATAAATATGATAAAAATCCCCCTTCCTGATTTTGTAAAGTAGAAGGTCTATAAAGTAGCGTGACTTACATAATATGCACCACTGGGCAGTATAGTGTCTCCACCATTCCTACATGGCATCGGCACATTTAAGGTAGTTTCACACCATATGATGCAACCAACCTTGTGAGATCGCTTAGAGAAACCTCATAAATTACTATGTGTGTAGGTTCCATAAGACCGTGATTTGTAAACGTAATGCATCAGACTGATGCAAATTTGTTGCATTTGGAGTAAACTGTGGTAGATCCGGTAGCATCATTCATGAAGTGCTTGCTTGTGTCAAATGTCAGAAACAGAAGTAAAAATATATATTTTTTTATTAATTGACAATACCCTGTATAGTAAGAGAACACATACAATGCTTCTGGCCTAAATACAATGCCAAATAAATCCCAGTGTTCTCTCCTGTGTTAGAAGAACATTATTGTAAGCTTGCCCAGTCTCAGACAATGTTGTTTCTCATTTCAAACAGCCTGAAGGAATTCTTCTGTGCCATCCTCCAGGTACTAATTCTGTTCAGCTGGGTCCATTAGCATCATAGACTACAGATGCCCTTCTGCTACTCTAAGTTTAATGTTAAAGTCATGAGAGCGACAACCACTACTTTCTTCAGTTAATAATGTTTTCTTCTTTAAATACAGATGCCTGTTACGGTTCCATCACCTATATTTTTAATCCCCTGCCAACAATAAATGTACTGTACTACAAAACAAAAGGCCGTTTTTCTTTCTGGTGGAAGCTGCAGATAAACGTGGGGGCTGTATGACCACAGCAGGTCCGACTGTCATTCCATGGGTAGTTCTTGTCAGTCCAACTAAATTCTGTCATCCTTCAACCCAGTTTAAATTAACAGGTAATTTGTAGATGTCACTTCGGGTTAAGCCACTCATTTTGCTTCTACTCTACCAATGCAAAACATTGGACTAATTTTTCTTGTCTTCTCTTAATAGGATTTTCATTTATAAATAGATTTATGTTCTGAAAATAAATTACTGTAAGTGATGCACAGGAATGGTAGCAGAATGGACTTTCATGGAATTTTAAGCATCTCTGCATCATGGAGATTAATAGGAACACTTCAAAGACTAAATTTTAGTTTAAAAAAAAAAAGAGTGTTGAGTTAATATTTAATTGGAATAACAGATCTGGTTGAAAACATAATTTTTAATATCTAAATTAATTTGCAAAACAAAACCATCAATTTACCCTGATTAATTTTTACAGTGTTAAATTTTAACAATGTACTTGTACAAGAAAGTTTTACAATTAATGTTGGCGGAAAATTGCATTCTATCAAATCTCGTTATGTCATTATGTCACTACACATCATCGATACACGCTGACACACACATATAAATATATGTGTATAGATCTAGTATGTAGAAAGAACGAGAGATAGATTTGGGAACCATTTCACACAGAGCTTCGGAGAGGAGTGTGATCTGGGGGGTTTATTTACTAAGGTGGGATTTCTATTGAAGATGGGATGTTGCAACCAACCAGAATCTACTTTTTAATCTATTTAGCAGCTTCTAGAAGATAATAGAATCTGATTGGTTGCCCATGGCAACATCCCATCTTCAATAGAACTTCCATCTTAGTAAATAAACCCCTGGACAGCCTGTGCTGATTCCTCACTGATTCCACTCCAGCGGCTGAGCTGAACTATCTGTCAACTCTGGTGCTGCTGAGCTCACCTAACTGTTTAATGTCCATCCATCCCAGTGCTGCTAAACTGACATTATACAAATTATTGCAACTTTGTTCACATAAATATAAGCATAGTTTTAAAAAAAGATTTAAAAATGGTTTAAAAAATTGCTGTTTTTTTGTACAATGTTCTATAACCAAGTACAACCTTGTTGACGTGAGGGTGGTTTTTCAAAACCAAACACAAAATGAATACTGATCCAAACCAAAACAGGGACGAGAATTATAAATTTCCTAGTCTCATTGGGACAGTAAGGCTGGTATGGGAATATGGCACCTGGTCCTGGCTCTCCCCTGCTCGCCTTGTGGGTTAGGTCCCGAGGAAGTTCTGGTCCTGGTGTTCTTATGGTAGAGGTGAGGAGTGGCCTCATAATGATCCTGTGTATTGTGGTTAATCAACAGCGGCTACTACCTCATAGAAGGAGGGGTCTGCTGCTGATGGTGATGCCGCAAACCGCCTCCCCATTGCCACTGCTTACTGCTACCACTGTTTCTTCATTGCAACATTGCTCCCAGTTTTGCCACCATATGTGTCCCCGCTCCTTCACAATGCAGGTGTCACGGGCCATGACCAGCGCATGTGCAGTAACGGGGGTGGTTCTGCGCATGTGCATACCCGCTGCTTCTATGGACTGCATCAGCTGCAGCCCATAGAAGCCAAATTGGGCTGCACAAGAAGGCAGGAAGTGGCATCCTACAGGAAACCAGCTCTCTGTCTATAGCAGCCAAGACTGGCAGTCCCAGATGGTGCTAACATTTCACAATGGGACTGCATTGATGCAGGAAATCAGCAAGTTGAACTTTCAGTAGGAAGTCTGCCAGTCTCAAGGACCGCATTTGGCTTCACTGAGGTTTAGCACAGTAGTGGAATATACCTGGGGGGGGGGGGGGGGGGAGCTACAGTCCTGAAGCCCATAGGTAAAAGTGCCACTGATTTTACTGCAGCCTTCTGTAGTTATGTTGGTTTGTTGCTTGTTTGCCTTTTGTTTTCCTGCGGTTTAATGCTGGTATAATGCTGCTATTGATTTTAAGTTACACTTTTTAATTATATATTTTATATACTATACATCCTATAGTATATACAATACATCCCAAAGGACCTGACCTATACTTAATATTAATGCTACAGAAACATGTGTTCATCCTGATTACTTCCCCCAGCAACCCACCACCTCCAGCAAAAGGTGTTAATCAAATCTAACAAATGTAAGGTCAATAAACCACACTCAATCTCTATACGCTCTTGCCGTAGTACAGATATAAATCCATTTATAACAGCTTTATAAAGTTTTAACTATGCAATGTAATCACTGCTATGCTATAAAAACACAGATCACTTAAATCCAATGAAAGTAGTTTATTACATTACCTAGTATTACTTCAGTTAAGCAGTTGAGATAGTCTGCAATAGTAATCTGAAAAAAAAAATAATCTAGTAAACACTGCTATTGATTTTAAGCTATAGTTTATACACTTCATATACTATATACTTTAACATCCTAAAGTACTGGTGACTTAAACAGGGTTGCCTATTTTCTGGCTAGGAGATGGTAGCCAGTTCAGTGAGGCAGGGGGCGGGTCTGATGATGGTACAGGAAAGGGGTGGAACATGGCCGATAATGAAACATCATGTTTGGGGTGTCGCCAGCGTGGTCGCGTCCTTTTGGCCATTTCAGGCTTTGCACAGTGGTGGGCGGTGTTATAATGATGGGATTTACATCATTTGGTCCCATGGTCTCCCCGTTGAGGTAGGGGGTCTCAGGAGACTGCTTGCATTCTGGCATATTGGGTCCCTTTCCGGGGGGGCAGTATGGGACCCAATTTCCAGAACCCTCCCGGCCATTCCCAGGAGGGTAGGTAACCCTGGATTTACCCAATACTGTATAAGATGATGGTTTCCAACTCATCCATGCAGGTGAGTTATAAGTTTGGTCTCATAGAGGCTGGTATAATATTGGTTCACAGGAATTCATGGACAGGCGTAATAGTCTTCTATTAAAAATGGGAGCAATGTACAGTAGACAATCATGGAGAATTTGGTGGAAAACAAATAGAATGAGTAGCCCTTTATGTGTGGTGCAGTGGTTTCTTCCTTGAGGGACGACTATAGTAAAACAGAAGCACTGCAATTAGAATTCAGATGCAGTTCTCAGAGAAAGAAACTCCAAATATAGATTAATACTGCAGATGGATATCAATATAATAAATATAGGTAGATTGTTGACTGCTTTAAGAACCAGAAAGACATGTACAGTACTATTGATTATGCCCGATTTGTACATTCATGTCACCATTCATATGCAGATATCTGCATCTTTACACGCATCTCCCAGAATTCTTAGGAAGGTAAAAAGAGGACCTACTGTATGAGAGAGAAACATAGAAACAGAGCACTGCTGTGTATAAATGATAATGCCAGGGGAGAGCTGAATAGTTGCATGATGAAGGTACGCTTTTTGGAATGTAAACCTATGTATTAAGCCCATCGCTGACATCTGCAGATCACTCAGCTGAGGAATAACATCATACAGTATCCATTCAATCTACATCTGTAGATAACAAAGACACCATTGTTTAAAATCATTACAACCAAAATGATCTGATATTATTGAAAAACTGCATTTTCACATTACATCTTTTTTATTACAATATACCTTCAAGAATTGAATCAAATCCTTTTACCTAACTTATTTGAATTTCATCATGCATACTGTATATCAGATTCCCTTATAGGAACTAGTCTGCATCAGGAGAGCCCAATCTTGGGTAGGGTATAGCTTTGTGAATACCCTCACAAGTGGGTCATAGTAGGCAGGGGTGATGGAGTAAAGGTTCATACACACTGGGCGATTATGCCCTCTGCCCGGCTCTGTCAGGGGGGTGTTGTACATACGTAGCGCTATGCAAAGCCGTCAAAAATACTGAGTTGCTTTCCCAGCGGCGATGATGCGGGAGCGCGCATCACCGGGCCATACACACTGAGCGGCTTTCCCCCTGCCCGGCGCTGTCAGCTATGCAAAGCCGTCCACAAAGCTGATCATCTGCTGGTAATACCAGCAGATGAGCGGCTTTCCCGCGGGAGCGCGCATCACCGGGCCATACACACTGGGCGGCTGTGAGCTAAAAGCCGCTCAAACTGCCCCCAGTGTGTAAAGCTCTCAACTTCATTGCAAACACACGAACCTGACTAGAGAGAGTCAAACATTATTGAATTTGGTTTATTGACACGGCTTTAAATTATGAAAGAAAACCATCAGGAAAATTCTTGGAATTTGTGCTAGACTGAAAGATTCAAGCAATACAAATATGTTCAACCATGTTTGAGCTGATTTAAGCATGTCTGAGACAGTTTAAATTCCATGAGCATGAACGGACAAACTGAAACTAGACATTTTTACAGTGTAAGTTTGTAAGCTCGCACAAGCAGGGCCCTCTTCCCTCATGTGCTTTTCCTACTGTTATTTTAACTGCTACTTCATACTCCCTTTGACCGCATCAAATCCCTAAGTTTTCTTCCAGCCTGATACTTATTTCAGTGTCATTTGATGATGCAGCTCAGTTTATATACCCTGTACTTGTCCTCTTTGGGCTTCAACTGTAAAGGCCCCAATACACTTGAGTGATATGACCTGTTTTACCCGAATCAGACCGATCGGTCTCAAACATTGGCTGAAATCTGTCCAAATCGCATGTGTTTGACATCCCATTCGACCGGATGCACGGTCCCGTGGACATCGGGTCAGTGTTGGACATTGCACATAAGATACTCCGCTGGCAGCTCTCCGGCAACTCCCTGGCAGGTTTCCAGGAGTCCATCAAGTGCCAAATCAGATGGAGGACTCCCGGGGAGCTGGCGAGAATTTAAAGGAAAAACTGGTCCGACTTGTGCTTCAGACATGTCCAACCAGTGTATGGGGCCTTAACAGAGCCGGCCCTAGGCATAGGCAGACTAGGCAAGTGCCTAGGGCATTTGGAATGCCTAGGGGCAGCAGAAGCTTCTGCTGTTTAAAATGATATGCAGCATGCCTATATTCTGTGTGTGAGTGAGGCTGTATCTGCATATGAAATAGTGTATTCATGGAAATCACTGTAACATAGCATTCCATATGCAGGTACAGCTACAGTCGCACACAGAATATAGGCATGCTGCATATCATTTTAATCATTGGAAGCTCCTTGTGTGTGCTGGTCATAACAATGCAAATAAGATGAATTTTCAGCAAAAAAAGGCACCCAACTTTAGCAGAACTGGCCAGGAGCTACATGGCCTATTGAGAAAAGATGTATGAGGAAACATCTGTATCCAAGCAGAGGCAGAGTTCATAGTGTTAGCGGCTGTGCGAGTGCTGTCTGCGGGTGGGTTGGTTGTGCAATAGTGTTCAGCATATGTGTAAGGGGCATTATGTGTGTCATGTATAAATGCATTAATAATGTGCGACATATGTGTAACAGGCATTATGTGTGTCATGTGTATAAGGGCATTAATAATGTGCAACATATGTGTAATAGGCATTATGTGTGTCATGTGTATAAGGGCATTAATAATGTGCAGCATACTGTATGTGTAATGGGCATTATGTGTGTCATGTATAAATGCATTAATAATGTGCGACATATGTGTAACATGCATTATGTGTGTTATGTGTATAAGGGCATTATTTATTTGTGCAACATATGTGTAATGGGCATTATGTGTGTCATGTGTATAAGGGCATTAATAATGTGCAACATATGTGTAAGGGGCATTATGTGTGTCATTATGTGTATGAAGGGCATTTATAAAGGTTGGCATATGTGTAAGGGGCATTATGTTTATAAGGACATTAATAATGTGCGTCATGCGTAAGGGGCATTACTGTGTGGTATTATCAGGGATGCCGAGAGAAAGGGTTGGGGGTACAAATTACCCAGGCCAAAGTCTGATGGAAGGGCCCAGTGGGGGCCCCGAGCCCCCTCCATTTAAGTGACAGCAGCAGCTGCAGCTCTTCTCCTCTGCCCAGCACACACTGCTTTGTGCTGGGTTGCAGTGTGGCCATGGAAGTGCTTAAAATACAATATTTTCTCAGGATTTTTTTCTAAGGATATAATGTGAATAATGTGAGGAGTAATGTATATAAGGCAAAGTGGTACTACTGTGTGATGTAACGTGAATAAGGGACACCATTGAATGATATAATGTGAATTGGGGGTACTATTGTGTGTCCATGCCCCTTCCCAGCAAGAACACACCCCTGTTTGGGCTGCGCACCGAATGTGTGCACTGTTTCTATTTAAAATATTGCGAGTAGGAGCACCAAAATGATGACTGCTATGATGAGGGTTGATGGTGCTGGGAAAGGGGAGCAGGGTCAGAGGCGGAACTAGTGGCGGTGCTAGGGGGCACCAGCAGAAATCTTGCCTAGGGCATCATTTAGGCTAGGGCCGGCTCTGGGCCTTAAGTTACTGTATTCTTGTTTTGCATATTTGTTTATTTAATTAAGTGCTATGGATCCCTTGTGGCACCATATATAAATGATTATAATAATAAAGAGGCAAGATTTTAACATTTAACATTTTGTAAATTCCTTGAAAGCAAACTGAGAACCACCAACCTCGAACTATGAAGTCAGCCTTAAACTTAAAACCACAGCATCAAATTCATGCTGCAGAATTGAGGCCTTTGAAATGCCCAGTTAGGATTTGTAACCAATTCAAATGATTCAAGTGTCTGGAAACATGCTCTCTGGGCATACATTGTGACACCATACAAGTGTTTAATGACACAAACACAAGTAGAGTGTTTTCTGTGATCTCTCACTCTTCTACAAATGAATAAATATATACACTAGCTACAAAGATAACTTTGAGTAGACACTTCCACCACAGCACCCAAATGATACGGTCGCAGGGTCCACAGTATGAAGGTCAACATATGTAAGTTTGTCCACTAACGGTCGACATGCCTATTGTCGACACATGAAATAGGTCGACAGGTTCAGAAGGTCGACACAAGCATTAGGTCAACAATGGGAATGTCGACAGTCAAAATGTCAACATGAGTTTTTCACATTTTATTTAAAAAACAAGCACTATTTTATACCCTACCATCCATGAGCACAACGAGGCACCATGCCCTACCAGCAGCCCTAAGCTTGCCCTAAGTGCGGTGAGTGCAGTGACCCATACGAGGGTACACTGATACGGTGCCATGTCAATTTACGTTGACACCGCATCCATGTCGACTGGAACACGGAGAAAATTGAGAAAATCATGTTGACCATCAGACTGTGGATCTAGTGCTTGTGTCAACCTTTTGACCCTGACCCAGCCTAATGTATGTCGATCTTCGTACTGTTGACCCTATGCCCTATACCCAGCCCCCAATACTATAGAAATCCTCTGTTAATAAACACATACATGACATAGACAGTATATATGTTTTGGACTGTAATATCATATTTATTAGCATGCATAAATTGAAACTCTGAGTTGTTCATTTTTTATATCCTAAATAATAACTGTATCAAATAACTGAGCATTTAAATATAATAGGCCAATAGTTTCACAATCGAGTCTGATATATCCCACATTAATAAGTTTGTTCTGTCACCTGATACCGTGGAACAGCCAAGTTACTCTCCAACTGGCAGCTGATAAGTTAGAACTTGATGAATGTCTCAAACATATAAATGACAGTTAATAGATTCCAACTGCTAATTATCGCAGTTAGGGAGGATCATATGCAAAAACCAACCCCTGTGAGACCTCGGATATATGACTCACTGCCAGAAGATGAGAAGAAATAATATCATTTTTTTCTTGCTAGAAAATTCCAGCACATTAAAAAAAAAAAAAATATTCTAATATAAAATAAATTACAATAAAATGCAGCAAATAGGTTTTGACTGTACCATGTTCAAATGTGCAATACAGGGTGTCTATAATTAAAGTTCATCTATTCCAAGTAGTCTATAGCAAAAAAACTTTACCAAATCTTTATCTTAATGAGGTCACATCAAAAAACTAGTTCCTACTAATGGTACCACTGACTCGATGATTTTTCTTTCTCTTCCCCATAAGGCTGCGAGTACAGACTTCCCTTTTACACATTGGAAACAAATAACCACACCAGTGACATTATGGGCCTAATTCACTCAGAAAAGGACGAATTCGGACCCATTCCGATGTCTGGGGGTTTACACATATGCATGCACATTTCTGTGCATTTGCAAACCCTGACAGCGAGTGGCCGCTGCGTGATACACACCCCCGCCAGGCTGTTCGCAGTGGGGAGGGAGAGACAGGCCAGATGGGTCGGTGATGGCGCTGAAGCATGAGAATGCCCAGCATTTTATGGGCATAACCATGAAAATGCTGGGGGTTCCCATGGATACATGGGCGGGTCGATGCTTGCCAGGGGTGGCGGCTGACATCCCTGGAAATATGCACGCTGATTAGGGAGTCTTACAGAATTCTGAACTGCTGCAGTGCAAACCGGAAATGGATAATTATAGCCTATTTAAAGCAATATTCAATACACTGCATACATGCCTTGGTTAAGATACCAAAGTCTTGAAACATGTTAGCTTAAAGCAGTTTTTTTGGATACCCTGATCATTGACATAGGAGAGAGTTAAGTTTCTGACACTTATTTACAGGAAAGATCTTTATGCAGATTAGGGATTTTGTTTTGGAATGTGTTGGAACTGCCTATTTCCTGAGCAGTGTCATAGGTTTTTTTTTATACTGTATATATATATATATATATATATATATATATATATATATATATAGCAACAGGCATGTAGATGGCACTCTCAAGCTTGTACAAATTCTGCACGGCGGCAGCAAGAATTAAATAAATGAATCAACACAGGCTTGTGTGTCAACGTTTCGGGCAAAGCCCTTTATCAAGACATAAAAAATAACCAACAGTGTACTCACATTTATAGCAGACAGTGGGGGCAGGAACACCTCGTGCAGAAATCACCAGCACGACCCGGGCGGGTGAGGAGTGACGTCATCTGGCGCACTCAAACGGGGAAAGCGGGGTCACCGGGGGCGTGCTAACTGACCCAAAGGGTGGTTGCTAAGCGACCAAGAACGCTGTCTGGCGCTTGCAATAAGAACTATGTGGATATCAGCTTGGAGCCGAGTGCGGGTAGAAAGGTGTACGGGGAGAGCGGCAGTGGTGCTGAAAAGCCGGCTGCTGATCTCTGCAGCGGTGTTCTGTAAAACACAGATGATACAATGTAAAGAGCAGAACTGACATCAGTAACATACTAGAATAAAGCAGATATGCGAACCCCATCAAGTGGACATATAATATGCTGACACATTAAGGGTATATACAATGTGCCAACGGAATGCTTATGAGAGTGTAAAAGAAGACCGGGGGGGGGGGGAAAGACAAGAAGGGGAGGACGGGATGAGAGAAGGGGGTGACTAACAAGGGTGGAGAGAAAAACGGGGAGAGAGGGCTGACGGCACTGAATGTGTCGACTGCGGGAGAAAAGCTGGGGACAGAGGGGGAAGATAACGGCTGTATGGACGTGGCATATGACAAGCGGGTGTCTGTGCGGCGAGCCGGTGTGCAAGCGGGTGAATGGAGGGAAGTGGTGCAAGCAGCGAGCGGGTATATGCCCGGCGGTGCAGAGTGTCGGCTAAGGAGGTAATGTAGCGAGGGCTGTGAGAGTGATGCCCGCACACGCATGACTACGTGCGGGTGGGGGTGCCGGGTGGATACGGCGGTGCAGAGAGTCAGCTGAGGAGGCAGTGCTAGGAGGGCTGTGAGAGTGATGCCCGCACTCAAATAATTACGTGCGGGTAGGGGTGCCGGGTGGATGTAAGAGGACCAAGCTAGGTGAATGGGACTAAGTGTGCTGACAGCATCAGAAAGTGATGCGCGCGGGCACACGGAAGACTGCACAGGAGCTGTGCATAATGACAGATGTGGCAAGGTGCAAGAGGCAACCTCATCAGGGGGGATGTGCGGTCCAGGGGAGAAGAGCGGGGCTGGGAAGTGGATGCGGACTGGGGCTGTTGAGGGTGCAGTGGGGTGGAGGAAGAGCTAATAGTGAGGTGAAGATAAGGCAACATGAGCTGACGGAGCTATAAGTGAAGGGTACGGTGGCCGTGCTCGGGAGTGCGGGGAGTATGGTAAGGTGCATGAAGCAACCTAACCTGGTGCTGGGTGTCCGTGATGGGAGATGCTGGACGTGGAGAAAAGGAGAAGAGAATGGATGGGAGAGAGTTAGGAAAGGAGACATACAGTGACAGGGGTACAGACAAATAGATTTAAACATGGTTAATGGATGTGGCTGAGAATGGATATTTAAAGAAAACAAGCAAGGGGTAACATTTCATTAAGTCCATTTGGTTGTACAGTGTCCAATTGATGGATCCATTTGGCCTCAAGTCTCAATAAAGCTCGACCTCTATCACCACCCCTCTTGTTGTCTGGAATACAGTCAATGATCTTATATCTTAAGCTGGGGAGACTGTGCTGGAAGGCCTTCCAGTGTCTGGCTACAGGTTGATCTGAGCCTTTGGTCCCCAGAGCTGCCCGAATGCTCGATTTGTGCAAAGCTATGCGTTCTTTAAATTGCCTGATGGTCTTGCCGACATAAAGAGATCCACATGGGCATTTGATGTAATATATCACGTATCTGCTACTGCAGGTGAGGGGGTGGCGAATGGGAATTCTGGTGCCAGTTCTCGGATGAAGAAAGAAGTCACCTGTTTCAAGTCCGTTACAGGTGACACAATTAAGGCAACGAAAGTTTCCATTTTTTCTGCGAAGAAAAGACTGTGGTGGGGCCTCTTTGAAGTTGGAAATGTCATTGTGTACAATGAGATCTTTGATATTTTTGCTGCGTTTAAATGCAGGCATAATCGCACAGCCTTTGAGAGCAGAGAGGTGGGGATCACAGGAGACAAGGGGCCATATTCTCTTAGCCGCCTTCACTAGGACCTGGCTGGAGGTAGAGAAATATTGGGACCATACGATTTTGTTGGTAGTTCCTGGTTGGTCCTTTGGAGTGAGCAGGAGGTTCCTGTCAAGGAGCAGCACTTTTTCTTTCGTGGAAAGGAGTAGTTTAGCTGGATAACCTCTAGCCAAGTATCTGTTGGACATAGCGGTCATCTCCTTCTCTGCGTCTGTAGAGTTAGAACAGATGCGGCGTGCTCTAAGGAACTGAGAGTAGGGTAGGGACCATTTAGAGGCAGGTGGGTGGAAACTGCTTGCGAAGAGTGCAGTATTCCTGTCGGTGGGTTTGTGGTAAACCGTGGTGATTAGTTGTAGATCTTCGGTTTGTGTGATGTGTACATCCAGAAAGTTGATGTCAACGAAACTGCTGGTATGCGTGAACTTGATGTCGGCGTCCTGACGATTGATATGCTCCATGAGTGTAAGGAAGCTGTCTTGGCTGTCATCCCATAGCAAGATGATGTCGTCGATATATCGGTAGTATGCTTTGATCTTGGTGGAAATTTCAGGGTCTGAGAAGAACAAGTCTTTTTCAGTTTCAAACATGAAAATGTTAGCTAGGCTCGGGGCCACACAAGACCCCATCGCCACCCCGGAGTGCTGCAAGTAGTATTTATTGTCAAAAAGAAAGTAGTTGTTTGACAATGCTAAGTCAAGAAGATCCATGAAGAAGGCGCAATCTGGGCCTTTGTACAGTTCACTGTTGAAGACTGCCCGTCTTACTGCTTCAAGGCCCCTGGAGTGTGGTATGCTGGTGTACAATGAGACCACGTCGATGGTGCAAAGAAGACATTTAGACGGCAGGGGAGACAATGCTTGCAGATGAGTTAACAGGGCAGTGGTGTCTTTCAAATAAGTAAACTGTTGCTGTACGATGGGTTGGAGGAACATGTCCAAAAATTGTGCTGCAGTGTAAAACAAAGAATCTCTGGCGGCAATGATGGGCCTACCAGGGGGATGTACCGGGTCTTTGTGTAGTTTAGGCAGCGTATAGAGAATCGGGGTTTTAGGAAATTCTGTGGTAAGTACTTGCTGTATCTCTGGCGGGATGGAACCAGCTGTCACAGCGTCTACCAAGAAGGTGTCAAAGGTCTTTTTAAAGGAGATGGTGGGATCACCAGGTAGTTGACGGTAGGTCTGTTGATCAGCAAGTTGTCGGAATATCTCATCCTTATATGCTGCGAGATCTTGCACAACGATACCTCCCCCTTTGTCTGCCGATCGGATGACAATATCGGTGTACTTGCTCAAGGCATTTAATGCTTGCCGTTCTTCATTGCTGAGGTTGGCGGAGATGTTACTTTTCTTGGCATGTGAGGAGGTGATGGTCTGTTCCATGTGGCCCAAAAAGCTTTTGATGGAGATATTGTTGGAGTTAGGGTCAAAGGTACTACTTTTATGCAACTGGGGTGGTATCTTGGCGGTGAGTGTGGAATTACCAAAGTGTTCACGGAGACGGAGTCTGCGGCCCAATTTGTAGAGGTCCACGCGATCTTCCAAAAGATTCGGACTGTGTGTCGGTACGAATGACAGACCTTTGTTAAGGATCGAAAGTTTGGCATTGGACAGAGGGCGCTTGGACAGATTGAATACTAAGTCCTCTTTTTTGCAGATCTTTTTGGCCTGCCTGATGCACTGGCCCCCTCTGCGGGTTGGCTTGTTTCGGGCAACGGGCCTCGAGATCTGGTAGCTGCTCCTGAAGGAGGTTTGCGTGGTTTGGTGCCACGGTAGTTTTTTGACGGCTCAACATCGCTGGAAGAATGATCACTGGATTGATCGGTGTCAAATCTTGGTTTAAAGTTGCGTCTGGGTTTGTTCCTGCGGGATTGCTGTTGAGAATTCCCATAGGCCCAGCTGTAAACCCTATATTCCGCATAATCGCGGTTGACAGTCTCCAGTTTGGTTTTCTTAAAAGTGATGAGGTCTTGTCTGTATTTCTCAATCTGGCAGGTGAGATCTTTAAGCCAATCTTGCGTCTTGTCTGCTTTGATGGAAGGAAGGTGTGTGGCTTCAAAGTCAGAGATTTTTTCTTTAACGATGTCCAATTCCCTCCTTGATTCCTCTATCACTAGTAGGATGAGGTCATGCGAGCATTTATTCAAGACTGACGTCCATCTGCGGCAGAATTCTGGGTTGTTGCGGCCGATTGTGGGGATGTTTCTCACCCTGAAGCCACGGGGGATTTTTTTCTCCCTGAAATATTGAGACAGCGTCACACCGTGTAGAAAAAAGTCTATTTCTCTTTTTTTGAGACGCGTAAGCAGAGTGATGAGGTGTTCAGTAGGCAGTTTCTCATCCTTCTCGGAGAGGAGATCTTTAAAAAGGATGGCTTCAGCTTCGGAGTCCGTGAGGACCAAGGTTGCTCCCGGAGTCAGGGTGACATCTTTGAAGCCAGGGATGGTGCTTTCTGATGCCATAGCCGCTCCACCGTGTGTATAACCAATTGAAGGGATCACCAGTGGGGGGAGAAGGTGGTGGTGATGTCCTGGGTGCCGAGGAAGGTCTCCTGGGGTAAAAGATGAGGGTGCCTTGGATCGCTGCTGACCTTGGGATGTGGTGAGCAGGAAAATGTAAGACAAGGGGGTCCCGGCACTCTTCCTTATAGGTGCAAATACTTGAGGTGCCTTTCCGTTTTTCGAAGAAAAGATGTAGCAACAGGCATGTAGATGGCACTCTCAAGCTTGTACAAATTCTGCACGGCGGCAGCAAGAATTAAATAAATGAATCAACACAGGCTTGTGTGTCAACGTTTCGGGCAAAGCCCTTTATCAAGACATAAAAAATAACCAACAGTGTACTCACATTTATAGCAGACAGTGGGGGCAGGAACACCTCGTGCAGAAATCACCAGCACGACCCGGGCGGGTGAGGAGTGACGTCATCTGGCGCACTCAAACGGGGAAAGCGGGGTCACCGGGGGCGTGCTAACTGACCCAAAGGGTGGTTGCTAAGCGACCAAGAACGCTGTCTGGCGCTTGCAATAAGAACTATGTGGATATCAGCTTGGAGCCGAGTGCGGGTAGAAAGGTGTACGGGGAGAGCGGCAGTGGTGCTGAAAAGCCGGCTGCTGATCTCTGCAGCGGTGTTCTGTAAAACACAGATGATACAATGTAAAGAGCAGAACTGACATCAGTAACATACTAGAATAAAGCAGATATGCGAACCCCATCAAGTGGACATATAATATGCTGACACATTAAGGGTATATACAATGTGCCAACGGAATGCTTATGAGAGTGTAAAAGAAGACCGGGGGGGGGGGGGGGAAGACAAGAAGGGGAGGACGGGATGAGAGAAGGGGGTGACTAACAAGGGTGGAGAGAAAAACGGGGAGAGAGGGCTGACGGCACTGAATGTGTCGACTGCGGGAGAAAAGCTGGGGACAGAGGGGGAAGATAACGGCTGTATGGACGTGGCATATGACAAGCGGGTGTCTGTGCGGCGAGCCGGTGTGCAAGCGGGTGAATGGAGGGAAGTGGTGCAAGCAGCGAGCGGGTATATGCCCGGCGGTGCAGAGTGTCGGCTAAGGAGGTAATGTAGCGAGGGCTGTGAGAGTGATGCCCGCACACGCATGACTACGTGCGGGTGGGGGTGCCGGGTGGATACGGCGGTGCAGAGAGTCAGCTGAGGAGGCAGTGCTAGGAGGGCTGTGAGAGTGATGCCCGCACTCAAATAATTACGTGCGGGTAGGGGTGCCGGGTGGATGTAAGAGGACCAGAGGTCGAGCTTTATTGAGACTTGAGGCCAAATGGATCCATCAATTGGACACTGTACAACCAAATGGACTTAATGAAATGTTACCCCTTGCTTGTTTTCTTTAAATATCCATTCTCAGCCACATCCATTAACCATGTTTAAATCTATTTGTCTGTACCCCTGTCACTGTATGTCTCCTTTCCTAACTCTCTCCCATCCATTCTCTTCTCCTTTTCTCCACGTCCAGCATCTCCCATCACGGACACCCAGCACCAGGTTAGGTTGCTTCATGCACCTTACCATACTCCCCGCACTCCCGAGCACGGCCACCGTACCCTTCACTTATAGCTCCGTCAGCTCATGTTGCCTTATCTTCACCTCACTATTAGCTCTTCCTCCACCCCACTGCACCCTCAACAGCCCCAGTCCGCATCCACTTCCCAGCCCCGCTCTTCTCCCCTGGACCGCACATCCCCCCTGATGAGGTTGCCTCTTGCACCTTGCCACATCTGTCATTATGCACAGCTCCTGTGCAGTCTTCCGTGTGCCCGCGCGCATCACTTTCTGATGCTGTCAGCACACTTAGTCCCATTCACCTAGCTTGGTCCTCTTACATCCACCCGGCACCCCTACCCGCACGTAATTATTTGAGTGCGGGCATCACTCTCACAGCCCTCCTAGCACTGCCTCCTCAGCTGACTCTCTGCACCGCCGTATCCACCCGGCACCCCCACCCGCACGTAGTCATGCGTGTGCGGGCATCACTCTCACAGCCCTCGCTACATTACCTCCTTAGCCGACACTCTGCACCGCCGGGCATATACCCGCTCGCTGCTTGCACCACTTCCCTCCATTCACCCGCTTGCACACCGGCTCGCCGCACAGACACCCGCTTGTCATATGCCACGTCCATACAGCCGTTATCTTCCCCCTCTGTCCCCAGCTTTTCTCCCGCAGTCGACACATTCAGTGCCGTCAGCCCTCTCTCCCCGTTTTTCTCTCCACCCTTGTTAGTCACCCCCTTCTCTCATCCCGTCCTCCCCTTCTTGTCTTTCCCCCCCCCCCCGGTCTTCTTTTACACTCTCATAAGCATTCCGTTGGCACATTGTATATACCCTTAATGTGTCAGCATATTATATGTCCACTTGATGGGGTTCGCATATCTGCTTTATTCTAGTATGTTACTGATGTCAGTTCTGCTCTTTACATTGTATCATCTGTGTTTTACAGAACACCGCTGCAGAGATCAGCAGCCGGCTTTTCAGCACCACTGCCGCTCTCCCCGTACACCTTTCTACCCGCACTCGGCTCCAAGCTGATATCCACATAGTTCTTATTGCAAGCGCCAGACAGCGTTCTTGGTCGCTTAGCAACCACCCTTTGGGTCAGTTAGCACGCCCCCGGTGACCCCGCTTTCCCCGTTTGAGTGCGCCAGATGACGTCACTCCTCACCCGCCCGGGTCGTGCTGGTGATTTCTGCACGAGGTGTTCCTGCCCCCACTGTCTGCTATAAATGTGAGTACACTGTTGGTTATTTTTTATGTCTTGATAAAGGGCTTTGCCCGAAACGTTGACACACAAGCCTGTGTTGATTCATTTATTTAATTCTTGCTGCCGCCGTGCAGAATTTGTACAAGCTTGAGAGTGCCATCTACATGCCTGTTGCTACATCTTTTCTTCGAAAAACGGAAAGGCACCTCAAGTATTTGCACCTATAAGGAAGAGTGCCGGGACCCCCTTGTCATATATATATATATATATATATATATATATATATATATATATATATATATATATTTAGATGTTTTTATGCTCTTGTTACGTTTGGAATTGGAAAACTTACTATACATGTTTTAACTGATTTTGTCAATAAATCCAAAAATATTGTATTGGGCACCATCATTTTCCTGGGGGGAGAGGCGAGTTGTCCCACTCGCAACCAGCTAGGAAAAAGATACCCTTACGAGAAATGGCTACATATCTTGTATGTGAGTACTGGTGTGCCAAAACCTACCCACTATGGTCGAAAACTATAGATATCAAAGTTTATGTGTTTCCTGACAATATCTCCATGGTGAATTATGGTACGTATTCATCTTTTCCTAGTGTCCCATATACCATATATGTTGATTCCCACCCAGTTAGAGGGAAGCCAGAGATACCTTTATGTGTTTACAGCAGTGGCTCCCAAACCTTTTCGAATCATGGCACCTTAGAGTATGAGAAAGTTTTGGTACCTCAAGGCCAAAAGTTCTTATTAAGTAATTTATAAAAAAAAAATATTACATTCAATAAATTGTGTTTATTTGTCATCGTTAGGTTCAGTTAAATAGTGGGGGGACAGGATTCACTTCTGTTTGTCCAAATATTTTATAATTGGCAGCCACAAGCACTGGTTTTGCCTATTACATTGACCATAAATAATTTGAATTGGTCCTGAATCACTAACCCAGGGCATCCCTGCCATTGTTCTTTGGCAACCCAGGGTGCCAGAGCATGCATTTTAAGAACCACTGGTTTACAGTGTACACCACCATCTTTGTTCTGGCATGCAAACATATTCTTTAAAGTTAAGTTATAAAGCCGACTTGACTAACTTTTAAACAGACTACAAGAACAATGTCAAACATTTACATTAATACTATATAGAAGTAGTAATGTGCTCCCTAACAAGCAAACAACACACACATTATACAGATGTGTACTCTCACCTTATGTGTAATTGCTTGCCGTGTGCATACACATCACGAAAGTGACTACCCACAGTCGCTGTGACCAACACCTCAGTAAGCGTGCACTCCATGCTTCCCTATGGTAGTGTTTATGTACGCATGTGCCTGTCGACATTTACATTCACACTAACATGGCAAATGATCTTTTACAGGATGACAAATAGCATAGGTTTATGTATATTTATATTTAAAAGTATTAGTTAATTAAAATGTGCACACTTCTCATCGTTAATATTAAAAGATGACAATCAAGGTGAGCTGCAGATTTTCAGCCTACTTAAACAGAATAACAAACAATCCCATTACATTTAATGTAGAGATGTGCAGATCCGGATTTACCCAGATTCACCCGGATTTACCCGGATCTCATAACAGAATCTTATTGGTTATCCAGCTGTCACATGTTTTGGAGCAAAAACAAGTGACAGCATATAGCCAATAAGATCCCGTTTTGAGATCCGGGTAAATCCGGATCTGCACATCTCTAATTTATTGCAATTTACTGAGACTGCCACAAGGCCACCAATGATGCCTACAGCATTGCCTCAGCTGAGTCTAACACCACCACAGCCGCCAAAAAATCCCAAAGAAATATTTTGGACCACATTGCCTCACTACCACCACACAACTTAAGTTAGTTTAATTCGATAGAAAACTCCGGTGCTTATGTTTTATAGAATGGCCAGCTATGCCCAAGAATGTAATCTACACTAAACACAAATCTGAGTAAATTCAGCCTTTAGACCAGAGGTTCCTAAACTTTGTAAATATCCAGGATTTAAAGATAACTATGCTTGGGCTTAGGTGACTTAATAAGTACCTCCTTCAATTTGATTTAACCATCTGGGCTTAGCCATGGATAACCTAAAAACCTGGACTGTTGGGGGGACTAGTGGACTGAGTTTGGGAACCGCTGACTAAAAGATTTTAAAGTAAACACATACTGTACCAAATGCAAGGAGCTGTCCTACAGCTGGAAATGCTCAATCAGCAAAATCACAGCCTTCAAAAGCAAGAACCTTGAGTAATACAAACATTCTTCCTTTCTCTCCTTGCAGAACATTCTATAGATTATAGAGCTAGCTTATTAGGGTGCCTGAAATTACACTTACTAGTAAATCTAGGAGCATTAACATTATCTGCTGGCATCAATTCTCTAGTGGATCATACCTATGCTAGCAAGGTAATACAAAACAAATGAAACCATAGTATGTAAGAAATGCCTCTTTTTGTGCTAGCCTGTTCTACTTAACATAGGGCCTAATTCATGCTTGTACACTCTGACCGATCTTCATGCAAATGAGCGATTATAGACAAAATGTATGTGCTGCCATAGCACTGCGCATGTGTCAGTGTTCTGCTGCGAACCAGCCCACAATGAAGATTACATGGCAAAGGGATTGACAATAAGCAACAAATTGGAGGTGGTAATGAGTAGTGGTTGCAGAAGCACAGGTGTGGCTTTGCCATTGTTGGGTCATGTGTCTGCCGTCAGCTGCAAACTCATATGAGAAGCTACTGCTGTGTCCATTGCATAGATATCTGATAACCGTTAGATCCAATGTTTCTCATTATTGCATATAGGTAGGTAATGTGTACACAGTTGTAAATGTATTTTCAATAGCTTCTGTGGGCATCTGTCTTCTTTTCTGGCTTGCATCTTTGCTTGCTAACATTAGCAGTTCCATAGCCTAGAGGCCCTCTAGAGGCCATCTCTGGAAAGCTGTGCTCTAGGCTGAGTAGCAAAACACATCATGGATATCATGCTATGAGGCCGTCTGGGTTAAAATGTTCATATATAGCGTCCACTCTAACACAATTGACAGCATTCACTGTCCACCCATGATTACATAGAAACATAGAAACATAGAATTTGACGGCACATAAGAACCATTTGGCCCATCTAGTCTGCCCCCTTTTTTACCCTTCAGGTCATCTCAACCCTTTTTAATCCTTATTTCTTTGTAAGGATATTCATATGCCTATCCCAAGCATGTTTACTTCATGTTGATGTTTGTAGAATTACAAACTTGAGTGTGGCCAGTAAGAAAACTTATTGTCCACTATATATTACCCCATAATGAAAAGAAGAAAAATCATGCCCCTGTAATGAAAGGTGGACAACACAGTGATGGCCTGACCTAATAACTAATAGCGCTATTGCCAATACATAAAAAAATGTGTCCTTCAATAACCAAATACATAACAGTTACAGTATCAATCGATAAATAATATTCTCATATGGTCAATCGAAAAAATGTTTATATTATTAATTGATAAATCATATTTACAATATTTATGATGACTAAATAATTACACATAGGACCCTCTCCATTACACAAATATATAGTAACATATATTTAGTGAATATATATATATAGTGAACTATATCAACAAGAAATTATTTGGTACTTATGTAATATCTGGGCTCCCGTCTTTCTTATGAGACCGCATCCCCTTGCGGGGCTCGCTGCGCTCGCCACGCTTCGGGCACGGTGGATCGCTTCGCTCGCCAAACTATATAAAATCAACTCCATGCGTAGTTGGATAGTAGGGGTATGAAGAAATGGGGTGCATTTAACATGGGAGCCCAGATAATACATAAGTACCAATTATTTATTTGTGAACATATTTTTATTCTATAGTACAGTTCCCTGAATGAATATGAATATGTATTTATCCTTTGGAAAAATAAAGTATGTGGATAATGAATTTGTCAGCTAACTGTATGTGGATATGATACTTGATAGCGCGCAAAACCCGGCATTTTAGGCAAGTGGAAACGCTCCCAGTTGAAATAACACAGGTTGTGAGACCTGGCATTTCAACCCAGGTAGCGACCAGGGTTGAACATGCGTTCAACCTGGGTCACTATGTAAACGGGTAACCGGGTCGATGCGACCTAGGTCCCCTAAACTACAGTGCAAAAGCCAGCGCCTCCCCGACCCCCGCCTCCCATTGACGTCAGTCGTCCGGCATAATGCCGGGTGGGGACTCTAGTGTTGGGTACAAACTGTAAGATATATCGTTAACAAGATGCATGATTCCGATATTGTTAAAGATATGTCTCAAATATTGGCCAGTGTGTACAAAAAATATTGCTAGTGATGTGCGCTCCCACACATCATTATCAAACCCCTCCTGTGAGAATATGGGGTTCTTCAATCACCCAGACACCCAGCGGATGAAATCAAAGTAATGATATATTTTCCACAGCACACAATAGATAATATACAGGCATGGGTCCTCAAACTGCGGCCCTCCAGATGTTGTGAAACTACAAATCCCAGCATGTCTTGCCACAGTTTTAACACTCCCTTATAGCAAAACTGTGGCAAGACATGCTGGGATTTGTAGTTTCACAACATCTGGAGGGCCGCAGTTTGAGGACCCATGATATACAGGAACTAGAGGCAAATGTAGCATAGAAACAATATTCAAGTAGCAGTCCAAAGAGACCTTGTAGAGTTACTGTTCCAAACCAATTCCACACAGGATTTAAGCAAAGCAGCTCCACTCAGCAAAACTATCACTTATCCATGCAGCAGTGATAGCAGATTAGTCCTCCCAATGCCACTGGGATCCCCACTGCATCCCTATTACGTATTCCACAAAGCCGTGATAGTGCAGGAAATCCGTATATGTCTACACAGCAGGGGCAGATCCAGGATAAAAAGACAGGGGGGGGCACCATGATAAAAAAGGGTTTGGGTGGGGGAGGTGCGGTGTTAGTGGTGCCAGTGTACATGCTAAGAGAGCGGCAGGAGAGGGTGGGAATGGAATTAAAAATAGGCCCTGGCATTTAAAGTACGCAGGCCCACCATGGCAACAAGTGAAGGATGTAGTTGTGCGCTCGCCAAAGGCGCGCTCTGGAAAAGGGTGTGTGGCCACTCAACAGGGGGCGTATCAACACCATATACAACTTCTACACATTATGCAACAAAATACTATATCCCATTATACTTGCCCCTTACACATGATGCCAAATGGAATGAGCCAAAATTGACATAATGCCACATGGATTGAGCCAAAATTCACATAATGCCACATGGATTGAGCCAAATTTCAAATAATGCCACATGGATTGTGTCAAAATTTACATAATAACACACACGGATTGAGCCAAAATTCAAATAATGTCACATGGATTGAGTCAAAATTTACATAATAACACACACGGATTGAGCCAAAATTCACATAATGCCACATGGATTGTGTCAAAATTCACATAATGCCACATGGATTGAGCCAAAATTTACATAATAACACACACGGATTGAGCCAAATTTCACATAATTCCAAATGGATTGTGTCAAAATTCACATAATGCCACACGGATTGAGCCAAATGCATAAAATGCCATACGGATTGAGCCAAAATTCACATAATGCCACACGGATTGAGCCAAAATTCACATAATGCCACACGGATTGGGAAAAAATTCACATAATGCCACACAGATTAAGCCAAAATTCCCATAATGCCACATGGATTGAGCCAAAATTCACATAATGCCACATGGATTGAGCCAGAATTCACATAATGCCACACAGATTAAGCAAAAATTCACAATACACTTCATAAACAGGGACATTGTCCACCAAAGGCACGAATTAAACATTTACACCATAATGTCCATTACACGTTAATTTACACGCCATTATGTCCATTATGTGTTATGCCAAACACCATAATGCCTATTAAAAATTATGCTACATAAGCGCTGCTTCTCTACATGCTCATTGTCAAGGGGTCCATGCTCATTGCCAGAGGTTCCATGCTCGTTGCCATGTGGGATTACATGCTCATTGCCAAGGGGGAATACATGCTCGTGGTAAATGGGGGACAGCCGCCGCCAGGCAGAAGTGATAGCCACTGATAGTGGCAGAGTCTGGCTGTATTCAGAGCACTGCAGGTACCGGCTATTTGAAATAATACCCCTTTCACACCAGAAAATGCATTCCCAGGTTGGCCCCTTTTACACCAGCCTAGTCCCTGCATTTTCTGGTGTGAGGGGGAGGGAAAACCACCCCTCCCCCTTTTAACCAGTTATCTAATTTAACCAGCTATATCTTCGGAACCAACTGACCCATTTACATGAGACAAGTATTATATTGAAGAACTTTTGAGTGGGCTTTGAATGATTTTGGTCCAGTGAAACTGGAACGTTTGGTTTCAGAGTAATCTGCCCTCAAAGAACATGAACAGCCATGAAATTACATTTCAAAAATAAAAAAAAACAGTTTACACGCAATATCTCTGGAATCGATTGACCGATTTGGACCAGCCTGATAGCATTTTGAAGGTCCAGCGATTTGGAATTAAATGAAATCAACCACAAGCTTCTATGATGCCAGGACGGGAACAGGTAGCCGTCGAAACCGGGTGGGGGTCGGAATTGATGGGTCCCATATTATCCTATGGGGAAAAAACGTTACAGGTTTGCCAGGTGATATCTCTGGTTCCCGGGGGGCTAGAGACACGGGGCTGGGCTCGTTGGAAAGCCCTGGTCCTCAGCTACAAAATACATGCCCGGGTGTCCCCCCCTGAATCCACCACTGCTACATAGCACTGGAAACTCAGCTACTGTGTGGATAGTAGTTGAGCCCACCCAGGGTAGATGATACCTTGGACAATGTATTACCCCTTAGCCCAGGTCAGTGACTAACATGGGAGCTGACCTGCGCATACTCCTTTGAAAACTTCTGAATTCCCATAATGCTGTGCTCACCTGGGGGAGTTGTACAGCTACCTGATTGGTGGGTTCAGGTATGAGGTCTCTACCTCCTACCTCCCACAGCTGTTCTGCTACTGCTGCCCACCTGCAGTGTCAGGCTACACAGAGAAACAAAGAGAGGCAAATGGTAAGAACAATGACCTGGTAATTAGTTTAAGTCCTGAGTATCCCATGTGGAGGTGGGGTGCCGGACGGCTCCCCGACATTCGGTATTCCGACAGTCATTACTCCGACGTCGGAATCCCGACTGCTCCCTCGTGGGATATAGTGCGATATAGTGGGGTACACTGAGGAAAAAAAATTACATGAAAAAATCACATCGCATGCTGCTATAATGGCCAATGCGATGCGATTTCCCTACGGTGCCGTACGTAGGAAATCTGGGCGTCATTCTAGGAAACAAGTACCGTTATATTCCTTGTTGGATACCATGTGTGACCATATAAGGATAAGAGCTGGATACAACAGACATCCCACTGATATCTTCTATGTACATACCAGGTGACCTCATACACAGAATGCCCCTAATATAACCCAGCACAATGTACCAGGTCAGTACACACCTGTATGTACCAGAGTAAGATTACAGCATTAAATATAAATGGTAATGCCATAGTTGGAGTCCTGTAAATGAACACACACATGGGGAATAGGGCCACAAACCAGAGAGACAAGGGAACAAAAGGTTTAAAAAGTACATTAATCGCTAGACAGAATTAAATGCCATAATTACAGTTTTACCCTAAGCCTCAAACCTTCATCCCCTGTCCCCCGGCCCCATCCCCTGTCCCTGTCTTCTATACATGCAGCTTAAAGTTGACTATCTAGTAAATGATGCATGTATGCAGCGGGGTCCTGGTGGTATCACTGACCATTATCGTTAAGGATATCGGACAGCATGCATGCGCTATATTGTTTCCTACGGCATCGCCGAGATAGTTAACAATATTGGCAGTTTCTGGAATCGCCTAATGTGTACCCACCATAACATTAGAACTATGTTGGCATACTGATGTCGACATTGTCATGCCCATATACAATTTGTTATCATATCCACTGTTGACAACCTGACTATATCCCATCCAATGTAATTGATATGGAACAAAAAAATTCTCTTATAGTGGAGTGCTCCCAAAAGCTCCCATCATTTAAATGTCTTTTAATCCTTCCTACTTTATAAACATGCAGCTAACCAGTCCAGCTGCTTTATTTACTCTGCAAGATACACTTTCTATGAGAGTGAATAAGCCTTCCTATTCACAATGGGAGATTTAAACATCTATTACTTCACATGGAAAGACCGATTTCAGCAGTCTGAACGGCCCAAACATTTTTATGGGGCAAAAATCCATAGATCCAAACATAAGGTGAGAGATGAAATCAAAGATCACGTTTGCAGTTTGTGGTTTCATTTTACACATTTGAACTTTGTTTAAACACTATTTAAATAATATTTTGAATTCATGAAAATGTTTTAACAGTTTTTTTAAACACTATTTGATGTTTGAAGTTAAATTATTTGATGTTCACATTAGAAAACCAACAAAATATTTAAGTGGCGGGAATTGAACCACAGCGCTGTGAGGCAGTAATGCTAACCATTGCACCATCCGTGCTATCCCCATAATCCATATGTCACATGCACAGCCTAGCTATCACCATATCACACAATAATAACTATGATTACTCTTTCGTGTCAAAAATACATCCTATTGTAGCATTGTGCCACACACTTTAGTTTTACCACAGGCATCAGACGGAGAGGGTGCGGACCACACCTAGGGTGTCATCCTTCTAGGACGTTAAAAAGATCCCAAAAATCTAATGTAGACCTTTTCATGTGTTGGCCACTGTCAACCTTTTGTCAATGTTGATCTTGTGCATTATGACCCTTTGATGTTGACCTACTGTATTGCCTGTTGACCTAGACATTGTCTATCAGCCTCCTGGATACCATATTCTTTGGCTATATCGGAGGTTATACTTTGGCACCACTGCTAATGAAAACTGACACTCACAAAATGGCTGACCCCATACAGCAGACAGTTTTTAAAGATGCTAGAGGAGGCGACGGCCTCCTCTAGCATCCTTAAAAACAGTCTGTTATTGGGGGCAGCCATTTTATGAGGGTCAGTTTTCATTAGCAGGAGTTCGAGGAGCGCCGGGACCGCAGACAAGACCGGTGGCAAATGTGGCATGTGGAAGGGTAAGGCAGGGTTGTGGGTGTTAACTCTACTTTGGTGGGGGGCGCTGCCGAATTTTCAGCAGGTGGGACACAAATTTAGTAGTAACGCTACTACTACTGAGAGCAAGCATTCCTTTGCCTTCTAAATGGAAGCTCAAAGAAACATAACTGTACATACACTTTTTGCACCCCCTCCCTCCTCCTCTCCATTCACTCTGCTATCCCTAAACTGTCCCATTCCCTGCAGTTGTCTCTGGTATTGTCATTAATTCCGATGAGCTTCTTTCTGACTACTTTCCACTGCTGCTCCACTCAAGAAAACCAGAGGGAGAAGAGAATGGTGAGAGCAGAGAGATTCATTAGCACCACCCATATAGTACAGTGCTAGATAGGTACAACTACAAATATACGTGTTTACATAATATTTTTAATGATAGTCGTTATTTAAACCATGTAGGCTAAGAACTGAAGAAATGATACATCATTATCCATTGACACAATATTCAAGACAGATGTGACAGTGGTGGTGGAGGTTGTGGATGTAGGGTGATAATGGCGATCCTAAGGGATGGGAAGATGATGAAAATACATGAGGATGTTAATGCGTGAATATGATAGGCACCAAAAGCATGCCCATTGACAGGACTAGGTAAGACCACTCCAGTGGAGAGATCTGGAGAGAGCTGTCTCTCTAGAAACATTGGGGGCCCTTCAAATTATTGCACTAGGGCCCAGAAAGGTTTAGATATGCCTCTGTTAAGTGGATTCTCCTATAACATAACAGATGCATTATTAAGTTTTCTAAATATATATTTGATTTCTCCTGCCTGCTTTTACAATCCCATTGCAGTAAATAATAATCTGCTCTGTATTACCCACTCTACTTTCTGGGGGTTATTCAGACCCACTCGATGCGGGCTGAATTCACTCCCTTCTCCGAAGGTGCAGGTTTGAGCATGCGCATGCACAATTATGTGCAAACCCCCAGAATGTACGCCTTTGCCAAGTTTCACACTCGCTGGAGCATTCGCTCCATAGTGAGAGGAAAGGGGGCGGGCATGGGGTGGAAGCATGGGAACACCCAGTGTTTTATGGGCGTACCAATAAATAAACACTGGGCATGCAGGGGTATGCATGTGTCGATCCTCACTTCGGACGGGAGACGGAGGTCACATGACATCAGCATAGAATTCGCCCATTCGGTCAGGATAAAAGTCAGTTGAGACTGAATTTTAGCAGCGAACGGGAAAAAATATCTTTCGATGGTCAGCAACCATTGAATGATGTTTTGCACGTGAGGCCCCATGCAAATGGATGTGCAAATGCGGGGTTTCACATGACTAAGGCCCTCTGTCCTATCTTGCCTATTAACTTCTTTTAGTCTTATTTGTTCACATTATTCTACTAAGTGCACAAATAACATCACAGTTCAAGTAAAAATGCAAATACTAGAGGGGAGTGTTGGCGCTCAGGAGTTTAGTGAGGATATTTTGGACGTTTATATAGTTAGATGCTGGGAGCAATAACTGTAGGCTGTGTGTTGTGATGGTGAAAACAGGGCGCAATAACTGTAGGCTGGGTGTTGGGATGATGTATGAAGCTGGGAGCAATATCTGTAGGCTGTGTGTTGATGATGGAGGTGGTGGGAGGGAGATTCCCAACTATGGTGGATGTTAAGGTAACCTGTCCCACGGTGAGGCAATGCCTGATGTCTTACCGATAGATAGGAACTGCCATTGAAAAAGTCCTATCTCTAGGATGAAACGCGTTTGGCTACACTCCACATGGTAATTATTTGTTATCCCACTGTATGCTCATTTGTTCCAGTTGTTACTGGTATTATTTCTACTGGTAATACTTTTACTGTTACTATCTATCTGTTAGTAGTCACAATAAATAAAACTGTGTGTATACATCAAGTTCACCTCTCATTTGTCATAACGTGCACTCGAAAGTCCCCTTCCACCAACTACACGGATACACTAGATTCAGGAGCCGTGACAATTACATCAGGATTCGGGGACATAACGCACAATCGATATCCGCTGATACATCGGAACTATACGGTAAGCTACTACCACCTTTGTTCTGCACACTACCTGCATATCCTGAACCACTTCCGTTATCTTTGGAGGTACATGCATCCACTCCAGGGCTTGATGTGAAGGGAACTGGGTACCGTGACATCTCCATCTATCGGTAAGACATCAGGCATTGCCTCACCGTGTTACAGGTTACCTTAACATCCACCATAGTTGGGAATCTCCCTCCCACCACCTCCATCATCAACATCCAGCCTACAGATATTGCTCCCAGCTTCATACATCATCCCAGTTTTTTCTTTTGTACTACAGTTCAAGTAAAAGCTAGTGTATTAATAATAATAATAATAATAATAACAACAACCATATCAATAAAGTGTATTATTATTATTATTATTATTATTATTATTATTATTATTACCTTCATATGATGCTGTTTTTGCAGCTGCAGGACCCTGGCATTTAACCTTTGTGATATTGCCAGTGAAGAGCCAAGGAACAGACCACTCTGTGCTATGTTAGCCTAGAGATTAACCATGACTTCTAAAGCATAAATATTTTTTTGAGACAGTGAAATGAAATCACAACATTATTCCCTACAGTTAATGTTGCTTTATTTCTGTACCTTCAGCACTCTTTAGCAGAAATGTGTATACTATATTTCAGTCTGTCCTAGGGGCATATTATTTATTAACTTTTATTTACTGCTCATGTTTAACTGCTGCTGGTTTTTTTTTCACGGTAAAGTTAATATATAAGCAACGATCTTTAGTACTTTTACTAATCTCATTCACGTGTCTTGGGGTCCATTTATCAAACCTCAATTATTGCAATTTGGTGAGTTCACAGGACATCGTTTCCTTACAGTGCGGCAGTTACGTACCTAAATAATTAGAAGTGCAGCTATGTAAATAAAATGGATTGTAATATGGAGGAAAACGTTTATATCTTTTTAATAACACTGCATATTTTATGTGGAATAAAGGAATGTAATTCAAACGGAAGTTGTGATCTTGACTTATCCACCTGCCCCGTTTTCCAGTTTACTAAAGATCTATAAATTGGTGGGAAAGAGTGTTGTAACAATTCTAGTTGTAGGGATGGCCATTGACAATCCGTGATTCAAAATCATTGATGGTCTGTGACCAATCTTGAATACTTTTACCATTGATGGGGAGAGCCAGGTGGTTTCCTGCCATCCTGACAGTTAATAATCAGTGGTGACCATTTAATGTTGACCAATGGTTAATCCTACCCAGTAGCGGCTAAGCTGCCACTTTGTGACATCAGAGCATGACATATGCAGGGGATGGGATGGCTTAGGGTGTCCTGTTACAGCTCTGTAGGGTTGTAAAGACAAAATAATCAAAGCCACCAATTAGGTAAAAAAGTAAATTTCTGTTTCTTCTCAGCTACTACCCTGTTATATGCAGTACTCCTTTCCACCCAACAAGTATTGAGGTCCTATATCTATCCTGTAGATTCTTCTCTAACCAGTTTATGATTCTGTGTTATGTCAGAATTTGCTATTTACAATAGTGACGGGATGGAAAAAAAAATACTGCACTCAATGGAACAATAATGGGGGCATAGACTGCACCCATGTGTCACTCGCAGAGCGAGAACACCAACTGACAACTCTTGTAGGAGCCGGCAGTGCACACAGACTGGTCTCCAGGGACAGCCCACATCTCTGGGTCCCCGTAGTGATGAAATAGGGGTTTGGCCCATGAGGCCACACCCCTTACACTGGAATACTAACTGTACTACCTCAGTTTACTCACCTTTATTGCAAACATGAACATGGCTTGCATTGCACCTGGTGAGTTTTGTGTTGACGATCAATTCTATTTGATCCAATCAAAAAGTACAGATCTAAACTTTTTGAATCAAATATATAAAAAAACGTAACGCTAATCTAGTATGTGACTTTAATTTAGGATTCTTTGCAGTTCTTTGTTCATTTAAATTCCTTTAAGTTATGTTTCTTACGGTATGATGGTTTCACAGTAAGCATTTGCAAGAACAAAAACAAGACACAATGTATGTTGATAGACAGTCATAGTTATCCCAAATTACAGCCTACATCTATTGCAGAGAAGAATAGTCAAGTTTGACAAGGAATAAAATAACTATGTGAATAGAGCATTTACAGCAGTAAACAAGTATTGGAACGCTTACTTCCAACATAGTTGCAATAATGTACACTCACATGAATTATAGCCCCCTTTATAATATTCGTGAATTAAGGGAAACACATAATTAAATATAAAAAATGCACAACGGACAGGTAAAGCCCACTAACATTCAAAACGCTGAGAATTACTTATAAATAGGAGAACACGACAGGATTTCATTTCTGCATCAGTTCATTGTTGTACTCTTATTACTAGATTTGTTTGTGAGTCCTCATAGGCCAAGTGATTACCTTAGGGAAATACACATTTTGTGAAGAATATATGCTGTCATCACTTCTCAATTACAGTAATCATTTGTAGTGATTATATATACCAAAAGTTGACTATGGTCCAGCAAAAAAAAAAAAAAAAGGACCAAGTTATTTTGTATCTGGAACAAACCATGTTGCTATTCAAGGGGAGCAAATATATTTATATTCTTTCACTGCGGGGTAAAAACTGGCTGCTTTTGCATGTAGCCCACAGATGTTAAACAGCATTATTTTTGGACGGAATTAAACCCATGACTAACCATTACACCGTCCCTGCTGCCCAAGTTACATTTGCCCCACTTGAAGTTCAGCATGGTTTGGCCCATTTTCATGCTTTTTGCTTTGCTAACAAAGCTGAATCAGGATTTATGTTTGGATCAATGTTTACAAAACCTGTACCGAACAACAGATGAGACAACAATGGGTTACATACTATCATTCATACAACATATTGCACGGCCTTCACTATCCCCTTCTCGCAATCCCAGGTGTTTCGTTAGTTTGGACTTGTATGGAGATCTTCATATTATGTTAAAAAATTTTAACCCCTCTAGTGTTGTTTTTTTGGGGGACTGCTCCCCACTGGGCAAGTTTTTTGGGAGGAGGGCTCCCTAAACCCCCCCCTTCCCCACTCAGCGGTGCTGCCCAGCAGGAGGGAGCGCAAGCAGTGGCACTCCCGAGAATATTCCGAGCATAACCCGGAAAATTCTCAGGAGAACCAGTGAAGGAGTTAAAGGAGTTATGGAAACTGTTCACATTGTAAAACTGGTAAATCAGAGCTTGACAATAGAAATGTGTGTTTTGGAACCAACCAGATACAGATCATCATTAATTCCTCTATAGAAATGGATGAACAGTTATCTGGCACAAATAACCAAATAATTTCACACCGAAAGGTTTAAAGGCCTGAATCAGAAATGCACACAAACCAATGGTTTCTGTAGATCTCTAATGTTTTGTGAGTGCAGGACCCTTTCTGAACATGTACAGAACAGGTTCTGTGTCATTGGATTCTGTGTCCATTACAGCCCAGACTGATTGGGGCAGGGTGGGGGCAGGAACAGCAAATGTTTGCCAAAACGTAAGCCCATTGCCTTCGTTTTGTAGAAATGCTGAGACTAGATAGGTGGGTGATGTTCATGTAGAGTGATATGATGCTGCATCTTTGACAGTAGCGGATCATAGGGACTTGTAGTTGGCAGATATTATTTACGAGGCACAAGGGGTGAGATGCAGTGCCAAAGCTTTTTTCACAGCTGCTGTACTTACAGCACCCTAATCTCTATATTTAGAAGGGTGCTTCTGATCAATGGCGCCAAGAAAAGGGGGGTACTAATTACCTGGGCCTATGTTTGATGGAGGGGCACAGTGGGGGCTTGTTACCTGGCAGCAGCAACTGCTGTCCTCAACCAAACACATGCTGCTGTGTACTGAGCTGCATTGTGGCCTGGGAGGTGCTAAAAGTACTATTTTCTTCTGCATTTTATTCTAAAGGTGCATGGCCACGCCTCCCCTGATTTGGCCATGCCCCCTGAAGCATACCTGGGCCCAGCCAGGCTCTCTACTGCCCTGCTCCTGATTATTAGTGTAGTTTGCACCTGAAATAAAATATAGGGCCTAATTCAGACCTGCTCGCTAGGCTGCATATATTCGCTGTCGAGCAAGCAGGTAGATCCTGCCCACCAGGTGAGCGTATGCCCACCCCCCCTTCGCCGAATGAATGCCTGTGGTTATACATCCATTTGCATGCGTCCGACCACCTAAGATTTTTTCCTTGTTCGCAAATAAAAATCAGTCTAGGCTGACTTTTATTTACGACTAACATGGCGGAATTCGGGCGGGCGCTGACATCATGAGTCATCTCCCTGAAGCGGAGACGGGCAGGTTTAACGTCCCCCGCCACCTGAAAACCGGGACGCCCATGAGTTTGAGACACTCCCGCATCCCATTCAGATAGACTGCATTCTGGCGCGCCCGGCGCTGGCTGAGAGGCACTTCATCTGTATCTGCCCCGGCCGTTTCCGGAATCAAATGCATCAATGTGATGTCGCCGCATCTCACTCAAGTTACCTGTCAATCCTCTTAATATCGCTGGGTACTATTTAATATCTAACCATAGATAGGACAGGGATTTTTTTATTCTTTTTTTATGGTTAAAATTAAAATTGGAAGTTTTAAAAAAAAAGAAAGAAAATGAACTCTCATTCTTCTTAGTTAATATATATTTTAACAACCAACATAAGATCTCTTTGAAAATTAAACTATAAAAGCTGTGCGCAAGTTAGTTTCACCTACATATGGCTTTGAAGTCTGTCCTGTATATTAAAAGTTTTCATATCATTATTACTTTAATAAGGAGACCTATAATCATTCACTTGCAAAGTTTTGGATGTGCATTAATATAAAAAGCAATATGTTACAGTATCATAAATTAAACAGAGGTCATCGCTATTTCCCTTTAATACTGTAGATTACTTTATATTAAACTGGTGCACTGTAGGCTAAAAGTAACCATCTTGTTCGTTCTTTGGTATGACTTAAAATGTGAAGTCTTCGGAATTCTTCTAGAGTTATAACACTAGAATCTGACATACTGCTCAGTAGAATATATTGGAATGTATCTATCGATTGCTTTCTGCAGATAGCATAACAGGTATGTGTGTTCATTTTACTGATTATTCAATGTTATGAGGCTGCAGTGCTATCGCAGTGTCACAGGAAATCATATTAACATCACCATGTCATGTCAATAGCCGCATTAGCAGGGCATGTCTGCACCCTTTGCCACCTCCCACCACCCCAAGTCATGATGGGGAAGATGTATTAAGCCTTAAGAGATAAACGTGAGGGTGATAAAGAGTGATAAATGTCCAGCCAATCAGCTCCTAACTGTCATGTTACAGCATACTTGCCTACTTTTGAAAACGAGTTTCAGGGAGATTATAGTTGGTAATAGAATTTTTGCAAAGCGCCCCCATTGAGGGGGCGTGTCATGCTCCACCGAAAGGGCGTGTCTAGTTCCATATATGGAGAGATTGTGAAAATAGATTGTTAAAGAGGCGTGGGTGTGTTCTGCTACATCTGAGAGGAATCTTTTAAAATGATTTAAATCCAAATGTAGATGATCTCCAAAGCGCTGGGAAATGGTGCTGATGATTCAATGTAAATGAATCTATCTCTCATTCCTTTTCCCCCAAAAAAATGTAACAGTGTAATGTGGGCTAGGTTAAACGAGGGAGATTGCTAGACAAATGAGGGAGAGAGGGAGATTGCTGCTATTCCAGGGAGTCTCCTGCAGAATGCAGGATGGTAGGAAACTACTGTATGTGTTACAGGCTTTGTTTGAAAAATGAAGTTGATTGGCTGGATGTTTATTACAACCCACAAGCTGTATACAAGCACCACCCGAGCAACAATGTTACCTACACTTTAGCCTTGCATCCTTGTAGGTCCTGATTAAAGGTTTAAGGTACCCTAGGCTAATACACATGTAGCTCCCATTATAATGTTCATAACTGAATGAGCGGTCAGGGACTCTTCATTCATACTGCCCATGTGCATGTAAAAAAGTTTATACAACTGGCATGTAGGATCTAATGCTTGTGGTGTTTGAAGGAGACATTGGATTTAAGCTGCCCAGTTGGCGCTGTAGCACAATATACATATAGCAATAGTTCCATCAGTAAGTTACATTGGCAGTCAGCTTAAGAACTTTACAGTTCATCAGGACAGGATATAGCTAAGAAAAATGGAATAAATAAGGCCTTATTTTATTTCTTGTCTGTCACCTGCAATAAATAAATATATATATATATATATATATATATAGCAGACAGGATAGAAGCAGCACTCCTGACTCTTCAATCAGCGTGTAGGTGCCATCCAAAACTAACCCAGGATAGGGGTCGTGATATACACAGCGTAGCAGCGGCACTCAAAGTAAATGAAAACTCACAGACGTCTTGTCATAGTCAACGTTTCGAGGCTTTTAATTGCGCCTTTTCATCAGGACATCACAATAACAATAACTGTTACAACAAGGTGTATAAATACATACCAAACACGCCCCTCGTTGTGGCGGGAATCCCGTATGCTCAGCCAGTCAAACCGTCCGTACTTCCGGCCAGGTACAGGCGTCAACGTCATGCATCACACTTCCGTATCCTGTAAGCCAGCTTGGACCGCACAGCTGACGGCTTGCGTTCCACGATCACCTTGCCCACCGGGCGGCACCTAGGACAAGACATATAAAGATCAAAAACCACAGAAAAAAAGTGTAATAGTACAATTAGCAGCACACATTAAGTAATAAAAACATAAACAAGGCAATTCTATATGGACAAAATGCTGAAATAAGCACATAGTAACTCGCTAATAAGAGTATACTAATGACAGGCCGAGGGTATGTAAACAAAACAAGAAGCGGGAGAAATGACAGGGGATATAACGCCCAACTAAAGAAAAAGGGGCAACCCAAGGACCTTAATATAAAACAATGCAGCCCAGCGGTCTCATTAAGCCCCTTGGGGGCAAGTGTCCCCAACCGGTGTATCCATTGTGCCTCACACCTAAGTAATTTAAGTGACCTGTCACCCCGTCTGATGTCTTGAGGGATATGGTCGATGATAACATATCTAAGGGTGGGAATGGTGTGCTTGGCAAGTAAAAAATGGCGTGCCACCGGTTGGTCGCTGTGGCCCTTCTCAAACGCAGCTTTAATGGCGGATCTATGTCCTGCCATTCTTTCCCTGAGCGTCCACTCAGTTTTACCTACATAGTGTAGCCCGCACGGACACGATATTAAATAAATAATAAACCGTGTCGTACAGGTTACCCTATGCCGGATGATGTACCGTTTGCCACTGGATGGATGGCAGAAGCTGTCAGTACGGACCAGAGATCGACACGTGGTACACCCTATGCATCTATAGCAGCCAACATTCTGAGACAGGAATTGTTCGCTGCCAGCAGCTTGTACACGGGCAACATCAGATTTAACAAGCATATCTCGTAAATTCCTGCCGCGGGTGTAACAGGGCATGATGGAGCTATCAGTTAAATGCAGAGAGGGGTCAGTCTTGATGGTGGGCCAGTTACGCTTAACAACTTTCTTAATATCACTGCTAGCATGACTAAAGTGATTGACCCAGGGCAATTTGCCCTCATTAGATTTCTTCCCTTTCTGCACCAGAAGCTTTTCCCTATCCAACAACATCGCTCTAGATTTGGCTTCTAGCAGAAGTAACTTATCGTAACCACGATGTATAAACCTGTCGATCATGATGTCAATCTGCCGCTCTGCTTCACTGTTTTGTTTACATACCCTCGGCCTGTCATTAGTATACTCTTATTAGCGAGTTACTATGTGCTTATTTCAGCATTTTGTCCATATAGAATTGCCTTGTGTATGTTTTGATTACTTAATGTGTGCTGCTAATTGTACTATTACACTTTTTTCCTGTGTTTTTTGATCTTTATATGTCTTGTCCTAGGTGCCGCCCGGTGGGCAAGGTGATCGTGGAACGCAAGCCGTCAGCTGTGCGGTCCAAGCCGGCTTACAGGATACGGAAGTGCGATGCATGACGTTGACGCCTGTACCTGGCCGGAAGTACGGACGGTTTGACTGGCTGAGCGTACGGGATTCCCGCCACACCGAGGGGCGTGTTTGGTATGTGTTTATACACCTTGTTGTAACGGTTATTGTTATTGTGATGTCCTGATGAAGAGGCGCAATTAAAAGCCTTGAAACGTTGACTATGACAAGACGTCTGTGAGTTTTCATTTACTTTGAGTGCCGCTGCTACGCTGTGTATATATATATATATATATATATATATATATATATATATATATATATATATTTATGTAGGGTCATACACAGTATTCCATTGGAAGTCACTATATCGGAAGCAGCACCAATATTAGATTACATTTTATTTTATTTTTATAGTTTACAGCTTTGCTGAAAACAGAACTCACACTGATTTTTGGTTCGGAGTATAAGCAACTCCCAGTTAGTATCACTAGGTATTCTGATTTGAATCAAGTTCCGTTTTGGATCTTCCTGCATGGATCTTAAAGTCAGACCTCCTGTTTTTGTTTGCCTTTCAGGTGGCATTTCACACAGAAGAATGTATAGGGAGGTGAAAAAAATGGATATGGATTGTGAATTGACTCTTCTCTTCTTCTCATCCGCAGGCTTTCACAGCTTTTTCTACTGACATACTGTATTATTAGGTAAATCTATTCAGATCACATATTATAGACTATAACAACTTTTGTATAATATTAGGTCATTTCTACTACTACACTCATTGGATTGGAAATTTTTGGAAGCCTGCTTAAAGGCTTGCCTGCATATTAGCCTGCATCGTAAGCATGGCAACTGAAGCATGAGTTTGACTGGAGTTTGGACTGGATTTGGATTTACACCCGCACATGGCATCATTTTATTTTTCACCAATTACCATCTCTCTCAGCCTCTAAGCTGATGAAAGCTATGTATTTTCTTTGTTTACTGTCTCTTTACAATGATTTGTACCATGTACCTCCGTAACCACTGTTTGCAAAGCCTGTATGCTGTACCATCACTAGTTGTACACCCTTCCAACAACAAGCTGGCAGGGTGTGCCAGCTTTGTAAGAAAAGTGCTGCATCCGTTCAAACACATGCTTCAGTTGCCATGAAAATAATATTATTACTGCTGCCTTTGAGCAGCATGATCAAGATGCTGCCTAGGAGCTGTGCAGCTCAGCCAAATATGTTCCATGTGTGATAACTGTACTGTCTCTCCTCTTGTATTGTTACCTACCTGGCTGTTTTGGCGACCAGTGGCGCCGCTGATGGCTGCCTAGGCGCTGTTCAGCTTGGCGGGTATGTGCTCCCTATGTGATAACTGTACTGTCTCTGCTTAATGTTACCTTCCTGGCTGTTGCAGCGACCAGTGGCGCCGCTGATGGCTGCCTAGGCGCTGTGCAGCTCGGCGGGTATGTGCTCCCTATGTGATAACTGTACTGTCTCTGCTTAATGTTACCTTCCTGGCTGTTGCAGCGACCAGTGGCGCCGCTGATGGCTGCCTAGGCGCTGTGCAGCTCGGCGGGTATGTGTTCCCCACATGTAATGTCGTAATGTATGTAATGCCTTCACCCCCCCTTCATCCCTGCTTGATGCTGCACTGTAAATCCACAAAAAATTCCTAGTGTGCGCAAGCATACATGGCCAATAAAGTTGATTCTGATTCTGATTTAAGGGACCTTTTTATAGCATAGCAGTGATTATATTGCACAGTTAAAACTTTGAACAGCTGTTATAGTGGTTTTATATCTGGGCTATGTCAAGAACTTACAATATTATGATTGTGTTTTACTAACCTTATATTTGTTAGTTTTGATTAACACCTTTTGCTCGAGTGTGAGGTTCGCTGTGTTGGATCGTAATCAGGAAGAACACGTGTTTCTGTAGCTTTATTTATTCAGTACATTTTAGTTCACCAGTCCTTTAGGATACTAGAGGGCTAGTATATGAAGGGTCTATTTATAAAGGGTCAGCTTAAAATCCATAGCAGTGTTATACTGCCATTAAACCAAAGGAAAACAGAAGGCAGACGACAAACCAACATACAGATGACTGCATTATAACCACGAAACTCAGGATCATTATAACACCTTTCCTAATCTCTGCCATGAGAACACCAGGATCAGGCCCACCAGCCCTCTAGTTGAGAACATCAGGGATACCTCTAGGACTATGCCACAAAGTGAGCAGGGTGCTTTGGAGGAAGAGCACAAGCACCAGGTTAAGCAGGAACATTTCATTCAGACTTGAGTGTGCTCCCCATTTTTTCCACACCCACCCATACTGCTCCCTTAAGACCAAGACGTTTATAATTTTATTAATATAAGGATACACCAATTTCCCCCTTCTTAGCTGAAAATGTGTTTTTACCTTGTTCTTTTTTTTTTCTAACAGCATACAGTACTTCAGCCCTACTAGGTGCTATTACTGAAATGTGTACCTCCATTGACTGCATTCCCTTCCTGTGGTGACATGCGCAGTGCATCAAACATGGCTGTATCAGATAGTTCCTCTATGGGCAGGGGTCTTTTCTTACAAGCTATATCATCCTACTACACAAGTGTCAGTTTTACCATATATACATTAGACTCTTGTATGGCCAACCTCCCACAGTGTAATCTTCATAGTGCACCCAACATGGCTGCCTCATCTGATGCGGGATGAAAACTGTATGGACCTGACTCTATGCTGAGTATTAGAAATCTGCAATGACCCCATTTTGTGTCACCTCTTCTAGTGGTGATCTAATACTCCCAGAAATCCTACGCTGTGCGCCCAAAATTGGTGCCTCACCTGTGCACCCCCTCCCTCAAACAATCCATAGCACTATATTTTTGCTGCTGATTGCAGGCACCATTAATAGAGTACCTTGGCTAATGCACAGTCTACAGATAAATGGGTACTTGTTTCCTAGCATGGCGCCCACTAAACAAATTGCTTAGTGGGCTATTCTGCATAGGAAAATCGCATCGCATCGCATGGGCCATTTTAGTGCCGTACGATGCGATGCAATTTTTTTTATGTAATTTATTCACTGCTCTGTATGCCCCAAGGGATCTCATCGCATTGCATCGCACCTCCCACGAAATGCATGCGATCGCATACAATGATGTTTTACGCACCCCCCCCCCCCACTATCCACGCCACCCTGAAGCATGGCGAGCGGTGGCGGAGCGCGCCCTCTGATGTATCCACGTGGATAGTAGGGGGTGCGTAAAACATCATTGTATGTCATACAATGATATTATGGTATAGCTAATGTAATGGCATCGCACACCCTATAAAATCGCATGAGATCGCATGCGATTTTGCAGGACGAGCGATGCAATGCAATGCGATCCCCTGGGGCATACAGAGCAGTGAATAAATTACATTAAAATATTGCATCGCATGGCACGGCACTAAAATGGCCCATTCGATGCAATGCGATTTCACTACATTAACGTACATAGTAAATCTGGGCGCCGTGCTAGGAAACAAGTACCGATAAATGCTTAATTGTGTGAACATCAGCATTGCTTAGAAATCTGAATCATGCGCTAGGTCTTTTGGAACTGGGCCTAATACCTGTGGGACTGCCCACATACAGTGGATTGAACCATTTTGTGTCCAAACTTTTTTAAATCTTATCAAAGAACATCAAAGGGACTTTGGGAGTGTAGACAGGTCCATGTGATGTCATGACATTACACAGTAGTCACACAATGCTCATCTGGGAACTTTTGGAAGGCCAGGGTATTTTTATGGGGTAGAATAGGTCTACAGAGCTTTTCAGCTATAGAAATGTAAATTCTTAAGTCTTGGTACACACAAAAAGATTTATCTGTTCAATCTGTCTGGTGGGAACAAAAATGTGGTTATGTATTGGAGAAAATGATAATTTGCTCCCAAACACTAGATATAAATGATTGCTCGGAATAGTGTGCGACATCAAATGGCTTTTGCCAATATGTGTAAATTACTATTTTCTTTTTCCAGCATTTGGGAGCAATTGGTTGATTGTCATATGCTCCGATACATTACAAGATTTTTGTTCCCACCGGATGGATTGGACAGATAAATCTTTAGATGTGTATCCAGCTTTAGTGCTTGCTGCAGTATATTAAACATTTTGATTGTGTTATATAAATTCATGTCATGTCATTAGGTGTGCTGAGACGGTCCTCTTGATACTTTCCTAATATATTCTTATTATATCGCAAATTCCCTATTTAGTATTATAACACACTGTGTATGAGGACATCACAGATGCACTGTGAACATATTAATTTCTCCCTTATTAGGCATTAGTTAGTATTTTGTGCATAATTTCATCAAAGAACCTCACATTGAAGCAGAATGCATAATACATTACCTAGCATGTGGAAAGTATTACCTCCGCAATGACTCACTCACCTCTGAAGTCACATTCCACATACACACATATAAGCGCTAAAAGTTTTTAATTTTGCACACGTGTGCCTAGTTGTGCCAGCTTGTGCATTATAAAAGGACCAAATCAGACCTGATTGCTCAGGTTCGAATCCGGCCCCATCCCTGATGTTCGGTGTTTGCACATGTGCGAGTATGGGCATGCGCAAACCTCTGGAGCGAAGGCTTTCGTCAACTGTCACATTCGCCAAGGCTTTCGTTCACTGGGGTGGTGGCCAGGGGGCGTCGAGTGGACAGACACGGTAGACCACCCAGCATCTTATGGGTGCGCCCAGGAAAACCCTGGGTGGACACCTTCAAATGCAGGCTTGTCGATGCCTGATTGGGACGGGAGGCTGACATCACATGACATCAGCGCCTGCCCCGAATTCGCTCATTGGCAGCCAGAATAAAAGTCAGTTTAGTCTGACTTATCTACAATGGGGGAGAACAAGCATTTGATTGTTAGTGACCATTGTATGATTTTTCTCCCATGCGGCCACATGCGATTGGATGTGTAGGCATACAGATCTACTCGCATGCTAATTCGGGGATTCGCAGGACAGTGGGGGGCAGGTGGCATTACCTGCTCGTTTGGCTGTTAATATACGCAGCCTAGTGAACGGGTTTGAATCGCCTAAAGGGAGCACCGGCATTCTGCACTTGGCGCGGCCTTCAGAAAAATTCTCTGTGTGACCTATAGTATTGCTGTTTTCTGTGCACAGTTAGAAATGCTCATGATTGAGAGAATACAAACATCCATTCAACATCACGCCTTCTAGTACTTTAGGCCCATTTTTTAGTTTACAGTTGGAAATGGCACCCAAAAAACAATTCAGCCTGATCTCACACCCATCGGTGGGCCAAATTCAATTCTTAAAATTGCTCGCACCCCTATGGAGGTGCGATAGCTTTTAAACAAATGGGTATTTATGTAATATCTGGGCGCCCGATTTTTTCATCACATCGCATCGCATGCAATATAGTGGCATACAATTCATGCGATTTTTCATTGTAAAGACCCGGTTTTTAATTGTATAGTCACCCATGGGTGATTTCATACCCCCACTATCCAACTACGCATGGAGTTGATTTTATATAGTGTGGCGAGCGCAGCGAGCCACCGAGCCCGAAGCGTGGCGAGCGCAACGAGCTCCGCGAGGGATGCAGAATACATGTAAAGTAATCCGCGTCCGCTCGCCACACTATATAAAATCAACTCCATGCGTAGTTGGATAGTGGGGGTATGAAATCATCCATGGGTGACTATACAATTAAAAATCGGGTCTTTACAATGAAAAATCGCATCGCATGCCTTAAGTAGTGGCATGCAATGAAAAAATCGGGCGCCCAGATAATACATAAGTACCAACAAATGCAGCCCACCGTAAAGTGCACCTGGTGCCGTGGGGGGTTGTAAAGTTCTTAAGGTGACTGCCAGATGGCTGTACCAATGTAACTTACTGATGTATCCATTACTTTACGTACATTGTGCTAGAGTGACAACTGGTAAGCCTAAAGCCAAAGCCTCCTTCCCACACCACAAGCATTAGATCCAACATGCCAGTTGTGTAACCTTCTTTACATGGACTGGTGAGCCATTGAGTGCCCATATACATGTGTTTAGCAGTATTACAAGGGGAGCTACATGTATATTAGACTAGGGCACCTGGAAATTAGGCCCTGGATGGAGGGGGTTTCTCCCCATCTACACTTATCCCACGTTATCTTTCGGCAGATCACAGGGTCCCAGTCTTGTATTGGTTATATATTTTATATACCAAAATTCTACTACGCGCTATTATAAATATGAATACAGAAAACAGAAAAGGCAGCCCAATCACTAAATTCCCTGAAGGTTAGGGAATTAACACACAACTCTATGACCCAATAGTGATCTGGCGCCTACAACAATTGTCAAATATTACACGATTTACAGGAATTATTCACAATCTCCAGCAAAGTAAGAAGAGACGTTCATCATCCTCTGGATGTGTTTATTAAAAAGTTTTCTTCAGATGTCAACAATACAGAGAAGCCCAACGCGTTTCGTCAACAGTGACTTCATCAGGGCATTGTACAAATCTTCCAATAGGTTGGATCTGATTCCTATCGCTGTAAAGTGTCCAATACAATATAGTGGTATTCCCTTAAGAGTGATATGGGATTTTTATGAGATAAAGTAATAAATCCTGTTATTATAGTGTGGTATAAACCTAATTAGTTCATTTTAAATCGCATTCCATGATTACTGGGCTAAATTAAATGCAGCCATCAAGTTTTAGGTCTATTGACAGCCTTCCAGATAAAAAAGGCTTTTAAAACACCAATCAGTGATATAAAGATGCAGATCCATATGCAAGGCTTCAAATAAATGTATAAGCCTTTAAACTGGAGCTCCTTCCGGTGCAGTGTTAGCAGTCTGAATGTATATATATATATATATATATATAGAGAGAGAGAGAGAGAGAGAGAGAGAGAGAGAGAGAGAGAGGATGATCGTGGCACACACACACAGACTGACACAATAAAGCTGGGTACACGGAGGTACGATGCCAACGTTTCGGGTTTAGTTCCGTTTTCAAGGCTTAGAACAAATGATACAAGCAAAGACACTTACCTAAATCACCTCTGTTCTGCTTCTCACGCCTCCTCCTGGGTGCTGGCGTCCATTCCATGCTTCCCTGAAGATCCAGCCCTCACTGATGACTTCACCACCCTCAGTGTACTGGTGTCAGAGGTAGGCGTCGGCGGTTGCCTAGCAACCCACGGGGGAACACGGCTGTCTAAGAAACATAAAACGAGGAGTATAAACAAACAGAACACCAACTGTGCTGGTTACATATAAAACAATGTGAATAAATGCAAGGGGGAGAAAACAGGAAACATAATCATGACGGACCACACTGGTAGTGTGTGTATGCAACAGTATGTCAATGTCCACAATTGAGTGTAACACGGCAACCTGGTGAGAACAGAAGGGCAAGAGAAACAATGTCACCGGAACATTCTGAAACTGAGTTGTTCATTAAGTCCTTTAGGGCTAACTGTATCCAGTCTGTAGATCCATCTTGTCTCAAGTTTAAGCAGTCGCTTTCCCCTGTCACCTCCGCGTGAATCGTCAGGGATCTGATCGATTATAATATAGCGGAGGCTGGCGAGAGAATGTCTTGCTGCTGCAAAGTGTTTAGCGACAGGTTGCTCAGTGGGTTTATTGTTGATTGCAGCTTTGATTGCAGAGCGATGGAGGGCAATGCGCTCCTTAAACGTTCTAATAATCTTACCCACATATCCGAGGCCGCACGGGCACAGAATAAGATACACAACGTGTGTGCTGGAGCATGTCAAGGGATATTGAATTTTGTATTTGAATCCCAGGTGAGTGTGATTAAAAGTCTTGGAGTGTATCATGGCATTGCATGTCGTACAGCTTGTACATTTATAGCAGCCACCGGGTTTCTTGGATGTACCTTTGGTCACTCTGGAGATGTCTGTCCTGACCAGCCAATTTCGGATGTTTTTGCCTCTGGTATAGCATGGCATCAGTCTGGATGCTTTCAGGGTTTTAAGATCTTTATCATGTTGAATGGTCGGCCAGAGGTCTTTAGATGTGGCGGTGATGGTGTCGTCAGCTGTGTTGAAGGACCGTATCAAGCGTACTGTATCCTCTGGGGTATCTTGCTTTTGTCTTCTTTTAAGTGCTGACTCACGAGAGATAGCATTGACTTTATCTCTCACCTTATCTATCATTCTCTTTGAATAGCCGCGGGCTAGAAATTTGTTCTGCATGGCCTCTAAATATATATATATATATATATATATATATATATATATGTATGTATATGTAACCATCACAGTTGGTGTTCTGTTTGTTTATACTCCTCGTTTTATGTTTCTCAGACAGCCGTGTTCCCCCGTGGGTTGCTAGGCAACCGCCGACGCCTACCTCTGACACCAGTACACTGAGGGCGGTGACGTCATCAGTGAGGGCTGGATCTTCAGGGAAGCATGGAACGGACGCCAGCACCCAGGAGGAGGCGTGAGAAGCAGAACAGAGGTGATTTAGGCAAGTGTCTTTGCTTGTATCATTTGTTCTAAGCCTTGAAAACGGAACTAAACCCGAAACGTTGGCATCGTACCTCCGTGTACCCAGCTTTATTGTGTCAGTCCGTGTGTGTGCCACGATCATCCTCTCTACATACCCTCTCTGCGTCCAGCACCCTGGCACTTTACTTCTACATCACTATTGGAGTGCCATCATCCCATTTGTTCTATATATATATATATACACTGAACAATATGCTGGCACACTCCAAAATTGCTGCATCTGCCCAGGTGCTGGCTAAGAAGAGTTCATACATGCATACCACTCACCTAGCATCAATTAACATTTACCTAGCCTGATGACGGGATAATAAAATTTCCCGAAACGTTGCTGAAATAATGGCTATCGCCTGTTGATTGATGTGTGGTGAGCAAAGTCCAGAGAGTGCGGTGATATAACATGCATATATATATATATATATATATATATATATATATATATATATATGTGTGTGTGTGTGTGTGTGTGTGTGTGTGTTGCTTTTTGTCCCAGTATCTGTATGTCCACCCCCCACCCCATACAGTATGTCCTGCATTGTGCTTACCCCTATTTGTATGTTTTGTGCCCTTTACCCCTGGATATTGTGTAATGTGCTGCCCATCCTTTCTGTTTTTTTTCTTACTATGCTACTTAACCCCATCTATATTGCAACAAACGACAATGGGTGTACAATGGATAGAACCAGATTTTTAGTTTTAGTGCAGGTGCCAGATTGCAGTCCATTGTCATCTCCTTATACAGTACTATAAGCAACAGACATATCTTGCACGTTTCTGTACAGCAGAATGTAACATATTTTTGGCACCTTGTGTCTTTTGGAATTTTTAGGAAAGAAAATTAATTTTCAGATTCTTGTCGGAAGAGCACAATATTTTTATACTTCAAAGGGTACATTTTTTTGTACTATAAGCGATACATGGAATGTCTGTTTAAGAATAATTGGTATGTAATCAGAGAAATGTAGTTGATTGTTCAGTAGAAAATATTCAAACACACCTTGTCTCTATTTCAATTACTGTTATTGTTTGCAGGATGCTGTAGTACAGCATGGAGCTCAGCGCTGAATAGTAACTAAGAAATTACTATACGCTGGTTCCAAATATGCATTGTACACAAATATGGAAATATAAATGTACTGAACCCATAGCTTCACCAATTAGTTCCCAAACTGTGTGCCTAGGTATCCTGGGGTGCTACAAGGCTATTGTTGGGGTGCCTCTGGATGGAGGTCAGGGGCTTTAACTAATTTTTTATGGTCAACGTTACAGGCAAAACTAGTGCTGCTGGCTGTCATCATAAAACATGTGGGCAATTCCAACCACAACTTTGTCTATATCACATAACTGGACCTAAAAGTGACTGGTAATCACAATTTACTTAATTTAATATATTTTTTTTCATTTATTAATAAGAAATGTGGAATACTGGTGCCTTGAGAAAACAGTGATACTCTATTGCAGAGGTTCCCATCCTTTTTTCTCTCCTATACCCCTGGATTAGGCTTTCCATTTATTAGTACCCCTCATCTCAATTAGATATATCCACAGTACTTATGAGTGAGCGGAAGTGAGTGGTATGTGCGTCCTTATGCGTGTCCTTGTATCAAGGATTAGCGGAGAAGTATTGTGCGGCAGGAATCGTGTCCCTCTGGACTGGCTATGTCCCGTCTCTGGGGTTCCCGCTAACACCTGTATGAGTAATACTGCTGCTTCCTCCACCCGTGATAGTGCGGGGAAGATGATCACTGATGTCTGAGGGCAGTGTGGGTAGCTCCCAAGGAATTGTTGGTAGTGCAAAAGCACAAGGAGATGCTGATGACGCTGCAGATGCATGGCTCATCTCCACGGCAATGGAAGACTTCTTCTGTCATCGGAAGACTTCTTCTTCTTTTGCCATTACCAATATTATTTTAAAGCACCCCCAAGTGGTCTGCAGTGTACCCCCAGGCGTACAAGTACCCCAGGTTGGGAACCACTGCTCTAGGGTGCTGTGATACAAGAAAGTTTTGGAACTACTGGCTTAACCATTTAATGACCGGTACCTTCTCTGATTAGGTGATATCCATTTTCTATTACTTCAATTATTGTATACATATACATATACATATGACAGATGTGTTATATTGCTATCGTTTTTAAATGTATAGACTTTTTACTGTGTACTCATGTTTGAGGTCATGTCAGTTATCCGCAACATAGTTGCAGCCATGAGTAGATGCTGCTATAGGCCACTTTATGGTATTACTGCAGTCACAGATTTTTGAATGGGACGAGAGCGACCCTCAATCTTCCTCTTCCTGCCACTATTACATAATCAGGTTTAAAGGTAAAGATGATTAATTCACATGAAAGTACTACTGTGGGTTTATAACTGGTGAATATATGCAAAGTTCAAGTGTGTAATATACTGTATAAAGAGTACAATGTTCATGAGGGCACGGAAAAACTAACCTCCGAGTCACCTCCTGGTTGCCTGAAAATCAATAGACAGTTAATTGCTGTTATTGTTAAACTGTCATTAAAGAAAGGAAGCTGATTATATCTGACCCAAATGTGAGACTTGCAAGTGTCTAGTAGGAAAAAGATTTTAATGTTATAATAAACACATGTAGAATATACAAAAACCTCTTCCTGATCAGGTTAATGACGGACAGCGGAGTGCTTTGAAATTTATAGGCACACAGATATTGACTACACGCAGCCTAGCGAACATGTCTGAATACTGCATGTGGGGCAAATGTAACATGTGCAGAGAGATTTAGGGCGGTATTCAATCCTGGGTAACAACTGCCAGTATGTTCCGACAGTCGTGACCCTGGCCTGTTTTCATTTTGCTCACCTGAAAATCTCCAGACGGGATTCAATGGCGGCGAAAAGGGGGTGTAAACGGTTGTGGATTGTCAAGATCAAAACAGCTTTTAAAGTCAGGCCCGTTCTGTCGATCTGTCGATCTGCCTCTTCAATGCTGTTAGGAAAGACAGCATTGAATAGGCGTCTGCCGCTATTTCCCCTGTCGGAAATAGCGGCGGGGATTGAATACCCCCCTTAGGGTGGGGTGTGTTCAAACTTAAATCTAAATTGGAGTTTAAAAATATTCACCCTGCAAAGAAACAAAATAACTCACCCAATCAGGGCCGGCGCCACCACTAGGCAGCTCTAGGCATTTACCTAGGGCGCCGGCACCTGGAGGGCGGCAGTTCGCCCCTCACCCCCAGCGAACTGTGTAAAAAAATTGCTGCCCCGGTGTCCCTGCAGTGCTGGGGCGGTCAGGGGTGTCCGTGCCGTAGGGGTACCTGCGGCGCCGTCATGTGTATAAAGTTGGCTGCGGCCGGCGGGGTCCCTGTAGTGAATAGCAAATAACTAGCGCTATGCGCGCGGCGGCACGGGAAGCGCTAGTTATTTGCTATTCACTACAGGGACCCCGCCGGCCGCAGCCAGCTTTATACACATACATTAATTAAATAAACTTAAATTAAATCAATAAACACAGAAAAATGTACAAAAAAAGTATATGTTAAAATAAAAAAATAAGCATAAAAAGATTAAAAGACATGTGCAAAATTAAGCAGCTGATAAGGTGCGGTACATAGTTACCTTATCAGCTGCTTAATTTTGCACATGTCTTTTAATCTTTTTATGCTTATTTTTTAATTTTAACATATACTTTTTTTGTACATTTTTCTGTGTTTATTGATTTAATTTAAGTTTATTTAATTAATGTATGATGTATTAGTCTAATAAATTGGTTCATTTGTGTGCAAGAGGCGCCTACTAGTATCTCTTTTTCCTGTAAATTCCCTTTTTTTGGGGGCGGCAACCCCCTCCTAGAGGGCAGCCATTTGCACACAGCACACATACACTGACCCATAGCGCTCAGAACATACCGTCTTTCCAGCTTTATACACATGACGCCGCCGCAGGTACCCCTACGGCACGGACACCCCTGACCGCCCCAGCACTGCAGGGACGCCGGGGCAGCAATTTTTTTACACAGGTACCACCCCCCCTCCCTCCCCCCGGCACCGGGTCGCCCCCACCCCGACTCGCCTGGGGCGCTCCGGTACCTTGCACCGGCCCTGCACCCAATGCTAGCTTTATCAGCACATTTTACACTTGCCCCACTTGCAGTGCACATTGGGTGTGATTCAGGTTCATTCGCAAAGCACACTTGGTTTGCTAATGGACAAAACCATGTGCACTGCAGGTGGGGCAAATGTAACATGTGCAGAGAGAGAGAGAGCGTTAGATTTGGGTGAGTTATTGTTTTTCTGTGCAGGGTAAATACTGGCTGCTTTACTTTTACACTTCAATCTAGATACCAGTTTGAATAACACACGCCACCCAAATCTAATTCTCTCTGCACATGTTACATCAACCCCAACTGCAAACCAAATGTGCTTTGCGAATGAACATGAATCGGGCCCATGGTTTTGATCATTTTGAGAACACATTTGTCCTGTAATCAGGACTGAATTAGGCCCTACGTCTACTTTCATTAAGGCTGTCTTTAAATTAAAAAATATATATATTTAATACAGGCTCAATTTTTAGTTGATTTCTTCATAAAAGATAACAAAGAACTAAAGAAATAAAACACAATAGTAATAATAATAATAATAATAATAATAATAATAATAATAATCTAGTGCTGTTCAAATTGTCGACAGAAATAAACTTCACAAACCTTTTTATACAAATGCTAGACCTGAAGAGACACCCAAATATTGTTTTCCTGTCATAAAAATATATATACCAATACTGTACTATGTGGCCCACTTATGAATCGATAGCGGATGGATGAAATTTAGGGAGCATGGCTGACCTTTCTATGAACCACCTGCTAGTGTTTATGAAATCTGAGTTAACGCATGATTTTCAAAGTGAACTAATAATCTTTGAAATGCTGACAAAAAGGAATCCACAGTGAACTAAGGGTCTGGAAATAACAGCCTGTCTAAAATTGAAGTATGCAGACACAAAAACAAAATACTAAAATCTAAATTAAGATACATTTATCTAAAAAAGACAACATACATTTAAAATCGGTGGATTAACTTTATGATGAATTTTGAATCATTTTTGTATTTGGATGGCAGTGGGGATTTTTGGTGCAGATTGGTGTAGATGGGGTGTTAACTTATTATTTGCATTTTATAACTAGGGCAAATTAGGACATTATAATTCTCAATAATAACATACCACACTGGCATTTAATTCATTTTCTTGGCCCTGCTGCAAGATTTCACAGTGAAGTTTACTCTAAATTGCAGCAATATTTGTAAATGGATTTGGGCTGTCTTAACTAAAACTGGTGAAAATGATTTAATTGTTAACACAACCGGAGCTGTACATTTATACCAACTCCTGGGTTCTATAATCCTAGACACACAGGAAGGGTCAGGGGCAAATTGTGGTCTGGCAGTTGAGATGAATGTATTGCCTCTGCCACCCACAGTATGACCACAGCTGCATTGAGATTCTCGCCTTGTCTCATACAGTGAATGGCTGTGATTGTTAAAAATCACACCACCTAATTGAGGGTTGCATATTTTGATTCTACAAAACACAGTATTTTATATTTTTGTTTCTTATTCTGAGCCAGCCAGCTCTGATGGGTCTGTGTAAGTGCAGAATGAATCCTGTATGTGTGCAGTCTCACCTGTCACATAGGACATTACTTTGTCTCTGGCTGCCCATCTGTAGTGAGTTCTTGAATCAGAAGGCTGGTCCATTCTTGGCTCTCCTGATTGGATATTGCTTCCTTTATCACCCAGCCTGCCATAGACTCAGGGCCTTATTCTGGTTGAATCGGTCCGCTACATGTGCGGGTGAAACACAGTTTTTTCCCATTGCCCATGTGTACCTTACGCATTTGCGACGACAGCACACAGCCAGCGGACAGGACTCACTGATTAAAAAGACGAGTCCGATTACAGACGGACAAAGTGGGTGTATTGTGGGCGTTTTTATGGGAGAGGCTAGAAAACAGGGTGAAACTGGGCATATCCCTGGGCGTACATGTTGGTGTGTACCCAAACTGCATGGCGGTGCAACAGGACACACAATTCACAGGAGTCAACATGTGTCAACACTCACACTTGCACCAAAACATACACTTCACATCATTAAATGGCACACCTCTATCACGTCTAACACCACTGATGTGTTTCTAAGCCTCTTTTCCTTTCAATGTTTTATAAATAGGTGCCTTTACTCTGTCCTGCTCATGCACACATTATGGGACACAAGTACCAAGCTTACAAATTGTTAACTGGTACACTGATAATGGTACTTGTTTCGTAGAACGGCGCCCACAATTCCATCGTATGGGCTCCTAAAAATCTCCCCCTGGAATATTACGGCATGTGATGCATGCGATGCAATGCAATTCGATTATTAATTGTACAAGCACCCATGCCATGAGATGTGATGGGTGCTTACAATGAGATGTAATCTCCAGTATCCACGCCATCCCGAAGCGTGGCGAGTGCAGCGAGTCCCGCGGGGGGAGGCGGTACGCGTCCTCCGACATTTTCATACCCCCACTATCCACGTCGGTGTGGAGTTGATTTTAAATAGTGTGGAGAGCGCAGCACGGATTACTTTACATGTATTCCGCTACCCCTCGTGGGGCTCGCTGCGCTCACCACGCTTCAGGCTCGTATTACGCGTCCCCTCACCACGCTTCAGGCTCAGTGGTTTGCTGCACTCGCCACACTATCTAAAATCAACTCCACGCTGACGTGGATAGTGGGGGTATGAAAAGGTCGCAGGACACGTACTGCTGCCCCTCGCGGGGCTCGCTGCGCTTGCACACTTTGGGATGGCATGGATACTGGGGGTTACATCTCATTGTAAGCACCCATCACATCTCATGGCATGGGTGCTTGTACAATTAAAAATCGCATTGCATCCCATTTGCTGGCATGCGATGCTATGCGATATTTCATTGTACAAGCATCGCATCGGAACGCATCGCACACCACTAAATAAGGTACACGATGCAATGCGATGGGCGCCTTGCTAGGAAGCAAGTACCCTGATAATCAAGCAGCCAATCTGCTCCTAACTGTCTTTTTCTAACTCTGCATGTAACATGGCAGGTAGGACCTGATTGCCACCACGTATCTCTGGTGAAGGCTTCCTACATCTGCCCACCACTCTGTAACATGGAATTTGGGAGCTGTTTAGATGGCTGTTTACCATTCTCCATTTTTACACTTTTGGAGTAAACAGACATCTGGCCCTCTACCACTCACCATCCATCACTGCTGTTTTGGATCTGTGCACACATGTTTATTCCTCAAATGTCACATAAACCCATCACTTCATCCACTTCAAGACCCTACACAATAAGTGTGTAACACATACACACAAATAAGTAATTGATGTTCAACACTGCACAGAAAACATTTCACATCAAACGCGTTGACTTAACTTTTATTGCTGTTAAGCTTCACAGCAAAAACTATTTTTTTTGTTTTTAATAATATGCAAAATAAAAATAAAACCAGACAGAACAAAATGTGCCATTAACTGAAACATCTGAGACACAACAGCTGCGTGCTGAAATAAAAGTCCACCCCAGCATAGGATCTGCATCATCCAGGATCTATGCTAGGCAGGATACACAACATCAAAAAAAGACCTTACATTTCCAGAGTGTGAACTTGGGATTTTGGTACCCTTTGCACAGGAATAGAAAGAGTTTGCCCACATGAAGTGGCCCTCCACAGCAAAGGACAAGATTTGGGACCAAACCACAGACGAAGTCAATAAGGTGGCACCACATTATTTCTTTGGGCCTTTTTTGCCCTTGGGTGGTGGTGACTTGGGGCCAGCCGGTCTGCACCCTCATCAGACTGTGGCCTGAGGAGGCTCAGCTGCTGAGGGAGGGGGTGGTGGTGGGTCCCTTCTGGCAGCATGGGGTGGGGCAGCAGGTGGATGGATGTCTGGGCCACTACAAGTGCCCTGGTGGCGCTGGCAATATCCACCAGAATTTAATTCTGCCAGCTGGTCTGCTGCGCCAGATTGGTGAGCGCAGCAGCCACCTTGTCCAGCACCACCACTTGGCGCTCCAGGCGCTCGGCAGAATCCACCCCATGCTGCTTAATGTCCCTCAGCAGCTGGGTTCTGATGTCTTCCTCAGTCTGAGTGGTGCGCTGCTCTTCGTGTGGCCCTGAATTGGAAGCTACTGGTGACAGTGGAGGCTCCTCCTTAGCTGTGAAAAGAAAAAAACATTGTCACCATCACATCAATATACAATGTATGTGAACAGCAACAAGGCATTTGACACATTTACCTGCTAGCTCTGCTAGCTCTGCAGCTCACTATCCATGTTCGCTACCCCCTTATCTAAACCTCATCAATGATGTCTTGCTCCAGAAGATACAGGGGGGTCAGCTCCAGGTGTCTCCACCAGTCAGTAAGCTTCCTCTTCAGGGCACACTTGAAGTCCTGCCACCTTAAAATTACAAAATAAAAACATGTAAATCAACTACATATGTAATGGCCTCAGCTACCACACATCATTACTAGTGAAAAGTTAGCATTGTGGCTGGTATGGTATGAATCAATATAAGTTTGCAGCTTCCTGATTGTGGACTCCATAACACAGCATCAAACTATCACATATTGCAACCCATTGAAGGGAAACCACATCCACATGTTTAATGGCCACAGTTTTGGACATGTTACAGTAAAGTGAGTTAGGCCACACATTTTTTTCATTTTATTTTGTTGTTCAGCTACAGCCATGTCACGTTTAATGCATCTAATCATAATCATTTTTGAGCATGGGAAGCTTCTAATCATGCTAACCGGATCACAACTTTGTGCTTGTAATAATGAATTCCTGTCTATAGGTTTATAATATAAAATGGTGGTAATTTACTGATTACAGACTGACACAGATATGTTAAAAAAAACGGTGTAATGTTTACTGAATGTGAATGTGAATTTAATTATTGGGCTATCAGTATTTTTATGAAAATTAATAAGGTCACTATGAATAGTGAAGTTACCATTCCAGATCACAAACAGATTGTCGATGAATCTAGAGAACATAATCATTTTAGATGCTATTGCTTAAAAAGAATAAAATAACTTATGTTTGCTAGCAAACATAAGTGCAGCACTAGAGCCCACAGTGCAGCTTTTTTTTTTTTTAAGGAAATTTTCCCTTGTTGTATAACAAAAAGTTGTTTTACATCAGTATTTCAAACTACTTGCACATTATCTCTATAGTTGTTTGATCAAGCTCACTCCTAGATTCAATGACTCTTTTAATGGCTATTATAACCATTAAGTGAGGAATACTGATGTATAAATTCAGCCAACTAGAATCAGACAATTCCCAAATAATTTGTTGAAGAATGATGTAGTGTCTAATAGGAAAGTTGTTTTCTTCTGCACAAATGGTTGTAGTATAGCGTCTACAAAATGTGGGTACTTGTTGAAATAAAAAGCCATTCACAGACTATCAGGCATCTTGGTGGAGCATACCTTTGTGTACCTTAGGTAGAGCATATAGTAAAGGTACTAGGGGAACTTAGTGTCAGAAAGTTTCATTTTACAGATGTTGTTTGGGTCCTCTCAGAGCTTTTGGTGTGGAGTATTGGATAATCGGTGTGTAATCTCTTTAGTATAGTCCTCAAAGTACTACAGCACTATAGCTTGAGAATATTGATTTCAATGCATTTTTTTTTCATTGATGATAAGTTCCTGTTGAGAAGGTTTTAAAGTCTTTATTGCCGTTCCTAATTTTTGATTGAGAAGTTTCATGAACATCTTGAATACTGAAATTAAAGAATTGTGGATAAAAGGTTGAGTTTGATTTCAATTTCCTTAATTGAGGTGGTACTAGATCAGTGGCAGGGTTATTATGGAGATATTGCTGAGTTTGAGTTTACGTGAAAGATCATAGTTCTCTAGGTTCCACTAAAATTAATCACCTGCAACAAATGGAATAACAGTCATTTGCTCAACAAATAGTATTCAAGGTTAGATAATTCATAAGATGATAAATTAAATATCAGGTCTTCCTGGAAGTGGTGGATGGCCAGTTCCGCCACATCTAGTGTAGACTGTTCTATAACAAGGACCATCAGGTCAGAAGAACATTTGTTTGAAAAAATAATTGGTTGCATTGGTGGCATTTTGATGCTTCAATCTTTCACATGTTGACATTTTGCTTGTGCTGTTGACCTTTAGTCAGTGTCGGCCCTGTACATGTCAACCTTATGACTGTCCTCCTAGACATGATCTGTGAGCTAATCCACACCATTTTCCTCCAACAGTTACAATTTTGAAAAGTACCAGTTCCATCTGTTCCTTACTTACTTACTAGCTTCCACCCTTTGGGACTTGGACCAGTTATAACTAATATAACAAGCACTGTCAATTTACCAAACATATTACAATACTTTTCTTTTGTCCTTTGTGAGTTCAATCATTTTAATGCTTTTATAATAAGTGATATTGTTACTTTATTAAACATAATACATTTTCATTACATTGTCCTTCATAACTAAGTTTTTAATGTGCATACTTTTTATAAGCGCTATTATCTATTTTTTTTATTGATGTCTTGTTAACAGCAACTTTAGAAACACTTCCATTATGAGTGCCTAAATTTAACCTTCATTGGTTAATTGTTTTCAACCAAATGTTCTACTGTATGCTTGAGTTCCAATGCATGTGTCTCACTTCCCATTGTTGCTTAGGAGTGCTCTGTATCAAGGACATACAGTACAATTGCATACGACATTTGCCTGTAGCACTGATTGTCCATCTTTTATTTCTCACCATACACTTACCTTTAGCAAATTGAATTATCTGGCCTCTATGTTCCAGGACACTGATGGTAACAAGATTTGTTCCCATTTCTGTTACACAAAATAGGGTACATTTTGGATTTTTGTTTATGATCCAATTATCAAGCAAGCTTTAATTGGCCAAATAGGAATACGCATGTTTCACACACTTCCAAGCCCACCCCATGACTCCTTTAAAGCAAGCCACTGTGAGTCCTGGGGTGAATTTAGGAGTGCATGAAGCATGCTGATTCCCAGGTACCTAGTGGGGCCTGCTATATTTAGTGCTACCAATCCCTGAGAGAACCATCCTGAATATACTGTATATCACATACATAATAACATGTATGTTTACACAGTATGTACTAAGTGGTCCCCTACCTGCAATATTTGATTGGGCTTGCAGCTCGAAGGCTGCAGCCATTGCTGGACATCTCATTTATGGCACTGCATAAGATTCACTTTTCTTTAATTTCATTTGGCTTTGTGACTTATCTTGTAAGAATTATACTACTTGATCTTACTATGTCTACACTTTTCACTCTTTACTTGCAAAGCATGACACTTAACAGGAACAGAATTACAGGATACACATTACTGAAACTGTAGTTGCTTTTTTCTTACTGTGCTTGTTGTCAACTTCACAGGGTTTGCTTCTAATGACACAACTAAGAAGTCAAACTCCAGTGTTAAATGATGTTTAAACATGGCTGTTGATATTTCTTTGTCATCTATTTGTACACCTACACACATTGGGGCAGATGTATTAAGCCTTAACAAGAGATAAATACAAGTGTGATAAGGAAAGATAAACGTCCAGCCAATCACCTGCTAACTGCCATGTTACAGGCTGTACTGCAATTTTGTTGAATTGCGCACTCGCTGATTGAATCAATGATGTGGACCTCTGATTACTTGTATTAGTAATAATGTGATGCAAGACAGTTTATATTGTGAACAAATATTTATTGAACACTTGAAAGGTGCATATACTCTTAAAAGTGCGGGGGTTAGTTGGGGTTGGGGGGGTGGTTGCAGGGACCTCCAAAACTGCAGATCTCACTCTTGTGTCTTCTGCAGATTGGATTTTATGGGTCGTTCCTCCCCTGTTTGGTGGGTGGGTTGGGTTCTCAGCAGACCTCCGTGGTTGGGCAATGCACGGGGTCTGTTGTTTAAGGATGGTGATGGAGTAGTTAATGTGAAGCAAATCGGGGTTGTGAAAGGGCACTGTCAGATCTCCGGTCACAAGCGGAAGTCTCTTGCAGATAACAAAGTCTGGGTGGTCAAGGAAAGTGTATGGTGGTACCGGGGGCTGGCGTCCCTAACCCTCCGGTGGTGCACCGTGCACTTACCCGATACCTGTATTCTCTGCTTGCAGGAGGTGGGTTCCGTGTCTTCTCCTGGGATCTTCGCCGGCGTCCTCACTTCACGCGATAGCCGGCAGTGTAGTCCACACCGTTGCTGCAGTTACTCACGGCACTTCCGGGTTCGGCTTTGCGGCGTCACCCGGGGTGTCGCGGGTGCTGCAGCGGTGCGCGCTCAACTCCTCCTGGAGGAGACTGTGGGGTGCTGGGTGGGTGCAGGACTAGTGTCCTGCACCCACCCACCCAATGTTACAGGCTGTGTTTGAAAAAAGTCAGTAAGGAGCTGATTGGCTGGACGTTTATCTCTCTTTATCACCCTTGCATTTATCTCTTGTGAAGGCTTAATACATCTGCCTCTTTAAGGGCCTTATTCTAGTTCACTCCTTCTGGCAAATTCTTTCTTAGATGGACAAAACCATGTGCACTGCAGGTGGGGCAGATGTTACTTGTGCAGAGAGAATTAGATTTGGGGTTTTACTTCAAAGTGAGATATATATTGCAGTGTAAAAATTAAACAGCCAGTATTTACCCTGCACTGAAACAAAATAACTCACCCAAATCTAATTCTCTCTGCACATTTTACATCTGCCCCCCTGCAGTGCACATGGTTTTGTCCATCTAAGAAGGATTTTGTCAGAAAGAGTGAACTAGAATAAGGCCCATTATCTGCTGACATCATCTTTATCTCATCATATCATATCTATCTCATATTCCCTCATGGCTTTCTCTCTGGGCTTGAACTATCACTAGAATCTACTGTTACTTTTCTCACCCTTTCCTGTTTTAGTTGCATTTCCATGGCAAATTCCCATGTTGTGTAATTTTCTTCACCTTTTAATTTAATAAACCCTTATATATGTGGTCTCTTTACAGCTATTATTCCCCAGCTTCTGTGCTTTAAAATGTGTTTGTCAGTGTCATGTTTCAGTTTTAGAGCACATTTTGTCTGATTCACTCTGTGCTGCTGCAGCTCTATTCATCTTTACATGTTGCCAAGATGGCACTGCTCTAGCATTTGCATCAAACTTCGCAATGTGTCTGGGGCACTTCTGTATATGCTCTGTGTGCCTTTTCTTAAATGCATGTTTCTATAGTTTCACTTTCTTGCTATTTGTTTTGAGCTGTGCACTTTTATGGATCCTCTGCACATGTGTCTGGGATCTTACATCTGTGCAGCCTCTCTTCGGGAGAGGGTAGCCAGCTCTGGGAATCAGGGTACATGGCTGCCAGCATTATGCTAAATAGGTCAGGGCACATAGCCAATCATATCTTGTCATCCTGCCTCTGCTGTGCAATGCCGGTATTACAGGCATTGCACCCGATTTTCATGGAAAAAGGGACCATTTCATACCCCCACTATCCAACTACGCATGGAGTTGATTTCATATAGAGCCCGAAGCGTTGCGAGCATAGCGAGCCCTGCGCGGGGACACGGATGACGTTACATGTATTGCGCACCGCAAGGGACGCGCAATACATGTAAACTAATCCGCGGCCCCTCACGGGGCTCGCTACGCTTGCCACACTTCGGGCTCAGTGGCTTGCTGCGCTCGCCACGCTATATAAAATCAACTCCATGCGTAGTTGGATAGTGGGGGTATGAAAAGGTCCCTTTTTCCATGAAAATCGGGTGCAATCGCATCAGATCGCATGCATCGCATGCAATATTGTATGGCACCGTGAAACTACACAAGTACCGAAGACACATAGGTGCACTATTCTATTAAAGGCAAACAAAAGGGATTTACCCTGTTTTTTTTCCCACCAAGTTTCTTTTCCTGATCACATCAATTACAGAGCATCCTCTCTCCAAAAAAAAAAATCGGATGCGATCGCATCGGATTGCATGCATCGCATGCTATCGCATGCAATATTTTATCTGGCGCCATGAAAATACACAAGTACCGTGTCTTCTAATGTCCAACAAACTCTTTACTGAATGCTCCAGTAAGTTCAGTAACAATGCATTACACTCTGTTCTTTAGGTGCAGGATTTAAAACACTTCTGTTTATTGTCTTTACTTGTGGCAGTTTATTTGTTTGAAAAACAGTCTGAAAAACAGTTTGCATCCCCTATGCTGGAACATGAAAGGGCTGCATTACGGCATATAGTTATGCCAAAGATAAGCCAATATAGTTAAATACGTTGCTGGTAATGATGCTGACCGTTCATACATTCGGCCTGCTATCATTTAGATAGCAGCACCGATATGGACAGGGGCGCACGGTGGCTCCATCATACATGGGGGAGAAGCGGCATCAGTTCACATAACGTGCGCTGATACCCCTTCTCCCCCATAACAATCTTTCATACATCTGCCTCATTGTGTCTTATCAATAAGAGTGTCTGGTTGTCAGATCTTGCTAATAAGAAATAACTGTTGCAGTCTGTTATTGAAAAACAGTAACTGTTACAATAAGTATTACAAGTAACAGTGTAAACTGTTTAATGCATCATTTTAAATATCAATAAACATTAGATGTATTTGTTTATTACATTATAATACACTTCAACGTATTTAACTGTTAATATATTGGCTTATCTTTGGCATAACGCAGCACGCAGGAGATAACCAGAGCAAAAGCAATGATGGAAGGAATTGCTGGCAAATTGGACTGTACAATTTGCAGTATAAGGGGAATGTTTGCATATAGTGCATGAAGCATTTTAAGAATCCCACCAACCGTCTGCAGTGTACAGTGGGTGAGATTAAAGGTTGGGAAGTATTCTAACTTGCTGCTCTGCATCGCGGTAAATGGATGCTGTGCACATGCCACACAGCATCCATATACTAGGGAGAGAGGCTGGAGACATCACAAGGCATGTCCCTAGCATAACAACAGACACAAAGGCCCTTATTCTGATCGGTGCGGCCCGATCAGAAATATGCGGCCACGACCATGCAGGCGAATCCCCGCCTTCCATACGGATCGCCACCTCCGTCCGTATGCGGATATGTGGCGATCCGCATGAAAGTGGACGGGGATACGCCTCCTCCGTCTTGGGAGCAGCCCCTGCATTCGATGGTCGCAGAACATCGAATGCAGGGCCGCACGCTCCACTAGGTCCGGCCACCCAAGACCACACGGACACTTGTCCGTGTGAAATCATGTATGGGAGCGGGCAGCTGACATCCGGCGATGTCAGATGCCCGCCCCCTACACACGCGTCACGGCTTCATTACCATGCATACGCCCCGCGTTTGCATGGGAACGCCCATGAAACGCGGGGCGTATGCATAGGGTAATGAGGCTAAGTAGCCCCTCACGCCCCTCTACGCCCCCTGTGCGGCGTGTAAAGAATACGTGCGGCGAAATCGCCTGCACATGCGCAGAGTGACCTCTGCACATGCGCAGACGATAACCATCGGCGGGACGACCGCATGCGGAGAAATCCGCACCGATCAGAATAAGGCCCAAAGTGACATATGCACGCCCCTGCTGCATGGCCTCCTACCCTATTCACTGGTGGTCACTGCACCCATAGTTTTAAGAGGTATATGTTTTGTTTATATGTTTGTAAATCCAGTCATAAGGACACAGAGCCATGTGAGTTCACTGCTGTGCTGTGTTATTCCATCCAACTCCAGACACACTGTCTGAGCACCACCCACTTCCCAGCATTCCCCTGGTCCTAAGGACCATCACCGAAGATTCAGGCTTACACATATTAGTAAAGGAGTGTCTACAAATATTAAGCATTCTAATACACTAACATCACAGTATAAAGACAGAGCAGGGCACTTCCTACAGTCTGTGCCTATGGAGGTGGCCCTAGATTCTTGATGGCTAACCTTGACACTCCAGCTGCTTGCTTAAGTTTTAGCCATGCAAAATCTGATGTAGAGCATGCTGGGATGTGTAGTTCAACAACAGCTTGAATGTCAAGGTTAGCCATAGAGGCCCTAGATCATGGGTCTTCAAACTGTGGCCCTCCAGATGTTGTGGAACTACATGTCCCAGCATGCCCTGACAGTTTTGGCATGCTCTTATAGGAAAAAATGTGGCAATACATGCTGGAACATGTAGTTTCACAACATCTGGAGGGCCACAGTTTGAAGACCCATGCCCTAGATAGTCAATAGCAGAGTGGCCCAGTGCTCCCTGGCCCAGCTCATCACTGCACTGGATGCTTGTATACGCTTCCGCAGTGGTAACCAGGCTCTGTGGAGCATGCGAGCATGAGTGGGATGCGTGCACACGGGGGATGCCACCAGGCACCCCCCGTGTGCACACCTTGACTGTGAGTGACTCACAGGCAGCCTGCTGCCACCAATAAAATGTGTATATGTGCACATTGTCTATTAATGGGAGTTAGACTGACAGGGGGCACGCATATACTGGGCATGCATATACTTTTTTAGACTGTTGGGAGGTATGGTCACAGGCTATACTGCAGTTGCTCTATGAGTGACTTGGCCTGGACAAGTGTCTTCCAAAAAATGTTGTAGCCAATTTGGAAATGTATTATAGCCGTCACTGAGCAGCTGGATGGACCTGTTTGTGATGATAGAATTTGTAAATGCAGAGATGAAGAATAGATAAGTTGTAATCAGTCTACATTCTAAACCAAGGTCTAGAATATAAACACAGAAATAAAAGTAAACTAAAAAAAAAATGATAAAAGGAAAGTGCTATTGCATGACTGTAATTCAAGAAAAGGCCTTTCTCTCAGCATCGATAGGGACTGAGATCCATGATGTGTTTCCTGGATGTGTGCTACAGATAAAATAGAGAAGAAAACTTATTGCTGGGCCTTCTAGAGGGCATTTAGAGAAATAAGCAAAAAGCTTCTCTTCTGAAATACAAGTTTACCAACAGTTGTGCAGAAAATACAGTTCTTTAGCAAATACAGCAAGAAAATACTTTTGTAGGTAAAAAATAACAAAAGTAGAGTAAGGCTGGCACATTTATTGACGTGAGTTAAATGGAAGTGCAGGGAGAAGGAGAAGATTGTATGATACCTTTTATTAGAGCAACATATAATTGAAATTACATTTGAACACTTGGAGGGAATTGCAAGCTTTCAGAACTACTTAGGTCTCTTCTTCAAGTATGATGACATAAATAGTTTTGAAATCTTGTGTTTCTTTCTAACTGAACCAGTAAAGTAAGGAGTTTCTACGAAGCTTGGAATCTTTTTCCAAAGTACCTGAAAGTACATGTATCAATAAAAATGTGAATAAATGTAATGTAGATATTATAATTTAATGTTTAAATCAGGTTTGCCTACCCTCCTGGAATGGCTGGGATGCTCATGAAAATTGGGTCCCCCCAGAAAGGTGGGCAACCCTCCTGGTTTCCGAGGTACCCCCACTCCGCCCCTCGATTGCGGCATCTTCCCCCCAACCGTGGTGTTTAAATACTGCAATCCGCGAGTCTCCGAGTAGGGGACAGGGCTAAAATGTCATAATCATGTCATTTTAGCCCCGCCATGAAGATCTGTGAATTGATTTATTTGCAGTGCTGGGGGTGGGACTTGATGATGTTGTGCTCAAGCCCCACCCCCCAATGTGCAGCTGAAAGTCTCCTCTCTGGGCTTCTCCCAGGGAGGAGACTAGAAAACTAGGCAACCCTGGTTTAAATGTGATAATGTAGAATGAGATATGGCCACTAGGTTGACCACCAAAGATTGACATGGCTTAGGTTGATACATGAATTAGGTTAACATGGCTAAGGTTGACAGGGTCGGAAGGCTGACACAAGCATTAGGTCGACAATGGGAAGGTCGACATGTGCCGATGGGGATATTTCATACCCTACTATCCATTACAGCTTACAGGGAGAATATAATAAAGTGGCCAAAGCATTGAGAGTGCAATGAGCAATGCAGGGGGGCACAGTACACTTAGATGGTGTCCATGACGACTATGACAAAAACTGTGAAAAACTCATATCCACCTTTTGACTGTCAACCTTCCCATTGTTGACTAATGCTTATGTCAATCCGACCCTGTCAACCTTAGCTATGTCTACCTACAGTATTTCAGGTATCAACCTAAGCCCTGTTGACCTTCAATGGTCAACCTAATGTAGGTCGACCTTCATAGAGTCGACCCTATGACCCATATCCGTTTAGAATAAAGGGCATTTCGTTGCCATGTGTTATTTGATCTCTGTCTTATGAATGTATTTATATAAACAGTTTTCTTCTTATGAATGGATTCTATCTTCCAGAATGGAACTATGATTGCCAGAAACTTATTTCAGAATGTTATGATATCAGTCCACTTAATGCACTGTCTATGTCTCTTCCAATAACTAATTCCACTATACCTGGTTATCCCTGATGATGTCTGAGTTTAACATGGGTGAAATGCGTAGAGTAGGCCCTATAAATACAGAAATAAAACATGACTGTGGAACCCCACTAAACCACTGCCAGTGTCAGAGTGTACTCAATGTTACCCATTCCACACTTCAGCTCGGCCCCAACAATCTTTTCGGCTTACGGTACTTTACTACCCTTTGCAGCCTCCGTCTGTCCCTCTATTAGGCGGCTCCATACCAGACTGTGATTGGGGAGCATAGTACTGACTCTATATTACTACCCTTTGCAGCCTCCGTCTGTCCCTCTATTAGGCGGCTCCATACCAGACTGTGATTGGGGAGCATAGTACTGACTCTATAAAGGCGTTGTAGAAGATACAGATGGAGCACCTCTCAGCCAGCTCAGGGAATCGGCAGAATCCTTATTAAAGGTTCCAGGTGCCCTAGGCTAATACACATGTAGCTCCACTGGTAATGCTGCTAAACACACAGGTATACTGCCCATGGGCATGTAAGGAAGGTTATACATGTAGGATCTAATGCTTGTGGTATGTGAAGGATGCTTTGGCTTCCAGCCATTTGGAAGTTACTTAAAGAACGTCACCCTCCCACAGTACATCGGGACGTAGCACTTTATTTTATTAATAGGCTGTCACCTGCAAGACAATGTCTAGGTTGACAGTCACTAGGCCGACCACTAATGGTCGGCAGTGACAAGGTAGACATTAACAGAAGACCGACACAAGCTTAAGGTAGACATGGTCAACACACGTCTACATTTTCATGTTTTTTTTGGGGTAGACCGATTTGGTATGTCAACCATAAGTGGTCTACTTGGTGACTGTCGACCTAGACATTGTCTACCCACTATATCGTAATCGGATTAAACTAGTGCACTCTTATCAGTAACTGGTGCCTCTGGTCAGGTGGACACTAGCCACTCTGTGATTGGGAAAAGCAGGCGTAAATCAATGCAACATGGTGGTGCCTATGGTGATGCAGTGCTCTTATGGTAATCGCCAGCTCCGAATGTGGACGGATGGCCGATGGTTGGTGTTTGCGCATGTGCGGAGGCATATCTGCGCATGTGCGAACGCCTCACACGTACGAACACGGCGTGAGTTCCGTACAGAAAATGACCTACGGAACCATCCGATTAGGGGGTGGAGAGGGGCGTGAAGGGCTGTTTAGGCTCATTACCATATGTGCACGCCCCGTGTTCCCATGAAAACTCTGGGCATACGTATGGTAATGACGCACGTGTGGGGGGCGGAGAGCTGACATAGCCAGATGTCAGCTGCCCGTCCATATCCCTGCTTCCATTTGGAAAAATGTCCGTGTGGTCTGGAGCATTCGGTGTTGCCTGACCACTCGGTCCATCATTCGATTGTCAGCGACCATCGGAGGATGGGGGAGGTTTCCACAGATAGGGAAGGTGTTCGCATGAAACATCCGCTCGCGGTCCGTTCGCTTGGTGTTTTACCTCATTCGGACGGTGTGAGCGATCCATACGGTAGGCGGGGCTAAGAACACTCGGTGGCAGTCCGAAAATACGCATCCGTCCGATTCAACTAGAATAAGGGCCTATTGTATATGTTTTTGTGCTGCACACAAGCAAGCTATGTCTGCTATTACCATTGTGATTTTACTATGTAGGAGAATAGTGTCATGTAACTTGGTCTCTTTGTCATGCTCTGATTGCCATTAACATTTGCAGTAACAGTCACTGAGAAACATTGTACTGCTGTGCTTATGCATTTCTATAGCAATTCAATTTCTGTAATGATTGTTACTGCTCCAGTGTTCATGTGGAAGCTTTTGTTCTGTTTATTTGTTCTACTACATTGGTTTCAGCTGCACAGGAGTAAGGGGATTTTTATTGGTGATCCTTATTTTATTAGACTACCGGCATTGGATTGCTCTTATGTTTAAAGATAGTTTGTGTTCTGATATATTGGGGGAAATTTACTAAGAAAGGAGTTCTATTTCACATGGGATGTTGCTATGGGCAACCCATTAGAAGAATGGGGGTATGTTGGGACCATTTTCTGTGGGTGCTGAAGCCAGTGGATACATCGATTCCTGGCAATATGGAGTATTTCTCGGTTGTCCGATGTTCATACAGATGAACTGATGCTGCTTCCTCGGATACAACAGCAGATCAGAGAAGCTGGCAAAAAGCGTAAAAAAAAAAACACCCAGACTACAAAACAGTGGCGTAACTATGAATTGGGCGCCCCCCCCGCCGTTAATGGGGGGCGCCCCCCGCCGCACCCCCCGCCCGCAGCCTTACCTGTCTTGCTGGTCCCGTCCCGGCTCCCTTTCTGGCTTCATTCTTCTGCTAGTGAGACGGACCCCTCCCTTCTCCCTCCATCCCTCCCGGGTAGCAACAGTAGCACACACTTCTACAGCATGTGCTGTGCTGACAGCAGGCTCAGCATGAGCATCTCGCTGACAGCGTGAGAGGTCATGCTGAGCCTGCTGTCAGCACATCACATGCTGTAGGTGTGTGCTACTTCTGAGATTACAGTTTTTAGAGTTTTCTTTCACCCTATGCTAAACATTTTGGGGGCGTGGCCAAAGTGTGGGAGGTTCCCAAAACACACACACACTTAGGCCACGCCCCAAAATTTTACCGGGGCCCGGCATTCCTCTCGGCTGCCCTGGGCGGACGGGAGGGGGCTAACTATAGCACCACAGCCCCCCGGCGCCCACACATGCACAGCGCCCCCCCTGCGGTGCTATAGTTACGCCTCTGCTACAAAATGGTATTATCAGACAACTCCTTTAACACAGCTTTTATTGTTATCCATATTATACAACATGATTATCATTTTTACACTGATCTCTGTTATATTAAAAAAAAAAAAAAACGTATAACTGTTCACACCATCAAGAGATATGTACTTGCTTAATATTTGACTTATTGTTTCTATTTTCATTGTAAAGCTGTATTTTGATGCCTCAAGACAATAAAAAATTTAAGAAAAAAAAAGGCGTCTATCTACACAAGTTGCCGGCCACGGCAGTAGCATCTTATTATATAGCCATTTTGTACAAACATACAATGGCTGTGATCTACGCCCTTCCCTGAATCAGTCCTGTAATTCAATACAATATTATTTTTTCCTGGAAAGTAATACAGGTTTTTACAGTCATTGTTATTTTTCCTTGTTCTGCTCAACTTGTGCTGTACTCATTCAGAAGTGAATCCCTGCCATATTGCCCCTCCCCCTACACTTCTTACACGATCTGTCTTTGCACTAAAGAATGAGTGATAAATAAGCATATTTATCACAATCCATATCTCACATGTGGATGGGATGTGATAAATGTACACATATTCACATTGCAATATTTGAATACATCACAAGAATGTATCACATATAACATGCAGGGGCAGAACTTGCGAGAAAGCTCCGGGGCTGCAAATTCTCTCCTTGCACATCTCAGGGTATTTTGCATGAAAAATATTGCTGAGGCATGTGCTGCCTGCTCTTCTGCATGACCACTCTACTCCGCCTATACTTACCTGCAGCAAAGACCAGTGATTGGTGATCCAGGAGGGAAGATGGACATGTGGTACTGAGATCCACGCTGCAGTAAAGTGAAATGCTGGCTTTACATCATTTCAGTTCACTATAATGCACCAAGGGTGTAGGAGGAGCACAGTGATCAGATGACAAGCTGTTCTCACCATATCTTCAATATGGGCTGAATGCAGGTAAGTGTAACTTATTTATTTAATTATGATCAGCCACTGGTTTATCAGACACACATGACTGATCGGGATGCAGTTAGAATCCCGGCGGTCAGAATCCCGGCGTTCAAAATCCTGATGCCGGAATCCCGACCACCGAAATCCAGACACTTTCTTCCTCTATGGATGCCCATGACACCCATAGAAGGAGAATAAATTAGTGTGCCGAGCATAGCGAGGCACCGTGCCTGCTGCATGGCGAGCGAAGCGAGCCCACAAGGGGGGGAGGGGGTAATCCACGTCCCCCATTGTCGGGATTTCGGCGGTCGGGATTCCGGCATCGGGATTTTGAATGCCGGGATTCCGACCGCCGGGATTTAGTACTAATCAAATCCAAGCTCTGGAAAATATATTCTGATTTCTAAACAATATACATTTAAGGGCTTGGTGGCAAATTTTGGGAATATTTGCCACCAAGCCCTTAAATTTATATTGTTTAGAAATCAGAAAATATAAAAAAACCAACAATTTTTCACATTATGTAAATAAAAATGATATTGATAAATATTACAGATGTGCGGGCTTGGATTTCACAGATCTGAGCCCACACGAACGTCATGAATCCAAACCCGGATCCGCTCTACTGTTCTGCCGTATAAATAATACCAGTCTACTGGTGAATTTATTGCCATATATACTTGCACTCCAGTGGTGCTGTCCTGTGGTGCAATATATTGCATAACTCCACAAAAATAATGGAGATCCAAAATATGGAAAATTAAATAGGTAACTACTTCTGAATCTGCTGCAACTGCAAGTAGTAATGATGATATAGATGATGATATGCCATCAACGTCGTCTGCCAAGGCTGATGTCCAGTGTCAAAGTACAGGGCATGTAAAATCCAAAAACATGTCATGCCTGGGCAGAGGATCAATAAATCCACCTGGAGTTTTTTTCATCCAAATCCAAACAACAAACATATGTAGCTCATGTAAAGCTCCAATAAGCAGGGGGTAAGGATCTTGCCCACCTAGGGACATCCTCCCTTATACATCACCTGAAGACCCTTCATAAATCAGTGTTTAGTTCAGGAACAGTGGCTAGGACTGACAACAGTCCAGGGACACCTACAGTAAATCCCTTGGTCCTCTTGTTGGAGCCAAGCGCCTTAAAAGCACACCAGCAACTCCTTCCTTGTCAAATTCCTCCTCAATCTGGATCAGGGGGAGTCCTGCAGGCTATGTCACCAGCATGACTGACTCCTCTTCTATCCTCCGGAGGATCCTGCAGCGCTACGCCTACTACTAATGCTGCTGTTGCTGCTGTGAGTCAGTCATCATCCCAGAGGGGAAGTCGTAAGACTGCTACATCTTTCACTAAGCAATTGACCGTCCAAAAGTCATTTGCCATGAGGACACAGTACGATAGCAGTCATCCCATGGAAAAGCGGATAATTGCAGCCTTGACAGCTATGTTCGTGTTAGACGTGCGTCCGGTGTCTGCCATCAGTGGAGTGGGATTTAGATGGTTGATGGAGGTATTGTGTCCCCGGTACCTAACCCCATCTAGATTCCACTTCACTAGGCAGGCGATACCCAGGATGTACAGAGATGTCAGAAAAAGTGTCCTCAGTGCCCTGAAAAATGCGGCTGTACCCACAGTCCACTTAACTACGGACATCTGTCAAGTGGATCAGGGCAAACTAAGGACTATATGATTGGAACAACCCACTGGGTAGATGCATCGCCTTCCACAGCAACAGCATCTCCTGCATGCCAGCTCCTTCCAAGGCAGGCTACGCTGTGTATCACCGGTTTCAGGAAGAGGCACAATGCAGACAACCTCTTAGAGCATGGGTCTTCAACCTATGGCCCTCCAGATGTTGTAAAACTACATGTTCCAACATGCATTGCCACATTTTTTCCTATAACAGCATGCCAAAACTGTCAGGGCATGTAGTTCCACAACATCTGGAGGGCCACAAGTTGAAGACCTGTGTCTTAGAGAAACTGAGAGAAATCATCTCCCAGTGGCTTACCCCACTTAAACTCTCCTGGGGATTTGTGGTGTCAGACAACGCCAGTAACATTGTGGGCATTACACATGTTCAATTTCCAGCACATGCCATGTTTTGCCCACACAATATATTTGGTGGTGCAGCATTTCATCAGAAGTGACAGGAGCATGCAGGAGATGCTTGCGGTGGCCCTCAAAATTTGCAGGCACTTTCGGCATTCTGCCACTGGCTGCTGAAGGCTGGAGCAGCAGCAAAAACTCCTCAACCTGCCCTGCCATCAGCTTAAACAAGAGGTGGTGACGCGCTGGAACTCCACCCTCTATATGCTGCAGAAGATGGAGGAGCAGCAAAAGTCCATTCAAGACTACACGGCCACCTACGACATAGGCAGAGGAGCGGTGCTGCACCTGACTCAAGCGCAGTGGAGGCTGATTTCCATATTGTGCAAGGATCTCCAGCCATTTGAACTTGCCACACGTTAAGTCAGTTCCAACACTGCCAGATTGAGTCAGGTGATTCCCTGGATCAGGCTGTTGCAGAAGCAGCTGGATAAAGTGAAGGAGGAGCTAAAGCATTGTGATTCCGCAAAGCATGTAGCTCTTGTGGATGAAGCCCTCCATACGCTTTGCCAGGATACGAGGGTGGTTAGTCTGTTAAAGTCAGAGGAATACATTCTGGCCACCGTGCTCGAGCCTCGTTTTAAAGCGTATGTTGTGTCTCTGTTTCCAGCGAACACAAGTCTACAAAGGTGCAAAGAGAGATTGGCATCTGAAGGGGAAAGTGACACGGCCACAGCTCCTCCTTCATTTTCTCCCACACCTGTGGCTGCAAGGAAACAGCTGCGATTTCCCACACAACCAGCTGGCGAGATGCAGGGCAGGCAGGAAGGAGTTTGGACATCTGGTCCGGACTAAAGGACCTCTCAACGATTGCTGACATGTCTACTGTCGCTGCATTGGATGCTGTCACCATTTTAAAAAATGGTGGAGGATTACTTTGGGAACAGCATCCAAGTAGACATGTCAGACAGGCCTTACCTGTACTGGCAGGAGAAAAAGCCAGTTTGAAAGCCCCTGTACAAACTGGCTCTATTTTACCTGAGTTGTCCTCCCTCCGGTGTGTACTCTGAAAGAGTTTTTAGTGCAGCGGGGAACCTGGTCAGTGAGTATGAATTATCAATTATTCAATGAAGACCAGGAATTGCCTCCAGAGATTATAAAGGGACCTGTGATTGTGGAGTCCAGAGCGGAAGAATTGATAATCTGTGAGGATGATGAAGTACACACTGAAGGTAGCGAGGAATCAGAGGAGGAGGATGACGAGTGACAATGACATCTTGTCTCTGTAGAGCCAGTTTATACAGGGAGATATGAATTGTTTTTTTGCGTGGGTTTACTCCGAGTACTCCAGTTTCCTCCCACAATCCAAAAATATACTGGTAGGTCATTTGGGTTCCAACAAATTAACCCTAGAATGTCTCTGTGTGTGTGTACATGTGGTAGGTAATCCCCTACAAAAAAGTAAATTAATTTGGTGGCAAATATTGTAAATCAAAAGGTTATTTTACAGTAGTTATAGAGTATGCTTTGTTCACCAAACAATTATCTGCTTAGGGTTTCTCACTTATTTAGTCTTTCTTTATTGCATTAAAATATGTTATTATTAATAATTTGCTGTTTAAAAAAGCTGCTTTGAACTATATAAATATCAAATAAATGCTGTGCATTTAAACCCAGATTAATTTATTTACTGTCAGATTAAAAATTGAAAATGGATTTTACAAACTTGTTGACTAAACAAATTGTACTCTTTATCTTGGCTGAGAAGGGAGAGAAACCAATTGCCTATCGGATTAAAATGATCTGTATAGAGCTAATTAGTTTTTTGATTGGCCAGACTTACAAGACTTCTTTGCTGACTTTTGTGATACACACTTGTGTAACAGATGGCACAATACTTTGCTTAAAATGAACAGTTGCATCTATGCCATTGGAACAGATTCAGCATCTCATCTTGATTCATAAACTACCCACAAGCATATTAATAAATGATTTAATTAATAAATCATTTTCATAAATATCAATCGCTTCCCTCTTCCATCTGTTATGGAAAAACAATATACAACACATTCATTTATATATAAATTAATAGTGTATGTTGTTCTAGTATTTGCAAAGATGCCGTGAAATATAATTGTTTTTTTAAATTATAAGAAAAAAAAAAACAATCCAAATATGATTTCTCAGATAGATAGCAATGTATGGTTTACGACTATTGTATGATCACTGCTAAAACTGTTAACAGAGATTTTAAAACAGATTAAAATAAATCTTATTTGTTTGATATGTTTTTTTAATTAGGAAGAAGTAATAAACAAATACTAAAATCATAATGTTTGAATATTTAAAACATACACAATATTTTTCCCAGGTACAAACTTTAGAAGCATTCCATTTGAGAAAAGAAGAGGTCCACAGAAACAAATTATTCACAACAAAGTCAACATACTGTATCTGGGTAAAATGTTTTGGTGATTACATTGTGATTCAATTATAGCATTATATTATAGCATATGTCATAGAATGACATCAACTGTAAAAATAAGAAAACGATTTGTGTTGCCTGAGTATGATTCTATAGACCACACATAACCACCTGGAACAGTGCCAGAGTAGTCATTTTGATCAGCAGGAGTTCCGAGAAAATGCAGCGAATGAAACGGATAGATACCAGAACTGCATTAACAGCAAAAACATAAGTGTGGAATAAGCAAGAGGAGGAAGCGGATCAGAAATGTTACATAGTGAAGGAATGAAGGACACTGAGAAAATATATCACACGCTTTCCTTTTTCATCATTGAAGGTTCAGCCAAAAGCAGAATACCTATTGAAATCTTAGGAATTTCAAGAATTTTTATTATGCTTTTAAGAAGATATGAGCAGTCAGTATTGCTGAAAACGGGTCTCACCTGAACTTTTATGGTACTGAGTAGAACAGAGTTGTAGTTTGGATCACTGTGGGGTTCCAAGAAGAACTGAGTCCCGACTCTGGTCTTCCCTCGAGTTCTTATCTCAGATCTCAAATGTTTACAACTGCATGTTAGTCTCTTCAAATGCTAAAATGAGTCAAAATTGACTGGAAAATTACTGCAAAGGTATAATAATGATGTTATTGGTTATTGGTGTTAATAATACAATGGAAACATGATTGCAAATGGTTTTATAAATTATCAAAGAGATTAAGATCCAGAACCAAAAGATCCAGAACAACAGTAATTTAGAACCAAAACCATAACACAGGAGTCTGTACCCATATCTAAGTTTATATGCTTGCATAGGTTGCATTGTGACTCTGGTAGAGGAGACAGACCTTCTGTAGGGTTCATATAAAGCTTTGGAAAAAAAGATTCAGAACTTGGCACCAGTTAGCTACTGCCATTTGAAGTCATTATATCCAGAAAGAGATCTTCTAATCTCATTATGTAAACATACATCTATCTCAGTAGATACTTTTTAATATGATCACTATATACACACTACCTAGTGTCAGAAAGCTTAAAATAAATACTATATATACACAGTTCCTAGTCTCAGATAGTCAGTACCTATCTCTCCACTTGCATTATCTTCTCCAGAACAGATTCTTAAAGAAGCTGCTTTCTTGTCAAGCATTCCTTATAGTCATGGTATACATCAATAATGAATAATTTAAAATGTTTAATATGTTCCTAGATAATGGCTCTATATAATCATTAAAATTCAGTGAATAAACAGGTAGATTGAGCTACAAGGAAATGGCTGATCGAATTTTGCACAAAGTGTACGTCTCCTCATCACGGAGACACCTTATTGGCCCATTCAAATGTGTGTCCAAAATATGGAAATATAGAGGCTGAACTGTGTCATTGTATTTGGCACTGCCAATCAATGCACCATTTGGGGGAAGCAGTGAATAATGGGAATATGACACTAGGATATCATAAATACATACAGTAACTATGGCATTTTGCTTGATAAATCCCACTAATTAAGTCTAAACAGGAAGTTGTTATTTGATTTGTTAACTGAATGGCTATATCCCATCACTGATGCCACATCCGGGATGTCAACATCCAGATTATTGCTACTTATTAAAATGGACTTGCTTTAGATAAAACATGACTAGTAAGAGCTTCCAATGTTGGCTAAAATCTTCCATTAAATACTAAACTGTTTTTGAATATACAGTACTCACCCCCAAAAGAAGGCCTAAGATCCTGATCTGCTAACCTTGTCTAAGGGGATAGAGCTCGGACTCAGTCCATTGTATCAAGATTTTCATATAAGACAATACTATTAAATATAAGTCAACAGTTTGAAAATAAATTCAAAGACCCTGTCTATGGATCTCTTGGGACAAGTCAGAAATAATGGGAACACTCACATGCATGAAAATGTATGAGTTTGAGCTCAATTTAAAGTACAGCTTGCAGTTTTCTTTGAAATGTCTATCATGACCATAAAATCGGTCTGACAGATTAGACAAGTTATTTTTGCTAAGGTATGGAGGCTTGGGGTGGCCAAGAACGTTCACTTTCAGCTGATTCAATCTGAGACAAGCCTACCTACAACATGGTATACAACTGGTTGGCTAGAATCTGTGCAGGAATGTGTGGTTCAACCTACATTGGCAACTGGTTCAATAAAACCAATATTTTTACTGGTGGGTATAGGTTAGGACCATACTTTTTGAGATAATGAGATCCATTGTACAGTTCACAAGCTTTTTACCTGGGATCATGGGCAGGCATAGAGCAAGAGGAAAGTCTAGTTAAAAGCTGAGTGGACATGAGTAAACCTCAGTATTGAGGTTGGGGGCAGGCAGCTGACATGAGTAAGGTCTAGTAGCAAGCTTCCCCAAAATAAGAAAGGTCCAAAGAAACTGACTTTTTGAAACACAGCCTGTAACATGGCAGTTAGGATGTGATTGGCTGGACATTTATCTCTCTTTGTCACTCTTGCATTTATCTCTTGTTAAGGCTTAATACATCTGCCCCATAGGGAGAAGTGATGCTTATATGATCACTAGGCAACTGACACTGACAAATGGAGTAACCAGTCCCTGGTATTGAGTTCCAATCTGCGATATTAAAAACGTCCCATATACAGTATATTAGCAATTAAATATAAAAGTAAGCGCTCATTCAGACTGTCTTTATTACATAAGGCATTGTTGTATATTTGGATATTTTTAGCACATTTATGTTTCTCTCCTGTTTAGTGCAAAAAAATGGAAGTTGATTATATAAGGCACACACAATAATCTTAATGTCCTGTATTTTTAAGACCCAGTGTGGCCTATCATTGGTGTTATATCCTCCTCCAGGATATCGTATAGGCCATACTAAAATCACTCACATTGACTTATTATTGTATCCTGTTTAAGTGGATGATGCATTTTATGATTATACTAGTTAAACCCATTCAAAATGAGCTGTGACCGTGTTTACTTCACTTTGAGCTATGACAATTTTAAACCTACAAACTCTCCACTTCCCCCCCAGTCCCTATCTGCTCCTGCGTCCAATCTGTATCTTCACAGCTCCATCTCTTCATATCCATCAAGTATGAAACAGATCAATGTCCCTGCAAAAATTGTTTTCACTTTCTGTTATGACATCTTTTAGCGCACAAAGGAGTAATCTGGCCTCTAGTTGTCACTGGCGGTACTTCATGAGAGAAAGAGAGACTTTTTATATAAAAAAAATGAAACATCATATGATTTAGGAAATTTAATTGTAGCCACATCCAAGACAAACTGTATTTTATATGATTGCTTCATTGAATTATGATACTATCCATTATATTTATAATATTTTTTACACCTTTTAAAGATTAATACCCCTGAAGAAGTCCCTCTGTGGGATGAAACTGCCACAATTTAAAGGTCCTGTCATTGAGCTCCCACACTGATGGGTTTTGACAATACACAATTCCACTTCTTCTAAAGTGACATTAGCAATGGCACTTGTTTTAGTGGAAGCATGCTTTTTTATAATTCATTTCATTTCACATAAGAATTATTCTTCATGTAACTAAAGAGTAGCCATTGGCCATTGCTTTGGTGATTCTCTGGTGAGTCGGTATATTTACATATCTTTGATTCCCGACTCACTATCTAAGGACTTTCTCTGGTGATTTAGGAAGGAAGAAAAAAAGAATCACCATAAGGAACACACTGGGCTAATATATGATTTATTAATGGATTAAATAAACCATTAATATTAGAAGACATTGTATATATAGTTTGCATATATTTGCTAATGTATTTGCTAATATATCTGGTAATGATGTGTATGTTCCACCTCTACAGTATACCACACTTAGGCCCTTATTCTGATCGGTGCGGCCGGAGCCGAATATGCGGCCAGGACCGTGCGTGTGAAACCCCGCCTTCCATACGGATCGCCAACTCCGTCCGTACGCGGTAAGAAGCTGGCCGAACGGACCGCACGTGTAGTTTTAACGGAATACGCCTCCTCCATCTCAGGGAACCTCCCCCATCATTCGATGGTCGCAGACCATCGAATGTAGGACCGAGTGCTCCACCAGCTCCCGCAACCTCAGACTACACGGACATTTTTCCGTGCAAAAGCAGGGATCTGGGCGGGCAGCTGACATCCGGCGATGTCATATGTCCGCCCCCTACACGTGCGTCACGGCCGCATTACCATACGTACGCCCAGCTTTTGCATGGGAACGCCCATGAAACGCGGGGCATATGCATATGGTAATGAGCCCAAATAGCCCTTCACGCCCCTCTCCACCCCCTGTTCGGAGTGTTCACATATCATGCAGGATTTGGCCGTACGCCCCGCTCGCACATGCGCAGAGACGCCTCTGCACATGCGCAGACCCAAAACATCGGCGGGCCGAACGCACGCGGATATAACCACACCGACCAGAATAAGGCCCTTAATTACAACTGCAGTGCCATAAACATATTGCTAATAATAAATTGATTCCAACACATAGTCAATTTCACCTGCACTCCTAAACAGACATCTATTTACATATTGTGGGAGGTTGGTTACATCCAAAACACATTTGCTCTGGGAACCTCCAAGGGAAACCCATCAATGGCAGTACACCTCTACAGGGCCATCTTAACAGATTTGTAGGACCTGAGAAAAACAATGCAGCTGGGCCGCCAAACCACCCATTAATGGGAACCAATAAAAAAATAAAATATTTCTATACTATGACTCTGTATGATCTTTGACATGCTTCCATACAGTGAATGCCTCTGTAGGCACTATGATTTGCTGCCCAGTGTGCCTATAAGCTAAGCTCACCCTACACCTACTGTATGTCCTACAGCAGGGGTGGCCAAACCGGTCCTCGAGATCTACCAACGGTCCATGTTTTCCAAATCAAGTAGCTGGTGCACAGCTGTAGTCATTACTAACTGTCACATTTTCTAACATGCTGCATTCATTCCTACTATAGATCCACAGGTGGCCTGAAAAACATGAACTGTTGGTATATCTTGAGGACCGGTTTGGCCACCCATGATCTACAGTGCAGTTTCATAAATGAGCATTACTTGGTGAAGTCGTGGACATTTTCAACAGTTTGTTTATGATCTCATAGAACCTTTCTCAGAAACACAGGCTTCTAGAATACTCAAATATAAAATGGAACTGAAAATGTAATGAACACTAATGAATATTTCACACATGTTTAGAAGCTGGACCCGTCCATGCACACATTAAAAAGGGTGAATTAAGAACAGTGGCTCTTATTCTGGTTGACTCGCTCGGATGCGAATTTGCATCCTTGCGAGTCACTCTAACCCTTCCTTGTGAATGGTTAGCCAGCGCCACCCATTTGCACAGGGGATGCATTCGCAAAGGCTTGCGAATTGATGTTTTACATGAACATCCATTTACATGCCAGTGGGAACCTCCCCATCTTTCGATGGTCGCTGACCATCGAATGATGGTGAAGGCGCACGCATATGTGAGAGTGGTCCACCCTTACATATGCATGTAGAAATGCAGGAAATTGGGCGGGCAGCTGACATCTGGTTATGTCAGCTGTCCGCCCCCTGCACGTGCGTCACGGACACATTAGCATGTGTATGCCTAAGCCTGCACCCCATGCCCCTCTCCACCCCCCCACTCGCAAGGCTTTGTGCGTGCACCTGGCGAACAGACTTTTTGCTCAGCTCGCATGCACCCAGCATATGCACATACGCAGGAATGCTGCTGCTCATACGCAAAACATGTGTCCCCGTGTGAATTCATGCCCGAGTGAGTCAACCAGACTAAGGACCAAAGTGCTGACCCCATTTGCTGCAGATATGCAAAAAATATTCTAATGCTGTAACCTCCTGGAAATGTACTGCATTGCCCAAGGCAGCTCACCAGATCCAGGCAGCTGCATACAAATACTGTATGCACCAAAGGATGCAGATCCTTTGATAACTGACCATCTTAATAATCCTATAGTTATGCAGAATGGGCGCAGAAACTGATACACTGGTGCCATGTTTTCTGCATATTGGATCACAGTTGCAGGTTGAGACATGCACTGAAAATGGTTACAACCTGCCTGTGTGTTTGCTGCTTCTTCCTGTTACATTTACCAAATGGTCCCTGACTGTCATTTACTGTGAAAACAGTGGCGTAACTACATATGTGTCAGACCAAGCGGGGGCTTAGGGGAGCGGCGCCAGTGGGGTCTGTGGTGGGCGCTGCTGGCTGAGCTGGTCATGACCTGTATATATTGAATGAGCGGGTCCCGCTCATTACATATGCACGTAGCGGGGACCCACTCATTAAATATACACTGCGCTGGTTCCCCACTTATTAGATATGCACGGATCGGGACCAGCTCAGCGGTCACTGCTGTCTGGGTCACCTGTCAGCTCAGCCAGCAGCGCCAGTAGTCCATCGCCTCACCCCTTCTGGGGGGGGGGGATTTTTTTTGGGCAGGGGTGAGAAAAATTTCTAGCTACACCACTGTAGCTACCCGCATTAGCCAGGCATCCCCCTCATCCCCCTTCCATGCTGCACATAATTACTGGTTTTCGAGGGTTCGCGTTAAGGGGCGGGGCTAAAATTACGTGAAACGTAATTTTGCAACATTTTAGCCTCTCCCCCAATTTGCGGCCCCGTGAATTGCATTGTTTGACTGCCTTGGGGGCAGGGCTTGATGACGTCTGCCCCCCCCCCCCCCCCCCCCCCTCTCCAGGCTTCTCCCAGAGAGGAGAAATCAAAAGTCGGCAAGTATGACATATACTCTAATATTATATAATGCAAGTGTATAAAATAGTGTATGAGAAACTGGTTTGAACTGTAGGACAATAATAATAATAATAATAATAATAATAATAATAATAATAATAATATTAATAATATTTACCTACTATTACATATGAGTAGAAATTTTCATATTCTGTATAAAATTACAGAATAATGATACTGTAAGTAATGATTCCTAGAAGAAAATAGCATCCTTACATAATACATTGCAGATGGCATCTGCAGGTAAATTATATCTTCATTTTTGGAATTTAAACTGGCATAATGTAGTGAATAAATCAGCTATATTTAACTATGAACTGAAATAGGATAAGGATTTAATTGGATTACATTACAATTTGATTTACAATAAGAAAAATATTTTTGGATATTTAATATGTTTTTTTTTTTACCCACTACCCTGTGACACGGTATGCAGTCTTTATGTATTTAGACACTATTTAAAATTACATTTTGTGTGAACTTTTTTTAAGAAGATGACAAGAATAAATCAGTTTCTCCCCAGTGACATTTTTAAAAACTTGAATTATGGTTTATGTAAACAAGTTTAGATTCAATTGAAAAAGATTGATCTGCAGAGTCTTGCTATCTCAAGTTTAGCACTTTTTCATTGCTGTATAATTACTGTTAGAGGTTGAAATTCAGGAGGGTGAAGTTATTGGTCATGGAATTTTCAGTGACATGTCAAAACCTAAGACACAACAAAAAAATTAATCAAACACGTTATGAATCTTACAGATGCATTTAGGTGCATTTATGTATCATTTTGTCTATTTTTCCCATTCATTCAGTCGGCACTTTATATATGAAATGCAAATATGGATGCATTTTTTTTATCCTAAAATCCAAGTAGGATACCAGAAAAAAAAAAAGAATTATTTCCTGTCAAGGCTTAGTCACCAGAATGGAATAGCAAGAGGGGAAAATAATGTCTTGTGCTATATTTTATATGTTTTGAACATGCTGGTATTTCATTTGAAATCTGGTCCTTTTTTAATTTTGAACCATTGAAATGTAAAGCATTTTAAAATATTGGCAAACATATTCTTTAGGTCATAGTAACTGAAGAATGCTGACTATGTTAAACCGGGTGTATCCTGTGATGTCCTGAATTTTTCACCAAAAGTCCACCTGAAGGGTAACATACCAATAAAAGTATGATCTGGCTGAATAAGTTAAAATGACACATTTTAGAATGCAAGGTCAGTTGACAAACCAACTGGCTCTACCATGCTCAAACCAACTTCTCAAAAAGAAAAGGGCCCATACACCTGAAATACCCAATCATACAATCTCAAGGGATTATATGATAGATTGTATGCAGATTGTGTGCACATCATGTGCACATAATCATGCAATGCCGGCCCTGGTGGGTTGGAGGATTGGTCTTCTGATCTGATGTGCTGCATCAGTTTGGATTGGGAGCAGATTGCATGTACTGTACCTTTCAGCACTTGCAATCTGTCATCAGATGGCTCATTCAACCGTGGTCATTTGACAGTCCCTCCCTGGCCAGAGGAGAAGAGAGGCACAGCTTCCGGGTGGCAGTGAGTACGCTGTGAGCCACAGAACTTTCCAAGCTGTAGATAAGTGGACAGTTTAAGAGGGCAGTGGACATCTTTTTGCTTAATATTGTCAATACTCTGAAAACAGTTTGTTGTTTAGGGCTACTTAATAATGGAGTAGCGCAGCAGATGTGGGCAGATTGGTAGTTGCTGTAACCTGTAAATTGAAAAACAAACAAACAGGATGTTTGCTGCTCCTATCCTTTAGATCCTAGTAGGCCAGCCCCCTATTTAAATTAAGATGAAATCATACAATCATGCAGCAGCTGGATTTCATGATGGATTGTATGACAGATTGTGTGTACATTGTGTGTCCAATAACCACCAGGGACTGCCGGGGAGTTGAAGGAAAAGTTGGACACATGATTGTAAGCAGATCTTTCTGATGTCTGGTCACTTCTAGGTTGTGATTCAATACATACCAGGGATTTCATACCTCAGTCTCCAAACCCCTACTTGATTTTTTTAAATGGTGCCAAAAGTAATTAGGAGTGGTAATATATGGCTTACAGATGGAGTGCATATGCTTTGGACAAATGGCTTCATTAAGCACATGTCATGTGGATCACACAGTTTATATATATATCCCCAATTTAACTGCATAGAGTTACTATAGATGTGTCTTCATATCAGTGGCAGATTATATGGGGTGACAGGGGTGGTTGCCCCGGGTCCCCCACACATCCAGGGCCCCCCACCGGTCCCCCCTTTCCCTGGTACCTGGCCAGCGCGGGGTTCCAGGCAGCGGGTTCCATGCATCGCTGGGGAGGCAGCGGGGTCCCTGTGGCAGATGGGAAGGCAGTGGCGGGGTCCCTGCATCAGATGGGAGCTAGTAGTGCTACTAGTTCCCATCTGCTGCAGAGACCCCACCACTGCCTTCCCATCTGCCGCAGGGAACCTGCTTTCTCCCCAGCGTTGCATGGACCCCACTGCCCGGATCCCCGTGCTGGCCTAGTGCCAGGGGAGGGGGGACCTGCCTTGGTCCAGGGGGGGGCTGACCTGCCTCCATCCGGGGAGGGGGGTGACTTCCTCCGTGGGGGGGGGGGAGGGGGGTGTTGCCTGTAAGTTCAAACCATATGGTTTTGAAAGAGTATAAACTGTACTGAATTATCTAAGGCCCATTCAGTGACGTGATGCTGAATAATTTCCCCTTTGTAGAGAGACTGCTTTACATTGGCCTCCTGATCACCAGAGGCAACCCTAGGTGTCTAATATATGACAAACCCAGCATTGTAATGTTTGAATAACTAGAATTGCATACCATCATTGAATCTGTAATCTATATATATGTCCTGGACAGCTTCCAGGTATGGTGCTTATTACAGTATATTCATAATCAAAAAATAAGGTATGCTTGTTCTCAAAATACGAGGGGATATTTGGGTACAAATGTCTTTAGTAAATTGGATCAAATTATAAAACTGTTTTTTTTTTCTCAAACTATCAGAGACGAGACCATTTATCTAAAACCTGCTATTGCTTTATGTTGTTATCCTCCTCATTATAGTCCATTTAACTTCTTTTTTGTGTGGAATATTGACTTGTAAAAAGGTATGCAATCTCATCCATAGGACCCTTCAAATAATAGTAAAACAAACAGAAGAACGAGTGTAGGTCTAAAGGATATCATCGATTTAGTTTGACTTTAAGTAGGAACATGTTATATCATATTCACTAACACCAATTTGGATGCATGATTGCAACAGTAGAGGTACCGACTATAAAAAGCACTTGGTCTTCACCAGTAACTCAACAGGTCGTGGACCTCTGCCATGCCCCAGATGTGGATGAACAAGTCTGAAACACTGGTGTAATGTTTATAAACCAAATTATTTACTAGAGTGGAAGTCAAGATATCAGAACCAAACACAGGGAAAAGGATCCAAATCAGCAGGACACCAAGAACATCAGCAGGACACCAGAAACTAAGCTAGGCCAATAGTACAAAGAGACAATCAGGAACGAGAATTCAGATAACAAAGGCAATGAGAACCAGGTAAACTAGAACACAGGTTGTTAGCCTGATATATGTGCACAGAGCTGCTTTACATGCTATTCTTTGTGACATTATATAATTACACCTGTAATTCTTCAGCAATGCCGGGTACCCAACCTGGAAATGCCTCACCTATAACAAAGAAAGAATTCTGGCATGATAAGGAGGTTGTAAGAAGTACACCTGATAAGCAATCCTTGGGTTCCACGGGCAATCCCTGGATGCCCGGAGCAGATACTAGACGGTGGCATCAGAAATCACCCCTGATTGCAGCAAACACCCCAAAACTCTTGACCATAGAATATCATATTTGGTATAATAAAAACCAGCAAGATCAATATCAACACCTCTGTTATATCTATTAAAAAGCATATTATTCAATAAACCACATTTTCAAGAGCAAACATCTTTATTTATTGGAGGGTACAGTCAATACAGTGTGAAATAATAAAGACGAGGGTGAAACATGCAAACATAGAGCCAAAAAAACTAAAATAGTGTAATATTAGGACTGACAGGTCTAAAGCGGTATATGACACAATTAGAGTACACATGGTCAAACAGGTGTGAACCAGAATTTTTAATAATAGGGAAAGTCAGTAGGGAAGGGTGTTGTCCTCAGGATAAAGAGGAGAAAGAGAGAAAAATAAGGGTGACAAAAGGAGAGAAGAGGGTAAAGGAAGGGCTTAGACTCATACAGGATCAGATAATAATAAAAAGGCAAGCAAAGTGAACTGGGGATTCATCTGAAAAAAGGAAGTCCAGTGGTCCCATGTTTTAGTTGCCCACCAGTACTTAAGGATTCTGCAAAAGTAGAGGGATCATATAATTATCGGGTGTTCACAGGATAGTAACAATAGTGGAACAGTAGGCAACCAGGCAGGCAGTCATGAGGATACCAACAAAGGACTGGAGCCAAACCACAGAAGATCGCTATGGCAAGGCAAAGGAAATATGCAGAGAATAACTATCCAGTGAACCAAGGCTGGGTTTGGCATGATGGGCTAAAGGAAACTCAAAACTGCTGGAGACAGAGGCACAAGTACTTTCCAACATGACCATGGTTCAGGAACACAGTGCAGAGCCAGAAAACATTCACACAGCAACTAGGGCAGAAAATCTACACCGGCAGGGAGGAACCAGGCATGCTGCCTTCAATCAAGAGCAAGGACCAATGGACTTCCTGTCTGCAGGTAACTGCATATAAACCAGTGTGTCCCGGCTGCTTTGGAACAGCCAAGACAAGGATCATCTGTGTTGTCTGTTGCCAGGCAACCTCTGCATGACAGTAAACAACATCAACTATAAAACTGCTAAGGAAAAGCCAGGACCAAGATCCTGTATTGCACTCATTGATGAATAACTGCAAGAAGCCTCTGCAGCAGCATCAGCATGATGTCTTGGTTGCCTTAAAGCAACCAAGACTTGCTTCATTGAGTAGCACTAACAGCTGCTAACATTAAGGTAGAATCCATTTTGTGGTGTCGGGTGGGAACATCCAGTAATACCTGTAAAAGCAATCTGGATGCATTATATTTAAATCAGACACATAGAACTAAAGAATGCCCTCCGATGTATATACATCTAAACCTCCGTGTAGGGCAGTGGTTCCCAAACTTTTTTAAATCAAGGCACCATATACTGTAGTATCATATTTTTTATATGGCATTCATAGGATAAAAGTTTCTAATTGATAAATTAAGTAAATAGGTCATCCTTACAGTGGGTTCAGTTGTGTGGTGAGGGACAGGATTCACTTCTGGTTGTCAACATACTTTATGATTGGCAGCCACCAGCACTGGTTTTGCCTATCCCAATTACCATAAATAATTAGCATTTGTCCTGAACTACCAACCCATGGCACCCCTGCAAGTGTCCCGAGGCACACAGTTTGGGAACCACTGGTCTAGGGTGATTCCAAAATCCTCCTCCCATGCAGACTCATGGGGGTCCCTAGTGTGTAGGAAGTAGGTCTGAAGCTCTGCATACTGTATATAGTGGTGTAGAAATTAAGCGTTTGGTGGAGGCATGTAAGAGGCACGTGGATTCACAGTTAATGAGGGGGTAAATGTGTTAAGTGGTGAACATCTTAGGTTCATATTAAATAATATATTTTTTTGTGCATACATTAGTATTTGTGCCTTCTACCAGATTGAATCTTTGATCTTTACTGCTTCATATAAAGGGCTGGCTCCGAAGAACTATTGTCTTGCAGGATACATGCCACAAGACATATTAAGGTGCTTTTTGATGCTGCACATATTCCTATGTAAAGTAACATGGGCAATGCACTCTATCCTGATTTAATTTCACATTTACAGTAGTTCTTCAGATGAGCTCACTATGCATTGTGTTATAGTCCCGCGTTGCCTACCAGGGTAAATAAGTCCATTTTGTTATTCAAGGACTTGTTTACTTTATATCATAAATGTAATCATATACATTTTTAATATAAACAGTACAACCAATATGTCATACCTTGGGGGGGATTTGCATCAGGATTACAGCTCAATTAAGCTCACATAGTAGCACAAAGTGATTTTCCAGAGATGACATAGAGTGCTTGTGGCTGAGAAAATGAATATGTGTTCTAGAGCTATGCAAAACCCTCTTTACCAATATCCCACATGCATCTATTACTTTTCTGGCCAAGAAATACCCCCCGAAACAGCTCATTACTGTTCCTTGGGGGTTGTTGAAAAGTGCATACATAAATTAGACCTTGGAATATGCTGTTTGAGGAATTCCATTAACAAACACACATAAAACAGACTATGACAATCTCATGCATTTAATTATGAGGTCCCACCTGATCATTTAATTGTGTTTGTCTAAAACTCACAATAAGAATTGGGTGGATTAAAAACCACCATCATTCCTTAATGATCAAGATCCCAGAGTTTACATCTACCTACGCTTATCCTCTTACCGCTGCACCGCAATTAACTCACCTTTCATGAATTCTAATACAAAATAAATCTTTGGCAAATAGATACGAAGGAACATTGTAAAACCCTGGCATATTTGTAATTTGTGTTCTACTGCTGTGCAAATGTATTTTGCTCCCCCAATAATCTGTGTGTCTCAGAAACTGTAATGTTTGATATTAGGATGAGTCCACACACAAAACATTTTTTTTTTAAGTTTCATGCATAATTTTTATTTCATTGCCATCTTAAACAACACATCCTATTTTTATAGTTAACATGCAATATACAAGGATCTTTAACCAGCTGTAGCCGCGGTATAATACGGGAAACAAGGATAAAAAAAAAAATCAACCTTTTCTTTTTTTAATTTAAAGAAAATTCTGGTTAATGAAGACATCGTTTGTGATGTTCTAAAACATGTATACACATAGGAATTGCCCCATTTGTCAGACACAAGAGCTAATTACCTCATATACTGCTAGATCTCTACCATCCTCTGCATTCCAATTCCCAATATTAACACATCGGTGGTCAAGCTGACCACAGAAAAGTCTGCATGAGTATGAATGCATTAAATAATTTAATGGTCGAAGAGTTTATTAAACTGCCACATTCTAATCAGCGTGCGGACCTGCATTCATTAATCTTCCACTGGTCCGTGGTGTGTCTCCGCAGCCAACACAGAGAGCGCTAATGTTAATAGGAGTTTGTAACAAACAGGGACAGTTAATCATGGAAAATGTACTATTAGCCACATGATCATGCATACGGCAAACTGATTACAGTCATGCTTAACCCTTCTGCTGCTGCTGCTGTCTTATATTGGCATTCCTGAAGACTTTGCAAAACATGTTTTTAAATTGAAATGATTAAATTCCCTGTAAGATTTATCATAATTACAAAATCTATTTACATTTTACACAGTGGTATGTTCTTGTATTTTTATACAGTAACAAAATTGTTAGAAACATTAATGAGTACTCTTTATTTGTTAAGCACATTTGCATATAACACAATATGGTATAATATATGGGATCATTATTTGCTCCTGTTATGAAGAGGAATATAGAGTAAATTGGATGAACAAAATTATTATTTTTGTGTCATTATGTTGCACAGTTTATGTGATTAGATTGTACATATTTCTACACGTCAGCTTGTGTGTGGGAGTGTATATGTGTAGACTCACACACATTCATAGGTCTGCGCAGCACATTTCATTAGGGGGTGCACCATCAAAGGGGTGTGCCTAGCACCACATATTGGGCATGTATAACACCGCCCATTGGGTGTGTCTAACAGCACCAATCAGTCATGTCTACCATCATCTATTGGTACTCGCTACAATATAAAACAGCTCTCAGTATAATATTACATGCAAATAAAATAAAAAACATATACAGGTATGGATGATATGTAGTGATATGACTGGTCTGGTGCAAGTAACAATGCAAAACACACATAATTGATTGATGGGCGCTTCTTTGAATGGAATGCAGTTCTAAAAAGCAAAAGTCTTTGGTAAAAGGTATTGCTGGTAGGAAGGTGTTCAAAAGGGTGAGCACAGCATTAGGGGGTGCCTGTGCACCCATAGGACTCAATGTGCGCACACCTATGCACACATTGTTAACTGAGTACAATGATTTGAAGTGATAAAATGTAATAGAATTGTACAATATGTGATAAAAATGACAGCTGTGAAAATATATAAGATTAGTAAGCCTGCTAATGCTTCGAAAGCTAGTCGATGTAGTTTCACTTGCTGCCAACAGATGGCAGTGTAAGCCCGGTCAAAGCAAATGCTCCCTAAACTAGTAGATGTAGTTTCACTTGATGCCAACAGATGGCAGTGTAAGCCCGGTCGAAGCAAATGCTCCCTAAGCTAGTAGATGTAGTTTGACTTATTGCCAACAGATGGTGGTGTTTCGCAGACACAAGGACACTAGACATACATATTATAGATCATATTAACATCTTTCTTATTGTAATTGTTTTGATGCAATATTTTAGCATTTTGAAAATTAACCTCTAATCTATATATATTAAAATATTTTCTAGTGTGTAAAGCCCCCATAGACTAAATTATCGCATGTATAGATGGAGCCGGTCTCATTTAGCTCCAGCGCTCGCCAGAATGTCCCTGCTAGCGATCGCTGGCTGAGAGGGCCTCCACCAGACTGGGACATGCGAGCGTCTCACACACATGCTCGTCCCAGTCACTCGGCGGCGGGGGTTAGAGGGGGAGTGCGGGGAGACAACGGTGCCCCCTTCCGGCAGTCGGCGGCATATGGCGGAGGTTGGCAGTTGGCGATTCCAACACCAGCCCCAGCCTGAATGAGAGGGGTTCCATCGGTAAAAGGACTCCTGGGGAGCTTCAGGGGAATTCAAGGGAAGTCGGATGCCATACATCCATTTGCAGCCATGCATAAATGTCTATAACCCATTGTAACATGCTCACCATCCCTGGACTTACTCGACAACTGCCATGGATAAAGTCATATAGGACTGGAGCTGACGTCATGCACCCTCCTTTAAAATGCTCAGGCACGCCTAGAGTTTTCCTAGACACTCCCTGTGGTCTTTCGGCATGCCTGCATTTTTCTTAGCACCTCCAGAAAACGGCCACCCACAGACACCTCCTTACTGTCAATCACCTTGCAAACAGAATGTGTTTAAAAAAATGAGCAGGACTTCATTGCAGGATGGCCACGCACAGGACTACTGATGGTTGTAAGCATGAGCAGTGTATCGATAAACAGCCGCTGTGCGGTTTGCATCCCTGCATTCAGGTCCGAAACAGGCCCTAGGTCTATAAATAAATTTGCATGAGAAAAATAGCTTTCCCTTTATAAGTTCTGCCTACTATTGCTTTAGACAACTTCTATAAGTTTGTTAAGCTTTTTTCATTTTTTTTATCCTTGTTGAAACTTCATTCAGGTGTTAGATAAGCAATTACAGTACGGGGATATCTAGATTATCTACATTCATGTACTACAGTTACACATTTGAATGAGAGGTCCTTAGCAGAACTATAAAAGTTCTGTGACCATCTGCTATAAAAATTTAAATATCCTGACTTGTTGTAATGCAATGTGCTTATGGTTGCAGTGCAGGTAGGGGTACTCCTTCATTGCATGTAGCTGGGGAGACTCACCCACCCAGCTCCTTCTGTCGGATCTAACTTTGGAACACTACACAGCTGCCACTATCTGCACAATAATCCTTGTGCTTCCTGTAAAATAGGTTCATTAGTATTAACCCTTTGAGTGCCAAGTGAATTTGTCAAAAATAGCCGTCAAAATTGCCAAGCAAACATATCGACTCATCAAAATGACCTGTGATGGTTACCTTATATAGGAAATGTATTTCTTTTACACAACATTTTTATTTGCGTTTATATAACAAATGTGAGCGACGTTGGCATTTTTAGTGGCTATTTTGCACATCTCTGAAAGAGATGTTGGCACTTATAGGGTTAATATATGCACAGTGCATCACAAAAATCATAAAGTTTCAATATTCATCATGGAGAGAAATTATAGAAAATTAAATGTGGTACAGATGAAGCCGTTGTCGTTTAGTGGGGGTCTGGCGGTCAGATCACCAACCACCAGCTCCCACCAGAAGGGGATACGTGCGCATGAGATGCTCATGCATCTCCTTCTGACTGAGCTCCCCGTCGGTCCCTGCCGCCATCCCGTCACTGTCTATCGGTCCCCGCCGCTTCCCTGTACCCCCCTTAACTCTGTCCATCTCCCTGAAACGGAGAGGGACAGGGTTCTAATTCCGCTGTCGCCCAAAAACTGGGACGCACATCCAGTCAGATGGAGCGCCTCTCCGTGGTGCTCGCCAGTGGGGGCATTCTGGAAAGCACCGGCGCTGGATGAGAAGCAGGATTGGCATCTGTAGGATCTTGATGTTAAACTTAAGTCTTTTGCAGAGTATGTACCATTATTTCTTAACCTTCTATAACCCATCATTATAGAAGTTCTGCAATTTCTTCGAAATCCAATTCCAGAATTACTTTGTTTGTGGTGTCAAATTGCCTAACCCAAAGTGGCTTCTTCATCTCAGGAAAAGAAAAATGTTTCTGGATATTAGTCTTGGTTAAATAGGGGCAAAATTTTATAGCCGCACTGGTTGGCTCCACAGCGTATACTTGGGTAGAATGTGTAGAATATTTTCGGAGACACAATAGTGCACTTAGACAGAGTTTCCTAACCATGTAAAGTGGCTGCTGTCAGCCCTCAGCTACTGCTATTGGGCCTCTTAGTGAGCTCTTAAAACAGCTGCTGCCCCATTCTGGCCTGAAAGCAGTTACACTACTAATATCTGGACTTACATCACACCCATGACTCTCTATGAAGAGTTACATTCATTAATTATAGTGACTTATATGATAACAGTATTTTTGAGGGTTAGAGACCTCTGTCAATGTGAAGAACTTTAATGGCCTGTCTTGTAAGAAAAAGAATGTTCACACAAACTGTTAGGGGGGGATTCAATTAGTAGTGGAATTTGCCACAAAAGGAATAGCACTTCGCTTCACGGCCAGAGCTATTCAATTAAACAGCCTTCCCGATGCAGTCATCCATGAACAAAATTTTATAATCCCACTGATTCTGCACACCTTGTGGAATCTGATGGACTTCCCTGCACATTAAGGACATTATTCTAGTTGACTCACAAAGCTGTGAATTTTGCAGCTTTGCGAGTCCACCATATGCTGCCCACACAGCCGTCCGCCACTCCCTTCGCACACTGAGTTTCCCTGCACGCATGCAAATGGATGCAGGGAGGAATTCATTAGATGATGGCCGCATTTGAATGATTTCTACAGTGATCGCAGACGTAAGACACCCCAATGGTGTCTCACATCTATAAGCACCCTGTGCGTGAAGCAGGCATGCAGCTGACATCCGCTGACGTCAGCTGACTCCCCCCTGCACATGCATCATCAGCCCATTTCCATGGGAACGTCCACCATTTTCATGGGAATTTGCATGAAACGATGGGTGTTCCCATGGGTGCAGCTCATTGCCGCTGCCCCACACCCCCATCCACACTGCTAGGTGCGAACAGGACGGCGAACAAGCAGTTTGCAACATACGATTGCACCAAGTGTCTGCACATGCGCATACATGCGCATGCGCAGATTTCAAACATTGCTCCCCCGTGCGAACGAGTGGGGGAGTGATCAAACCAGAATAACCGTGTAAATGCAGAAGTCTACAATAAGTGCAATTTTTCCTTACAGATTCTGAGGCTGCAAAGAAAAATCTTGCCCTAGGTTTACTAATTGAATCAGTAAGCCATGCTCTTAATTTAATCCTTTTCTTAATGGGTGTATTCAATAAGCCCACATGCTAATTGCCTGCTAAAAGTCCTCTGGCCCGTGGAAAGTTTATTCAATTATTTATCCATTTTCCTGTGCATAAAATTGGTGGTCACTGTGTAGAAAACCACAGATTTTTATGTAAACTGCATAGTCAATGGGTTTTTCACTGCACGTGAACCCCCGCTTTTGAAGTAGCAAGGTCCATTCCTTGATCGGGGATTCATCTGCTGTGTAGTCATCATTGATTGAATGGGTCCAGCCCTGACAATTGGTCATTGGGTTAACCCTGTGGCTAAAAAAAACATGTCACTTGAAGGTAGTCTCAATTAACTACATAGTGACTAGTAATGAAGTGAAAAATGCAGACTCCCAGGGTGTAATGCAGTACTTTTTCAGCCACTTGAAATAAAAAGGGCCACCTAACCCCAAACACAATAAAAAACAATCAAATAAACAAGTAAAGGCACTTAGCTTGGTCATAGTCTTTTTGTTCAGAAAACATACAAAGGTTTCTTTGTATGGCCAGATTCCTTCATCGAACCTACTGTAGGTAGCCATTCATCCACAACAAGCATAGGTAGGATAGTGGAATAACATACACACTCTTAAAATAGCTGGGAACCACCTATTTCAGTTTCCCAACCTTCTTTCACATCAAACATCCCAGAGTGGAAAAGTTGATCCCACACACACCATCCAATGCATTTCAACCTCAAGAGATGACTTTTGGAAGACTACCAAGAATAAGCGCCCTTTCTAGTTTGTTTGATTGACTATTGAAATAACCTAAGCCAGGAGTAACCAACTCCAGTCCTCGAGAGCTGCCAACAATTCACATTTTCCAAACCACCTATCTGGTACACAGGTGCACTCATTACTCACTGAGGCATTTTAAAACATTCACAGGTGGAGCTAATTACTTCACTTGTGATTCTGAGAGGAGACCTGAAAAATGTGAACTGTTGGTAGCTCATGTGGACTGGAGTTGACTTCCCCTGGTGTAAACTCTAGTGTGTGTAGGTAGAAAATAAGGTGAGGATGTTTTCTTCTGCAGTCCGTATGGTGTTATATTTGCAAATTACCAAGCAGTGGCTCTTCTAACACTTATCAGTGAAAACAGAGCACACCTAGACATGATCTCATTAAGAAGAACTTGTATTTGACTAGTTATGTTAACCAAGTTATTTTGTGTAAATAAACCCCATAATAAAGTGTAACTGTTCAAACAATGGGATGTGTCATGGGTCTGATATTGTTAATTAGACAAGGTATTTTTGTCTTCTCAGATATAAAACTGCCCCTCCAACTCCAGCTTGTATTTACCTAAGAAGCTGCCAAACACAACATGATGAATCTAGCCAAAGTCACACCCTGTGTCAGATAACATGTACTTGAGCATTGAGTCAAATGCACAAATTAAATGCATGCATACACAAACTCTTGGCAAGCTCTGAGAACAACGTTAAAGATCTTAATATAAAAAGATTTCAGCTTGACACATAACTTATTTGCCAAGGTCACATTTATTCGCTTTTTAGTCTTGCCATTATTTAGAACAAAAGGTCTTAATCTTAAAAAGATCGAGGAGATTGGTGGCACATTGAAAGTTACTTGTGATGATGTTGTAGAAAAGCTTTTATTAAAATAAATCAAGGGAAGATTCTCTTCTGTTAAAATGACAATCTGACAGACAAAAACAAGTAGCTGGAGAAACCTGTTGCTGGGCTTACATTGCTTTCTGATGGTTTGAAAGCAAGGCTGGTAAAAATTGTGATTTCCTCATCTGCAAAATTGTGATTGTCGTTATTTCTAAATTGCATTGCAATTTTCTGTCTCTTTGTCTCAAGAGTATTTTGCAGTGTGCCAATAAATAGCTCAATGTTTTCCACTGAAACAATACATTTTTCGTACAATTCATTAGCAGATAAAAATTGGACGGAACAAGTACAGTATATTTATTTTGTAGCTTTTACAGATGTCACGTGGATGTTTACATTTATGATAATGGACCGCAGTGAAAATTTGTGGAAAGCATTCATTGTACATTATGTATAATGTCAGTACTGATTGGTTATTAGACATTACTAGAAATAACATTTGGCTGAACACTCAACTCAACTTTTCCAGGTATAAGAACGACTTACTTTATTAGTTTGGAGTAAGATAAATGATCATCCAATCAGCTCCTGTTATTTTTGAAACACAGCCTGTAATGACAATTAGGTGATGATTGGTCCATCACAGGTACAGTACAGGGAAGGGTTAATCTAGACTAGAAAAAAAATTTCTCCCAACTCTTCCAGTGCACTACAATGGACCAGCAAGATATATATATATATATATATATATATATATATATATATATATATATATATATATAGTCGATGGAGTCGGCCCGGCACTCTCCCTCTGGGGCAACTGCCCGGGTGCCTTCTGAAACTGAAGGATAGTGATGCGAGAGAAGACAGCAGCGGCACTCAAACGGGAACTTTTCAAACGTGTTTATCACAGCATAAAACGGACAGACGTTTCGGGGATTACACGCCCCTTTGTCAAGGTGTAGCAGTCATTACAAACAATGTGCACAAAGTGTTTACCTTAAATAGGGTGAGAGGACATGTGTCGCGGCGTGCAGGGTCCGTCCACCCGCTTCAGCGTCATTGCCGGACGTTGCCGGAAGTACAGGACGGCGGAAGTGGACATGCGTCATAGGAATCAATAATACCAGCGCTCAATGGAGCGCAAGCCGGATGGTAGTCATGGTTACCTGAACTTGTTTCTTTGGTGATCGCTTATGCCTGGGGAATCACAACCCTGGACGCCGTTACACACTGAAATAAATACAAACATAATGAGAAAAACAAAATATATACAAAAAGATGAGCAATTAAAAAACCATTACCACAGTTACTACTCGTGCATCTCTCGTGAACTCAGACCCACGATTGGTGTGTCTGTTACGTGGAAGTGAGTGTTTATAACAGAATAATACATTTTAAAATGTGTGAGTTTAAAATACAGAAAGGCACCAGATCAACCCTTCAAGTTATCATACGTAGTAGAAAAATCCTCTGGGAGCAAGGTTCTCTGAACATATGTGTATATGTTCTTGGGATATATAAGTGTACATTTTATTTAGAGCACACTTGGAAAAATTTTCAGGAACAATCTCCCACTAATGGTGCACAAATGTTTACTATAAGGGCCTGATTCAGGTAATGTGCAACGTACTCCTTATTTATGGCTAATCAATAAACAGGGACACTATTGAACGGAGAATTTAGGACAGGTAGTATGTAAGTTATAAAAGTAAGCACCATGTAGAGTGTCTACAAAGTGAGTGAGTGTGAAAGAAGTATAAAGTTCAGCCAAAAGTTGCCTTTCAGAAACTTGTTATAAATGTAAAGAGTTGACACAAGTCGACCAGTGTCCTGATGGACGCATATGGTGTGCTTTTTCTTCATCTCCGCTTTTTCTTCCTATACCTTTTGATATTTCTTCTTTGTTACATAGACTGGCTTTGTTGGGTACAGTATTGTAGACCACTAGTCATATGGTCGACATAATGTCGCCTAGTGTCAGTATAAACACAAATGGTGTGCTTTTTCTTCATCTCCGCTTCTCTTTCTATCCCTGTTAAATTTTCCATTAGTATAATAGCAAATACATTGAGTTCTCTCCAGTGACCAGAGAGATGCCTTGGCAAGGACCTACAGATGTCGCTAAGTGTCTTAATAGGCGCTTCTGGTGTGCTTTTTCTTCATCTTCGATTATCTTTCTATCCCTTTTACATGTTTTTCTATAATTGTATTGTGTAACATCCTTGATTCTAAACATTCAGGTAGATTGTGGTTGAGTCGACACCAGCCAATGTGTATCTTTTATGATACCTCATGTGTGCTTTTTCTTCATCGCCGCTTGTTCTCACTATCCCTTTTGCACTTTCTATTAGCTACATAACTAGAATAATCGACACGTGTCGACAATTGTCAAATGACATATATACCTGTCCTAAATTCTCCGTTCAATAGTGTCCCTGTTTATTGATTAGCCATAAATAAGGAGTACGTTGCACATTACCTGAATCAGGCCCTTATAGTAAACATTTGTGCACCATTAGTGGGAGATTGTTCCTGAAAATTTTTCCAAGTGTGCTCTAAATAAAATGTACACTTATATATCCCAAGAACATATACACATATGTTCAGAGAACCTTGCTCCCAGAGGATTTTTCTACTACGTATGATAACTTGAAGGGTTGATCTGGTGCCTTTCTGTATTTTAAACTCACACATTTTAAAATGTATTATTCTGTTATAAACACTCACTTCCACGTAACAGACACACCAATCGTGGGTCTGAGTTCACGAGAGATGCACGAGTAGTAACTGTGGTAATGGTTTTTTAATTGCTCATCTTTTTGTATATATTTTGTTTTTCTCATTATGTTTGTATTTATTTCAGTGTGTAACGGCGTCCAGGGTTGTGATTCCCCAGGCATAAGCGATCACCAAAGAAACAAGTTCAGGTAACCATGACTACCATCCGGCTTGCGCTCCATTGAGCGCTGGTATTATTGATTCCTATGACGCATGTCCACTTCCGCCGTCCTGTACTTCCGGCAACGTCCGGCAATGACGCTGAAGCCGGTGGACGGACCCTGCACGCCACGACACATATCCTCTCACCCTATTTAAGGTAAACACTTTGTGCACATTGTTTGTAATGACTGCTACACCTTGACAAAGGGGCGTGTAATCCCCGAAACGTCGGTCCGTTTTATGCTGTGATAAACACGTTTGAAAAGTTCCAGTTTGAGTGCCGCTGCTGTCTTCTCTCGCATCACTATATATATATATATATATATATATATATATATATATATATATAAGCGTTAGAGATAGGCCTGGCACTCCTCCAGCAGGGTAAAGTACCCAGGTGCCCTCTGGATCAGTAGTATAGAGGTGTTGATAGGAGAAAACAAACGCGGCACTCTGGGAATTTGAGAATAAACGTGTATTGTAGCAAAAATAGCTTCCAACGTTTCGGGGTCTGTATCACCCCTTTGTCAAGGAATATTGTGCAATAAAATATACATCAATGTGGGATCTCAGTAATAGATGCGCGCCTGGGGCTCTGTCATAACGATCTCCTTAGCAACCCATAGCTTGCGCTCCACACTGCGTGTCATAGGCAGGATATCCGCCGCCTATCACCGTTTTTCCATTTCCTGTTTGATCCCAGCACGCCCGCAGACGTGACCTGCTCACCCTCTCACTTATCTGATAAAGGTAAGCACATTGATGTATATTTTATTGCACAATATTCCTTGACAAAGGGGTGATACAGACCCCGAAACGTTGGAAGCTATTTTTGCTACAATACACGTTTATTCTCAAATTCCCAGAGTGCCGCGTTTGTTTTCTCCTATCAACACCTCTATATATATATATATATATATATATTTATATATATATATATATATATATATATGAGAAAAAAGGGGGGGTTGTGACCCAATCCTGCGCTTGTAGGTGAGCAGCACTACTCTAAAGACCCCGCCGCTAGTGGGAGTCTGATGTAAAGAATGGAGAAGAAAGGTGTAGAGGTGCACTCAGGGGGTGGGTTCACCAGTCCACAATTTGTAAAAATACAGAATATTTATTCTTTACAGTAAAACAGTTTAAAAATGTACAAGTTTTGAAATCGTTTACAATAATTTCGTGGTTCAGTACAAGACTTCAATCACAGGTGCAACATGATCATACGAAAATCCTACGCGTTTTGTCCCCTAGGGACTTCTTCAGGGGTAGTACACCAAGATCAATAGGCCTTTCAAACCTTGATTAAGTGTGTAAATATAGGAATACACTCTTGAGTGAGTGCTTTAAATGGTGATATGGTCTCCGTTGTAGGTCTACCAATCCTGTGTTGGTCCACTCAATGGGAGACAGCGATTTCAGAACTTAGTGCGCAGTATAACGCCTCTCCAGCTGATGTCCTTTTCAACGTTACCGTCAGTTCAGAGTCTACCTGCCGGATGCACAGTCAGCATAATAATAGATATAAAGAGATCTCCGTTACATACATTTGCAAACATATGGAACACCACCAGCATTGGCAAGACATGTCTGCTATGGTGCTGCAGTAAAACAATAGGTAAAGTTTAAGCTTACTACAGATGGGGCCAGCCCCATTGTTGCTGGCATATTGCCAGCTGCTGGGATCTGGCGGCTAGCACGCTAGCAATTGTGGGCACAAGTGTGTCTCAAACGCTGGCTCATCCATTGCCAGGAATGAGGCTTGCGTGCAGGATGGAGCTTACCACACCTGCAGCCACTCTAATGAGAGCAGTATCACAATTTTGAAGCTACAGCTTCCGAAGACTCAAAATGAATATCATGCACCATGTGCTTGATTTGTGGGAATACAAAGGTGCCACAGGGATGTCTGGACTGTATAGTGAGTGACCAAGCTCCTGAATGTAAATATATGCCAGAAAAGTGAAAGTGCTGGAATGGCACCTAGAATGGATTTACAGCACTTTTGGAAGGTATTGGTTGGTGTACCAGTTCCCAATGATGTTGCACTGCTTTTCAAGTGGCACGGCATATACATGACCAATCTTACCAACAAGAATAGCCACAATTAGCAGGACCATGCTGCACTCAGATTGGACCTTCCGTGGTGGCACATGCAACTGGGGTCCAATGGAACATGCAACTGGGGTCCAATGGTAGTTGATTGGTGTTGGGGTTGAAAGTGCAGGTCCAGGATTAATTTACCACTGATGATCTCCACGAAAGAGCAAGTTGTGGCACCATGTCAACTGAGCTGTAGAGTGAACTAATTAGGCAGCCAGCATGCATAAACCATGCTCAGGCCAAGTTTTAAAATATATGGATCTGGTGAAATGCCTACCTCCTATTCTAATAGGGTCATCGTCTTGCTGGGGTCCACCTCACCTATAGCCTGCACCACAGCAATGTAGTACTCGGTGTTGGTAGACATAGGTTGGCCCCGGTGCTTCATGGCTTTCGGGATTGTTTCCTACATTGGAATTCTGCAAAACACTCAAACACAGTGGTTCTCAATGGTGCTTTGTCACAAAAACAGCTCACAGTCAGGTAAAACTTTCCCTGCCTACTGTCCAGGCCATCTTAACAGCAGTGTAGGCCTTGATAAAAGCAGTTTACTGGTCTCTACGCACCCATTCAAAAGGAATACATAGTCATAACTTACCTCTCCTGCAGTCCTGTACCTTCTCTCCACATGCTTCCATACAGTGAGTGGATGTCCAGCACTCAGATTGGTGGATAGCTCCAGTCATCAATCAGAATGCTGACAGCCATTCATTGCCTGGCTGCAGGCTGGAAGATAGGTAGATAAGGTTTTCTAGCCTCTCTGATTGTGTGTCATTCAATACAATACAATTATGGGGATCTGGGTAGCTGCCTGGTGCGCCTGTATGTTAAGATGGTCCTGTCTGCTATAATTTAAAATGTATCTTTAAAATAATAATATAAGCAAAAATCTTAGTTGAATACATTTTCAAATACAGTATGTGTCACAGCCGGAGGACTGAGTGGGTTCATGTGGTGCTCAGGAACTACTTTAGGACCAGAGGTAGTAGGATTAAAACGAGCTAGTTTTATTATAGAAGCTTTCATAAATAAAAAAACAAATCACTTATTCAAATCACGGCTTTGATATAAGGCTGAAAAAAGGAAAGTCTCAAATAATGTCTTTGAGGGAATATCCTTGGGAATAATAGGGCAGCAATACGTTCTTGCAATAACTCACGAAGTGACCAACGGTACGGAGGGAGATCCAAATTATGGGCAAGAGGGCTTTGATGGCAAGATGAAATCGTTATGGCAAAAGAATGGCGTAGATGGAAAGTAAACGGATCCAGCAATCAGGCACGGGATAAATGTGGGTGATGGTCCAATGAACTATGGGAAAGACTGCGGCTAAAAAGTCTCTGAGTATTCGAGTTTATCAGGGGTGGTGTAGACTGGTGAACAATTGGCGGACACCGGTATAACGTGCAGCAAGCCCTCAGGCAGACAGTACCAGATCCATGGACTGAAAGCAACGGAGCAACAACAACAGGAGTCAGGATTCCCGGAGTCAGTAGCAGGGCCCACTGAACTGTGAACCAGCAGAGGCCAGGAGTGAGCCAGAAGTCTCCAACTGCACATGGCTAGGAAGACCTTTGCACTTACACTGGTTTGCCAGGGCAGATCCCCTAAATACATAGTGGGCGGCTGCCATTGGCTAGACAGTGCAGGGAAGTTGAAAAACTTATCCTGGTGGCCAATCCACTTTTTGCCCACTTCCAAGATGGTGGCACCGGCCTCCCGGCGCCGCCTAAGACACAACTCTCCCCGGACCTTTAGGATCCCGCCCCCACATGCCACACTCCCCAGAAAGCCCAGGGCTATGACCAGCATGCTGCCCAGAGCTCAGCAGCAACACAGACAGGTGGTGGCAGCCACGGAGGGGTGAGTACCAGACCCCGGTATATATATATATATATATATATATATATATATATATAGTCCAAATAGATAATGGCACTCGCTATAAACACAATCCTGGTCCTGTTGCCCTCCGCAATTAGGAGCACTCGGTCCCCACAAATAGACACTGTCCGGCGGCACTCACGAACTTGAAAGAAGGACACAGCCTCAGGCGCTCTTAAGCCAACGTGTCAATAAGTTTATCTTATTTTCATCAGGGCATGTCAATAAGTTTATCTTATTTTCATCAGGGCATGGAATGCCCTGATGAAAATAAGATAAACTTATTGGAACGTTGGCTTAAGAGCGCCTGAGGCTGTGTCCTTCTTTCAAGTTCCTGAGTGCCGCCGGACATTGTCTATATATATATATATATATATATATATATATATATATATATATATATATATATATATATATATATATATATATATATATATATAGAGTAGCTGTGGTTTGGCACTCCCTGTAACGAAGTAACTGCGGCCGGTGCCTATACAGAAGGCAAATGTAGAGAGACGATGGTATGGCACTCGTAGCCAATAATAAATTGAAGAAGGAGCCAAATAGATAACAACGTTTCAATTTTTATCAATTTTCATCAGGTTATAAATACAACAGTGCAGAGAAAGTACCTTTATAGAGGGAGACACCGGTAGAAGTGAAGCTGATACGCTCGTGCAAAAAGAGGGGGAAGCCGCCCACTGGCGCAGAAAAGATTGCGTCATAGTTACGGACGGCAACTGACGGTTGCCAAGGGGATACAAAAAGAGCATCGCTCCGAGTTTTTTAGAAAAAAGAGGGAATATATTACAACAAAAATACTTAAAGGCCAGAGAATCTCAGCTTCATTTGATAACGGTACTGTACAAGTCATAATACACAAAACAGAAGCGGGCAATACAGTTGACACAAAAAAGATATATATAACGACTATAGCAAACAGCAAGCATCTGAGGACACAGCCTGTCGGCATAAATTTAATCAATCAATATATAAAAAATAAACTATATAAATGGATGCGCCATATGAGACAGGACTGTGGATCCGTGGTATAGATGCTTCAGAATTACTTGCGTGCAAGTCGACATAAAAAGAGAGGACGACGGCATGTTTTCAGGGAAATGAGCTGAAAAAAACAGATAAATGTATTAATAGAAATAGTAATATACAAATTATCATCGAAACACAGAAAAAGACATATGCTCGTTTAAACCTCTCGGTACCAGCGTGTCAAGGCGGTGAATCCACCTAGCCTCGCAACGCAACAGTTGTAGTCCACGGTTGCCACCTCTTAGGTTGGGTAAAATACAATCAATCATACGATAGCGCAAGCTACTCAAAGAATGTTTTTTATCAACAAAATGTCGAGCAACAGGATGATCGCTAGTGCCCGATGCTAAGGCTTGTCGGATGGTACATCGATGCATTGCCATCCTTTCTTTAAATTTCCTTTCGGTTTTTCCTATATAGGAAAGGCTACACGGACAGATAAGTTGATACACCGTGAAGGTGGAATTACACGTGAAATGATGCAGTATTTTAAATATTTTACCAGAATGGGGGTGGTTAAAAGTATCACCCGTAAGTAAAAATTGGCAGGTAGTGCAGGGGCATCTAAAGCAACCATGTCGAATATTGCTCAACCAAGAGCGACTAATGGGATCTGGATTGAATGATGTGTTGGTTTTAACCAACAGATCTTTAAGGCTACGGCCTTTTGTGTAACAAGACATGATGCGATGGTCAGAAAGTGGTAGAGATTTATCACTAGAAACAATCGGCCAGTTAGATTTAACCAGTTTAGCAGTGGTGACAGAAGTAGTGTTGTACCGGTTGACAAATGGCAAGATCTTGGACTCAGAGTCTACTTTATCTTTAGGTTTTAATAAAGTTGCACGGTCAATTTGCAGGACCTTGGATTTACATACCAACAGATCCTGTTTGCTATAGCCGCGGTCCATAAATTTATCTACCACCGTATCAAGTTGGATCATACAATTAGCACGGTCATTATTAATGCGATGGTATCGCAACATTTGTTTCTTGTACAATAACAAATTTTATTTGCAGACGCGCGGCTGCGCAATGGGCAGTTTGGTCGCTCCATCTTATGCAAATATATTTATGTTTTCTGCTGAGTTTGACATTTTCTTATCTAACAACCTTCTTTCCCATCATTTTTTGGTTTTTAAAAGATATATTGACGACCTCTTTGCTATTTGGCAGGGAGATGATTCCATTCTGAGTAATTTTATTAATGCACATAACCAAAGCGATAATGTGATCAAATTTACGTTTGAAATCTCCAGAACTGCTGTACATTTTTTGGATGTGGAGGTCTCTTTGAAAAATGGAATTGTATCGTCTAGTGTGTATGTCAAACCAACTGACCGTAATACTGTTTTAGGTCCCACCAGCTGTCATCCACGCAGTCTAATTAATTCTTTACCTTTTTCACAAATGTTGCGATACCATCGCATTAATAATGACCGTGCTAATTGTATGATCCAACTTGATACGGTGGTAGATAAATTTATGGACCGCGGCTATAGCAAACAGGATCTGTTGGAATGTAAATCCAAGGTCCTGCAAATTGACTGTGCAACTTTATTAAAACCTAAAGATAAAGTAGACTCTGAGTCCAAGATCTTGCCATTTGTCAACCGGTACAACACTACTTCTGTCGCCACTGCTAAACTGGTTAAATCTAACTGGCCGATTGTTTCTAGTGATAAATCTCTACCACTTTCTGACCATCGCATCATGTCTTGTTACACAAAAGGCCGTAGCCTTAAAGATCTGTTGGTTAAAACCAACACATCATTCAATCCAAATCCCATTAGTCGCTCTTGGTTGAGCAATATTCGACATGGTTGCTTTAGATGCCCCTGCACTACCTGCCAATTTTTACTTACGGGTGATACTTTTAACCACCCCCATTCTGGTAAAATATTTAAAATACTGCATCATTTCACGTGTAATTCCACCTTCACGGTGTATCAACTTATCTGTCCGTGTAGCCTTTCCTATATAGGAAAAACCGAAAGGAAATTTAAAGAAAGGATGGCAATGCATCGATGTACCATCCGACAAGCCTTAGCATCGGGCACTAGCGATCATCCTGTTGCTCGACATTTTGTTGATAAAAAACATTCTTTGAGTAGCTTGCGCTATCGTATGATTGATTGTATTTTACCCAACCTAAGAGGTGGCAACCGTGGACTACAACTGTTGCGTTGCGAGGCTAGGTGGATTCACCGCCTTGACACGCTGGTACCGAGAGGTTTAAACGAGCATATGTCTTTTTCTGTGTTACGATGATAATTTGTATATTACTATTTCTATTAATACATTTATCTGTTTTTTTCAGCTCATTTCCCTGAAAACATGCCGTCGTCCTCTCTTTTTATGTCGACTTGCACGCAAGTAATTCTGAAGCATCTATACCACGGATCCACAGTCCTGTCTCATATGGCGCATCCATTTATATAGTTTATTTTTTATATATTGATTGATTAAATTTATGCCGACAGGCTGTGTCCTCAGATGCTTGCTGTTTGCTATAGTCGTTATATATATCTTTTTTGTGTCAACTGTATTGCCCGCTTCTGTTTTGTGTATTATGACTTGTACAGTACCGTTATCAAATGAAGCTGAGATTCTCTGGCCTTTAAGTATTTTTGTTGTAATATATTCCCTCTTTTTTCTAAAAAACTCGGAGCGATGCTCTTTTTGTATCCCCTTGGCAACCGTCAGTTGCCGTCCGTAACTATGACGCAATCTTTTCTGCGCCAGTGGGCGGCTTCCCCCTCTTTTTGCACGAGCGTATCAGCTTCACTTCTACCGGTGTCTCCCTCTATAAAGGTACTTTCTCTGCACTGTTGTATTTATAACCTGATGAAAATTGATAAAAATTGAAACGTTGTTATCTATTTGGCTCCTTCTTCAATTTATTATTGGCTACGAGTGCCATACCATTGTCTCTCTATATATATATATATATATACACACAACCCAATAGTGATATGGTGCCGCCTATAGTATATAATTTAAACCCCTAAAATTCAGGTAAGAAAGTTCCCAATTTTCAGTGAAGTAAGCAAAGACATTGTTCATCCAAAGGGCATTGTTTCTTCGGATGTTGGTACAGAATATAAAAGTTGATCCTCATTCAAGGGTACATAGCAAAATTCCAATGCATTTCATCAGTAATGACTTCATCAGGGGAACAATAACATATCTTCCATCGAAAAAAGGTTTACTTTATATTTATATTAGAAATCCAAAACGCGGAGAGGGTATTCTTTATATGTAACCCCAATATTTAATTCCTAAGTTTGGGTTATACAAGATAAGGTTTCCTTTAAAGTATATAATTGCCAATAAGATTAGAGCAGTGTCATTCCTTCAGTCTGATGAGAACCATAGAATCACCACAGGGATAAGAAGTGATACTAAATCCTCCAAAACAATAGATCTTGTAAAAATCACCAAGAAAAAGTATATATTGATTCCAAATTCTTCCAGGCAAAAGGCCTCAGGCAAAGCGGCCTCTAAAATGGAGCTCTGTCATCTACAGGGATAGCAGCCATAATATACATACAGTAGGTTCACAAATATGTATATAAATTATGAATCATTTTATATTTAAAGGAAACATCTGCATTTCTTTTAATCTAAAGAAATAATCAATAAAGATATGAAAGACAATTGGGTACTTGTGTATTATCACGGCGCCCCTTACCTAGTTAGCGTAGTGTCCCTGTCAGAATCAGTGTAGTGTTCCCGCTTCCAGCGTAGTCAGTGTAGTCAGCGTAGTCAGCGTCTCTGTCAGTATCAGCGTTGTGTTCCCGCAGCCAGTGTAGTCAATATATTTGCTGCTAGCCGGAGCTTACGTAGTTAGCGCAATCAGTCAGCATTACGCAGTTAGCGTAGTCAGTCAGCGCTTATTACATTGTGTGGGAACCATTGACCATTTTAACCTATATAGAAGAAAAGGGGGATGGTAATCGCACAGGAAAGGGTAAATATGAATCAGAAAGAATTGGCCCCTCAATAGATATCTCAATAGTTTAATTCTTTATGAGAGGTGAGGGTGTGCCACCACTGGACATCAAATGATTGCATATGATTTAGGACAGAAAGAAATGTCGCTGTGTGGTGCACCAAATAAAGAGTCTATTAAAATCTAACCTTTATTATTATTGGTTAAAATTATAGCGAAAATATAAAAGACACAAAGAACATAAATGACATACAAATTGTTAAAAAAGGATAAAAATTATCCTTGCTTCGTAGAATCCCACACTCCTTATTTATAGTTTCAGCTTGTATTTTAGTACATATTCTGTCTAGTGAGTATTTTGAATTAGTTATGTATATGTGGCGAGCAGTGGACACACCTTATAAATTACCCCGTAGGTGGGGAAGAGGTTGGTATGGCTTTAAGGTGAACTATTACGGTTGCAATACCAATTAATTTCTCACTTTATCTGAGTGATGGTATCGGTTTGTGCCGCAATTAATATTTTGGCAATATTTGAACTGTGTTTGTGCCAACAGATGTCGCTATTGCTCAGTGTATAGTGTTACCACGATCGGGAGAGCGTGTTAGCAACTTTGGATTTCACGTTTTTAATCGTGTGCACATAAAAATGATCACTGTAGGTTAGTCAAATATCTTGGTAGTGGTATTGATATAGTCCCTGGAGTGCAATTTGTCTAAGATAAAGACATGTTGTCTCACAATGTAGTAGGACTTATATCAGCGTATTTTAGGAATATAATTTCAACCGACCAGTACTCATCTGGAGAGGCGCTAGTAGTTACTCGATTGTATTACTGATACACTGTTTCTGTGTTACATCAGATATTAGTGTAATTACGCCTTAGTTTGCAGCACTTATTCAAAGTTACCAATAATCGCTCAGTGTGTATTGTTCACACATATTACTCAAATGAGGTGGGACTGGGGAAGTGATAATATCCCGAGTGCGCTATAATCACACGTCGACTGAATATATCAGTGGCGGTGTTATTCACTTACACATAGACGGGGAGCAATACTGACAATGTACAATCTACAGTCCCTGGAGCGCAGCGTGCGTATCGGTTACACGCTGTCTCACAATTATGTAGGACTGTCTGACAGTTATTAATTAATGGTGTGCGCTCTTTAGCCAACCGGCTGTATGTTGATGCGCTCACCTAATAATAGGTTTATTCAACTTTGAACAGTGCCACAACAAATAATTAGGCAATTATGAACAATGTTAGTACTGACAGATATCGGTGATTGCTCAGTGTGTAGTGTTCCCAGAGTTTAGAGGAGCGTATTGGTGACTTTTTAATTTCAATTTCACGTTTAATCGTGTACACAGTTATGTCAGTGATAGTATTGAAGTCGTCCCTGGAGTACAATGTATCTAATATCTAGACAAATTGTCTCACTATGTAACAGGACTAGTGTCGTTTTTTTAGAATTTTCAATTAAATGATTCCATTAGACCAGTTCTATTTTTAAGAGGCATTAGTAGCCACTCAAAAGTATCAGTGATACGTGGTTCCTATGTTTCGTCAAGTGTTCTGTATTAATTACACCTTAGTAGCCAGCGTGAATATTGCACATAGTCAGGAGTGCTAATAATCGCTCAGTGTGTGGCGTTCACATATATCTCGCAATGGGGCAAGACTTGATAGTGATAATACGTCAAGTATGCTGCGATCATATGCCGACTATAGTGTGTCAATAACAACGTTGGATCACTACATATTAGACGAGGAACAGTATTAATAGTGTGCACTCTGCCGTGTCTGGAGCGCAGCGTGTATGGTAGTTCACACGCTGTCTCCCATTCAGACAGGACCGTTTGGCAGTTTACAAGTTCAAAAGTATGCGCCCTTTAGCCAACGGGCTGTGCATTAAATGCGCTCGTATTTAAGTAAGTATAATTATTCAAATTTTAAGCTAGACAGATCAAAAATTTTTGTACATTTAAATGGGGGTAAGGGAGTGGGGAGAGCCCACGAAGTGTACGGTCGGCGTACGCTTCGCTAATGAGCTTCGTCAGGACCAACCTGGGTGGTTCCTGAGAGCTCCTTAAGTACCTGTAAGTCTGTGATTATGCTAATGTGTTTCCACGCTCATTGGTTGTCCTGCTTGTCAATCAAAGGTTGCACGAAGTGCTGAATGACATGTTCCGTTTACTGCTGATAGGCATAAACCTCTGTTGCAAGGAAAACAGAGCAATTGTCATTATGGATATACGCTGGATATTTGGTACCATCATATACGTAAATTAGAAAATTAGAAAATTAGAATAAGGCACCTTAGGGTAAGAGATCATTATGCTTAATTGGAGAAAATAAAATTATAATTATGGCTGGACAAGAGTTTATAGATGTCTGCTACATCATTTACTAATCCATAGTTCCCATAACACTCTATTCCAACTATCTGGGAAAAGAGTACATGGCATTCAAAAGACGTTTTGAGGTAGAAAGGTGCATACGATTGTATGCTAAACAGCATTATTATCCGGTCGGAGGGAATCGATGATTTATGTATCAGTGTTCCACTCGTTTAAAAATATTGTTATTTACATAGCAGCAGTATTCTTATTGGACGACACATATAATGCGTACGCATGTATAATAAACAGAAAATAGTATGGTAATCCTGAAAATTAATTAATTGTAATCTGCTGTTACTGTTGGTACAACAAGACATCTATAAGGATACATCACAATATATATTGATAATTGGGATGCTCCGGAGAGATTCAATAATAAATTGATTTAAATGTATTCTGATATTACTGTTGTACATATAGGCATTCGTGAAGGTATATCACATTGTATATCAGTGATTAGGATGCTCCGGAGAAATAAGATAACGATTGTCATTCCAGTTAATTCGATAAAGTATGTGTTTTAATATTAATGAATATTCCAAGGTGTGGATAGGGGAATGTATTGATTCTAGAAGTGGGTCTCTAAGATACAGGTAGGAGTGTATTTTATACTGTGAGTCGGAGTGTGAGTAGCCCTCTAGCCCACTTTGGCTAGACGTGGCGATTGAAAGGAAAATATTCGTGTATTGGTAGGGGGAAAGATGCAGAGTAAGAGTGGTGAAAACAGAGAAAATTAAAAAAATTAAAAAATTAAAAAATTGTGAAAACTGGGAGTGAGGGATGAACATGAAAAAAGGGGAATATGTAGGTGGTAGTAATAGGAGAAAATAATGCGAATGTAAGTGATCATGTGGATGTATTAATCCACTAGTGTAGTGTAAGGCCGGTTAGTACATCCCGCATGGGTCCCTAATGTCGTCACCTACCACGCCTGTGGTGGGGGTAGCATGTGATATATTTAGACACATGTGCCCCATATGCGGGATAGGGGGCGACAGTCGTTTCCCAGCGGGTGCACCTCTCCTGGCTAATAGTTGGTAGTGTATGCAGTCTTGCTGCTAGTTATGGTGAAGTACATAATGGTGGTGGGTCAGTGAAGGGGCATATAACATGGTGGCATATATACTAGTATTCTCACATATACTAAACATTTTAGACAAAACACAAAGTATATGTTAGGTATTAGAGGGTACATGGTATACTGGATAGTTGGGAGCAAATTTTAAAGAAAAACAGTATAATTGTTTTCTTCGTTGAGTCCTGCTGGGTACATGGACCCCATCAGGAAGATTAAACGAGTTTCTTGTTTTAAAAGTTCTCTATCCCAGTCTCCTCTCCTTATGTTCATGGTGACTTTGGTCATCCCATAGGCCTTTAAATTGTTGGGAACGCCATGGTGATATTGGAGAAAATGTCTCGCTACTGGGGTTAGAGGTTTGAAATTCGCTTTGTCTCTTGAGGCATTTTTGATGTTCAATAGATGCTCGGAAAGTCTCTTCTTAAAAGGTCTGCGAGTTTTTCCGATATACTGCTTGCCACAGGGACACTCCAGATTGTATATGATTCCTGCAGTGTCGCAGGTGATGTAGTCCTTGATCTGCCAGGTCCTGCCAAATTTGTCAATATAGGTGTCACGTGGTGTAATGTAAATGCATACTTTACACGTGCCGCATTTAAAGGTACCTTTCTTTTTGATCTTTACTGTGGTCCCTTTTTCTAGGTGGCTGTGTACCAAGATATCCCTTAAATTCTTACTCCGCCTCCAGCTGATATCGACCTTATTGGTCAGGATCTCGTTCAAATCTTCATCGGTTTTTAGGATGTTAACATGTTTATTGAGTATCTGTTGGACTTCTTCCCACTCTTTGCAGAAAGTGCCGATAAATCGTATTTTTTCTTTTTTGTCTGGTGTTTTGACCCTAGGGACTAGAAGTTCCTCCCTTTTGACTTTTTGTACTTCTTTTCTTGCTTTCTGAGTGGATTTTTTGCTATATCCTCTGTTGTACAATCTGATGTCCAACTCGTCTGCTCTCTTCTTGTACGTTTCATCCTCGGAGCAGTTTCGTCTGGTTCTGAGGTATTCCCCTTTGGGTAAGCCTCTAATTACAGGTGGGAAATGTGCGCTTTGGTTGTGCAAAAGGGAGTTAGTGGAGTTTTTTTTACGAAAGATGTCTGTGCTGATGGTACCATTGGTCTCTACGCAAATTCGGAGATCCAGATACTCCACTTCTCTTTGGCTGGCATGGTAAGTGAGCCTGAGATTTAAATGGTTACTATTGAGTAATGTAAGGAACTCTTCAAATAGACTGAGATCTCCTTCCCATACAAGGAGGAGATCGTCTATATATCTCAACCATATGAGCACATGTTGGGTATAGACTTCATTGGGTTCTGTGAATACTATCTCCCGTTCCCACCACCCCAGGTACAGGTTGGCATACGTGGGGGCACAGGTGCTCCCCATCGCAGTCCCCTGCACCTGGAGGTAGAACTGATCATTGCAGACGAAATAGTTTTTAGACAAGACGAATTGTAACAGTTTTATTATGAAATCATGAAGTGGTGTTTCTCTTTCCATACTTAGGAAGTACTTAGAGGCCTGTATACCGTATTGATGGATTATACTGGTATACAGGCTCTCCACATCACAGGTGACAAGCCAGGCATGGGGACTCAAGGTGATGCCTTGTAGTTTGTTCAGGACATCCATTGTGTCCCGAACGTATGAGGGTAGTGTGTTGACAAATCTCCTCAGGTGGTGATCTACGAACTGACTGGCTTTCTCAGTCAGTCCGCCCATACCAGACACGATGGGTCTTCCCGGTGGGTTGACCTCATCTTTATGCACTTTGGGAAGTAGATATAGTGTGGGTATCTTGACATGCTTCACTGAGAGGAAATCGTATTGTGTTTTTGTGATGACCCCATTATTTTTCGCTCCTTCCAAAATCCGCTGGTAAATGTTCAGGAAGTCGTCAGTGGGATTGAATGTCAACCTCTTATAGCACGTTGTGTCCTTTAGTTGTCGATCTAATTCCTTTTGGTATTTGCTTAAGGACCACAAAACCACGTTGCCTCCTTTATCAGAAGGTTTTACTATGGTGTCGCTCCATTCACTGATCACCTTCAGGGCTTCCCGTTCGAGTGCACTCATGTTATCCTCAAATCTAAAGAGGTGTTTTTTGCGTTCCAAATCATCTAGGTCCCTAGTGACCATTTCAAGGAACACCTTTGCTTGGGGGCAGATGGAGTAGTCAGGTAAGAAGACAGATTTTCTTTTCAGTGTTGGTGTGTTTGGGTTCATGCCAGTTGGTGGGTCATTGTCTATAACATTCAATTCATTCTCATCCGATAGACCTTCCAGAATCTCAAGGATCCCAATGTCTTGGTTGTCAAAGATTTCATTAATGAGTGGTTGGTGTGGGTCAGCTTCAATGGTTGGTGACAGCTGTGAGGGACTAGGGTTATCACTATGTTTCTTAAAAAACTTCTTCAGCAACAATTTTCTTACATAAAGGTTCAAGTCCTTCTGGTATTCGAAGCGATCAAATGTTTTTACAGGGGAGAAACTAAGGCCTTTGCTGAGAACAGCTATTTGGGCTTCATCAAGTATGTGGTTTGTGAGATTGATGATCCTCAGAGAATCACTCGAGGCTACCTCCTGTAGCGTCTCGTCTCTCTCCGGTCCTCCCTCCAATCTCTTGGTCCCCTTTTGGGCCTTCTTTCCCCTCCTAGTCCTCCTATGTCTCGTCCCAGGGTCTCTCTGAGATCCCTGGGACTGACCCCTAAAAAATGTTGATTACTACGTCTGTCAGTGGTCTGATTGGTCAAGTTCGTAGGTTCACTATCAGAAGAATCAATGTCTGAGGTGGTATATCCCGTAGTGCTGTTTAGGGGTTTCTTCCTATTGTTCTGATTCCATCTGTAGACCCGGTTGGTCTGGAAGTCATTAAGATCTCTTTGAAGTTTGCTTTTTTTACGGCTGACAACCTCTTTTTCCACACTCTCTAGTTCTGTCTTAATTTTGAGGTATGCTCTCTGAAATTTGTCGAGACTCTCAAAGTTTTTAAGTTTGTCACTAAGCACATTAATTTCCTGTGTACATTGATTTAGAGTTATCTCATCATGTTTTATCAAAATATTGATGAGATTGAACGAGCATGTCGTCAAAGTTTTTTCCCACTCATGTTTCAAAGCGTCATTTGCCAGTTCAAAAGAGGGGAATACCCTGGGTCGTAGGCCCCTTGGTGTGATTTGTTGTTTAAGGTAGTTTTCAGAAGTCGCTTTATTCCAAAAAGTCCTGGTTTGTTTAGCCAGGACATTTTTAAGTGCATGCATGTCACTGATCCAGTCTTCTTTACTGGTATCAATTTGCGTTATGTCATTGACAAGCATGTTTTCCAGACATTTTTGGAGATTGTTTTGTCTGTCATGGAGTTCTTGTGTTAAACTGAAGGCGGTGGATGCAGCTACAGGTGCTGGCGGAGCCGTAGGAAAGAGAGACATTTTTATTTATTTTAATTTTTCAGGTTTCTAGAAAGCTCTCAGGTTTTCACACTCAGGATTTTTTGATATGATAGTGGTAAGATATTATACACTTAATGTGCCGTGCTGATTACCGAATGGTGCAAAGGCACCTCACAATTTGTATATAGAAAAAAGGGGGGATGGTAATCGCACAGGAAAGGGTAAATATGAATCAGAAAGAATTGGCCCCTCAATAGATATCTCAATAGTTTAATTCTTTATGAGAGTCCCTAGGGTCAAAACACCAGACAAAAAAGAAAAAATACGATTTATCGGCACTTTCTGCAAAGAGTGGGAAGAAGTCCAACAGATACTCAATAAACATGTTAACATCCTAAAAACCGATGAAGATTTGAACGAGATCCTGACCAATAAGGTCGATATCAGCTGGAGGCGGAGTAAGAATTTAAGGGATATCTTGGTACACAGCCACCTAGAAAAAGGGACCACAGTAAAGATCAAAAAGAAAGGTACCTTTAAATGCGGCACGTGTAAAGTATGCATTTACATTACACCACGTGACACCTATATTGACAAATTTGGCAGGACCTGGCAGATCAAGGACTACATCACCTGCGACACTGCAGGAATCATATACAATCTGGAGTGTCCCTGTGGCAAGCAGTATATCGGAAAAACTCGCAGACCTTTTAAGAAGAGACTTTCCGAGCATCTATTGAACATCAAAAATGCCTCAAGAGACAAAGCGAATTTCAAACCTCTAACCCCAGTAGCGAGACATTTTCTCCAATATCACCATGGCGTTCCCAACAATTTAAAGGCCTATGGGATGACCAAAGTCACCATGAACATAAGGAGAGGAGACTGGGATAGAGAACTTTTAAAACAAGAAACTCGTTTAATCTTCCTGATGGGGTCCATGTACCCAGCAGGACTCAACGAAGAAAACAATTATACTGTTTTTCTTTAAAATTTGCTCCCAACTATCCAGTATACCATGTACCCTCTAATACCTAACATATACTTTGTGTTTTGTCTAAAATGTTTAGTATATGTGAGAATACTAGTATATATGCCACCATGTTATATGCCCCTTCACTGACCCACCACCATTATGTACTTCACCATAACTAGCAGCAAGACTGCATACACTACCAACTATTAGCCAGGAGAGGTGCACCCGCTGGGAAACGACTGTCGCCCCCTATCCCGCATATGGGGCACATGTGTCTAAATATATCACATGCTACCCCCATCACAGGCGTGGTAGGTGACGACATTAGGGACCCATGCGGGATGTACTAACCGGCCTTACACTACACTAGTGGATTAATACATCCACATGATCACTTACATTCGCATTATTTTCTCCTATTACTACCACCTACATATTCCCCTTTTTTCATGTTCATCCCTCACTCCCAGTTTTCACAATTTTTTAATTTTTTAATTTTTTAATTTTCTCTGTTTTCACCACTCTTACTCTGCATCTTTCCCCCTACCAATACACGAATATTTTCCTTTCAATCGCCACGTCTAGCCAAAGTGGGCTAGAGGGCTACTCACACTCCGACTCACAGTATAAAATACACTCCTACCTGTATCTTAGAGACCCACTTCTAGAATCAATACATTCCCCTATCCACACCTTGGAATATTCATTAATATTAAAACACATACTTTATCGAATTAACTGGAATGACAATCGTTATCTTATTTCTCCGGAGCATCCTAATCACTGATATACAATGTGATATACCTTCACGAATGCCTATATGTACAACAGTAATATCAGAATACATTTAAATCAATTTATTATTGAATCTCTCCGGAGCATCCCAATTATCAATATATATTGTGATGTATCCTTATAGATGTCTTGTTGTACCAACAGTAACAGCAGATTACAATTAATTAATTTTCAGGATTACCATACTATTTTCTGTTTATTATACATGCGTACGCATTATATGTGTCGTCCAATAAGAATACTGCTGCTATGTAAATAACAATATTTTTAAACGAGTGGAACACTGATACATAAATCATCGATTCCCTCCGACCGGATAATAATGCTGTTTAGCATACAATCGTATGCACCTTTCTACCTCAAAACGTCTTTTGAATGCCATGTACTCTTTTCCCAGATAGTTGGAATAGAGTGTTATGGGAACTATGGATTAGTAAATGATGTAGCAGACATCTATAAACTCTTGTCCAGCCATAATTATAATTTTATTTTCTCCAATTAAGCATAATGATCTCTTACCCTAAGGTGCCTTATTCTAATTTTCTAATTTTCTAATTTACGTATATGATGGTACCAAATATCCAGCGTATATCCATAATGACAATTGCTCTGTTTTCCTTGCAACAGAGGTTTATGCCTATCAGCAGTAAACGGAACATGTCATTCAGCACTTCGTGCAACCTTTGATTGACAAGCAGGACAACCAATGAGCGTGGAAACACATTAGCATAATCACAGACTTACAGGTACTTAAGGAGCTCTCAGGAACCACCCAGGTTGGTCCTGACGAAGCTCATTAGCGAAGCGTACGCCGACCGTACACTTCGTGGGCTCTCCCCACTCCCTTACCCCCATTTAAATGTACAAAAATTTTTGATCTGTCTAGCTTAAAATTTGAATAATTATACTTACTGAGCGAGCGCATTTAATGCACAGCCCGTTGGCTAAAGGGCGCATACTTTTGAACTTGTAAACTGCCAAACGGTCCTGTCTGAATGGGAGACAGCGTGTGAACTACCATACACGCTGCGCTCCAGACACGGCAGAGTGCACACTATTAATACTGTTCCTCGTCTAATATGTAGTGATCCAACGTTGTTATTGACACACTATAGTCGGCATATGATCGCAGCATACTTGACGTATTATCACTATCAAGTCTTGCCCCATTGCGAGATATATGTGAACGCCACACACTGAGCGATTATTAGCACTCCTGACTATGTGCAATATTCACGCTGGCTACTAAGGTGTAATTAATACAGAACACTTGACGAAACATAGGAACCACGTATCACTGATACTTTTGAGTGGCTACTAATGCCTCTTAAAAATAGAACTGGTCTAATGGAATCATTTAATTGAAAATTCTAAAAAAACGACACTAGTCCTGTTACATAGTGAGACAATTTGTCTAGATATTAGATACATTGTACTCCAGGGACGACTTCAATACTATCACTGACATAACTGTGTACACGATTAAACGTGAAATTGAAATTAAAAAGTCACCAATACGCTCCTCTAAACTCTGGGAACACTACACACTGAGCAATCACCGATATCTGTCAGTACTAACATTGTTCATAATTGCCTAATTATTTGTTGTGGCACTGTTCAAAGTTGAATAAACCTATTATTAGGTGAGCGCATCAACATACAGCCGGTTGGCTAAAGAGCGCACACCATTAATTAATAACTGTCAGACAGTCCTACATAATTGTGAGACAGCGTGTAACCGATACGCACGCTGCGCTCCAGGGACTGTAGATTGTACATTGTCAGTATTGCTCCCCGTCTATGTGTAAGTGAATAACACCGCCACTGATATATTCAGTCGACGTGTGATTATAGCGCACTCGGGATATTATCACTTCCCCAGTCCCACCTCATTTGAGTAATATGTGTGAACAATACACACTGAGCGATTATTGGTAACTTTGAATAAGTGCTGCAAACTAAGGCGTAATTACACTAATATCTGATGTAACACAGAAACAGTGTATCAGTAATACAATCGAGTAACTACTAGCGCCTCTCCAGATGAGTACTGGTCGGTTGAAATTATATTCCTAAAATACGCTGATATAAGTCCTACTACATTGTGAGACAACATGTCTTTATCTTAGACAAATTGCACTCCAGGGACTATATCAATACCACTACCAAGATATTTGACTAACCTACAGTGATCATTTTTATGTGCACACGATTAAAAACGTGAAATCCAAAGTTGCTAACACGCTCTCCCGATCGTGGTAACACTATACACTGAGCAATAGCGACATCTGTTGGCACAAACACAGTTCAAATATTGCCAAAATATTAATTGCGGCACAAACCGATACCATCACTCAGATAAAGTGAGAAATTAATTGGTATTGCAACCGTAATAGTTCACCTTAAAGCCATACCAACCTCTTCCCCACCTACGGGGTAATTTATAAGGTGTGTCCACTGCTCGCCACATATACATAACTAATTCAAAATACTCACTAGACAGAATATGTACTAAAATACAAGCTGAAACTATAAATAAGGAGTGTGGGATCCTACGAAGCAAGGATAATTTTTATCCTTTTTTAACAATTTGTATGTCATTTATGTTCTTTGTGTCTTTTATATTTTCGCTATAATTTAAACCAATAATAATAAAGGTTAGATTTTAATAGACTCTTTATTTGGTGCACCACACAGCGACATTTCTTTCTGTCCTAAATCATATGCGACCATTTTAACCTGCCTGACATGACAGGTGTGAATGTGTTCCTGAAACACCCACACTATCCACGTCAGCCCGAAGTGTGGCGAGCGGGCGCAGTACATGTCCTCCCGACCTGTTCATACCCCCACTATGCACGTCGGCGTGGAGATGAATTTATAAAATGTGGCGAGCACAGCGAGCCACCGGGTCCGTAGAGTGGCGAGCGGACGCAGAATACTTGACATGTAATCCGCGACCCCTCATGAGGCTCGCTGCACTCGCCATGCTTTGGTCTCACTTTATAAAATCAACTCCATGCCAATGTGGATAGTGGAGGTATGAACAGGTCGGGAGGATGCGTACCGCGTCCCCTCGTGGGGCTGACGTGGATAGTGGGGGTTTGAAATGGAGGCATTTGCCAGAATTTGACATGTGCCCTTTTTTTGTGCACGTGCGCTTTGTGCATGAGATGCACGTGCACCACACACCCTAACCCTGTCTGGTCTGGGACGCGCGTGCCTATGAGAAGCTCACGCGTTCAACTAACATGGAGCGCCTCTCTGCCAGCGTCCATCAGGGTTGGGGATCTAGCCGTTCCCGGCGCTGTATGTGAAGCACGTCCTCCGATGCTGTTCCTGATTCTGCCAGCACACCAAACCCTGTGGACGCCGGCAGCTTTACTCGTTACTTTACACTATGCTGACTATGCTTGCTATGCTGCCTTACTACATCTACGCTGGCTGACGCTGCCTTACTACATCTACGCTATGTAGCTCTGACTACGCTATGTAGCTCTGACTACGCCTACTACGTTGTGCGTGCCGTGATAATACACAAGTACTGACAATTGTTTACATCTCCATGACTTAGCTATATGTTGGCAGGGAGTTGCACTTACATAAATAATAGTTTATTCCTATGTTTGCCAAGAGTTACATCAGATGTTTTAATGATCAGACAAGATTGCAGGAATTAAGATATTGGCTTTCAGATAGGTCAGCGTCAGGTATTCCTGAGTTTATTCTGGTATCTTGTGCTGCTAAATTTTCAATTATTATCAACAACAATGGTCTTATAGAATATAAGTAGGGTGTCCCCAACACTATACCATCTTAAAATTATTATGTTAGAAACCCTTATTTTTTCTTACTTACGGTGATGCTGTTTCCATACGGTACAATATTTTTTTTTTAAATTTGCATTTTTAGAAAGAAATGAAAGCCTTTCGATCTAATACTAACTTTATTTTTTCATCAGAAATCTTATGAGTATCTTGTTAATCCTGGCATGTTTCAACTAATCATAAAGAGCTATTGGACTGAAGCACATATCTCTGGAAATCACAGCGATTTCTGGAGATCTGCCTGTGTGTGTGTGAGCATCCGGATCCGAATATGCGGCCAGGACCGTGCGTGCGAAACCCCGCCTTCCATACGGATCGCCAACTCCGTCCGTATGCGGTAAGAAGCTGGCCGAACGGACCGCACGTGTATTTTACACGGAATACGCCTCCTCCATCTAAGGGAACCTCCCCCATCATTCGATGGTCGCAGACCATCGAATGCAGGACCGAGTGCTCCACCAGCTCACGTAACCTCAGACCACACGGACATTTCTCCGTGCAAAAGCAGGGATCTGGGCGGGCAGCTGACATCCGCTGATGTCATATGTCCGCCCCCTACACGTGCGTCACGGCCGCATTACCATACGTACACCCAGCGTTTGCATAGGAACGCCCATGAAACGCGGGGAGTATGCATATGGTAATGAGCCCAAATAGCCCTTCATGTGCAGAGACGCTTCTGCACATGCGCAGACACAAAACATCGGCGGGCCGAACGCACGCGGATATATCCGCACCAACCAGAATAAGGGCCACTGTGACTGCAGATTAAGGGCAGTATTCAATACTCCCAATTCACCTTTTTTTCCGGCTAATCAGGCTGTTTTCACTCCTTGCGGTGAATCTTTTTCACTGAAAATCTGATTCACCCTATTCATTGTTCACTGTTCGCTGAAAGCGAACAGTGAATGCCGGCCAGTTCTCCATTTCATGCTCGCTGCAATTTGCTGGTGTATTTCAATGGTGTTTTCACTGGGATTTGGCGAGAGTGTGTTCAATGCTAGGATGGAGAACTGATTTCAGCATGATTTTCGCCATGATTCACAGTTTTGCATTCAACATCTTTTTAAGGTGAACTGGAAAGTGATCTTATAAAATAAAGGGTTTTTTGTTTTGTTTTTTGGTGTAAAAAAATCAGATTTTTTTTTCTGTAAAGGGGCATGCTATTTTTATTCATGTGCTTGAAGCACATGAATATATATTTAATTTTTTATTTTATTTTCTTTACATTTTTTAAAAATACATTCACCAGCAGGGGGCCGGGAGCCAGGAGCCGCTCATTACATATTCATATATTCCCTTCACACTGCTCCCGCTCATTACATATGCATGAGTGGGAGCAGTGAAACGGTTCTCTACCCGTGTCCCCTGCCAGCTCTCCGGGGGGTGCAGCTTCTGCTGCCTGTGTCCCTGGGAGCCCTCCTCCCCCCAAACATTCTGGGGCAGGCAGGGAGGCTTCCATCTCCCTGCCTGCTGCCTTCCCCCGAGCCCCTGCGACATTAAATAGGGTGACAGGGAGGGCTGGCAGCAAATGCTGCAGGCCTCCGTAACCCTGCGAATGTGCAGTGAATCCTAAACAGGATTCGCTGCACATCGTGAAAAAACACATTGAATACTCCCCTAAGTAGTGTTGGGAGTGGTGATGATGCAGCAGGGCAGCGATGGACCATTCCAGGTGCAGCAATTTGTGGGAACGTTCTGGTGAATACAGACATGTCTGGACTCTGGACAAGGGAGGGCCTCAGCAGCGGCATGGCACAGTCTTGCCCTGTGCTGGGTGCCCACCCACCCCCCCTTCCCCCTGAAATCTAGCACCTGGGGTTGTAATTTAATATATTCTGGCTAACCTAAAACTCACTCTGAACCAGGCCCAAGAAATTAATTATGTATTTATAATGGGTGCAGTGAGTCCAGGGATGACCACCTCACACAGGCTGCACAGATTTTTGTTATACTTACCTCTCTGGAGTCCCACAATAATGGCAGCAGTACTGCAGAAACTGCAAGCCAAATGGCCGCAGCACCATTTTACCAGAGATTTTAGAGTACGAGTTTTTGGATTGAAACAGGTTGGTGGTTGCTTCATCCATGTACAAATATAAGACAGGGACCACAGGAGATCCAACATAGGTTGAACTTGATGGACTGGTGTCTTTTTTCAACCTCATCAATTATGAAACTATACTATGTAACTATACTGTGTAACTACACTAGGAAGACTGAGCCATCTAGTGCTGATTGTATTGTGATGTTATTGTTATTGTTTTAACTTGTTTCCAATGCTGACCTTGCACATGTTGACCTTTTGGGACGACCTAACATATCACTCACTCTACCAACTCCTGTTCACTTTCCTTTCTTAATATAAACTCGTTGACCACTTCATTTTTGCTTCATTCACTTAATTCACTCTTCAATCTAGGAGTCCCTTTCCATTGGAATCCTCCTTGATCTGTAATTGTCCGGTAGATCTTTATATTTTATCTATTTTTGTCAGTTCTAAAGCTTAAACCCAAAATTTAAAAGAAATAGTCTAGAATTGTCTTCCTCCTCCAGGATACAATTTCCTTCCCATCTTTCTCTTACTGTTTCCAACATTGTCCACTTTAATATCACACAAGTCAACTGTCTATGGGTCACAACTACATATGGGGCATCTCTCGTCCCACATTAACAATCTCTCCCAGACCACCTACTTAAATTTCCACAATGCCTCTAGAATTTGAAGGGGTTATTCAATGTTGGGTCACGACTGTCTGGCTGGCCCAACAGCTGTGCCCCTGTCCCATTCTCGGCCTGCTCGATGCTCATTTTGCAGGTGGGATTCAATGTCCCACTTGACGAGCGCCGAGAAGGGGCCATGGTTGCAAGAAGTAGCTGTGAATCTGCGAGCTGCAGCCGGGAGCTCGTCAATTCCCGGCCATTCTCGGCAGAACGAGCCTGACTTCTTGTGAAGTAGGGCTCATTTTGCTGAGATCCCCTGTTCAATGCTGTTGAGGGAAACAGCATTGAATAGGGCCCCAGCGCCATCCCCCCATTGGGAATGGCGACAGGAGATTGAATATCCCCCTAAGTCATGTTTTACTCCAATTTTGTGTAGTGTACATCTAATAAGGACATGGTTGAGGCCATAGATGTACACTATATTCTTCCCTGTGCACAATTTCTAAGTGAACAAATGAAAGGCATGATCAAAACTTTCCATTAATGTTATGCACAGACTGTGGACTGTGCCCCTGGCGTATGAATTATCGAGGAATAAGCAATAACTACAGGTGCTTTATGTGATTTATGCCTAGAGAGTGTTGCTCTACTGACCTAGTGCCCCTAGAATTAGGTGTGATATTGGACTCCTTTCAGAGGATACTTTCAAAATAAGAAAATATCATTTCTGCAGAAGCCCATATAAGTATATATTTATTGTGCCTGGTTTTACATTGTTTTATTCTACCCATAGCTCCTTGTAAGTTTGGTCCTGTTAATCAATAAAATGTATTGCTGTAACTCACACCAGCCTCCGTATGGTCAGCTTTCTTCATGGAAATAGATGACTTGTATATGTTCGTAACATTAAAGCGATTTTACGGCGGCTCATATCACAGCTATTACTATGACAGGGATATTGTGTTCAGCTCTGTTGCAAGGTTCAACAATAGCTCTACCAAACCATCTTTATGATATTTTGTATTATTTTGATGTGTATTTGTTAACTTCTTGTATAGAGCAGAAATAGTGTAACAGCTTTAATACTGCTCTGTAAGCTAATTGATATTGTATTGCTCCTTGTCAGTATGGGTTCGCAACCCCATGTTACTCACCATCAGGCTAATGACTCCTCTGTTCTCCCATTCAGTGAACCAAGGAGTCTGAAAAATCAGCTGCATTGTCTGATACTTCAGACTCCTCTGATCACTGATCCAACAAGTCATCAGCTAGCTCCGCCTCCACCCCAGTGCTCTGCCTCTCCTGTTCCACCCAGAAGCCACTACTGCTACAAGCAAGCTGCACTCCTGGCTTCCTCATTTACATGCAAATATCCACATCTGCATCTCCCTGTCACCCTCTGCCATTCTCCTGTCAGCGCTGTCATTCTTGTCACCAACTGTCTTCCCACCCTGGTGTTTGCCGCCTTCTGCCTATCCTCACTGCATTCCTTTTCCACACCCCTTGTCACTGTACCTGAGCGGTCTGCTCATCACATGTTTGGCGGTTATTCTGCTGTAGCTTATTAGGGTCCTGTAATCAATTTTATTGTCTGACTGAGTCCTGGTCCAAAATAGTCTGAGTACCCATTTTTTATTGAATTTATTATGCATCACTATCCAAGTAAAAGAATAGTATATACTGTACAGTTTTTTTTTTAAAGTAAAATGTTTCATAATTTACTTTATGGTTAATGTAGATCTGCTATTTTGACATTTGATATAACGTTATAGATATCTCACCAGTTGAAACATTAAAGATGACTTTCCCGCTTTCCACTACCAATAAGTAGCGAGGAACACCTTAGCACGCATGGCTGCTCCAGCGCAGTTTTAGAGTCAGTCTGACCCACAAGTGTACGATGGAAAGCCCCAGTGGGCTCCTCTTCTTCCCTCCTCTAGGGAATTAGGATCTAGACTGTGAGCCTTATATTGCGTAGGATTTTTGGTGCCTTCATTTCAATGTATTGCTATTATTTTTTTGGTATATTATCATACATGCAGTAGCATACTATGAGAAAGAGAGAAAGAGAGAGAGAGACCCCCAAATCCTGCACTCTTTAATGGTTAGTCAAGCTTTTATGATTCTGGCCACACCACCTCAGTAGGATATCCATGATAGCCACATACTTAACCCTTTGAGTGTCAAAAAATGCCAGCATTGCTCCCATTTGTTATATAAATTCAAATAAAAATGTCCAGTAAAAAAATATTATATTTCCTATATAAGGTAGACATTGCAGGCCAAGAAAGTTAGATGTTTTTCCCATTTTCTTAAAGCAGCAATAAATTACAGCAACCTGGTTTTTCAGTGTAAATGATTGCCTCTTTAAGAAAAAGGGAATTTTCTCAAAACATCTCACACTTTCTGATTCTCACACCCTATTACATTTGCCCCTACATGTCATTATGATGAATAAAAGTGTTTGGCTATGTTTTCCCCTATTTTCACATATTTCCTTGGTACTCAAGGGTAAATCGTGGGCCCCTACCACTGCATTTGCCTTCATGCCTTAAGCTGTGCACACACGGAGCAATATGATCGCTAGCAATATATTGCTCAGTGTCCCGTTTTCATCTGCAACCAGAGATGGTCTCTGATGAAAATGACACACTGCCAGGAGAAAAGGCAGGGGAAGTCGCTGGTCGGAGGAGCATGCTCCTCCGACCAGCAACCATTAGGGGGCTGAAAACGGGATTGCGCACCCGGCGATTTATCGCTGGTGCACACTCCAATCGCTGTCAGCGACAGCTCAGCGACCATATTGCCAGCGATTTTTTTGCCCGTGTGTCCGCACCTATAGTCTGACACTGAGTGGTTTAATGGCCTTGCATAAATACATTCTATGTATTCCAATCATAAATCACAGCTACCTCTGATATGTAATTAGGACTGCACAAATGGCTTGTTGTGCACAGATAAATCGTGCAAAATCTAACATAACATAAAAAGTGAATAGTGTTACACCAGACTATTGAGTCCCCAGGATAAGAATTATAATAATGAATTAAAGATTTTTGTAATATAATTAACACATCCGCAGGCATGTTTTTACAACATATAATGTGTGCGACCAAATCCAGGCAAAACTTTGACATGACGGAGACAACAGTGGAAATACAAAGCAGGATATTTCAGTCATTGCAGTTCATCTTTATTCTGATATTGCAGTATACAATTACACATCTTCAATGGATTTTTTGTCTTTAATACAAACACAGACAATCATTTTGGCAGTGGAATAAGGGGATTTGATTCCATGTGTGCCCTTCTTTTTTTGTGATTTCTGCCAGTTGTCTCCGGGGTAGCGCTCTAGTTTATTATCAAAGAGTGACAACAAAGGAGCTCACCAGGTGTACCTCCTAATCCTCTGATGGACTAAATCCATTGAGTACTTTTTAGAATATGTTTAAATGTTGTTTTTCTTAGTCATAAAGTTTAACAGGTTAGTGGTAAAGTAGACGGACTGCCCGTCATAACTACAGCACAGGAAATGATTATGTTACCTTAGTTTTAAAGACGACATTAGCTATAATTAAACAAACTAAGTGGAATTTGAATCCAGTTTCCTAAGCTTGCACCTTTATGATGTGTTGTTGAGAGACTCGGGGGGGGGGGGTGGTAAATTTACAAAAATGGGAGTTCTATTGAAGATGGGATGTTCACCGTGGCAAACAATCTGTTTGTATCTATTATTTAATAGAAGGTGCTAAATAAACAATCAGTAGAATCTGATTAATTGCTATGGGCAACACCACATCTTTAATAGAACTTCCATCTTAGTAAATGCACCCCAAGGTAGCAAAATGTAAAATATTTTCTAATAAAATTCCTAAATTTAGATGTAGTTTATGCACATTTACTTTAAAATGAGAGTTTGGGCTTCTTGCTAGAGGTGTGTGGTGCGGTCCAAAAGATCTCCGAATCCACCTGAATTTTGTGGATTCGAACCAAAGCAAAAGTCCATTTAGATTCCCCTGAGGAGATCTGAATCTAACCAAGTCCTGGTTCAATTAATCCCAAGGTTTGGAATTTGAATGTTGGTTTTTGGTTTACAACAATTACTTTATTTTATCTGTTTTTATAGACTTATTGATTTTTTTATAATGAACATCGATTTTAAACCAAACCAAAATCTGAATCCAAATCATAGCACTTAAGGGTGATTTTACCATAACTAAAATATGATGATTAATTAGAACCAAAACAAAGAGTTCAAGCTCATCTCTTCTTCTTGCTGATGGCATCAGCTCTGGATTGGTGAAGCTTGGGGGAACACCCCATTATTGGGGTGGTCCCCACTCCCCCAGGGCTGATGAGCCACGGTGAGCATGGTACGGCCACAGGACCTTATGTAAAAAGTGTCCCCCGGCTGTGGTATGACACCACGAGCTGTTGGAGCCCGGTGCTGGTACCAAAATATGGGGGACCCCCAGTTTTTTGTCCCCCGTATTTTTGTAACCAGGACTGCTCCAAGAGTCCGGGGCTGGTTTCAGAAATACGGGGGACCCCTACGCTTTTTGTCCCCCATATTTTTGGAACCAGGTCCAGCTCAATTATGCTCAGGGAGGGGGGGGGGGAATTCATATTTCATTAAATACTCAAATTCATCCCAAAAAATGCCATTTTAAAAAATGCGATAAAGTGCAATTTCGGGACCTTTCTAAAAAATGCATTTCATTAAATCCCACCCTAGGTCTACACATGAAATTGGTCACCATGCATTAGGTTGACATGGTCATTGGGTCGACACAAACATTAGGTCGACATGGAAAAGGTCTACATGAAAAGGGTTCACGTGAGTTTTTCACGTTTTTTCATGTTTTTTGGTGTCTACGTTGACTTATGACACATAGAGACTGTATAAGTGTACGACATCCCCTCGTATGGCTCACTTTGCTCTCCATGCACTATTATACTGTCATTCTGTGCCCACTTGGATAATAAAGTATGAAATACCACCTTTTTCGGAAAAAAAAATCATATAGACCTTTTCCATGTCAATCTAATGATTATGATGAACTAATGACCATGTTGACCTAACCGTGTCAACTTGTTTCATGTGTTGACCTAGTGACTGTCGACCTAATGTGTGTAGACCTAGTGACCCCATCCCCAACCATACATATTACAGTAGTTCAATTAAATATTTAGAAAATGTAGTTTTCTATGCTCAGTTTGTCTTTTCAGTGTTTTGTATTGTCAAATGGGTATATATATATATACAATGCAAAGGTTAACCTCTGAATTGCACTTTTCCTAGTTTAACAGCTGCTCCTCCAATATGGTTCTTCTGTTAGTGAGAGCCAGTAGTGTACAAAAAGCAAAAACGGGGGTTACGGAGTGCGCTAATTGGGGTACCACCTAGCCAGATTTCACAATTAGTCCATACCACTGATGTGCTTATCAGTAATTTTAAAACACACAGCTCTTCCGTCCACTTTTTCAAACAAGAAGATGACTCCAAGTCAGACAAAATGGTCCTTTATGCATAAAACCCATCGCGTTTCGTCACAAGGGACTTCGTCAGGGGTATGGCAAATCAGTAGTTAACCTCGCACCAAAATGAAATGCGGGTAAGTGTCTTCACACAGTGGTATAAAATCTAAGTAATTCAAGGACTACGTCCAGGATTATATAATAGGCAGTCGGTATGGATGATCTTTGAAGCTCTATAAAGCCATGATGTTAGTGGTAATGTCTTCCACTCGGTAGAACTGTCTAATGGGTGCCCCGCTCAATCGCAGGTATCCTCAACCTAAATCAAAGCACCTCCTGTAGTGAAGGCGGGTTTAGGTCACCAATATATACTTTGCAATGTCCTAAGAGTGCTGCTAACAGGTAATTGTTGGAGTATGTCCCCAGAATAAGCCTCCAGTCGTTTCTGTTAGCAGTATACTTACCCCCCAGGAAAGGAAGGATTCCAGAATGGCACTCGATTGAAGAAAAATATGTAGTTTATTCCATAGGTACAAAGGAGGGTTACAGCAGCGGTGAATGAATGCGTCTGGTAAGGCACGCCCAGACGCATTCATTCACCGGACGCAAGTCTAGCCGGTCAAAGCAGGAGTAATGATGACCGACCTGACGGGGTGCAGGTGGCAAAGAGACCCTGACAAGAAGCGGCCATAAGGACGCACGGTGACCGGGTGACTGGGATAATATTGTTATTTAACATCATGTGGTATCTTAGCCCACACAGAGGAATAGCAGGGTACGAGTGTTGGAATACCTGCATGTGCAGTTTTAATGAAATAAATCTTTTTATCAAAAATAATATTGCACTATCAAGCGCTTCCTTCCATTTCTGCCTATATATATATATATATATATATATATATATATATATATATATATATATATATATATATACATACACACAGTGATTGTTATTTCAATACCTAAAAATGACCATTTTATAAACATAGGTTTGGGATTTGGGGGTCTTTTTTTTCCTCTATGGATAAATGTTTCTTCTCTTCTTTCTGCTAGACTGCATTCCTCATCTGTGACTGAACTTGGAAACTTGCCACGATAACTCAAATAAAATCATAACATCCAACCAAACTCACAAAGGGATTTTGGTTTTAATTAATTTATCTCACCCAGGAGGCTTTCGTATGCTGGGTAGGCAAAAGAAAATAGAAATTATGTGTGCCATAGGTGGTTTTGGGAGTTGTCGAAAACAAAAATAAAGTAAAATAAATAGAATAATAACACTGCCAATCACAACACTAGCGTTGAAAGAATTATAAGATATTATTCTGTGATTCATCATATAGTTTATTATCAGTGTTTTTTTTTTGTATTTACTTACAGTAGTTTATGTGTAATATGGATGGATCCCATTTCCTTTGCACCTATATAAGTGATGTTGAGTATCCATACTGTAGCCTAGGAATTTAAAGCATTTCGATTTCTTTTTTAAGCTGCATTTTCCAAATTCTGTGTTGAAACTTCACCCGGCAGACGATAGAACCATAATTATCTGTATCTTCAGAGCATTACTGCCTATCTTTTATTTGACTAAACCTTTTACCCCTGTTTGATCTGTACATAATTTCCTTGGGAACATATAATTGTGTGAAAAGGTTTTCAAGTGTAAAATGATACATCTTCCATATTAATGGATACAGGTGTTATTTTGTGCAAAGTCAATATGTCAAGAGAATGCCAGATAAAGTTATTCATACATGCAATAAAAAAAAAATACAGAAAGGAAAAAATAAAAAAAAGCAGTGAAACATCCAGGGCGAAAAATACACTTAATGAGTGAGTGCAGCGCACAATTCCGCCTTTCAAAAATGTCAGTTCATATTGAACCTCCATTTTAGATATCGTACAATTACTTTGTCAACAGAAGGTAAAGTACTGATGGATGATGCATCGGTTCTTGAAACCTAACTTTCTGTGAGTTACTTAGGATAAAACTAAGTGCTTTTACATTCAAGTCTTGGTGATGATAGTGGTTTCATATTTATCACGCTGTCATTTTAGTTGACTGCTCCAGCCTCTTCGAAGCAGGAATAAGGACACTAATGGAGGTGTGTCCTTAGCACTCTGTAGGGTCACAGATTCATTCTCCTAACATGTTCACAGCGTAAATAGCTATATGCCTGGAGACAGCTTGGCCCATTTTAAATAGTAATCTATGTGTGCACCCTTCTAGGGCCTTTATATTTTTATATTTTACTTGTTGATTGTTCACATTGACCTTCGTGACACTGAATATGCAGCTTCCTATCAGTTTTCACCTTTTATATAATGCAGCGATGCTATATTTTAGCCTTCCCAATAGTAAGTACAATTCTACCTGGACCTTCAAAAGTCCTGGAACTGATTGCAATACTTTATTTATAAGAAATTCTGTCAAGAATCAATAATAGTCCTGGGTCTCCAGTTCCTTCTTTAATAATACTGTGATATGATTTGTCACAAGCTAGCCTAGAGTATCCACTACATTTTATTACTTAGCTGGCAGCGCAAGTCTCATCTTTGAGTCATGAGATCCGCCATGGGAAGACCTTTAAAAAAGCTATATTCTTTACAGTTTCGTTATTACAGAAAGTCTATATTACTCAATAATATCTTTTATAAGGTGTACTGTCACTTCTACACATAGATGTTTAACCCCCATGTAAGTATAGAACAGCCAGGGGCTGGAGGCCATTTTAGTGCATTTGACATTTCTTTTTCTTTTTGACTGATTTTTTTATTTTATTTTTGACTGGATGACAAATGAATGAACAGTAGCAAAAAAAGTTAAATTCCTTCCACAATCTTTTGCTTTTTCGGTGATTCTGCATTAAGCCTGTAGCACAGGTTCAATTTACTGATCAGTGTGAAACTAGTTCTGCTCTGTAGAGTAAGATCCTTCCTGGTCATAATAAATGGATAAATATCCACACAGCTATAAGATAAGCAATAAACACTAATGATGCAATAATCACACATGTTATTATCTTCACATCCATAACAGGTATTTATAAATCCCTCAAGTGCTTTCTTAAGGTACATATTTTATAACTGATATATTATTTTCAGAACAAATTTTTTTTTTTTTTTTTTTACCCCAATATACAGACTATATACTGTAGCACTGATTACATTTTAAGCCTTTCATTGTAATTATCACTTTGAAAAGCATTTAAATACATAGTGCATGGTGTCTGATCTGATCACAGCCTCAGCTTGCTAATTGTTGATGCAGTTTTCTCAGTATTGAACCTATTGATGCAGTTTTCTCAGTATTGAACAGTATTGAACCACAGGCAATGGAGGTGCCTGCCTCCAGGTTCCAAGCCCTGAAGGGGCACCTGTATGTTCACAGTGGAATCCAAGTGTGACCGCTGCTCTTCCATTGCATCTCTATGGTGCACCTGCTGCAGTTAATTGTCTCTATTGCTGGAGCCCTGCTGACACCTGCAATAGGGGACAAGACAGCTCCCATCTGGTATCGCTCACTTTGTTTTGCAGTAAGCAATGGTGCATCCACAGGTGCTGTTGGACTGTGAGGAACAAATAGTGACTGTACATGAAAGACTACCGGAAAAAAAGTCCTAATATCCGACAAGAGTGAAAACTAGATATTAATGGCGAACTCTAGGGGACTCTAGAGAGTCAAAAGGGCCGAGCATTGAAACTTCTGGCAGAACACTAAACAAAATAGGTCCACCACATTGATAAATTCTACCCAAAGAAAGCTTCTAAGCATTTAGCATGGTATGGGTCACTCTCCTGGAAAATCCCTTTGCTCTTATAACAACTTGTCAAACTGTTCCTTGATCGATTGCCCCAAAAAGAAAGGCTGAACCAAGAAAAGACTGCTGTAAGTTCCAGCAAATTAGGAATGTGAGAGTCTTGGATTGCAGGGCCTGAATTTTGTCTGCCTGAAAGAAGGCATGCAGAACCCTGTAATCCAGCAAATGCAACTTCTTCTGAGAAGGCATCAATGTAGATTTTTACCAATTAATTATCCACCAAGATGATTCTAGAAGATCCAGTGTCAAAATAATGTGGTCCCCCAGGACATATGGAAACTGAGTAATAATATAAATATAATTTAATGCAATATTCTGATGCCCCTTTAATGAAAATGTACTGTCACCATGACCTTATGTAAAACACAAGGTGCCATGGACAGTCCAAATGCTGATGCCTAAAACAGGTAGTGATCTGACCACACTACAAACCTAAAGAAGTGTTGATGGTTGACTCATATGAGGATGTGTATATAGGCATCCTGGATGTCCAAAGATGCCATAAAATACCCTAAACCTATATCCTGTTCAGCCCTGGAGAAACAGCCTGGGAAATTTCATGAAGGAAGGGTCTGTTTAGTGGGCCTGTTGAAGGGGCAGGATCCATTCTCACAGGACTTAATTCTGAGTTGGACACAGTTGTAGCTGTTCTTGTGTCTTTTCCTGCAGTTGTGTATGCAGCTTTATGCTAATTCCAGTACAGTGCTCTTCCCTGGTGTCATGGGTGAATTGGGAATTTAAAGTGGCCTGAGAAAAAGTTATAAAAAGGGTCCCCCTTTACACCCACACTACCTGTCTTTCAGCCTCTACTCTCTCCTGCACCTTCCACTCCTTGGCCCACTGGTAATCTTCTTACCCCTTCTTCCCCCCCCCCTTCCCCCCAGAGAAGACAATGCCCATTTGTACCCTGACTGTCGACATTAAGAGTGTCAGTCTTGTTGACATTTTTACTACATCATGTCTTAAAATGCTAAAGAGCAATAAAGCAACAACACAAATGTCTCTTGAAGCTGAATATTCTCTCGGACTGAAGTTACAATAAAACCATTACTGTATTAACGTACATTATACCTTTATCAGTAGCCTACAGATTGAGTTGAACACAAAAGTCTGTTAGTGGTAGTGGTAGACATTTAAATGATCCAGCATGACAGTGTATACTTCTTATATAGGTGTTTGCATTTAGAATGGATATTATTAAGGCTGTTGTAGCAGAAACTTGATTTAGAGATAGAACATTGCAAGGTTTTGCATTTTATGCACTTCAACTTGTATGGTAAAGAACAAGACAGTGAATCGTTGTGTAAGGATTAAATATAGATTTAAGATCAATCCATAGTAACCTTTAAATCAAAGATGTACCTTCAGAACACCCTATCATTAAAGGAAAATGAATTTACTTCTTAAAATATTAATGATATTTTTTTTAAATAATTTTCTAATAGAAATATTAAAGGTTGCTATAAAGAAAATTGTTATACAATGGCTTCTGTTTTTCCAAGAGGAGGTGTACGCTGTCAATTTAAAATCTTTATAATCTTCAATTACATCTACAAACATTAAAGTAAGGCTATCAATTAGATATTGTCATTTTTTTCAATTCTAGTTTTATTTTTTAGAAATAGGAAAAGATTTTCTTATTTTGTTTTTGCATTGCTGAACACAAAGAAATTTCCGCTAACTGCATGTTTATTCAAATTCAAGTGCCTGCACTCAAAAATATAGTTAGCATATAAAATATAATTGTCAATTACATGAAGAGCAAGATTACAGCAAAACAGTGAAACACAGATGGTAAGCAAAGGTGGGGTTGACATAGACACTTGGGCATTTATAATTTTACCTGAAATAATTGGCATGTACAATTAGAGCTATTACTACTGGGGGATTATTCTGGATGATTCGCTCGGATGCGAATTTGCATCCTTGCAAGTCAACCAGATCCCGCCTTGCGAATGGTAGTATGCCGGCCCACCGTTCGCAAGGCGCATTCCTTCACACAGCAGGCGAATGGATGTTTCACATACAGTAGACATCCATTCGCATGCAACTGGGACCCTCCCACATCCCGCCGTCCCAGCCCCCACCGGCTGACCACAGTTTGTTCGCCGTGGGTGGGAACTCTATACTGCTAAACTGTGTTAATTTATGATACACAGTGGTTAATGCGTGAAATCGCATGTGTAGAAATTCCATCCAACCTAATGTACATCGAATCGGAGTCTGGAGATCGGACCGGCTGCACATAAGTTTTACACCGTTTTATATTTAATAAAAATCGTTTTTATTGGAAAGAAGTGGTGAGACTCCGCATCTTTTGAAAAATACCTTTATATGAGTCACCTGCACTATCACATGTAAGCATACATGTAAGCATTCGCTTATATCCACACGAGTGAGGTGACCCTATATTTCCCCAGGACCGTTTGGGAGCTTTTGGGAGCACCGTTTCTTCATAGTCTCCTTCACACCATCGGAGAAAGACTGTCACTCATCATATGATATCTCCTTTTGTTTTTATATTGGAAAAATCGGAATTGGAGAGAATTATTGGAGATCACGTGGATTCATACCAATTTGTTGGGACAGTGCTATCAGTGCAAAGTGAGAATATCTTTTCTGTTTTTCTTCAGAAGAGAGATAATGGATGAATCTTATGGTGCCCATACACTAGGGCAATATTGCATACAATCTTTCTATTTTGACGACATCTGTGCAATGAATTGAAGGGTTGTATGCACTTTGAATGGAAAACAGTACATGGCCCACTGGTTGCATGTCCCGTCGAAAAATATTATGTGCTGCCCATAATATTTATCATATTGTATTGTATATTGCATATTGGTTTTTAACCACATGCGAAAGCTCACAATGCGGCAGCTGTAGTGCTGGTGGCAGGGTTACGGAGCGGGGGCCCGGAGCACTGGTGGTGGGTTCGGAAAGCAGAGGCCAGAACGCTGGCAGCGTGCTTGGGGAGTGAGGCCGGAGCGCTGGAAGTGGGTTTTGGGAGTGGGGAATGGAGCACTGGTGGTGGGTTCGGGGAGCAGGGGCCAGAAAGCAGAATGCTGACAGTGGGCTCGGGGAGTGGGACCGGAGCATTGGACGCGGCAGGCAGTGGAGCACAGAGCTACAGGAGGGCTGGACGTGGCAGAATTCGAGATTTTTTTTACAACTAGTGTTTTTCTAATTCTGCTGGCACCGCTGAGCCTCGCCGCCACCAGCACTCCTTCACAGCCCTGCACTCCACTGCCACCTGCAGCCCACTGCCAGCCCTCTTCCAGCACCCGATGTGGCATCGCAGATGGCATACGACATCGGGTTCTAGAACGAAACACACTGTGCACCACAAGAAGCGTTCATATGTAATGGGACATTGCAATGCGATGTTCCAACGCAAATGATCGCATATGTGTATGGGCACCATTGTTCTTATCTGAGGCAAATTAAAGGGAGCAATTCAGGGTGTATACACGTTTGTAGCTTGAGAAAGCCCATGCAAGCTTTAGTATCCCCACACACAGTATTTGGGTGAATTTGGGTCCTGGAACTGAAAGACATGGATTAGGGACAGTGGATGGTTTTCCTGCAGCAGGAGTGCATCAAATTGTAAAGTTAAGCTTTGCAATAACTGCTTTTGATTTTTTTAAAACCTTTCATGTTTTTGGGGCCAAAGTATTCTGCTGCCAGAATATTGCATTTATTACATACTTACTCAATCAATCAATCAATCAATCAATCAATCCAGCAAGAGGAATCTTTCCTTCTGTAATGCGTTCCCAGGCATCTACAGTATTTGCTTCTGCTTACCATATTTTGGGTGCCAAACCCAAGGCATCTATGCCACATATGAATGCAATTATCATATGTGTGTGCTGATTCTCTAGGGCCAAGTGAGGGTGGCTCAGCCAATGCACAGTGCTGGATGCCCAGGGAGAAGTATCAACCATACTCAATTGTTATTGCAGCATGCTCCCTGCTTCTGATCACAGCTCCTACACTGTGTGGAGAAAGACTAGGGCCATCTTAATGCAAGGCTTACTGGGCAGCTGCCCTAGGGCCACACAATTCTAGGGCCTAGGAGCAAGGGTTTGTTGGTGCCTCCGGAGTTTCTTGCAAGGCTTGTTGAGATTGCTACCTGACTTCTTTTGGTTGTGAATTACACAAAATCAGAGCTACTAGAAAACATTCTCTACTGGCCTGCAGCTAAACAGTTAATGGCTTAAAGCATGCTAATTGCTGAGTGGCAGATTGTAGGTAGAGAGACATCGCAGGAAGTTGTTTTTTGTTTTTACTTAAGTAGGGGCCCCAGTGCATTGCTTTACCCAGGGACCACAATGCCCTTGGGACAGTCCTTGGAAAGATGTCTTCTCACACTACCATGAGATCTGTTCTGCCAATCAGCACCTGTAGGATAAATCAAGCAGTAGGATGGTGAACCGCAGAAGGAGTTGACACAAACCCATGCTTGGAGACACACTGTTATGGTGACTGAAGTGCCACTAATGGGGGCAGATGCAGCACAGAGATATACCTTTGTAAAAACTATAAATGTGTTCATATGTTTTGATTCTGACAATCACATCACTACAGTACATTGAGGATAATTATTTTGGAATTTGAACACACTCTCTAAGCCATTCTGTGACTTACATACAAGAGTCCACCTCCAAGTTTGTAAGTTTGTAAAGATACAGTGCATTGGTAAAGTACTACTAGATATTTCCATGTTGTCTTGAAGCACAATACATTTACCATTTATAAGACAGATTATATTACTGTGTGCTTTAGTTCAAATTATGCAAAAAAGTTTCTATCACTTGTCATGTGACTCATTGCTAATGAATCTATAGGGACAGGTGACTTCCTGTTCCTTTACTAATTGTACTCCACTGGGATGTCCATGTGCCTGTAGGTGAAGTTTTATGTATCTACTTGTACCTTTTTGATTTGTCTATATTTATAACCTCCCACAAGACACCTCTGCATGCATCATCTTAAATTTATCATTTATCGGTTATCATACGAATCGTAGTGCGTATGCGTGAGCCAAAAAAGCGAAAGGATCTAATCCCAATCCACTCACAGTTTGTTGGTGTTATGGGTGGACACCGGAGATTTTCTGAGAGTGTCTGAAAGAAAAATGCAGGCTTGCCCTGGTATTTTAAATTAGGGTGTGTGATGTCCGTGCAGGCCTTGCTCAGCTTGTCTCTGCAGCAGAGTTGTGGAAGGGCCAAATGTATTTACATTTGCACAGACTGGAAAAAAGATTTGATGGTTTATGAATTGCATAAGGATGTGTAACAGTATAGGAAATAGCAATATTTTCGGGATTCAATCACAGATTTGCGCAGGGTGGATTTAATTTTTGCCTAGGCAGTGGCTAAATACTCCCAGTCATCTGCAACTTTTCAGATGAGCTATCATATCTAATTCAAGCCTATTGTTCAGTATATTTTATTTTTCTTTATTTAATCCCTAATGAATACAGTGTTGTTTACTCACAGAAGTGCTGGAGATTTCACTAGAAGATTTCTTAAATTTGTGTTGTGTCGGTGCTCATTAACTGGTTGTACAACATGCCTTTTTGTTCAAGAATCAAATGCATAGAAAACTGTCACAAACTTTGTTGTGACTACTAGTACAGTACATGAGAGTGCAATATCCTAAACATAGAGAGACTACAAAGCTATAATGTATGACACAGCGCCACCTGCTGTTTTGCCAGTAAATCTTCTCAAGTAATATTCAGCTTGAAGCTGTTGCTCCAACAGAAGAAACTTAGCCATGATGTTTACCACTCCACTCCATCAATCGCAATAAGGTGGCTGGTATCCCAGGGGCCACAGTTATTATTGATTGAAAAATAAATCATAGGGTACTCTTTACTTAGAAGGGCGCCCATCTCGGCCATCTCGGGCATTGAATGCACTAAAAAATCAGGTGCGATGCGACAGACGAGATGCCCGAGATTTCCCATAGGGAACAATGTTAAATGTCTCAATTGACCCGATTTTCCTGTTCAATGCCTCAATTGACCCAATTTTTCCATAGGAAACAATGTTAAATGGGCCACAGAGGCCAAATAGGCACCCTGAAGTGAATAATGGCCACCCGAATTGTTAACGCCACCCCACGATCAACGTGAACCCGAAGCGTGGCGAGCGCAGCGAGCCCGCGAGGGGCGGCGGTACGCGTCCTATGACCTTTTCATACCCCCACTATCCACGTCGGCGTGGAGTTGAGAATAGAAAGTGTGGCGAGCGCAGCGAGCCACCGAGCCCGAAGCGTGGCGAGCGCAGCGAGCCCCGCGAGGGGACGCGGATACCTTCACAGGTATCCGCGTCCCCTCGCGGGCTTCACAGCTGTCCGCGTACCCTCGCGGGGCTCGCTGCGCTCGCCACGCTTCGGGCTCGGTGGCTCGCTGCGCTCGCCACACTTTCTATTCTCAACTCCACGCCGACGTGGATAGTGGGGGTATTAAAAGGTCGTAGGACGCGTACCGCCGCCCCTCGCGGGCTCGCTGCGCTCGCCACGCATCGGGTTGACGTTGATCGTGGGGTGGCGTTAACAATTCGGGTGGCCATTAGACACTTCAGGGTGCCTATTTGGCCTCTGTGGCCCATTTAACATTGTTTCCTATGGAAAAACGGGTCAATTGAGGCATTGAACAGGAAAATTGGGTCAATTGAGACATTTAACATTGTTCCCTATGGGAAATCTCGGGCATCTCGTCGGTTGATCGCACCCGATTTTTTAGTGCATTCAATGCCCGAGATGCCCGAGATTTTTTACTAACGATGCCCACGATCAAAATCGTGGGCGCCCTTCTAAGTAAAGAGTACCAATCATAGTTTTATAGATTACTTCATCTTCAACCTTAATTTCAAAAGTGATCCTATGTTATAATATTATGATCTTTTTGTTCTCTGCTCTATATTATATATGATATTTTCCATCCATTTAGCCAACTTTATCCGGAACTGCAAACAAAGGGAATGATTCATGTTTTTCTGGGCATACTTGGCAAAAACTTGATACTTTTCTCCCTAATGTCTGAAAATAAATATGTAATTAGATAAGCTGAACTGTAGGTATGGCAAAGTGATTTCAGGAAAAATGCTTACAAAATAGATGACATTTGTAGAATACGAGATTTTTAACTCAATATGTACAATGAAAAGTGCATTTGTCAGAATGAAGACAAATTATCTTTGTATCTATTTTTTCACAATTTTGTCATGTTCTGGGCACAAAGCCAGCACTGAATCATCTAATGCACTACATATGAGTGGCAGTTAAGTTGGTTTCAGGAACTTTTTCCCCTTTTTTCTGCTTATTGAATATGCAGTTCCAATAAAGTAATGAGTCGTGAGGTTTTGTATCTACTAAATACAGAAATATATGTTAATCATTTTTTTTTACAACAATCCATGTAATGTACACATTTGTGTGAAAATACTATTTTATATTCACACAATACAAATAGATGTTGTTTTTCTAAATGCATTATTTATTGATAGTATCATATGTTGGTATTCAAAAACTCAATTCTAATTATATAGGAGAAAACACTCAAATAGAAGATTGCTCGGCATTGATCTTTATGTGCATTACCAGCACAAAAAAAATAATAATAAAAAAATTCCTCAACAGCACATCATTTAAAGAATTTGTCTTTCAGAAAAGTTCTGTAATGTGACATGACATAACATGGTCCCTTTGGCATTTGCAGCAATGTCATAGACTGTGCCATGGGCAGGTTCAGATTTTAAACTGGCCCGGGAAAAATTAACAAAAAGTGGCCCCATTAGCACCCACATCACCAGCCTGCCACCTTCTACCCCCTAACACACTCACACCAGCAGGCCCGGCGACAGGGGGGGGAGGGGTCAAAGTGGACAGCTGACCCAGGCCCGACGATCTGAGGGGCTCCAAGGCATGGCTGCACCAGTTATGAACTCAGGTATCCACTCAGCCGCCTGCCCAATTAGTCATCCCCCCTCCCTCATCCAGCCTCAGCTAGCGCTTCCTGCTCCTGCTCCCTGGGCCGCTCTGCCGCCTGCACTGCCCTCTGTGATTGAAGGCATCATGCTTACATGAGCGCCACCCAGCAGAGCCAGCCTGCTAGCAGTAAGCTTATTCTAGTTCACTCTTTCTGACAAAATCCTTCTTAGATAGACAAAACCATGGGCCTTATTCTGGTCTGTGTGGACGGAGCCGAATATGCGGCCAGGATCGTGCGTCCTAAACCCCGCCTTTCATACGGATCGCTCACTCTGTCCGAATGCAGTAAGCCGCTGACCGCACGGAGCACGAGTGGATTTCTCATGAATACGCCTCCTCCATCTCTGGGAACCTCCCCCATCATTCGATGGTCGCATACCATCGAATGCAGGACCGAGTGGTCAGGCAACTCCCGCAACCTCAGACCACACGGGCATTTCTCCGTGCAAAAGCAGGGATCTGGGCGGGCAGCTGACATCCGGCAATGTCATATGTCCGCCCCCTACACGTGCGTCACGGCCGCATTACCATACGTACGCCCAGCGTTTTCATGGGAACGCCCATGAAACGCGGGGTGTAAACATATAGTAATGAGCCCAAACAACCCTTCACGCCCCTCTCCACCCCCTGTTCATGGTGTACACATTTCATGCGGAATTTGGACGTGCGTCCCATTCGCACATGCGCAGAGACGCCTCTGCCCATGCACAGACACAAAACATCGGCGGACCGACCGCACGCGGACATTACCGCACCAACCAGAATAAGGGCCCATGTGCACTGCAGGTGGGGCAGATGTTACTTTTGCAGGGAGAATTAGATTTGGGTGGGGTTTTACTTCAAAGTGATATCTATATTGCATTGTAAAAATAAAGCAGACAGTATTTACCCTGCACAGAAACAAAATAACTCACCCAAATCTAATTCTCTCTGCACATTTTACATCTGCCCCCCCTGCAGTGCACATTGTTTTGTCCATCTAAGAAGGATTTTGTCAGAAAGAGTGAACTAAAATAAGGCCCTATGTCTCTAACCTTTCATGGCTTTCTCATCTCTGATTCCCTTGCTTCCTGGAATTTGGGCTCCAATACCCTGATTTTTGCTAGACTCTGATGTAATTTCCTTTATTAACACAGCTTGGAATTGTAGTTTTTCCGCACCTAAGTCTACATTAAACAATCTGCTACTTCATGGAACTACCCTCATCATGTCCATTAACACATGGGTCACAAACCTGTTCTCTGATAAGCATACATGAGAAAATGGGGCTAATGTATTAACAGTAATTTTTCACGAAAAAAGCTAAAAAAAATTTTTTCTAATTTAATTTGTAATATTTAGGCACAACTTAATACCTGTATATCATTGCTGAAATTTAGAGATAATGTATTTCAAATATCTCCTACATCAACATTGGGTACTTATGTATTATCTGGACTATCATGTTAAATGCACCCCATTTTTTCATACCCCTACTATCCAACTACACATGGAGTTGATTTTATATAGTGTGGCGAGCGCAGCGAGCCACCGTGCTCGAAGCGTGGTGAGCGCAGCGAGCCCCGCGAGGGGACGCGGTCTCATAAGAAAAACGGGAGTCCAGATATTACATAAGTACCTAACATTTTAACCCATAATTTCTCCCAGGCCAATAGAACTCAGTGGTCCTTGCAATACTATTGAAAAGTTAAAAAAAATGTCGGGAACATATTTTCCTTCAGAGTTTGCATGCAATAAATAATGGCATCTTGAGCGGCTGTAATCAATCTTTTATAACAGTCCACCACCACTGGCACTGTCCTCCCATGTTCTATTTTTTTGCTCTCTAGAGTTGTCTGCAATATGCAGTTTTAAACTAAAAAGTGTTCAAAAAGAAATTAATCAAACTAAAATTACTTAATTACTGTTTTTAATACCTGTCTACTTTTTCAACCGCTGTCCGTGAGGTTCCCGATCTTCTGTAACATACATTGCGCATGCCTTCTGAAGAAGAGGATGCAGTAAAGTCATCAGCACATTGCCAGGACAGACTACGGTATATTATAATGACAGTTCTGGCTGAACACTATTAATATATTCTATACAATAATAAGTGATTTCTTCACTAATTCTTATTTATTAGTTATAGAAATATTTACAGCAGTTCTAAAAAAAATATTTTACATTTTCATTTTCTATAAGGAAAAATATTTGGACAAATGTCACATAATAAAATAACCAATAACTATGTTTGAAAAAAGAAAAGAAATGCATCAAACATGATAGAAATGGAAAATAATATCGCACATTTACATGGAAGGCTTTTACGTTTTAACACTGAAAGTTTATTACATATTTTGCAATGACACAGTGGGTGGCTTGTCTAAAGAAGATGGGTTTAATTGCTTAGAATCTCTGACAACATCTGATGTGATGAGCCTTCAAGGGAAATGATGCCCTTCATAAGTGCCCTAAGAAAATAACCACTCAATCACTTGTGGAAATGCTTCCATCACACTCAAACCAATCTCAGTGGGGCTGACGATCAAAACATTGTCTCATAAAACAGACATTATAATAAAATAAAGCATTTTGCACATTAATGGCTTATACAATTTCTAATTTCTGTTTACACATATAATAATATGGCTTTAAACCCATACTTTTTATGTCAATTTTGTATTAAACGACAAAAAGACTTGGTTGCAAGTTTTGCAGTTAAATGGAAAATTACATTCATTTTAAATTTTCTTAATTAAGAAATGGGTCATAGACACTGTTGTGTTATATCTTATGGCAGAAGCTCTTAGGGTATGTTAATGATGTACAGTAATGCTGCAACCACCACATTTTGTGTCATCTACCCTAGGCGTGACCTATTTCACTAAGGGTAATGCCCAAGATGGCTGCCTTGTCTGGTATCTTTCACGGTTGTAATATATAGCCGGATCGGATTTATTACCCAAAATGGCTGAACCAATCCTGCATTAAGCTTATTGTTTTCACTAGGTATTTTTTTATGTTATTTTATAATTGTAAAACAAAGGGGGCCATTCAGACATAATCGTTTGGGTCTGAATTTGCTCCCCAGGCCAATGGTAGGGGTTTGCGTATGCAAGTTATACACTCACCAGGGCGTTCACTAACTGGTGGGCAGGAAGGGTAAAGGCAGGGGGGGGGGGGCAATTTCTGGGTTTTGCCCAGCATTTTATGTGCATGCCCACAGAAACAGTATGCATGCCCATAGAAATGCTGGGCGGACACCTGAGAAAGCAGACATGTCCATGCATGCTTGGGTGGGCAGCTGACGTCAGCAACCACCCCCAATTTGACAGAAAGCGGCCATCTGAAAAGGTCATTGTCCGAATGATGTGGAAGGCAGACGCACATCTAAGGTTACTCTGAGGTAACCTTAGATGTGTGTGGGCATTCAGAAGGAAATGGCGGGCAGCTGACATCCTGTGATGTCAGCTGGCCACCCCAGACGCCCAAGTCACTGGGCGATTTCCATGGGAACACCTGTGAAATGCTGGGCATCGACTATCCATCCAAACCCCATGCCCCCTTGCCACAGCTTTGGGTGCGTGCACCCAGCGTACAGTCTGTTCGCCGTGGCTGCATGTCTCTAGCGTATGCACATGTACAGAAATGCGTCTGCACATGCGCAAACATCTGTCCCCGTGAGAACATATTGTCCATGCGAACAGACCAGAATAACTCCCATGTGTAACCGAAACACTGCCATCTGCTGTTAGTGAGTGAAATTACATATCTTTCTCTTTTACCCATACAGAAATACAGAGGCAATGATAGCAGATTAAAACTTTCAAAGCTTTACTTTGAGTGGGTTTAGCTAATTAAATATATATTTGGTTAGCGAAATTGGATGGATGCCAAATTAGGCTGAGCTCTTACCTGTATATAGATAGATAGATATAGGTACAATATAGGCATCATTCTGTATAAATTAAATTAAATACATATTTTAAATCATGTGTACTTCCCCCCAGATAATCAAGTCTATAATATAAACCCACAATTCTAAAGCCCCAAATAAATCAATTAATGTGAAATCAATAGATATGAGGATCGACAGGTAATCTAAGGTATCAATAATACTGTATCACTATAGAAACGGCATTGTTCTGCATAGTAACATTATACAGTATTTTGTTTGCATGAGTACAGATGTAATGCCTGATTATAAAACAGTGTTTTAGGAAGTGTTTATAATTTTATTTTAAACTGCTGTTTAGCCAAGAAATTTTGATCTAGCAAGGAAAGTTACTATAGCTATAGGGCACATTTAATTGCATTTTCAAAACTTCTTTTAATCCTATAATAACAAAAAATTAAATCAGTGCTGACATTTTTTGTTGCCAGAAGAAGGTAGTAAAAGGGTAAAGAAATAATTGTTAATTCTAAGAACATAATTAGCAACTTTAAAGCCTTCATCTAAAACTGCATATTCTGAGTCTATGTAAAAGATTAAGAATAGATACTGGAAGACTTTGAAAATGTAACTGTCTTTGTTTTTAATTGTAAATTATTACTGCTTTAATTAGCTCATTCAGCAGGTTGATAAAAATAAACAAATGTAAACATTTAGGCATTTACGGTAACATTTGAAATTAAATTGAAGAAAAAATCTAGAAGATAAAGGCGTACAGCTATCATAAAAACTGTGTACATGACAAACAGCTGAAACCAGCGCTGGTAAGGTGGAGTAAAAAGTCTAGATCCTAGCCAAGGAGGTGAAGCCTAGAACTTTAAGTGGCAGCCCTGACTGTCATAATGTATATAAAACTGTATTAATGTCCATTTATTTACTGAAAAAACAATCTATTATCACAGTGGAATAGAAATCCCAATGCATAACCAGAAAAACAGTGGACGGTTATCAATTGCTGCTCAAGCACAGCTGGAGCAGCTCTCATTAGAGCTGTTCCTGGTGATAAAATCGCCATCCTCTGCTTTTTGCCAGCCGCCAGAAGGGGGTACGTGCACATGAGACACTCATGCGCCCTGTTCTGACCGAGCCTGCCACCGCACTCCACTGCCTCCCCGCCGCTCCTCACCACTCCCCCGCTGCTGCCTGCACCCCCCTAACCCTGCCCGTCTCCCTACAGCAGAGACGGGCAGAGATTCTGCCATCCACCGCTAAATGAAAAGGATGTGCGTGCATGTGAGACGCCTCTCCACCATCGATCGCCAGCTCAGGGAATCTGGTGATTGCCTGGGCTGGCTGAGAAGTGTTACATCTCTACAGTTTGGTCTGCTCTGGAGATTTGTTTGCACCTGCCTGCATGTCATTACATGCAGGACTGCCATCAGAAATGGTGGGACCCAGGACTGATAAAATAGGCAGGGCCCCATTTCCCCTTCTTGACTGGTGATACCTCCTATGTCCGCAGCACTGGACACACTATGATGCTTCAAGGGAAATGTTAACTTTGTTTATGAAAAATTATACTTGATAGACTTCAGTCCTAGGCCCCCTATCTGTCTGGGCCTGGTACTGAACTCACCGCAGTCCCCCCTGATGGCTGGAATGATTACATGACCAAAAACATATTTTATTGCTTCTTAATTACCCTAATACAACCGTCAAGGGAATAAACCTCAGCGTTTGCCAGCAGTGGCAGTGGCTATTTTTAGGATTATGCTCTATTTAGAGAAATGGCATTGGCAGAGATCACAAAGATTCCAGTAGTATGCCAAAACCTCTGCAATCTTGTGTGCATTTGCTGTCTTTATGAAAAATATCACACAAAAGATGGCTGCTGTCAGGAAATATGAGGAGGGTGGCTGGCTTGGCACAAGGCTTTCTGGTTGTTACCAAGCCTCTTCTCCACAGGTTCACAGGTTCTGTGATGATTGCTAGACATGGTCAGAAGGAGCTGCAACAAGGTTCTCTTTGGAAAATACATTGGAATTGTTTATAATGTTATAAACCGCATGTAACAAACACCACAGAAAGATAATTACCCTTCTGTACACCATTTTGTTTTTAAGCCAAACTCTATGTCAAATCTCTGGCAACATGACGCTTACCTAGTCTTCTGTAGCATCTTTGTAAATAAATGCAACTTAGATCTAAAAATTGGGTCACACTCCGAGCCCCCTGGGAAGGTAGTCAAGTCTCCCACTTTACCCCACACCCCCGCACCCCCCTTATCAGCTGCACCAAGTCCGGGATTTTGCGGGTCTGCAGCAAAGGGGCGGGGTCAAAATGACACAAATCTCATAATTGCACATCATATAAGTCCCTCTCCCAATCAGCAGAACTGCAAATTTGCTGTGTTTGAGTGGCATGGGGGCGGGGTTTACTGACATCACTCAAGTCCCTCCCCTCCTGGCAGCAGTATCTGGTCTCTTCTCTGGGAGAGAGATTAAAAGTCGGTAAGTATGATGTAGTGTGCATGTCTTTTTGCTGCTACCACTTGATGTGCTGTGGTAAAGCTTTTTATGTATTTTTTGGTGTAGTAGTACATCTGCCCCAGAGTGCCGACTAAACTAAAGTACAGTAGTTTTCTTTTGGTAATGTTTTTCTACAAAAGCATAACAAAAGTTACTACAGGTTGAGTATCCCATATCCAAATATCAGTTAAATTAATTAATTCGAAAACCATAGTCTCCAAAATGTACTTTTCGTGATTTTTTTTGCTAAAAACCTACTGGGTACATCTGTGACTGGCACTACTGGGGAAATAACATGTAACTGGCACTTAATATGTGCAAGGACATGATTGCTTAGCATTCAAATTCAGTGCCTGAGATAGTACACAAACTTTGTTTTATGTTTTGAAACCTTGTTTCATGCACAAATAAAATATATTTATGTTTATTTCATGTGTTTGATGTGTTTGTACAACATAAATGCAAGATACCTCAAGATACCTTATTCAAATATAAAAATACGGATTAATCCATTATCCAAAATTCTTCTGGTCCCGAGCATTTTGGATAAGGGATACTCAACCTGTACTTTATGTGATTAATCTGCTGAGAATTACAGCTAAATGTATCTTCATAAAAAAGTCAGTATTTGTGTGGATCAGTTAGTAATGTTTTTTAGACATAAAGGCACTTTAGGTTTATTGTTCCCTTTGTGATTTGGAGTGCATGGTTTCATAATAATTGCATGGAGATAGATAATGCTGTTATGAATAGAAAAGTTTGAACCTCACCTTAGCACAATGAATGCGAACTGCAGAATTTTGAATAATGTTAGAAGTTTTCAATGGACACAAGTGAATAGGGGCACATGGACGAGGTGCTGTAGAACATTTGTATCAGTGACTGAAGCATGAATCATAAAACAATGGTTAGGAAGGTTGAAGAGTGTGGGTTGAAATATATCTGACATTAGCCACAGAAAATAAGGCCTTATTCTAGTTCAATCTTTCTGACAAAATCCTTCGTAGATGGACAAAAGCATGTGCACTGCAGGTGGGGAAGATGTAAAATGTGTAGAGAGAATTAGATTTGGGTTGGGTTTTACTTCAAAGTGAGATCTATATTGCATTGTAAAAATAAAGCAGTCAGTATTTTCCCTGCACAAAAACAAAATAACTCACTCAAATCTAATTCTCTCTGCACATTTTACATCTTCCCCCCTGCAGTGCACATGCTTTTGTCCATCTAAGAAGGATTTTGTCAGAAAGAGTGAACTAGAATAAGGCCCATAGTGAGGATCTATGATAAAGTGAAATGCATTACATGCTCTTTTACAAAGAGGTGTGTGGTTAACCCTAAGTGCCAACATCTCTGTGAGCCATGTGCAAAATATCTGCTAAAAATGCCAGCATCTCTCACATTTGTTATATAAATTCAAATAAAAAATGTGTAAAAAAAGCTTATATTTCCTATATAAGGTAAACATTCCAGGTCATTATGATGAATAAAAATGTTTGCTTGCCAATTTTCACACCAATTCTGACAAATTGGCACTTAAAGGGTTCAAAATGTTGCAATTAATAGCTGTCCCCCCCCCCCCCCCCCCCCCAGTGTGCTGCTCTCTCTTTCCCTCTCTCTCTCTCTCTCTGGGGGCGGGATGTTCTAATGCTTAACGCCGCGGAAGTTGTGTTTTTTCTCTGTATTCCGGCGTTCTTAAATGCACTGAAGTAGCTGTGTTTTTTTTCCTCCTCTTCACTAGCCCGTCGGGGAGTATCGCGGGACTCTCGCAACAAGACTTCCTCCTTGGGTGAGATGTACTAAGCCTTGAAAAGTGATAAAATGGATAGTTATGCAACCCCAGCTAAACTGCTAAAGAAAGTAAATCTGTGTCCAAAAAAGCAGACACTGACCTCGGCATGCCCACAAAAAGGTGATGACGTGCCTGTGTTTTGAGCAATGGTTCCCTTCTCCTCCTTTGAAACTTGTTATGCATACTGTACAAACTGCACATATCCCGCAAAATGAATGTACAGATGTAGCACCGCTCATCCAGCACCAGGGCTCGCCAGACCACCCCCACTGGTGAGCGGCGGTACATCTGATTGGGCCGCGCAAGTGCCCCATGCACACACGCGTCCCAGTTTCCCATCGGCGGGGAACAGGAATCCTGCCCATCTCCACTTCAGGGAGACTGGCAGGGTTAGTGGGGGGAGCGGGGATATGGGGGAACGTGGCAGGGACTTGCGGCGACGCGGTAGGGACCCGGGAGGAGCCCCGTTGTAAGGGGACACGCGCACGTCCCCTTCTGGCGGCTGGCGGGGGCTGACGTAGGGTGAATCCACCACCAGCCCCTGCAAAGATGAAGGCTGCTTCATCTGTAGGCTACCAATCCCACCACAGCACAGCCATCATATTGCCATCATGAGAACAGCTGCATTCACCACCAGGGAGCTGCTCATCTTCACCTACACCGCATCTTGGGAGTTGTGGGCCCTTGATTTGTAATCTGAATCAGCCCCATAATTACGTATGGAAGTGTGTGCAATGATTTACAATTTGCATACTCGTGGTGAGTGTGCTTACTGTCATCATGGTGATCGCAAAAAAAGTGATTTTTTTAGTGGTTGACATGCTTATTTTAGCGTTACTCAGTTGTTGCCCCCAATTTTGCATGAATATATGTGCATTAGCAAACACATGTGAACCAGGCCCAGCATGCTGGGATAAGGAATATGTCCAGTCAATAAACATTTACAACTGAAGATGAATTTTATTAGTGAAATGAATATAAATTATTAATATACTGTATGGTTAATTATGAAAGCAAGAAATTCAAACAGGATTGCAATATACATAAGACAATATAAAATAGACAGAAATATCATCAATGCGGTTTTGGCCAATAGAGTGTTATAAATATTAAGAGCTGCCATAGTATGAACTACATGTGACAGGTGGCATGCACTCTCAACAGTAAAAACTGCATATTCTATTTCACTTACTGCAGTGAACACTCTGCTTAAAGTCATCAGTTAGAACTAAGGGCCCGATTCAGGCTGAATTGAAATTCTGCAAATTCACACTGCGAACGATTAGCGATACACTGCACATTCCTAGGAAAATTGTGATTTTCGGTCCATTTGTCATTTCTTTCATTCATGGTTAGTGGTTGGGTGAAGCCATTTATTATAGCAACAAATTATGTTAAGTATGGCGCACCCTTCCTAAAAGATGTTCACAAACACAATGTAATTTAAACAGAGTTTATTTCATACATTTAAAACAGAAGCAATACTTATATGGGGCTTTTCTTCAAGTCCTGGGTACAAACAATGAATATAAGATGGATATCTCACCGTTTATCAATACTGTGGTGGGCTATACTTATGGAATAAAGTCTGCGACACCATCGCAGTAGGCTTGTTCTGGTCTGCTCCCAGGATAAGAAAGTGCAAGTGCGTCCCAATAAAGTGCATCCAGTGAAAGTATCCAAGTGCCAAGGTGCCTTGTATCAAAAAGTGCAGTGGCAAGGATTTTAGCTAGTAGGCAGCACCTTCCTAAATTCATTGCGCTCCAAATTCTACAACCCTTCTTGTTTGCTTTGAAGCCATTTATTGTCAAACAACTGTGTTTACTCTTTTTAAATCATAATGACAACAGAAGCTATCAAAATGACCCTGCTCAAAAGTTTACATACCCTGTAGAATTTGGCCTGATAACATGCACACAAGTTGACACAAACGGGTTTGAGTGACTACTAAAGGTAATTATCCTCCCCTGTGACCTGTTTGCTTGTAATCAGTGTGTGTGTATAAAAGGTCAGTGAGTTTCTGGTCTCCTGAAAGACCCTTGCATCTTTAATCCATTTCTGCACTGACGTGTCTGGATTCTGAGTCATGGGGAAAGCAAAATAATTGTCAAAGGATCTGCAGGAAAAGGTAATTGAACCGTATAAAACAAGAAAGGGATATAAAAAGATATCCAAACAATTGAGAATGACAATCAGCAGTGTTCAAACTCTAATTAAGAAGTGGAAAATTAGGGATTCTGTGGAAACCAAATCATGGTCAGGTAGAACAACAACAATTTCAGCCACATCTGCCAGGAAAATGGTTCGGGATGCAAAGAAAAATCCACAAATAACTTCAGCTGAATACAGAACTCTCTGGAAAAAAAGTGGTGTGGTTGTTTTAAGATGCACAATAATGAGGCATTTGAAGAAAAATGGGCTGCCTGGTCAAGTCGCCAGAAGAAAGCCATTACTACGCAAATGCCACAAAGCATCCCGCTTACAATACTCCAAACAGCACAGAGACAAGCCTCAAAACCTCTGGAACAAATTCATTTGGAGTGATGAGACCAAAATTGAACTTTTTGGCCACAAACATAAACATTACATTTGATTACATTTGGAGAGGAGTCAACAAGGCCTATGATGAAAGGTACACCATTCCTACTGTGAAACATGGAGGTGGATCACTTACCTCTCTTCACTGATCTCTATCCACACTCCCTCCCGTCCTCTTTGCTCCATCGCTGACCGCCGACTGACCTCTCACCTAATCACCTCCTCCCACTCCCGTGTCCAAGACTTCTCTCGCGCTGCCCCCCTGCACTGGAACAACCTCCTGCCACCCATCAGGCTTTCTGATTCCCTTACCTCCTTCAAGCGCTCCATCAAAACCCACTTTTTTCGACTAGCCTATCCCTCCTCCTAACCTCTTTTGATCCTCCTATCCTGCCTCCGTTCCCCTCCGTTCCTACTTATCCTATTGTTTTTCGTTCATCCACCCACCTATTTTTAGTATGTTAACTCTTATGAGTAGGGTCCTCCTTCCTCACGTACTCACCTTACCTCTTTACCTCACCTGTGCTCCTGTCCTGTTCTTCCCTTCCTCTACTTCATCTTCAGTCTCCTCGACAATTTTGACACCTACTTCTGAACTGATGCTGATTTTAGTTCTACCAGCTATACCCCTATTTATACTGTATTTTCAACACACCCTGTACGTTACCTTGTAATTTATTTTTTGTTTGCTATGTACGGTGCTGTGGACACTTTGCGGCGCCTTATAAATAAACGTACTACTACTACTACTACTAATAATAATAATAATAATAATAATAATAATAATAATAACTTAGTGACTAGATTAGAGTACTGATTTAAGGACACTTTCCCAGATGGGTAAAACCTATAAACTAGCAACAGTACTACTGGGACCTATCGGAGGTTTTGGTGTACTCTCAGGACATACAGTACATCCTGTACAAATAAGCAAACAACCTATTCCTTGCTGTAGCTCCTGTCCAGATGAATAAGATTGCTCTTCGCGTCACTTATACCACTTTCACATGACAAAGCCTGGTCCAAACTGTGATTTTCATCCTGGGTCCGACCTGGCTGTGACCTGGGTCCAACCTTGTAACACTAAACTCGGGTTGCCCATTATATACAGGGTGAATGGTGTTTAACCATTCTTATAACCTGGGTTAAGTTGCTGAGTTTGTGAATTAACACTGCACCGCGACCTGGGTCAACCAGGCAACAACCCGGCAATAACCCGAGATTTAGTTGCAGTTTGAATGGGGTATTACTGACATTACAAAAAAAACACAACTTAATCCAAAACTGATTGTACAAAACAAAACCTTATTATATATTGAATCTTAATTGACACAAAGGGTGAGATTTAACAGGATGAGAGATTCAGAAAGTGAGAGATTTTGTGAGAAATCTCCAGGTTTTTGAAAGCGGCAATCATTTACACTGAAATCAGTTTGATTTTGAAGTGTACATGATTGCTGCTTTAAAAAAACTGGAGATTTCTCACCAAATCTCTCACTTTCTGAATCTCTCATCCTATTAAATCTAACTCAGAACCTTCAACTGAAAGTAATTTAATTATATTTGTAGACTAATGATTCACGATTCTACAGAGAGAAAGAGAATATGAAGTAAACTAAAATTTGTAGTAATTCGCAGAAATAAATAATAATAATCTTTAATGAAAGTAATATATATGTGTGGCTATAATGCTAGATATGTATCATTTGTAGGATAGATTAGGATGGATTTGCTGAATTAGTTTATATAAGAGTAACATTGCCTACTGATTTGTGAGATCAAATTATAACATATATTTATGAGTATATTTTTAAGTGGGACCATACCACATTCCCAAGAAAAAAACCTTCCAATTTCTATTCTAAATTCTCTTTCAGTAGTCATGTACTAAAAAAATTTCTCCTTTAAACTATCCAATTATTGGGGTTTTGCTTCAGGTTGGGAACCTCAGTGTTCTGTTTGTCGAGTTTGGCATTGCTTTATCGCTATAGAGTTTACTGCATTATTCATTATTGATATTATTATTATTATTTTTTTATTCATTCTGGCCAATCTACTATTACCAGACTCTTTTGGTGTTTTGTGGTCATAACCTTTATAGCTGCACAGTTTGTATTTTTGATTATCGGCTGTCATACAGTTTGTGCTTTATTTTATTTACAGTATGTACATGTTATTTTCCTTCAGTTTACTCATTGTATGCATTATTTGTATTGGTATTAGCTTATTTAAATACATTTTCACTTTTTTTAAAAATTTATTTTTTGTTTGTATCCATTCCACCATCCATTTTGATGTCATATTATATTTATTATAGTTTTCTGACACTAAAAGAGATTGTTTGTCCTATTTCTGGTATATACAGTATTGACCTATTTTCTTCCATTATACTACATAAAACATAAATGCAGAGAGTATGTACTTTATAATTGAAAGCAGTGGTGAATTCTTCTTTTTAAATACCCTGGATATATATATATATATATATATATATATATTTTTTTCATTCTCCGTCCTCTGTTAGACAATATGAGGATATGCTTTAGTTAAATTAGATTTATTTTTTTTGACATTTGGCGCCCAGTAAGCAATTTAATACCACATGTTTCTATTGAGACATTACGATTTCATATCATTTTGGGCAGCAAACTTTTTCAAATGAAACAATTGAATTTTCTAGACAGTCTGCTAGAGCACTTAGAGTAAGAGTATACACTTCAATATCAAATGGCTTTCAATCATTATTCATATCATTTGGAGCTTTTTGTGATCGAATTCAATCATTTTATATTTTTATTGAATGTTTCAGTAACTCAAATGTGATGTGCAAATTTATTACATTTATGTATGTTACAGTTTTTGCATTGCACAAGACATCTGGCTGACACCGAACTAGGGAATTGGAACATTGAAGCTGTATTTGTATCAAACATAATTTTATTAAATCTTTTCAGATAAACTTAACTAGTCTAACATGAATAATGAATATTATAGAAAAAAAATAGGCAATTATTTTAGCATAAATTACAGATATGTCAACAAATGTAAATAAAATAGTTTCAAAAAGTGAACTTCTATAAAAAATGTTATAACAACAAACAAATAGCTACTGCTATTCAGCAACAGAGAAATTATATTTGCATATAAATTATATTTCTAATTATTGTTTATTATAAAAATATTTTTTTCATATGGTTCCTAGGAAGTGCCCTATAAACCTCCCTAATGGTATCATTGAAACAAGAAAAACTATATTATATTGGAGCAAAACTATTTTGTCCAAGTTTACATGCTAGGTGATAATTTGTACAGTTTGGGATGGTTGCACTATGTAATAATATTCAATTGTACATGAATTAAAACATTATTATTTATTCAGATTAATAAACATACTCAGCTAAAAAGCTGTTAAAATATTTTTTACCATAAAATACGAATATACAGAAAAAGGTGCTGCAAAAAATTGAAAATAGGGTTGTATACCCTAAGTCACCTCAAATCCAGTAGTGTCCTGTCCTCTTTTGGGCCTGGAAGGTGATCCTAAAGATGGTGGGTAGGCAGTGGGATAAGGTGGATCTACCACTGTATTCTCTCCGCTTATTTTGGATGTAGTGGGGTCACTTCACAGATGAGTTTTGGGAGATTGAAAATGTGGGGTCCTGGTTTTGCAAAATTACAGAGGTGGCGTTCCTCCACAAGAATGGTGATGCCTGTCCTGGGATACCTCACTCCAAGGGGTGATGGTGGTCTCAATGGATTTTTCAATTCTGAGGCAGTGCTGGCAGACATAAACTGGAGAGGATGGTGGGTTGTTTAAAAAGCAGCTGGATGGGTGTACCAATGGTCAACGCGTTTCGCTGCCCCTGCAACTTTTTGAAGGTGGTTAGCTAGGTACAACGTCTGGGTATATATTCCCTTGTTAATGAGAGTATTGTGCACACCAAGGACTTGGGTGGTATCTGCAAAACAGGGGAAATGAGGCTCCCTAGGTGATCATTTATAACTTTTTCTGAAACAATGGGCCAAATGTACTGTAATAGGGTGTGCGAATCAGAAAGTGAGAGATTTGGGGTGAGTTTTCCCATTTTTTGAAAGCGGTAATCAATTACATGGCAATATCAACCTGTTTTTTTTCAGTGAAAATGATTGCTGCTCTAACAAAATGGGTCAACTCTTTCAAAATCTTTCATTTTCTGATTCCCACACCCTATTACATTTGGCCCAGTTTATCCAATTGGTTATGGTTTTCAAAGCACTTTTGTCTGATGGTGTGGAAGGGAGAAGTTCTGTTACATTGAACGGAGGAGTTAAGTGTTTGGGGAGACTCAGAGCTGTTTCCTTCCTCATTTACTGTAAAGACTGTAGAGTATACCATAGTGAGCACATCGAATACCCAAAAGGAACGTGTGACATTTCTGCCTGGCGTAGTGCTGCTATGTATTCCTGCGGGGATTGCGGTCCACTGAAGGGCACAATTTACATTGCAGAAAAAGGCCAGTATTCAATTAGCTGCAATACCTGGCACTTATCAGGGATTATGTTTCTGCTGCCTCAACCATTAGCAGCATAATTCCTGATAAGCAGCCCTCAGAGCAATGATAACACATGGTATCTGGATGTTTATCCCAGATTATATGATCACACAAAAACGGGACATTCCCTTCCCCCCCCCTCCAAAACAAAAAAAGTGCTTTAATTGGATAGCCTGATAAAGACCATTTGACAAAGATCAACAAATTTTCTTTCAGGAGAAAAGGGATCTGGGCTAACTAAGCCATAGATGTAAAATGTGTCCTAATTTACATGTGTATGCATAATTGGACACATCTATACAGGTGCCCAGTTCAGCAACATTAGAATATGTACCACCTCTTCCCCTCCTGCTATGCCATTCTCAGCATAGGGAGTCATAAGTCTCAGATATGACTTATAATGCATACAGAGGCAAGTATACTGTAAGTCTTTTTGGTACAAAAGAAAAAGGTTTGGTACCGTGTTAGCCAGTTGATAAGAAAAGTTTTATTGTTCCTCAGTGAGAAAAACAAAATAGCAATCTAGCAAATATGATACCTTTTAATGGCTAACAAAAATAAATGTAGTTAAAATGCAAGCTTTCGAGACTACTTAGGTCTCTTCCTCAGGCATGGTATAACAAGGTGTGTGAAGAAACACATATATATACACAGCAGACACAGCATTTGTGTAATGCCATCCATTACACAAAGAGGAACCTATCCCTGCAATGTAAGGAGCTGCAAAACCTGTGCCCATATCCTCACTACAGACAGTGTACGGATCCCCAACACACAACAGGACTATAAGATCCCAGGGACATTCACATGTTCTACTACCAATGTAGTGTACCTGATTCTGTGCACCAAATGTCCTATTGGGGGTCTGTATGTTGGAGAAACAGGACAAAAACTTAAGGCAAGGATGAGGTCCCATCGCCACACAATAAAGGAAAAAAAGACACACTTTCCTGTGGCCAAACATTTCTGCAGCCCAGGACACAATCAGGATCATATGAAAGTGATTATACTAAAAGGAAATTTCAAATCACAAAGGGACAGGAGGGTCTGGGAATACAAATTAATGACAACGTTTGACACCCTTAACACAGGACTGAATCCGAGGGATTTATGGCCCACTACAACATCTGAGGAATCTGGCCCAGAGAGAGTGAGGGCATCGGAGCTCTAAAGGCCCCCATACACTAGGGCGACTTGTCCTTAGGACAAGTCGCCCCCGACTTCCCCCTGAGCTTCCCCGGCTGCTCCCCGGGGGAGCTTGATTAGATTGGCACTTGATGTGCCATTTTTTACATGTGATAAATCGTCTCGATTTATCACATGTAAAAAACCCGGGGAGCAGGGGGGGGGGGGGGGCTAAGAGGTGGGAGCAGGGGGGCTGGGGACGCTGCGGGGGACACGTCTGTGTCCCCCGCTGCGGGGGACAGCGTCTGTGCGGCGAGAAGGTAGAGGGAGCAGGGGGGGCTGGGGACGCTGCGGGGGACACAGGCTGCATAGAGCCGGGCAGGGGGAGCCGTCCGGGAGCTGTCAGTAATGAATAAAAAAAAAAAGCCCATACAATGAATGGGCAGCCTGTGATTGGCTGCTGAGCGCTCTCTCAGCCAATTGCTGACTGGCTGAGAGAGCGCTCAGCCAATCACAGGCCGCCCATTCATTGTATGGGAGTTTTTTTTTTATTCATTACTGACAGCTCCCGGCCGGCTCCCCCTGCCCGGCTCTATGCAGCCTGTGTCCCCCGCAGCGTCCCCAGCCCCCCCTGCTCCCTCTACCTTCTCGCCGCACAGACGCTGTCCCCCGCAGCGGGGGACACAGACGTGTCCCCCGCAGCGTCCCCAGCCCCCCCTGATCCCTCCACCGCCGCGCCGCCCCACTAGGTCCCAAGTCGGGTGGTCGGACGTGCAGCAGGTCCGACCACCCGATGCAGATCCGATGCGCACGGGACCGCGCATCGGATCTGAGGGGACATCAAAACTAGCCGATTTTGGTCCGATTTCGGCCAGATCCGACTGATCTGGCTGAAATCTGACCAAAATCGGCTAGTGTATGGGGGCCTTAACTCTGGTCTGTCATCATCTTAGAGACAATAAAACTTTCACACTACTTATCTACAAACTAATTAAGGACTCAATTTACAAGCTCATTCTGTTAGTTTGTTTTGTTTTGATCTTAAAAATGTCCATCTAACACATCTTGTTCCTACTCTGCTGTGTATAAATATGTGTTTCTTCACACACCTTGTTATACCATGCCTGAGGAAGAGACCTAAGTACAGTAGTCTCGAAAGCTTGCATTTTAACTACATTTATTTTTGTTAGCCATTAAAAGGTATCATATTTGCTAGATTGCTATTTTGTTTTTCTCACTGAGGAACAATAAAACTTTTCTTTTTGGTACAGAAATACATACAGTATTACACTCACTCCAAAACTTAACATGCATCTGTAGCATGTATTCTTGGGCCAGCAATGTCTCACATGTTCATATTAATGGTTTTTTAAAGTTGTCCAATCCTCATATGGCAGGTGTACATGAGTGAGTGTTAATATAAAGCTAAACCAGTTCTCTAGACACCCAATTAGTGTATGACAATGAAAAGATGCTTACGTTGTGCTTTACACCTAAAGGTATCTAATAGGAAACACAAACCCCATATGCACCATCTATATACTAGATCAGCTTATTGATACTCACACTAAAGGTGCCCATACACTGCCTGCGATGTCTCGCAGCAGTGTACGGACACCCGATGGACTGCAAGCCGCCGAGACCTTTCGGCAGCAGGGACACATGCGATCCGTTGTGATGGATCGCATGTGTACCTGCTTAGCGCCCGTCCCAGAACGGGTGGTCGGACGGCCAGCCGATCCGAGCACCTAGTCGGGTCCGATGCTCACGGGACCGCGCATCGGACCCGACTACATGTCAGGGAGAGGCGATTTGGTCTTATTTAACGGGCCGATTGGTCGCAATCGGCCGAAATCAGACCAAATCGCCTTGATGTATGCCCAGCTTTAGGCTTACTTGAAGTAGCGCTTTATAAGCATACCATGGTTTCTTTACTTCATCATATGTAGTCCACGAGTGATATGCAATGTAAAGAAACACTCCTCATAGTGCAGATAATCCAATTAAAACATGCTTTAATAAGACATTAGTACAATAAAAAGAGGGATAAGCAGAAAATGTCATAACCAGATAGATGACAAAGGCAAAGATAATGAAACCCGGGGGTGTTCTTCTCTATGCTGCCAAACACTCTGGAAATGGGGTATGGCCCTCCAGAATTCACTCACATGTTTTGATACATACTGGGCATCTTTTCCACCTTGAGAAAGACACTCAGCAGGCTCTAAAACATAATAAAACAAGGATACATAAAGGAAAATAAGTGGCAGCATCCTAATATAAACAGCCAAGGTAAACACCAATCCAGGACGACATGCAATAGGTCAACAATGTCTTTTTTCCACATGTATTTTTTTAAACAGCTTGTTCTAACTTAACCATCCATGTTGGCATGTAGGGAGATTATAATAGTCTGTGGAGCGCAGTGAGGCGCCAAAACCTAAATCATGGCGAGTTCAGAGAGTTATGTGAGGGTACGCATTACATAATTGGGGGTCCATGTCGTCATTTTTTCAAAATAAGTGAAAAACTCATGCCAACCTTTTCATGTGTTTACCCTTTCCATGTCGACATTTCGACCCTGTCAACATTACCATTGTCGACCTGTTGACCCTGTCAAACTACTGCATGTCGACCTTTTGGTGAAGACCTATAAACTGTCTATCTAGACACTTTCAATCGAAAAATCTACACCCGTGATTACAAATGAGACAGATTTCATGTAATTTTTGGTCAGATCTTCTGTAACAAACATGGGCTAATGCCCTGTACACATGGCTTGATGTGGTGTTTTTCAATTTGATTTTAATTATATAAGCAAAATTGAATTGAAATGGAATCTAAATTGAATCAAAATGGAACGGAAATCGAACACATTCGATTTCGAATAGATCCCGATGCAAGCTCCGCTGCATCTAAATCAAATAGACAATAGACTGTGCATTCAAGACTATGTAGTACATATCTGTACTATATAGTCCAAATCAATTGCATTTGCCTTGCTGTGCAATTCGATCCCAATTTGATCCCAATTGAATAGCGAGGAAATTACACCATGTGTACATCCCATAACTGTAAGTGGCATTACTAGTGATGCCAGCTGGTCTCGAGGGCTGTGGATAGCGCTGTCACATAGATGCATCTGGTTAAGAACACAGGTGAATGTCTAACTAGGACTTCAATTAATGGAAATGGACAGAATTGAAATTACGTACATGCTACACAGAGATGGGACATGAGGGGGGTTTATTTATTAAGATGAGAGTTCTAATGAAGATGTTGTTGCTATGGGCAACTATCAGAATATACTTCAATTAGTCATAGCATTGTTGTCATTCAGTCACCTATAGGAATGTTTATAGGAGACTTCACATTTGTCATAACTGAAATCTCATTCCGCTGCTGGGCATAGTTTAGACTACTATAAAGTCTAGTCTGCATGCTATCCGCTTATCTATACCATTCACATAGTTTTACCGAGAGCAATTATTGTTTTATCCATATGTGACGACTAGGAGAACATGTGACATTTCACAGAAGGATGAATCTCATTGTTCAACATACATATTTACAAGCAAATACTTCAGTCAAGGGCAAAGCTTTGTGACATACTGTATTTAAGAACTAACATCCATCTCATCGAAAGACAGGCTCTCTCGTGACTGCTGTTTGATAATAGATGTACACTCATGAAGCAAATACACTATTGTTGGTAATTTACAAACCATCAGAGCACTAATGACTAGTGCTGGCTGTTTTTATTTAATTAAAAGTCAAGATGTATCAGGAATCTGTTTTCTTCTTCTTCTTCTTCTTCTTCTTCTTCTTCTTCTCTTCTTCCTCTTCTTCTGCTTCTTTTTCTGATGATGATGATGATTATTAATGCTGCTGCTACTACTACTACTACTAGAAGTAGTAGTATTGCTACAGCATTATAAATTATAATGTACCAAATTGAAAAATAACCCCTATAAATGACAGCTTTAGACTCCAGGACTAAGGACCTTATTCAGGTCTGTTCATTTGGACCCCTTTGTTCGGAAGGTGCACGATGGTGTGTATCTGCACATGCGCAGATGCATTTCTGTGCATGTGCAGATGCCAGGTGCGTGCGGCCACAGCAAACAGGGTGTTTACTGGGCGCACGCACCCAATTGTGCGGGCGGGGGGCGTGGAGGGGCATGGGGCTGGGCATTCTCATGCAAATGCCCCAATGACACGGGTGCGTAGGGCAGTCAGCTGACATCACTGGATGTCAGCTGCCCCCCACTTCCTCCGGAGCATCCACGCATATGTAATTGACTCGAGAGTCACTTTTATATGCATGCACCTTCGCTATCATTCGATGGTTGCCAATCATTAAATGATGTGGGTGAATCTCCCTAGGCTTCAAATGGATGTTACGAGGGAAAAGCCCTTGTGAATGGGTGGCGGCCAGGCCACCATTCGCAAAGGCAGAGTTTGGTGGACTCGCAAGGCTGCAAATTTGCAGCCTTGCGAATCAACCAGAAAAAAACCCTAAATGTGCAAACTGTACAGTTTTAAAAATAAGATGGTTTTCCATTCACAATTGTATAAAGATTAAATAAGAAAAGATTCATTTCATCTTCCAAAATCAACATTCATACATACAGAGCCTACAAAAATGATTACCCCTTATACCAGTGGTTCCCAAACTGTGCGCCTAGGCTCCCTGGGGTGCCTCGGAGCACTTGCAGGGGTGCCTCGGTTTGGTTGTCCAGAACCAATTCAAATTATGTATGGTCAATGTAATAGGCAAAATCAGTGCTGGTGGTTTCCAGTTTTTAAATACGTGGATAAACAGAAGTGAATTCTGTCCCTCACCACATAACTGGACCTAAGGATGACATATAAGCACAACTTATTCAATTTAATATTGTTTTCTGAAATTCTCGGTAGCAAACTTTGCACCTAGGGGTGCCTTGACAAATATTCTGATAATGTAGTGTGCCGCGATGCAAAAAAGTTTGGGAACCACTGCCTTATATCACATTTAATTTTCTTGCATTATATAATCGAACAGAAGTTATATGTAAAGTCAATTGGCAGCAAAAAACTAATTATATAAAAAAGATAATATCCATCCATCCATCCATCCACTGCCGTAGTGGAGCTTACAATTTAGGGGCTTAATTCAATACGACACTCAAACTTCTATGCAATCTGTGGTTATGAGAGCAGTTTAAGTAGCTGTGGGGTTGGTGACATAATGATAGTGGGATGTGTCTGGCCATGGGGGGGGGTGTGACGGAGTGTTTTCATGGACTGGGCGTGTCCAGACCGTGCAGGTGGAGGCTGTGGTGGCTGCATGATGTTATGTATCCGCTACAGCCCCAAAAATGGGCGGCTTGTATCTGGGTTTGTAGATAGGCTGTGCAGCCAGGGGGCAACCAGGGGGCAGCTGGTAATATTCGAGCACAGTACAGTGGCTCCTCACCTCTATTATAGGAATTCAAGTGATGTATGCACTGGTGGCCAATAGATGGTGCCTGACAGAGCAATTCAAGTGTTGCTCAGTTTGGACGCATGCGCCGCCGGTGATGACATAACCGTTATTCTGTTCCCCTCGTTTTTACCTGCTGTTGACTCCATTAATAGAAAATAGGTAAGTCACCACATTGTTTAAACAAAGAAAATTAATTAAAACAATTTGGTGTACTTAACTAACCAACTAAATCTATAAATACATTTTATTTAAAAAATCTGTATTGAGGAGCAAACAACAGCATGGTAAAGAATTTGCACACAATTTACCCTACATCTGACTCCTGTATATATCAATCTACACTGATAGAATTGGCAGAAAAAAAGGTTTATGACAACTCATAACATTTCTCAAAATGTAACATAATTTGCAGCAAATTGCATAAGGAGATTAGTGCTGCAAAGTAACATAAGTGACGTAAAATCGCATTGTGTTAGCCATCAAGATGTCCAGATTCAGGATGTCACATTAATCAGGTTTGCTGGCTCATTCGATTTCCCACCATATTTATATTTTAATATCCCTTGAACAAACATTCCGTTGTATATTGAAGTTACAATAACTGGACTTGGATTGCTTTGGCGCAGGGGAAAGAAATATTAAGCTTGTCAATAATAGTTATTAAGGGTCGGTTGAAGAGAAAAGTAATAAACAAGAGTTCAAGAAAATGTCTTTTGTAGCCAGATAGAATTTAATGTTTGGTTCATTTTTAATATTTTCATATTTTAGAGCAAGCAGTCCTTGCCATACTAGATTGATGCCAGATTCAGTTAGTAAGGCAAAATGCTGTTTTTAAATAATATTGCAGTCTCAAAGCTCTGATTATATATTTTCAGGTCCAATGTTTTACACTGTTTTGACTTGATGTTTCCGTAAGAAACTGTGCTGACAGCAGATATTTCCACTTTCCACATTATTTTCCTATATTTTAATAATACAAAGTTATTTTCCCTCTTACCTTTTATGTTTGAAAACTTGCAGCAGAAAGAGTTATATTACTTTGCAATGTGTTTTAGCTTCAGTGCCTTATGTTGGCTCCCTGGATATTATACCGAATTTTGATTTTGTTACAAGATTATATTATTTAGATGTCATAATGTGTATGTGATAAAGATAACTGTATGAATAATAATGTACGTATTATTTCATAATAATTATATTCCAAAAGATGTTTGTATCATTTTTTTTTACGACTTTTGACATCAGCCTGGCATTCACCACCCAGGGGTGCCGGGGACAGCCCTGGGCTTCAAACCAGGCCACAGGTGCCCTGGAGGTGGGGAGATTTTTTTGAGGGGTGTTCCCACTCCCCCAGGGAACTGATCAGAGCTGGTCATGGTTGTCATGTCATGCTTTTGCCTGGGAAACTTGTATTAAACATTTCCTCTGGCTGTGGAATGGCACTGCTGGCTATTGGAGCCTGGTGCTGGTTATAAAAATATAGGGGACCCCTTTTCTTTTTGTGTATTATATTTTTATAACCAGGACCGGTCCAAGAGCCCGGTGCCAGTTGCAGAAATACAGAGGATCTCTATTCATTTTGTCTCCTGCATTTCTGGAATGAACACTGGTTTAAATAGACCTTTTTCTTAATTCTTCTATTTTTGTTCAAATACGGACAAATCTGAAGCATCACATAGATCAGTCAGATTCATGCGATGCTTCAGGGTTGTCCATTTTGACAGCCAATTACGAATTACTTAACCATTGGAAAATAAGAATCCTGAGAACCCAGGAGCTTAGCAAATTTGCTGAGTTCTAAGTGCGTATTTTTGCTCCAATCAAGGCCAATCATGGTTGTACCCATTTTGACTCTCTATTGTATCCTATTGTATCCTAGAACATGATAGACAGAATTTGATCTGTTGCTATGGGAAACTTAACACCCCTTAGTATTTACCAGATATGAACATTTTCTATATACTGTATTACAGTACATAACCCAAACAGCTTTGGCTGAACCAAGGTTGCTGAAATTTCATTGAGCATGACAGGCTATCTCTACTCAAACCATTGGTTTTTATTACATAAAGAGCATATCATTGTCTATTTTCCTTCCTTTTTGGTTCTTTAACATCTGTGGCTAGGCAACAAGCATCTGCCTACTCAAACAAATGTGTGTGTGACCTCCAAGTTTCCTTTAATTTAGTTACATATGTTAGCTTTTATTGTATTTCATATAACAGCTGAACAAATTTTGGAAACATCTGTAAATTAAATATGTTTTTCTTCTTAGACAATGAAGGCATACGCCTACAATATATGAACTGTTTTACAACCTTAGGCCAACAGGAAGATAATACTATTGCACCCCTCCCATTTACAACAGCACCCTATTTTGCATCCCTGTACTGTAGCAATGACATATTTGTCTTTACTTTCATTTCCATTAAAACTCATTTTGATTTAAGATGCTAGTACACTTATTTTCAATCTAAATATACTTAGATTAATTAGGTAGCTAACTGAAAGTAAAAATGCCCTTAACTCCATTTATTTAAATCAGCCCATGTTAAATCAGAAACAGACTATTGCCACAATATGACAAGGAAGCAGAATTGCAGGTGTCCAAATGGAGTGATCCCAAAGATGTACATAAAACAATAAAAACAGGAACTCCCTGATCTTTGTTCCATCAACTTCTGCTATTTATACACAAGTTCATATTAAATGTTCCCTTCTTCAAAATAACATATTGTCTGTTTTGTCTTTATTGCCTTTTATTTTTACTAGTATATTCATTTGCAATCAATTTGTTACTTAAAATGAGAGCGTAAGAAAAGTAAAACAGTTGCAGTAACAACAGAGTTTTTATATAATGCAGAAAGGAAATCAGGATGAAATGATAAAAAACAATCCATTCATGTCCTTTATGCGAGATTGGACATCACTAGAATGGCCCCATTAAGGTATTGTAGCTTACTAATGTGCAGTGTGCATCTATGTTACCTGGAAAGACAATTACAGAAATCCTGGCTTTAACCCCTTCCCGACATTTGACGTACATTTACGTCATGGTCGGGAAGCACTTCCCGACACATGGCGTAAATGTACGTCATGGATTTAAACTGTCACCGCGTCTATAGACGCGGTGACAGTTTCAACATGTCTGCTGTCCCTGACAGCAGACATGTCCGTGCATGCCCAGGGGGGGCTGCGATGCCGCCCCCCCGTCGGCGATCGCTGTGATTGGCTGTTCAGTGTGAACAGCCAATTACAGCGTTTTCCTGTGTCACCGGCGAATAACGTTCGCCGGTGACACGGGATCGGAGGTGATTGGTGCTGTAAAGTACAGCACCAATCACCGCGGGGTGTAAGGGTGACACTGGTGTCACCCCACCTCACCCCGCCCGCCCCCAAAGGCCGTGATTGGTTCGTCGGACCGACGGACCAATCACAGCCAAGGAGGGGGATTTAAACTAACGGTGACTGCACTGCAGACGCCATTCCGGTCTGGAATAGCGTGCAGTGCGGTCACCGTACCCCCCTGCCGCCATACTGACCAGAACCTTGCTCCATACTTGCTCCATACTTACCTGATCGCTGCTTCATCACTGCTTCCTGGATCCTGTTGCTACTTGTGCCTTCCTGTGAAATTGTGCTGCTGCAGTGTACTAGCTAGATAGATAGAGAGATAGAGAGATAGAGAGATAGATAGAGAGATAGAGAGATCGAGAGATAGAGAGAGATAGAGAGAGATAGAGAGAGATAGAGAGAGAGATAGTGTCAGAGAGTGCTGATCGCTGCTTCATCACTGCTTCCTGGATCCTGTTGCTACTTGTGCCTTCCTGTGAAATTGTGCTGCTGCAGTGTACTAGCTAGATAGAGAGATAGATAGAGAGATAGAGAGATAGAGAGATAGAGAGAGATAGAGAGAGATAGAGAGAGATAGAGAGAGATAGAGAGAGAGATAGTGTCAGAGAGTGCTATATTTTGTGCTGCTGCAGTGTGATATAGTTATAGATAGAGAGAGAGAGAGAGAGAGATAGATAGAGAGGCCTAGTGACAGAGTGCTATATTTTGTGCTGCTGCAGTGTGATAGTTATAGAGAGATAGAGAGAGATAGAGAGAGAGAGATAGAGAGAGATAGTGACAGATTGTGCTATATATTTTTTATATAACTGACTGCTGCCCCCTCCTTTTGTGCTGATCAGTATAAATTAACTGATCAGCAACTTTTTGGGGGCGCAGGTTTTTTTTTATATATAGATATACCTGTCAGTGCTGCTGCTGCAGTGTCATAGAGTGATAGATAGTGAGAGATAGAGAGATAGAGAGAGATAGTGACAGAGAGTGATAGAGAGTGCTAAATTTTGTGTCTGCTGCCCCCGCCTTTTGTGCTGATCACTATATCTGAGGTGATCAGCAACTTTTTTGGGGGTACAGAGGTTTTTTTTTTTTTATATATACTGTACCTGTCAGTTGCACCAAAGGTTGTGCACCTGCTGCACCTCACTGGTAATCAGTGTCGCATCACTGATCACCTTTTTTTTTGTGTGTGTGCTGTGGGGTCTTTTTTTAATTTTTTTTTTACACACACTGTGATTTTGTGGGTGTCCTGTGGCCGCTGTGCGCTGATCAGTGACGTACATCACTGATCATCTTTTTCGGCACAGGGTTGATCTATTTTTTTTTTTTTTTTGATCAAATTCCTGTTGCCTTTGAGCGCTGTTCAGTGACAGACGTTACTGACCAACATCTGTGCTCAATTTTTGGCGCAGGACCTTTTTTTTTTTTTTTTTTTTAACCCCTTCAATTTTTTATTTTTAACCCCTTCATTTTTTTTTTTTTTTTTTATTGGTATAAAGTATTTTTTTTTTCTGCACCACATACACACTACACACTACATACCCCCCGGATTGAAATAAAGTTTGTACCCCCCCCTACACTATACACGTGTTGAAACATTTCACTACCAGTAACACAAAAATAAAAATGGCATCCCAAATGTCCTCCCAAATGTCCTCCCAAATGTCCTCCCAGTCATCCAGGAGAATGTATTCAGTGGAGGAGGCATATGCCATGCTTGCTTCTGACTCTGACACAGCCAGTGATGCAAGCGGGGAATTTGAAGGATTCGCCTTAAGCTCCTCTTCCTCCTCTGCTGATGAGGGACCCCCTCAAAGACGCCCCCGTAGAGCAGCTGAGACCCCCCCCCCAATAATTGATCTCGTATGGACCCCACCACCAGACAATTTTGAGCCCCAGGTTCCTGAGTTTTTGGCCATGCCAGGAATCCAATTTGATTCCACAGGTCTCAGAGAAATTGACTTTTTCAAATTATTTTTCTCTGATGATTTTATAAATTTAATGGTGGACCAAACTAATTTATATGCCCAGCAGTTTATTGCTCAAAACCCCACGTCATCATTTGCTAGGTGGACCCCTGTAGATGCAGTAGAGATGATGACGTTTTGGGGTCTGGTGTTTCATATGGGCATAGTAAAAAAGCCAGAAATTAGGCAATATTGGAGTACAGATGTTCTGTACAGTACTCCATTTTACCGTATGGCCATGACCCGGACTCGATTTGAGACAATTCTTAAATTTATACATTACACCGATAATGCACAGTGCCCACCCAGAGATGATCCCACCTTTGACCGGCTATTCAAAGTCAGGCCGGTCATTGATCATTTCAGTGCCAAATTTGAAGAGGTGTACATCCCTGAAAAATTTATTTGTATCGACGAGTCCCTTATACATTTTAAAGGAAGGGTTAAATTCCGCCAGTACCTTCCCAGTAAGAGGGCAAGGTATGGCATAAAAATGTATAAACTGTGTGAAAGCACCTCAGGGTACACCCACAGGTTTAGGGTTTATGAAGGGAAGGATTCAAGAATTGAACCGCCAGAATGCCCCCCCTCCCTCGTAGGTGTTAGTGGGAAAATTGTCTGGGATTTAGTGCACCCCTTCCTGGATAAAGGTTATCACCTCTATGTGGATAACTTTTACACCAGCATCCCCCTGTTTAAGGCCCTTGGTTCAAGAGGTACAGCAGCTTGCGGTACTGTGCGCAAGAACCAAAGAGGCCTCCCAAAAACGCACATTGCCCAAGTAATGAGAAGGGGTGAAAGCAGGGGAATATGCAACGAAAATATGTTGTTGGTCAAATATAAGGACAAGAGGGATGTCCTTATACTGACAACAATTCACGGAGACAGTACCACCTCCGTCCCTGTACGAGGTACCAGTACCCACACCTCAAAACCTAATTGTATCCTGGATTACAATAGGTACATGGGCGGAGTGGATCTTTCAGATCAGGTACTGAAGCCGTACAGTGCCCTGCGGAAAACAAAAATCTGGTACAAGAAGGTGGCCGTGTATATCATCCAGATGGCACTGTATAACGCTTACGTGCTATTCCGTTCTACCGGCCAGAGGGGGACATTTATGCACTTTCAAGAGGAAGTCATAAAGGGCCTAATATTTGGGAACCAGCAGGCAGAGGGCCCCAGTACTTCTAGTACTGGCCCCCGTATTGTACCAGGGCAGCATTTTCCTGATGAAATCCCCTCCACTGGAAAAAAGGGCAGGACACAAAAAAGGTGCAAAGTTTGCTATAAAAAGGGAATAAGAAAGCAAACTATTTTCCAGTGTGACACTTGCCCCGACAAACCCGGCCTATGTATAAAGGAGTGTTTTAAATTATACCACACATCTATGGAATATTAGGTTCATAATTTCACCGTGCTTCGGGGGTCTTGCTAATGCCACATAGCACCCACCATTCATTCCACCAGAATCTGAGCCGCAAAATCCAAAAATCACTCCTTCCATTCTGAGTCCTGCCATGCACCCAACTGGTATTTTTTGGTCACATGTGAGGCATTGCCGTACTCGGGAGAAATTGGGGCACAGATTTTGGGGTGCTTTGTCTCCTTCATTCCTTGTGAAAATGAAAAATTTTGAGCCAGAACTGCATTTTTGTGTAAAAAAATGTAATTTTTCATGTTCACTGCCCACTTGTATCAAAATTGGTGAAACCCCTGGGGGTTTGAAATGTACACTATACCCCTAGATGAATTCCCTGAGGGGTGTAGTTTGCAAAATGGGGTCACTTGTGGGGGGGTTCCACTGTATTGGTGCTTTGGGGGTCTTGCTAATGCGACATAGCACCCACCATCATTCCACCAGAATTTGTGCTGCAAAATCCAAATATCACTCCTTCCCTTCTGAGTCCTGCCACTTTTTGGTCACACATGAGGCATTGCCGTACTCGGGAGAAATTGGGGCACAGATTTTGGGGTGCTTTGTCTCCTTCATTCCTTCTGAAAATGAAAAATTTTGAGCCAGAACTGCATTTTTGTGTAAAAAAATGTAATTTTTCATTTTCACTGCCCACTTGTATCAAAATTGGTGAAACCCCTGGGGGTTTGAAATGTACACTATACCCCTAGATGAATTCCCTGAGGGGTGTACTTTGCAAAATGGGGTGACTTGTGGGGGGGTTCCACTGTATTGGTGCAACATAGCACCCACCATTCATTCCACCAGAATCTGTGCTGCAAAATCCCAAAATCACTCCTTCCCTTCTGAGTCCTGCCATGCACCCAACTGGTATTTTTTGGTCACATGTGAGGCATTGCCGTACTCGGGAGAAATTGGGGCACAGATTTTGGGGTGCTTTTTCTCCTTCATACCTTCTGAAAATGAAAAATTTTGAGCCAGAACTGCATTTTTGTGTAAAAAATGTAATTTTTCATGTTCACTGCCCACTTGTATCAAAATTGGTGAAACCCCTGGGGGTTTGAAATGTACACTATACCCCTAGATGAATTCCCTGAGGGGTGTAGTTTGCAAAATGGGGTCACTTGTGGGGGGGTTCTACTGTATTGGTGCTTGGGGGGTCTTGCTAATGCGACATAGCACCCACCAAAATTCCACCAGAATCTGAGCTGCAAAATCCAAAAATCACTCCTTCCCTTTTGAGTCCTGCCATGCACCCAACTGGTATTTTTTGGTCACATGTGAGGCATTGCCGTACTCGGGAGAAATTGGGGCACAGATTTTGGGGTGCTTTTTCTCCTTCATACCTTCTGAAAATGAAAAATTTTGAGCCAGAACTGCATTTTTGTGTAAAAAATGTAATTTTTCATGTTCACTGCCCACTTATATCAAAATTGGTGAAACCCCTGGGGGTTTGAAATGTACACTATACCCCTAGATGAATTCCCTGAGGGGTGTAGTTTGCAAAATGGGGTCACTTGTGGGGGGGTTCCACTGTATTGGTGCTTGGGGGGTCTTGCTAATGCAACATAGCACCCACCAAAATTCCACCAGAATCTGAGCTGCAAAATCCAAAAATCACTCCTTCCCTTCTGAGTCCTGCCATGCACCCAACTGGTATTTTTTGGTCACATGTGAGGCATTGCCGTACTCGGGAGAAATTGGGGCACAGATTTTGGGGTGCTTTGTCTCCTTCATACCTTCTGAAAATGAAAAATTTTGAGCCAGAACTGCATTTTTGTGTAAAAAAATGTAATTTTTCATTTTCACTGCCCACTTGTATCAAAATTGGTGAAACCCCTGGGGGTTTGAAATGTACACTATACCCCTAGATGAATTCCCTGAGGGGTGTACTTTGCAAAATGGGGTGACTTGTGGGGGGGTTCCACTGTATTGGTGCAACATAACACCCACCATTCATTCCACCAAAATCTGTGCTGCAAAATCCAAAAATCACTCCTTCCGTTCTGAGTCCTGCCATGCACCCAACTGGTATTTTTTGGTCACATGTGAGGCATTGCCGTACTCGGGAGAAATTGGGGCACAGATTTTGGGGTGCTTTTTCTCCTTCATACCTTCTGAAAATTAAAAATTTTGAGCCAGAACTGAATTTTTGTGTAAAAAAATGTAATTTTTCATTTTCACTGCCCACTTGTATCAAAATTGGTGAAACCCCTGGGGGTTTGAAATGTACACTATACCCCTAGATGAATTCCCTGAGGGGTGTAGTTTTCAAAATGGGGTGACTTGTGGGGGGGTTCCACTGTATTGGTGCTTGGGGGGTCTTGCTAATGCGACATAGCACCCACCAAAATTCCACCAGAATCTGAGCTGCAAAATCCAAAAATCACTCCTTCCGTTCTGAGTCCTGCCATGCACCCAACTGGTATTTTTTGGTCACATGTGAGGCATTGCCGTACTCGGGAGAAATTGGGGCACAGATTTTGGGGTGCTTTTTCACCTTCATACCTTCTGAAAATGAAAAATTTCGAGCCAGAACTGCATTTTTGTGTAAAAAATGTAATTTTTCATTTTCACTGCCCACTTGTATCAAAATTGGTGAAACCCCTGGGGGTTTGAAATGTACACTATACCCCTAGATGAATTCCCTGAGGGGTGTAGTTTTCAAAATGGGGTGACTTGTGGGGGGGTTCCACTGTATTGGTGCTTGGGGGGTCTTGCTAATGCGACATAGCACCCACCAAAATTCCACCAGAATCTGAGCCGCAAAATCCAAAAATCACTCCTTCCGTTCTGAGTCCTGCCATGCACCCAACTGGTATTTTTTGGTCACATGTGAGGCATTTCCGTACTCGGGAGAAATTGGGGCACATATTTTGGGGTGCTTTTTCTCCTTCATACCTTCTGAAAATGAAAAATTTTGAGCCAGAACTGCATTTTTGTGTAAAAAAATGTAATTTTTCATTTTCACTGCCCACTTGTATCAAAATTGGTGAAACCCCTGGGGGTTTAAAATGTACACTATACCCCTAGATGAATTCCCTGAGGGGTGTACTTTGCAAAATGGGGTGACTTGTGGGGGGGTTCCACTGTATTGGTGCAACATAGCTCCCACCATTCATTCCACCAGAATCTGTGCTGCAAAATCCCAAAATCACTCCTTCCCTTCTGAGTCCTGCCATGCACCCAACTGGTATTTTTTGGTCACATGTGAGGCATTGCCGTACTCGGGAGAAATTGGGGCACAGATTTTGGGGTGCTTTTTCTCCTTCATACCTTCTGAAAATGAAAAATTTTGAGCCAGAACTGCATTTTTGTGTAAAAAAATTTAATTTTTCATTTTCACTGCCCACTTGTATCAAAATTGGTGAAACCCCTGGGGGTTTGAAATGTACACTATACCCCTAGATGAATTCCCTGAGGGGTGTAGTTTGCAAAATGGGGTGACTTGTGGGGGGGTTCCACTGTATTGGTGCAACATAGCACCCACCATTCATTCCACCAGAATCTGTGCTGCAAAATCCCAAAATCACTCCTTCCCTTCTGAGTCCTGCCATGCACCCAACTGGTATTTTTTGGTCACATGTGAGGCATTGCCGTACTCGGGAGAAATTGGGGCACAGATTTTGGGGTGCTTTTTCTCCTTCATACCTTCTGAAAATGAAAAATTTTGAGCCAGAACTGCATTTTTGTGTAAAAAATGTAATTTTTCATGTTCACTGCCCACTTGTATCAAAATTGGTGAAACCCCTGGGGGTTTGAAATGTACACTATACCCCTAGATGAATTCCCTGAGGGGTGTAGTTTGCAAAATGGGGTCACTTGTGGGGGGGTTCTACTGTATTGGTGCTTGGGGGGTCTTGCTAATGCGACATAGCACCCACCAAAATTCCACCAGAATCTGAGCTGCAAAATCCAAAAATCACTCCTTCCCTTTTGAGTCCTGCCATGCACCCAACTGGTATTTTTTGGTCACATGTGAGGCATTGCCGTACTCGGGAGAAATTGGGGCACAGATTTTGGGGTGCTTTTTCTCCTTCATACCTTCTGAAAATGAAAAATTTTGAGCCAGAACTGCATTTTTGTGTAAAAAATGTAATTTTTCATGTTCACTGCCCACTTATATCAAAATTGGTGAAACCCCTGGGGGTTTGAAATGTACACTATACCCCTAGATGAATTCCCTGAGGGGTGTAGTTTGCAAAATGGGGTCACTTGTGGGGGGGTTCCACTGTATTGGTGCTTGGGGGGTCTTGCTAATGCAACATAGCACCCACCAAAATTCCACCAGAATCTGAGCTGCAAAATCCAAAAATCACTCCTTCCCTTCTGAGTCCTGCCATGCACCCAACTGGTATTTTTTGGTCACATGTGAGGCATTGCCGTACTCGGGAGAAATTGGGGCACAGATTTTGGGGTGCTTTGTCTCCTTCATACCTTCTGAAAATGAAAAATTTTGAGCCAGAACTGCATTTTTGTGTAAAAAAATGTAATTTTTCATTTTCACTGCCCACTTGTATCAAAATTGGTGAAACCCCTGGGGGTTTGAAATGTACACTATACCCCTAGATGAATTCCCTGAGGGGTGTACTTTGCAAAATGGGGTCACTTGTGGGGGGGTTCCTAACTTTTAGCATCTTATGGTGCCTTGAAACCTACATGGTGCCTAAAAAATAATCTCATAAAAAGGAGGCTCCAAAATCAAGTAGGTGCTCCTTCTATTATGAAGCCTGTGGTTTGGTCACCGTGCACACTAGGGCCACATATAGATTATTTATGAAAACAAAAGAATTGGGGGAATCAATTTTTAGTCACATTTCTCTAGTAAAATGTACTGTGTTCCTTATAAAAATGTATTAAAATTGCAAATCTGCAAAAAAAAAGAAATTTTGAAATTTCACCTACACTTTGTTTTAATTCCTGTGAAACACCTAAAGGGTTAACAAACTTCCAAAATGCTGTTTTGAATACTGTGAGGGGTGCAGTTTTTGAAATGGCATCATTTATGGGGGTGTCTCACATACAAGTCCCTCAAAGTCACATCAGAACTGAACTGGTCCCTAAAAAAATCAGTGTTTGAAATTTTCTTGAAAATTTGAGAATTTGCTATTCATATTGTAAGCCTCCTAGTGTCCCAAAAAATTAAAATGAAGTTGAAATAATGATGTCAACATAAAGTAGACATATGGTCTATGTTAGTTATTAACTATTTTGAGTGGTATGATTATTTGTCTCACAAGCAGAAAATTTAACATTTTGCAAATCGCTAAATTTTCCATTTTTTCACGATATTTTGGTATTTTTCACAAAAAAACACAGACTGTATCGACCCAAATTTACCACTAATTTGAAGTACAATGTGTCACGAAAAAACAATCTCAAAACCACTGGGATAAGTAAAAGCAAAAAAAAGTTATCCCCACTTAAGTGAGACATGTCAGATTTGAAAAAAAGGGCTCTGTCAGGAACGCAAAAACTGGCTCTGTCAGGAAGGGGTTAATCTTCCTAAGAATGATGCAAAATAGAGAAGAGCTGACGCTGAAGTAGCTTTTTGAAAATTCTGCTAAAGAATAGAACTGTTGTTTCTGGTGTATTATTTAACATATATATATATATATATATATATATATATATATATATATGGTGCAGAAGATGTGGCACTCGCGGCGACTTTGAAAAAGAAGATTCTGGAGACGGTATGTGAACCAATCAACGTTTCATTCAATCAAGAATTTCGTCAGGATTATATCAAAATATTAAACATAATGCTTACCTTATATCCCCCATTGCACGCTGGATTGTCCCGTCCCCTGACGCTGGACCCGGAAGTGGCGCTTCCAGATGACGTCATGACGTCTGCAGCCCGGCCCGCAGACGCTCTGACACTGTTCCACGTCCTATCCCAGGGTCAGTTGTCATGGAGACGGCGCACTATCAACCAAACAGAGTGAAAAAACGGGATAAGGCAGCTATATACACAGACATAAAATATTACAATAGCCAATATAATAACAACACGCTATCACATAAAGCAGACTAAAAAAGCAAAAAAATATCAAAGCAGAAAAAATCTATCAGAACAGTAAAGAAATTAATACATATCATCATAGATGTATATTCATAATAAACAAGAAATAGGCTTGGTATCGTTTAGCCCTCTGGGGTGAATAGTATCTAATTTATTAATCCAAAAAGCCTCTCTGCGTAAGAGAACGAGGTTTCTATCACCACCACGGGACAGTGGAGGGATGAAATCGATCATCCGATATTTCAAAGATGTAAGGCCATGCCGAAGTTCAAGGAAGTGTCTAGCCACCGGTTGCTCGCTAGAACCGGAATTAATGGCGGCCTTAATGGCCGATCTATGTGCTGTCATCCTTTCCTTGAACTTACGGCTGGTCTTACCCACATATGAGAGCCCACACGGGCAACTTATAAGGTATACCACGTATGAGCTCTCACATGTTAGATGGTGACGAATGTGGAATTTAACCCCAGAATGAGGGTGGCAGAAAACGTCTCCGGGTACCAAGAATTTACAGGTGGTACAGGGACATTTAAAACAGCCATGTTTCTTGTGGGAGAGAAAATGGCTCACAGGAGATGAGGTAGATTGCAATATGTCAGTTTTCACAAGCCAACTACGAATATTGCGGGGATTGGAATAGCACGGCATCAAGGTGGTATTATTAAGGTTAAGGTCCTCATCAGATTTTACAATATTCCACAGACGTTTAGAGATTTGATTGATCTGTGGTGCTGAGGTGTTATATTGGGTCACCCAAGGTAAACGATCTGTGTTAGTTCTAACCACCCTGCTATCCAACAACTGTCTTCTGTCCAATCCCAGTACCTTGATCTTGGTCTCTAACAAGGACTCACGTGGGTACCCTCTGATGACAAATTTTTCAATTAATTCATCTATTTGCTGACCGGCCCTAGTTATATCGTTATTAATCCTAAAGATCCTTAACATCTGTGAATATGGCAATCCTGCCTTCAGATTTTTAGGATGACAACTATCCCAGTGTAGGAAAGTGTTTCTATCGGTCTTCTTGATAAAAACAGAGGTATTCATCGCAGAGTTTTTAACCTTGATGAGAACATCAAGGAATTCAATTTCGCTTTGGCTGCTTTTATAAGTGAATTTGACAGGGTGGACAGCACTATTAATGTGAGTGAAGAGGTCCACAAGATCCCCCAAATCCCCCCGCCACACAAACAAAAGATCGTCTATGTAGCGGGTGAAGAAGGGGATACGTGTGGCCACCTCATCTCTATCAAAGAAAAAGTTATGTTCAACATCGAACATATAGATGTTCGCATATGTGGGGGCCACTGAGGACCCCATAGCACACCCCTTAATTTGCAAGAAATGCTGCCCATTAAATCTGAAAAAATTTTTGGTCAAGATCATCTCCAGTAATTCCAACCAAAAATCAACAAGATCTGTGTCAAAGGTACCATTAGAGAGTAATAACCTACGGACTGACGCTAGTCCTGCCGCGTGGGGTATTACAGTATATAGGCTAGTTACATCAGCTGTAACTAGCCAACCATCATCAGGTAAATTGCCAAACGATTCCAACTTTTTGAGCAGTGTAGTAGTATCTAGTAAAAAATGCTCATGTCCCTGTATAAGGGGCTGTAAAATGGTATCTAAATAGATTGCCACCGGTTGGAAAAGTGACCCCCTCGCCGAGATGATAGGACGCCCCGGCGGGGGGTCTAGGCCCTTATGAATTTTGGGCAATGTGTATAGGATGGGCATGATGGGAAATTTAGGGATGAGTACCTGACACAGATCTTTATTGATTAAGGAATTCATACATGCTCTATCAAGAATACATTTCAACTATTAGATACTATTCACCCCAGAGGGCTAAACGATACCATGCCTATTTCTTGTTTATTATGAATATACATCTATGATGATATGTATTAATTTCTTTACTGTTCTGATAGATTTTTTCTGCTTTGATATTTTTTTGCTTTTTTAGTCTGCTTTATGTGATAGCGTGTTGTTATTATATTGGCTATTGTAATATTTTATGTCTGTGTATATAGCTGCCTTATCCCGTTTTTTCACTCTGTTTGGTTGATAGTGCGCCGTCTCCATGACAACTGACCCTGGGATAGGACGTGGAACAGTGTCAGAGCGTCTGCGGGCCGGGCTGCAGACGTCATGACGTCATCTGGAAGCGCCACTTCCGGGTCCAGCGTCAGGGGACGGGACAATCCAGCGTGCAATGGGGGATATAAGGTAAGCATTATGTTTAATATTTTGATATAATCCTGACGAAATTCTTGATTGAATGAAACGTTGATTGGTTCACATACCGTCTCCAGAATCTTCTTTTTCAAAGTCGCCGCGAGTGCCACATCTTCTGCACCATATACTATCCCTCTCTGATAGGGGCACCAGGCGCAGGTATTTCAGTTATTGGGAGTGCCGGGCTACTGCAGCTGTATATCGGAACACACCTCTACCAAGGAGTGAACCGGGCCAAGGCAACCGGCAAATATCAGTGGAATTATCCCCACAGGACACTGTCTCGTACAGGATACCAAGTGACGGTACATGTCACTTTTTAAACCGGACTGGTTGTTAAGATTTTCACCGTGGTGACTTTTTGTTTTTTTGTTGTTGAGCACTGTGTCTTTGGATGTTTTCACTACTGGATTGAACTGCCAGCAACCAACGCGATAAGTGCAGCCACAGTGATTGGACTTCCATACACACCGTGCAATTTCCTATTGTAAGCAATTGTTTCTCTATGGCGAACGGTGGTGAACCAAACGAGGCATTCAACCCTCGCATCATCCCACAATATGATCTGTTCAGCTACTCGGAGTCAGATGCTGACGGAATTATAGACAAACGGCAATTGTTTGATGCATCAGAGGCCAAACCGGCTGATATTGCTTACAAGGATTTATTGAGACTCAAGAAGAAGGAAATAGATTATACTTATCACGCTATATCATTGAGCGACTATTTTCGTCAGAAAAAGATTCCACGGGGCTTCCGTGTTAAGAACTGCCCCACTATTGGACGCTATGACTCAAATTTCTGTGCCAAATGGATCGCCATTACTAATAAATGTGCGATGGATTTAATATTGCTCGTGATTGAGCATTCCAACAAAGAGATCACACAGTATCAAGAGAAGATTAAACAATTTGAGACTGTCCATATGCCCATTCTAATAGCAGATTCTGACACAGATTGGGTAACCAAACTGTCAACACAATTGTCGACGTATAAGAAAGATCTGATTGCTTTTAAAAAAGAAAAATTCACTAAAGTTGAACGGGACTATGAAACCCACCAAGTGTACAATTGGTTATCTGGGACCTCTAACCAAGGCCGCAGTGATTCTAGAAGAAAACCATTCTTCAGGAGACAAAAGTATCCTAAGACCAATGTCGACACTGATACCTCAGCTGAGATCATGAGTTCAGCTAGTGATACAGAAAATGTACAAGCCAGAGGAAAGAAGTCGGTCCCTTTAGGAGTGAAGACACGTACTCAAGGCGGCCCGCTCGTAGAGCCACTCGACGTGGGAGGCAGAACCAACGCCAGAGGACGTGGAAACAAGCCACCCGCAGGCACAAAGAGGAAATAATATTTAATCTATCCACACACAACTTAACTGAGGCTGAGAAATCAGTGCTCAGTAAGGGATTATCTTATGTGCCGTCTTCCCACTTCAATCCACTGAACTGGCATGCCGAAAAGCATCAGTTACAGCGCAAGATCAAACTCAAGGAATATTTTTATAAAAATCCTTCTCCTCCGGTGGAAAATTGTGTGCCTCTACCTAATAAATTAAAGCAATTTAAAATGAGGTCTTCTTTTGACCCCCTATCGAATAATCCTAGCATTAAGACCTTTATGCGTTTATTGGATTCAGAGGTGTCCACCACTGTTAATGAGTTTGCTGCTCCCCACTGCAATCTCTCCCCCCTTGAACGTGAGGCTTTACAGAATTTATCTAAAAATGACCGTATAGTCATTCGGCCCGCGGACAAGGGGGGTGGGATTGTAGTGCAGGATCGTGATGTTTATTGTAATGAAATTTTTAGACAATTGTCTGACTCTGAAGTTTATTCCATGCTGAAGTCAGATCCTACTACTACATTTTCAGAACAGTTGAAATGTATTCTTGATAGAGCATGTATGAATTCCTTAATCAATAAAGATCTGTGTCAGGTACTCATCCCTAAATTTCCCATCATGCCCATCCTATACACATTGCCCAAAATTCATAAGGGCCTAGACCCCCCGCCGGGGCGTCCTATCATCTCGGCGAGGGGGTCACTTTTCCAACCGGTGGCAATCTATTTAGATACCATTTTACAGCCCCTTATACAGGGACATGAGCATTTTTTACTAGATACTACTACACTGCTCAAAAAGTTGGAATCGTTTGGCAATTTACCTGATGATGGTTGGCTAGTTACAGCTGATGTAACTAGCCTATATACTGTAATACCCCACGCGGCAGGACTAGCGTCAGTCCGTAGGTTATTACTCTCTAATGGTACCTTTGACACAGATCTTGTTGATTTTTGGTTGGAATTACTGGAGATGATCTTGACCAAAATTTTTTTCAGATTTAATGGGCAGCATTTCTTGCAAATTAAGGGGTGTGCTATGGGGTCCTCAGTGGCCCCCACATATGCGAACATCTATATGTTCGATGTTGAACATAACTTTTTCTTTGATAGAGATGAGGTGGCCACACGTATCCCCTTCTTCACCCGCTACATAGACGATCTTTTGTTTGTGTGGCGGGGGGATTTGGGGGATCTTGTGGACCTCTTCACTCACATTAATAGTGCTGTCCACCCTGTCAAATTCACTTATAAAAGCAGCCAAAGCGAAATTGAATTCCTTGATGTTCTCATCAAGGTTAACAACTCTGCGATGAATACCTCTGTTTTTATCAAGAAGACCGATAGAAACACTTTCCTACACTGGGATAGTTGTCATCCTAAAAATCTGAAGGCAGGATTGCCATATTCACAGATGTTAAGGATCTTTAGGATTAATAACGATATAACTAGGGCCGGTCAGCAAATAGATGAATTAATTGAAAAATTTGTCATCAGAGGGTACCCACGTGAGTCCTTGTTAGAGACCAAGATCAAGGTACTGGGATTGGACAGAAGACAGTTGTTGGATAGCAGGGTGGTTAGAACTAACACAGATCGTTTACCTTGGGTGACCCAATATAACACCTCAGCACCACAGATCAATCAAATCTCTAAACGTCTGTGGAATATTGTAAAATCAGATGAGGACCTTAACCTTAATAATACCACCTTGATGCCGTGCTATTCCAATCCCCGCAATATTCGTAGTTGGCTTGTGAAAACTGACATATTGCAATCTACCTCATCTCCTGTGAGCCATTTTCTCTCCCACAAGAAACATGGCTGTTTTAAATGTCCCTGTACCACCTGTAAATTCTTGGTACCCGGAGACGTTTTCTGCCACCCTCATTCTGGGGTTAAATTCCACATTCGTCACCATCTAACATGTGAGAGCTCATACGTGGTATACCTTATAAGTTGCCCGTGTGGGCTCTCATATGTGGGTAAGACCAGCCGTAAGTTCAAGGAAAGGATGACAGCACATAGATCGGCCATTAAGGCCGCCATTAATTCCGGTTCTAGCGAGCAACCGGTGGCTAGACACTTCCTTGAACTTCGGCATGGCCTTACATCTTTGAAATATCGGATGATCGATTTCATCCCTCCACTGTCCCGTGGTGGTGATAGAAACCTCGTTCTCTTACGCAGAGAGGCTTTTTGGATTAATAAATTAGATACTATTCACCCCAGAGGGCTAAACGATACCATGCCTATTTCTTGTTTATTATGAATATACATCTATGATGATATGTATTCATTTCTTTACTGTTCTGATAGATTTTTTCTGCTTTGATATTTTTTTGCTTTTTTAGTCTGCTTTATGTGATAGCGTGTTGTTATTATATTGGCTATTGTAATATTTTATGTCTGTGTATATAGCTGCCTTATCCCGTTTTTTCACTCTGTTTGGTTGATAGTGCGCCGTCTCCATGACAACTGACCCTGGGATAGGACGTGGAACAGTGTCAGAGCGTCTGCGGGCCGGGCTGCAGACGTCATGACGTCATCTGGAAGCGCCACTTCCGGGTCCAGCGTCAGGGGACGGGACAATCCAGCGTGCAATGGGGGATATAAGGTAAGCATTATGTTTAATATTTTGATATAATCCTGACGAAATTCTTGATTGAATGAAACGTTGATTGGTTCACATACCGTCTCCAGAATCTTCTTTTTCAAAGTCGCCGCGAGTGCCACATCTTCTGCACCATATACTATGCCTCTCTGATAGGGGCACCAGGCGCAGGTATTTCAGTTATTGGGAGTGCCGGGCTACTGCAGCTGTATATATATATATATATATATATATATATATATATATATATATATATATATATATATATATATATATATATAAAATGTATGTATATATATATATATATATATATATATATATATATATTTATTTTTATTTATATATATATATACATATATATAGTGGTTCTAATGTATGTCATTGTCTGAAAATGGCTATTTTACTGTAGCACTTTAACTTACCGGGCCTGATTTTTTGCCAGACCCAGCCGTGGCAGGTTTTCTGTATAGCTGTAAGAGGCAACTAACTTCCGAATACACCCAAACTTGGTGTCCGAACTGATCATAGACTGACTCATAAGAGACAGTCATATGGTCGACCACTAATGGTGATGAAATGGAAGGAGATAATTCCCCAGGCAATCAACTGTGTGTGAAAAATCACAGTTAGGAGTTGATTAACTGGTGCGTTATAAACTTTCACTTTTTGTCTACTTTGTGCCAGATTCTCTAAGCTTCAAAAGTGATAAAATGGAGAGTGATAAACAGCCAGCCAATCAGCTCCTACCTGCCATGTCACAGACTGTGTTTGAAAAATGTCAGGCAAGAGCTGATTGGCTGGCTGTTTATCACTCTCCATTTTATCCATTTTGAAGCTTAGAGAATCTGGCCCTTTATCTCTTCACCAGGATTAATTCTGTACATCTGCCGCAAGGTTTGAATTGCATGTGAGTTCTTCCCTTGAGAATTTCAGGTGTGTTTTGATTCAGGACAGTATATCGTAAGGAGGCCAATCTGACTGCAAATTAATATCATTTATGTTACTGATACTATTGGAAAATAAACAAGTTCAAGTTACATGATGTTAGCTGTTTTATTGATTTTTACCAATTTAAAGAAGCCCAGACCCAAAACCAAAAGAAAACCCCAAATTCTTGAGGGTTGTTTTGAAAAACCAAACCAAAAACATGATTATGGTTTAGAACGAATACTTCTCTGGTTTTACATCTGCTGCCTCAACCAGTAACATCTGGACTTACACAACCCAATGCCCGCCACACAAACTCCCTCTGAAACAGGTATCCAATTTCTGTTTGTATACGTCAAACAAACAAACAAACACAGAAGCTTGCATATATGACCATGACAATTCCATAACACTCCCATGAGATGGAACAGTTCTGTGTATAGTCACTGTCAGTGGCTGATTATTCCTTTGGGCTGTAGAGGTGTAGCCCTCCCCCTCAGTAAAATATGCCACCCCCAGTGTACCAGTGCTCTTATTTCACTTTCATTGGCCACCCATTGAAAGCAAACATAGAAAATGCAGTTACCAGAGCCAAAATAAGGGGGTCAGGGGGTCATTACCCAAGGCCTCATTCTCTCTTAGGGTCCCCAGTCAAGCACTGTATAAAAAAAATCTAGAGACTGAGAGCTGTGAGAGACTGGTTCCTGGAGAATGCAATGGCCGACACACTCCCTAAAACAACTCATGGTGATTCCCCCCATCTACACGTGGCCTGTGTACTCCCTGTCCAGCTTCCTGTCAATGCTTCCTGTTCAGTAAGGGCCAATACCAGCTCTCTCCTCTCCTGAGAGTCGAGGAGTTGGAGGCCGCCATCCCTTCCGGCAAAAGCATCTCCCACGAGCCCTCCGTGCAGACCGACTCTACCATCTAGGTATGTGATGAAACCTGGGGCTCCCAGGTAATGCTGGTTACAGAATTTGCAGTATACAGGTCACAGCAAATATGATTAGTATGTTCAAACAGGATTGGGAATCATATGGAACTGGGAGATGATTTGGTCAGTAACAGACCTATAGTTAGGACACGCGGGCATGTACTGAGGCTCAAGGAAAATAAATTCCGTACTGAATTAAGAAGAGGATTCTTCACCATTAGAGCAGTAACATTCTGGAACTCATTGCCGGTGGTGGTGATTACAGCAACTACTGTTAATGATTTTACATCAAAACTGGATACAATTTTGGCCACTAAGGGAATCCTATGTATATGATTTATTCAAGTCAGTAGTTACAAGTCAAATAGTTTGAACTCGATGGACTAATGTCTTTTTTCAACCTTAATTACTATGGGCCTTATTCTGGTCGATGCGTAAATTTCCGAATTCTTTCGGATGGCGTTTTTTAGCCGTCTGCGCATGCGTAGGCAACAGTATGCGCATGTGCCACGCACGGTCTCCGTACTCGTTCTCACTAATACCGTACAGAAATGTGCACCGCATTCACTCGGGAAATATGGGCGTAATATGGGCGTCATTCGGAAGTACACAGGGGTGTAGTTTCAAAGTGGGCTAAACTGGGCACAAACATGGGCGTACACGAGGGAGTGCACTAATTCTGGTAGGCGTGCATTCGGATAGAACACCGACTGCAAACGAACCAAAAGGCAGGAAATATGCGGTCTCCATAAGCAAGTATTGCTTTGCGGACACCACTCGGTCATGCGCTAGGCATTCGGATCGCCCAATTAGTACGGCCGCACCTGAACCAATGTCAGCTGAATACAATCCACTCCTCTACTCATTACTCATTAATTACACTCTTGTCATTGCTTCAATTGGAACCATTGCAGCCTAAATGGACCATTACAAAACACAGGTTGCCTAATTGCATAAGTGTGTCATGTGACAGATTTATGAGTTCATATAATAGTCGTGAGTTTTGCGGAAATACACCGCATCGGTGCGTACGGCCAGCTTCCAGTCCGTTCAGACGCTGTAAGACTGTGCAGAATATGTGTGTGTCCACCGCACATGCAAGGTTTGGATGTCGTCCGTAAACACGCCCTCCTCTTAAAGAGTGAGTCCGTCCGAATGCGGAGGACCGATGGGCGTTTCTTCTTACAATGTCCGCACAGCGTGGCGTGCGGCCTGCTCCGAAATAATTCGGAAATTTACGCACCAACCAGAATAACCTCCTATGTTACTATGTTATTATGTTACTATATTATGTTGAAACCCATTGTATGTAAAGATATCAGCTTATCGTAGCTACATAGCTGAAATTCATAATTCACAGTTCTTGCATAATGCACATAATACATTTAATATTCTGTCATCAAATTGTAAGCAGATGCTGACACACCCAAGGCTTGCCTTGGTTTTCAGAATGATATGCAAAGTTAAAACATTTTAAAACATTCCAGGACCACATAGCCTGAATACGCTGCAACTGTCGTTGCACATGCTACATTGAGTACAATCTGTTCATTTGCATAATTTAATAAACATGGGCGGTAACTTACATAGAAAGCAGAATTATGCATTGACAGTCCAAGCGTGCTTCTCCTATATAGGTGCATTTTATTAGGGGGAACAAAAGGAAATTATGATTGTATACCTCACTTAAAATGATTTAACAGAATTTATATAACAAAACAATGTCATTATCAAGATAGACAGATTTTTCACTTTTTTCTTGCAGACATTCTGCTTTGGGATATAGTATTGTATTGTACCACACTATCACATTATACTGTGGAATTTATTCAGCCTGACTGATTAATAAGGTTTTAAATGGACAGGTAATTACACTTGCTAGTCAGTAGACACCAATAGTAAAGCAAATGTTTATGTTGGCACGGAAGCTTGCAGTTTACAGAAAAAAGTAATTAATCGCAAGGCAATAATTAGACTGTGTATATTTTCTGTTTAAACAAGACCTTTCAGACTTTAACACGCAATATAGTTTCTTGCATCATCACAATGTATATTATTAATAATAATAATAACATGATAATAATGAGGATGACATTAGCAATTGAAATAATTATCTCCGGAGTATATAAGTATATTAGTGATTACTTGCTTGTTTGAGAACTCATATATTAATGTAATTGAATATACTGTGCTGTAATGTAATAAGATGTAAGTATTACTAAAATAACTCCGGAGCACTACATATGTGGAAGACCTTTTTTAGGCCGTAATCATTTTCTACATTCTGTATTACAGTACCTCAAGGTTTTCTGATTTGCTTATCTTGTTCAGCTAATTACAGGAGTCCTGTGCTGGTTACATTGTTGCCGGGAGACACCACTGCAAGATGTTTTAGACAATAAAAAGTGGCTTTTTTTATTTGGGTAGTTTTTATTTTAAGGCAATTTTATACCTTCATTGCACATTCTTATGTTATTGTCTTTTCAAACTTTTTTTATCGTTACCATTTATTAAAAGGGTCCAATATGAATAGTTGGTGGTTTCTTCCTATTAGGCATTTTTTTAACCATATATATAAACCGCTTTATATACATTTAACGAAAGAAGGAATTATTACATTTCTAAACTTTATTTAATATATATTAACAGCCATTGTCTATACACATCGTAATGTCTCAAGTCATTTTAATACTGAAAAGCGGCTCCAGCTTTTTCATGGCTAAACTCAAGTTAATTCTTCTTCATAATTAAAAATGTAGGGGTTAATTATTAATTTGTCATTATCAGTCAAAATTAATTAAGTCAATAGTACATTCTGCTACAATATGCCCCAATCACCATTATCACAGTTCAGTGACTAACCTCTTTCTACACCCCCCCCTACAAGGCAATTAGTTTCAGCTGTTCTCATTATTAAACCAATACTAATGTGAGAATCTAAAACAGTCTCCTGTAAAATCTATATAGATGACTTACAACCATTGTTTTACCGATATATACAAAATCATATTAAAATATTATTATTTCACTGCTTTAGAAGGATACATTGACTTGTTTAGAATCAGTAATGCTTTTTTTCCCCTTAAGCACATGAAATATTTAGCAGTTAGTTGAAATCAGGAATACACATTTTTCATAGAGCTGTACCAACAAAGCCCATCGATGTGATTGTTAATTAAGTGTGACCTAAACCAACTTGACTTGAGCTTTGCATTAAATGCACAAAACCCATTTGAGCTGACCAACAGCAGAAGTGGTACTCAGAGAAATTGAAAAGGATTTTCCCAAATGCTTTCTACTTACTTACAGCACTCAAGTAATGGCTGAAGATTAGCATATGACATGACAGATTACATTAAGTCATGTCTTTGCAGCGCTTTATGACAGCCCTATAGCATTAGCTCCGCAGCACCAGCACATCGAGGCATGCAAATGTTTTCAGACCCTCTTATTCAAATCCACAAGCTGACATGGCAACCTTGATATGATTATTAGTCATTTGCAAGAACGTTAATTCACGTCATCAGATAACAAGTTCTGCTAACAGGTTACAGAAACTGCCTGCTTTTAATGAAGCCCTCACAAATCCTCCGCTCATTTTATGCAATTTTTTTTTTAAACACAATTGCTTACAATTACCCTCGATTAAGATGAAAGACTTAGAAATACAGAAAAAATACAGCTTTTTTTTTTTTCCTGTGCTGGAAATGGTTCCTAATATGCAAAATTGTCCTGTTTCCGAATTAAACCAGATGATATTCTCATAGTTCTAAATCAAATTAATGCAGGAATGGATTTACATATGGATTAGTGACATCACTAATTTGAGCAGTAATTACATCATATATTTATTGCATTTGCCCTTGGCATGTAAGGTACTGATGAGAAGGTTATTTTCTAAATTTCCTAGTAAAACATAACATTGTCATTATGAGATAAACAAATGTTCTACTTGTTTCATCACCACAATATTTGCAACATTGAAGCAATAATTCTATTTCCACCAAATCAATTTGCAAAAACTATAGAATTATAATTAATACCGTGCGTTATTTTCCTATACTTTGACCTCATTTTTTTTCAGACGGTTCGCCCATTCGTTGTTGCATTAACCCCGATCTCTATTATTTCCTGTTCATACTTTGTCCACATGCCATTAACCCTTTTATTGTATTTTTGCTTATTTAGCATATGCATTCTTCCATCTTGTATTTATCCCCCTAATTAATGCACCATTAGCTCATTCAAGACATTGCCCCATAATTGTCCATTAACCCTTTTAAATGAGCCTCCAGTTCAGCAAACCTCTATGGGGGAGCTTCACAGTATTAGCTCCTTACTTTGTTATATGTTAAAAGGCTTTCAGAATCCTCCCCCCGTTATCTTGGGCATGTCAGGTTGTTCTCAAATTGATTCAATCTTAGAGATGTCTGCCAGCATTCATAGACCAAAAAAACTTCCTATGGTTTGATATGCAGGAGTTTTGCGCTTATGTACAATTTAATAGCTGGGTGTGGCTTTCTTGGTTATTTCTATAGATAACATAGGGACCACGGTTTTGGACATAAAGTATTTATAATAGAGGTTATTATTGGAAAGGGCATACCAAACTATTCATGTTTTCAGCAAAAGGCTTGGTTAATGGTCCCTATCTTTTAGGAATAGTGTGTAACTGTATATTCATTGATACTTACAGAGATCATATAGTATGTGGGTGATGTCATTGTTGACTTCTTTGGCTTTAAATCTATATATTCATCCACATGCTATTTATGTTGTTTGGGTGCTGGTCCTAGGGTTGATTTTCATTGGTGCTAGCTGCATTATATAGTTAGCTGTCATGTCCATTTGCTTCCTGAACCTACTTTATGCTTGCTTGTTATGTTTGTTGTACTTAATGCAGGCGGTGGCTGTTGGACTTCTAAGACCTCACCTCCATACTTTCCCTTGAGGCATATTTCCCTACTTTGCTGCCCCCTCTTCTTTGTACTCTGTTGTGGGTGGTAAAGGAGAGGGTGCTGGGGGCCTCCAGGGAAAGCAGAGGACTTGCCCACCTTCCCATGGGGCTGGGAGGACCACCTGTTTTTTAAGCCTCCAAGCCATTACAGAATGTTAGGCGAGTATGCCTTAAGGGGTTGGAAAGTGGTTATTGGTGACAGCAATATAATATAGATACATGTAAATATATACAATACTATAATACCCTTTAATTTTTGTTAGTATATTACAATGTAAGCCAAGGAAAAATGATCATAATATGTTGTTGAAACTAGTCTGCACTTGCAAAACATATTCCTTCAAACATGCATATTTATGATTCCACCTACTTCATCAAAGCCCACAGTTACATTGACATGCCAATTTGGAGAGGCAAAGTGAAATACATATGCTTAATTGCAGAGCATGCCCAGTACCAAAAACAGAAAGAGTGGATCCACAAGCATACGTAAACGCAATCTATTCTCTGTTGCCATTAATTACAGAAAAGCAATTCTATTTTATTTTTAGTATCCCACACTGCATAATAACTTTGTGTACCTTCAATGCTAGAAGTTTTGCAAAAAGAAAAAAAAAGTACCTTAAGTTATAGGATTCACAAATAATTAATCCAAAACTTCCTTAATAGAAGAAAGTTGATAAAGGACCTGAAGCTTTCAAAACTGATTAAGAAGCAATTATTCCTTCTACAGTTACTTCTTTATTTAGGATTTCCGGTCAAGCAGCAGATAACAGCTAACTAGAGCTTCTATCAAGAGTAAAGGCTCAAGGCAAGATCGATGGAAGAAATATGTCAAAATGAAGATGGATAAGACACATATTTGACAGATAGCTCAGATTCTGGATATCTTAATCATATTTGTCCATACTGCTGTCTCTATATAAATGTAACCTTTTCAAGATGCAGGCTGGATATTTATGAAAGGTCATTTTGTACGGAAACAGTGTTTAGACAACTTGTTAAATATGTAAAAAAGCTTTTCATGTATGTGTATTTGGTTGTGTTTGTATAAAAGGTTTTTGAGCCTCTTATGTTGGCCACACATGGTCAGATACTCTTATACCGCTTTCAGACTGCAAATGCGGTCTGAAAGCTCTGCATCCGACACGACTTATTATTATCAGTGACGTCACACTGGAGCGGAGCTGAGTGGTGGTGCATCATTCGGGGACTGGGGAGGAGGCAGCACTTGAAGCTGACAGTGCTGCCTCCGCCATACTTTGAATAGGACCCGGGTCGCTCGACCCAGGCTACTCGTTCACACTGCACTTGACATGGATCAGAGCCGTGTTCAACCCTGGTCATTACCAGGATTGAACTCCCGTGTTGCTCGACCCAAGGTGGTCATTTCAGACCGCACCTCGACCCATGTTGGGGACCTGGGTCTAGAGTGTAATCTGAAAGCGGTATTACTCATGATGTTTGATGATGGATATATCCCAACATTTTAAGTTTTGGAATTGACACAGCCACACTGTACTGGGTGGCATAACCTGCAGCTAGTGGATGCTTGCTCCTCTTTCTCAGTGTCAGCATAGTAAATGTAATAATTATATATCATATATAAGGTTTTTGGCATAAAATTGGCAAATATTATGAGCATATCAGGTTACCTCACCACAAATTTCCAATAATTGTTGATTATTCCTTAAAATATGCTTGGAGGAATTTTACCCCATTCTTTCATACAAAACAACTTCACCTATATTATGTTGTCAGATTTCCTCCCATGAATTTGGCTTGGCCATTCCAAAACTTAAAATTTGTTCTTTTTTAGCCATTTTTTGGTTGAATGACTTGTGTGCTTTGGATCATTATCCTGCTGCATGACCCACGCCATCTTCGGATTCAGCTTATGGACAGATATCCTAACATTTTTCCTTCATAATATTGTGGTATAATTCAGAATTTATTGTCCCATCAATGATAGCAAGTCAGCCTGAGCCACATGCCGCAAAGCAGGCCCAAACAACGATACCACCACCACCACTGTGTTTCTCCGATGGTATGATGGTTTTTTTTGCTGACATATAGTGTTCTCCTTTTTCCAAACATAACTAATTTAAACAAAACTCTATATTGGTCTCATCTGTCCACAAATCATTGTTTCAATAGCCTTCTGGTGATCTTTAGCAAACTGCAGACAGTCAGCAATGTTAATTTTGGAGAGCAGTGGCTTTCTCCTTGCAATCATGCCTTGCACACCATTGTTGTTCAGTGACCTCCTGATGGTGGACTTATGAAAGAACATTTTGAAGGGGTTACAAACTTCCAAGCACCACTGTATATGTACTATAAAATGTGTCAATGGGAGGGTAATAGTAAATATGAGACTACCAAAGACATAATGTGTAACATGGCACCTAAAATGCATACAGTAGCATGCAACCTAATGTATGATGTCCAGAGGTTCATATTTGGAGCATAATATGTAATATGGCACCTGAAATGTATGCCAAGTTGGGGGCATAATGTGTGCAATGGTACCTGAAATGCATAGCATGCCACCTAATGTATGACTACAGGAGAGGGCACAATATTCAACATGGCACATGAAATGTATAGCATGCCACCTAATGTATCACTATAGGAGAAGGATGGCTGAGGGCATAATGTGTGCCATGGCACCTGAAATGCATAGCATGCCACTTACTTAATGTATGTCCACAGGAGAGGGCATTCTGATGGCATAATGTGTGCCATGTCACCAGAAATGTTTAGCATGCCTCCTAATGTATGACTACTGGAGAGGGCATGCTGGGGGCATAATGTGTGCCATGGCACCTGAAATGAATAGCATGCCACCTAATTTATGACTACCAGAGGAGGCATGCTGGGGGCATAATGTGTAACATGACATCTTAAATGCATAGATTGCCATCTACTGTATGACTACCGGAGTGGACATGCTGGGGGCATAATGTGTGTCATGGCACCTGAAATGCATAGCATGCCACCTAATTTATGACTGCCAGAGGAGGCATGCTGAGGGCATGATGTGTGTCATGGCACCTGAAATGCATAGCATGCTAACTAATGTATGAATCCAGGAGAGGGCATGCTGGGGGCATAATGTGCAACATGGAACCTGAAACGTATAGCATGTCACCTAATGTACATTTGAATTATAGCTGAGATTCACATCTCTGGTGGAGGCCAATGGCCCTAGATCATCTGATACTGCAACTAATGGACACCAAAAAAGCACTTCCCAAAGATAAAAGTGTAATGTGAAAGAATAAACATTGCTGGATTGTAAAGTGCTTGTAGTATAATGAAACTGTAAAGTGGGGATAAGAACATAATTAATTATAAACTACTCTTTGTTAATTGATTGATACTTTACTTATAATATCTTCCAGAAAGGGTTACATTGAGTTTGTTTAAATCTAAAAATAAATTTCATGTTAAAAACATGTTTCGTCACCTATATGCAGACCTTGCTTTTATCTTGCACTCTAATCAAAGGCTTTCTATTGCTTCAATTTCCCCACTTTCTCTTTCTGTATGATAGTTTGAGGCATGATAACCCTTTCACTGTCTCTTACAAGTAACACTTTCCCTCCAGTAAAACATAAATCGGAATGATGTATATTTTATCTCAAAGGCGTTGGTTTTCACCTTGTACAAACCACCTTCAAATAAATAATTGACAAGTATCACCAACTCCGTGTCTTACCATCTTTCAATCCATCGCAAGTAGGGAAATGCCAGTTGCCTAGATTTCCAGAGGCCAAGAAATATTTCTAAAATATACTCTAGTCCAATGGTTTCTAAATGCTCTTGAATCACGGTACACTAGAACACTGTGGGGATTATTCTGGTTCACTTGCAAAGGCACAATCACTCTCTAATGGACAAAACCATGTGCACTGCAGGTGGGGCTGACATAACATGTGCAGAGAGAATTAGATTTGGGTGTTTTATTGTTTCTGTGCAGGGTAAATTCTGGCTGCTTTATTTTTACGCTGCAATATAGATATCAGTTTGAAGTACAAACCCCATCCAAGTCTAACTCTCTCTGCACATGTTACATCAGCCCCACCTGCAGTGCACATGGTTTTGTAAATTAGAGAGTGATTGTGCCTTTGCGAGTGAACCAGAATAACCCCCTGTATCTGCAGTTCATGGCACCCATAAGCCAAATGTTTATTATTGAGAAATAATTTTATTTCGTTTCAGAACACCAACCCTCCCCAGTGTTCTTTGGCACCCCACCCAGTTTGCGAATCACTGCTCTAGTGAAAAAAAAATTGCAGTCCAAGGCTAGGAGCTGATTTACATGAACTATAAATGTCGGATGCAGTTGAGTGATTTTTTTAAGTGCATGCGCAAAAGTCCCACTGCCCATGCGTATACAGTCCCTGTGCTTAGAATCACTGCTGCAATTGAGACAAGATAGACAAATTATCTCAGAAATGTCTCAAAGATGTATTGAGCAATCCTGGGGGTTTACCGAGAGGTCAAGAGAGAGGTGGTCATACAGACTCAAGGAGATGGGCCATCATATTGGCATGTTATGCAAGTGGCCAAGTGTGTCACTATAGTGGTTGTGAATTCAGTCTCACAATTGTTTACAATTGATGCCATGCTCTAAAAGAGAATCGGCATCTAACTGATGCAAGATTTAATGGTCTGACAAATCAGACAGTTATCTGAGTCTGTAAATATGCTCAAATTGTGAGTTTTAATTATTGCACATGCAGATGGATGGATGTACACCAGGGTAGGACTTGTAGCTGTATTTGCATAAATTAGGCGAAGCAATACCATGTGTGCTACAACATTTGAATCAGGAAGAGGACCTTGGCCTCACCTTGCAGAGAGCTTTTCCTATCATACAGAATACAGCAAATTGGCCAAATGCAGCCAATCATGATACAATTCTCTATAAATGTGAAATTGTGTCTATCAGTTGGTTAAAAGAGTATTGCCTAAGGAAATAAATGCCCGCTAGGTTCTTGTCCCATCCCCTTTCTTTGTTGTGTGACCAATGGGAAAGGAATATGTTGATATTTATTATTATTATTATTATTATTATTATTATTATTATTATTATTATTATTATTATTATTATGAACATAGCAACTCATTTAAAGGTTTGATTGGATAATTTTGATGATATGTGTTTATCCCCTTTAGGGCCAGATGTATCAAGCTTCAAAAGTGATAAAGTGGAGAGTGGTGAACAACCAGCCAATCAGCTCTTAACTGTTGTTTTTCAAACCCAGCCCATGACATGGCAGATAGAAGCTGTTTGACTGGCCATTTATCACTCTCTATTTTATCACTTTTGAAGCTTGATACATTTCACCCTTAGTGTTTTATTGAGTTCTGATGAGGATGACTTACCAATGCACACCATTCCTACATGACCACTCACAGTGCCACAAGCCTGGTGTCATTTTTGTAAAGTTACATGTAGGATTCCTGATTGGCTGAGCAATGACTTTTTTATCATATCATGTTAATTTTCTGTGCATATATCCTCTTAGTTGCATTATATGATAGACTTGCATCATAGTCCAAAATCAGAGCATGAAGATATTGTGTCACCATCAATAAAGATTAATTTTATTTGAATCATTTAATGTAAGTGATTCAACGTGCACTGTAATGGTCCTGTAAGGTCACACAAATCAACCAAGGCCTTTTGCATTGCAAAACAACAATGTTAAACATTGCAACACACTAATTATATATTTATCAGCCTGACACAGTGAGTTGCCTGAACTTTTCACTCCTTTTATTCTCAGCGACAACTGAGTGGAGGGGCTGAAGCACTGAGAGGATCCTTATATTAACCTTGAGATAGCTGATTATGCTTAGACACATATAGAACATTTGTAATGTTACAGATAAATAAGAAATAGAGCCATTTAATAATAGGTACAAAAATACAATATTTTACACAAATTTGCCAATAATGACGTTTCATTATGATAAATTCTTAAAATTGTATAGTGTGTTCTCATTAAATCACTAGCTATATAGTTGGTCCACTTGCCATTGCCATGTCCAGTCGCTAATGTACTGGGTAAACAAATTGTGTAGTGTGTACACATCTTAAGTGCTATCTATTGCGCGTCCCGTCAGCATGGTGGCGGGGAGCGGATTCCGTGCTCGTCTCTGCTTCAGGGAGACGGGCAGGGCGAGTGGCGGCTGCGGGGGGCCACAGGCGAGACAGGGGAGTGGCGGGTTAGCTGGTGGAGGGCGGCAGTGGGCTCCGTCAGAACGGGGCCTGCGAGCGTCTGATGCATGCGTGCCCCCTTCTGGCGGATAGCTCAAAGCGGCAATTCGAACAAAATGTTTTTCCATCAAAGTTTTTACAGTATGCTATTAACACAATATAAATATATAACTTTTTTTGTATTTTTTTTAAATAATTTTCCGTTACTATATAAAAACGATGGCCTTTATTCAGTAGGGATAGCATAAACGTTCCACTGCACAGTTTACTGATTATCTAGATTGGAATTTTTTTTTATTAAAATGAAAATGTATTTCTTGTCCTTGAAACATTAACCTATATTTTACCCCGTTATATGTGCAATTATTAAGAGATGAAATTATAACTTTCCGGTTTCAGCAGTTCCTATATAAACAAATATTACTAAGCGGGTTGGTTGTATAAAGATTTCACAAAAAGTATTACAAATCACAATATATCCTGAATAATTTAACAATCATAACACATAGCATCTTTCTCTGGTGTATGTGCTCTTCTGTTTCACAGGATGAATGGGTGCAGCCATGCCCACAATGTGAAACGTCCCCAGTGCCCAAATCTGCCGGTAATCTGGGAGACCATGACTAGGAGGGGAAAAAAAAAACAAGGAGAAAAGAGGAGAATAAATATGGACTCTCAGGGGTAGATTTATTAAGCTCAGTGAAGTGATAAAATGTCTGTTTTTTATCACCGGCCAATCAGCTCCTACCTGTGAAGTTACAGGCTTGGTTTGAAAAATTACAGGTAGGAGCTGATTGGTTGGTGATAAAAACCAGATAAATCTGACCCTCAGTTCTTAGTACATATCAATTGTGTGACTAAGCATTGGAAAGAGTTCTACATTGGAAGGGAAATGGGCATAAAGACTGGTCCACTATAGTGGAGGGTAGGGGTTTTTGATGACATGCAATTTAATTTAAAGAGAACAAATGCATCTGGAATCAAGTATCTACCTTTGTACATATTTAACCACTCTCATGTGAACAGGGTCAAACTGGTGAACAGGTGCACAGAAGAAATCTCTTGGAAATGTGTTGCAGTAGGATCATGGATTAACTTCAGTGCTTGGTTTGTTTGTATGGAAAATACACCAAAATGATCCCTCCTGCCAGTTAAAATGGATGGTCCTGACACACCCCATCTTTTATAGAGTAATAGAGTTTTTTGCATAATGTGTCTATTGATTAGCCAAGTCCCTCTGTAGTGGTTGGCCGCCCACAATCTCTCTTTTAGTTGGATTCACCATTTAAATTTAGGCACCTACCACAGAATATCATGGCGGTCCATCATGCCTTAGAGCCAGACGTACTCAGCGTTAAAGTAATAAAATGGAGAGTGATAAAAGAGTGAGGGCCAGATGCTCTAAGCTTTAAAATTGATAAAATGGAGTGGGATAAAAAACCAACCAATCAGCTCCTGCCTGCAATTTTTCAAACACAGTCTGTGACAGGGCAAGTAGGAGCTGATTGGCTGGAGGTTTATCCCCCCTCCATTTTATCCCTTTTGAAGCTTAGTGCATCTGGCCCTGTGAGTGACAATGAGTTATAAGGGAGATAGGGAATGGGGGAATTTTGAGTGTAATACCGCACTGATTAATGGTATGATACCACTTTAGTAATAATGTAATATTTTTGTTAATCTGTGGTTACTGACATCATCTCCCACAGTAGCTTCCATGTTACAGGCTGTGTTTGAAAAATTGTAGTTAGGAGCAGGATGTAAGCATGTAAGCTTATATTTGTTTTATGCATTTTATTAATAATTTTACATATCAAAGAAAATTACCATTTGCACAATTGCCGTCATTAGACAGTAACATGGCCAGCCCCAAAATGAAAGTAAAGTGACTGTATTAGCTATTTTTACAGGGACAGGCTCATATTGGAGCCTCTGTTCCTGGACATAATTTCTCATATATCTTGGTGATACATCATTTCTTATGACCATTGTAAGTGGTTAGTTTGTGCCTTTACAATTTGATGATTAGACATTACAGGGTTCCTGCAATAACAACACTGGTATATCAATTTTGCTTGTTTTTTTAAACGTAGGTTAATTACTATATTGAAGAAGCAGGACTGTGTTGAAGCACAAGAAAGATTACTTGGAAAGGACCAAAATATTTCCATTTTCCATAATATAGAATGCTTTTAATATCTGCCATATGAAATAAAGGCTGTATAAATGTTATTGTTCAGTGCCCCTTACTTTGGCAACCGTTACATAGAATTGAGATTGAAGCTCTGTTTTTAATACTGACTACAATGGAGACAGATCCCATCTCAAATTTCAATTATTATTTTTTTTTTATGTAAAGTTTTGCTCTGCTGATTGCCAATTGTGGTGATATCACTCCCAATATTGCATTTGTTTGTGTTTATTGAGACTATTTCCATTCAGCATTAGAACAGATTTCAATAGAGAAAGTTTGGAACATCCTAAAACATGTGCGCTTGTATACATGGAGCTAGGCTAGTGTTAAGCCACTGCACACTCAGGAGCCGCCACAATATGAATTGGTCAAAATGTATCACATACAAAAAAGAAACCCATAGAAATGACATACTATACATAAAAAGGGTAAATGGATGTACATGTATTGCACTCACCCATTAAATGTGAAGTAGACCTCAATGCGTATATCTTTGTCACCTTCTGTATACCCCATCCAACCGGCCTCTATATGCCTTATGGCCCACTGGTGCCTTCATGTGTCAGGATTACAATTATTTGTGGACACACAAAATCTAAGAACTCTATATACTGGGTAGGTATCGATTGCTCTAAACAAAAGCAAGCAGAGATGAGTTCCTCAATTTCTGGACAGTCCACATAGAGTGCACCAATGGCCAAGAGGTTCCAGACAGTAAATAGAGTCCAGTAGAGTCCAATGAAGAGGTAAATCCTGCGCTAAAATCACCAATGCATTTCAATCTATTCCCAGTCTTTCTCAAAGTGTAGATATTAAGCTCACCTTATGCCCTTATACAATTGAAGTTCTAATATCTCTCTCACTTCAGGGGTGTGGTAAGTTATTCTGAAGGGAACATCCCCCATGGGACCTACACACATGTAGCAATTTTTGCTTATTTTCTAAACGATCTGACTAGTTTTAACTAGATCGCTTCGAATTTAAGCACAGAACACCCATAGTGATAACTATGCGCGGCCCCATGCGTCGCTATGCGAGACATTTCAAGCATGATTGAAATATCTAGTCATCACCATGACTAGATCAGGCAGTGATCAATCGTTCAGCACACATTGCAAGTGCAGCACTGTTTACCGAGCGATCTGTGCTTAGAGATCTGAGTGATTCAGTATCGCTCAGCACAAAGCTCCCATTGCCCCGTGTGTAGACCCCATTAGGCCTGGAAAATATAACTATCCTACTTATGCTATAAAGTACATACAACTTATGCTCCCTGTGTTACCATAAAATATAAAAATGGACAGCTAAAATAGGTTACAATAAATAAAAATGGAAATGCGCATGTACATGCACAAAGGAAAAACATTGGCCCCATGCAAATGCACACAGCACTGCGAATGGACCTGAATAAGGTCCTATGTATCCGTAAATCAATATTACGTATATCCATCTAAACTCATAGATACTATTTAGTCTTAAAATTTAGGTTCAAACCTCCTCAATGTAAATTACATAGATTAAAAATACTATTTATTTCAGTTCTAGATAACATTTCTTCTGTATTATTTTTTCTTCAGTTGTTTTCAATGGCCTGTAGTCCACAGAAAAACAATAGGTCTGAAGGATCACGATCACGAGATTCCTTGAAAGTTGCTAAAACACTATAAGTTTATTTTCTTATGTTACTGTTAAGAGCCACCTCTGGTGGGCCTTTGTAACTGCAGCCTGATTCCTGTATATTTCCTGTATACAGGCTCAGCTGCTACATAATTAGCCCATTACCTCTATGTGTCTGGCTGTCCAGATGCAATTACTCTGGATATCAGAAGGCTTGTCCTTTCCCAGCCATTCTGATTGAGACTTTTTTCATATATATATTCCAGCCTGCCCTTTACCTGACGCTGGTTCTAGGTTCTTGTTCTGTTTTTTGTTTTAGTTTCCTGTTGTACCTGGTTCTGGACCTTGCTTGAATCCTGAGCATGGTGAGTGTTCCATCTTCCAAGCGCCCTGTCCCAGTTCCAGCTGCCAGGCTACTTAAGACTGTTAACATAAGTCCTTGGATTTTGATACCTGCCTTTTTAAATCAGTTTGAGACCCTGTCCTGCTATAGTTCTGAACCCTTTCTGTTTATATAGCCTAAAAACCTGTCCTGCTGTATGCTGTACTCTGAACCCTGTCTTTTTATCCAGTCGGAACCCTTGTCCTTCTGTATTCTTGGACCCTGAATTCAATCCTGCATGAATAACATCTTATGTATTGCTGCATTTAATCCTGCATTACTGTCCTATATTTGCAAACACAGCAGTTATTCTGATAAGTTTCAGCTCTTGTGTTGCGCTCTATCAGTGTGCATCCCTGCTCATACTGCACCCTTGTGCTGGGACACTGTTTGTATCAAGTTACTTGTGGTAGTATTGCCTGTGTTATTTTAGGGGTTCAGCTTGGTTTATCCTGTTTCCTGAAGTCCCTTCCCTGGTCTTCCTTACCTTGCACAGAGTCCAATAGCATCCTTGTCTGTGGAAATACCAGACAGCATTCCCGGTTATTGGTGGACCTAGTTCACAGAGGAAAGGCAGCTGTTATCTGTGAAGGTTTAGCTAGCAGGAGGGTAACGGACCACTGTACGAGTGAAAGTGTGATTTTAAAAGCTGGCATGGGAGTCCCAATGCAATTCAATAAGCCTTATTTTCCAAATATCTTATATAATCAGCATCTTCTTATTGTAATAATACAAATTAGCTTATCTTATTTCCTCATCTTTCAGGAATTTTCTGTTCTGTTAAATAATGCATATCCTTGGAAGGGTTCTTCCACTATTTTCAGATCATATCCTTTAGTTATAGATATATTTTTTAGATTGTATCCCTGTGAAGAATAGTCTCTATTTTTGAATAAAATATTCTAACCATATGGAACTGGCTGCTCAGGACCAATACTGGCCAGATCATATGGTTATTGCTATAAAAAAAGAATAAAGGAATTGCAATCAGTAGGTTTAACATACAATATGTTGTGCAGTATGTTCTTGTTTGACTCCTATTGTCTACTATAAATATTAGAGCATCCAATAAATGTTTTTACATAGTACTTGTTCCAAATGTTCTTATGGAATAACCTGTCCCATTATACCATTCTATAGATTCTATACTTCAACCCTTAGTGATTCAGACACAATTGTAAGGGACTCAAAAAATCTACCATATGTCTAGTGTCAGTGTGACTCTAAAGTAGTGTGATCTGTTGATAGCAAGTGAAACTACATCTGATAGCTTTGGAAGCATTTGCTTCAACTGGGCTTACAGTACACTGCCATCTGTTGGCAGAAAGCAAAACTATATCTACTAGCTTTTTGAAGCATCAGCTTTGGGTGGGTTTACTAGTATAATCAATAAACTTTCTGGTATCATGTGGGACCCAAATAATATTTTGATGACTACAAATATATCATTTTGGAGCACTATTATAAATCATACAAATAGTTTGGAGGCAGTTTAACATTTTCTTTATCACAACGGAGATTATTAGAACTACACAATTTTATAGATAGGAAAGTATTACATCAATTTGCAAAAAAACGATTTATTTTTGGTATAGTGATTCATATTATTTACATTTAAACGGTACAGCAATGGGGACCAGGTTTGCCCCTAGTTGTGCACATTTGCTCATGGTCCATTGGGAACAGTATTTTGTATATATGGGACATGGCTATGTGGGGCCCCTGGTCACCTGGGCACAATATATACACAACATTATATTTAATTGGGAGGGTGACAAGGCCATATCTAAATCTAAACAATGAAAATATTCATGTTACGGTGCCCATAAGCCATGCGATTTACATGTAATCCAGCCACTTTTTATGCAATTGCAGTAATCAATTGAATGAAAAGCATTCAAAAAGCATGTATTTGACAGCAGGTCTGATACAATGCGCGGCCCCGTGTGCATTACACTGAGCCTGCGAGGTGGAGCGGCTGCAGAAGCTATCTGCAGTAAACACAGCCAAGTGATGTCTTTGGCCTTAGGAGTAGTACTGTCACTTGTAACAACTAATATGACTGAATTATGGTTGGATCTAAGGACACAAGGCTGGATGCAACCCCCATTTGGGGACCATGAACACAAATACTATGAACACTTGCACTGATCTGATTGATAAAGCTGGTGTTGCATACTACATCTAAGCCCCGGAATGCATTGCATTCTGGGGCTTATAACATTAAAAAAAAATTACAAAATCTAAAATGTCACGATTCATGTCACTAAAGACTGTTTCTTACCATTTAGATGCCTTTCCAGGATGGAGCTGTGCTCTGGGATCAGATGCATTCCAGTTGTTCCCACAGTTTGCAGAGTGCAGCATTCTCTCAGGCTTCTCTGCAGTCATCCAGTGGTGCCACTGAGGCCGCTTTACCACATTCCCCTCTGTCTTAGGCAGCAGTTAGTCTCGACCTTCTGCAACAATCCATACCTCTTTTGATGTTATAGGCCACAAGCCTGCTTGCTCCATGCCGACTTTCTTGCCATGATTCAGACATAAGTGCAGCTATGTTGGACCATGTCCCATGAGAGCTTCCAGCCAATCCTCTGCTTACTACTACAACCAATCATCTGAAACTGGCTCCATAAAGCTGTCTAGGAAATTCCTGTCAGATTGCCAGTGCTTTGTTGCCTCCTGCTTAGCTGCATTTACTGTAAGTAATAAAGCACCTAATGATAACACTCTTCATAGAGATAGGTGCTATACCATACCACTGCACCGCCTTCCCTCCTTTTAGTTCCATCTGATTCCTATATACTATTGGTGTTTCTGCATTTAATTCCTGGCATCGATTCTCCATCATTGATTTTTCATTTTATTGAGGTGCCACTCCTTTGCCTACCATCAGCAGAGTGCTCCCAGAGATATCCTCAATCATCGGTGTCAACATTAGAACCCTGCATTAGTGGTTTTCCCATCATTGGTCCATTGCCGTACTCTATGCACCATCAGTCACTTCCATCGATACCTACCATTGATAACAGTATTCTCTATTGGTTCCAGCCGACTCTAATATTCTCCATAGATTCCAGCCGACGCAAGTATTCTCCATCGGTTCTAGCTGACTCAAGTATTTTCCAGTTCCAGATGACCAGTCTGCTCTGCATTCTGCCTGTCCTCCACATTGCATCTCTTATCAGAGCAACTTCCATTGTGTACTCATTCCTTCCATACCTGCATTCCTACATTTTCATAGCAATACCTTTGATTATTGCTCCCCTATTCTCGGTGAGAATTCCATTATATGTGGAAAAACCTAAATTAAGCCTCCAAGCTTCCTCTATGCTCCAGTGCCTGACACCAACTTAGGTCAAACTCAACCCTCAGGCGTGACACAATAACTGAAGTTCTCTGGCTTTCTACCACAATTCCATTTGCAGCTCTGCAGTCTCTCCGGATAGTAGTATGGTGGGTCCCTCTCCCCCTCCTCTCCACAGTCAAGCAGCCATATGGTGCTTCCACACCTCTCACACCACCTTTGTTTCTGTGCTTCACATCAATTTTCTCCCTTCTGATGTGGTCTTTTACTCTAGAAGCAGGTAAGTCAGACCTCCTGCCCGCTCTCCTGTATGGAACCTCAAAACTCAGCCCTGGATCCTCATTCTCACACTTCCTCTAGAAGTTTGCGAGCTGCAAGTCCATAGCACTGCAAAGGTGCACATACTGTACTGTATCCACCTCGCCCCCAAATGGATTCTGGGGCTTGTATTTTTCCTCTGTACTACTGCAGATCCCTGCAGCTGTCTTGTTTTGTGTTACATGGTGCATGGGTATCACACACAGATACATTCTTGGTGTATCTGGTTAAGCGTCTTAGGATATACTTAGCATCCATAACTATAGGGGAAATTATATGCACTGAGTATGATGCAGTGCTATCACTGGTGCTTTACCTTGATGTATAGGGTTAATCCCTTTTTCCAACTATACAGATTTATGCCCCCGCCCATACAGTATCTGTTGCAGTATCCTTACACCAAGTAATAGTAAAGCAGCTGTACTGTAATTATTTCATATAATCATAAAGTATACGTCATGTGATGTGACTCAGGAAGTCTTCATCTCTGAGTTGCTGCCAATAGATCATCTCTTTTCAGCACGGACTACAGCAGGAGCGTTTCATGGGAAGACAGCACTATTTAGTGACAGAGAATGAGTAATGGCTAATATGAGCAGAACGATAGAAACACTTACAGGTACTGTAAAAAAGAAGCTGTTATACTGCTCTAAAGTATTGGTCTGCACAACAGAACTGTCACCTACTGTCCAACTGATGGATCATCATCCTTCAACTATCGGCACATTTTTGGCTTATTAATTTGCTAAAGTAAAACATTTCCTCTGCCAATGAGATTTTTGCATGATTTTGTTAAATATACCAAGCAAAAGCAATATTATTTAGCAATTTAATCAGGTTTTCTTCTCTACTGTTCTGTCATAACATATACCCTCTTTTATTAACACATAAGCTGCGAGTTTTAGCAAAACCCTCACGGTCTTCTGAGGTTGGAAATATCCCATTTTATGCAAACATGGAAGAGTTTAAGAGAGAAGCTGTAAATAACATCATTAAAGTCTGTCTTGTCTGTAACCTTTCTCAATACTTCATAAATAATGAAGATGTGTGTACATAATATAGTAAGCTGTGGTTCATAAAAGTATATCTGTGTCACTCTGTATAACATAAGCATGCAACCAGCTGTCATTCATAAATGTGAATATTTTGGTGGGACTGCAATGAGTTTTAATCACAGTATAGTACAAATGTACTACAAACATTTACCTTGAACCCATGAATGAACTCCATGTGTTTTCCCCCATTGCTATAGTTGTCATTACCAACATTCAAATACAGTTTCCACAAACACATAGGGCGGTATTCAATGAGCCTGATTCGCCATGTTTTTATGGCGAATTTGTGCTGTTTGGCGAATTTCTGACTAAAACGGTGAATCACCCTATTCAATGACCACATGGCGAATACATTTCAAGGTTTTTTTCACCATGATTCACCGAGTAGCAATCGCTATCTTTTTATGGTGAAGTGGAATGTGAACTTTTAAAATAAAGTGTTTTGTTTTTTACATTTGGTGTAAAAAAATCAGGAATTTTATTCTGAGGAGGGGCATGCTATTTTTATTCATGTGCTGTAAGCACATGAATTTATATATATATATTTTTTTTACACAGCAGCCAGCAGGGGGCGCCGGAGCCGAGCCACTCATTACATATTCATATATTCACTGCACCCGATCGTTACGATCGTGTGTAGTGAATATACGCTCCCCTGCTGGCACCCCCGGGGGGCAGCCTGTGCTGCCTGGCACCCGGGGAGCCCACCTACCCCCCACAAAGTTCTGGGGCAGGCAGAGAGACTACCATCTCTCTGCCTGGCACCGTCCTCAGGCTCCCTGCGGCAATCACCGCAGGAGCTCATATTCGCCAGTCAGGGGCAGCGAGCCCCTGACACGTTGAATACCGGAGCCCGCCGGCTCCGGAACGTGGCGAATGTGCAGCGAATCCTAAAAAGGATTCGCTGCACCTCGCAGGTATTCTCATTGAATACCACCCTAAGTGTGCATGAGAGTTCATGGGGCTCAGGATAAATGGTAGAAGCAGAGGCTCCTTTGCGCAGTTTCCCTCCTCTACACTCACTCACCACAGTCCTCACCAATCTATTAGAATAACTTTATTTTTAAACCACAGACCAACATACAAAGGACTATTACAGGCAGCTGAATAAAAGCGGACGTTCTAGATCAGTTGCTCCCAACCTGGGGTACGTGTACCCATGAGGGTATGCTGCAGAACGGTTGGTCCACCGGTAATGGTGGAAGAAAAGGAAGAAGTCTCCTGATGGTGGTAGATGTCTCCCGTTGCCATGGAGATGAACCACATTGTGTCACTTATTGTTCCATCTGCAGTGTCATGAACGTCTCCTCAGGCTTTTGTCGGACCAACAATCCACTGGGAGCTATCTGAGCTTCCATCACACATCAGTGTTCATCTGCGCCACACTGACACGGGTGGAGGAAGCAGCGGAATTAATCCTACAGGTGTTAGCGGGAACCCAGGAGACAGTACACAGCCAGTGGCCAGACTTGAGAGGACCGATTCCTGACTGCACACTACTCCTCCACTACATAAGGACACATATACCACTCAATTCCACTGAAGTACTATGGTTGTTTGAAAATGACAGAGGCTCTACTCATATATAAAAGCCTAATCAAGGGGCATGGGAGAGAAAAAGGTTGGGAACCACTGTCTTAGGTGGTGATGCATAATAATATGCATAATTAATCACTAGTAGCAACCAGAGCACCACGCTAAGAAACGGGTGTTATAGCTATAATTCCTATGCAGCATCCCAGGCCACACACCATAATATATGTCAATACAAATATCCATGTCCATCACCACAGAGGATGTAAGGCACTGAAAATTTGGTAATACTTTGAGTATGAACATCAATATGTTAATGCTTACTGTAAGGGGTTGCACAGGATTCAGATCCTATTGTTGCTTTCACATGGGTCATATTCAAACACTTATTATTATTATTATTATTATAATTTTATTTATAAGGTGCCACAAGTGTTTCGCAGCGCCGTACAAAGGAACAGTGCAGGGAGACAAAACTTGGCATAACATTGAATAAATAACAAAAATACAGTATAAATAAAGAGCGCCACAGATCAATACACATTACAGCTTAAGTGTTAGTAGTGAGGACTCAATCAACATACAACTAGAGTCTTGAGGCTAATGATGGAGAGGAGTATGCGGACAAAGATGGTCACTAAGTGTTTGAGTATAGGAGAGCTGTGAGTGAAATGTGAAGAGAAGTGGGCTTTGACAACAGGAGGGAAGAGGGCCCTGCTCGGAGGAGCTTACAATCTAGTATTACAGATGTAGCAAATGAGACAAACTACATACTTTGTTAGTTAACAATTAGCACACTATCATTCAAAGGATTAACACATCTTGTACTGGCAGACACAGAGTTAATAATACAGTGAAGCTTATAACAAAGTTAGCATGGTCCAACATTTATTTCTTCAGAAGAGGACCACATTTTCACTAGAGTAGACAGCAAGGACCAAACATATTACATTCACATTGTATTTATTAACCCTTTGTAGTCCAATTTTTTTCACAATTCAAACAGTCTGGTTTAAATGTTTTAATGAATTGTGATTTTTTTTTATTTTTTTTTATTCAAAAATGGTCTACATTGTATGTTGAATGATGTTAATGTTCTTATTTTAAAGTAGCTCAGAATTGGATCTGCTACTAGCGCTAGGGCTGTTGAGCCTGACTAGATGTTGGACCTGAAAGGGTTAACATAGTAGAGAACAATGTATATAACAATGACATATTATATAACATACAACATTTTAAAGTGCAAATACTGTATAGACGTAAAAAGGATAAATGACAGATATAATACTAATGTTAGTATAATCTGTATGAGTGAGACAAGGTAAAATTATGGACAATCATTCAAATTGATCGAGTCCCCATATCTACCAAAATGGACTTTTGTCCACAGTGCACATATAAACATTTAGCACTGGGTGGGTAATAAGAAAGGCAAAGAAGATGCAGGGACATCTTGTGAGATATGGGGCCCTAAAGTTTGAGCACACCCTTCTAACGCACCAGCCCATGCACACTGTAGATGTAGGCACTGTGCAAGAGCACACTGATCATGCATACACTGTGTGGCAGGGATCACAAAGGGTAGCCCTTATTGGAAGAGCTGCCCTTTGTATTGCTCATCACATAGGATCATTGTGGCGATTGGGGGAGGGGGGGGTGGGATTTATTGACTGTGCTTGGTACAGCCTACCATGAGAGAGGGTGGAGAGAGAGAGAGAGACAGGGGTGTGAGCAAGAGTGTAAAAGCGAGTGTCAGGTAGTGAAGGAGAGAAAAAGAGGGGAGGAAGAGCGAGAGAGAGTTTCAGGTAGAGAAAAAGGAAGAGAAAGAAGGAGAGACATAGGGTGGGATGCTCTAACCGTTATCAGGGTTTTTACTGAATTTCTGTATACTCTAACCCCCCTCTGCAGTGTTAGCGCTGCGGAGGGAATCGCCAGCAAAAGCTGGTGATTCCCTGCAGAAGTCTATGGGCTTCTTACCGCAGCGCTGTGTGAGGGATCCCTCCAAGCATGCCCTGCGACCGGCTCCGGCACTCTCCGCAGATGGAGACCCGGGTCCCAGACCCAGTATTCCAGCGCCGTGGCCGCATTGCAAGGGACAGCTCTTATCACAAGCGCTGTCCCTTGTGTTAATTTACATAGTTACATAGTAGGTGAGGCTGAATAAAGACTTGCGTCCATCTAGTTCAACCTATGTTTATAGTAGCTAATCCCTTGTTGTATAGTATGTTCTGATATTTCGAAGACAGATTGTTACATATTCATACCTGTGGATGTTTTTGATCGCATATGTTAGAGCATATGCGATCATTAACAATGCAAAGCCTGGTGGAGGGGGCAGCGGATGTTAGAACATCCTGCCCTGAGTGAGAGGCAGTGTTTTGGGGAGAAAGAGACAGTGGGAGTGAGAGAGAGGGGGCGATAAAGTGTCAAGGAGAAAGAGAGAAATAGATTGTGGCAGGAGAAGAGAGGGAGGGAGGGAAAGATAGGGAGAAAGACAGTTCCAGGGACAGATATTGTCAGGGAGAGAGAGAGAGAGTCAGGGAGAGAAAAAAGGGGCAATGCCAGGGATGAAAGAGGGAGAGACAGTGTCTTGGGGGTGGGGGGGGGGGGAGAGAACACACTACAAGATTACACCACAGGAAGGAGGGGGGGGAGACAGATGGATGGGGCAGTCTGGATGGATGGGAACATGGATAGACAGACAGACAGAGCATCATAAAGGGGCATAGCTAGGAAGATGGACAGTCAGATAGATAAACAAACAGAGCCCCATATGGGGCATAGACAGGCAGACAGACAATTATTCATGCTTAGATTCACACATGTGACCAAGTTGCGGGCTCACTTACCGTGCCAGGCTAAGTGTGATAAACACAGATGAGCGTGGCTACATCTGTATATGCTAAAGACATGCAGTTCTGTAATTACACATTAATTGTGTTTGCTTTATGGGCATGTGCAGTATGAATTCATGCAAAATTAAAGTGACATAGTGATCCTTCTCATCATCATCATCATCATCATCATTATCCCGGAGTGTTAGTCCATAACTTACTTTTATACTTTAGTAGAAGAAAAAAAATAGACAAAAGTCAAGAAAAAGATTATACTGTATACAATCACAATAGTCCATACCATTTAGAGGAGTCTTGCAAAATTCAACACAATGAACTTACTATACTGTAGTCTAAAAGAGCATGAACGACATTTTCTCTATGTATATACTGTACCATGGTTCACTTTTAGCAACATCATACAAAAAAAGCAATTGTAAGAAAAGTCTATTTGAAGTCAAAATAAAAAATTATAAATTAGATTAATAATAAATCTTTATTTTATGTCTTCATTTTTTTTAAAACTCTAAGTGCACCAAAAATGCTTTTCATGGCTATAAAGTAATATTGTTCAGCCAAGTATAATATGCACTAACAACATGTGGCTGATTAAACTGTTTTTCAGAGTAAGATGCCAATTAACAAATATGTTGAAAAATAAATTTTGGATTAAAAAAATCAGATAAAACTACGTACAGCAAAGATATATAAGTGTATGCTGCCTAAAATTTGGTTCACATATCCAAATGAAGTAAAATAGGGGTTTTGTGATCAAAATAAAAGATAATATTGCCATAGAGTACATCAATTTTATGCTGATTTGAGTTTCCTCGAATTGCATCAATTTTTGGATGCCATTGGTACAGTACCAGAGAGTCATCTTTCTGCCACAGTTGTTCATTGTATGCTCCATTGCACTGCACTACAGTAGGTTATTTTTCTGAACTATAATTGTGCATTAGTTAATGTTATGCCCCATAGTAGTGCCCTAGTTTATATTATGAACCATAGTAGTTGCCTAGCTCATATTATGTAATATTGTAGGGCTGCCACTACACATTATGCAACACCATACCCCAATTCCCATTATGACGAACATATTGTGACGCAATACAGGTCCCCAGTTCATATTATGTAACATTATAATGCCCTCCAGTTAATTTTATACCACATTACAATGAGCATGTCCAGATGCATACAGTAACTAGTTATATTGATAGCCACAAGGCAAAAGTTTGTAAATGCCAGTATGTACCACTCAATGGTGAAAATGTATATAATAAATGTTACTTTGCCTGTGAAGGTGGCCTTTCACAACTCTTGCTCCCATAGCAGCTGTACCTATGGTAGCTAGGCTTTTGTTTTAAAATGTTTGAAAAACCAGGGTCCTGGGGATGGATTGGGCTAGGGCGCCATGTTCTAGGATCTTAATATAATATTCTTTTATAAAGACTCACATATAGGTGTTTTTGCATAATGCTTTAAAGGGAAGAAATAAAAGCCACCAAAAAATCAGCTGGAGGCATTTCTGAAAACATAAGAGGCATGGTCATATCCTCATTTTACTGCATCCAGAACATTTGGGGAATATGGGTATGTTGATGATTCATTGTGCTATTGACTAGATCATTTGAGACATCTTCACTAACTTCATATGAATTTTAGTTTTCCAGGATAAACAACCCTCTAAAAATACAATTTTAAATCAAGACATAGCAGATGACTTGTGGACCCAAACAGTTATTCTATTGTTTATTTTGTCTGTAGTTATTGAGATAGTATTAATTTAAGAACTTTGGGCCTTATTCTAATTCACTCTTTCTGACAAAATCCTTCTTAGATGGACAAAACCATGTGCACCGCAGGGGGGCAGATGTAACATGTGCAGAGAGAGTTAGATTTGGGTGAGTTATTTTGTTTCTGTGCAGGGAATATACTGGCTGCTTTATTTTTACACTGCAATATAGATCTCACTTTGAAGTAAAACCCCACCCAAATCTAATTATCTCTGCACAAGTTACATCTGCCCCACCTGCAGTGCACATGGTTTTGTCCATCTAAGAAGGATTTTGTCAGAAAGAGTGAACTAGAATAAGGCCCTTTGCTAGAGTTTGATAGTTTGAGGGTGTACTTTAGTGATTTATTGTTTAAAACTTTGAGTGACTTGCAAATTGATAAGTTATCACTGAATAATTAGGTGCAGCAGAATCTTTAAATGAGTTGATTGCTTCGTATTTTGTACATTGCATGGATCTGATTAGGGATGCCAATCCAGGGCATTTTGAGTCCATGGAGAGGCTGGTCCTTGGCTATCTTCGACCTCTGGTGAGATCTTTTATGGATCCCTTGCAGTTTGCTTATCAGCCTGGAATTGGTGTGGATGACGCTGTCATATATTTGATGCAGAGACCCCTACCTCATCTGGAGGGAGCTGGGGCCAATGTGAGAATAATGTTCTTTGACTTCTCCAGTGCTTTTACTACCATTCAGCCCATGCTTCTTGGGGAAAAGCTGGTTGACTCTGGGGTGGATCATCATCTAATCACCTGGATCCTGGATTACCTTACAAACCGTCCACAGTATGTGAGGACCAAGGAGTGCCAGTCGGATACTATTATCTGAAGTACAGGGGCGCCGCAGGTAACAGTTTTAGCACTATTTCTCTTTTCTCTCTATACTGCAGATTTCATATATAATTCATCAACATGTCATCTACAGAAGTTCTCTGATGACTCTGCTATTGTGGGCCTTATTGTAGATGGGGACGATAGGGAGTACAGAGAACTTGTGCAGAACTTTGCTACCTGGTGTGTGGGGAACCATCTTCAACTTAATACGGGGAAAACTTGGGAGCTGGTAGTTGATTTCAGGAAACGTCAGCATACCCCCCCAACTCCGGTGATCATTCAGGGAATGGATATTGAGATCTTAAGAACTTACAAGTACCTGAGTTTTCACCTTAACAATAAACTTGACTGGTCTGATAATTCCGCTGCTTTGTATAGGAAGGGGCAGAGCTGACTTTATCTGCTGAGGAGACTGAGGTCATTTGGAGTGCAGGGAGCTCTCCTGAAGACCTTCTTCGACTGTGCATTGGCATCGACCTTATTCTACGGAGTTTCTACGCAGCAGTGTTTCAAAAGCCGACAATAAGAGACTAAACAGACTGGTAAGGAAGACCAGTTCTGTTCTAGGAATGCCTTTGGATTCTGTAGAGATAGTGGGTGAAAGGAGAATGATCAGCAAGATAACATCATTATTGGATAATGCTTCACACCCGCTCAAAAAAAAATTGACGGTTCTGTGTAGCACTTTCAGTGATAAGTTGCTTCACCCTCAATGCTCAATGGAGAAATATCACAGATCTTTTCTTCCTGCTGCAATTAGAATGTACAACTGCCATGGTCTGAAGAAGACCTACATGATTCTTGAGTTATAGTGTTTGGATCTTACCTTATCATGTGTGTTCTTATTATTATGCTATTTCTCTTATCTGTACTTGAACCTTGCTGTAACAAATGCAAATTTCTCCATTGTGAGACGAAAAAAGGAATTCTATTCTATACTCTTCTATTTTTTCAATCCCTGGATTCAGGTTTTAAAAATGCTCAATCCCAGGTTTCCCAGGATCCCAGGACTAGCCTCCCTAATAAAACAAAAAAGCCCTGCCCCCCCAAACCAGTCACCATGCACATATCCTCACATGGGCTGGTGGCAGGGGTGCAGTTGGGAGCAATCAAGCAGCAGTGCGGGGGTGCAGCAGTGCGATCAGGGTAGGGATCAGCTAGGCAGCGTCTGAGTGGGTGCTCAGATGCTGACCGGCATTAGACTGTGCATGTGCAGTCTAATCCAGAACATGGATATTCCCATCCTGGGATTCAAATCCCAGCAATTTTAGGGTCAAATCCCAGGACACAGCCAATCCCAATTCTGGGATTGGCCAACCTAGAACTGATACTATTTGAACCCTGCGCATCTGTCATTATGCATCATATCTTTTGGCTCTAATACCCTTCTGACATCAGGCTTCTGACCTGGGATATTGTCCAGGTCCTGGCTTAGTGTCCTATGGTCTATTCAGGTCTGCTACTGTACATGGGTTACGACTAGGGTCGAACCCAGAACTAACCTGGGTAGGTTACAGTATAAATGTGTGATGGGGTTATCTGACCTGATTTACACTAAAAGGAACAAAGATCAAGCAGCATCTTCACCCATGCAATAACTGAGGTCCAGCCTTTGGAGTTAACATTATTTCTGCAACATGGCATGAAACTGTTTCAACTAACCCAGGTTATTAGTCAATTGTGGCCATATTGATGGAATGAGTGAGTCATTTTTGTGCAGTGGTGTAGCCACTCCAGGTTCTATGAACTGTAACTTATTGTGAGAAGGAATATTGAGCAAATTCCAAATAAATATTTGTCCAGCTTCCGCTTTGCTGTGTATAGCAGTGTGCTATAGTGGGGCCGTGATACGAGTGCTGCATGTTATGTCATGTTCAATGGCATTGCTACCAGCTCTCATCATTACCAGCTCTCATAGCAAATACACATTCTGACCCCATTGAATGCATAGTGGATGTCTACACTATGCTGGGAGATATATGCCGCAATGTGCAAACCTAACTGGAAACATCTGTACAAAACCACCATGGTTAAAAATAATTAGAACAAGGTCAAAACAATTTCTTACATTTAGAAAATCACTGTAACCCTCTCTGGAAATCTGATCTGAACCAAGTCCCTGTTTGGATTTCAATGTGATTCAGAATTCGGACTTGAAATCTGAATTTTGGGATTTTGGATTGCAAAATGTATATGATTTTTTTTAGAAGGCTTATTGTTCAACTGAACCAAAATCAGAATCCTAACCACAAGACATTGAGTTAGAGCCAAGCTCAATGCACAAGGGTCCGTGCATATATCTACTAACAGCCTGTTTTCCCAAGCACTTTAATGACTGATTGTTGGTGGGTGGACTTGTGGTTTATACACTGCTTTTTCTGTTTTCCCATTGGACAGTTTAGACTACAGTATGGACACAATGTGCAAATTACTAATATCTAAAAAGTCATGTGAACTTAACAAAGATGGAGAAAGTAAATGGTGCCCCCTACAGGGTGGTAGTAGCGGTCGGCTGGTTGAACTTCACTAAGCAGCTGCTAGGTTGGTGTATTGGGGGGGGTATCAATCCCCTAGAGACTAGACCAAGGCAAAAGGTGTGAAAAAGCAGCGCTGAATGTGTTAAAAAAATATTTTCTATAAACCAATTTGACTGGTTTAACAAATAAACATTTTAATAAATATGTTGTGACAAATATGCAAGATGTAAATAAAACAATATAAACAATAAATAAATAAATCACTGGAAAAAGTGTGGTTTTTGTTTAAAAAAAAAAATTGCTAGTGCACTAGAATTAAAAAACATTTACAGTTCCTGGTAAGGCCAGAATTGAAATATGTGGATCTGTCCGTTTCTATTATGCCCTCGATATTACTTCCCAAAGGTAAGGTGTTGTTTATTACCGTTCACCATGTGTGGGCACAGTCCCGCTCTGTTGTTTGCCTCCTGGGCAGGTGTTTTTTGGCTGGTCCAAAGAAGGGTCCAGTTCACCAAAGGAAGATAGCTGGTGGTATAGGGGTTTGATGTCAAAACCTCCTGTGCTGTGGTCGACAAGAAGAATATAGGGCTGGTTCAGATGGGTCCAAAATAGGTCCAACTGAGTACCTCCAGCAATCAGTTGTCTCCCAGTATCCTCCCAGTATTGCTGCAGACCTTGGCCTAATTGAATGAAAATAACATTGTGAACTGTAAAGTGGTCAAAATTGTCTGGAAATGGCTGGCAATTAATGTTATTGAGTTCAATATTACTCTAGGGACAAAAAAATGCAAAAATAATGTGATGCAGTTTGACAAAGCCAAATTCAATTCCAAATCCAAATATTCGGCCCGGTGTCCATCTCTATATATAAGTAGACATACCATATACAATCTTATATTGTATCACTGAATTGATCTATGGCCTTAATAACACATCGGTGCCGGACGCGGTCCCGACAGTCGGGATCCCGACAGTCATTTACCCGACGTTGGGATCCCGACTGTCAAAACGCAGACGGCCACCCGCTATTTTCCCTCATGGGGGTCCACGACCCCCATAGAGGGAGAATAGAATAGGTGGCGAGCGTAGCGAGCCACCGTGTCCGCAGCGAGGCGAGTGCAGTGTGCCCGCAAGGGGCTTTGTTGCATTCTCCATGATGTCTGAGTCCGGGCAGTCAGGATCCCGACATTGGGCTAATGACTGTCGGGATCCCAACTGTCGGAACCCTATACCACACCCATTCTCTCTGCCATCTCTAATTTGTATAAGGAGCTTGATTCTGTAATGAATTTGCTGCAGGGACCGATGGTGCTGCTCTGCGTAAGCATATGGGTGATTATATGCACGTGCAGGGCCGATGTGCAAATGCCTTCAGCGACTATCACAGTCACTGAGGCATTTTCACAGGGGGACGGGCAGTGGGTGGACAGGGAGCTGGCACATGGGGACACCCAGCATTTCCTGGTTGTCCCCATGCGAAAGCAGGTGTGTCAGAGCCTGTACATGGCGGGCGGCTGATATCACATGACATCAGCACCCACCCCATTCTTGGCCGTAGTCAAAGCAAATAAAAGACAAGTTAGACTGACTTTTTATTTGCAACGGGGAAAAATCATTCAATGGTGGCATCCATACGCTCGCATGTGAATGGATGTTTGAGCGTACACATCCATTCGCATGCCACGGCTTCTATTCGCTGGGTGGGGGAGGGGGAAGGCAGTCATTTATTCACTAAGCAGCAAAAGGCTGCTGATTAGTAAATGCTGCTGAATCAGGCCCAATGTCTCTTATGGTTACCCTATTACCCTAAATAGGCGCAGTTGCTACCAATTCTAACTTACCAGCTGAAATAAATATTTTGATGCTTGCACTGTCTCCTCTGGTGTGGTATTATATGTTACATGCATTTTTTCTATCTAGATGTCTCTAGAGATCTCTTCTCTTCTTATGGAGAGAATCTCAGAAACTGGGCTGTAAATGTTGGGTGGCTTTTCAGCCAATTTTGCCCTTGAAAACATCTGAGCCACCATTGTATTCCTGCAGTTACAGCCTTGTGTACCGTACACATTTGGCACATCAAGTAGAGGTTGTTTGGAAAAGCTTCCAGTTGCTGGTGATCCGTCTCAGCATGAACCACTACCTTGCTGTGCAAATATTATTTAATTCCATTTCTTGCAGTCAAACACAATGGAAAAAACAATGCTTTTTGATTTGGACATACTGTACATTCTTTCTGTTGACAATATACGATACGCTATGACGCAAAAGTTGCTACCTGGAAATTCGGTACCAGAGCAACTCCTTTTCCAAGTCCATCACATATTAATGTATAAAATAATGAGTGAGACGGACTTAGGGCCCGATTCAGACCCATATGCAGGACTGCATACTCGCAGCCCTGATTATTATCACAAGTCGGCTGATGCGCACAGTATTCTGTGCGCAGGGTCCCTTTGTGAACGGACCAAGCTTAGCCTTCACTGGCTGCTCGCGAGGGGGTTGACAGGTTTTGTGGTTGGGGGAGTAATGCCAACGCTTTCCAGGAGTGGCCTGGAAAATGCAGACGTTCCCCTGCAGTTTGGAGGCAAGGCCGCTGGTGTAAGCAGTGGCCGCCTTCTCCCCATGACCTTTGCAGTGTTGAGTGAGTTTAGACTTACTCAATGCTGCGAGCAGGGGGAAAATCATTCAATGGTAAGTGATATTCCCCTGTGTGCATGGGTGCCAATGCATTCACAGCGGTGCACAGGGTGGGGAAAGGGCTTGGTGGGGCAGCGGGATGGCGTTTACCTGATTGATGGACTCTGAATACTCACAGCCCAGCGAGCAGGACTAAATTGGGCCCTTATGCCAGATTACGCAAATGATTTCTGTTCATGATCAGAAAAATGGGAATACAGGTACAAGTACACTTTGTGCATATGCAGAGTTGCATGAATGCTACACCGACACTTGGAGAGAAGGCCTATCCCATGTTCACAACAGAGGCATGACTACCATTGGTGCCTCAGGTGCAGTGCACTGGGCCCCTAAAGGACTAAGGGGCTCACTTCTGCCCAGACCAGCAATGAGTTATCCCTTAGGCTCCCACAGATCATTTTGAACAACATCAGATGAATGTACCAGTGCAGGGAGCAGGATGGACCCCACTGCCTGAGGGACCTGCCCCTTACCTTAGGTTAGAAGGACTGATACATACCTCTCAAATTTGTCGCAATGGAAGCAGGAATGCCATAAATTTGAGGGTGCCTCTCCCTGTCACCCACTGCTGTATGGCATTTTGTGAACTATGGTTGGAGTGGAGGAGGTGGGCCCAATTTTTTTTTATTGCAACTGGGCCAATCACTCACTAACAATTTCTGCCACTGGTTCACAAGCAACTATAAAATCTGTATATATTGCAGGTGCAATATAAAGGAAGAATACACTGAGCTTGGTCTCTAGCAGTGGCACTGGGTTCAGGAAGCTTCTGAGCAGCCTTGGATTACCTAGGCCTGGGGCTCAGTAAGGGCCCAGTACCATAGGGTAGGAACAACCATGACCCTGTGTGATTCTATGATCATGCTCCTCATTGTGTATGATGTAATCATAGGTTCTTTCTGAACAAGGGCAGTCATGTTCACTTCTGGCGGCCATGGTCATCAGCACAAACATCTCTCCACGTCACTGCTGATGTGAGTTCATTCTGAAGCTTTATTAAAAAAAGCCTGGCAAGGTGTGTCCAACATATGGAGCAGTTTACATTCTCATCCACAGCTTCTTTCTATTCAAAATTAGCCTTCTTGATCTATATCATGTGTGTAATTTCCATATGTGATTTCTGTGTGATTTCTATATGACACCTGTGTTTTAGATGTACAGCCTTAGAAATATATTATAAATATAGTGGGTGATTCTATCTTGTGACTGGGAGGTGGCATAGTGCATACAAAGAGATGGTCTGTAATATGGGCATGGTATGGGACTGTCGTGGGCGAGTCCGTGAAAGTGGTTGAATACACAGGCGCTCAACCTCTCACATAGGAAGCCATACTTGGATAAACTACAATTGCCTTAAGGCTTGTGGGATTTTCATGGTTTGAAAGCTGCTGCATCTGAAGAGGCTCCAAATGATATTTCAGTACGTACAGACAATGACATTGGGCATCTTAGACCTTGCACATTTGCTGCATGGATCTACTCCCGGGAAGGGCGTAGTGTTGGCATTTGCGTAAAGTTGCGGACAGGTGACTAGAATCAACCCCATTGTTTCCATATAACAAAGGTAATAAGTTTTTTTTTTTTCCAGACTTGGCATAATATCTTCTGCGATTGCAGTGGCTGTGGGCAATATCATAATGCATAGATTACATCCTAAAGTCCTTAGGATTCAAAGTTTGCCTAGTTTCATTACATGACTACATTTATCCTGCAGATTTAGTATGTGCCTGGTGCCGTGACTTTTGCTGGTATTTTGAGTGGTTCAAGTTGAACTGGCCAATATGAACCCTCATGTTCTCCCAGTATCCGAGAGAATTATTGTATGCATAGCTTTTACCTCATGAAACAGTAGGTGGTATTGTTTTGTTTTTATGGTGCAATTTAAAATGCCGACCTTCCTGGAATGCTTATAAATGCCTCTGCTACAGTAGCCCACTCCTGTTGCTATGCCTTGTGCACCACTCTGACAATCTGGAATAGACAACAAGATACACTTCCAAGAAACCAGATACATGTTGAAACAGACAGAAGACAAGCTAATGGCAGTCCCCACTTGAGAACTGAATCCTGCTGTAATGATTAGGATTGCATTATCCTCTTCTGTAGAGGAGTTGGGATGGATTACTCATTCACACTGATTTGCACAGACACTGGTGCATGCAGCATGAAGGGTGTCATAGGAAAAGCACTAAACAGAGTGAAGTGGCAGTATCCCTCTCAGCGGGTCCCTAGATGCTCCAGCATAGTGCCCAGCAACCCTCTCTCTCTGAGACAGATATGTCTCCTCTGCAATATCCCCACAGACCCAGTCCTGATCAGCTTGTCCACCCAATGTTGGGAGGTATGCAAATAGCCCTAAATGATATCATTTGGGTGGGGTCCCTCTTAACATTCCGTATCTATGGGACGTACAGTATTCAATTGTCACGGTTTTTTTTTCAGCTAACCTATTTAATTGCAGCCATTTCCAACCGTTTTTTCGACATGATTTAACAATACCGTTTAACTTTTTTTTTAAATTGGCGAACATGACTTAAAAATAGTCAAAAACATCCTTAGTTTTGACTAAAACACATGGATTGGTAAGTAATTCAATGTTCCATATGTTTTCTGACAGTCTGGCTGTTTTCATAGTCGAAAAACCGGTACTTTAATTGAATAGGTCAAATGTAAATTCAACCTAAAATATTCAAAAAGGCTACTACGCGGTGGTTCAGAAGTTCAGCCCATATGCATAGCACAGTTTTCCGCTTCTAATAAATTGAGAAAACACTGCTTACCCCATAGCAGGCTACAGGGATATGAAAAGCTAGGAAAATAGAAGGACATCAAGATACTGTAAAATAATGTTTTCTCTTGTTAAATAGGAAGAAGATGTAATAATCCCATATCCTCCTTCATAAAAAAAACAAGATTTTCCTAAAATCACAAAAGTGTTCTGAAAACTGTTTTAATTCTTCTGTATATGGATGAAATAGTATTATTTGCACTTTCTGGCTCTCTTGTATCCATAAAAAAAAGTTTGTTTAATTTCAGTAGTTTTAAGAAACTTGATCTGTTGCTTTAACTTTTCCTACAGAGTTTATGGAATTCATATAGTGTTTACTTAATTCTAATGAGCTTCCTGAGGGGGAAAAAACCTTCAGATTGCTGTTTTACTATATTTTGATTTCAAGCATTTTCCAAATCTCTATAATATGCACGATTATAATTAGTTTATACTTTGGTTTTCAGTACAGCACATTTATAATGTTCCTCTGTCCACGCAGGAATCTTACTTGTTGACCCAGAATATAACAGACCAGTCTACTGCGAATTCGGTGCAGGAACCTATGTTGCGAGTCTATCAGCGAATGTACCAGGACCTGATGTGTGCCAAGGTGTTCGCGCACATCATGGCGGGTAGCGGGCAGGCATAGGGCTGTCCCATGCGGATATCCAGCATTTCCTGGGCGTGCCCACAAAAACTGTTTTTTGCATCCAGAAAAAATGCTGGGAGTTCCCAATGAGAACGCAGGCGCGGCCTAGCCTGCACAGGGTGGACGGCTGACCTCACATGATGTCAGCGCCTGTCCCCTTTTAGGACATCTCCAGCCCAAGTAAAAGTCAGATCCCACTGACTTTTTTCTGCGAACGGGCGAAAAATAATTCAATGGTCGGCCACCATCAAATGATTTTTCACCAGTACGCCCACATACACATATAGCATACACATACATTCACATGCTGTTGCGGGCATTCGATCATTGGAGGGGGGGTTGGCGTTTGCTCATCTGAATCAGGCCCTCTGGGAATGCGGCAAATAATTCAGTCTGTGAACACTTTTAATCTGTGCGTTTCACACGTGGATTTTCTGGCTACTGTTTTATTCTTTGCTGAAATCTATTCATTGTGGTTTTTAAAGGCTCTCCATCATCACTTCACACAATTCATATACACTTTCAATTTGCTGAAGTCAATTTATAACTCTGGCAGCTTTATATGGTTCTTTTACTCTAGTGAAGGGTGATTTTAGTACCCATGACAACAAGTAGTTATGTCTATGCATTAGTTTAATGGTGAATTCCCATCTAGAACCAAAGTGAACCAAGAGCATTGACATGTTTACTTCTGCGTGATTGATGTTTTTCTTCATATAAAGCTCACACCTACAAGTATTTTTAAATAACATTTTGACATTGATGTGAGAGCATTTTGATTTCAACAAGGTGCTCCATTTTAGATGATGTCATTTCTATTTAGGTTTTCTTAGTACTACATCACAAAGTCAGTACTGTCACCAAATGTTGCTATGTACCTCTAGAGAACCCTATTGTTACACAGAAGCAATACTGTGCAGCTAAAATGAATTGCAACAGGGATCATTTGCAACAAGTGAAATGTTGAGCTAAACATCTGCATGGTAATAAAATCATACGTGTAGTACGGGAGGAAAAAGAATGTTACATTTACATAATGATGTCCTGGGACTGGATGTGGTCTGTCTATGGAGTAATGACAGACACACCAAACATGTTTTTATTACTTTTATTCACGTTCTTTAGAAGAATATAGCATTAAAGGTCAATTGTAGGTTATTTTGCATGCCAGGACATGAATACGCAAATGCAGAAGTTGAGGTACCTAATGTCAGTGGTGGTTTTTACCTATGGCTGCAGGGCTGCAGCCAGGCCCGGCGACAGGGGGGTCAAAGGGGACACCTGACCCGGGCCCCGAGGGTTGGTGGGGCCCCAGTGATCAAAGGCAGTGGCACATAAATATTGCAGCGCTGCAGCGGTATAACACCGCCAAGGCCCGGCACACTGGTCAGCAGCCTTCTGCACCGCATCACACCTTACTTACTTTTCTGCGGCATTGGATGGGGGCCAGATGGATGGTTTTTACTGCTTTACTAATTGCCTACCTAGTGCCATTTATTAAGATTTGTGTTTGTGTCTTTTTTGGACACCGGGGCCCGCTGAATTTAAGCATTTGAGTAGGGCATATGTTGGTTTTGGGCCCCAATATTTCTGAAGCCCCCCCCCCCCTCCCCAGGTAAAATCTGCCACTGTGTGAAGCCAGATGCAGTCTGTGAGACTGCACTGGGTACACTGTGACTGGCAGTGACTTCCTATTGGAAGTCTGAGCTGCCAGTCACCCAAGGCAGTCCCATTGGGAGGTGTTCCCTCTCTGTAAGATGCCTCTATGTTGGCTGCTGCAAGGCAGCCCATAAAATTATTTCTGCACATGTGCCAACCCGGGACCCTGAAATTTGTCTGGGCTGCTACCGAAGCAGCCCACAGAGGCTGTGGCCAGCTCATGCACAGTACCGATGAAGCCACTGGTGGCAGTGGCAGGTACCAACAGCGGGCGGGGACCAGCAGCAAGGCAGCAGTGGAGGGGAGGATGGAATCGCGGCAGCCCCCCTCCTCCACAGAGGTAAGAGCCGACACAGCCTAATGTACTATCGGGGAAAGGCCACATACTTTGGGAAGGAGCTGGTTATGGCCTGTCAGCAGTTATATTCAACTGCAGTCCTGGAAACCCATTTGAGTTCAGGGTCAGACTGGCCTACAGGAGAACAGAGGAAACTCCGGGTGAGCCCCACTGCCTGAGGGTACACCATTTCCTGTAAGGATCAAGTTCCAGACTGTGCACTTGATTTACACATGATACTGTATATGTCACCTTATACTGCACAGGACTATGGCATATTTTCTACAGTGTTAACCTGGTACATTGCATGTACTATAAGTATTTACTGTATATATATTTAGCAAAGGCACAAAGGATGTACTCTGTGGCAGTTGTCCACACCCCTACACATGTGCCCCCACCACAGCATCTCACCAGTGGGCCCTTTACATCACAATCCACTGCTGTGGGTTTTTTTTTTGTGTGTGTGTATTCATGTATGTGGGCATGGATGCACATGTGTCTACTACTAGAGGTCAAACTGATTTGGTCACAGAGGTTTATACAGCGCTAGCATTCTACACATATATTTACAGTTGGTAACAGACACAGAAATGTAGGTCATCTGGTGCTGTCATAGGACTTATCTTAGTTACCAGGATGACACATGGAGCCCTCCTTTATGATGCTCTATGCCTTTCTGGCTAATGAATAGTATGGCATCCATCATAAGAAAGGTTACCTGTATAGTCAATTGCTTGGTGGACAATAATTGCTGTGTGCAACATCCTCCAGTACATTACTTTAAACATTCTGTATGCTAATTAGTTACTTTGTCTCCTTACTCCATCTGTACAAAACTGTTGCAAATGATACTCTCAATTCTGACAAGAACGCCTACAGTAATGTACCGAGCATACAGTAGCTTACACACAACGGAAAAATATAGCACATAACTAAGACTGCTGGTTGCACGGGTCCCACAGCATGACAGTATACTCCATACAATGACAAAGTCAGCATAGGGATTTCTCGCAGCTTGGCCCTCATTCTGATTGATTCGCCCTGTTGTGTATTTGGAATAGGGACCAATGGTGATGGCCTGCACATGTGAATAATCGCTTATGCGCATGTGCAGGTTTTCATCACTGTGGGCACCCTCGGAGACTTGCATATTCTTTGAGGCACATGCAGTGGGGGGGTATGCAGGAGGTGGGCAAGGGGTGTTACTGGGCGTACATAAAAAACGCTGGGTGTGCCCAGGAAAACGCTGAATGTCCCCATGTGAATGGGGGGAGACTACCTGCCTTCCGTGGGCGGGCAGCAGACATCACCAGATGGTGCAGGGCGCAGCTAATCTAAGGCACCAGAGAGATTAGCAAGAGCTTCAAAATCATTTGATGGTCAGAATGACTTTGGGCCCACATGTAAGCCTGCGAGTGGATGTTTATGCAAAACAGCCATTCGCAGGCCTGCGGGGACATTCGGCATCCAGTGGAGGACGGGCATTTGAGGGTGGCTGGTAAAGTAGTGGTCAGGAGCATAACTATTAAAATGCAGACACAAGATAGGAGGGCCCTGCTTGCAAGCTTACAATTCATAGGGAAGCATGAGGCTGAGATGGACAGATTGCATTTTATTGTAGTCTGATTACAATGCAGAAAATATGTTTAGAGCAGATTAGCTATGATCATTCAACTCTGAAGAGACTATAAATATGAGTTTGGTACAGAAATCCAATGGTCAGAATTCTAGCAATGGGATCTTGATGGTGAAAATACTGACAATTTTTGGTAACCTGGCAATTTTTGCTAATCCTATCCCCAGCCTCTTCCTGCAGGCCAAACTTAATCAACCCTCCCCTGGCAGCCTAACCCTAAGTACCCCCCCTCCCCCCAGCCCAATGGTGGAAGCATCCAGATTCTGACCATCAGGATGCCGGCTGCATCCCATAAATATATATGTTATTAATGTTTTTGTGCGTTAGTGGCTTTATACTTTATATAGGAATCTGTAATCTGCATGCAAACAATGTATGGACTTGCAGAAAGGATTAGTAGAAAATGATCAGTCTAGCCACAGCATTCAAAATAGTTTTATGGGTGAAGGTCTCACTAGGTAAAGACCAGTATGAAAGGAATTATATTAGCAGGACATTTTAGCAGTGTTTTATGCCATATTTGTGAATATCTTGAAGATGTTGTTTATCTGTATGTCAATTAATTTATGCAAATCGGATTGGGGGGGATTGGTGAGGATAAAATCTAGGCAGTAAATGCTTGAGGGGGTAGCATTTATTGGCATGGCGTTAACAGAAATAGAGATGTCAGGTAAACAACTTCTGTTGATTGTTGGAAAGAGTGTTATATTAGCTCAGTTTTTAAATGTACAGTTTGAGGTAGACTAAACAGTTTTGAGAGATAAATAGGTATAAGAATATGCAAGCATGTCCAAGTACAAATCTCTCACTCATTTGTACAGTATTTTTCACAAAGTCACATGGACAACATTCTAGCATTTTATTTTTTATTTTTTTCATTTTGAGCTACAAAATTCCAATTTGAACTTGTGGATCTTTTAAATCTGTCAGTCAGTAGTAAAGAGACTTGTTCTCAAGTGTGATATGGAAAATATTTATTATTTACAGTTTCTTATATAGCGCAGCATATTCCGTTGCGCTTTACAATTGGAGACAACAGTGATTAAACAAACTGGGTAGATACAAACTGACATGGAGGTAGGAGGGCCCCGCTCGCAAGCTTACAATCTATGAGATATGCATGTTAGCAGTCCTTAAACTTCTAATTTCAGAAATACTCTATGTAAAGTAAGTTACTCACAATAAAGTCATCATTGTAATACTACATGTGTACAGTTATCTGAGGCAGAGGTGGAACTACCATTGGTGCAGCAGGTGCATTGCATCGGGGCAAAATCATTTTTTTTTCGCTATACCAGTTTGTACTGACACATAGGGGGTCATTCTTATATATTCTGTCACTGGCGATTCGCAATGGGGACCAAATGTTTTTGGGAACAAAGAACATTGCAAAGAAGACATGGGATGCATCTAAAGCCCGCCACCCCCATGCCTGGTGGAAGTGATGTCACAACATCACTGAGCAAGAGATGGGAGCAGACAGTTAGGTGCTAGGTACATCCTACAAATGCATACTGTTACTCACTAAGTAGCGAGTGACCTCTACAAGGACCACACAAGCTGAAAAAGTCTTCTGCAGGGAAAGTCCCTGCCCCATTCTCCCCTGCCTCTTGGATGGGAAGCCCGGGTGAACAATCCTCGCTACAGCCTTGACAGAGAACGTCATACAAAGTTTTCCTACTTCCATCACCTGTCCTGAATTTATAATCAACATCCCCAGGTCAAATTGGCCAGTTTTCCATAGGGATCAATGATACAGATTTTTAGATGCAACCAAGCTACAGTGCTCACAATATCTAGTTAAACTATTGCATTGAGCCTTTAAAAAAATAGCTATTATCACTTGTTTACTTATCCCACATTAATGTTTTTGTATCACTCACTTTGTGGATAAGCAGCTGTTATTTAAACTCAGGCTCATTCAGAAACTTTGTTTGAATAGACACATACCGTAGCTTGCTCTAGATGCAGACACCTGTTCATTGTCAGCATATCTTTCCCTTGAACTTGGCAATGGCATTTCTTTTTCAGCTTACAGGGTGCACCTCAAAGGTCTTAAATCTTCAAAATGATGCCCCAAGGATAATGGCTGTACACAATAGGGGCTTAAAAGCTGTTTACATTCCATATCGAGTTATCTTTACAAATGAAATGTTTTTCTTTTATTCAATAGTTCTCAATGTTTGAATAAACTTTTTCAGTTAATACGATCTTGCTTTACATAATATTCTTGAAGATTGTGTGTTGCTATAATATGAATGAGCAGGTCTGTGAGCACTTCTAATATTTCACCTTTGATTTCTAATGCGCTGACAGTTTCTGAAAGATTCAGTGGATTTAGTGGAAAATGTACCCATTAAGACTTTTCCTTTTCTAAAAATCAAAATTTTGAACAAATAATAGGTCTACAAAATATATGCATGCAATAATTGTTCATGAAGCATTAAATAAAGAAACAAATGCACTTATTAATTTACTCATATTAATTGTATGGGGTCAATCCAATTAGATTCGAGTAGTAGTTGTTATCTCTGCAAATTCGCGATGCACATTTATTTTGCAATTCAAAAGAGCCACTTGCAATGAACTATACAGAGCAAACTCACATTATTAAGTGCCCACCTGACTGAGGGTGAGAGACGGTACTGAAAAAAACGTATTTTAAGTTATAATAGTCAGTACACCATAAACTCACCATCGGGTATCCTCCCGATTTACACCTTGTCTGTTGACAAACCTAAACACAACCTTAACTCTAAACTTAAATAACTTAACCTAAAATAAGACACGGACACAAAGTGCTGGCGTTTCAAAAGAATGTCAAATTTATTTTGACAACTAAAACTATGACTATAAAATGGTGGCGGCACTAAAGAACGGTCACTATAGGAAAGGTGGGGTTAAAGATCACTATGCATACATACATCGCTGGTGAGCCACCTGGCCTGGTGGTGACGGCCACCCCCCGGACAAAAGCATGGCCCATGACAATCAATGTCGAGGGAGAGTGCACCCCACTACCTACACACACACAGAGGGCCAAATGTAATAGGGTGAGAGTTTCAGAAAGTGAGAGATTTTGGGAAAGTTTTCCCATGTTTTTTAAAGCAGCAATCAATTACATGGCAAAATCAATCTGGTTTTGCAGTGTAATTGATTGCTCCTTTAAAAAACATGGGAAAACTCTCTCAAAATCTCTCACTTTCTGAAACTCTCACCGTATTACATTTGGCCCATGGTTCTTAAAGAATGACCGTTCTTTACCGCCGCCGGAGAAGAAGAGAAAGAGGGCAGGGTGGGTGGGGCATCTTCAGACAGAGTCTATCACTATAACTCGTGATCCCTTCCTACCCTGTCTAGAACCCTCCCCCTGCTCTGATAGGCCTTGTGCCCATCCTCATTAACATACATGTGACCAACAGCACTGTGTAACCTGTGAAGAACCCTCAGTGGTTTATGCCCCTTCAGGCTTAATCAGCCCTCTGTGTTTCTTAAACTCACCATCGGGTATGCTCCCGGTTTACACCTTGTCTGTTGACATACCTAAACACAACCTTAACTCTAAACTTAAATAACTTAACCTAAAATAAGACACGGACACAAAGTGCTGGCGTTTCAAAAGAATGTCAAATTTATTTTGACAACTAAAACTATGACTATAAAATGGTGGCGGCACTATAGAACGGTCACTATAGGAAAGGTGGGGTTAAAGATCACTATGCATACATACATCGCTGGTGATCACTCTCCCTGGTCAGCCACCCGGCCTGGTGGTGACGGCCACCCCCCGGACAAAAGCATGACAATCGATGTCGAGGGAGAGTGCACCCCACTACCTACACACAGAGTTCTTAAAGAATGACCGTTCTTTACCGCCACAGCCAGGCCCTAGGCCGCAGCCACCGCCACCACTAATAACGCTCAGCACCTTGAAGATAAAAATGTCGCCTAAAAACAGAGCCACGCCCTCTGTGCTCAACTGAACGCCATCGCTCATGTACAGCTCTGGACGCTGGAAGTCGATGGCGTCATGGCGAATGACACCCCCGCCGTTAACTAGCAGGTATCTCTCAACCGCAGTGTTCACCTTCTTATGTGAACGCTCCAGGCGGGGGCACAATCTAGCGTTCCTCCAAACTCTCCTTGAGATCATGGAGGACCACACTAACACACAAGATGGCAAAAATTGGGCAATGATGTGGAGGTCCCGGATAATCACGGAGCGCAGCTCCAGAGTGGATCCTCGCCCAAGGTCATTCCCGCCTAAGTGGAATATAACGACCTCCGGGACCCCAAACTGCTTCACGGCCTGCATCAGCTGAGCCTGCAGCGCACACCACCTCATGCCCCGTACTCCTAGCCACCTAACCTCCCCAGCTTGTGGGAACATGCATACATCAGAGGCAAGATCCACCTGCGAGGCCCAGTACACAAAGGAATGGCCCAACATCCACCCGGACTTAACGTCCCGTCGAATTAAAATATGCACACAAGAGGTTAGTTAGCAGGAGACCCAATTGCAACAAGCACTCACACACCAACCAGGTTAGAGAGAGAGAGGGAAGAGAAAACCGTGGCCGAGGCACAAAACTCACCGCCCGGACTAGACTAACAGGTACGCCATGTCAGATTGTAATTGAAGCCAAATTGTGCCCCCGGGCGGATGCGAAAACACACCTAAAGGCCCCCACTGGAAGTTGGCGAGCGCTTATGCGTCCAGCCGACCATGGTGAGCAGTGATAGATAAAGTCGTCCGAATGTACCTACGGAATGCTGCCGAGCGCCATCGACCCAGAGACTGAATCCCTGAATCAGAGCGGCCCTCCGCAGCCGCCGAGGTAGCAGCCCCAATCCGAAAGGAATGCTACCCAAATTCCTTTGGATCGAGACCCGTGGCCTCCAGCGCCCGTCCCAATCTGTTGCAAAACTGATACTTGGTGAGCGGTGACCCATCATCATGCATCAGCCATGCACCAGGTAGGTCTGGGTGCACCTGCACGAAGGCCGTAACCAACGCCATGGGGCACACCCCTTCCACCGCACATGGGAGCAAAGACAGCCACCGCCCCCTACCAGCCTGGCTAGTCTTGGAACGGCGCAGGTGACATAGCACCGAATTCAGATGGACCACCAGGTCATCCACGGTCAGTGGTGAGGGCATTCGCTTTGACGGCGCCACCAGCTCCCCAAACCTGAAGGCACCATGATAAGCCATTGCATACGCCATTCGGAACAACAGGACCTCATAGTCAGGCCAGCAAATGTCCCTCAGGGCACCCAGCAAGGCTGGGAGCAATGTCAAATCAATTGGTCGCCTGCAGTCTGGGAGTGCCGGCGAGGCGCGCAGCCATCCATGCAACGCACTGGACACCAGAAAGGACCGGGACGGGTCCGCCCTACCATGCAGAGACAAAAAGAAAGACACCCCTGCCAGCATCCTGCGTACTGAGGCAACAACACCGCAAGGAGTACAAACTCCAGACAAAGGCCACCATAGCCGCACCAGGTGTCTTACCTGCATGAGGGGCAGACAACCTAAACTGTTCCCCCTCGTGCCATCCTTCCTGATAGCACCACAGTGTCCTGGGCACGATAGCCCGCATAGCTTGCCCCTCCATTCCAGGCTAATCACCTGAAGTGCCTGCCGCCGGCATGAGGCTCACCTCTGTGGACATGCCAGGGGTCCCTACAGCTGAGGTTCCAGGAACAACCGCCAGAGGAGGAGCTGGCCCGCCCTGCGAGGCCTAAGTGGCAAACGGCCTGAGCTCCCGTGCCACGGCACTTGTTGGGGACACAATTACGGGTGCCACCTGTGAAGAGGCTGTAACCCCAGGCAGCTCAGCAGGGGCAGGCAAAATGGCAGGGTTGGGAGCTGGCAGAGCCCCAGTAGGGGGAAGCCCAGACATGTGGTCCATGAAGGAATTCAGAAGGGCCATAAACTGCTGTACTCCCTTACAGGAAGTAGGTGGCAGGGGCCCTACACCACGTCAGCCAACAGAGGGGAAGTATTTTCGGGAACTACCCTAGACCCCCCTTTAGCGCTGCACTGAGGGACCCGCCTGGTCCTCCACAGTTATTGTCGTCTGGCTGGTCCTGCAGGAGGCATGTCCCCGGGGATGGACAGGAGTGACTGGGGTTCCCACAATAGGGGGGGGGGCCGTCCCCAGTAGCCTGCACTACCAGCCCTACATCCCTGTCACACGTCACCCCGCAGGCCAGTCTGGTAATGCCAGAGGGGTGTGCAGTGCTCGTGGCAGGAGTACCCCGCCACCTGCCTCTAACGGCCTCACTATATAATATGGTGGTGCCCCTTATGGGGGTCGAAGCCTGCCTCATGGCGTTGACCATCAAGCCAGGATGCTGCACCTCCCGCACACCCGGTGTCTGCAATGGCAGGGACTGGGCAGCGGTATCATCAAGGCGGCCCTGCCGCACCCCGGGGTAGTTGCGCCATGGGCACTAGCTCTGCCCGACCCCCAGGCTGCCAGGAGGTCCTGGCGCCATTGCCGCGGCCTACCCCTTAGTGATGGGAAATCTAGTTAATTTTGTGACTATTTCATTATGATCTAGTTCACCCAAAAGATTAGCTCAGAAGACTACCATATATATATACTCGAGTATAAGCTCACTTTTTGAGAAAAAAATTTTATGCTGAAAATGCCCGTCTCGGCTTATACTCAAGTGAGGGTCCCACTCGAGTCAATAAGCTTTCCCAGTTTTTTGATGTAGACTTAGGTGCTTAGGCTTATATTCGGGAGGACCTACACTCGAGCATACATACGGCAGTCCGTCCGGCTCATTATTCCATCAGAGACTGAGAGGAGTGATTAGAACTAGATGAACCAGACTACATTATTACACGCAGAGCAGGGATTTCTAATACTAGCTCATTGGAGGAGTAATATTCTTGTTAGAATGATCAGATGGGAAATAATCTGATTTATTAAACCTATTTTAGAAGCAGTAAATTATACAGCACCCTTATACCCCGTTCACACTGCACTTGTAAAACGGTATATTGCCGTTGTTTCACAATTTAAACACGTTTAAGGCAAACGGAAAGTGCCAGAGTTGATGTACCGGTGAAAGATAACCGATATTTCAAAACAGTCCTACACGTTTTAGGGCCATTTTTTATGCAGTGAGAATGGCTCGAAACGGTATTTAGCAAAGAAAAATAAACATCAGACTACAGACCCGTCCCCTGCCTTCTGCCTTGAAACGTGTTGAGGGGATCAAACGGGTTGATTGATGTGAATGGTATTCAAATGGCATTCAAAGCGGCAATCTACTGCAATGTCAAGGCTCAGACCCGTCTTGAATACCGCCTTAAAACACAGCTTTGTTAAAACGTTTAGGCAGTGCGAAATCGGCACTATAGGGACCTATTCATTGTTTAGCTCTGCAATATTTATCCCATTTTGGTTATTATTTTAATTTCCATAATATGCAAGTAAAATACCCAAATTCAGAGTAATATACTGTCATTATTTTTTGCTTTTAAAATACAGTATTTAACATGTCCCTTTTCCCCAATGTAACTGACTTTAGAGAGAGATAAAGTAAAGAGTTTTCAAAATATCCAGTCAGTTTCTGTAATTTATCTTCCACAGCCTAAATGTGACCTAAGCCGATCGGCTGCTAGGGGAAACTGCTCCACTTTATGTATTATGAAGGTTCATACATATCCCTCTTTGTCCTGTGGAGTAAACAGAGCTACAGTATATAACATACTATACATGCTTGGGAGTGTAGCTCGTGACCTTATATGAAGGCAGCATGGCAGTGCATACTATAGTTCTGCTCCATACACATAATACATGTGCCTGAGCACGGCAGTGCCACACATGGCAGCCCAGAGGCACTGTACAGTCTCATTATGGCTGTATGAGTCAGAGATTAGTTTAGGGATCTGTAGGAAGTGAACTAATTGAACTACTGAACTATTTGCATGACTCATGAGTCATCAGTACAATGTAGATCCGCAGAGTCCAGACCATGTCTGAGCTCAGCACTGCCACCTGTGGCAGCAATCATGTACTGCCTCCTGTGTATTGCATGAGAGCTGAATAACATGGCTGCTGCAGAAGCTCCTACACAGGTCCCAGCAGAAGATTTAGCCCAGCAGTATGCTCAGGACTCAGTACCAGAAGCAGCAGCAGTAAGTGTTTGGGCATCTGGACTAATCTGGACTAACATTGTTATCAACTTGGCTCCTGTCACTTGATTTCATAAGCTACGAGTGCCACATCCACCGGCTCTATAAAAATATATATATATATATATATATATATATATATATATATATATATATATATATATATATGACTGTGTGGCAGCGGCACTCGACTTTTAGAAAGAAATAATCACCAGGAGCCTGGATGAGTTCCCCAACGTTTCGAGGCTGTGTGCCTCTTTATCAAGGTGCAGATAGACAGGTATACAATGTAAAAAACATACCTTTATCCCTCTCCGTTAGTGCGCAGCGTCCACGCCAGCGCCTCCTCCCGGCGCCGCGACCTGACGTCATGGATCCGTTGTGGAGGGGCGGGCGTATAGCCGGCATCACACAGTGGGCGTGCTAAGAAATACACAGTATTAATATATATATAAGAGCATGCAAAAGTGCATACAAATGTGACAATGATCATGACGATCAAAAAGCGCTGAACGTGCTTACATATGAAGATAAACAAACTTGTGGCATAACAGTGTTAAAAATCAAACACATAACAGTGCTAAATGTGCAAAAAGTATAAGCTTCAATATGGAACCTACGTATGTGTTAGCATCAAAAAAGAAATAAAGTGACAGACTGAGTTAATAAACATAATAAACACATATAGACATACAACATTGCAGAACAGATGAAATAATTAAATTTTTAAAACAAGGTATGTTCACTGATTCATGAATCTAAGAGGTCGACTACTTGTGTCGACACCCTCAAAGTCAAGGCTCACTGCCTGTTTTGTGAATGCTATTGATTCATGGGGTAATATAATGTATTAAATGCATCTGCATAACACGACAATATAGCATAGGGACTGAAGATGATTACCAGATAAGGAAATCACCTATGACTAAGTCAAGTACTTATCCGTGCTGATCAGTAGACTGAACACTCAATGTACAGGATGCTTAGATGTAAATCAAGTAAGGTGCTCTTAAAGGAAGTACGACAAGCCTGTATACTCATTGAGCCCTTTTGGGGCCAAGGTTTCAAGCCTGAATATCCATCTACTTTCAGCCTGAAAAAACCTACGACTCGTTCCAATTTCACATCTAGAGAATGGAAGGCCCTAAAGTCCCTAAGTGAAGACTCCTCCATAACCTTTCGGACGGCGGATAAAGGAGGTGGCCTGGTAGTCCAGGACAGTAAGGACTATTTGAAGGAACTGTCCAGACAACTCACTGACTGTGCAACATATCTGCCATTATCAAAAGACCCCACCTCTAATTACAAACAAGAGCTGGATCATTTGCTAGACTGTGCCCTCAAAAATGGTAGTATTGATCAAACCACCAGGGATGCTCTGATCACTCCCTTTCCGATCGTCCCGTTAATGTATCTTCTGCCGAAGATACATAAGAACAGCAGGGAACCTCCGGGCAGACCCATAATATCGGCCCGGGGTTCCCTGTACCAGGTGGTTTCCATTTTCTTGGACTTTTTCCTACAGCCCTGTGTGCAGGCGAAACCTACATACTTAAAGGACACCAACACCCTTTTATTGAAATTGGCAGCTTTGGGCGAGATACCCGACGGTGTTTGGTTGTGCTCAGTGGACGTCGCAAGCCTGTACACATGTATTCCACATGAGGGAGGGCTTGCGGCGGTCCGGGCACTCATCACCGATAATCCCTGTTACAAGGGACCTGATATTGATCTATTTATGCAATTGTTACAAATGACCCTTCAGCGTAATTACTTTATGGCTGATAATCGATATTATCTACAGCTGTGTGGCTGTGCGATGGGGTCCTCCGTGGCCCCATCGCTAGCCAACAGCTACATGTTTCAGGTGGAACAACTGGTCTTGTTTGACAACCAGGAGATCAGCAGGCATCTGTTGCTATATACGAGGTATATAGATGACCTGCTGATCTTCTGGACTGGCCCCAGGGAGAGTTTTGAGGAGGTCATTCAAAATCACAATGCTTCTAACTCTGCGGTGAAATTTACATACACCCTGAACCAACAGAGTGTTGTGTTCCTTGATGTAAAAATCGCAGTTACAGAAAATAAATTGACCACCTCTCTACATTGTAAGGAGACTGACCGCAACAATTTACTATTGGCGACCAGCCATCATCCAACCCCTCTGAAAAGAGGATTACCCCTGTCGCAAATGTTACGGGTTCGCCGAATTGTCAGCGATCCCTCCGAAGTAGAACTAGCCTTGAACCAAATGGTCGAGAAATTTTTGGCCAGAGGATACCCCAAGGAGGATCTTTTGAAAACTAAATTAAAGGTGACCAGTATGACAAGACATCAGGCATTACAAACATCCCCCAAAAATCGAGGTGATAATAGCATCATATGGGTTAACTCGTTCCATCCAGCCAGCACTGAAATTAGAAAAATAACTAAAATACATTGGCCTATAGTCAATACTGACCCTGCCCTGCATTCCCTGCAACATAAAAAGCTGATGTGTGCTTACACCCGTGGAAAGAACTTAAAAAACTTTTTGGTAAAAAATGATGTCACAACCCCCCCCCCATTCAACGGCCAACTTTTTTGAGCACCCCTAAAAACGGGTGCTATAAATGTAGTGGGTGCACCACATGTAACTTTATGACCCCTGGGGACACGTTCCACCATCCATTCTCTGGACGCCCAATAAAAATCAGACAACGGGTGAATTGCCTGTCCGATCATGTTGTGTACCTTATCACTTGCCAATGTAGTCGACACTATGTCGGCAAAACGGTAAGACCCTTCCGGGAGAGGGCAGCGGCACACAGATCGGCCATAAAAAAAGCCATAGCCACGGGAATGAGCGAACAACCTGTTGCTCGCCACTTCGCTGAGGCGAAACATCCTTTGACATCCCTTAGATATAGAATCATCGAGCAAATTCCGAAATCTAAAAGAGGTGGGGACAGAGGCCTCCAGCTTTGTCAGGCTGAAAGTAGATGGATATTCAGGCTTGAAACCTTGGCCCCAAAAGGGCTCAATGAGTATACAGGCTTGTCGTACTTCCTTTAAGAGCACCTTACTTGATTTACATCTAAGCATCCTGTACATTGAGTGTTCAGTCTACTGATCAGCACGGATAAGTACTTGACTTAGTCATAGGTGATTTCCTTATCTGGTAATCATCTTCAGTCCCTATGCTATATTGTCGTGTTATGCAGATGCATTTAATACATTATATTACCCCATGAATCAATAGCATTCACAAAACAGGCAGTGAGCCTTGACTTTGAGGGTGTCGACACAAGTAGTCGACCTCTTAGATTCATGAATCAGTGAACATACCTTGTTTTAAAAATTTAATTATTTCATCTGTTCTGCAATGTTGTATGTCTATATGTGTTTATTATGTTTATTAACTCAGTCTGTCACTTTATTTCTTTTTTGATGCTAACACATACGTAGGTTCCATATTGAAGCTTATACTTTTTGCACATTTAGCACTGTTATGTGTTTGATTTTTAACACTGTTATGCCACAAGTTTGTTTATCTTCATATGTAAGCACGTTCAGCGCTTTTTGATCGTCATGATCATTGTCACATTTGTATGCACTTTTGCATGCTCTTATATATATATTAATACTGTGTATTTCTTAGCACGCCCACTGTGTGATGCCGGCTATACGCCCGCCCCTCCACAACGGATCCATGACGTCAGGTCGCGGCGCCGGGAGGAGGCGCTGGCGTGGACGCTGCGCACTAACGGAGAGGGATAAAGGTATGTTTTTTACATTGTATACCTGTCTATCTGCACCTTGATAAAGAGGCACACAGCCTCGAAACGTTGGGGAACTCATCCAGGCTCCTGGTGATTATTTCTTTCTAAAAGTCGAGTGCCGCTGCCACACAGTCACATATGCCCTGAGGTCCTCTCAGGTTTCGTCACGGAGGGCACCGCTTTACCCAGACTAAGACACAGCTAACTTGTTGGAGTGCCGCCCCACCATTCTACTATATATATATATATATATATACAAAGTTGTGAACAGCGGCACTCAAAAGGCTAAATCAGCGTAGATAAATAATGCACTAGACTCAGCAGAGTTCAAGTCAATGTTTCGGGAATCCAATCCCTTTATCAGGACATCTTGATAAAGGGATTGGATTCCCGAAACATTGACTTGAACTCTGCTGAGTCTAGTGCATTATTTATCTGCGCTGATTTAGCCTTTTGAGTGTTTGGATTGTGTGTTTCATATATATATATATATATATATATATATATATATATATATATATATATATATATATATATATATATATATGGGATGCGGTCATTTGGTCTACTGCATTATGGTCAACAGTCATTAGGTCGAATCCATTAGGTCGACATGCTAAAAGGTCGACATGACTCTAGGTCGACATGGGAAAAGGTCGACATGATTCTAGTTCGAAAGGTCATTAGTTCGACAGGTCATTAGTTCGACAAGGTCATTAGTTCGACATTGTCTATGTAGACATTCACAAGGTCGACATGGAGTTTTTCACTGTTTTTTGAGCCAACATGTGCCGACAGGCGGTATTTCATGCCCTACCATCCACTAGGGCGTGGTGGGAGAATAAAATAGTGTGCCCGACGCATAGCGAGCGCAGCGAGCGATGCGAGGGGTTGCAGTGCACTTTAAACTGTGTCCATGTCGACTGTGTTGACATTCAGGTAAAAAACCAGTGAAAAACCCCATGTCAACCTTGTGAATGTCGACATATACAATGTCGAACTAATGACCTTGCCGAACTAATGACCTGTCGAACTAATGACCTTTCGACCTAGAATCATGTCGACCTTTTCCCATGTCGACCTAGAGTCATGTCGACCTTTTAGCATGTCGACCTAATGGATTCGACCTAATGACTTTCGACCATAATGCAATAGACCAAATGATCCCAACCCATATATATATATATATATATATATATATATATATATATATATATATATATATCAATCAACATATAGAGTGTCCTCCAACTGGAGGTGTGGGGCACTCTCCAAGACAACGTCACTTCAGTGTGGGGTTGTCCAATCAATAGTACAATTCATCCAATGTGCAAAAGAGTTTAATAATCCATAATCAGATATCCAAACATGCCCCAACGTTTCGGTCCAGAGGACCTTTGTCAAGGAGCCTACAACAATAATAGAATAAATATACATGACATTTTGGATGCATCAATATATACAAAACATTATGCATCAATGTTAGGCAAAAGAGACTTACTTTGTGTCTGGTGTGAATAAGCATAAATGAGGCTCAAAACCTCATCCTGATGGGAGACAGCCTGATTATAGGACTTACCAGTACCGGCTTTTATACCTGACTACCATCAGTCAGCGTCCCCCACGTTTGGCGCCATTTCCACGGCGTCAGCGTGGTTCCGTGCGGTATCCCGTGCAGACCTGAAGTTCGGCTGCCGGAAGTCCCGCTGGTGGAACGCAAATTGGAACGCACGGCGTCCGACTTGGCGCCGTATGTTCCGGGTAGTCAGACAGGTACAGGGGCCGATTGGGGTCAATACTCATGCTTATTTATAGCGTTTGTGCAGTATGCGGTATAGGGGATTCAGTATAATAAGCCGGCACTGGACCAATATACAGTCACCCCAATATTTACAAATCAAAGTAACAATAAGGAATATGGAAAAATTTATATTTAAGCCAATAGGTCCAATATCAAAATGGGGTGCTGTAATCGGTGACCATCGATGGTCTATGTGACAATATTTTTATATTCTGTTATTTTATAATTTTATGTTTTTTTGTTATTTTATTTTGTTTTATATATCAATATATGGGGATAAATGTACATTACTCTACACCTGGTCTAGAATAATACTGGAAAAAATCGGAGAATGTGAAAAAATGGATGAATAAATGAATAAATAGAAAAAAATAGAAAAAAATGAAAAGAACATCGTGTGTCTATGTATACATAGGAATCTTGTCCCGTGCAGACATATCTACACAACAAATGTTATTATTAAGAGGTATGGACAAATGGAATATTCAAAAAAAAGTGGAAAAGAGATGGCTTAGTTGTATGGTTACAATGTACTCTGTGTAACCTATGTTGTGTTGCTATAACTAGGAAAAGAAAACAATATTTACGACGCGCTAGAAACCATATATAGAAAATATAAATTTATTATGTAGAAACTCACTGGCCAGTGATAGAACACAGTATAACTCTAATTATAAAATATTATATTATACGTGTATACATCTAAAACATAAATATGTAACATCAAATATTAAAAAGACCTAAATATCACGCCTGGGTATTTTTGGAACCAGCACCTCAATATCTGTCCCAGTATAGTGGAAAATGGGAGAGTGTTTATTTGGAGTTTCACTCAGATAGAGGATTCTTCGATTACATCTGGCCAGACACAAAAAGAGACAAAAATAGTCCTTTAAAAAAAAAAAATATATATATATATATATATATATATATATATATATATAAATTAAAAATGTAGGGACGTCCACCCTGTACCTTTAGCTGGTAAGCCGGTCAGTAGAGATAATAGTCCTGGCTTTTTATAGTAGGGAGCCCGGGCTCTTTCCCACCAGGGATGTTATATTCGCTGAGTTGAAAACAGCTGCACAGTGGTGGATAATGGAACGTCCAGTATTGTAGAGAGATGAAAAAAATATAACTGCTCAATGACGCGTTTCCCCGCCTCCGTTGGGACTCGGTGGCTTCCTCAGATTTTGAGCTGGAGTGTAAGCTACAGGGTTCGCCTTAAATAGGGTGTTTTTCAGCTGTTTGTGCTTATGTTTAATGTTACTTCCGGGTACGGAGCCCGGTGTTGGTACACGCCCCCTTTGTTACCTCCAATGGGTGGCGTGTATTGCAAGCCTCGTTTTAACAGTTTGCTTAATATCGGAGTTACTTCCGGATGTGCGGCATGTTGTTTTGCGTTCCAAGCCTCGTTTGGACAGAGTGCCTGATGGTAGAGGTACTTCCGGGTATGCGGCGCAATGTTAGTATCCGCCCCCCTCTTTCTCTATTGGGTAGTAGAAGTTTCAAGCCTCATTTTGGAGTGTCTCTGTTTCAGTCCACGGACTTTCCAAGCCTCGTTTTGGATCTGCTATAACTAGGAGTTAGCTTTGACAGAAAAATGTAAATATATAGAACAGAAGGCACAGTTAATGGCAATCATTCCCGAGCAAAACATTATGGCTATGACATCATAAATTCTAAAGTCCATTGCCGGAATGCATCATTTAAGAGGTATCATTTTAAAAAGATATTTAAAGGATTATTTTCATTTAGTCATCTGGGTGAAAGTTGCCAGTTGGTAAATCCAACGACTCTCAAGTTTTTTCAGTAGAAGTGCTCAGTCGCCTCCTCTTGGGGGCGGAGGGACCCAGTCGATTAGACGGCACCTTAAGCTAGCGATCTGATGGCCAACTAACAGAAAATGGCGTGGAATTGGTAGATCGGCTTTACCCGTTTGGGTTGCTGCTCTGATGGAGTTCCTATGATTAGCCATCCTTTCACGAAACTTGCGAGTTGTCATGCCCACGTAAGCTACATGGGCAATTCAACATATAGACGTAAGCTACATGGGCAATTCAACATATAGACTACATGGTCCATCAGGCAGTGAAGACGATGACGGATCTTGATAGGCTTACCCGCATGTGGGTGTGGAAATGTCGGGCCTGATACCATACTATTACAAGTCGTGCATCCAGAACACTTGAAGCATCCTGGTCGGACTGTATGCAGCCAGGTGGTGTTTGTCACGATCCGAGCTCTCAGACAGACTTTCTTACCGGCTAAGTGCCTCCGCAGGTTCAGCTTGCGGTCCAGACGTCACCCCTGCCGGCGTCCTGTCTGCCGTGCGCCATCACCGCTGCCATCCTCCAGTCTGCTCAGCGCTGCTGAGTCCGCGGCTGCGCGGCGCACCGCTCTCCTTGTCCCCAGTGACAGTACCCAGTGCACGGCAATCCACCTGTCCGCCGCCATTGCTCCCAGTATCCAGCATGGCGTGCACAAACGTACTTTCCCGCCATAGCCTGACATGGGGGCTGCCATGTTTTCCCAGTCACATGTCATTCCCATCCAATCCTGTGTGATCTGATCTCCCAGTCATACCTGCCCGGCCAATCCTGGCCACCCAGTGGGTATAAGTATGCTGGGAGCTCTCAGATCAATGCTAGTGCTTCAGTTGTCTCCTGTATATGGTCAGCTGTCCTTGTCTCCGTGCAAGTGTGTTTTATCCGCTGGTGTTGTCTTCCATGCTGCAGTGTATTCCAGGTTATTCCATCTCCTGTTGATATCCAGGTTATTCCATCACCTGTGAGCCTGCCTCGTCAGCCCAGCGATCCAGCCTAGCTCCAGGACTCTGGTCCTCCGATGCTCCAGCATCATCTGCCTCCGATGTTCTACCATCGATAGTCCGACATTCCGGACCCACAGTCAAGCTCCTACCTTCCGTCCGTCATTCCGGACCCACAGTCTCCATCATCCGTCTCCGATGTTTCTCCATCGATAGTCCGACACTCCGGACCCACAGTCAAGCTTCCATCCGTCATTCCGGACTCACAGTCAAGCTCCTTCCTGCCGTCCGTCATTCCGGACCTACAGTTTCCATATCCGATATCCATCCGATGTTCCACCATCGATACTCCATTCACCATCCCTGTAAAGTATTGCAATCCGTATGAACTGTCATTTCTCCTGCATACTTTACTGCCTGTATCATTACAACCTTCTGCATAATAAATCTGGTTGTACTTTTACCTCTGACTGCTTATTGGCTCTGGGTGCACTGTCGCGCAGTTCATGCGCAGGGGTCCTCTCCAACCTCCCCGGTTCAGGTACCGGTCCAGGTCCCCACCAGAGGTCTCAGTCTTGTCGACTGAGTCCCCTGGTGTGACAGTAAGCACTAGCCAAATGGATCCAGCCGCAAACCAAGCTTCTCCACCCAGCCCTGTACAGCAACTGGCTGTTCGCTTGGATCAGCAAGAGGCTGCGCAGAGCCAAGTGATTCATTGCCTGCAAGATCTGTCTTCCCGGCTGGATAAGTTACAGACCACTCTCAGTGGCCCTGAGCCTGTCAGAGAACTTCCAAGTCCCGTTCATCCTCCTGTAATGGCTGCTGCACCTCGCCTTCATCTGTCTGTCCCTACCAAGTATGATGGGAACCCCAAGACCTGTCGAGGCTTTCTCAATCAGTGTGAGATTCACTTCGAGCTGCAACCCAGCAACTTCCCTACTGAAAGGGTCAAGATCGCCTACATCATCTCCCTCCTGTGTGGAGCGGCACTAGAGTGGGCGTCTCCCTTATGGGAAAGATCTGATGCCATCCTGTCCAATTACAAGGACTTCGTGTCAACATTCCGGCGTATCTTCGATGAGCCTGGGCGATCAGCATCTGCCTCCACTGAACTCCTCCGTCTCAGACAGGGATCCCGCTCCGTCGGGCAATATCTGGTCCAGTTCCAGATTCTGGCGTCAGAACTCTCCTGGTGTGATGGGGCCTTATACGCAGCTTTCTGGCATGGCCTATCCGATCGTATCAAGGATGAACTTGCTACAAGAGACTTACCCTCAGGTCTAAGTGACCTTATTTCATTGTGTGTTAAAGTAGACCTACGCTTCCGAGAAAGGGCTATAGAACGTCACAAGAGCGCTCCAGTTAAAGTGCCAACTCCTCCGCCTTCTTTACCCACTGCTCCTGCGGTCCATTCCAAAGAAGAACCAATGGAGATAAACCGCTTCCGTTTGTCTCCAGGAGAACGTCGACGTCGACGGTTGGCACAGCTCTGCCTGTATTGTGCCGATCCTGCACATCAAATTTCTGCATGCCCAAAGCGTCAGGAAAACTCCTCCTCCTAGCCCGTCAAGGAGAGGGTAGGCTAGGAGTAATTAAGTCCTCTCCATCAGCAACCGATTGTGTCCTTCCAGTTTCCCTACAAGTTGGTCAGCATTTCAAGACTGTCTCCGCGCTTCTTGATTCCGGTGCCGCTGGCAACTTTGTTACTGCAGAACTGGTCCGCAAGTGGGGGTTGCCCACTGAAAGTCTTTCCAAGACTGTCTTCCTTACTGCTGTGGATGGCAGTAGGATTCCTGATGCGACAGTCTCCCGCAGAACTTTGCCACTTACAGTGAAAGTGGGAGTCCTGCACACTGAACTCTTGTCCTTCCTGGTTTTACCCCGAGCCACTCATGCTCTGGTTCTGGGTTTACCCTGGCTCCATCTTCACAATCCCCGTCTTGATTGGAAGACATCCGAAATCCTTTCCTGGGATCCTTCCTGCTCTGGTACCTGTCTCCAAAGGGTACTTCCAGCTCGTCATTCTTCAGCCGATGCAGCAGACCTTCCGCCTCTTCCCTACCAAGAGTACTCAGATGTATTCAGTAAGTCTGGCGCTGATGTCCTACCTCCTCACAGACCGTGGGATTGCCCTATTGAACTCATCCCAGGCAAAGAACCACCCAGAGGTAGAACCTATCCTCTCTCTCTTCCAGAGACTCAAGCCATGACCAGTTACATCAAGGAAAATCTGGCAAAGGGATTCATCCGTCCTTCGACTTCTCCTGCTGGCGCAGGATTCTTCTTCGTCAAAAAGAAGGATGGAGGCCTACGTCCCTGCATTGATTATCGCGGCCTCAATGACATTACAGTAAAGAACCGATATCCGTTGCCTCTCATCACCGAGCTGTTTGACCGTGTCAGCGGTGCAACCATCTTTACAAAACTCGATCTGAGAGGTGCATACAATCTCATCCGCATACGAGAGGGCGACGAGTGGAAGACGGCGTTTAATACCAGAGACGGCCACTATGAGTACCTCGTCATGCCCTTTGGGCTCAGCAATGCCCCAGCCGTGTTCCAGCACTATGTCAATGAGATCTTTCGGGACATTCTTTACAGTCATGTAGTTGTATATCTCGATGACATTTTAATCTACGCCAATAACATCACAGAACATCGTTATTGGGTCAAAGAGGTTCTGTCCCGGCTGCGAGCTAATCATCTCTATTGTAAACTGGAGAAGTGTGTCTTCGAGGTGAAGTCTATACCCTTCCTAGGGTACATTGTCTCCGGTTCCGGTCTTCAAATGGATCCAGGAAAACTGCAGGCCATCCAAGATTGGCCAATTCCCTCTTCGCTGAAAGGTATTCAACGTTTCCTGGGTTTTGCCAATTATTACAGAAAATTCATTCGTAACTTCTCTTCTATTGTGGCTCCCATCACTGCCTTGACAAAAAAGGGGTCTAATCCAGCGAAGTGGCCGGCAGAAGCCATCGAAGCCTTCCATCTGTTGAAACAGAGGTTCACTTCCGCTCCTGTCTTAAGACAACCTGATACCACCTTGCCCTTTATTCTCGAGGTTGATGCCTCCTCCGTGGGTGTTGGGGCAGTCCTCTCGCAGAAAGCGCCCGATGGTCGTCTTCATCCCTGTGGGTTCTACTCCCGTAAGTTCCTGCCTGCAGAGCGTAACTATGCCATCGGTGACCAAGAGCTTCTCGCCATCAAGTTGGCATTAGAAGAGTGGAGATATCTTCTAGAGGGCGCTGTTCATGAGATCACAATTATCACAGACCACAAGAATCTTCTGTATCTCAAGTCTGCTCAATGTTTAAATCCCCGTCAAGCCAGATGGACACTTTTCTTTTCCAGGTTCCGTTTCAAGCTGTCGTTCTGTCCAGGGACACAAAACCGAAAAGCTGATGCCCTTTCCCGCTCATGGGACCAAGAAAGTGAGTCTAAGTCCACACATCAACACTTTATTATTGATCCAGTGGCATTCTCCGCAACGAGAGTTTCTAATCTCACGCCCCCTACAGGGAAAAGATATGTAAAGCCAGCTCTAAGAAAGAAGTTGCTCTGTGGGGCGCATTCTTCAAAATTCGCTGGCCATGCAGGCATTCAGAAAACTTACGAGTTTATCACCAGGTCCTACTGGTGGCCGTCCCTCAAACAGGATGTACAGGACTTTGTTTCCTCTTGTGCTAAATGTGCTCAGCACAAGACCAGTCGTCAGTCTCCTCCTGGGCAATTGATGCCACTGTCAGTGCCACATCGTCCTTGGACGCATATTTCTATGGACTTTGTAACTGATCTTCCAGAGTCTGACAAGTTCACCACCATCTGGGTGATTGTTGATCGGTTCACCAAGATGGCTCACTTCGTTCCCCTCACCGGTCTTCCGTCAGCTTCCAAGCTGTCCCAGCTCTTCATCAAAGAGATATTCAAGCTTCATGGACTGCCTCTCGAAATCATCTCCGATAGAGGAGTCCAATTCGTAGCCAAATTCTGGCGAAGCCTGTGCTCCCTGCTTCAAATCAAGCTAAAGTTTTCCACAGCCTACCACCCTCAAACCAATGGCCAAACGGAGAGGGTGAATCAGGACCTTGAAGCATTTCTCCGCACATATGTCTCTTCTTCCCAAGATGACTGGGCTCAACTCCTTCCATGGGCAGAGTTCTGCCATAATAACCAATATCATTCTTCATCTAATGTCACTCCATTCCTTGCCAACTATGGGTTTCATCCTCGAGTTCCTGACTTCACTCTGCAACCTGTGTCCTCTGTTCCAGCGGTCGACACGACCATCCGGCAATTCGTCAAATCCTGGAAGCTTATTCGTTCTTCACTCCTGAAGGCTTCAAGCAGGTACAAAAAATTTGCCGACAGGAAACGCAGAGCCGTGCCAGCCCTCCGTCCCGGAGATCGTGTCTGGTTGTCAACCAAGAATCTTCGATTGAGAGTGCCATCGATGAAGTTCGCTCCCCGATATATTGGTCCTTTCCCAGTTGAGCGAGTCGTCAATCCAGTAGCTTACAAGCTCAAGTTGCCGCCCTATTTGAAAGTGCCAGCTACATTCCACATTTCGCTGCTCAAGCCGCTGGTCTTGAATCGCTTTCATTCCAAGCTCCCCAAGGCTCCTAAGGTTTGCACCCAGCGTGGAACAGAATATGAGGTCAGTAAGATCTTGGACTCTCGCATCCGATATGGTCGTCTGCAATATCTGATCGATTGGAAGGGCTACGGCCCCGAAGAACGATCATGGACCAATGCCATCGATGTCCATGCTCCCAGACTCATCCGGGCGTTCCACTCCAAGTTTCCCCGCAAGCCTAAAAGGTGTCCTGGGGCCACCCTTAAAGGGGGGGGTGCTGTCACGATCCGAGCTCTCAGACAGACTTTCTTACCGGCTAAGTGCCTCCGCAGGTTCAGCTTGCGGTCCAGACGTCACCCCTGCCGGCGTCCTGTCTGCCGTGCGCCATCACCGCTGCCATCCTCCAGTCTGCTCAGCGCTGCTGAGTCCGCGGCTGCGCGGCGCACCGCTCTCCTTGTCCCCAGTGACAGTACCCAGTGCACGGCAATCCACCTGTCCGCCGCCATTGCTCCCAGTATCCAGCATGGCGTGCACAAACGTACTTTCCCGCCATAGCCTGACATGGGGGCTGCCATGTTTTCCCAGTCACATGTCATTCCCATCCAATCCTGTGTGATCTGATCTCCCAGTCATACCTGCCCGGCCAATCCTGGCCACCCAGTGGGTATAAGTATGCTGGGAGCTCTCAGATCAATGCTAGTGCTTCAGTTGTCTCCTGTATATGGTCAGCTGTCCTTGTCTCCGTGCAAGTGTGTTTTATCCGCTGGTGTTGTCTTCCATGCTGCAGTGTATTCCAGGTTATTCCATCTCCTGTTGATATCCAGGTTATTCCATCACCTGTGAGCCTGCCTCGTCAGCCCAGCGATCCAGCCTAGCTCCAGGACTCTGGTCCTCCGATGCTCCAGCATCATCTGCCTCCGATGTTCTACCATCGATAGTCCGACATTCCGGACCCACAGTCAAGCTCCTACCTTCCGTCCGTCATTCCGGACCCACAGTCTCCATCATCCGTCTCCGATGTTTCTCCATCGATAGTCCGACACTCCGGACCCACAGTCAAGCTTCCATCCGTCATTCCGGACTCACAGTCAAGCTCCTTCCTGCCGTCCGTCATTCCGGACCTACAGTTTCCATATCCGATATCCATCCGATGTTCCACCATCGATACTCCATTCACCATCCCTGTAAAGTATTGCAATCCGTATGAACTGTCATTTCTCCTGCATACTTTACTGCCTGTATCATTACAACCTTCTGCATAATAAATCTGGTTGTACTTTTACCTCTGACTGCTTATTGGCTCTGGGTGCACTGTCGCGCAGTTCATGCGCAGGGGTCCTCTCCAACCTCCCCGGTTCAGGTACCGGTCCAGGTCCCCACCAGAGGTCTCAGTCTTGTCGACTGAGTCCCCTGGTGTGACAGTGTTTTTATCAACCTCAGGTGTTACTGTGGGTCTCATCAGCAGTTGTTTTAAATTTGGGCCTTTCTTATAGGCCATCATTGGGTGTACATACCTAACCAGAGGATGAAAATGTCATCTATAAAAGCGATTTATAGATGACATTTTCATCCTCTGGTCAGGTACCCATGAGGTATTCAATGAAATGATACTCACCTTAAACAACCTAGATTGCCCTATCAGGTTGACCCACTCGATATCCCACCAGACGATAAACTTTCTGGACATCAGTGTAACCATCGACAATAATGCCATGCATACAAGCCTATTTAGGAAAAGTACCGACCGTAATACTCTCTTACTGACAACAAGCCAACATCCCCCGGCTTTGAAAGAACATTTACCAATTTCCCAATTTATGAGAGTAATCAGAAATAATACAGACACTGGGAGATTGGAGTTACAGATTAAAGAGATGACGGAACGGTTTTCTTAAAGAGGGTACTCTTTGACAACACTGAACAGATGCCTACAAAAGGCAAGAGACAAAATGAGATCACGGGACATGACTCCACCTACAGCAACAGCAAATAAGGCCCAGAGGATGATCTATGTTATTAAATTTGATCATGCCTCCACCCAAATCAATAAAAAACCTTAAAAAGAATTGGCACATTTTGGCATCCGATCCATCACTAAAGCTACAACAGTATGTACACCCAATGATGGCCTATAAGAAAGGCCCAAATTTAAAACATCTGCTGATGAGACCCACAGTAACACCTGAGGTTGATAAAAACACCACCTGGCTGCATACAGTCTGAACAGGATGCTTCAAATGTTCTGGATGCACGACTTGAAATAGTATGGTATCAGGCCCGACATTTCCACACTCACATTCGGGTAAGCCTATCAAGATCCGTCATCGTCTTCACTGCCTGATGGACCGTGTAGTCTATATGTTGAATTGCCCATGTGGCTTAGCTTACGTGGGCATGACAACTCGCAAGTTTCGTGAAAGGATGGCTAATCATAGGAACTCCATCAGAGCAGCAACCCAAATGGGTTAAGCCGATCTACCAATTCCACGCCATTTTCTGTTAGTTGGCCATCAGATCGCTAGCTTAAGGTGCCGTCTAATCGACTGGGTCCCTCCGCCCCCAAGAGGAGGCGACCGAGCACTTCTACTGAAAAAACTTGAGAGTCGTTGGATTTACCAAATGGGGACACTTTCACCCAGAGGACTAAATGAAAATAATCCTTTAAATATCTTTTTAAAATGATACCTCTTAAATGATGCATTCCGGCAATGAACTTTAGAATTTATGATGTCATAGCCATAATGTTTTGCTCAGGAATGATTGCCATTAACTGTGCCTTCTGTTCTATATATTTACATTTTTCTGTCACAGCTAACTCCTAGTGATAGCAACACAACATAGGTTACACGGAGTACATTGTAACCATACAACTAAGCCATCTCTTTTTCACTTTTTTTTGAATATTCCATTCGTCCATACCTCTTAATAATAACATTTGTTGTGTAGATATGTCTGCACGGGACAAGATTCCTATGTATACATAGACACACAATGTTCTTTTCATTTTTTTATATGTTTTTTATATTTATTCATTTATTCATTTATTTATCCATTTTTTCACATTCTCCGATTTTTTCCAGTATTATTCTAGACCAGGTGTAGAGTAATGTACATTTATCCCCATATATTGATATATAAAACAAAATAAAATAACAAAAAAACCATAAAATAATAAAATAACAGAATATAAAAATATTGTCACATAGACCATCTATGGTCACCGATTACAGCACCCCATTTTGATATTGGACCTATTGGCTTAAATATACATTTTTCCATATTCCTTATTGTTACTTTGATTTGTAAATATTGGGGTGACTGTATATTGGTCCAGTGCCGGCTTATTATACTGAATCCCCTATTCCGCATACTGCACAAACGCTATAAATAAGCGTGAGTATTGACCCCAATCGGCCCCTGTACCGGTCTGACTACCCGGAACACACGGCGCCAAGTCGGACGCCGTGCATTCCAATTTGCGTTCCACCAGCGGGATTTCAGGCAGCCGAACTTCCGGTCTGCACGGGATACCGCACGGAACCACGCTGACGCCGTGGAAATGGAGCCAAACGTGGGGGACGCTGACTGATGGTAGTCAGGTATAAAAGCCGGTACTGGTAAGTCCTATAATCAGGCTGTCTCCCATCAGGATGAGGTTTTGAGCCTCATTTATGCTTATTCACACCAGACACAAAGTAAGTCTCTTTTGCCTAACATTGATGCATAATGTTTTGTATATATTGATGCATCCAAAATGTCATGTATATTTATTCTATTATTGTTGTAGGCTCCTTGACAAAGGTCCTCTGGACCGAAACGTTGGGGCATGTTTGGATATCTGTAGTATCTGTAGTGCCCTACACCTCCATGTCGGAGGACACTCTATATTTCGGGTATCACCACCCTTTGTCGGGCACCCCACTGTTGTTCTTATTGCAAAAAGTGAGAGTGCGGTCTCTCCACTTACTATATATATATATATATATATATATATATATATATATATATATATATATATATATATAGATCAATAGATAGACGGCGGCACTCCCATAAAAAGACGACAAGGCTGGACGCACAGGTAACCTGTGCGTCCAGCCTTGTTGTTTTTCTATGGGAGTGCCGCCGTCTATCTATTGATCTACAGTAGGAGCAAGTTTCATCTTTGCTCCTTTGTCCATGGCTAGCCATGGCTAGCCATGGCTATTCTATTGTTCTCAGCTGCAATACAATACGTATTGCAGCTGAGAACAATAGAATAGCCATGGCTAGCCATGGCCAGCCATGGCCAAAGGAGCAAAGATGAAACTTTCTCCTACTGTATCTACAGGGAAACAACTACTTGTCTCCTCTGGGAGGGCACCCAGATTTATGATTGTAAGTGGAGTGCCGACCATCACACACACGGATATATATATATATATATATATATATATAAATTTCTAGTTAAAAAGGTTTCCAATGCCTCCCAAAAAGCTCTACAAATAAGCACGTGACTGTACAATATATATATATACGACATACACATACATATTAGACAACACATTTCCACTTGCATTATTAATATCACATAACCAGATATCTCTTAACGTAAGTTTAATGCAGAAAGAATCTATGTTATATTTCAATAATTACTACTACATCCTATTAAGTTTTTATTGGAACCTAGCAAAATAATGTATCCTCTATGGTCTTGTTATTGTTACTGTCTCCTATCTCGCTTTGTCTTTCCCATTTCTAATCTAAAATAATCCCTGAAAAATTCTTTGATTGTCTGTTTGGATCAGATCCACATCTAAAATAAGCAATGTAATGGGCTTTATGGCACTTACTCGAGCATAATTTATCCATGAGAGTGACTATACATACTTGTTTTAATAAGAATATGCTTTATGGTAAGTGAGACTGCTATTTAATTAGCCAAAGGGAGAGTAGTTCATGATACAATCTGTTCCAATCATCTTGGACATTAAGCAAAGAGTCAGACGGTTGTATTTACGGCTGTGCCCTTTATTTGCTGCAGTCGTGTAATCTCCCCATCAAGAAGATTTTCTTACAGTACTGGATACAACAAAAATGAAGTTTCTTATAAAAAAAAATATGAAAGCACAGTTATGTCAATGTTGCATGGAATAAAGGAATATAAAAAGAAGTAGGCTTTTTATTTTAGCTAACACATGCCTTTTTTACTGATAAACATCTGCTGTTTTGTTGGTTTAATATACACTCAATGTCTCTCTCACAATAATGTGGTAATGAAAATAGGCATACTGTACTGTATATATATGATAAAGATATAACACTGAAAGTAAGGCAGCAAGTCTGAGTTTGAATAAACCCAACTTTCTTTGACCAGAATTTTGCCTTTGACTCAACTAGCTTAAACAATAGGCCCCATACATCTACAACAATGCTGGAATCAGAAATATTAAGGCCCGGTACACTGAATGCTCTGGGACCCTCCAACCCCTCACACAGATTTGTAGTACATTAAATATTGAATGTATTTTTTTTTTTATTATTATTATTAGAAAATGAGAACAACAGATCATTAATATTCACAATTTTGCAATGTAATCTGGGTGGGTGCAGAAATTTGCGTTGTGCGGTTTGGTGTGTTGACATGATGTTATTCAACTCATAAGTATGGGTAGCCAGATAAGTTACAAGACCGAAAGGGTAACTGTATTGGGGGCCGATAAAATTCCTTTTCAGGAATCCAGGTGTGTGGGCAGTTGGCTGACACCTTTATAAAGCATTGCTAGGGCATGCTTACAGCTTCTGACCCCCACAGAGCCTTGGGACCCCTGACAAGGCCAGGGCTCGGTATGAGTGTCTTTTTTGATTTCCTGATATCCCCACACCAGAATCAGGAAATACAACATTTCTCATTGATTTGCTCATCATAATTTTTTTTTTACCAGAACTGGCAAATCTTCTGGGTTTTTAACATACAGAATTTATCTTATTGTATTCCAGATTCTTTGATGTATGATGTATAATTCAGGATGGGACCAACAAATAATCAGAATCATCAAATCTGGGATGTTAACATGCATATTGCATTGATGTCAGATTTATTGATGGCTGTCGATCTGCAATTTTGACCAGCGAATCAGATTGGGAAAAAGTGGAGCCTAGCTGGACTACAGTTTCTATGTTGGAACTGGGGGCAGTTCAAGCAATTCAAGTAAAATGTATACTGGCAATGGGGTATCCCAACAATAGAGACATGCTGTGTACAGGGCATTTTAGGCATAATGTCTTAGTGAAGCATTATCACTTTACTTCATGATATGCGACTAGTGAGACTAAGGCACATGAGGATCTGTTGTACTGAGCATGTACCTGTAGAGACTGGTAGGACAATTTCAAGGACTCCCTCTCCATAAACGTTTAACAGTAGTCCAAAGATTACAATGGACTACTGTTATTTGTAGATGGCATTAGCTACCGGGGCCAAGCTCTGACAATCTCTGAATTCTGGAGCATGGCATTTCACAATTTTGCAACTGCAGTAATTACTCCTTGATACAGTACAGTACATTGAGGGGAGGTTCAATTTTGGCAGATAAATAACTTTTTATGGGATTAACTGCAAAATGCATTTGATAAATATACCCCTATAACAAGCTGTACATAAAAGCAGCCATTCAGTGCATAACCAATCATTTGTAGAGCTACTGTATCTCCAAGAGTTGTTAAGAAACTGATGTCTGTGGCATACAGTACTGTACTTTACAATGTATACACACTACATATGAAGAATGCATACTATAGAACATTAGTAATAGTCATTGACAAATTTTACCAACTGGCTGTTTGCTGAGCCAGATTAAGACCCTAGGCAACCTTAGAGCCCCCCAGTTACATCCAGCCATGCCCCTTTTTATTTACCATATACATTCCCCCCACTCTATTCAAGGTTCTAAAGAGTGTTAACAGATGCTCTGTGTCTTGCCTCCTGGCTGGCCATGATGTGCATGCACGAAATCAAGCAAATAAACATGATTGGATGTATGAGCTGTCATAATATGATTGCCAAACATGTGTATGGGCATGATGATTTAAATGTGTGAAACCATGCTGTATACTATGGGAGACCTGTATGTCCCTGCAAATCACTCACTGCTGTGCTATTCCTTTCCCCAACTAGCAGTTCCCTCCAACACTTGCAGTGACAACAGATGGCTTGTGGGCTCACTAGGTGCCACCAGGCCCTAATTGGCCTCCTATAATACCTTTTCAATAATCAGCCCTATTCTGTAACCTACACCACTCCATGAAAATGTTCTGGTAATGGCAATGCTCTCTGTAAACAATTTGCCAGAGAGGTATTTTCTCCCCATGGAAGAGCCAGTCTGGCCTTCGATTAGCATATATCATGTCCATTAGGAAGACATACCTCTGCTTATTTGCCAAACCCTACATAAAGCAGACTTGCCTAGGCTTCCAGAAAGCCCGGGCGAGGTCCAACTTTCAGGTTACTCTCCTAGGCCAGAAAGTCTTCAAAAATCTGCTGTTGCTGCCCATGGACCACCACCTTGTGAGTAAAGGAGATGGTCTGGGTGGCTTGATGATGTGATTACCAATGAATCGCATCATAGTGGCACTGCCCTCATCTTTACCAAACTATAAATCAAGGCTTTGTATAATGGGGATGCTGCAATTTGCCTCATACTACAAGTCAGATCTCATCCAATAAGTCAGCAAGTATGTTCTAGTAACTGTAGAGTGCACTTAAACACAATAAATATTGGGCCTAATTTTTTTGGTTTGGTCTCTTTAATGGACAAAACCATGTGCACTGCAGGTGGGGCAGATGTAACATGTGCAGAGTTAGATTTGCGTGGAATATGTTCAAACTGATATCTATATTGCAGTGTAACAATAAAGCAGACATATTTACTCTGCACAAAAACAAGATAACTTACCCAAATGTAACTCTCTCTGCACATGTTACATCAGCCCCACCTGCAGTGCACATGGTTTTGTCAATTAAAGAAAGAGTTTGCTTTTGCAAACCAACCTGAATCACCCCCATTGTAACGGAAAGCACTGATGAATCTGTAGCCTATTCTTCAATACCCAAGCGATCGAACAAATAAATAGGTTATGGTGCAATCAAATTTTATTTTTTCATAATGGTCCCAAGTTTGCAGTACATGCATTCTTTAAGGAAGTTACAGTAGTTATTTTATGGGCACATTAAAGTAATTTGACAATTAAAGTTAATTATGAGTGTTTCATGTAGAGAGTACCGTGCTCGTTTAGAAACTCTCCAGATGTCATGACCGGATACCAAAATAACCATCGTTTTTAGATGAATGACTGATGCTGACAGTTGACACCTGACAAATGAGACCTGATGGTTTTTCCTTATGTCAATACTTGACATTGTCAATCATCATTTGCTTATGTCATCATCAACTTCATTTTTTTGTTTTTACTAATGAGACCTGCAGCTAGCTATTGATAACTAAATTTGTGAGTAGTTGTTGCCTGCAGTATAAACTCCGTTTTTATTTTCATCTGAGACCTCATGCTTACAAGTAGAGATGGAGAGAAATCTAATTTAACAAAAAAATAAAAATAAAGAAACAGTACCGTTTGGGCGCTTGGTATATATAATCAATCGGTATAATTAAAAAACAATTTTATTAAAACATAAAACTTACACAAACATCAATTGATAAAAAGGTGAAACATGCTACTTCAAAAACAATCAATCTCATAGATATATTTGAGCTCAAAACAGGAGACCCTGGGGCTACTGCAGACGTGTTAGTCTAGTTATTGCACTCAGGGGTAGATGTATGAAGCAGTGATAAGGGAGGAAAAGTGATCAAGATCCTGACTGTTTCTTTTTAAACCCAGCCTGTAACCAGTGGCGTAACAATAGTGGGTGCAGGGGATGCAATTGCTATGGGGCCCGAGGGCTGGGGGGGCCCGAGAGCCCAGCAGGCAATCCCCTGCACCCTTTTGAAGTATTATACCTTATACAATTGATATGCGGTGCCGCGCTGAGTTAGAAGCTATGATTTGGCTTTTAGAGAAGAGACGGAACTCAGAGAGGATCCTCGCCGGGCAGCACAGAGCACCAGACTCTAGAGGGCGCTGCAGCTGCATTCACTACTTTCGATTTGCCGGGCCACAACAGCACTTGCTGGCAGTCACCGTCTCAGTTAGTTGTACGCCTTTACAGACCCAGCCATCTGTCTCCTCCTCCGTGCCGGGTGCCGCAGAGCTGTAACGCCGCAGAGGTGTGGACCCGGGTGGAAGCACCCTTGCCTTACCGAAAGGGTTAAAAGTAGGTGGGCAGGCATTGGGAAGAGCAGGGGTAGGCCTGACATGGGACTCCTAAGTATAGGCTCAGCGGGTCACCATGATGGTGGTGACCTGCCGCTGATGCACTACCTACATCAGTAAGTGACAGCCCGCTCTCTCCCGCCCCCACCCCTTTCTGATCTCCAGCTTGACAGCCTGCTCCCCTTCAACTGTTCGTCGTGTATACCCCAGCCTGGTGGTCTCTCCTGCATGTGCTGGATAACCCCCCCCCCCCCTGCGCAAGTGATAGCCTTTCCCCTAGTCCCTCCTCTGTCTCCCTTACACTATCTCTTGAACCCCTCTCTACTGTACTGTATCTCTCTCGGTACTGTATCTCTCTCTCTCCCTGACACTCTTTCCCAACTCACTCCTTCTCTCTATCCCTGACTGTCTCTCTCTTTCTCTGCCTGACACTATCTCTTCATCTTTCCAAGAATGAGGGGGGGGGGGGGGGGGCTTTCAAGACTATGCTATGGGGCCCACTGAGTTCAAGTTACGCCTCTGCCTGTAACTTAACAATCAGGAGCTGATTGGCCGGTGATAAAGTACCAGGCACTTTATCACTTCTCCTCCCTTATCACTGCTTCATAAATCTACACCTGAGTTCCACAAATTGGTGGTTTCACTCCATAAGTTGGAGTCCAAGGGCCCTTTACGTAATAATTGTACCAAACAGCTGATGCTCACTTACATACAGTGTTGGTGAGTACTCCTCTTTTAGGGCAAGTTGGTAACCAAGGTATGCACAGGTGTAAATATCGACATCCAAAGAGCATTCAGTCAGTTCTTTGTGCAGCTGAATATACTGGAGGCCTCTGGTTAGCTGAGATTGGTGTAGTTTCCACACACACAGCTCCACTTATATTCTGGCACCGTAGCAAGGATCCGCTTCAGGTACTAGGGAGCAGATGTTGCCAGGGACGTGCCCTGAAGTTGGTCCGTCGGCCAATATGTTACTCTGGGCCAGATTCTCTAAGCTTCATGTAATACCCCTCCCTATGTATATATATAGTATTGTATAACCCTGCTATGTATGTGCTGTTATGTACTAATGCCACTGGACTGTAGATGCACCATATACTGTGCATATATGGAGGGACATCCCTTAAGACTTTCTGATGGAACATGCCCAGTGGTGTGAACATGGAGGGACTATACTATTTTATTTGCGGTTGGGGGAGAGAAAAAAAACTGTGACTGAGGATGCCCCTGAGAGTGTTCAATAAAGTTGGGGAGTGCGTGTGCTGCAGAAAAAAAACAGTTGACCAGTACAGAGAGAGAGAGAGATTTTTCTAGAAGGACGAAGTGTGCAGCTGGGGGAAAGTTTTAGACCCTGGGTACCTGTGTGAGTGGTGGTGAGTGGATAGCCGCCCCCAAAAAGGCAGGCTTATATATTTTGTGACCAGCCCATCTGTCAGCAAACCCCTTCCCTGCATGCTCCCAACCACGCATTGTATGACTAAACAGCAGCCCAGGCATATATATAGAGAGAGGGGGAGACAGACTATTAAAACAGAAGTAACCACATCCCAGTCTCCCTACAGTGTATTGAGGGGACATCCCTGCATGTGAGGGTGCAGAGTTAGTTTCACCACTGATTCCTAGACAGAGTGTATACCACAGAAGGTGGTAAAGGATATTATACTCCTTGCTTTTTAACTATCACATACCCGGATCAGGAGAGTTAAACCCGGTGCAGGAGCCAGGGGACACCTCGCTGACCATCCTTTAGCAAGTGAGCATCTATTTGTGCAGACAGTGTTAGTATATGTTAAAGTTCCCACTACAAGTAGCTAAACCCGGCGACGTAGCCTGGGGAAGCTAGTGCAGGAACAGTACCGCTATAAAGACACTAGTGCCGGAGAATTTGTGCGTAGAGCATATTATTATCATTGGCATCAGGAGTAAGGAGATAGAGGCCGTAGTCACGGTAACAGAGATACAAGACCAGCTGCATAGGAAGAAACTAAGTTAGTCCGGTAACGATTTTGGATTATGACACCGAGCTAAACCCGGTTCTACCAGAGCCAGGGGACGCTGAGTCTAGACTGCATCCAAATAGGAACTATCCTGAATAAACTTGGGTTATTGCTACAACGGCACTATATAGATGTTAATTTGAACCGGTATAACACTGCCAGGGATAATTCTGACATACCATTGGTGCATCCCTACCATTGTTGCATCCCCGGTATATACCTCTCCAAGGAAACTATTCCTGCTTACCAGAAGCGAGAACCTGAATGGATTGTACGGATTGGCAGGCAGACTTTATAACCTTGAATGCCTAAGGGATCATCTATAAGGAACAGGGGGAGCATATTTATTGAAAGTACCAGTGATTAGATTATTGTGCAATAATAGTTAAGTATTATAGAGGTTATTAGCATTCATACATTGTAAAGGTATAATGTCTTCTACCTTAATGGGGAACCACAAATACGGTATATGACTATAAGTGTTATTGTAGAAGGATGAAACCTTGTCCCAGAGCCAGTAACTTGTAATGTTGTGAAGGGAGGGTGTGAGAAATACCTATATATTAATATATATCTGTTACAAAGACGTACCAGTTGGTGTATTATACCCCAGTATTTGTAATTTAGTAGGTTGTGTTAATAAATTGTTCAAGTGCTCAACAACCGGTGGCATTATTATGGGTGATTCCCCAAGCTCACCCAGATAGCTTGCGACTACTATCAAGATATCGGAAATTGCTATTCCGCAAAACCGACACAGCTTGGGGTGGAGGCACTACATAACCATATCAACTGCGCTATAGAAGAAAACGGCGTTACATTCAAAAGTGATAAAATGGAGAGTGATAAACAGCCAACCAATCAGCTCCTATCTGACATTTTGTAGTTTGTAACATGGCAGTTACGAGCTGATTGGCTGGCTGTTTATCACTCTCCATTTTATCACTTTTGAAGTTTAGAGAATCTGGCCCCTTGTCTGACAAGCATTGTGATTAGCAATATAGTCTCAATAGAGTACCTATGTTTGACTGTTTGACTGAGCCTAGTGCAACAATGATGACTGGTCCCTCCCCATCCTATAAATCATAGTGTTGTTCCTGGCTTCTGAGAGCTGGCACTGTTCAAATAAAATAATTTAAACAGTGTTATGATGTTATAACAATTTTGATTATTAATACCATTTACAGTATGTAGAATGCAGTGCTTGAAGAGAAATAATGAAAGTACAGTGTTACTTTTAAAGCATCACCACGGGGGCAAACAGAGGCAGAACTACTATTGATGCAGCAGGTGTAGTGAACCGGACTATGCGACCCACTGTTACCCCTTATCCTCTTCCTGTCACCCACTGATTTTTCCCTGTCACACTCTGACTCCCCCGTCCTCTTCGTGTCACCCTCTGCCTCACCCTGTCACCAGGGCCGGCGCCACCAATAGGCAGCTTTAGGCATTTGCCTGGGGGTGCTGGCCAGTGGAGGCTGGCACTTGGGAGCCCCTCCCAAATGAAGCCAGATGAGAGGTGCCCACACCAAACCCCCAAACGCGAACCGACTCAGAGCGACTCTGTGGAGCAACTCGGCAGCCACAGCTCTATCCCCCCGTGGAGGCGGCCGCAGCTCTACCCCTCTGTGGCTCAGCCGCACCCCTCGCCCACCCGTGGCAGCGGCCACATCCCTGCCTGTCACCCACTTACATGTTTCATATTGTGAACTTGGGTTGGTGTGGATAGAGATTTGGAATGCTTTTTCAAGGCTATGTATCAATGGTAAGACACTGGTGCACTATTGATGAGAAGAGCACATAGCAAGTAATGCTAGACAGTAAAGTTATTGCTATGTAAAATATTTTTACATAATTCTTGTTACACTCCTGAATATACTGTATATTGCACACATATGAGACACACACACATACACACACACATACACACATGCAATGTTGCAGGATTATTATCAATTTTCAGAGTTTTTTTTTTTTAAATAGATGAGATGTCATGTGACAATATTGATTGACAGTGAAGTGTTAAAATAAGCTATCATATCAGGTTCGATTTAACAAAACATGTTTTGGCTTAAGTTACAAGTCAGATATAAGCATCAGAAATCAGCAACAAAATTATTTGAAATGGAAAGAAAATCAGATTTTTTAGGCTACTTTTTCAGGAACTCCTAAAAAAAATTGCAATGTTTACATTTTGGGAGATACTGACAAAATGTAAACTCAATATGTACACTAGGTAAGGATACCTTAGCAGATATTCAATAGCAATAGGTTTTTATGGGGGCTGCTATATTTTTAGATTTACCAGACTGGCCCCGGTACTGTAGCTTATGTCTATGGGCTACAAATCACAATTTACCAGGAGAAGGATCTATAGGATCCATCCCCAGCAACAACTGCTGGCACATGCATGGTCTGATTTGTAAAGGCAAAGAGCCCATTGTTTTATGCCTAACCATAGGTGGTTGTTTTTTTATACAAAACTGGTTGGTAAATCAGAGATACTTGTATCTATGAGTCCACTGCTACTTAACATTAAACCTGTTCCTCTCTAATGGGGCCTCTACACTTAGGGAGGCCTCATCCTACTTAATAGCCAAAATAATGCTGTTTCTTCTTACAGTATATGTACTAAGCACACTCCTGGATTTAAAGGTATATTTATGAAGATGAGACAAACAAATCTTTAATGAAAACACAGAGGTATAATTATATCTGTTAATTGAGAATTTACTACCAGGGAAAACTTCTATATCTCCAGTGGCAACATATTTTGTTCTACATACCACATAAATCAATATGGTTAAAGCAGCCTCAATCCACTTACCAACCTGCATAAAGTTTTCCTAGGTAATAGCATCTCCCTATATTTTCTTCTCATGGGATTTATTTCTCTAAAGATATTAGCAGAAGTGAAAGAGACTGATAAGCCAGACATGCAACTAGAACCAGGCAAGCCAGTCACAAACAAGGTCACACTTCTGATTGTCCTCACAACTCCCTACTGGGCATTTTATCATGATATCTAAGGGCACTATGAGGAAGACACCGGTCTTAAGCATTATACGAAAAAGGAAAGATTTGCTCATCAAGCAGAATTTATGGCCTTAGCTTATTTTGTGATGATATATTTTAAATTATTTTTACATACTGTACCCTCCAACATTTTAGCCATGGAAATTGGTACAGGGGGCGTGGTCATGGATATAGGGGGCGTGGTCAAGTGTAGAGGTGGTGTGGCAACACCTCATATATACGTGGCTATGCCCCCACCTGAGAACGGACAGTAATTTAAAATTGTACTGTACCCCATTGAGCTGCTCCGTTGTCCGAATGCTGTGGCGCCAGTCAGATCAACAGGCGCGTAGACAGTGTGGGCGCTCAGCCGTTGGTTGATGTGAGGGGACCGGTAGCCGCCGTCGCAGAGCAGACCCGGCCCAGGCTGATCAATTCCTCTGACTTATGGCAAGCTCACTGGTGGGTGATCCGGGGAGTTGGGAGAAGGCTGTGCCTGTGAGGGAGTGTGACTGGGGGGTTGCTATGGATCATAGCACTGGTACTCATGGGGGACTGCACCAAAACCCATGGCGCCAGTCAGATTAACGGACACGCAGGCAGTGTGCATGACGGGTGCGCAAGCAGCATGCTGATGTCATGAACGCTGGCTGCCGCGCAAGGCACCCCTGGGAACGGAAACAGCCGCACAGGGACACATTAACCCTCACTGAGCCCAATCCAATCCATATCAGCCCGGAGCATTCGCCTGCAGAGTTGGAGGAGTTGCCACCGGCACAGAAGTTCGGTACATCGGTACATTTGTTTTTTAGCCGGTACAGTCCGTTAAAAACGGTACTGTACCGGCTAAATCGGTACAGTTGGATGGTATGTTTTTAACTTTGTTTTCTTTAATCTTTCTGTATAGGGTGCAAATTTGCTAAGATGAGAGAACTATTGAATATGGGATGTTGATTTATTATCTTCTAGAAGGTGCTAAATAAATAAAAAGTAGTATTTCATTGTTTGATATGGGCAACATCCCATCTGCAATAGAACTCCCATTTGGTAAATTTAGCTCAATAGGGGAAGATTACTAAGATGTGCATTCTACTTCACATGTGATGTTGCTATGGGCAACCAATCAGAATCTATTTCTTATTTATGTAGCACCCTCTAGAAGATAGTAGACAGGATCTGATTGGTTGCCCATAACAACATCACATGTGAAGTAGAATACACATCTTAGTAATTTTAGCTCAATGTCTCTCAAGTAGCTGTGAAGCCAAACGGTTATGTTTGGAGTAACCAGACAGACTTGGTGATATTAGTACAGGTCGGGTATCCCGTATCCGGGCATCCCGTATCCGAATTATTCCAAAAACAGTGTTTTTTTGGAATAATTACATTTTTTATTTCCCCCCCCCCCTAACCCTCTTTTAATACTTACCAAGTCCTCCGGCGTCCACGGCAGGCCTTCAGCATCCTCTCCGGCGTCTCCAGTGGTCCCAGGAGTGCTTTGCGTGAGTGCGCGCGCGCGCCGGTGACGTCACCGGCACGCCTGGGAACATGCGCAATGCACTCCTGGGACCGCTGGAGACGCTGGAGACGGTGCTGGTGGCCTGCCGTGGATGCCGGAGGACTCCATGGACGCCGAGGGACCATCGGGGACCCACCAGGGGCAGGTAAGTATGGTAAAAAAAAATTATTCCAAAAACCGGAATTTTCCCTTATTCGGAATGCTCGTGGTCCCGAGCATTTCGGATAAGGGATACTCAACCTGTATATTAAATGTTCAGCGGCAAACATTACCTACTGTATACTGTTTTCTAATATCAAAAGAATCTGAAGCAAATACTTTCAAGGCCATACTCAACATTCATGACACAATAATATCCTCCCTACTCTTTGCCGTCTTTTGTTCATCAGAAAATCCAAAAATAATTCAGCACTGAATATGACAAAAACATCAAGCAATTCAAAAAACAAATCAAAGTAATTTGAAGCATTTTCCTCTCCTTGACTTGTGTAGCCTACACTTTCCTTCATTAGCCATAAGACCCGAGAGATCAGGAACTTAATGAAACATGAATTCGCACAGTGAGAGCTAAATGCATAGCTGCGCTGCATATAAAAGCAGATTCCCCATATAAATTGTGCATTCTAAGTAGTTTCCATGTCATTTATTGTTTTGTAGCTTTATAAAATGGAGCTAACAATTTATGGATATTTGCAATAATGCAAGCTATAAAGTTTATTGACAAAGTGCTTATTAATATGACATAAGTGGAAAGAATATTTAGGAAATTCCTAAAAGCTGCTCACTGACAATAAAATCACACTCAAAGGAAATTTAAACCCATTCATTGTAGCATTTTTTTTTTTTTTAGCAATAACTTTACAGATGGAGTGGACTTTATGGTAATTGCCATGTTCATGCCCTAATGTAAGAGGCTAATTTATTAACGCAAACCCCTAATTCCTGTCAACTTGCACAGAGCCAGAGTGGGTATTCATGAAACTATTTTTGTTTCCATTCACGGCTTTTTCCTGTCGACATCTCCCATAGCGATGAGATGCCTTATAATGTAATGGCTTCATTAACAATATCATGATGATCTTTACACAAAGATCAATATTTTCATTACCCTGAATGAGAATTTATGGTATGCTTGTAATAAAAGTCACGTAGGTGATTCAAACAGTTGTTACAACAGTTAATAGAAAAAAGTCAGTGTAAGATAACTCAAGAAGTTTGTCAGTCTAGATGCAAAGTACTTTACGACAAACCACTTAGGGGGAGAAATTTACAAAGATGGGAATTCTATTTCACATGTGATGTTGCTATGGGATCTGAATCCACTTCTTATTTAACCTTCTAGAAGATAATAGATATTATCTGATTTGTTGCCATAGCAACATCCCATCCAAAATAGAACTCCCATCTTAGTAAATTCCCCTTTAGTCTCAAAGCCAGATGCTGGGACATCCTAGACATGGTGGTGAGCTGAGCCAATAGAGGTCAACCAGAAAGTACAAGGACATCATTCTAGAGGTGAAGAGAACTCTGTGGGTAACAAACTGAAGGAAATAAAAACAGAATGGTCAGTCCTATGATTGGGTCCTGGAGAGATCATTGGGAGAAATCCAAAATTAGGAGCCCATAAATATCAGCCATCATAGAGAGTGTTGCATACCCCATGAAGGACATGACATCTAGGTATTTAAGTAACTAGAAAATTGGCCAATTTTAGAACATAATTGAATACCACTTTCATAGGACAGTGGCAAGTACACCTGTTTTCAGTGTGTTAGGAGGGATGTACTAAAGTGAAAATGTGTTAAAATTTTTATATATACACGAAAGCCCCTATGCTGGGGTACCATTGTGGGGGGGTATCGCCAGAAAAAGCCTATGGACATCTCTCCACAGCGCTATGTGAGGGAACTCTCCCAGCATGCCTAGTGGCCGGCGCTGTCACTTTGGCCGGAGCTGCATGGCCGGAGCCACATCATTAATAATTGCATATGTCACTATGTGATTATTATGAATGCAAGAGCAGGCAATGTGTGGCAAAGTGGGGTGGTGAATGTTAGAGAATTATGCTATAATTGATGTTTATTTTAAGTATATTTAACACAATTTTCCTTCTATGTACTAGCCTTCTACATCCACACGGCTGCATTATTATTTTCCATTGGTGATAACCATGCATTACTGTAGTTCATTATCTGTCAGCTGTTGAGACAGCTTAACCATTTACCCCACCAAAATGCCCTTAGGTGATTTAAATTAGTGTATGGTCCTTGCATAGCAGTCTGCATATCCGAATGGGCACTATGAAAGGAAAGTCATGGACAGAGCCTGATTAAGTGTTCTAGCTGCTCTAGGCTTACACAAGTGACCCCCCCCCCCATACTTAAAATAAAAATAAAAATGTAAGGCTACGCTTCTTGGGGAAGCGATGTGGCCACGTAATAGGACGAATTAACATTACACCACAAAGTATTGTCTGCTATTCACATTACACCACACAATAGTGTCACTTGTACACATTGCGCCAGGTAGAGCTCCTTATACTCTTTTCAAATCACATCTATAACCTGGCTTATTGTTGCCAAGGTACAATGTGAAAGCACCAAACTAAATAACCTGGGATGAGCAGTACGGGTGATGTAATGGTTGGCATTACTGCCTCATAGCACTGAGGTCATGGGTTCCATTCCCACCATGGCCCTAACTGTGCAGAGTTTGTATATTCTCCCTGTACTTGCGTGGGTTTCCTCCGGGTACTCCGGTTTCCTCCCACAGTCCAAAAATATACAGGTAGGTTGATTGACTTCCAACAAAAAATTAACCATAGAATGTGTGTGTGCGTGTATATGTGGGAAGGATTAGATTTTAAGCTCCACTGGGGCAGGGACTGATGTGAACATTCAAATATGCTCTGTAAAGCCCTGCAAAATATGTTTGTGCTATATAAGAATGTTAATATAAATCACGACCATCCCTGCACTTCAACTGAGGTTATAAGAAGTGTTAAATCCAGGTCGCCCTGTCAAACAACATTTAAAACACATTTTAAAACACAGAGCAACATTAGTGCTCACTACCAAGGCCTTGTGGAGAGGAGAGGGCAGCGGAGCACAGGTGTGAGCTGCTTAACAGCATAGGAGATCAGCGCATGCAACACAGTGCCATGGCGGTAAGTGGTGGTGAGTGACGCCCAGGACCCAGTGCTCCAGTCTGCAGCCTGATCAGCCAATTGGTTTATCAAGCCCTGCTTATTAATTTGCCCTCTCTAGCTTCTCCAGGGCAGTGCAGAGGACCATGGCCCATATTCTGATATTTTACGGTCTCCTACTATATTGAAAAAAAAATGTCCCAAAAGCTATATTCTAAACTAGTATTATTACAATATGGCCATGGATGAGGATTAGTATTACATCTATTAAGAGCAAGAGTTCCAGTTCAAAAACACAGCAGAAGGACTCATTTTTTATGACTGTCCTAATTTATCATGACTATACAATGACAATCTTGTTGACACTGATGTAATGTTGCCATTATTAGCATTTTGATAATAGGTTCCTGGTTGTCTAGTGGTCACCAACTTGGTACAGTGGTTCTAGTGACTCCAGCTGTGTCTTTTAGATCTGGTGGCCCCATCATGGTGGCTACCAACAGTATCACTAACCATAACCTGCCCAAAAACCTCTATCTTTAACCTCTCCACCTGTAGGCTAACCCTTTCCTTCCTCTAGTGCCTAAGCTCTCTAACCTCCCCTCCTGTAACATTACCCTGACCCTACCTCTAGTGCCTAATGCTGACCATACACTAGACCAGGGGTGGCCAACCAATCAGAGGCAAAGAGCCCAAAAATATGTTTTGGTAAGACAAAGAGCCGATACCATGCAAAATTGGGATTGCCTAGCTCTCGAAAGGCCACACCCCATTCTAAAATGGGGTGTGGCCTAGTTTAAATGACTTGCCAACAAATCCAATGTAGTTTTATTTACAGCAACAGAAATTCAACACACATGGCCCAACAGCCGTTTAAACTGCACAACAAAGTTTTCCTCAGGGGCTAATATAGAGCGGCAGTTAGTAGCAATATAAATAGACAAGACAAATTGTGCCATCAGTTCAAATATCAACACCAGCATCTGATTGGCCAGTGTCCTAGCAGCATTTGGCAGTTATGAGCCACCAACAGTGGGGGAGTAAGCCATACATATCACAGGGAACCCCCTAACATTATATAAACTGCTCACCCTGCATCTGTGCATGAGTAAAATCACAATACTGTTAAAGTGTAAAAGGGGTATGTAAAAAAATAAACAAATGTATCATAGAAAGTTAAATGCCCAGGGTTCACGGTCATTTATGTAAGGTTCCTCACCTAGGGTATCAATGGTCAATCTAATGTAGTATCTGGAGGGTCCAGCGTAGTTGGCAACCAAGTCCAAGATAAATGGGCATAGGTTTATAGTGACCAGTGCAGTCACTCCAGTCTATATGCAGGTGCAGCTGTGTCCCGGTGACACTGCAATGCCCGAGCTGCTGAGCTGGAGACTACAAAGAGTAGAACCGCATGCGGCTCACAAGCTGCGGGTTGGCCACCCCTGCACTAGACCAACTTTAATTCAACCTTCAAACTAGTTAGTTGATTGGACTTAAAATTTGATACTGGGTGGGACCAATCAGCAATTTGTTCACAAACCCAGGGAAATGAACAAAGACATTCAGTCAAATTGTTTAAATCAAAAATATTAAATTATGTTACCTTGTTGGAAGGACAGTTTTTGTAAGTGTCCAGAATTTGACTGGATGAAAGTTAGTCTAGTGTATGGCCAGCATTACTCTAAGTTCTCCCTCTAGTGCCTATCCCTAAACTTCCCTCCTGTAGCCTAACCCAATCCCTCTGATGCTGTTCCATGCAAAATGTTTTGAACATGTTGACATTCTGCTGATACCGATATGTTTAATGTCAACATTACAACAATGTCAACCTCATAACTGTCAACATTATGAATGTTTACATAATAACTACCTCCCATTCTTATGCTCTATATCCCCTATCAAATAAGCATACAGTATATATATATATATATATATATATATATATATATATATATATATATATATATATATATATATATATATATAGACATTGGATGGGCTCTGCACACACTAAATTAACTGATAATAAATAGTGGAGATTTGGTTCATGAATTGATCAATGCATTTAAGCCTGCAGCCCCCGTCAAGGGACCCCACTGTTCTGCAGGTCCTACCACTATCGCTGAAAATGGCTGCAATACACATAGCTATCACATCAATGTTTGATACCAGGCAAAGTGTATATATTGTTTATTAGATTAATTTTTTTAATTAGTCTTATTGTGGTCACATTCTCTCATGCACCCTGTTTTTAACTAAGATTCCATAGCTTGTGTTAGCCATTTTCCTAGATGATTAGTGACAGGTGTGTTGGTAGCTGCTCACCTATAAAAGCAAAGTCTGCTGTGAGCTTCAGACCTGATAGCATGCCTGGTATCAAACATTGATGTGATAGCTATGTGTATTGCAGCCATTTTCAGCGATAGTGGTAGGACCTGCAGAACAGTGGGGTCCCTTGACGGGGGCTGCAGGCTTAAATGCATTGATCAATTCATGAACCAAATCTCCACTATTTATTATCAGTTAATTTAGTGTGTGCAGAGCCCATCCAATGTCTGTTTAAACAATGTGGTCACAAGCCATAGGGCACCCCAAAACTAGGAAAGGTGAGTGCCGATGTTAAGTGTATATATTGTTTATTAGATTAATTTTTTTAATTAGTCTTATTGTGGTCACATTCTCTCATGCACCCTGTTTTTAACTAAGATTCCATAGCTTGTGTTAGCCATTTTCCTAGATGATTAGTGACAGGTGTGTTGGTAGCTGCTCACCTATAAAAGCAAAGTCTGCTGTGAGCTTCAGACCTGATAGCATGCCTGGTATCAAACATTGATGTGATAGCTATGTGTATTGCAGCCATTTTCAGCGATAGTGGTAGGACCTGCAGAACAGTGGGGTCCCTTGACGGGGGCTGCAGGCTTAAATGCATTGATCAATTCATGAACCAAATCTCCACTATTTATTATCAGTTAATTTAGTGTGTGCAGAGCCCATCCAATGTCTGTTTAAACAATGTGGTCACAAGCCATAGGGCACCCCAAAACTAGGAAAGGTGAGTGCCGATGTTAAGTGTATATATTGTTTATTAGATTAATTTTTTTAATTAGTCTTATTGTGGTCACATTCTCTCATGCACCCTGTTTTTAACTAAGATTCCATAGCTTGTGTTAGCCATTTTCCTAGATGATTAGTGACAGGTGTGTTGGTAGCTGCTCACCTATAAAAGCAAAGTCTGCTGTGAGCTTCAGACCTGATAGCATGCCTGGTATCAAACATTGATGTGATAGCTATGTGTATTGCAGCCATTTTCAGCGATAGTGGTAGGACCTGCAGAACAGTGGGGTCCCTTGACGGGGGCTGCAGGCTTAAATGCATTGATCAATTCATGAACCAAATCTCCACTATTTATTATCAGTTAATTTAGTGTGTGCAGAGCCCATCCAATGTCTGTTTAAACAATGTGGTCACAAGCCATAGGGCACCCCAAAACTAGGAAAGGTGAGTGCCGATGTTAAGTGTATATATTGTTTATTAGATTAATTTTTTTAATTAGTCTTATTGTGGTCACATTCTCTCATGCACCCTGTTTTTAACTAAGATTCCATAGCTTGTGTTAGCCATTTTCCTAGATGATTAGTGACAGGTGTGTTGGTAGCTGCTCACCTATAAAAGCAAAGTCTGCTGTGAGCTTCAGACCTGATAGCATGCCTGGTATCAAACATTGATGTGATAGCTATGTGTATTGCAGCCATTTTCAGCGATAGTGGTAGGACCTGCAGAACAGTGGGGTCCCTTGACGGGGGCTGCAGGCTTAAATGCATTGATCAATTCATGAACCAAATCTCCACTATTTATTATCAGTTAATTTAGTGTGTGCAGAGCCCATCCAATGTCTGTTTAAACAATGTGGTCACAAGCCATAGGGCACCCCAAAACTAGGAAAGGTGAGTGCCGATGTTAAGTGTATATATATATATATATATATATATATATATATATATATATATATATATATATATATATACATTAAAGTTATATTTTTTTTAAAGAAGCCAATTAACCTACCAGTATGTTATTATTGTGGATGGACCCAAAGAAAGCCTGAGCAAATCCAGGCAAACTTACAAACTCCACACAGATAGAAACTTGGTGGGATCCGAACCCAAGGCATCAATGCTGATAGACATCAAGCTAACCATTATGCCACCATTAATCCTATTTATAGTCAGGAGTTCCCATTGTTCCGGGGTCTATACTAAATAGGGTGATTGGTGTAACCACTACTTTTTGGAACATAGATTTAGTAAACATTTGTGGAGCAGACCCAAATTGTGCTCATTCATTGTTTCATGATCACCATCATACTGGATGTGAATTCATTTCCCATCATCTACAAATTAATTCAATGTATGGGGCACATAAAGAAACAAAAACGATAACAATAGTTGATAGATCACAAGTTATAGACAACTTAACAACTAAACAGCTTAGCAACCTGTGCTCCAGTTCCTCCCTCCCTACTCTTAGGCGAAGAACCTCTGGTTTAAGCATATAGCTTGGTAAACAGGAATGTGAAGGGTTAAATATAGGACATTATAGCGTAAAACCAGCAAATCTGCCCATTTCTAGGAAAACAATTATGACAAATTCCGCTGGTCTTGCTTATTGTGTGCCTATTGCTGTTTCATATAAAAGACATTATGTAAACTATTGAGGTGTATAACAAAATAATCATAACACACAAGATTTTTCCTTGGAGAGACAAGAAGAAAAAAAAATGCAAACCATTACGGTCGGCATCTTTTACCCTACAAATGTATTTTCTTGCAGATCTGTTTATGACATAGGTGACATTTGGAGAGGCAAAGTCCTTGTCACCGAGGTGGGATAGAAAGGTCATTAGCTAATAGCGTGCTTTGATCAGTGCCAGGTTTACAGTCAAAAGAGGGCAGTGCACAGTCCTATTATGGATAACAAGGATCCAAATTCTCTGTTGGGAACTCTAATAAGTGTAGTAGGAGCATGTTGTAATAAAGAGCACTTGAAAATGGATGAGGTATAACAAAATTATTCATAAAGGGAAATGGAAAAGAATGTCATGCTGAGTGGTTACATGCACTTATAGGATGAACTAACAAGGTTCTATCACCAGAAGCAGAGTGCCAGCATCCTCTCTTCTATATTCCATCCAGCACAAAGAAGAAGCTGTTCTAATCCTGGCGAAACAAGGAAGACAATCTAGAATGATGCTAAATATTTCTACAGGTTTTAAATAATGTAGAAACCAAATAGCAAAATTGGGCTCCCCTCTGTCAGTATAACATGCAGAAAGTATATTTCCTTTGAAGATGTCTATTCCGTTGGAAGCATCTGTTGTTGTCGGAGACAGAACAACAAGCCCACAATACAATCTATAACCTGATTCTCTGATGTTTAAAAATTAAGAGCTGGGGAAGTTGTTGCAGGTGACATTGGAAGAAGACAAAAAAAACCACAGCACTCAGATAAAGCTGTTTTTAAGTTGAGCAGGTTCAATTTAATATGACATATTATGCAGTACAGAAAGTGGAATATTTGATTTAGGTAATTTGCTGTATAAGGAAAGGCCCGTGCTTCAATGGTGTTTCCTGCTATATTTTCTACTACTGTGTATTAGGAAGACAAATGTTCTGCAATGGTATAAACAAATTGTAAAAATGGGTGATTACATAAATGGAAGGCAATATTTACTTTTATCTTTTTAAATAATAGATGCAAATAGGCTATGACACATTTATATATTAGGTACTTGTGTACTAGCACGGCGTCCACGATAATTCGTCGCCCGATTTTTGATCGCATCGCATGCCATACACCCGATGGCACGCGATGCGATTTTAGACCCCTATTCGATTAAAAATTGTATAAGCAACCATAATGGGTGCTTACAATGTTAAATGCACCCCCACCCCACCTCCCACTATAAACGTGAACCCGAATTGTGGCGAGCGCAGCGAGCCCACGAGGGGCAGCGGTACACGTCCTACGACCTTTTCATACCCCCACTATCCACGTTGGCATGGAGTTGATTCTATATAGTGTGGCGAGCGCAGCGAGCCACCGAGCCTGAAGCGTGGCGAGCGCATGCGTATACCTGTGAAGTTATGCGCATTCCCTCGCGGGGCTCGCTATGCTTCGGGCTCGGTGGCTCGCTGCGCTCGCCGCACTTTATAAGATCAACTCCACGCCAACGTGGATAGTGGGGGTATAAAAAGGTCGTAGGAACGTACCGACGCCCCTCGCAGGCTCCCTGCGCTCGCCACGCTCCGGGTTCACGTTTATAGTGGGGGTGCATTTAACATTGTAAGCACCCATTAGGGTGCTTACACAATTTTTAATCGCATCCTATCGCATTGTATGGCATTGTATGCCATATACAATGTCATACAATTTTTAAATTGTATGACATTGTTCAACATCGCGCGATATCGCATGCCTTATGGTATGCGATGCGATGGGCGCCGTGATAATACACAAGTACCATATATTATATTTATTTATTACCAGTTATGTACTGTGTATAGCCAGGGCTGTAACTAGGTGTGTGCCAGTGGCGCCCTGCCCACAGAGCATTTGCACTGTGGGAGCACCATCTGCAAGGCCACTCATCGCTGATCAGCTGCCCGCTGTTTAGCTCCTATGCTTCGTCTGACATGTCAAATAGGGTGCTGGCCGCCAGTTTACCAAAGTTCGTTGACTGACAGTTAGCGATTGGCTGCCAGACTGCGAGCTCCAATTGGTGCCATATTTGAAATATCCACTTGACTCATTGCGCTCTTCACACTCCCCCCACTTTCCTCCTTGTCTTCAGTAGTAGCAATAGCAGGATGCTGGGCTCTTTGCTGGACTGGTCTGGATTATACAGAGACCAGTACTGGGTGAATAAAACAAAGGGTACTAGTAAGTACTTGTAAGGGGCACTAATGGTGGTATTATGTATAATAGGCACTACTGGAGGCATTACATAAGGGGCACTACTGGTGGTATTAAGTGTATAAGAAGGAGTACTAGTTGCATTAAGTGTATAAGAAAGAGTACTGGGGGCATTGCGTAAATTATATGTGGCTTAATGTGTAATGGGCATTTTGGTGTGTGGCATTATGTGTAAGGGGCGTTACAGCAGCGGCGTAACTATAGCACCGCAGCCCCCGCCACCGCGGGGGGGGCGCTGTGCATGTGGGGGCGCCGGGGGCTGCGGTGCTATAGTTACAACCCCTCCCAATCCCCCGCAGACTTACCTATCTCGCTGGTCCCGGCGGCTCCGTTTTTCTGCTGAGGACCACCACAAAATGGCCGCCCACATGTAGCACTCAGTTCTCTGAAACTGTCTGCTGTATGGGGGCGGCCATTTTGTGGTGGTCCTCAGCAGAAGCCGGGACCAGCGCGATAGGTAAGGCTGCGGGGGATTGGGGGGGGGGGGGTTTGCATGGGCGGCGGGGCGGGGGGGCTGCTTGGCGGCGGGACGGCACTGGGCACCAAAATGTCTAGAAACAACACTGTATATAGTGCACTCATATTCCACAAGGCTTTACAGAAAATATTTGCCCATTCACATCAGTCCCTGGAGCTTACAATCTATATTCCCTACCATATTTAGGCAGTCACGCTAGGATTAATTTTGCTGATAGCCACTAAACCTAACAAGATTTTTTGGGATTGTGGGAGATACAAGCACGGGAAGAATATACAAACTCCACATGGTTAACACCATGGGGAGAGCTAGTGCCATCACTAGCTGGGTGCAGGTGGTGCAGTTCACAACCAGGTGTCCCTTTCAAAAGGGGTGACACCAAAATGACAGGAGCCAGGTGCTGCAGTGTGATACTCTCCTGCAGCACTCTGCTCCTGTCACAGGCAATGATCCAGCACTGCAGACAGCCCCATACCCGGGGGCAGCCAGCATTTCTGTTCCGCCGCTTGTAAGCAGAGGCGCAACATCAGTTGCACATTGGCTATACCCAGGGCTATATTTCTGCTGGCTCCAGCAGGAACTGTGGCCCTTATTCTAGTTCACTCTTCCTGACAAAATATTTCTTAGATGGACAAAACCATGTGCACTGCAGGTGAGGCAGGTGTTACTTGTGCAGAGATAATTAGATTTGGTGGGATTTTACACCTGCCTCACCTGCAGTGCACATGGTTTTGTAAATCTAAGAAATATTTTGTCAGAAAGAGTGAACTAGAATAAGGGCCACAGTTCCTGCTGGAGCCTGCAGAAAAATAGCCCTGGATATACCATATAGTTGCTAAGACTGTGCATTGCAAATAAGTTCCTTTACAACTTTGTGAAAAGATAAAGACACAGGCCTCAGACACGCCTCGATAATTGCCACAAGAGGTCTGCATTTGACTCACACACCCTATTATCTACCACAAATGCTCAGGGTTTTAGCTAAATATCTAAACGATTGACCATCATGGGGCTGCATGGAAGGGGGGGGGGGGGTGAGTGGAGGTGATATCTAAAAGAGTGTTAATGAAAGTAATCCCAGAAGCATGATGATTGGACACACCAGATCACATGATCGTGCATTTTCTCCCAACGATCACATACCTGAACTACTGAAGTCACCAAAATCCCATCACAGAGCTACATCCCTTCCTCACTGACAGCAGCACATCCCTTCCTCACTGACAGCAGAACATCCCTGCTTCACTGACAGCAGCACATCCCTGCTTCACTGACAGCAGCACATCCCTGCCTCACTGACAGCAGCACATCCCTGCCTCACTGACAGCAGCACATCCCTGCTTAACTGACAGCAGCACATCCCTGCTTCACTGACAGCAGCAAATCCCTGCCTCACTGACAGCAGCGCATCCCTGCCGCACTGACAGCAGCGCATCCCTTTCTCACTGACAGCAGCACATCCCTGTCCACTGACAGCAGCACATCCCTGCCTCACTGACAGCAGCACATCTCTACCTCACTAACAGCAGCACATCCCTGCCTCACTGACAGCTGGTTCCGGGTGATAGGAATAGAGTGTCTAGATCAACAGTCAGTAGGTCTACCCTAATAGGTCAACATGCAATAGGTCGACAGGGTTTAAACATCGACATGCAATATGTAGACATGCAATAGGTCGACAGGGTCAAAATGTCAACAGGGTAAAAATGAAAAAGCTAGACACATGAAAAGGTAGACATGAGTTTTTCATGATATTTTTGTTTAAACCTGGCTTGTTCCTACTTCACCATCCATAGAGAGCATAGAGGGAGAATATAATAGTGTGTGAAGGGTAGAAAGGCACCATGCCTGAAGCATGGCTGGCACAGCGAACCATGCCAGGGTACATGTAGCAGTAATTGGGGGTCTATGTCAACAGTTTTGGGGGGGGGGGGGCACCAAACTACTGTCTTGCCCAGGTTGCCATAAATCCTAGTTTTGGCCATGTGTAATACAACTCTTAGTTTTGTTCATCTTACCCCATTATAAGTTCCCCGAGCGCACTGTTTGACTGGCTCCATCTTAATAAAACCCCAATCCCACCCCCAACATAACAATCAATGCACAATAATTGAAATAGTAAAACTTTCATGAATGCTTTATTATGCTAACACTCATTGCAGCCATCAGGGGGTCTGCGGGGACTCTAGTCCCGGGCCCAGACAGAAAGGGACACAGGACTGGAGTTTCTAAAGTATAATTTCGCTTAAAGCAATGCAGAGGTGGAGTAGTGCAGCTAGTGCTGCAGACATTGAAGATATCACAAGGTGTTCTAGAAAGGCAAGGGGGGCCCTGCATATTTTGTCAGTCCTGGGCCCCATAATTACTTTTTGGTACATGTGTATTATCACGGCGCCCACGATATTAGGTCGCACGACATATAATCGCATGTCATACACCCGATGCACAGCGATGCAATGCGATTTAAAATTGTATAAGCCCCCTATACGATGTTCAATTGTATAAGCACCCTAATGGGGGCTTACAATGTTAAATGCACCACCACGCCACCCCCACTATGAACGCCAACCCGAAGCGTGGCGAGCGCTGCGAGCCCGTGAGGGGCAGCGGTACGCATCCTATGACCTTTTCATACCCCCACTATCCACGTCGGCGTGGAGTTGATTTTATATAGTGAGGGGACGCGTATTACTTTACATGTATTCCGCGTCCCCTCGCTGCGCTCGCCACGCTTTGGGCTCGGTGGCTCGCTGCGCTCGCCACACTATATAAAATCAACTCCACGCCGACGTGGATAGTGGGGTATGAAAAGGTCGTAGGACGCGTACCGCCGCCCCTCGTCGGCTTGCTGCGCTCGCCACGCTTCGGGTTGGCGTTGATAGCGGGGGTGCCGTTGGGGGTGCTTTTAACATACTAAGCACCCATTACGTTTAATTGTTATAGGGGCCACTTTTAACATGGAAAAACCCATTAGGGTGCTTATACAATTTTAAATCGCATACCATTGTATATGCGATACAATGGCCTAAAATGCCATACAATGCGATGGTATACAATTTAAAATTGTATAACATCGCCTGCCATCGCGTAACATCGCATCGCATACCATCGCATGCCTTATGGTCTGCGATGCGATGGGCGCCGTGCTAGTACACAAGTACCCACTTTTTTAAATCAAATTATACCTGTTTGTGAGTGACACGAAAAGTAAAAGATCATTGAAAGAGCAGTTTAATGGAAGAAGACAAATATTTAGAATATCAGATTATTTTAGTTAGTAAAAACCCAAAATTATTTGGTACATAATATATATTGACTTTAGCAAGAAAACATGTCACTTTCGATCATGACTATTTGAATATAAATCATGGTCTGAATACATACCTACTAATAAAACATTTTTAGCAGTAAAGTCACACCTTACTGACAGCAGCATATTTCTGCCTCACTGACAGCAGCACATCGAAGCCTCACTGACAGCACCACATACTGTAGCACAAAGGACAAAATTACACTCTCGAATTGCTTAGCCCAGCTTACGAAAATTAGCTGGATGTGCAATTAGCTGCAAATCCATTTGCAAGCCTCTCACTGAATGATTTTCCCAGTGTGTGCAGTCTGTACGTAGCCTAGAACTTACTCAGTGACTGAGATAGAAACAGTCAGGTCAGGGCCAGAGATGACGTCAAATGCCTCCCCCTAAAACACCTGGGTACGCACAGTAGCGTAATTAGAAATCCCCCCCTCCCCCGGTATAATATATATCTGTAGTCCCTCTCACACACAATACATACATGCGCACTGTTAGATACTACTATACAGGGTTGCACCCACATTATCTGTGGGTTACAGTGCAGGGGGATCTGTCCGTCACTATTTTCAATGCTGGCTTTTGACCGTGAGCTCCTGTTGGCTCGCGGTCCACCTAGAGACTGGAAAATAGTGGTGGACAGACCTGCTTTGTGTCCTGACTCCTTGTGACGCCCAGCTGTGGGCGGCTACACGCACTGGGACATCAGGTGGGAGTACTCCCTATATGTGACACAACTGGCCTAGGGGGACAATCACCATCCGCATGTCCCCAGCCAATTTCAACTGAGGCAGCTGCGGGAGTCATACATACGGGCTGGCTCCCACAGGTTATAGCGCCGGGACCCTGCGCCCCCATAGAGCCTGCCTGTGAATTTGCAGCCATGCAATCAGGTCTAAATTACCCCATTGGCTTTATTACAGCAATTGTTTTTATGTATACTCTGATGCTTAATGAAAAAGAAAATCACACTTCATATGGTAAATGTTGAAATTTTGCATGATGCACAAATACCTTATAAAACAAAAAACCTTTGACTTAATACAGAAATAATATTCATTAATATTTATTTCCTCCAGTTTTAATTAATAATGTATTTGATAAAACATTCGCCTACAAATTAGCAGCATCTAGGTAGGAGTTAAACCGGGGGGGAGTAAAATGTATTTAAACTTTGCAGTAATAAAATCCTGTGAAGTCACGGTGTCTGCAAGGAGTAGTGATCTTGCTTATATCCGATGAAATCCGTGTAAGTGTTTTTTTTTTTCTTTCAAAAGAAATTGGCCTTTGGGGAGTTTTCTTTGACATTACATTTTAATTGAAGCCCTCAGTCAGTTTAAGCTTGTAGTGAAAATAAAAATCCACTCTGGCATTAGAATTCCCAACTGAGTTTGGTAGTCTTAGTCAAATTGTATCAGACATTCCTATTGGTTTATCCCTTGTAAACTACTTATGATAAAACTCTGTATAATTGTGTCATAATTGTTTTATTACAATAAATGACTTGATTATTGTGTAATACTAAAGGTGCGTACACACGGGGGCGATTTTGTACAATATCGCGGGAAATATGGTCGCTAAGCGACCATATTGCCCACGATGGGAGTGTGCACCGGCGTCATATCACCGGGTGCGCGCTCCCGTTTTTACCCCTGTAGTGATCGCTGGTCGCAGGAACATGCTCCTGCGACCAGCTGATTACCACTGCCGGGCTCCCCCCGGCAGTTTCTTTTTCATCAGTGACCATTTCTGGTCGCTGATGAAAAGGAGAAACTGAGCAATATATTGCTATATATATATATATATATATATATATATATATATATATATATATATATATAGCGTGGTGTGGAGGGCGGCACTCGTCAGACTTGTTTAATGCAAGTAAAAGCCTTTATTTATCCGACGGCGTTTCGGGTAGAGACCCGTTTTCAAGGATATACAAAGATACACTGAGCCACAAACATATTTATACACAATACGGAACCCGCCCCCACAATAATCAGCTCACAGCTGAACTTACCCGGTCCTCCGGCGTGTCGGCGCCATGTTCAGCCGGCGGAAGTGTGCCTCACTCCACTGCCGTCCCCCCGGCAACTCAGACCATTATTCACGGTCCGCGCCGCCCGGAAGTAGCATGTGTTCACTGTAGAACACCTCCATCCATCCATCTACAGGCTGCCTTCACCCAAGTCCCGGGGCTTGTCCTGCGTTGCTAAGCAACCACCATATACAAACAACGAAAAGTATAACTGTAAAGAAACAAATAAATAGCAAGTCAATGTGAGACATTACATTTAAAAATTGCTGCAGTGATAAATAGACACTGCCCAATACACACATAATAAAACTTTTTTTTAAAAAGAAGGAAAACAAATATACGTATATATAAAACCTATATTGTGGTATAAGGGAGCAAATGCGGCGGTATATGTCTCTGTAATTACAGATATTTAAATATTATGTACAACTATAGGTTCACTACCCTTTATAGTGTATATTATAATCCAATGATACCTGCATTACTATACGCCTAGGCAAATTTAAAGGCCAATAGCTTATAAATATTGTTAAACATTATTTAACTATCACAATAGGCAACCCAAGGTCCAAATTTGCACCAGAGCAAGAAATTTTCGAATAAGTGAATATTTTACAGGAGAAAAGTATACATTGTCAGAACATCAGAGGAAGCATTGAAGGCCTAAGTTTTCATTAAGGCCCTTGGGAGCGATGGTTTGTAGAAAGAAAATCCATCTACTCTCCTTTTGCAATAGTTTTTTATTTCTATTACCCCCTCTCAGAGACAATGGAACATGGTCAATAATCATTGATCTCATACTAGCAACACTGTGCCTGAATTTAATACAATGTCGGGCAACAGGTTGCTCACTATGGCCACTGGCTAGACCCTGATTAATCCCTGACCTATGTAGGGCCATCCGCTCCTTAAAGGAGCGTTGGGTTTTCCCCACATAGGTCAGGCCGCACGGGCAGGTTAAAGTGTAAATAACATAGGAAGAATGACATGACAGTGGGAATTTTATCATTATTCTCTTCCCAGAATGAGGATGGTTGAAGGATGCACCTACTGCCATGGAGCGACAAGTATCTACTCCTACATATATATATATATATATATATATATATATATATATATATATATCAGCAATATATGGCTGAGCAATATATCTCCCCCATGTGTACAGGGCTTAAGATACACATATGTGTTGCTAAGGTTTCATACACACTGGGCTTTTTTGCCCAGTTTGTATGCAGAGCGATGATGCAGAAACTTGCTGGACTTAAAATCGCTTAGTACATACACACTGAGAGATTTTTGCCCGTCCAAGTGATTTTTGCTGGGGTGCACGGTTTTCCATAGCAGTAAGCCTTCCATCTTGTCGCTCATAATACCGTCCGTGATGATGCGACAGCACACATCAGCGCTCATCACTGCCCCGGACACATTGGGCGGCTTTTGAGCTGAAAGCAGTTCAAACTGTAAAAGTGAGCTGCTTTCAGTTCAAAAATGCCAGTGTGTATGGGCCTTTAGACACACATGCCCCGTACACAAGGGGTGATGGGGGCTTTGTGCTAATCGATCAGTGCACAACTCTGCATTAGCGATGTGTGTTGAACGAGCTGTCACTGTCCGTGATTTCAATAGAAAGAACACTGGTGATGACTAGACTATAAATCTAGTCTGAGATAACGATGCGTGGGACCACGCATCACCTTCCCCGGGAACCATACACACAGAGAGACCTGTACTTAATTTCTAATTGATTAATTCAGATCGCTTACAGTGATCTGAATTAATCAGATCACTGTATAGCCCATTACATCAACAGTATTAGGTCCTTATTTTTACATGCAAATTGTACAATACATTTTAATCGCTGCCCTTTATGATTACTGTACTTTACTTTCTAGTGCATTTTCTACTGCTGCACATCTATTGCTAGACGTACTATACTGTATGCAATCAAACATATAGTAAACATAGAAACATATTTGATCCTTATTTCTTTGTAAGTATATCAATATGCATATCCCAAGAATGTTTAAATTGTTCTACTGTATTTGCCTCTACCACCTCTGATGGGAGGCTATTCCACTTATCGACTACTCTTTCTGTGAAGTAATTCTACCTCACATTTCCCCTGAATCTTCCTCCCTCTAGTTTCAGTGCATGTCCTCGTGTTCTGTTGCTCCTCTTCCTGTGTCTCCCTCCTGTATCTTGTTAAAACTCTTGATATATTTGACATTTTCTATCATCCCTCCTTTCCTTTCTCTGCTCTAACTATACATTTTAAGATCTTTCCTGGTACGTTTTGTATAGTAGGCCATGCACCATTTTAGTTGCCCTTCTTCTAATGTTTTTATATTCTTCTTGAGATCCAGAACTGAACACAGTGCTCTAGATGAGGTTGTAGCAATGACCTATACAGTGGCATTATTACTGTACTTCTTTCTTTCTACTGCTGATATCTCTCCCTATGCAACCAAGCATCTGACTTGCCTTTTTTATTGCTTTGTTACATTGCCTAGCTGCCTTTAAGTCCCCTGAAATAGTGACACCTAGATCCCTCTATTCCTCAGTAGTTTCCATTATAGTGCCATTTACTGTATACTATACAATATTTAGTCTTTGGATTTTTGAGACCCAAGTGCATGATTTTGCATTTTTTATCACATTGTGTAACTACTGCAAATGTTTTGTAAATAGGTCTGAGGTGTCTAGATAGGTCTGAGGTGTCTAGATAAACAGTCAATATGACGAAACTGAAAGGTCGACATGCACAAAGTCAACACTGACAAAAGGTTGGCATTGACAAAATGTTGACATGGCAAAGGTCGAAAAAATGAAAAGGTCGATATGAGTTTTTCACAAATTTCCCCCCCAAAATGTTTTTTTTTTTTAAATTAATAATTTAACATAATTCATAATTTAACATTCACGTGGACTCCATTTGGGAACGAAGCATGTCGAGTGAAGCGAGCCGTGCAAGGGTAGAGTAATTGGGGTCAGATGTCCACATTTCACATTTGACCTTTTGTCAATATCGATATTTTGCCAATGTTGAGCTTGTGCATGTCACCATATTGACTATTTAGACACTGTTGACCCTTTGATCCATGACCGTGTTGGAAGCTATAGCAACCAATCCCATAAGAGTTTACATTGGTAAAGTGCTGAGGTGAATTTATAAAGATGGCTACCAGTACTGGAAAGTTCACTGTAAACCAGGGACAGTTTAACCCTTTGAGTGCCATCATCTCCATGAGCGAAGTTCAACATCTGCTAAAAATACCAGTGCCGCTCACTTTTTTTATATAAATTAAAATAGAAAATGTTGTTTAAAATATATTATATTTACTATATAATACATTACAGGTCATTATGATGAATAAAAATGTCTGCTTACCAATTTTCACACCTGTTTTGACAAATTAACTTGGCACTCAAAGAGCATAAGGCCCATGTGCAGTTTCCATGCTGCTTCCCACTATCTCGCTGCTGCATTTCCTAAGTAGTTCCTGTGCCAGAATCTTCTGCGAATGCACAGATTTAGAGGAAAAATAGTGCAGGTGCAATTTTCCTGTTTATTTGTCTATTGTACATATACAGATATTTATAAGAATGGTACTCACACCATTTTTGTGGGGATTCCAGGGGCATCGGTGAAGAGATAAGTATATGAACTATGAGTGCAGGAACCAATTGTTGATAGACACAGACTGAAAACCCCTTCCACTTCATCTGATTGGCTACTGCCCCCGTCATTTAAGAGATATTTCCTTTGCAATACCTGATTCTTCTGCCATGTCTAACAAGAAAGGTTTGCAATGATTGGACACTGCAACGGCCATCCAATCAGCTGCTCTCAACACTGAGCATATTCCTAATTGATGTAAAGAAGAGTACAAAGCCATCATTAGGATGAATGGATGTCTCCTTTAATTAACTGGCCCAGTAATTAAGTTAATTGCTCAGAGAGAAGTGTGAGCAATCTTAATCTAGTATAAATTAGATTAGAGAAAGCTGGAGCTAGGTTGCTATTGATTACATCATATTTGTGTGCGGAGACTGAACAGAAAAGGCAGAAAACAGTAACCTACATTTTACTGAATCACTAAAAGCCATTGTTTTTTCAATATACAAAAGTAAATAGAACATATTATAACTCCGGTTTGGCTATTTCAGATGTGTGACCAATGATAAACGTTACTTATGACTGTCAATCTTTGCTGTACTCTACAGAGGTAGATTTCCCAAAAGGCAACCTAGATACAGATGAGCCATCCTCATCTAGCCGTCTGTGGATAGCCATGGTGAGCCATGACTTTCCAAGGCCTATTGTTATTATCTGCAATACAATACATAGAACAATACAGTAGAGGATTAGCAGAGTAATCCTATTACTATCTTAATCCTATTAAAGGGCGAGATGAAGATGGCTCCATCTGTATACTGGCTGTCCAAAACATTCCCGGGCCTGCCGCACTCTCAAAGTACCAATGATGTTCTTTGATAGGATGAAAAATGTTTGGACGCACACAATGGTTTCATCCACTATACTGTATGTGGACAGTCAGGTTACTTTAAATGGGACACAGATATTAAGCCTATTTCCAAAAGACCTAGAGCCTGATTCTGGTTAGTACCCAATGCTGATGTTCATGCAACTGAGCATTTATTGGTAAACTGCACACAAACCATGATCACACTGCCCACTCACCAAGGTACCATATATCGATGCCGCCTGCAATCAGCAGCAAAAATAGCGTTATGGATCATTTGAGGGGGGGGGGGGGTTATCCCAAATGGGTAACTTGCTTATTGCATACTTGCAGACATTTGATGTCTCCTCTCTGGGAGGAGCTCCACCACGTACACCTGCGAATTGCAGGATTTTACTGGTGGGGTAAGAAGATGCTGGGGAGGCTGGGGGCATGGAGGTGGGGCATGCGGGAGGCTTGGCCACCCTTCCAGTGGGCCGGGAGGGGGATACATTTTTGGGGAGCCTCCCAGCCATTCCGGGAGGTTAGGCAAGTATGGCTTAGGACAGTGATGTCTAACCTTGACACTCCAGCTGTTGTTGAACTACACATCCCAGCATGACCTGATACGGTTTTACTATTTGCCCATGCTAAAACTGATACAGGGCATGCTGGGATGTGTAGTTCAACAACAGCTGGAGTGTCAATGTTAGCCATCACTGGCTTAGGGCCCCATGAGGTCTCAATTCTCCTCTTGTACTGTATACACTTTATGGAGTCCTGTGATTGCTTTATATCTTACATCATTGGACAAAGGGCCTGATCTAAGTTGTACACTTGTAGCTACTGCATCAGTAGTAAAGGCCCAGGTATTCTCCAACTGGCCCATACACACTAGAAGATTATCTTTCCAATCTGTCTGGTTGGAATGAAAATCTGGATATTTTTGGGAGCAAATGACAATTGACCATTTGCTCCTAAACATGGAAAAAAGACAAAAATTGGACCTACAGATAAATTGGTTAAATCACTTTATGCTGATAACTGCTCTTTTCCATTTTCCAGCATTTTGGAACAAACGGTTGATTGTAATTTGTTCCCAAAAATGTCCAGATTTTCATTCCAATCAGCTAGATTGGAAAGATAATCTTCTAGTGTGTATGCGCCTTTACTGTTCATCGAGGATTTGCTGATTTCCTGCAAAAGTTTTTTTATTCAAATATGCAATTTACAGAGTTCTATTTAGAAAGCCACAATTTGCTATCAACCGTAGTTCCCTCATGCTTACGCCCACCCAAACTGTGGCAGTATATTTATGTCTTATCTTTTTGATTACCAGGTTGGGTGAGTTTTATTAAGTTTTTGTTTTGTTTATAAAGTGATGCATCCCCTGGTCAGGACAATATATACGGTTATGTATCTAAAAAAGATAAATGCCTATATTCTAGCTAAAAAATCAACTGCAGGATGTGTTAAAAGTGTATTGTAAAGTATAACAAAGTACTATACTAGGCACAACTGGGCACTCTAAAGTGCCATTAAACTGACATTATTCATACCACACAGAAATATACAGCTGCGATGGAAAATGTATTTGCCAAGCCGATAACACTTAAATTCACACATTTCACATTTGGATAGTCAGTACTTGGCATAATGTGATTTGTACAACTCTTACGACATAAGGCTTCGAGCAGCACTTCAGTATTTTGTCCCCTAAAACATCCCTTTTATCTGGAGCAGCGACCTGTCTGCAGCAGAAGTACAAGTAAATTGCATTTTGGTTAAAACATTCATTTTTAATAGGCAAGGAATGCATTTGATGTACTTACTTAATTCAGCAACACCACTTTGAGGCTTTGGAAATGATTCCTAAATTTGAATCATTTCAATATGCAGTGACAATTTAATCTTGTGGGGTTAGAGATCTAGCCTTTCAGCTAAGAGTAAGAATAGATATCCCAAAGCAAGTGAAGCCAAATATCATTTAATCTGGCTCATCTGGCAGCCATCGGAGAGAGCCTTGACAGTGGTTTCTACTCTACAAAGTACATTAAAGTCAGCTAAACACATTAATGGCTATAGTCTAATTGTTGCATGTACAGATACATTTGAAGGGCTTAACAGTGATGGGCATGTACTGTACTTGCTCTCACATCCAGGGTCATTATCTAATTTGTGCATATAAACCTCAAGAGAAATATCTAAGATGTTCCTATAAATGGAAAAACATTCAAAAGTCACAAAGATTTTGATGTAACAGTTTCCATTAAAGTAGACCAGTGGAGGCAGCCATTTTGGGTGCTGGAACAGTATGCAGTTTCTGGAACCAAGGACATCACCGCAGCATGAGGACTGAGCCTTAATAATGGTTCTGTTACAAAATGGCTTCCTGTACTTTGGTTAGGGGGGACATTCATTTTAATAGCGTTCAATACAATTTTTTAAATTGATTCTGATGTTTATCGATGGCTTTTGCTCTTGAGAATAACATCTTGTCCCATGCTCAGACTCTAAATATTCAAGAAGATACATTTAGGTCAGGGATGAGGAACCTTTGGCCCTCCAGCTGTTGTTAAACTACACATCCCCGAATTCTTTGCTACAGTTCTAGCATAGCCAAATAGCAAAACTGTAGCAGTGCATGCTGGGATGTGTAATTCAGCAACAGCTGGTGGGCCAAAGGTTCCCCCTCACTGATTTTTATTTTCTACACTTAACTATCCATTCTATAAATATAAACAGCTATCTCTATTGTATAGCATTGTGTCACATGTCATAGTGTCATCTTATAGTATGTGATTTAATCATTTAAAAATACAATATAATGTATAGAATAAATTACATTATACCAACTAGTATGTTTAATGGCTTCACTTAATGGACTTTAGATTACATTTTTTTCACCCACTTAATTACATTTTATCAATAAATAATAAGTAACCAACCAAACATTTCCTGCGGTGGTATATGTTTGGGTTCACATGCACTGAATCTGCTGTAATGTTAAGGAACCTTTCTGTAATGTGGAAAAGGATCTGTGCAAGAGCAAATGACAACACAAAATAATGCAATTTGTGCAGAAAAGGGGTAAAATAACTAAATAATCAGCATCTAAAAATATTAGTAGTTTTACACATTCCAAGTCTAGTGGGCTTGTGTGCCCCACCCTCTTATGCATACTTTTTTTTAAATAAATAATCAGAGCCATAGGAGAAGATTTGAAACATACTGTACATATACTTTGACTGCGGATAAGAACCACTTGACCCATCTAGTCTAATTTTTCCAGCTGCTAATTGATCCAGAAGTATATTTTTTGATCATGAGATACAGGGCCGCCGACAGGGGGGTGCCGTAGGTACAGATGTCCCACAGTGGCACGGTGCCTCCCTCTCCCGGCGGCCCCCCAGCCAGGCACGCACAATACACAATGCAGCTTGCAGAGCGCCAACCCTAGGATACAGAGGGGCTTGGCGCTCTGCATGCTGCACTGTGCAGTGTGCACTCCCGACCATCCATGAAGGAGGGAGATGCCACACCGCCGCTGCTGGTAAGTAATGGTAATTGGAGGGGGGGTGGGGGGGAGGCAGTGTGGGCAGCGCATGCGGGAGGGTGTGTGTGTGTGCGCTGTCCCGCTGTGGACTGAAGGTCTGTCCCTTGCCCGAACATTTGTAGTGGCGACCCTGATGAGAGGCTATGATGAGAGTGCTCTCATTGCTATGGTTATGGTTCTCCAGTCATCTATGCTGCTGCTGTTGATCCTGCTTTGTCAGGGCTCTGGAATAAAATGAGGGAGCAGCAGCAGATATACCATATCTCACAACCATAGGCGAATCTAAGGGGTGCACTGGACCACCCATTAGACTGCCAGCCACATAAAATTTAAAGAAATGACAGCTGGGCAGAGAGCGCTGTGCGCTGCCCGGCTGTAGTCTAAGCAGGAGCATCAATATTTTCAGTTCTCCCTCTGGACCGCCAGCAGCCAATCAGGAGCGGCATTGGTGGTATTGGTAGCTGCTACTGATTGGCTGCCAGACCACAAGCTCCTATTGGCTCGTGGTCCAGCGGGAGAACTGAAAATATTGATGCTCCTTCTTCTCCCACGTGGGGGGCAGTAGGGAGTCCCCCCTGCCCGCCACTGCTCTGTTGATCAGAGCAGCTGTGAATAGAAGCAAAAACCTTACTTATTCAGAGAGATAGAGGGACTGGATGGGGGCATGGCCAGCAGCTCACAGAGCACTGACCATGCTTCCATAGTGATTAAATTGGGGGGGGGGGGGGGGGTGTCCTCAAGGGAGAGTGGTGATCATAGACCACACCCCCTGGATGGGAGGCCACACCCCTTAATTTTGGCAGCTCGCCATTGAGGCACACACTTGTGCCGCCGATACAGTCACAAAATTGAGCGGTATGTATAATATGCAGTAGCTACCATTATAAAATCACAGCAAGACCCCATCGAACAGTGCTCTGGTTTGAGGAGGCTCTTGTATTTTGCATGACCTAAGGGAAATATGATTTCCCTTCTTAGTTCTAGCTATTACTTTCACATCAGAATATTATTTATTATTGTTATGCCAGAGTTTCCATATTAATCATTTGCGAGACTTTGTATGAACCCAAATTTCCCAGTGTTTTATATTGTTTTTATGTAAAATGTATAATTTATTATCCTTAATTAAGGATAAAACACTGCTTATGACACTGACCTTCCTCAGAAGTATTGGGATACTTTAAACATCAAATTGGCCATAAACCTCAACACTACATTCTCTTTCTTCCCTGTGAAATCTGCAGAGCAGCTATGGAATATGGCAAACCATCAACTAGAACTTTATTTATACAACAATATATTACAATAATACAATTACGATGGTCAGAAACCACAAGGTCAGCAGTTGCCCAGGCCTGCCGAAAGTTCACCAGAGGCATCTGGGACATCTGAGATTCTTCCTAATGGAAGAGAGAAAAGACCAGTACACATTACATGGCTAAAATTGATCATGCATGAAGAGGGAATGTGGTCATATACATGGAACATGGTCCTGTCACATTAGGGGTGTGACCCATCACCAGTAACTTGTCTAGTGCATCCAAAGTGCAGCAACTCTGTTTCAGCCATATTAGTTAGTACTGTAGCCTACAGCACAGTACTGGCTCTTAAATGACTCACAAATAGCTCATGGGGAAATGTTACACCCGCTATAGCTGTGTCTCTCTTCAGTTGCCTTTCTTCCACACATGGATCCAAGGCCAGAGAAACACCTACTTATTATCCAGATGTTTCTCCAGGCTTGCTCAGAGACTCTCTCCCGTGGTCACACTGCGGCACTCTGGTTCTGCCTTCACTGCTCACTGCTATTGCTAACTGCTCGTGTACCCAGTACCACCCAAATTACCAGCCACCTGCTCAGAGTGTCAACGTCGATATTACCACCATTGGTGCATAACATTGGTTGCAGTTATTGTCAGTGACTATGACTGTGTTAGTGGTATCTACTTGAGCCATATACCGTACTTATCTGCAGTGTTTCCTCTGTGTATCCTACACCATCGATGGTCAACATCGGTTGGGATCAATTCCAATATATGGTGCAATGTGGTGCGATTTTTAGTCCTTTAAATGTGTGAATTGTAATGTGCGGTTTTGCGGATATGTGTGATTTTGTGGACAGGTGCGATTTTACGGACATGTGCGATTTTGGACATATGGTAATATGAGTTTTTGTGTAAAAAAATAAAAGCATAACCAGCTCAAAGAGCCATTCCTGGTTTCAAAAAATCACGGGGCAAACCGACTAGGGGTCCCCATGTTTTTTTAAAACCAGCAACAGGCTCAAGAGCCAGTCCTGGTTCCCAAAATGTGGGGACAAAATGAGAAGGGGTCCCCCGTATTTAGTGACCTAGCGACTCCTGATTGACCGCTAGGTGACCAATAGCACTATTCAGGGGAGGAGCCGCAGGATGTAAACAGACATCCTCTGGCTTCTCCCCAGTCCGTGCTGGTATCGGGTACAGGTTTTTTTTTATTTTGCCAAGTCCCTGGGATGCCTACTTGGATTGAAGAGGACGTGATCTACGCCACAGAACCCCCATGAGTATAGTTTCCTTCCACAGGTACCCCATATGGATTATGTTCAGGACCAGCAGATGGAGGATCCCTACCTACAGTATGTGTCAAGGTATGTAAGTATATCTATGTATTGACTGTGGATGTAATAAAGTTATACTTTTATTGTGTGTGTGTGTGTTTTATTCCACTATTTGTACTGGTGTGGAACTCCAAGTTCCAGCTTTAATACCCCGCATGCTGGGACTTGTGGTTCTCCAAGTCCCTGCATGCGGTGCTGTGAAACTCATAGTTCCACAGCAATACACAATAGTTTATTCTATTTTTTACAACACCATCAGCCCGGTGCCCACCACCCAAGAGGCACCGGGGACAGTTACGGGTTTTAGTCTGGACAGGTAACCTTCCCCTGCCCAGGCTGACCGGTCAGGGGGTAAATGTTTTGGCCGGGGGGACTTGTATAAAAAGTCTCCCCATGGCTGTGGCATTACCCTGCTTGGGCCCAGTGATGGTTCTTGAAATACAGGGGACCACCTACTCTTTTTTTCCCCCGTATTTTGAGCCTGGTGTTGGTTTAAAAAAATCCTGGGGACGCCTAGTCGGTTGCCCCATGATTTTTTTGAAACCAGGACCAGCTCTTTGAGCCCGGGTCTGGTTATGCTCAGGAGGGGGGACCCCACGCCGTATTTTTTTAAATTTTACACTTTTTTTTTTACAGAATCATGCACAGATGGCACTGGTCTGTGCATAGTTCTGTCAAAATCGCCTATCAGAACCTGGTCTATTTCTGTGGTGATTTTTGGTAACTTTTCCCGAAATTGCATCCAATTAAATTTCTGAATTGTATACTTTTTAATGGGAAAACATCTGGATGGGAATTGAAGTGTTTAGAATGTGAGAATTCATGGCAAAAGTGCGATTTGTAGGGCAATTCGCATCCCATTAAGTTGGTGATTTCGGAAAAACTTTTTTTACTAAAAAGCGCAAAAAAACACAAATTAGCATCCCACTAATTGTCACCCAGTGTGTGATGTAGATGTTGTGATTGTTTCCCATAGAAATAACATCTCGCTTATTCCCTTGGGTTGTAGACTGCAGCGAAGCCCTGCCTAGATACAGTAGGCTGTGGAGGTCATTCTGGTTGACTTTCAAAGCTGCAAATTTTGCAGCTTTGCGAGCCAACCAAACGGCATCCGCACAAAGGTCCGTCTACCACATGCACACAGATTTTCCGAGCATAAACATCCATTCGCAGCTTGTGTGCGGGGCAGAAATTATTCAATCGTCACTGACCACCAAATTATTTCTAAAGGGTTCGCAAATCTAAGTCACTCTCTGGTAAATCCGATTTGCAGTGTCCTTGTACCTGAACAGGGTGGGCAACTGACATCTGGTGATATCAACTGCCCAAAACCAGCACCCGCGTCACAGGAAATTACCATGGGAACAACCAGTGTTTTCACGGGGACTGCTCCAAGCAAATGTTCTGCTCCCCCTGCCTGGCACTGCGCATAAATGCTTACATGCATGCACAGTAGCAAAACATCACTCAAACTAAAATGACCTCCTTTAGCTGAAGCCATTATAGAACAGACAATATACCCAGGTATATGGCTGATGCTCCTTTTTTATTGCCTTTCTAGCATACACCTGACACCACAAATAAATAAATAAAATATGGGTACTGCTTTCCTAGCACGGCGCCCACGATCTAGATTGTATGTGTGGGGCTGATATCTCAAGCATCTCATGCATCTTATGTGTTTGTGCGGCATAAGATGCATGAGATGATGCAAGCGACGTGATCGACGAGATATTTACATTGGAATCAATGTAAAAAGCCCCCAAAACCCCAATTTTAATTGCTAACCCCCCCTCATGGGTGAAATGGCCCCCACATTGTTAACGCCACCCCACTATTGACGCCAACCCGAAGCATGGCGAGCGCAGAGAGCCCGCGAGGGGCGGCGGTACGCGTCCTCCGACCTTTTCATACCCCCACTATCCACGTCGGCGTGGAGTTGACTTTATATAGTGTGACGAGCGCAGCGAGCCCCGCGAGGGGACGCGGAATACATGTAAAGTAGTCTGCGTGCGCTCGCTGCGATTCGGGCTCGGTGGCTCGCTGCGCTCGCCACACTATATAAAATCAACTCCACGCCGACATGGATAGTGGGGGTATGAAAAGGTTGGAGGACGCGTACCGCTGCCCCTCGCGGGCTTGCTGCGCTCGCCACACTTCAGGTTGACGTTGATAGTGCTGGTGGCGTTAACAATGGTTAGTGGGGGCTTGTTATTTTTTATCTCATGGATCTCATGCATCTCATGGATCTCATGCATTTTATGGATGCATAAGATCCATGAGATTAAAAAATCGGGTCCATCACATTGATTGTATGCCTTAAGTACCTTAAACTTAAGGCATACAATCAATGAGACGGGCGCCGTGCTAGGAAATCAGTACCAAAATATGTACTAATAACAATCAATTCCTAACTGATCCATTTCTCTGCATCTAAGCACACTTCTGCCAAATGATAGATAATGGTCCTAATTCAGACCTGATCACAGAGCACATTTTGTTTGCAACTGGGCAAAACCATGTGCAGGTGGGGCTGATGTAACATGTACAGAGAGCTAGATTTGAGTGAGTTATATTGTTTCTGTGCAGGGTAAATACTGGCTGCTTTACTTTTAAACTGCGATTTAGATTTCAGTTTGAACACAGACACGCCACCCAAATCTAATGGGGATATTCAATGGTGGGTCATGACTGTCGGACTGGCCCAACAGCCGTGACCCTGTGCCGTTCTCGGTTTGCTCGATCGAGATTTTGCAGGCGGAATTCAATGTCCCACCTGCCGAGTGTTGAGAAGGGGATGTGGCCATGAGAAGCTGCAGGGAATCCCTGAGCTGCTGACGGGAGCTCTTCAATTCCCAGCCATTCTCGGCAGAACGTGCCCAACTGCTTGTGAAGTCGGGCATGTTCTGCTGAGAACCCTGTTCAATGCTGTCGAAGAAGACAGCATTGAATAGGGCACCAGCACCATTTCCCCTGTCGGGAATGGTTGCGGGAGATTGAATATCCCCCTAACTCTTTCCGCACATTTTATATCAGCCCCCCCCCCCAACCCTTGCAGTGCACATGGTTTAGTCCTATACCTGTAGTTGTTGCTGCTATTATTATTATTATTATTATTATTATTATTATTAAATTAAACTTATTACTTTCCTCTCAAACTGCTAGTGCTTGAAATTGTTTGTTTGCTCGCACAAATCTTATAAAGTACCATTTGTCAACCCATATTTGTCTGGATTAAACAATAAATGAGAACCCTGACTGATGAACCACTTATCAGTTAAACTCTTAAATGGCTGATGTTCCACCCTACATAATGGCTTTGCGATGTGCCCCTCCTGTGCTAGGTCAGCAATGTGTTATACAATTATGCTACAGTCACAGTACGACACAGGGGCAAGCAACAGGAAAACAATTACTTACACACAGCTTTCCTCAATGTCACTGTTCAAATCTGCTCCAAATGTTTGTATTTATATAAACTTCTGCTTACAACGGTTTATTAAGAGTGAAGGCAATAACATTGCCCTGGGGATTTGATTTTAATCAAAAATAAAAAGCTTTTACAGTGATGCTGGCAGAAAAGTGTTATTTACGCAAATACTTACAGATTTTCAAAGATCATACACTTTATTTTCCTTTGTGAATCAATTATAAGAAACATTTTTCATTTTTGTTTTTATTTTGGTGAGGTTATGTGGTAGTAATGGATTTCAATTGATCTTCTAAAATTATGGTAGGAGAAACATGGAGCCTGAATCAGAGGTGAACAAAACGCCTTTGCGGCTGCGTTTCAGGTTTTAGGTAAAATTTACTAAGAATGCGAATACGAAAATTCTTAATATGAATGAATCGCCGTCGTTTTTCATTTACAAATTTGTATTCCAGAGTGGAATTTACACAGCAGTTGTATTTGACTGCTTCGTATTTTCCGATGGCGTATGGACTCGTATTTAGCGGCTGTAAGACACTCCACAAATAAGACGCAGGAACACAGGCTTTAGAATACAATGTTTTCAATGCCACTTTAATACGGCCACTTTAACATCGGGCCCCATTGCGAATTCACAAAGGGGCAAACAGACCGGAATCTAACACGTGTTGAATTGTGTTCTCTTACTTCTAAAGTTGTGATTTCTGTTTTCATTGCTTACAAACATGATAACATGATATCTTCTTATTCAAATATTTAGAATTGTTTTACATGAGATAGTCTTCCATTTCAATTAGAATCTACAACATAATAAATGCATTTATGTCTCCTTTAAGAAATAAATTAAAAAATGTATAATTACAAAAACAAATTTCAACTTTTAGCTGAGATTTATGAAGAAGAAACTAAAGCAAACAAACAAAAAGGTACTTGTTTCCTAGAACGGCCACAATCGTGAGTGATCGTGGCTCTTAATTAAGGGACACGATCCTCACGATGTGGCCGATTTTTGACACTTTTTTCACTTTGATTGACAGAAATCGGGTCAATCGGTCGGTCGCGACCAATTAAAATCGGCCGCGATGCGACCGACCGATTGACCCGATTTTTCCATAGACTTCAATGTTAAAAAATCTTTTAACATTGAAATCGGGAGGATCTTGTCGGTCTTGTGCCATTATAATGGCACAAGATGAGATGGACTTGATTAAGTCCATCTCACATAGGGAAAAATGTTAAAAAAGGTGAAATGGGCCAATATGACCCATTTCACATTTTTTATGTGCCCGCCATGACCCCACGATAGACGTCAACCCGAAGCGTGGCGAGCGCAGCGAGCCCGCGAGGGGCGGCGGTGCGCGTCCTCCGACCTTTTCATTCCCCTACTATCCACTAGGGCGTGGAGTGAGAATAGAATAGTGTGGCGAGCGCAGCGAGCCACCGAGCCCGAAGCGTGGCGAGCGCAGCGAGCCCCGCGAGGGGACGCGTATACCTGTGAAGTTAGACGCGTCCCCTCGCGGGGCTCGCTGCGCTCGCCACGCTTCGGGCTCGGTGGCTCGCTGCGCTCGCCACACTATTCTATTCTCACTCCACGCCCTAGTGGATAGTAGGGGAATGAAAAGGTCGGAGGACGCGCACCGCCGCCCCTCGCGGGCTCGCTGCGCTCGCCACGCTTCGGGTTGACGTCTATCGTGGGGTCTAGCCCACTTAGTAACATTTGTGGGGGCAATTGAAATTAATGAGGTGAAAAAAAAAAAAAATCGGGTGAAAAATCGGTCGATCGGATCGGTCGCATCGTATGCGACCAAATCGCATGCGATGCGATCGATCCGATTTTTTATCTTACGACCACAACGATCTAAATCGTTGTGGCCGTTCTAGGAAACAAGTACCAACAAAAACACTTATTTAAAAAAAATAATTAAATCCCTTGTGAGTTTTACAGTATGCAATGCTGCTGACATTTTAGTTTATTCTATTTAGCAATAGCCATTTTGTTTGTGCCTCAGGTAATGGAGAGTGGTGACTATTTTGTCAGGTCATATTGCTTAATTAGATAACAGTTTCTCTAGAATTCTAAAATTATTTTGGCATATGACAGCGTTTTCACAGTTACAGTTTTTAATTTGAAATATTCTTAAACAAAATGCAAAAGGCACTGTGAGGCGAAAAGTATAGGTTATGTACGTATTAGAAAGTGCTCTAGGTCAATATAAAATGTAACATTGAAATAAGTAGGTTGACTTTTCATAAGGCTATTATTGGCATTAAATGGATCTTAATTAATAAGCCTTGAGACTTACTAATTTCAGGACACAAAATGGCAAATTAGATCATTATGTCACTTATAATAGTTATTTCAGTTACAATGTTACAAGTAAAATGTAATGTCACTTTCACACCCAGTGAATAAGCCATATACTGTATATATATATATATATATATATATATATATATATATATATATATATATATATATCCACTAACTGCTTAATAAAGCAGCGACAGCAGCACTCCAGGAATAAGGATCAGGCAAATGGAAGCAGGTCATTCAGCAACGTTTCGATTTATTCAAATCGTCATCAGGCTTAACATACAAACACATAGACTCACCTTATATCCCCCATCCTAAGTGAACGCTGGCTCACGTTTCCCACGACCGGAGAATCACGTCTCGCACACACATCATGTCTGCGCCCAGTACCATGGCAACCTCAGGACACAACGCCCGGTGAAGCTCCATGGAAACCGTCGCTAGGCCATGACGCCGTCGTCCATGATGAGTCACCCAGCGCAGTCAAAACCGAGACCAGCAACTTTAAAAACAAGGGCATAAAGGCGGACACTTTTATACCACATAGTGTAATCCATAACAGACATATAATACAAAATAGATAACACAATACACAGACATAGTGAATACACCAATCGATAATGATACTTTCAAATATAGATAACATCACTAGTCAAGTACGTGAAACTTGCAGATAGTAAAAGTAAAAAGGACAACAATCAATGAATAGCAAGGCATGTAGAATCAATAAATACATCATAGAAAAGCATGTAAACCAAGGTGGTCATTAAGACCATGTGGAGTCATCAATCTCAAACGGTGAATCCACCTAGCCTCACACTGCAGAAGATCCAATGGACGATTTCCCCCACGCAGCCTCAAAGGGATATGATCAATAATCATATAATGCAAATTGGCCATACTGTGGCCAGCCTGCGCAAAATGCCGTGCTACAGGCTGGTCACTGGTGCCGGCTAGCAGTGCTGCACGAATCCAGTGCGATGCTCTGCCATTTGCTCACGGAGTGTCCGCTCCATTTTGCCTACATAATGGAGGCCACAGGGGCAAGAAATCAAATATACAATGTAACGGGTAGTACATGTTACCGCCTGCCACTAAAGGGATGGCAGAAACTGTCACCAACCGTCATGCTGCGACAAGTCATGCAATTAAGGCACCTAAAACATCCATTGCATCTCCCCAAGAATTTAGATGAGGGAGATTTAATTGGCATATTAGAAATGTCAGTGTGTACCACCCAGTCCCTAATATTCTTACCACGGGTGTAGCATGGCATCCATTTAACATCAGTGAGACAAAGCTCTTTATCAGTACCAACAATCGGCCAATAGTGTTTAGCAATGCTACCAATCTTACTGCTAGCAGCATTAAAGTGATTGACCCAGGGAATTTGGGGGGGGGGGGGCACTACTAGTAGTGGTCTTTGGCTCCAGCAGTGAGGCCCTCGGGATAGCTAAAGCTTTGTCCTTAGCTTTATTGAGCAAATCCAGGTCGTATCCCCTCACCAAAAAAATCCTAATCATCCCATCAATTTGCTGGGACGCATCATCTTGATTGCTGCAAATTCTACATATATATATGTATACAGATACAGGGTCCGGCAGCACTCAGAGGACTTAAATATAAATAAATCAGGCAGAGACTGACTGTAGCAACGTTTCCGTCTTTAATGACCGTTATCAAGCTCAAACTCATACAAACAAAGACTTCCCTATATACCCTTCACAACCCCCATGCACAAGTCCCCTGCACCGTCTGGTCGGTCCGGTCTTGTGACGTCACCCTCCAGCGACACGAACCCACCGGTGCATCAGAGCGCCAAGACAGGTTGCTAGGAGACCCTGTGTAAACAAAATCGTGCATATGATTAAAAAACCAGATACCTCAGTGTAATGCTACAGCTAATGCAATGCAATGAAAATTTAGGAAGAAAATCAAACTCCTAGATAAATAACATAGTAGATCAATATTAATTAAAGGAAGCAAAAATCACAGGAAATACATGCAAGCGAGAATTACAGGAAACAATGGAAACGAAATGCTTCATTTAACCCTGTGGGGGCTATGGTATTAAGACGGTGTATTCATCGGGTTTCTAATTGGAGAAGTTTTCTGTCACGGCCCCCCCCCCCTCAGACTTTTGGGTACACTATCAATGATTTTATATCGCAATGTTGCAAGTCCAAGTTTGAATTCTCTAAAATGTTTAGGAACCGGTTGTTCAATTTGAGTTGACTTGCCCTCTAGGGCCTGTCTGATGTGGGACCGGTGAATGTCCATCCTTTCTTGTCCATCCTTAAATTGTCGTTTGATTTTCCCCACATATAGGAGGCCACATGGACGGCGTATGATATAAATTGCATGGGTACTGCTACATATCAAAATGCGGATGACGAAACTATCTCCAGTTTCCATGAAACTGCAAGTCGTGCAGTTCACGCAGAAGTAGCAACCTGGTTTCCTGACCAGAAAGTGTCTGTCAGTGGGAGTGGAAAAATGTCAGTAGAAATATCATTGCGTACCAGGATATTTTTCAGGTTACTGGGATGTTTATAGCTGGGCAAGATTTTACGCTAGATCTGGATCAGTAGATACCAGAAGACATCATTTTTTTGTGGTGCTCATCACCTTACTGGAGGCTCAATTGTACGTCTGTTCAAATGGAATTCTATCAGTGTCAACTTTTTTGGGGTTTAACAATCAAGGTCTCTTCTCTGGGAATGGCTAGAACTTTCTTTTTAGCTCTGATTAATTCCTGTAGGTTGCATCATGGGCAGAGCAATTTTTCAATCATGAGATCAATCTCTCTCTCAGTCTCCCCAGGGTCCCCGCAAATGCGGTGCACCCTAAGGTGCATTTTCAGCGGATATTTCAACATCTCTCACAGCAATATTGGCACTCAAAGGGTTAATAGATGATCAATAGATAGTTTGATAGATAGATAGATTCAGAGTTGATCGCTGTTGTGTTCATTTACAATCTGGTCGATTATTGAATGACTGTGCATGCGTATGGATTGTAGTAGGCATGCACAAGCCAAAACAGTGACAGAAATAGTGAATACATTTACTTGCAATCCCCTTGCAATTTGACAGACAAGAAGTTGGCATTTTGAGGTGGTAACTTGTCATTTTCTGGGAGTGTCAGAAAAAATGGAGGCATGTCCAGGTGTTTTAATGGAGGGGCTCTGCCATCAGGATTGGCCTCGATTAGCCCGTCTCTGTTGCAGAGTTGTGGAAGGGTCAGAGTTATGCACACAGTGGAAATATCATTTGATGGTGAGAGAGTTGCGTATGGATGTGCGACAGAATGGCAGATTGATAAATTTTTGCAAATCACAATTTAGCATGGGCCGGTTTTCTTTTTGTTAGGGCAGTGGCTAACCGCTTGCAGTAATCTGCAATTTTGCACATGAGCGATCCGGTCTGAATCAGGCTCTTGGTTCCTTTTGCAAATCTATATAGATGCTCAAACTATATACAGTATGTATAGTGTAATAGCTATAGAAAAGAGTAAGAAGGAAAGAGTCGTACCCTTTTTCATAGCTATTACAGCACTTTACTCATCCTGATGAATGAACCCACCTTGGTTCCGAAATGCAGCATGGTTGTTGTTTGCCATGTGCCTACATGTCTGGTGTGAGATATTATTGTTCATTCTTTATTATTGGCATGTGCCTACAGTACATGTCTAAATGTGAACTTTGTGTTCTTCTTTAAATATATTTATCCAATGTTCACACTGCCCATGTGAAATACCCGGCTTTTACCTGCCATTTTAATGCCGGGGACTGCAGCTAAGGCAAATTCCCAGGTAATTTGCCTTTTAACACAGGTTTTTTTTCAGTGTGAACGGGTCAAACCTGGGTCTCAAACCTGGGTAAAAAGCAGGGTTACAGACCCGGGAATTTTTACACGGGTTGACCCGTTCACACTGAAAAAAAACCTGTGTTAAAAGGCAAATTACCGGCTCGACGTGTTAGACCCGGGAATTTGCCTAGCAGTGAGAACGGCGTATAAGAAAATATCCTGTATTTCCATGCTTTGTGTGGAGCTGATAAAGGGGGAATTTGATAAGATGATAAGAGTTCTATTTCCCATGGGATGTTGCTATGAGCAACCAATCAGACACTATGGGCCTTATTCTGGTCGGTGCGGACGGAGCCGAATATGCGACCATGCGTCCTAAACCCCGCCTTTCGTACGGATCGCTCACTCCGCCTGAATGCGGTAAGCCGCTGACCGCACGGAGCACGAGTGGATTTCTCACGGATACACCTCCTCCATCTCTTGGAACCTCCCCCATCATTCGATGGTCGCAGACCATCGAATGCAGGACCGAGTGGTCCGCCAGCTCCCGCAACCTCAGACCACATGGGCATTTCTCCGTGCAAAAGCAGGGATCTGGGCGGGCAGCTGACATCCGGCAATGTCATATGTCCGCCCCCTACACGTGCGTCACGGCCGTATTACCATACGTACGCCCAGCATTTTCATGGGAACGCCCATGAAACGCGGGGTGTAAACATATGGTAATGAGCCCAAACAGCCCTTCACGCCCCTCTCCACCCCCTGTTCGTAGTGTACACATTTCATGTGGAATTTGGACGTGCGTTCCGTTCGCACATGCGCAGAGACGCCTCTGCACATGCGCAGACACAAAACATCGGCGGCACGAACGCACGCGGACATTACCGCACCAACCAGAATAAGGGCCAATCTGTTATCTTCTAGAAGGTGCTAAATAAATAAGTAGATTCTACATGAAGCTTGTGTCGACCTTCTGTCAATGCCGACCTATGGTATGTTGACCATGTCAAGGTGTCAACCTAGTCACTGTCAACCATTAGTGGTCAAACTATTGACTGTAACCTAGACATTGCCGATCCAGGTACTGCATACTTTTTTATCAGCCAGTATGTTAAGGCAACTTCAGCAAATTACAGTAGTCCAATCAACGTTTTGGTCCCAGCGTGGACATTTGTCAAGATGCTCACATGGTACCATATCACCTGTAGATATCAACTGTGGTTCAGGAAGTGATGCCCCTCAGGTCACAGGTCAAATAGTAAATATTTGAATCTAATATATAGCCAGCACCAATTAATGGAATGTGAGGCTAACACATGAATAGTAAAAAATGTGTATATAGAGAGCACACAGAGAGCATGCCCCCCCCCCTCCAAAAAAAAAAAGAACAAACAAAAACCAGTAAACAGAACACTGGCCCATGCTCTCAGGGCTGCCAACAGGGGGTAGCCAGGGGTATAGCCTTCCTGGGCCCCGGCCTCTGGAGGGCAGCTGCCCACAACTGACCCCCACCCCCACACAATGCATCCCCCACCCGGCACCGGCTGCCAGGCACGCACAATACACAGTTCAGCCTGCAGAGCACCGAGACTAGGATACAGAGGTGCTTAGCGCTCTGCAGGCTGCACTGTGCAGTGAGTGCTCAGAGTCCCGACTCCCGATATGATGGAGGGAGAAGATGCTGCGCTGCCGCTGCTTGAGCCTGGGAGCCCGCCACCGCTGGTAAGTAATAGTAATTGGGGGGAGGGGTAGTTGGAGGCGGGGTGCCAGCGCTCGAGGGGGGTGCCAGCGTGCGAGGGGGGGTTTCCGGCATGCAGGGGGGGGTGTGCCGCTGGGCTGAAGGTCAGTCCCAGGCCCCAACATTACTAGTGGTGCCCTGCATGCTCTTATTGAATAAGGATTTAAAAGTACATGTGTAACTAACCCTTCATTGATCTCAAAGTACACTGTACCAAGACAGTATGTAAAAACACACTCAAAGAACATTCAGACAAAAGGTCAGATGCAAGGCATCTGGGGTAGATGGCACGGCCTTAACCCTGAGAAACGGGTTGAGATAGCATAGTGTCTGTTTGACACGATTTGCCTATTAGGACCTCTATATGAGGTAGGAAACAACAACTGCTCATACATGTATTTTTGGGGACTCCTACGACCACTTAGTAAACTACTACTCATTATGGAAAGAGGCATGGCCTCGCATTGATGCCGTGACCTCGAGCCACACCATGTTTTGCCTCACTGTTGGAGGCATGGCCAGATCTCTGTAGGCTGCTAGCTATTCCCCCTAGCCCTCTGTTTCCTGTGAAAAAAAGATGCTGTGCATATACACACAGCGTTGAGTCACCACTGCTCTGGTAAGCAGAACAGGATACTCCCAAAGCCCCCCATTGCAGGACACTGCTACCTGCTGGTGGAATGTGGGAAATTCACAAAAAAATCATGACTGTCCTGCAAAAATCGGGAGAGTTGGAGGCAGTTATGGCTGTGATGTCAGCCTAGGAATTATTAAGGTGTAAGGTGTATGGAGATCTGTTTCATTGGTTAACCATTGGTAGTTTACAGTACAGATGGTTCACCTGTCAGCCAGCCTTTGGAATCACCAGATTGCCAAGTAGCTCAGGACTTACTCGGCGGCTGTGATGAAAACAGGTATACTGTATCTGGCCTGGAGCTGACGTCCCACACCCTCCCCTAACAGGCTTTGGCATGTCTAGCGGTTTCCCTGTCAGTTCCATAAATTTCCCAGGGATGCCCAGTGTGTTCCTTGGCACCAAAAAATCGCAGCATTTGCATGCATACTTCGAACCATACACATGCGCAGTTCATTGACAATCCGCCACGCAAACAGGTCTGAATTGGGCCCATTGTAATATGGGGGGGGGGGGGGGCAGTGTATAATGTAATATGGTGCTTTGTGTAAAGGGTGTAATATGGGGTGGGTGTATGTAATGTAGCTTGGTGCTGTGTGTACTATTATCATGAGCACTTATCTTTCGTTGTTTACACACTGGGCAATATTATGAACGATATTACACCAACATGAGCAATATTGTTTATTATATTGCCCTGTATGTACACTCATCTTAAAATGTTATTTTTGCTGCTTTTAGTACTATATCATACCTACCAACTGTCCCTATTAAAGTGGGACAGTCCCACTAATTGGAGACTGTCCCACAGGAGCAATTGGGTGGAGCCAGAGCTCACTGAAGAGATGTGCATGTGTGCAGCATCTATTCAATGCAGGGACAGAGGGAGTGCAGGCAGAGAGCCGGGGGCTATCCAGCTGCTTGGAATGACGGAAACGGGGATAGCGGTGCTAGGCCAAGGCCACACCCACCTGGTGTGTAGCTCCGCCCCTTCTTGGGTTGGCAGGTCACAATTTAAAACAAATAAAAGTTGTAAGGTATTCATCTGATAATGCAGAACACACCCCTGAGTGTCAGTTAATGGGTGGCACTAGACACGCCCTTTGGCGCAGAGCATGATGCCTCCCCTTCAACAATGTGGTTCATTTTACTAGCGCCTGAAATCTCCCTGACACTAGTTTTCAAAAGTAGGCAAGTATGCTGAAATGCAGCACTGGAGCTACACGCATCCTTCACAAGTGAATACAGATGCTTTGTTTTACTTTCACTTTTGATATTTGTACAAAGCCCATCCCTCTGATCAGCTGAGAGGATAAACGTATTCAAACTTCCTACATAAACAAATACAGCTGATGACAAAACAAGAGGTTTTTGTGTATGGGACAGATAAGGAATGATGTTTGCCAGTTATTGGAAAGTGTGAGCTGAAATGACTGGAATTCAGTTTTCCGAGAACGGAACAAAACATAATATTTTACTTTGGTTAGGAGGAAGTTTCTGCAGAGAACGGTTACACTGCTAATTGTCTTCAAAGGGAAATGGACTGTGATTATGTATCCCTCACTGTAACCTCCTATTCAGCCATTGAGTCTACTTCAATTTTTAAAGGTAACTATTTTGACACTGTTTAGGTTATTCAAATTTCCTAAATTGATTTTTTTTTTCATTTTCTGTTTTGTTTTATGCTTTATACACTTTCAGTCTGCTTTATGTACATACAGTAGATGTCATTGTGGTTGATTGTGGTTAAATAAGTTTGGTGTACTGTATACTGTCCTGTGATTGTGATATGTCGTGTTTTATATATTATGTTTATAGCACAAACTGTCATCTCTCACTGGAAGAACAAAAGTGAAAGCAAAACCTTTTCTAGTAAAAGGAATGCATTGTCATATACAAATTAAACATCTCTCAGCCAGTGCCAGGGCTCGCCAGAATGCCCCCGCTGGTGAGATGGTGCTCTATCTATCCACATAATTTTAGCCCTGCCCCCACCTTGAAGAGTTGTGAATCCCAATATTTGATTGTCAAAGATGTGTGGGATCTGTGGACATGGCGGGAGGGGGGCCCAATTTTCAGAAGCCTCCCAGCCAGAGTATAGACAAGTATGCTTTGCACCCTTTTAGTAACCTCTGACTACTTGTGTTCAAGAACCTTTAACAATACAGCACAGTGGTTTCCAAATGCGTTGATCAAGGCATACCAACAGTCCAGGTTTTAGGAATATCCTTGCTTGTGCACAGAAGGCATAATAAAACTGACTGAGGTACTGAGATAAAATACAGCCACCCCCAAGTCTATTTGAATAACCTGCTGCTTCTTTTTCTCCTCCCACCACACTGGCAGCGTCAAGCACAGAATCTGCCTCCTCTCTCCACAAAGCCTCCACACCTGACACCCCCCCCCCCCCCCCCCATCAACAGCAGCAGCAGCAGCACAGGGTGGGAAGCTGCCATTTCTCCCCAGCTCCACTTACCGTCTCCCCATATCTCCCCCTGGCAGCAGCAAAGAGCGCGGTAGCTGCCTCCTCTCTCCACCAGGCCTCTGCACCTGAGAAACACCCCCCCTCATGCACATGGAGCAGCACTAAGTGTTTAAAGCTGCCATGTCTTCCCCACTCTGCTCCCCATCCCCCTACCTCCCTGGGGGCTGATTATGTGAGGTGGAGAAATGTAAGTGAAGGGGATTTTCTGGTACCAGGGTTCATCAAACGGCGTCAGATTCTAGATCAGGCAGATTGAATTGCCAACCAAGCCAGGAGCTGTCAATTTCCAATTCGCCATCCAGCTGCTGTATTAATTGCAACAGGAGCGGTAACTACATCGACACCAAATGCCTGTACTTACAGCATATTTATTTACCATCATGATGCCATTTTGACTTTCTAACATTTACTAATGGAAAATAATTAATTAATACATCTGTTCTAATGGGACTCTCTCTGTATACTAACCTGACTATCATCTATATCAGTTCAAGGACTTGACTATATATACTATAGTTCTAACATTTTCCATAATCAGCTTACTAATTACAAAATTAGTGTTACTAACACCATCCGAATACTGTTTATTGTAATTTTGTAATTTTGTTTTTTAACTTTGTTTGTTATATTCTTAATTCATTTTAGTATCAAGTTTTTATAAAATTGGTCTATATTTTAGCGCAGTCTTGCTTTTGTTTATTTGTTTATTTGTTTCATGTGGCTTGAGTACCTACATTTGACTGCTGCTTGAATAAAAGACCCTGTGAGAATATAGCACACAGCCATTTTCTCAGTTTGACTATTACATGTGTATGCTGCGCTACCTATGTGTGTAGGCAATGCTACTTCTGTGACTATTATGTGTGTAGATGGCAATACTACTGTTGGCATTATGTGTAAGGAGCACTACTGTGTAGCATAACTTGAATAAGGGGCACTTCTGTGTGGTGTAATCAAGGGCACTATGTGATGAGTATCATGAGCAAGATTCCTCTACTGTGTGATGGGATTTAAAATAGGGGAACTATTGGATGGCCACACCCCATGCATGTGAGACCACACCTCTTTCTTCTCGCAAGTGCTGTCACTTTGTATTGTATAGTAAGGTGCAAATTTATTGTTTACAGGGGGTGCCAAACAACCTAGCACTGGCCCTGATTATACTGTAAGTCTATTTCTGTTACCAGTATGTGTAAACAAATTACACAAAGAAAAAAAAAGAACTAGTTTACTTGGGTGCACTCTTCCTTCCACAGAATAATTATGATTAAAACATTTTAATTGTTTATTATCATATTATTAAAAAAAATGTATGTGTATAGTTTCCCATACAATTTATTATAAGTTCGTCACTGGAACGGACTTCGTCAGGGGTCCACACCCCCTGACGCCTCCTGATGAAGTCCTTACGTGATGAAACGCGTTGGCATCGAGCTTGCAGTAACGCTGGAGATCTGGCTGGTCTGGTCCGCAAGCCGTGGAAACATCCCAGTGCTGCCCTGCTGTGGAACAGCTGACTTGTGCCGGCCTGGTTGCCAATGTAGCATATGCTGGTGACGGATCTGCTGTGTTCATATTTTTAAACTGAAATGTACGTGAGCCTTTATGTTTTAGTAAAGTGTTATATCATATATGCTTACGGTGTGCGCCTCCTCTATTTTGTTCCACGTGAATTCGCTTGGTAGCCGAGGATAGTCTACCTTAAGGAGAAGAGGCTGCACTGCATTCAAAAGGCTACTACGACTGTACAGACCTGTGTAAAAAAAGTGGACCTTTTGCGCATTGGAATTTTGGTTGTGTGTGTATATATATATATATATATATATATATATATATATATCAGTATAGAGAGCACTCACCAGTCTTCAAATAAGATGCAAATAAAAGGCTTTTAATACATCACCAAAGTTTCATGCCAGTAGTCGACGTTTCGAGCCTCGCAGGGCCCTTTGTCAAGACAGACAGGATGGGTCACAGCCCCAGAAGTTATTTCACCATTGGTACATGCAGGGTTTATATCCCCCTGAGACAGGAAGTACCATCACCAATCGCTCATATCGCTTTCATACTTATAAATCCAATCCAGAATCACACTACAATATTATAACATTAGCGAAAGCATACAGAGATATAAAGTGCTTACTTGTCTTGAGAAGTCCCGCTAATATAAGAACTTCTATCACAGTATAACTCCTTAATAAGATAGCGTGCGTTCCACTGCGCTGGAACGCATCTACAGGAAGTTCCTCGAACCAATAGACGGACAGCGCGTCATATGCAGCTGCCGTCTACATACATCAGCATCATACCTTCACTTCCTTGTTACTGGAGGTTGCTAAGTTACCGCTCACTCAGCTATTAAGCTGCAGCGCAGCTGTATGCGTTCCATATCAATAGCTGGAACGCACAGCCATTACTCATAGCGCAATACCATATTTTAAATAGACTAGAACCAGCGAATAGGTGTAGGGACTACCTGTCTCAGGTGCACAAACTAGTATTAAAGGCACAAACAAACAACACACAACATATAATTTAAAAACAGGAGGGAGATCAGGGCAGGCCAAGCGGAGGTCAAGAGACCAATCACACTGCAGCCTATCAGAATTCCCCTCATCTAAAAATTATTTTTAGAGTCTTGGCACATATCAATTTTACTTTTACTTCAGGTGGTGGATACATAATTCATTACCTCATTGAAAAAAATACTACATTAGAGAAAAATATTATCCCACTAAGGGTATATAACAGTCAGGACACAATTTATATATTGCTTCGTGCAAGAGCTTAGAACATGATTATTTCAGAGAAAAATGTTCATGTGAGTTTTCTCATTTAAACCCTTAGGCGCCACAGTGTCCAATCGATGGATCCACTGGGCCTCCTTTCTTAGAAGCAGCAGCCCCCTATCGCCACCTCTTGGAGGAGGGGGAATCCAGTCAATGGCCATACATCTCAAAGTTGACAACTGATGTTTCTCTTTAACAAAGTGGGCTGCCACTGGTTTGTCAGTGGAGCCTGTGGAGTAGGCCAATCTGATAGAGGATCGATGTTGATTGATCCTTTCACGCAGAGTCCGAATAGTCTTCCCCACATACATGAGGCCACATGGGCAAATCAAGTAGTACACCAGGTGATCCAGCTGACAGTATAACCGGTGTCTCAAATAGATCTTGGTGCCACTATGTGGATGGCAGAAATAGGTGCCAGTGATAAGTACCCGACAGGTGGCACAACCAAGGCATTTATAGCACCCATTCTTCTTAGTGAGCCATGAGTCTTGATTGGCTTTGACAGGTTTCATATTGGGTCTCAATAGATGATCTTTCAAATTGGGACCCCTGTTGACACTTAGAAGGGGAGGAGCTGTGCCCATTTTTCTAAAGGCTTGATCAGACGTTATCAAGGACCACTGTTTCTTAATGATACGTTTGGTGTTATTGAAATTAGTATCGCAGTGTGTATTGAAAATTATCCTTGAATTAGCCGTCGGCTCTTTAGACTTTTTCTGCTGCTCAGAGAATTTTTTTCTGGCTTTAGTGAGGCTTCTACTGATAGTTTTCAGACTGTACCCCCTATCTGCAAATCTTTGCTTGCATTCTGTAAGCTGAACCTCCATAGTTTTTTTCTCAGAATTGTTCCGCATTACCCGTAGGAATTGCGAGATGGGCAGATTGGATTTTAACGAATCTGGGTGATGACTTGTAGCCCAGAGAAGAGTATTCCTGTCAGTTGGTTTTTTGTACAAAGTGTACCCCAACAGTGCCCCATTCTTGAGGACCGTAATGTCCAAAAAGTTCATAGCATGCAAATCTGAGCTTGAGGTAAAGCGTACTGGTGTGTCCAGACTGTTAAGTACCGTGACCATATTCAAAAAGGATAATTCATCACCTACCCAAATCATAAATACATCATCGATGTATCTTTTGAAGTATTTGATCTGCCCTGAGAAATGCGGAAAAATGTGTGTCTGCTCATATTCATGCATATACAGATTGGCGAAGGCGGGGGCCACATTGGACCCCATCGCCGTCCCCGCCAGCTGCATATAGTAAACATCTTGATAGAGGAAGTGATTATATTTAAGCACCATATCCAACAAACTTAACATATACTCAGTTGGAGGTCCTGAATAGGGCCCTTTGACCATAGCTGCTTTGACAGCTTCAATGCCTTCTGTGTGTGGAATGATCGTATACAACGAATTAACGTCTAGAGTACACAGAAGGCATTCAGGCTCCAACACCCCCAGACCATTGATTTCACTCAGGAACTGTGAGGTGTCTTTGAGGTAAGTTGGAGTCAGTTGGACCAGCGGTTGAAGATAGTGATCTAACAATTTAGCCAGAGGCTGTAAAATAGATCCTCGGGCAGAGGATCATTAAGAAACAGTGGTCCTTGATAACGTCTGATCAAGCCTTTAGAAAAATGGGCACAGCTCCTCCCCTTCTAAGTGTCAACAGGGGTCCCAATTTGAAAGATCATCTATTGAGACCCAATATGAAACCTGTCAAAGCCAATCAAGACTCATGGCTCACTAAGAAGAATGGGTGCTATAAATGCCTTGGTTGTGCCACCTGTCGGGTACTTATCACTGGCACCTATTTCTGCCATCCACATAGTGGCACCAAGATCTATTTGAGACACCGGTTATACTGTCAGCTGGATCACCTGGTGTACTACTTGATTTGCCCATGTGGCCTCATGTATGTGGGGAAGACTATTCGGACTCTGCGTGAAAGGATCAATCAACATCGATCCTCTATCAGATTGGCCTACTCCACAGGCTCCACTGACAAACCAGTGGCAGCCCACTTTGTTAAAGAGAAACATCAGTTGTCAACTTTGAGATGTATGGCCATTGACTGGATTCCCCCTCCTCCAAGAGGTGGCGATAGGGGGCTGCTGCTTCTAAGAAAGGAGGCCCAGTGGATCCATCGATTGGACACTGTGGCGCCTAAGGGTTTAAATGAGAAAACTCACATGAACATTTTTCTCTGAAATAATCATGTTCTAAGCTCTTGCACGAAGCAATATATAAATTGTGTCCTGACTGTTATATACCCTTAGTGGGATAATATTTTTCTCTAATGTAGTATTTTTTTCAATGAGGTAATGAATTATGTATCCACCACCTGAAGTAAAAGTAAAATTGATATGTGCCAAGACTCTAAAAATAATTTTTAGATGAGGGGAATTCTGATAGGCTGCAGTGTGATTGGTCTCTTGACCTCCGCTTGGCCTGCCCTGATCTCCCTCCTGTTTTTAAATTATATGTTGTGTGTTGTTTGTTTGTGCCTTTAATACTAGTTTGTGCACCTGAGACAGGTAGTCCCTACACCTATTCGCTGGTTCTAGTCTATTTAAAATATGGTATTGCGCTATGAGTAATGGCTGTGCGTTCCAGCTATTGATATGGAACGCATACAGCTGCGCTGCAGCTTAATAGCTGAGTGAGCGGTAACTTAGCAACCTCCAGTAACAAGGAAGTGAAGGTATGATGCTGATGTATGTAGACGGCAGCTGCATATGACGCGCTGTCCGTCTATTGGTTCGAGGAACTTCCTGTAGATGCGTTCCAGCGCAGTGGAACGCACGCTATCTTATTAAGGAGTTATACTGTGATAGAAGTTCTTATATTAGCGGGACTTCTCAAGACAAGTAAGCACTTTATATCTCTGTATGCTTTCGCTAATGTTATAATATTGTAGTGTGATTCTGGATTGGATTTATAAGTATGAAAGCGATATGAGCGATTGGTGATGGTACTTCCTGTCTCAGGGGGATATAAACCCTGCATGTACCAATGGTGAAATAACTTCTGGGGCTGTGACCCATCCTGTCTGTCTTGACAAAGGGCCCTGCGAGGCTCGAAACGTCGACTACTGGCATGAAACTTTGGTGATGTATTAAAAGCCTTTTATTTGCATCTTATTTGAAGACTGGTGAGTGCTCTCTATACTGATATATATTGTGGCTGTACCCCCTCCTGGACTGTAGCCTGAGTGCGGCACCCCAGCAGTTGTTTCATGAGGATTGAGTGTGCCGGTTCCACAAAACTCTATGTATATGGAAATAGTGCAATTTGATAGCCCTGCTTCCTGAACTGTGCACCCATTGGATACAATTTACTGCGCAAGATTGACAAATGGATTATTGAGGATATTTCAAGTTACATTGACTGCGTTGTGACCTATAGATGGGAAAGCGTGACTCCTCCAGAAGTACATTCTTTTCACCTGATTCGTATGATATGCTGCATATTAGCTGTCTTCAATCTAGTGTTTGTTTTTAGTCAGAGTCTTGGCTGTAGCATAAAATTCTGATAGTATCTTTTGTTGGTTATACTGTGAACTCTTTTGTCCTCAAATGGCTACAGGCTTCTTGGGGTTTGATGAGATTGCCCTGAGTGATGCGGAGAATGTGCAAATTAGCTTGACTGACGATGAAATAGACAAGTTTTTATTTACTGAACTTGATTTTGCTCAATTACCATCGGCAACTGCCAATGACCACTTCCACAAGCTACACAGATTAAAAAGAAGGGAAATTGATTTAACCCTCCACGGTCAATTCCTCTCTGAGTATTACCGCAAGAAGCGGATACCTAGAGGCTTTAGAGTACATAACACTCCCACCATCGGTCGACGTAATCCGTCCTTCTGTGTCCGATGGTGTGGAGTGTTAAATAAATGTTCTCTTGACCTGTTGGCTCTGGTGGTTGAAGAAGTGGGCATTGAGCTCAATAAAACTAAAACTGAGATTGCCGATTATGAGAAAGAATTTTTGCACATCTTGAAGGCTGACAAGTCTGAAGACTGGTTGGGACGGATTCAGTCCCAGATTGATAAATATAAAGCAGACTTGATAGCCTTTAAGAGGAAGAAACTTGAGACTGTGGAGGGTGACTATCAGAGGCATACTGTGTATAAATGGTTGACGGGGGAGGGGTCATCCCAACAATACAACCAGAGGGGAGGTTTTAGATCAAGACAACCACGTTATAGGGAACCTGATTCCCAAGTGTCTAACTCCTCGTCTGAAACAGACACTGGTGATAGCCTACCACCCCTGAGGGGTACTTCATATCAACAGCCCAACTCTGCGCCTTTTTTAGACCAAGGCCCCAGACCCGCACGCAGAGACGTGCTAAGCCGTCGTGCCAAAGACCGCATCCGCGGAGGGGCGGGATATCAAGGCGGAGGGCGTCAAAAAAACTACAGGGGGTACAGGAATTAATATTTAATCTGTCAGCAAGGGAACTTACTGACCCTGAAAAAACCCTCCTCTCCAAAGGTCTGAATTTTATACCCACCAATAGATTTGATTCATTTCAGTGGTCAATTGACCATTTTAAAATGGGTAGAAAACTCAGACTTAGAGAGTATTTCGATAACAAAACCACACAGTTGCCATCCACCACTCCTCCAGTACAGAAAAAAGTGTTTAAAAAGCCTAGCACCTATGACCCTGTTAGTACCAATGCCAGCTTAAAAACCTTTCTGAGAGTGATAGACCAGCAATGTAAAGACTCAGCCAATAAAAATAGGATCTCTGATAATCTCTCCCCTGCTGAGAGAATAGCACTTAGAGAATTACAAGATGACACCTTAATAGTGGTACGTAGTGCCGACAAGGGTGGCTCTATAGTGTTACAAAATTTTGTGGATTATGATCTTGAAATTAAAAGACAATTGGCTGATGATAAGACCTATCTAAAATTGTCCGCCAACCCTATGGGGACTATCAAACTTAAGGTTGATGAGATGATTCGGGTAGGAGTGGTACAGGGATGGATTGACGAGGAGACTAAGGAATACTTAACAGTGGAACACCCGGTATGCCCTATAATCTATACGCTGCCGAAGATCCACAAGTCCCTCGTCAATCCTCCCGGGCGTCCTATCATCTCTGCCCGAGGATCTATTTTACAGCCTCTGGCTAAATTGTTAGATCACTATCTTCAACCGCTGGTCCAACTGACTCCAACTTACCTCAAAGACACCTCACAGTTCCTGAGTGAAATCAATGGTCTGGGGGTGTTGGAGCCTGAATGCCTTCTGTGTACTCTAGACGTTAATTCGTTGTATACGATCATTCCACACACAGAAGGCATTGAAGCTGTCAAAGCAGCTATGGTCAAAGGGCCCTATTCAGGACCTCCAACTGAGTATATGTTAAGTTTGTTGGATATGGTGCTTAAATATAATCACTTCCTCTATCAAGATGTTTACTATATGCAGCTGGCGGGGACGGCGATGGGGACCAATGTGGCCCCCGCCTTCGCCAATCTGTATATGCATGAATATGAGCAGACACACATTTTTCCGCATTTCTCAGGGCAGATCAAATACTTCAAAAGATACATCGATGATGTATTTATGATTTGGGTAGGTGATGAATTATCCTTTTTGAATATGGTCACGGTACTTAACAGTCTGGACACACCAGTACGCTTTACCTCAAGCTCAGATTTGCATGCTATGAACTTTTTGGACATTACGGTCCTCAAGAATGGGGCACTGTTGGGGTACACTTTGTACAAAAAACCAACTGACAGGAATACTCTTCTCTGGGCTACAAGTCATCACCCAGATTCGTTAAAATCCAATCTGCCCATCTCGCAATTCCTACGGGTAATGCGGAACAATTCTGAGAAAAAAACTATGGAGGTTCAGCTTACAGAATGCAAGCAAAGATTTGCAGATAGGGGGTACAGTCTGAAAACTATCAGTAGAAGCCTCACTAAAGCCAGAAAAAAATTCTCTGAGCAGCAGAAAAAGTCTAAAGAGCCGACGGCTAATTCAAGGATAATTTTCAATACACACTGCGATACTAATTTCAATAACACCAAACGTATCATTAAGAAACAGTGGTCCTTGATAACGTCTGATCAAGCCTTTAGAAAAATGGGCACAGCTCCTCCCCTTCTAGGTGTCAACAGGGGTCCCAATTTGAAAGATCATCTATTGAGACCCAATATGAAACCTGTCAAAGCCAATCAAGACTCATGGCTCACTAAGAAGAATGGGTGCTATAAATGCCTTGGTTGTGCCACCTGTCGGGTACTTATCACTGGCACCTATTTCTGCCATCCACATAGTGGCACCAAGATCTATTTGAGACACCGGTTATACTGTCAGCTGGATCACCTGGTGTACTACTTGATTTGCCCATGTGGCCTCATGTATGTGGGGAAGACTATTCGGACTCTGCGTGAAAGGATCAATCAACATCGATCCTCTATCAGATTGGCCTACTCCACAGGCTCCACTGACAAACCAGTGGCAGCCCACTTTGTTAAAGAGAAACATCAGTTGTCAACTTTGAGATGTATGGCCATTGACTGGATTCCCCCTCCTCCAAGAGGTGGCGATAGGGGGCTGCTGCTTCTAAGAAAGGAGGCCCAGTGGATCCATCGATTGGACACTGTGGCGCCTAAGGGTTTAAATGAGAAAACTCACATGAACATTTTTCTCTGAAATAATCATGTTCTAAGCTCTTGCACGAAGCAATATATAAATTGTGTCCTGACTGTTATATACCCTTAGTGGGATAATATTTTTCTCTAATGTAGTATTTTTTTCAATGAGGTAATGAATTATGTATCCACCACCTGAAGTAAAAGTAAAATTGATATGTGCCAAGACTCTAAAAATAATTTTTAGATGAGGGGAATTCTGATAGGCTGCAGTGTGATTGGTCTCTTGACCTCCGCTTGGCCTGCCCTGATCTCCCTCCTGTTTTTAAATTATATGTTGTGTGTTGTTTGTTTGTGCCTTTAATACTAGTTTGTGCACCTGAGACAGGTAGTCCCTACACCTATTCGCTGGTTCTAGTCTATTTAAAATATGGTATTGCGCTATGAGTAATGGCTGTGCGTTCCAGCTATTGATATGGAACGCATACAGCTGCGCTGCAGCTTAATAGCTGAGTGAGCGGTAACTTAGCAACCTCCAGTAACAAGGAAGTGAAGGTATGATGCTGATGTATGTAGACGGCAGCTGCATATGACGCGCTGTCCGTCTATTGGTTCGAGGAACTTCCTGTAGATGCGTTCCAGCGCAGTGGAACGCACGCTATCTTATTAAGGAGTTATACTGTGATAGAAGTTCTTATATTAGCGGGACTTCTCAAGACAAGTAAGCACTTTATATCTCTGTATGCTTTCGCTAATGTTATAATATTGTAGTGTGATTCTGGATTGGATTTATAAGTATGAAAGCGATATGAGCGATTGGTGATGGTACTTCCTGTCTCAGGGGGATATAAACCCTGCATGTACCAATGGTGAAATAACTTCTGGGGCTGTGACCCATCCTGTCTGTCTTGACAAAGGGCCCTGCGAGGCTCGAAACGTCGACTACTGGCATGAAACTTTGGTGATGTATTAAAAGCCTTTTATTTGCATCTTATTTGAAGACTGGTGAGTGCTCTCTATACTGATATATATTGTGGCTGTACCCCCTCCTGGACTGTAGCCTGAGTGCGGCACCCCAGCAGTTGTTTCATGAGGATTGAGTGTGCCGGTTCCACAAAACTCTATATATATATATATATATATATATATATATATTCTCCTTTAACCAGGTTTGATGGATAACCAAAGTGTAGTATAGAACAGATTATTTAAATTGATAGAAATCATGTACAATATGTATAAAGGAAATTTCCGCTGTCAGACTTGCAGTGTTTCTTGTAACGGACTTCTTTTTTTAAATAAAATGTTGGTAGTATCATCCATTTTTTCCCAATGATGTCATCACATAACACTCATTAAGTGGCAGCTAAAGGCATACACAGTTCTCCAATTTTTATTTCGGAGGTTACATTAACCCAGCCAAATGCTGAATGAGGTTGTTTTACGCTAAAATTTACCTCCTGTTTATTACTGAAGTTCCACAGTTGTATTAAGTAGAGCTGAAAGTAAGTTGTGGGTTCATATTAAAAACTCCATCAAATTGCTGATTCTTACCTCCTCGCTCACGTGTTTCCTCTGTTTTATGCTTGGCAAACGTGTTAGCACTTTTAAATCAATCGCCGTGCAATATTTCTGTCAAACGCAAACCATTTATTTTTTGGCAAAAGTTTATTCTTTTAATATAAGCACTTACAGTTTAACACCCATTCAAATGCAGCCAACAAGTAACAAAAATACTAATGCAAAATCCAATAAAGTAATTTAAGACAAATCTATCTGCAAATGTTCTAATGGGTTATTCAGTTCGAGCTTACAGTAAGTCCTTTCCAGATGTTAAAATTACCTGAATTTGTAAGCAGTGAATTAATTGGCATAAATCATCACTATATATGGAGGGGGTTCCCTACTGAATTTTGCTTTTATCTGCACTACCCTTGTTTTAAGCACATCAGATACAGTTCATTTAAAAGCTTCCCCCCCTTAACTGTAAAAGCTTCAAGTGCAGAACTGCGATAGAGGGGGACTCTGCTGACTCCAGTATTTGCTTTTACCACTTCAGTAACTTGAGGATTCTAGTAGTGTATGAGTTTTAAAGAGCTTAAGCTGGCATCCAGCCAAGGATATTCGATCCAACAGGAAAGTAACGGTTGGAAATCGTTATCTAAAAAATAAATAAATAAACGTTTGCTCACCCTCTTGCGCTCATACAGATGTGTATCACATAGAGCATTTGTGGCTACTAAGGCAATCTTTCACTTCTGATATATATGTTAACTACCGTATGCGTAAGCATATTGTACAATCCAACATTGTTTAATGAAAAAAGGGGACTTACGCCCAAAAAAAGAGTCATTGCCTCAAAGGAAGTGCCCTAGCCACAAGCAGTGTCATAACATAGACATTTTGGTGCCCTGTAAAAAATATAAATATGCCAGCACTGGCTGAATGATTTCACACAAGATGGTTCACAATGATAAATTATATTTAATAACTATAAATAAAAATAATATAAAAAATAATTAAAATGGTAATAATTAGAATCATAGAACGAGAAAGGTGAATACTGTATATGAAATATATATCATACTTTCTGTATAGTGGTATATGTTGCAGAATAGACCATTACAAAGTCATAGTTTCCAACTGGATAGATGATAAAGTTTATACAGGTTGAGTATCCCTTATCCAAAATGCTCGGGACCAGCAGAATTTTGGATAATGGATTATTCCGTATTTCAGAATATTTTAATATTTCAATGATGTATTTTGAAGTATCTTGCATTTATGCTGTATAAACACATCAACCACATGAAATGCACACAAATATATTTTATTTGTTCAAAAAACAAGGTTTCAAAACATGAAAAATGTTTGTGTACTATCTCAGGCACTGAATTTGAATGCCAAGCAATAATTTTCTTGAACATATATAGTGCCAGTTACATATCATGTCCTCAGTAGGGCCAGTTACATATCATGTCCTCAGTAGTGCTGCTGCATATCATGTCCCCAGTAGTGCCAGTTACATATCATGTCCCCAGTAGTGCCAGTTACATATCATGTCCCCAGTAGTGCTGTTACAGTTGTACCCAGTAAGTTTTTAGCAAAAAAAAAAAATTTTTTTTCCACTTTCTGGAATGTATGGTTTTTGGAATAATTCGGATAACGGATATTCGGATACGGGATACTCAACCTATATTACCATTCCTATGATGATCCACTGATAGGCACTGAAAAGATGGAAGATTTGTAATCCAAATGTGGGTGAATATGCAGTGTTCCCAAAGTATTGCTCTATCATTTCAAGAGCTCATGACTAGAGCTCAAGAAATTATAGAGCAATATTTTGGGAACACTGCGTCAAATTCACCCAAATTTGAATTACAATTCTTCCATCTTTTTAGTGCCGATCAGTGGATTATCATAGGATTGTAATTTAAACTTTATCATCTATCCAATTGGATAATATGACTTTGTAATGGTCTATTCTGCAACATATACCACTATAGAGAAAGTATGATATATATGTGATATATTTACATTTCTCGTTCTATGATTCTCATTATTACCATTGTAATTATTTTTTATATTATTCTTATTTATAGATATTAAATATAATATATCATTGTGAACCGTCTTGTGTGAAATCATTGGCATATTTATATTTTTTTGTATGCCTTTTTAGGGGAGTGACTTCCCCTTGCCAACGGCTGTCAATTGTGCACCATACACCTACTTTCTTGTTGTTTTTCATACTGGTGCCCTGTGCCTAGGGATGCCTATCCTGGGGCATTTTTGTCAAGCCCATTTAATTTGATTTAAAAATGGTTAATCCCGGGATTTCTGGGATTGAAATTGTGGACATTTTGGGGCCAAATGCCAGGATCCCTACCCTATCATTGCCAGCGGGCACCATAACAAATCAATAGGAAGCCACTGATTGGCTTAGAACCAAGACAGATGGCTTTCTCTTAGCCAATAAGCTGCTGCCATTTGAATTGGTCTTTTGAAATCTTTCTTATATATAGGTATACATCTTACATAGAATAACACTGCATGTTATTTGCTGATGAGATACATACAGTATAGGAATACATCTTACATAGAATAACACTGCATGTTATTTGCTGATGAGATACATACAGTATAGGTATACATCTTACATAGAAAAGCACTGCTTGTTATTTGCTGATGAGATACATACAGTATAGGTATACATCTTACATAGAATAACACTGCATGTTATTTGCTGATGAGATACATACAGTATAGGTATACATCTTACATAGAAAAGCACTGCTTGTTATTTGCTGATGAGATACATACAGTATAGGAATACATCTTACATGGAAAAGCACTGCATGTTATTTGCTGATGAGATACATACAGTATAGGTATACATCTTATGGTGCCCATACACTTATGTGATCAGATGCGATGGGACATTGCAATGCTGCTGTGTCCCGCCTCCTGAAAGTGCTTCGTCACAGGCTCCCCCTCTCCAGGCCCCATCTCCGGTCCCCAGCACTCCGGTCTCTAGCTCCACTGCCACCAGCACTCAGGTACCCACTCCACACCAGCACTCTGGTCCCGCTCCTCCTCCGTCAGCTCCGGTCCCCACCCTGGACCCGCTCCCCGAATCTGCCACTGATAGCATTCGAGCAATCGCATGTGGTTAAAAACCACATATGATTGCTCATGGAATTTGATAAATATTATGTGCAGCACATAATATCTATTGATGCGACATTCGATGGCGTGCCTGCTCATTGCGTCGAATGTACCCTCAAAAATGCATGCAATCATATCGATTTATCGGCAAGATGTGGCCGAAATCGAATGATTGCATGTAATATCTCACATTTGTATGGGCAGCATAACATAGAAAAGCACTGCATGTTATTTGCTGATAAGATACAGTACACATACCTTCTAACTGTCCCCCTAATTGGAGACTGTCTCATTGTCCCTCCCACGGGTCGCAATGTCCCATGGGTAAAGGGGAGGCATTTTGGGGAGCCTAAGATCACTGCTGGGGAGCCGCAGCGCTAGACCACATCCCTCTGACCAAGATCAGCTCATATCCCCGCCCCTTCTCGGAAAGCGTCTTCCGCACGAATCACTAATAACAAAAGTTGAGGGGTATGCAGTACATATATTGTACATACTGTATACAACTGACATAGAAAAGCACTGCATGTTATTTGCTGATGAGATTTAGAACACTCAAAACATAACAGCTGCAGTCCACATCATGATTTACCTCACCGGAACCAATGTCCAGACAGGCCTGTATGTTATGTTGTGCATTTATATTTCTGCAGTGGGAAAGTCTTTATACACTAGGTTATTGTATAATGGACTACCCTAAGGAATATTAGCAGAACTGCTAGCCAGATAAAATTATATTCCTTTATTAAAAACTGTTTTCCTAGTGTAACTTGGAACATTTAATAACTTCCAGACTGAACACCTGCAGGTCAATGGGAAGATCCTTTACAATGACTTGGGCATTTCTGAAAGAACTAGTATGTACAATGTACAGTAACTGAGTTCACTTCTGCCCGGCCTGTTAACTTCTCTTATAAAACTACTGTTACTCTTTGATTTCCATCCTCTATTGTACTCTGCTTATGCAGAAAATACTTATTCGCTGGCCCATAGTAACAGCATTTTTTTCCTTCAAAAACAGCAAAGTGTGGTTTAAGATACATTTTATACTTGGAAAAGATCACATATACAATATGAAGTGGGAATAGATTACTGTTCTTCATCTTCTTAATATACATTTTATTGAAGAAAAAAAGTCTACGTCCATTCTTGGAGTGTTGAATAGTTTTTTGTTTCTCATTAGCTATTCTAGTGTGTTTTTGGAGTTTCATTTGTTTATACGTCCATAACTTGGACTTTGATCTTAAATTTGGGTAAAACATTGCTTATAATTTGTTGTGCATGTACTTGATGTCCTTCAAATATTAATAAGTGGCATTATGGGAACTTGAATTTTGTTTGTTTACTGCTATGTTTGTGTAATATGCCGCATGGCCATTGTGTCTATTTGTAAGCAGCAGGTGATCCACCAGGTGATAAAGCTCCCTGCTTTAGCAGACATGCTGGAGCTGTACAATGCTTGGTGCCACTATTTGCCAAGGTGATTTATTTAAACCAGGAATGGTCCTGTGAATTCCATAGGTGATACATAAAGCTGACGAACTATGAGGTCATGTTTTCTGTTGAAATACTGTAGACCAAGAGTCACCAGGATGGCTGAAAACCAAAAAGGCACAGTAGAGGAGTTGGCAGTGAGACAGACTTGCAGTGTCAGTATTGTGGGTAGAGTCCAGTGTCTTGCAAACTCGAGTGCTGGCACATGGTCATCACTTAAAAATCTGCATATGTGTAGGTCAGACATAATATTGATGGGGAAATACGTGTTGTGACATCCAGTATATGACTCTTGTAGGAGAGGAGAGAGGGATATGTGTCTGGAGAAGAGAGGTAAATGGAGTCATTGTCTGCATAAGGGTGGCAGCAAAGTTAAAAGGAACTAATACGCTTATTAAGAGAAGGTTTGTAGAGGGAGCAGAGAAGGAGGCCAGGGACAGAAGCTATGGAATTCTAGATGGGAAGTGGAAGTAGAGGTGATGTAGATGTAGATAAAGAGAATTTTTTGAATAGAGTAGAAGTAAGAGATTGAAGTAAAAGTAGAAGAGATAGACCAGAGATAGACCAGGCTAAGCCACGGAGGATGAGTAACGAAGACCTGTATACTGAAGGTTTGGAGAAGAAGGGAGTGGCCAGTATTGTTAAATGCTGTTGTTTTATTGATGACCTTTTAATTAAAGAGTAGATAAAGTAAAAAGTGAAATTGTAATAGCAGATAAGAAATTACTCTGTCAGCACCTCATTGAAACAGGGCACAAACTATATAGAAAAAAGGAATAACTTGTTCCATGGTGTCCATGTGTTTCTAAACTTGCACATTGAAGGGCAGTTCATTTTTACATACGATAAGAAGTAGCTGGTGATACAGTAGTTGTTGCTAGCAAATGGCGGCCTAAGTAGAACAATAATTTTTCTTCCTTCCCGAAATCACACACAAACCCTTCGGTAACACACACTAGCATCCATGTATTCCTAAACTAATTGACCTACAGTAAGATAGCTGGCCTTATTGTGCTATTTTAGCAAGTCCGCTCCTCCCCTTCATGTCCTTTTTAGCCGTTCCCCCCCTCATGTGTCATTTCAGTAGGTGTGCCCCCCTCATGTGTCATTGTAGCCAGTGTCACCCCCTCATGTCATTCCAGCTGGTGCCTTACCTGTCGTATGTAGCCAGCACACACCTCAACCTATATCATTTTTTTCCATGAGACGTGCTATACTGGTGCAGCAGAATACAAACTAGATTGCCCTTGGAGAGGGCACCCGTCAGGTTGTCAGCAGTTGTTATTTGAAAGCTGTCATAATCTTCAGCCAGTGCAACAAGCCCGCTGACAATTCCGGGGGAACTTGCAGTCCCCCTGGGACCCAAACGGAATGGGACTCAAGTACCGGCCATCCCTCCTTGATGGCAGCCCTGTATCATGAGCTCTATTCACATAAGCCACAAGTTCATAGAGCTAAAAAGTTCAGTTCCACACAGCAGTAACAGTCAGTGTCCAGGCCTCCATGCTTTATAATAAAGTGAGTACTGCTTTAAATTTTCAGGTCTAACACCCCCCTACAAGAAGTGGCACCTTTTGTAAATATAAGCCAGTGATGGCTAAACTTTACACTCCAGCTGTTGTTGAACTACACATCCCAGCATGCCCTGCTACAATTTTGTTATTTGGCCATGCCAAAACGGATGCAGGGCATGCTGGGATGTGTAGTTCAACAACAGCTAGAGTGAAAAGGTTAGCCATCACTGGTACAAGCCATTGAGGTAACAGACAAGAACACAGTGAAAATCCACCCTGGTTGGAATGAAACCCATGGCCCCAGGGCTGACAGACAAGAATATATGTGCTGCCATTCTACTCTTGTAACCTTACAGATTATAACCAGTAACATTTGAATTTTAAGAAATTAAATGGTGACATGGATAACATGTTTATAGGCATGTTGCATATTTACAAAGAGCTTGATGGAGTCAACAGTAAATATACATATATACTGTAGGAAGTTGGTATTGTTAGCATTGGAAGAAAAGTCTGCAACATAAACCTAACAAACTTGTTAAGGGTGCATATCCTGTTGTCCTGGCAATGATCAGGATGTTCAATTTGATTGCTCTCTAGAACAAACAGTCATCTCATAACAAACTGTAAGTTCTGAATCATTAGCAATTGTGTTTCTAGGAATAGCACAGGTACTGCAAACTCCAAATCGGCAGCAGCTGTCAACTATCTCTGCTGGAATATTATAAAGAGGGGAAAAGTACAACAGGAAATTTACCATCAATCATACTATACTTTGTAATACTGTATAGTTCCAGATTCTGCCTTAAAGCTCTTTCCCTAAATATGTTCTTGGCAAATATAATTGTTTCAGAAATGAAGGTCTGTTGAAGCTTTGTAATTTAGAGAAGTGGTTGGTTGTGCAGACTAGATATTACAAATACGTATTTTTTAAGATTTATTGAAACAGAGTAGTACCTGCTGTCTAACACAGAATTACACAAAATACAGGGATTTGTGGATCTTTGATGAAAACACAATTCTAATTCCTATAATTTGGTCCATGTCTACTCTAGTCTGAAGTCCAGATGTTCAGGTCAGGTCCTTCTAGTAAATCCGTTTGAACTTTTAAGGAACCATTGCTAGTGCTGTAGATGCACCCTTGCTTAGCTACATGCCCTGCTTCCCACTTACTCTTATTTGGACACATTAGAAGACATGAAAGTCACCTATAGGATAGTCCTATTAATAGGGAAAAAAAGCTGTTGTTAAACACAATGATTCCCATATCTATTTAGCTGCTGGGCGCACTGATCTAATGCCATTGCTATTGTCACACTTGGTTTGGCTGCTGATTGGATTGACTTCAACTGTCATTTCCCGGGCCATCATGCTTGGCTGCTGGACCAACTGTGTTCGACATTTCTGTTTCACATAGTGGGGCAGATTAACAAGGCTTTATCACATGATAAAGGGGTTTATTCTAGTTCATTCTTTCTGACAAAATCCTTCTTAGATGGACAAAACCATGTGCACTGCAGGGGGGCAGATGTAACATGTGCAGATAGAATTAGATTTGGGTGAGTTATTTTGTTTCTGTGCAGGGAAAATACTGACTGCTTTATTTTACCCTGCAATATAGATCTCACTTTGAAGAAAAACCCCACCCAAATCTAATTCTCTCTGCACAAGTTACATCTGCCCCACCCGCAGTGCACATGGTTTTGTCCATCTAAGAAGGATTTTGTCAGAAAGAATGAACTAGAATAACCCCCAAAGAGAGATAAACGTCCAGCCAATCAGCTCCTTACTGACTCAAACACAGGCTGTAACATGGCAGTTAGGAGGTGATTGTCTGGACATTTATCTCTCTTTATCACCCTTGCATTTATCTCTTGTTAAGGATTAATACATATTGGCCATTGTATCTGGTCAGCTGCCCACTGAGTTCAGCTGTGATGGTTGTTGCTGTCACTGTTTGACCCACTAAAATGACTTGGACCACTCATCTCCAGGATTGGCAAAAGGACATCCACCTTTTCCATTCCATGCACAGCTCTTTCGCTCTCTGCAAATCTGTCCTAGATATTTCACATCACTCCATTTTTCTCATAACACTCCACAATGCTCCTACACATTTTTTTACTCTTTCTCATTCAGGATCATTCTATGTGACTCACGTTACATTTGATGACAATTAACTTTGAGACGTTTAAGGGCAACACAAAAATAGAGCTAAAATCCACAATTTAAATGCTGAGAAGCAGAAAATAAAATGTATACTTGTATGAGTATTTACATTTATTGTGACTCCTGTTGAAATAGAATGGATATGGGAACCTGCTTTCCTAATAATATATTTCAATATGTTTGTTATACTAATATACTACTTATAATACCCTAAGCGTATGGTTGACACAAAAACAAAAAACTGAATGTTAACCAAACTATACTTAAAATAAATGATGACATGTCACTCGTGTTACATATAAATGTGACTCACGTTACATTTGGGTGACCAGTCAAAGAGCTCTGATACAAATTACTCATATATGTGGAATCCACATGAATTAATCAATATTGGCCTGTTTATCCTCTTGATTTACTATGAAGATACATAAATTATTTTATCTGGTGATGACGACCAAGGGTCTTCTGACACAAGCGCCTTTCAAATTGTATGTGGAACTGGTTCACTAGCGCTGAATAAGTCATATCCAAGTACAGGCTGCAAATAAGACCTGGTAATACCCCAGGTCCAGCCATAGCCAAGGTTTGAAGCAAGTGTTCAGTGATCTGGGCTGAACCAGGATTGTGAAGTGAAAGGAGGATTAATGTGTTTGACCTACAAATGCCCGCCCCATTCCACCTCTCCAGGCATAAAGCTATGCAAAGTTGTACAGTATGTGTGTGGAGACCCGGTGCATTCAATAAGGCCGGAGTATGCACAATTATCATCTGACTGCATGGGACACGGGCAGATTTATGAAGCTCAGTGAAGTGGTAAAGTGTCTGGTTTTTATCACCAGTCAATCAGCTCCTAACTGTGAAGTTACAGGCTTGATTTGAAGTATGACAGGTAGGAGCTGATTGGCCGGTGATAAAAACCAGACACTTTATCACTTCACCGAGCTTAATAAATCTACCCCACAATCACAAGTGACTGACCATCAAGGACTGTTTGTGAGGGTAATATCCAGTAGTGGCAGTAGGAGAAGCATGTAGGGGAAGCATGTTACAACTGTGATCTTGTGTGCCATCATCTCCATTTCTGGGTGACCATAGGGTTACTCAAGGAGTTTATTATTGAAGGCTCTGTGACTGGTGCTCTTTATTTATATACACAGTTTCTGGCATCTCAATAGAAATCCAGGAATCTCTATAATTTGCATATTTTAGTTTATCCAGGATAGCACTGTGATAGCGTAAGGGTAATACTTAGTAGAGAACTACAAAAAATGTAAATGAGCAATAAGTTAGCGAACGTGTCCTGTCTCAATTTTTTTTTTTTGTATTTGCACTTTTGTAGTGATAAAAATGTATTGAATATTGCATTGGGAATTTGTATTATTTCCTATATAATCTTTACTACTCTCGTATCACATAAGGCTGTATGGGTGTCACCACCTACTTGATCTGGCGTGGTCCAATTAATCCTCTTGAAATACACAACCATTGGCTAAAACTGACCTAAAAACAGACATTTTGCAATATCTGGTGTTATTCCGTAATTATGTAGCATACATTTCAATTATTAAGATTAGTTAATTTTCTTTATTTAAAAAATAATAAAATATATATATATATATATATATATATATATATATATATCCTTGTCTATTAAAAAAATAAAAAAAAATAAAGAAGAAGCGCTATAGTAGACATAATGCATTAAAGAACAAATGTCCAGATTCAATTGTTCTTAACTGGCACAACTATGATACAGTTTATGACCTTGAGGACAAATTCAGATCAGCTTCAAGATCTGCATTGGCTGTCGGCAACATTTACATTATAAAATGTTGTCTTATGAATAAAAAGAGTAAAATGCACTATAATAGCACAGTCTATTTCTTTGCTGACAAGTTGAATAAATCAGAGAATGTTTACATTCTGCATTTTGATACATTTAGATATTTTTACACGTAACATGCACATTCTAAACGAATGTCTTTTTTTATGTTTGTTTACCCCCAGGAATACAATTTATGAAGCTGATTTAGGCGCTTATGCTTTTGAAATATGTTTTTGGATTGCAATTGAGTTTTTGAGTCATATCAGTGGTTTGTTGTTTTTATAAAGTTTGAGTCTAAAATTGTGTGAGGTTGACAGTAGAGGCCTTTTTCATTATGGGTGGTAGATTGTACATTTCCCTGTGTCTTACATACATATTTTCATTTATTTTTTATTACAGTATATAGTCTACAGAGCAGGGCTGCACAATAGGAAGTCCACATGCAATTATACCAGGGAGTTATAAGTCAGGGGTCCTCAAACTATTTTGCCCTGGGATCCCATCAGGCAATAAAAATAGTTACAGGACCCCAGCAAGTTACTGCAGAAGGTCATCACATCACATGTGTAGTCAGCAGACAGCACATACAGTACATAGCAGCATTGTGGAGGCACACAATGATGGGAGGAGTCTAAAATAACAGACAACTAAACAGATTTTTAGACTCTTCGAATCACTGAATGAGTTTAGAATAGTCACCCCATGCTGAGAAGGTCGGGACCCACTTTGGGGTCAGGACTCACAGCTTGAGAACCGCTGTTATAAGTTCTGGAACAAGTGATAGTCGCTATGGAGATTCCATCACGTGTACATACTGTAACTTAAGTATTCATCTGGCAGTTGATATACCGTAAGAGAAATTATAGTAGGAAACTGAAGTGAACTACTCTTCAAATAGATTGGATCCTTTCATCTTTATGGACTGTGGCATTTGCAAGTCTAAGGAACGGTTCAAATAAGTGCTCATTAAACTGATTTTTTACTAAAAAACTAGAGTACCAAAAAAAGTACCTACAGTAGAATCAAAATCAAGCAGTGATAGAAGTGGCGGCAATCAGTTGCTATAAGTTTGCCCCCTACTGTACCTCCTGGTTCTGGGGTATGGATCATTTGGTCTGCAGCAAGTTGGTCGACAGTCATTAGGTTGACACCACTAGGTCGACATGCTGAAAGGTCAACATGGGTCAATGTCCACATGGGTTTAGGTAGACATTAGGTTGACACAAACAATAGGTCGGCATGGGCAAGGTCGACAGTCAAAAGGTTAACATGGAGTTTTACACTGTTTTTTTGACCCGGATGTCAAAACAGTCGACATGGAAACAGTTTTATGTGCATCGCGTCCCCTCGCATGGCTCACTGCGCTCGCCATGCTTTGGACACACTATTTTATTCTCCCTCCACGCCCTAGTGGATGGTAGGGCATGAAATACCGCCTGTCGGCACATCTCGGCTAAAAAAAACAGTGAAAGAACTTTTGAATGTCGACCTTGCCCATGTCAACCTAATGACCTGTCGACCTAAACCCATGTCGACCTAGACTCATGTCGACCAAAACCCTGTCGACCTAGACCCATGATGACCTTTCAGCATGTCGACCTAATGGTGTCGACCTAATGACTGTCGACCAACTTGCTGTAGACCAAATGTCCGTTTCCCCTGGTTCCGTACTCTGATAAAAGCAGTACAAATATCTCCTGATCACATGTTTATTGTGCACATGTGCAGTAAAGCCCCAGTTAGGATGTGTCCCAGTTATAATCCAACTGAAATTATGAATTTAAGGCAATTGGAGTTGCTGATATTCTATGAGCACTGAAGACCTCCACGAGCCATGCTTTAAGTTATTGCCGGCTATGCTAGGCACTTTGATCTGTGGCTCATCATTGTTGTTTATCAGGTTCGACCTATGAGAGGGACTTCAAGAGTGGTTATAGTGGATATATACTTATTTACCTACAGTATGCACTTTGGGACTGATTATGAGGAGTGAGTAACTTTGGACCCTGGCAAAGCTATGACATACTGTATATCTTACATTTTAGTTGCACCCACCAGAATCCACCAAATGCGGCATTCCAGTAATGTGGACACCTATATACTCCTTTCACTTATATACTTTGAAAAATTTTTTTACATCCTTTATCGACTTTCTGGGCAATTTTTTCTTCAGCTTCCACCTTTGCATTCCTGATCACCTTCTTAGCCTCCTTCCACATGGCATTATTATTTTGAGTTTGTTTGTATTTACTAGTAGATACCTCTTTTGACTTCATTTTCCTGGTGCATTTCATAAGCCTTTTAGTACAAAGGTCTGTTTTAAATATTGTATTAAAAAAAAAAATTCCCATCTCCCTGCAAATCCATCCAATTTCCACCAATTTGCCAAAGAATTGCAAAATCAGCCTTCCCAAAACCCAATATCTTTTTTCCTGTAGGCATGAGTTGGGCCGGTACTCTTTACCTAGCACGGCGCCCATCGCGGGCATCGCGGGTACATTTATGTCTGGCCGCGACGCGACCGACGCGATGCCCGCGATTTCCCATTGAAACCCATGTTAAACATGGAAATCGCGTCGGTCGCGTCGCGGCCGGCCATAAATGTACCCGCGATGCCCGCGACGCGATGCTCCCGATTTGCCATAGGAATCAATGTTAACATGCCCGATGGACACGATTTTACTGTTAAATGCCTCAATGGACCCGATGTGGCCATAGGAAACAATGTTAAATGGGCCTTAGAGCCCAAATAGTTACCCTGAACTTTGAAATGGCCCCCCCAATTGTTTACGCCACCCCACGATCAACGTCAACCCGAAGCGTGGCGAGCGCAGCGAGCCCGCGAGGGGCGGCGGTACGTGTCCTCCGACCTTTTCATACCCCCACTATCCACGTCGGCGTGGAGTTGAGAATAGAATAGTGTGGCGAGCGCAGCGAGCCACCGAGCCCGAAGCGTGGCGAGCGCAGCGAGCCCCGCGAAGGGATGCGGATACCTTCACAGCTATACGCGTCCCCTCGCGGGCTTCACAGGTGTCCATGGCGACGCGGACACCTGTGAAGCCCGCGAAGGGACGCGTTTACCTGTGAAGGTATCCGCGTCCCCTCGCGCGGGCTCGCTGCGCTCGCCACGCTTCGGGCTCGGTGGCTCGCTGCGCTCGCCACACTATTCTATTCTCAACTCCACGCCGACGTGGATAGTGGGGGTATGAAAAGGTCGGAGGACGCGTACCGCCGCCCCTCGCGGGCTCGCTGCGCTCGCCACGCTTCGGGTTGACGTTGATCGTGGGGTGGCGTAAACAATTGGGGGGGCCATTTCAGAGTTCAGGGTAACTATTTGGGCTCTAAGGCCCATTTAACATTGTTTCCTATGGTAAAATCGGGTCCATTCAGCCATTTAACATGAAAATCGTGTCCATCGGGCCTTTTAACATTGATTCCTATGGCAAATCGTGGGCATCGCGTCGCGGCCATCGTGTGCACATTTATGGCCGGCCGCGACGCGACCGACGCGATGTCCATGTTTAACATGGTTTTCAATGGGGAAATCGTGGACATCGCGTCGGTCGCGTCGCGGCCGGGCATCTTTAGCCCGCATACGATGCGACCGACGCGATTTTTTACCTCACGATGCCCACGATCAAGATCGTGGGCGCCGTGCTAGGTAAAGAGTACCGTTGGGCCTTATCTTTATAGTAAACCATATTGCTTAATGATCACTAGATCCAAGGTTCTCATCCACATATAGGTCTTATACAGTATTCTGTCACCATTTGTAAGTATTAAATCTAATATTGCACCCTTGCGAGTGGGATTCCTCACCAACTGCTTGAGAATTCTGCAACTTCTAGTTGAATTTGCAAAAGACCCCTCCACATTTACATTGGGTAGATTAAAGTCTCCCATGTCTATAACCTCTACTGTTTAAAGACATTTTACTGATGTCCAGCCATCAGTTCCTGCCCCTGGCCTGGTGGTCTACAGATCAACTCCGTGCAGTGGTGCAAGTAGAATTTTTTTCTTGATGGTACTGATAGCCTCCACCAAAAATGGGCATGGTCATGTGTCATCAGGGGGCATGGTCACACAAAGCTAGAGGAGTGACTAAATGACAATAGAGGCGTGGACACAGGAGACAGGGAATGAGAAACTGGGAATGACTGGGGGTGGGTTGGCTCTTGCTTGGGGGAGAGCCAGGCAGCTTGTGCTTACAATAGTGGAGCCTGCTCTTCATGCTGTCAGCGCTGCTAATGCCTGTCAGTGTGACAGGCTAAATCAGCAGTAGCCGGTAGCTGCATACAGCACCAATCATAACGCTGGGTGGGCGGGCTGCGGATGCATTATATTTAGACTTAAAATGAAAATAGAAATGACAGTGGATCAGGGGTAAGTGGTATTGCATACCTGCAACATATTTCTTACAGGTACTCCGTACCACGCCGTACCCCCTTACTTGCAACACTGACTCCGTGTGAATAGCAACCTTCTCCATCACTTTCTATGGTCACACAAGAGCTTCAGTTTTTTCTTTCATCGTTTTTTTTTTAGAGTTGCATTTATGTTGTTTTTCATGTACATTGCTACCACTCCTCTGATTCTTCCCATTCTATCCTCCCTAAATAATGTTGTCCTGGTATAGCTACAGTATGTGCCAGTCATGGTTCTCATTGCACCATGATTCCATAATAGCCACAATATTCAGATCATCCCGGATAACTATTGCAATCAGCTCTGGAATTTGGTCTCCTAAGGTCTTGGCGTTTGCACATATAGCTGAGTTCTGTTTCTGCATCTGTTATTTTTAGCCATGTTCTTTACAACGTGGTTACACAACCCTTAGCCACGGCTTCCCCTACTAAATCTATAGATATAGTAAGTCTGGTTAAGACAAGCTGCATCTGATCTGACCCCAAAAAATCAAAGGAGAGAATTTTCACTGAGTTATTGTTGCATGCTGTCTGGTGTTAACAATGATTCACCAAACAATACCCACACATAGGCAATGCCAATTACAAGCAAGTCATTACATCAAACACTTTAAAAACATATATGGGTTTTTGCTTGAGAGAGAATATTCAGCTGGCATATGTAGTGTTCAACATGGCTGCAGTAGTGTTGGTTTGTGGTATGTTTATCTTCTGTTTACCTTTGGGTTAATGCCGGTATAATGCTGATATGGACATTCATACACTAAATACCCTGCTGTCCTAACCTATACTGAACAAGTAAGTCTTTATGTGCGCATCCTTAAAACTTTCTCTTCACCACACACAACTCTTCTACATTAAAAAGGTGGTGATTAAATCTATCAATTGCTACTCCGTAAACCACACTCAATCACTATAAATTATTGACATAGTACCACTTATACCCACGTTTGAAATGTAACCTATAAAATGTAATCATTGCTTTTATATTCAAACTTCATTCACTTGCATCACATACAAGTCGATTAGGAGAGAGGAGCAGTCAATTCACAATTGGTATCAGTTAAAACTATAACTAATAACATGCCTGTAAAACAGCAATATTGATTTTAAAGCACTTTGACACTTTAGAACTAGACACTTCATTTACTAGACACCCTGCCATCCTAGAAGGCTGGAATCCTAATCTATACTTAAAGTAAATGTGTTACTGCTACAATATAATTGTATAATTGTATAATTGACTCAGAACTGTCCTTTATTCCTCACATTCAATCTGTCTCTAAATCATGTCACATGCATCTAAAAAAAGATATCCAAAATTCATCTGTAACCTTACAGGGGCGGAATGGGACTTGATTCCGGGCCGGGGGGGGGGGGGGGGGGGCGGCCGTATGTAATGCGTGTGTGGGGGGGCGGTATGGAATGCGCGCTGGGGGTGGGTGGTGGTATGTAATGCGCGGGGGGGGCGGCTCACCTGCTGCTGCTTCTTCTTTCTGGGAGGTGCTGTGCCGCTTGAAGGCCCTGGGAGCAGCTTCCCACGGCCATTTTGGACTTGGGCAAAGTGCTGCGGCCTCTGGCCGCGGCCCAGCCAGCCCTGGGGGGAGCGCAGCTGGCCCCTTTCTAAAGCGTTTTGGGCCGGCCCACCTGGAAATGGCCTGGTTTACCGGTGGGCCAATCCGTCCGTGGTACCTTACCTCTAATCCATGAACTCATTATATCACACATTGATTATTGCCTCCTTACCGGCCTTATTTATTTATTATTTATTTACAGTTTATTATATAACGCAGCAGATTCCGTTGCGCTTTACAATAGTAGACAGTGATAAAACAAACTGGGTAACAACAGACTTGGAGGTATGAGGGCCCTGCTGCAAGCTTACAATCTATAGGGATATAGGAGGGAAACACAAGGACAGATACCAGTAATAGCATAGCAGTCCCACCAAGTTGCAAGTCCAGAAGAAAAGCTATATAATACATAAGTGCCTCAGGGGGTTATGTGTGTAGAACTTAACTACAGTATGAAGAGGTGAGTTTTCAGGTAACACAGGCTGCCATGTCACTCTGGGGGGGGTTTGATGCTCATCTCTATCTGGGGGGAGGGACCTGCTCTCAACTGCCGCCTTCCAGTGGCCCTGCTTCGACGTACATTAAGATTCTCCTCTAGCCTCAAAACTTTCAATTGTTCCCTGAAAACTCACCTCTTCAGACCAGCTTATCATATTCCAGAACCCCCACACAACCTCCAGTAGCATTCACATCTAAATGCATCCCATCAGGACTGATTTGTAATCTGGTGGGACTGCCCTGCTATAGAAACCTATTCTTCTTATCCCTCCTATTATCACTATAGATTGTAAACTTGCGAGCAAGGCCCTTCTACCTGTCAATTTGTTTCTACCAAGTTTGTGTAATCACTGTTGTCTCCAATTGTAACACTATATAGGTAACTGTAAGTAAATAAATAATAAATAATATAATCACTTGTATCATGATATTCACTGCTCCATAAACTTTGAGCAGAAAGCAGCTCAGTTTTGTCTTTTGAGCTGCTTTCAGCTGAAAAGCCACCCAGTATGTAAGGAGCAACGATGAGCAGTGAGCGATGATGCATGCTCCGACATCATCGCTGGCCCGGCCGCCCATCTGCTGGTATTAACAACAGATGAGCGATGGAGTGGCCATAATTCCATAGCGTCCTGCTATGGAAAGTCATCCGTCCCTAGGAAAATTGCTAAAATGGGTGAAAATCCCTCATTGTGTATGCACGGAACGATTTTAAGTTCAGCAATTTTCCCCATCATTGCTGTCTGCACTCACAGGAAAAATCACCCAGTGTGTATGCACCTTTAGTTGTATGTAAAATTTGTAACCGATGTCACTCCCAGGGCAGGCTCTAACCGCTCAGCAGAGGATGCAGGGCAGGGAGGTGTCGGGTAAGAAAGGCGCTCTCCCTGCTTTACATCCCCTGCTGTCCTCTGTGGCTGCCAGCAGCGCCTGTGTAACACTGCATTACAGGCAGCAGCACTGACAGCACAGAGGATCCCTCCCTGCTCCTAAGCAATCTGGTCAGCACCATGGCAGGGACAAAAAAAGGGATGGGGCTAATGGCCAGAGGGGGCGGAGCTACACAAATGGAGTGAGCTACAAGGAAGGAAGACTGTCTAATGGAAAAAGAACAAGGACAGGATGAGCTGCCAGCCTGAAGTGCCCTGAACTAGTTGAGTAAAATTAAGTGAGCATACTGCAACTGGTGTGGGCATATGTACAGGCAGCGCTACTACTGTCGGCAACTGATGTCGGCGTTACCTATAAGCAGCACTATTCCTGTTGGCAACTGTTTTGGGCATATGTACATGCAGCGCTACTACTGTTGGCAACTGATGTGGGCGTTACCTATAAGCAGCACTATTCCTGTTGGCAACTGTTTTGGGCATATGTATAGGCTGCGCTACTGCTGTCGGCGACTGGTGTTGGTGTGGGCGTTACGTAGAAGTGTGCGTGATATTATATGTGCATTATGGTGTGCGGCATATTGTGTAAGGGGCATTAAGATGTGTGAAAATACATTATGGGCATTACTGTGTGTGGTATAATGTGTTATGGGCATTACAATGTTATTAGTACTTTTATATGGCCACGCCCCTTCCCCATGAAGCATCGCTCTTCTGCAATTTTACGTGCGCCTCCGGCGCACACTCTCCTATTTTGGTGTGGTGGTGGGGCACTCACCAATTCCCTTTCTGGCACAGGGTACTAAAATGGCTAGTTACGCCACTGGTTCTGTTGTGCTACTGTGTGGTGTAATTTGGAATGGGATTACTATTGTTTGGCCATGCCCATTCCTTGTGAGAGGACATATCTTTCTTTCGGAGTGCACTGTCCCTTTGTAAAGTTTGGGAGGGCACAAATTTATTGTTTGAAGGAGGGTGCTGAACACCCTAGCACCGGCCCTGGTCACTCCCCAGAACATTATGGGGACACAAATCTCTCCAAAATACTGCGTATAGACCCGCATGAGAGATCATCTGCAGGTATCCTATTCATAAATGTAAAATAACAGTGATATTGTAGCCTCTTGCTCTGGCAATAAAACCCTCCAAACAAATTATTTGTAAACTTAAAGATCTATTGTGGGGAATTTTTTACAATAATCTGGGCACTCATTCTGTATAACAATGATTAAATTAGTGCTGCCTAATTTCGCTGTCATGGGGTGGAACATGTCTATAGTATACTAAGTCACATCCACATCTGCATCTTGGTTCAAATTTAAATTCTCCTGTTTTTATTTACAATAATTTCAGCCAATGAACCATCACTAGTCTTGTACATCCTAACCTTTTTAATGTATTCTGCTATTAGCATAGCACTATAGTAGCCAGGCTTGTACTGCTAAATGGGAAACTATTATGTATCTAAAGGACTATTGAAATCTCATTATTAATGTGACCTGTATTTGCCTCTTTACTTAGTACCAACATTGCACACTAAAAGTATGTGAAAAATGTAGCTCTCTGAAGAAAAAGTAACAAAATATATAGATATAAAGTAGACCTGCCACAGGTAATTAGGAATAATGAACCACATGGTAAACTGTATGCAAGGATTAAAGTGGGGGGAACGGGGTGGAAATGAGTTTCACCATCTGGTTTGGTAGGGCCCCTCCACCACAGCCCTGAACAGTAATTCCAACAGAAAGTCCGTTCCCGTGGCCAGTGGCAGACTGTGCTGGGAGGCAGGGTGCCTCATGTGCCCTCCGGGCCACTCTGTTGCCAAGTATTCAGGGCCATCTCCTCAGACTGCAGAAATTCCATTTCGGTTCAGCCTCCAGTAGTTTACATGTGTCTGTAGCAGCGGTCATTGCTGTCAGCCGCAGTCACATGATTACACTGCGCTCCTCTCCTTTACTTTGTTCTACAGGGCTACAGAAGCCACATAGGTCCAAAATTAGTAATGAAGCATACATTGTGATGTGGCCATGCTGTCATGCATAGGTGGTCATATCATACTTGCCTACTTTTGAAAACTAGTTTCAGAGAGATTATAATTGGTAGCAGAATTTTGCACCGCACTCCATTGAAGGGGCATGTCATGCTCCACCCAATGGGCGTGGTTTGTTCCATATATAGAGAGATTGTGAAAAGAGATTGTTAATGTGGCATGTGTAATTTAAAATGACATATCCAAATGTAGATCAGCCCCAAAGCAGTTAGTGAGAGCTACTATACTTGATAAAGTGTTGGAAAATGGTGCAGATGATTCAATGTAAATGTATCTATCTCTCATTCCTTTTTTCCCAAAAACTGTAACAGTGTAATGTGGGCTAGGTGAAATGAAGGAGATTGTTAGTGAGAAAGAGAGGGAGTTTGCTGTTATTTCAGGGAGTCTCCTGCAGAATGCAGGAGGTTGGCAACTATGGGTCATATCAGTGTGGCTCTGTGCGGTTGTGCTCAGCTGTCAGCTGATCTGATAGCCAACGGCAGTGCTGAACAAGCAGGGGGCCAGCCATGACTAGGAATATGTTAGTGACACGACAGTCAAGATGCCGGTGGTTAGAATACCAATGCTACAGTAGCATCATAAAGGAGGGTACATTTTCTTACCCTGCCCAACCCCTAACCCTAAAATACTCCTCAGCCTAACCCTGCCCATGCAGCCTGACAATAACCCTCCCCACTAGTGCCTAACTCTCGTTTCCTGCCACCAAAACCTACCCCCCACCCAGCAGCCTGACCGTAATACCCTCTTAATGTCTAATTCTAACCATTCCTCTCCACAGCCTAAACCTAATTCCCTGCCTAACCCTAGGTCCCCCCACAAGTGCTTAAACTTACCTCCCCATTTTCCAGCCGCAAGCTAGCCCCATATTAATTCATACCTCCCAACTGTCCCTATTTCCTTAGTATTGTCCCCATAGTTGTCCCCATAGTAGTAGCCCATTAGTAATGTCCCCATAGTAATGTCCCAGATAGTAGCCCCTATGACAGCCCCCTCCCCCCTCAGCAAACAGAACAGATACGCCTGTGCTGTCTGAAATTAACTGCGGGAATGAAGATGGTGCCGATAAACAGGACTTATATAGAGTCTGTCACCACCAGTGCCGGTGTGGGGAAGAGGTACTAATTACAAGGGCCCGGGCTTGCTGGAGGGGCCCAGTGGGGGCCCTAGTCCGACTCCCCCTCCCAGGCTGCAGCAACAGCACCCACATACAGCATGTGCTGTGCTGACAGCAGGATCAGCATGAGCATCTCACTGACAGCATGAAATTAGATGCGGCCTTAAGACTTGAAATAAGAAGTCAACTTGAAAAGAGGTGGGGCCTTGATGACTTGAAAAGAGGTGAGGCCTTGATGAGTTGAAGAAGAGGTGAGGCCTTGAAGACTTGAAAAGAGGGGATGCATTGAAGAATTGAAAAGAGGTGATCAATGTGGCAGTCTTGAACTGGAGAATAACCATGTAGGATGGACCGGAGATAACAGAGTTATCTGCAGGCTGGAACGGGAGAATAACAATATAGAATGAACCAGTGCTGATGGAGTTAACTGCAGGCTGGAACTCGGGACTTACCACATTTAATGAACCGGTGCTGACAGTTAACTGCAGGCTGGAACTGAAGAATAACCAGATATAATAGACCTATGCTGATAGAGTTAACTGCAGGCTGGAACTGGAGAATAACCAAATAGAATGGCTGGAGCAGAAAGGGTTAACACAAGCTGAAGCTGAAGGGTATCACATATGCTGATCCAAAGATTAGCTGGAGCTCAGGATGCTGATCCCTTTAGGAATAAGGTAAGCATTGCACTGGAGTCAGTCTGTGGGTTTCGAGAAAATTTGTATTTTTCGGGCTCAGCTGATTGGTGACTGGCCCAGGAAGCGTGCAGGGATTGGTGGAATTCAACAAGATGTTGTTCAGAGTGCAGACCTGTAGTTTTTACTACCATGAGACATGAGGATACCGGAGCCCGCAGCCAGAGACTAACACGGCACCCAGACCACTGGGCGGAAGGACTGATGACCTGCCAGACAGTCCAGACCGGTAAGAGCCTCAACCGGCCATAACAGGTCTTGCAAGAGTCCAACTGCAGGAAAATGATGTTCAGCCTTGTTCTGGTTCACGGAAGATCAAACCCTCATCAAGCCGCCCTTGGATCAGGAAACTTCAGGGGGGTTTGGTTCTCTAGGAACGGAACCTGATCATGCCTAATGAGTGTATCCCATATATACCTGTAGCACAATACCACTGTAATACTTACTATGTTTCCAGGAGGGTTGGGCATAGTGCAGAGAAATATAAAGGTTGCTTGACGGACATCTTTAATGATAGAATTTAACAAAGCGAGGACTAAGGGGTAAATTTACTAAGATGTGAGTTCTATTGAAGATCTGATGTTGCCCATAGCATCCAATCAGAGTATTCTTCTTATGTATTTAGCACCTTCTAGAAGATAATAGTTAGAATCTGATTGGTTGCTATGGGCAATATCTCATCTTCAATAGATCTTCCATCATAGTAATTTTACCCCTAAAGGCATGATGTCCATGAAGGATTGGAGAGCCCAGACTTCCCCTTGAAGTATGAAGTATGAAGTATTAAAGATTATCAAGAGACAATTTTTTCTGTGAAGAATTCCTTCAACCAGTTTTTATAGCCGTATTTGGGACAATTGGAAGTATGTATAAAGGATTAGCAAATTTGAACTTTTTACTTACTGTAAATTTTCAGTGTCATGTTTTTTATGGGATTAAAACCATATTTTCCTAACGGCTTGTTTTCATACCCTTTTAAACGCATTGTGTACGCTAACTTGCTCAGCTGTATGTATTTAATACAAGATCATAAACAAAACTGTATGTTTTTAATTCCAAGTTGTGGCATTTCTCAATTTGAAGAGATAACTTTTTAATTACTTTAACGAAAACCAAATGGTTAAACTTTAATAAGAAACAGATGATCCTGAGCATTTTTTATTCTTTTTGTTTAAACAGAAAAAGAATGTTTTATCTGTCGTGAAGAAGAGAGAAAAGGCCAAGAAGAGCCGCAAAACTTCTGTGACTGCACAGATTTAACTGTACACGGCCGTTGCTTGCTGACATGGATAAAGAAAGTAAGTAAATGTCTTCTAAAAAGGCCCATACATGAGTAGAGGCAATCCTCGTGATCCGCCAATGTGCTGGAAGCCGGGATCTGCATACCAGATGTGCTTATCAGCCGCCATCAAAATTATAGCATGGAAAAAAAGTGCAAATTCTGATATCCCTGCCTGCAATCTTGGAATCAGGATTTTTACACATGTTTAATTTGCCAGATCCTCTGACGTAATGGTCATGTGATTGGGGGATTGCCCCAATATATTTCTGGTGTATGGGCCCCTTTAAGTCTTTATTATGTTTGTGATTTGTCAAATGTGGAATCCTGAGTTACTTTTTCTGATTTTTCAAAATAATTTAATTGTATTAAAATATCCTGTGGGTCAATAACACTTGATATGTTCACCTACAGTATTAGTGGTTTGGGGATTTTATTTCTATTTATTTTCTTCTTTTAAATGTATATGGTTTGGTTTGCAGTAATAAAAACAGCTGCATGTAGAGCAACAGCTGCATGCCTTTGACTTTAAGTAGAATGGTCCCATAAACTGTGAGTTTTCTGTGGGTTTTTTTCACGAAAGATCAGTATCCCATGGCTTTGAAATTTGGGGCCAATTTGTCAACAAGTTTTAGCTATCTAAAACTAGTTTATGATAAATGGTGCTTCAGCCAATCAGCTTCCTGCTATCATTTTTAAACCACATGCCAGATGATTGGCTGTTGCAACATTTATCATACATGATGAGGAGTTTTAGAAAGCAGAAACTCATTAGGCCCCTTTTGTTTTTCTATTCCATTCTATCGATGGCTCTAGACACAGCTGGTTTAGTATTGTGCACATTCTAGTGCACCAACTTGCAATGCAGTAGGAAGAAGATGAATAAAGCTAATGCAATTGGCAGCTGAGAATGATGTCATCTTTCCCGATGCTTCACTCATTGTGTGTTCCATGATGATAATTATATAATAATCATGGAAGGCCTGTCCCATTTCCAACCAGCATGTTCGTTTAATGGCTCCCAGTTAGGGTGGCCAATCCCGAGATCGGGATCGGTGGGATCCATGGTTTTGGCCCCAAAATGTCCGGAATTTGAATCCCAGGATTTCGGGATTTCGGGATTGATTAGTCTTTTGCCAGGCAGCATCTGAGCTCTGGTCTCTGTGACATGTTCCATGACACTGGAGGCCATGGGCGGCGAGCGGGTTCCAGCGGCGGAGGTCCAGCAATGTGGCCTGTGCAGGCCACAGCGGTGCACCTCTGGCACAGGAACACGCTTGCAGTACCCAACCTCTACTGGATGCACACAGCAATCACATCCGTCCGGCATCGCAGCTGCCACCTTCCCCGCTCCACCGCAGAAAGGCTCCACTAATGTAAGAAGGACAGGGGTGGTTTTCTTTTAGGGATGCCAATTCCGGGATCCCGGGAATCCCGGGATTGAACATTTTTCAATTCCGATTCCCGGGACTGAGAAAAAAATGTCCCAGGATTGGCATCACTAAAAGAAGTGCTAGAATGTCAGGACAGACCTTAGCCTAGCAGGGGAAAGAACACACTGCCATCAACGTGGTCAGAGTCAGAGAGTGTGGCAGAGTTTGGCAGAGCAGATACATGGGCTGATACATTGGCTGAGCAGACACTAAGTTGATCTGGTAATATGTCAGGCCCTTTTACTACGTATAATAGCCAATGGAGATTAATCACTCATAAACATTGGAAGTTGTAAGAATATTTGAAACATAGGAATAGAGGAACAATAAGACAAAGTATACTTTGCCACAATTTTGTAAATTGAGCTGTGGATGTTGAAATAATGAAAATGAACTACTTTATTTCATGAAATAGGTAAGGCAGTGTTGCTAAGGGTGAAGGGTGGGTAGTTATTGGTTACCCTGGCCCAGACTTGTTGGAGAGGCCTGGCAAAGCTGCCGAGATACACACATGTCCACATGTACAATGTTGCTGAGGGGGACATATGTAGTAGTTTGTTAATTATTTTTGTTCAGAGGGGGCGTGGCTTCTTCTCACTTATATGACCCCCCTCTAGTACCAAGGCCCTGTGCAACTCTCTGTAGTACTTGGTACGGGTTTGTAAAACCAAATAAACCCTCTACTCTTGCACAGTGAATGAAAAGTTTGATTTAGTTTGAAAATGTTGTAGTCAATTCAGCATACACAACACATTTCTTCTTAAACATGTGAATTTCATACGTAAATGTCTCTTGCCTCTACTGGTACAGTATATATTGTATTTTTGCCAATACTGACTTTTCATTACTCTCTTCTGGAAAAGACCTGGATGGGGAAGCAGGGGCAAACGCAGGATTTTCAGAAGGGGGTTTCCGGAGATGGACCCAGTATATGCCGGGCCAGTTAAAGTATTATAGATAGACCAAATGTATACAAATAATAATATATATATATATATATATATATATATATATATATATATATACACATACAGGGGCAGCAACAGCAGTGTAGACCCCTAGTCATAGCAATGTATTGGGGCCCCTACAGATCCTCCAGCTTTGATGTCCCACGGGTGGTAGGGGGTATTATATCAATCGCTCAGCATGTAGGGCCTGGATCAGTCATTTCCACTAATTACCCCTTTACTGCACAGATGGTGGGAGATGGGATGGGAGAAGGGGGCATTGGGCTGAATGAAGGGACCCTCATACATAACTTCCAGGGTGGTAGAGGATGTTTAATATGCAGAGGAGGGGTGTATAGTGGAGTGGGCTTATTATTCATAATTTTCTGGTGGGAGGACAGCTTGCTTGACTGCAGATATCTCCAGTTCCCGGAAAAAGATTTCTTAGATTTTAATTGGAATTAAAAACTAGTTAATCCCACCTACCAAATGGTATTATGGACTAGGGGATCAGAGTTTAGGAGGCAGAGCAATCCGCCAATGAGAATATAAAACTACATACCAGGTGTGTGGAGCTGGAGCAGTAACCTGCTGCTGGAAGGCTGATATCTCTGGTTTTTGAATAGTAGAGACAAGCTGCTAGTGTCCATCAAAGAGGGAGAGTCCCAGCTTTTGGAATATACTCTCAGAAAAACTCTATGTCAGACAGAACCTGAAATATCTGACTGGGAAGAGCAATTAACAGGCTTGGATGGGGACCACTGCTTTGAAGTCAGATATCTCCGGTTCCCAAGGGCCGATTTTTAAAATTCTTGTACCCATGGAAAGAGGGGACCCTCAGCTGGGGGGTTTCTGGGTACTCAGAAACTCCCCCTGCGTGCGCTACTGGGAAGTTATATCTGGTGGATCGGGGATGCAACATTCTTGGGCTTGTAGCACATGCCCTGTAGTTTATAGCCTCAGTTAGCATCCTATCACAACTTGGGTAGTGCTTCCTGTCATGTTCTCACCCTCCATTGTTAAAACTGTGGGGACAGGGCTGGGGTGATGTTCATCGCATCATCCAATATCCGGGCTGCATACGTCACTTGTGCAGTAACAAAAGAATGGCTAACTCTGTTGGAAAGCCAGCAGAGCCATTGGGCATTTTATATATATATATATATATATATATATATATATATATATATATATATATATATATATATATATATATATATCTTATATATTTGGCTACATCTGTCACTCAAAGTGTGTCTGGAGCTGTAACGCTGGGTTGTGGACTTCCATCTTAATTTATGATTGTCATCACCTGTTTTAAACAGGGTAATTGATAAGAAAGGTGTTTAAGCACAGGTGATGGTAATCCATAAATTAAGAAGAAAGTCCAGAAACAGAGCAATGTGTCCCTCATGGAGAGGGTCATGTTGGGAGGTATGCACCTTCCTCCCTGCCCCCCCCCCCCCCCCATTCACGGCATCCCACGATTAAATGGCACATGCAAAACACTGACATGGCTATGGTCGACAATGAAAAAGGTTGACAAGATTTATTTTTCACTTTTTCAATGTTTTTATATTCATTCTCATGTGTCGAAATGGACACCAATGAAGTGCCACACTTATGTCAACATTTACATATGTTGACCTTTCTGTGTTGATTTTTTCTTGTGGCGATTCGCGGCACCCCCCGCCACCCCCCTCCCGTGATTTGCAGCACACCCCCCGCAATTCGCGGCACCCACGGTGACTCCCGCGATTCGCGGCCCCACCCTGTGACACCACCCCCCCTCCTGCGATTCGTGGCCCCCCCCGACCCCCCCTCCCACAATTCGCGCCAACCCCCCGGGCCCCCCTCCCGCGGTTCACGGTGACCCCCACGACCCCCCCTACCTCGATTCCCACCCCTGAACCCCCTTCTGTCATTGCGGCAACCCCCCGCCCCCGCGACCCACCCTCCCGCGATTCACTGCAACCCCCCGCGCCCCCCCTCCCACAATTCCCGGCACCCCCCCCGCGACCCCCCCTCCCGCAATTCACAGCATCCACCCATGACCCCTCCTCCCGTGATTCGCGGACACCCATCACCTCCTCCCTCCCCTCCCCACCCCGCACGCGATTCACGGCAACCCCAGGATTAAATGGCACATGCAAAACACTAACACAGCTATGGTCGACAATGAAAAGGTTGACATGAGTTTTTGAAGATTTATTTTTCTTTTTTTGAATGTTTTCATATTCATTCTCATGTGTCGACATGGACACTTAGTCAACATTTACATGTGTTGAACTTTCTGTGTTGATTTTTCTTGTGGCGATTCGCGGCACCCCCGCGACCCCCCTCCCGCGATTTGCAGCACACCCCCCGCAATTCGCGGGCAGCCCCGGTGACTCCCGCGATTCGCGGCACCCCGCGACCCCCCTCCCACGATTCGCGCCGGCCCCCCCTCCCGCGGTTCACGGTGCCCCCCACGACCCCCCTACCGCGATTCCCCACCCCTGACCCCCCCTCCTGTCATTGCGGCAACCACCCGCCCCCGCGACCCACCCTCCCGCGATTCACTGCAACCCCCCGCGCCCCCCCCTCCACAATTCGCGGCACCACCACCCCCCCCCCCGCGACCCCCCCTCCCGCAATTCACGGCATCCACCCACGACCCCTCCTCCCGTGATTAGCGGACACCCTTCACCCCCTCCCTCCCCACCCCCGCGCGCGATTCACGGCAACCCCAGGATTAAATGGCACATGCAAAACGCTGGCACGGCTATGGTCGACAATGAAAAAGGTTGACATGAGTTTTTGAAGATTTATTTTTCTTTTTTGGAATGTTTTCATATTCATTCTCATGTGTCGACATGGACACCGATGAAGTGCCACATTTATGTCAACATTTACATGTGTTGAACTTTCTGTGTTGATTTTTCTTGTAGCAATTTTTTTCCAGTGACAACTATGAACTATGTGCACGTCAACCTACACATCATCAACCAATTCTTTGTATAATATATAACACCTGTTCTGTTTTACTGTAGGTGTTTTAAGTCAGACCTTTTACTGCTACTATTACTGTTTATGTAAATGCATTCTGAATGACAGCAACATCCTACCATCCTTCTACAAGAACATATAACCAACTAGGTGATTCATCGCGCCCCGTGCCCCTCCCCTCCCCGCAATTCACGGACCCCCCGCGCACCCCCCTCCCGCGATTCGCAACTCCCCTCGCGCAATTCACGCCCCTCCCACGCTTTGCGGACCCTCTCCCGCGATTCGCCGACACCTGCGCCCCCCTCCTTGATTCACGGCACCCCCGCGCCCCTCCCGCAATTCACGGCACCCCTAAGCCCCTCTTTAGTCCCCCATATACTCACACACCCCTATCACTACCCAGCTTCCTGCTCTCCTGAACCGTAACTTCCACCACTGGGGAGTCGCTGACGCTGTTTTGCCCACATGCCCCTATTATGCCTCATAGCCCAGCCCTCCTGCTCTCATGCACCCGAACTCCCACCCAGTAGGAGGAGACACTGACTAAGGGCCACCATCCTGTACTGCCACGCTGGACCCTCACCCACTGGCAGAAGCTGCACAGTATCTCCCACCCTCCTCTTTAGTCCCCCTTATGCCCACAAACCCCTATCACTACCCAGCCTCCTGTTTTCCTGTGTCGTGACCTCCGCCAGTGGGGAGCCGCTGACTCAGAAACACCCTACTATACTATTGCACACACACCTAAACAACATGCACACACAGCCCCCCCCACACCCACAAATGTCACTGTACCATCCACACTATCAATGTACATCTTACTCTGTAACCGCTTTTTAATTAAACAAAACAATACACACCCCCTTCAACATCATATGCTCTCTATTTAACACATTTCACCTATAACTCAAGTTGCAATACAGGCCATCTTTCATACAATTCTAACCATCTTTCTCATATGCAAATGTTCACAAATTAAGGGGGCGCAGCCCCTTACGACGGTGTGAAGAGCCCCCGTAGGGCGCGATGAATCACCTAGTATATATATATATATATATATATTTTTTTTTTTTTAACACATGGTTAAAGAGAGGAAAATATGCAGGTTTAATTTTGTACCAAAATATTTTTATACTGTATGTGTTAATCCTCTTCCTCCCTTTTTCATACAGTTAGTGCACAATCTTTAGATATTATGCAATATATTAAATAGAATTCTATTCATATAGAAAATGTATACTTTCATATGATTTGAGTCATTTGTGTATGTGGCCAGCTTATTGCTTTTATGACTTAAAGGTTTCTCCTTCAATGCATTGTCAATCATGCCAAAAACGTCATGCCTTTGGTAATGTTGTTGACTCTGCGCAATATAACTTAATGCAGTTTTATGTTGCAATATAAACACAAATGACGTGTACTTCAAAGAAACAGATTTTATGTTTAAAGATATAGTGATCCACACGTGTTGTCTCCAACAGCTGGTTTGTACAATAGCATTCCAACAATCAACTCCCATCATTAGGCAGGTCCTAATGTAGCCAAACCGGATTATACCACTTTACGTTACACCACATAATATATAAATAATGCACTTATTCTCTTGTCTATTTTTCCAAGACAAAAGTTTATTACTTTTGTTTTGTTATTTTAATGTTTGTTTTTTAAAGTTTAAAATGAAAAAGGGGCTATCCTATTGGTAAGCTAGTGACTAATAGGGAGTTTTCATATTTGTTTTAAATATTGCTTGATAAGCAGCAGTGGTTGGGGCTAATAGAATAGCGCCAAAGAATCCTGTCTCTAATGTTTTGTATTTAAATTGGTCATATTCAAATAGAGAAGCCACACCAACTATTTGGATTTTAAAGTGCACTGCAACCACACATCAGGAACCACTATGGGATATAAACATCATCATTTGCATTTGCAGATGGACAAGTTATACATTTTTGCATAGCTCTGTCCTTATCTGATTTGAACATAACATAGCTGATGTGTCTTTATTGCAAAAGTAGGCATTTTTAGGGGCAGCAACAATACATTCATTCAGATCAGTGGCAGCTCCAGAAGTGGGGCTGCAGCACAATCCAAATTTCAAATAAGGGAGCCCCACCATCAGCCAGTGATATTTGGCAGTATTCGGAGTGGCAGATTATGTGCCTCCCTTATTTGAAATTTGGATTGTGGATCCACCATAACTTGTAGGATTGTCATTGATGTTTTTTCCAAATCAGAATCAGGCTTTTTCCTTTGATGTGTACAAGGTTAAATAAAAAAAAACTTTTTATCAATTGATAAATTGTTACATATATTATCCAAAAAACAAGTAAGTTTTCTTTTGTATACAATCTTTTGAATATTGTCCTTATAGGAATGTGTATGGAATTGGATGGAAAGGTATAAAAGTCATGTTGCTCGGAGATGAGGTTGATGGTTTGTGAATTGAAGATTAAAGATTGAAGATTGGTTTGGTCATGAAGATCAGTGGTTTCACAAGAAATTTCATGGCTGAGGCAGATGCAGTTAGTAGGGAACTTGCTCAATTGATGATTTTATTTATTCCTTTAGGCATGTCTCCAGTGTCCATATATCTATTTGGGCACATTCCTATCCATTGTGTTCAAACTAGGACTGAGATTGGTGGCACTTATATATTTGGAATTGGTAGAGTGTTATGTCCCAGAATTATGTATCCCTCAAATGCATAATCTACAGTAAATGGCTGGACATATCAACACTGAGACTAGAACTTTAATCCCACATGTTCAAAGGAAGTATTGGGTTTCTCTTCATATTAACAAATAAATTACACCAAATTGAAATACCAGTTGATCCAGAATTTTCAATCTGAGGTCAAGAAAGAAATCAAAGTCCTGAAGTCCATAATGATAGTGTGTACACAACAATGGTACAAAGGTAGGGAAAACTGAAATGACAGTAAGATGATGTTCTAGACAATTTGGATATTTGTCCATTTGCAGTTTTCCCATGATAGCAGCCTGGCTTTGTTTACTTTGTGAGTGCATGCTACATACACATTTAATAACACATCTGACACACAGGTAGAACCATTTTGCATTCCATTTTCAGTAATTTGTGTATTTCATTAAACTGTATATTTTCAGTGAATTGTGGATATTTTACATGTTTCTTGGGAAGGGGTTCCCTGAATATGTTCATGATGAATCTTATTTCTGTGTTACCCAGTTACAGTTGTTATATTGACAATGCTGCAATACTTGTTCTCTGTCACCTCTGATGCTTTTTTTAAAACAAAATATATATTTTATTGAACATCAAAAGTCATGTTCAGTACAAATCATACGACAAATAGTAAAGGCAATACAAATGAGGTGAAGAGAAATTTGGAGATGGGAAAAGCGCTATCCTGATGGTGTTGAAAAGGGTTGATAGTTGAGGGTGTAAAGAGAAGGAAAATGAGTCAGATAGTGTGAAGGTAAAATTAAGTTATTTATTGATATTTGAATAATAATATGCAAATACTATGTGCGAGCCAGACTTTGTATGACCAGGGGGGGGGGGGGGGGGTTTGCTGCGGGGAATAATGTTCGGCAGTTCTGGGTGGTGTTGCAGCCTTGTTACCCTAGGGGTAATGGGTACCCTTAATGGGTGTAAATGGTGTTTCAATACACCTAATCGGGGTCCCCAGTATGTTGGGAATTTTCCTGCACAAGTGTCGCCAGGGGAGAGTTCCCAAAAGGGTTTTCAGTTAGTCTGTTCTAGACTACTTTAGCTACCGTGGGTCCTGAGCCCAGGACCTACGGCCTCTCCTGACGATTTGTGTGGGAAATGGACAGTTTGGAATGTGACAGTCTGGCTTTAGTGGAGTGTGCAGAGAGGTGCCTCAAAGGGCTTCAGGCGATTCCTGCAGGAACCCCCTTACAATCACATAGGTAAATACCTATGCCCTCTCTGCTTCCTCACTTGGTGCAGTGTCCGTGGTGTGTCCTCACAGGTTGCTGCTGGCGGCGTCCCGCATCGCAGTGTGTGTAGACATTCACTCACGGTTTGCTGGGCGTCTGAGGAGGATGTCCAAATGGGAGATTCTCCGTCCGGAGCGGGTCCCAGGGCTCCCCTCGCTCTTTTCTGAGTCAGCGTGTCTTCCGGGTCTCTGTTGCCGCGCGACTTCCGGACTGGCGGTGTTGCGCAGCGCCTGCTGCTGGATCTGCAAAAGCGATGTTTTTCTTTCTGCAGGAGAAAAGTAGCACAAAGTCTAAGAATGCTTGTGTGGGTGTCCTTGTCCTATGTTGGCGACGCGTTTCGACCTTAAAGGCCTTTTTCAAGCTTGAAAAAGGCCTTTAAGGTCGAAACGCGTCGCCAACATAGGACAAGGACACCCACACAAGCATTCTTAGACTTTGTGCTACTTTTCTCCTGCAGAAAGAAAAACATCGCTTTTGCAGATCCAGCAGCAGGCGCTGCGCAACACCGCCAGTCCGGAAGTCGCGCGGCAACAGAGACCCGGAAGACACGCTGACTCAGAAAAGAGCGAGGGGAGCCCTGGGACCCGCTCCGGACGGAGAATCTCCCATTTGGACATCCTCCTCAGACGCCCAGCAAACCGTGAGTGAATGTCTACACACACTGCGATGCGGGACGCCGCCAGCAGCAACCTGTGAGGACACACCACGGACACTGCACCAAGTGAGGAAGCAGAGAGGGCATAGGTATTTACCTATGTGATTGTAAGGGGGTTCCTGCAGGAATCGCCTGAAGCCCTTTGAGGCACCTCTCTGCACACTCCACTAAAGCCAGACTGTCACATTCCAAACTGTCCATTTCCCACACAAATCGTCAGGAGAGGCCGTAGGTCCTGGGCTCAGGACCCACGGTAGCTAAAGTAGTCTAGAACAGACTAACTGAAAACCCTTTTGGGAACTCTCCCCTGGCGACACTTGTGCAGGAAAATTCCCAACATACTGGGGACCCCGATTAGGTGTATTGAAACACCATTTACACCCATTAAGGGTACCCATTACCCCTAGGGTAACAAGGCTGCAACACCACCCAGAACTGCCGAACATTATTCCCCGCAGCAAACCCCCCCCCCCCCCCCCCTGGTCATACAAAGTCTGGCTCGCACATAGTATTTGCATATTATTATTCAAATATCAATAAATACCTTAATTTTACCTTCACACTATCTGACTCATTTTCCTTCTCTTTACACCCTCAACTATCAACCCTTTTCAACACCATCAGGAAAGCGCTTTTCCCATCTCCAAATTTCTCTTCACTATAAGCAAAAAGGGACAGGGATACCCTTAAGGAAAAGCAGCACCTGAATTCAGGATAGGACACCACATAGGCAGAGCGCAGTGTTAAAAGACCATTTTCAATACAAATGAGGTACACATCACAATTTTCTAATATTTTCCAATAATATACAGAATAAAAGCAAAACAACGTGGCGACTCCTGTAGCAAAATAATGATACGGGAAGTACATTCCCGGAATTAATCACATATGGAAGGAAAGGAGAACAAGATGCATGATGTATCAAGAAAGCCACCATGACATATTAGCTACAAATAAACAACACAAAATCAAATAAAGAAAATAATAAAACAAAAAGAGAACAATAAATAAACAAGTAAACACTAGGAACACCTGCCCGCTCCCAAACTTAAAGGTGCCCATACACGGTACAATTGTTGGGTGCGATGAGATGCGGGCACCCATCACACATCTCAACGCACAGCTAAAAAAGTATGTGCTGCACATACTTTTTGTACTAGATCTCATCTCATTGCATTGCAAACCTATGCGATGAGATGTCGGGATGTCCTATGAATGCTGGGGTCATAGATTCCTTATGTAAGGATATTCCAGCCAGTCCATGGTAAACAGAAAGAGTAATCTATCAGTCGCCATGTTTAGGGAAGATGCTCCTCTGATTTTACTCGAGAATATATATTTTTATTGCAGTAAAATATTATTTTGCAGAGGCAAATTTAAAGTTTAGATTAAGATTAGAGTTAATGTCTTGGTCCTAGATATTCTCCTGTTCCTTTGCTCTGTGTTACAAAGCTTCCTGACCAAGCAAAAATGCAGAGCAGTGCCAACATTAAATATACAATATACAAACTGTAACAAGAAATGATACGCCTCACACAATAAACAATAACTCATAATAACATTAACAAAACTTCAAACTAGCATTAATAGTTTACATTTTACTTACACAATCAGTTCAGGACCAGCCAGGTAACGTGCCAGCACCTATAAGAGCAGAACTAAAAGTGGAAATAAATCAATTGGAGACACTAGAAATGATTTAAAAAGTCACACTACAGTGTGGATAAGCAGCATGGTTGAAATTAAGAATCCATTCTACAAGTATGTGTTGATCCTAAGAATTTAAATAATATGCCAAGATGTTCTCATTATCCTAATTATGACTGATTGCTACTTAGACTTCTGAAAGATTGATGCAGTGCATGATACCGCATAAAGCACCATTACAGAATGCTGAAAGGTACATCTTGGTTGCTAAGAAATCTCTAATACTGTCAATACAAATAATGGCATAAAATGTATCTGCAGATTTGGAACAGCTACGGCCTGGGTGACAGAGGGGGGGGGGGGGGGTAGCGTTTTAGGGCATAGTTGTCATCACCATCTATTCGGGTTCCACAATCTTCCTGAAGATGCCCACACATCTCCTGCTGCTTAAGAAATGACTGGAGTGCTTGGCATTGAATTCTAGAAGTGTGATTCTCTATGGGGAATCAAATCTGTCCCCCTTTAAAAAAAAATGTTTTTTTTTTAATGACTGTTGGTATAAAGTTCAACAAGACCACAGAGAACAGTACTCTAAGGAGTTAATTTATCAAAAAGTGGTTGAATAGTCTGCTGATTTTTTTCCAGCAGTTTTGGTCTCTGCCTTCAAACCTTCAAACCAGAAGAGATACTAAAGATGAATCCATTATTTTGTTACCTATTCACTGGTTTCTAAATTTGGCAGTTTATAAGGGCTTTTTTGGGTGCAAGGTTTCTTCCATAAATAAAAAAACATGTACCCTGATGACGTTCTTCCTTTCTTGGTATGCTTCTTATTTAGCTTGATTGTGAATCTCGAGGTGTGTATGAGGAGAATGCAAAAAAAGGGAAGGTTTTTTAGGGGACTGATTTCTGGTAAATTTGTGATATTTCAAGTGTCCCAGAGGTATAGATGTTCCTACCTCACTTACATAGCAATGTATGTAGCTAAGACTGTCTGGGTATCTTTTGCTTGACAGCTGTTTATTAACATCCGTTTTGCATACCTTACTCACATGCATATAAAATGTTACTTTCACATCAAGGTTTCTTTTTGGTAGCATACCAGCACTCACACTTGGAAGTCACTCACATCAAGGTTTCTTTATCCGTATAAAATCTTTTATTTAACTTTCATTAAAATTAGTTTTGGTACTTATGTAGTATCTGGGCTGCCGATTTCTAAATCGGGTCGGATCGGGCACATCGCATCGCATTCGACCATCGGATGCGATGCGATGACCCGATTTTTCCATAGGAATCAATGTTAAAACGGACTGAGTCCATTTTAACATGGAATTCAATGGGAAAAAGGGGTCCTTTTCATACCCCTACTATCCAAGTGGGCATGGAGTTGGATATAAACCTGTGGCGAGCGTAGCGAGCCACCGAGCCTGAAGCGTGGCGAGCGTAGCGAGCCCCGCGAGAGGACACAGAATATCAGTGTCGCATCGCATCTGATTGTATGCCTTAACTTAAGGCATACAATGAAAAAATCGGCAGCCCAGATACTACATAAGTACCTTAGTTTTTTACATAAAAAAGGGAGATGAGTCTGTTTGCTCATAGAGAGAAATGCATGGCCATATTGGAGTAGGAGGGACACCAGTACAAGACTATAGACCGGTTTTACAGTACATGTACTGAAGAATATTCTTTAATTGAAAATGCATTTATTGCAAAACAATCCAAGTCTGTATCTACGGAAGCTATAATTGTATTTATGATTTAGGAGGGATTTCTTAGGCTGCTCTCTAACAATTGATGTATGTAGTCTGTCTACCCTTGGAATGCCAAACACCCTATATAACAATAGGCTAATGCTGCGCCTCACATCCTATGGGGGAATTCAAGTGTTTTATGTGCCGGTGGCCACTAGTGCCCTCTGAAGCAATTCAAGTGTTGCTTGGCATGGGCAGTGTACAGCTGCCAACTCTGACAATACTGTTATAATATGCCTTGATAAAGACCCTGAGAGGGTAGAAACGCATTGGCGGCAGCAGCTTGGAGTCTTGTCTGATCACTGCACTCACAGATGAGGATTAAAGGGGATTGCAGGAGGAAAAAGAGACAGAACTTGGATGCGGCGAGCTGAGCGGCGCTTGTGGGACTTTGTTTAACAAGCGCATGGACAGTCCCGCTAATAGAGCACCCATCCGCTAAAAGTAACCTGACCTCCAGATGCAGCGAGAGCAGGAGGCGCACAGCTGATTGTAGCTGTCTGTGATCTGCGCACTGGAGTGAGGGACGTTCTGGCAGTCTCTCCGGCTCCTGCATTATTTACTGCAAGTGGAGTCAGTGACAATGGGATGCAGGAGAAACCAGGGGTTGCAGTGGCAGAGCAACCTCTGAGTATAATATCTCTCCTGAAAATATGGTATCTGGAGGCAAAGGGGTCACACGGTTAACCACAGTGGCAGTGTGTGAGTCTGTGATGTCCCCAGACCGAAAGAAGAGGTCCCTAACAGTCTTTACAGTGGAAGAGTGAGAGTGTACTCCTTTTTCTATTTTCTTGCTCCAAGCCTTTGAAAAGGTCACTATAAGACTGTGTCAAAAAGCCTCATAGGAGATACCCGGGAATAACAGCGTTCCCTATGAGACTATTGTTTTTGGCATATCATAGTTACCCAGAAAAGGTCTGGTTTGCTACATCAAGAATCCCCAGTTTCCCAATGATGCAGTGACTGTGTTATGTGAAGAATTGCTTAGTATTTTTATCGTATATGGAAGTTGGTTTTTTAGATGTGGAGTTTTTCATGTTTTTTTTAATAAATAAATTTTTGCAAATTTTTAAAGAGTGGACTGCACTATTCTTTGGAAGCAAGGACCATCCAGTTCATACTGATCCCAAGGGTCTAGCGCTGTGTGACAGCCTCAAAAACCTTTTTTGATTTTTCCAGTACTGTTATAATGGTCCATCATTTTGACAGGTTAACTAGATGATTCTCCATACTTGTCTAGACCCTTCATGATTTTGATGACGATAATTGCTGGAAATAGTTGGTCGATACACAATAGGTCGACACAGGAAAAAGGTTGATACAAGCAAAAGATCTACATGTAAATGATTGACATGGAAAAAGGTCTACATGAGTTTTTCATGATTTTTTAAAAATCCTTCACCATCCCAGTGGGCATAGATGAAGCGTATAAAAATGTTCCAAGTGCAGCACACTTATACGGTATCCATGTTGACATAAGTTAACATAGAAACCAACAAAAACATGAAAAACTAATGCTGACCTTTTCCTGTGTTGACCATTTTATGTCAACCTTTTGCTTGTGTCGACCTTTTTGACCATGTTGACCTAAAGCATGTCAACATTTTGACTGTGTCAACCTATTTCCTGTCTACCAATAGTGTCTGACCTAGCTGTCGATCTAATGGCCCAGACCCGTTAAAAGGTGGTAGCACTTGGAGAACAATACCATAATCTATTTTAGATTGCTCTGATTTATTAATTGTATGCTTGAAACGTGAATTCTGTGTTACCTACATGTTTGAAGATACCTCTAGTGCACAGATATATTTGTTTTATTCCAGCACTGACTTTAAGTTTTTAATTGTTAGCTTTTATTAAGGTTCATGACTTTTTTTTTTTTCATCCAATCTAACCACATTTTGTGAACATAACTAGCACTGAAATTCAATAACGTTTCTGGGCAAGTGCTCTACAAATGCCACCAGGGAACAGTTACAATACAGCTCTTTAAATTAACTGAAATGAAATACACATTTTGAATTTATGAACTGGAAAATAGTATGTTTTGGGTTTTCTATAACCTAAGAAATGTAGCACAGATACCGCAGAAGATTTTTTAATGTGTTTTTTTGTTTAGGAATTGTGTTTTTATTTCATGCGTGTACAAATGTGTAAAGCAAGCTATCTTCATATTTTAAGATAAAAGTGCTACCTTTAGTTGGATACCTTTTAACACAGGCGAAAACAAATGCTTTGTCCCTTTTTCATTTTATTTTGTTAAATCCTTGTAGTGGCATAACAATTTTTCCGTAGTTTTCTGGACAATACAAAACATGATTTATTTATTTTTTTATTTTTTTTATCTTAAAATTATATTGGCACAACACAATTATGAAAAGTTAGATTTATACCAATGCTGGAGTTTAATGGCCACAACATATGAGTTCGCCAAAATGTAGCTTCAGAATACTGAGCAGTATTGTCTTTTAATGTTATTTATTTAATTAAAGCTGTATTTCAAAATGCAATTTTTGAATATTTATTTTAATTTTAAAAAGCATATAAAAAAATCACTACAAAAAATGCAACATTGCAAACATTTGCTTATGAAATATAGCTGTATCTTGTAACCAATTTGCTTCCACTTTTTTTAAAGTGTGTGTGCGTATGTGTGTGATATATGTGTATATATATATATATATATATATATATATATATATATATATATATATATCAGAAAAGAAATACCCAGCGCAAAAGTCCTTTAGTATAAGGAAATGAAGTCCACAATGATCTCCACCATGTGTGCAGTTTTTCTCAACGGATCCTACCAAAGATCCAAGGATAGATACTTGCAAAAAAGATAGAGAAAAACGCACCAATGAGCCAAATGTAAACAACACTTTTACTTGTACTTATGCTCACATACAAAGGGGTTTAAAATCATATGCTTGCCAGCCACATGTAACATCCGATATCTGCACGAGATGGTATGCCGGATACACAGGAAAGGAAGCCGCTCAGTCGCTGACCAAGGACCACGGACTCAGCGCTCACCGCTCTCTGGACAACAGCCGCACATGCAGGATACACCGGTGGACAGAAGGACGTCTCCACGTCGGACCAAGTTAGCCACGCCCAACGCGTTTCGTCAACAGGAAGGACTTCGTCAGGGGGTGTGACACACCCCCTGACGAAGTCCTTCCTGTTGACGAAACGCGTTGGCTAACTTGGTCCGACGTGGAGACGTCCTTCTGTCCACCGGTGTATCCTGCATGTGCGGCTGTTGTCCAGAGAGCGGTGAGCGCTGAGTCCGTGGTCCTTGGTCGGCGGCTGAGCGGCTTTCTTTCCTGTGTATCCGGCATACCATCTCGTGCAGATATCGGATGTTACATGTGGCTGGCAAGCATATGATTTTAAACCCCTATGTATGTGAGCATAAGTACAAGTAAAAGTGTTGTTTACATTTGGCTCATTGGTGCGTTTTTCTCTATCTTTTTTGCAAATATATATATATATATATATATATAGGCAATCCAGAACACTGTGTGCACTCCCACGGCTAGCACAGTTGCTCTTTGTGTCTAAGTCTTTTTTGGAAGTCCGTGGGAGTGCACACAGTGTTCTGGATTGCCTGTATGCTATTGTTTGTGAGCACCCCGTCGCATACACACAGGGAGATTTTGGAGTGCCGGTCTGTAAGGATCCTATATATATATATATATATATATATATATATATATATATATATATATATATATATATATATATATAGCAGACGAGTAGCTGGCACTCTCCTCTCAAACTTCAATTGCCGGGGTGCCTTGTATGCAAAGTATACAGCAGGGCGTTTCTTACCGGCACTCCACGGTCTTAGCTGAATCAAATGAACAAGTATTCAAACGGACACAACTGGCTTCATGCAACGTTTCGGGATCCTTTAATCACATCCCGTCATCAGGCAGTGTACATACAATTTTACACACAATCACTGACCTTTTTATCCTGAAGTGAGCCTCCGTTTTCCCGCGCTGGACCTCCGAGACTTCCGCGTCCACCCCCTTCCGTGACGCCTGTCGCGTGCGTCGCTGGGTTGGTTGCCAGGGAGACGCATCACCACGCGTCATCAACCTCATTACCCGGCTCCAATCTCCACCTCTAGCACTTCCTTCCACACAATGCGAAGCGTCATCGGTTGCCTGAGTGACGCCGCTCACGAGTCCTCTCCCCTACACGTCACACGGCTCCAAATCCGCCTCCAGCATGTGCGTGCATATACGTAGTTGGTTGTCTGCGTTGCCATGGAGATCCAGCCGCTGGTTTCTGGAGGAAAATATATACAGTGCATTATTTCTACAGTGTTGATTTCCTCGTGCACTAATCATCTTTAGAAAGTGAATATTGTATAAAGAGCCTGAACTATATGTCCAGACAAATAAGGGTATATATTACATCAATCTCATATACCATATTTAAAGTGCCTAATATAGTGCAGTAACTAAACTATAATACAAAAATATTAAAAACTGTTAATATATGAGAACCTTGATAAGACAAATTCACATAACTCATTATAAGTCTATGCTAATGATGACAGGTACCTTCACTCTTTACACTGTAATGTACACTAAGTAGAAATTCATATATTATAAACAAACATTTAGATTCAGGTGCTCATTTAGTCCTTTGGGTCTGACTGTATCCAAAAGGTGGATCCATTTGGATTCCAACCTCAACAACCTTTTATTTCTATCACCCCCTCTGTTGTCATCTACAATTTGATCGATGATCATATGCTTAAATGTAGCCATAGAATGTCTGGCTTCTGCATAGTGTCTGGCTACAGGCTGTTCTGATGTTTTACCACCCAGTGCAGACCGGATCGACGTCCTATGCAACGCCATTCTTTCTTTAAAAGAATGCTTTGTCTTCCCCACGTAACAGAGGCCACATGGGCACTTGATCAAATAAATAACATGGGTACTGCTACATGTCAGGGGGTATTTGATTTCATATTTTCTCCCTGTGTGGGGGTGATTAAAAAATTGACCCACTATCATGTGGCCACAGGTGGTACATCCTAAACAGGTATAGCACCCACTTCTCCTCTTCTGTACTCCTCTCAACAATTGTAATTGCTCTGTCACATCAGGCTTCACCAACCAGTCCCTTACACTCTTCCCTCTTTTATAGCAGGGCATAACTCTGCTATTTTTTAAACTTTTTAATTTTCTTTCTTGCTGTATTATGGGCCATAACTCTTTAGTATAATGTTGTATATCATTGTGTGCTAGGTTAAATTTCTGAACCCACCTCACTACGTTTTCTGTTTTTTTGGGGGGTTTGGTTTTTAAAGTCTCAGCTCTAGCCACACTCTCTGCTTTTGCCCTGGCCTCTCTCACAGCTTGGGGTTTGTATCCCCTCTCTTCAAATTTACGTTCCATAGTGTCAAGACTTTCACCAAGATCTGCCACATCACTGGTGATCCTCTTGACACGCAGGAACTGCGAGTAAGGAAGACTGTTTATGGTGGTCCTTGGGTGACAACTGTCTGCCCTAAGGATAGTATTCCTGTCTGTGGGTTTTACAAACACATTGGTCTTAATTTTCTTATCAATTACTGTAATATTTACATCCAAGAATGTCACAGTTTCCAAGCTTAGAGAATATGTAAATTTAATAGTACTGTCTTTTTTATTGATGTTATCCATGAGTACTATGAACTCATCATAAGTACCCTTCCAAAAAAGTATGACGTCATCGATAAATCTCTTGTAAAAGAGTATTTTATCTCTGACGTCCCTTGTGAAGAAAAAAGCTTTCTCTGTGACATCCATAAATGCGTTTGCATATGTAGGAGCTACATGGGATCCCATAGCTACTCCTGCCCTCTGCAGGTAGTAGCTACCATCATAATAAAAATAGTTACGGTGCAATACCAAATACAACAATTTCATAAAGAAATCAAGTTCAGGGCCTTCATACCTAGGGTTACCACTCAATAACGACCTGATAGCAGTCATTCCCTCCATGTGAGGTATGTTTGTGTACAAGCTGGAGATATCTAAAGTACACAGCCAGGTATTCTCTGGTATATCTCCAAGCTCCTGCAGGAGCACTAACAGCTGTGTAGTATCCTTCAGATATGTTCCTCCAGCTTGTACACATGGTTGCAAGAAAAAATCACAGTATTTGGAGACATTATCAAAAAGAGACTCTCTAGCGGAAATTATAGGCCTCCCCGGTGGATCCACCATACTTTTGTGGATCTTGGGGAGACAGTACAAAATAGGAACCCTCGGAAAATCCACCATGAGGTATAACTTGGTGTCTTTGTCGATAGTTCCCTTAGCTGCTGCATTCTCCAAGACCGCATCAACCTCCAACTTAAAGTTAGTGGTAGGATCTTTACTCAATTTCTCATAAGTTTCTCTAGAAGCTAGTTGCCTGTACACCTCTGCACTGTATTTCTCAGTGTCCATGGCAACTATCCCCCCCCTTTGTCCGCAGCTCTATACACCACGTCTTGATACCGGCTCATATTCTTAAGCGCTGCCCATTCATCCTTGGTCATGTTGTTATGATAGGGCTCAGAGTCTTTCTGCTTAACTTCAACTTGTACATCCAAGGCTTTCATGAAACTAAGTATGGCCGTATTTTTTGTATGGGGGTCAAAATTCGACTTTCTTTTGAACTTAGATCCAATTTCCACTTCCTTCAGTTGCAGTTGAGCTTGGTCGAAATATTCTTTAATTTTCAATTGTCTCATCAGGCGATACTGGTCTACTTTCCAGTCAAAGCTGTTAAAATGTGTCGTAGGTACATAGCCCAGGCCCTTGTTTAACACAGATAATTCGGTCTCGGTGAAGGTCCTGCTGGACAAATTGTAAACTAGATCCTTTTGCGGCCCCTTCCTCTGCTCTTTACATCGCTTCCACTGGCCGCCTCGCCTCGTCCGGCCACTCCCGCACCTCTCCCGGCGCGGGTCTTTACCCCTAAAGGGGGCAGCTGTTTGCCTCTCCCTCTGGTGGCACTGGTACTGGCTTCTTCACCGGATGAAGTTTCTACTTCACTGGTAGATCGATCTGTACGATTATCTTTACGGTTGTATCTCCTGGGATTAGAGGACCATGACTTGGTGTTGGTTTGGCCTGATAGCCAATGGTATACTCTTGCTTCCGCGTAGTCTCTATTTACAGCCTCAAATTTTTGCCTCTTGAAGGCTGTTAATTCCTTTTTATATTCTACAATCTGTTTGTTCAACTTCTCCATCATCTGGGCCCCTGTATCTTGTGACAGGGTAACCTGATGTACGTTCTGTAAATCTGTGATTTTTGTACGCATCACTGTCAGCTCTCGGGCTGATTCCTCTATTACTAGTGTAATCAAGTCTAACGAGCACTTGTTGAGTACTGCTACCCATCTTCGGACAAATTCTTTATTATAGCGACCAATCGTGGGGGAGTTCTTCACTCTAAACCCCCTAGGGATCTTCCGTTCTCTCACATACTCAGAGAGTGTTACTCCATGTAGGAGAAAGTCCACCTCTTTTTTCTTATATTTCAGAAGTAGATTGTATATCTCATCTGGCGAGCTGTCTCCCACTCCATCCATGAGTCTCTCTTTGAATAGATGGGATTCTCTCTCACTATCTGAGATACTGAGTAGTTCCCCGGTCGGCATGTCTAGCCAGTTGAATCCTCCTGCTTCATCCATATTAATTCGAGTGTAAGGTGACACTGTCTGTCAAATCACCTCATATGTTGCTGCTTTTTAATGCAAAGGCTGTGCTATTCAGCACAGACAAGATGTTGTTCAAGCAGCTATACCTGTAGACACTGTCCTGTATATATCTGCTTCAGGAATTTAATGTCCAGGGGTGCACACGCTGTGGATAGAGACAGTCCTTTTCAGAGCTTCCCCATATGTAGCAGACGAGTAGCTGGCACTCTCCTCTCAAACTTCAATTGCCGGGGTGCCTTGTATGCAAAGTATACAGCAGGGCGTTTCTTACCGGCACTCCACGGTCTTAGCTGAATCAAATGAACAAGTATTCAAACGGACACAACTGGCTTCATGCAACGTTTCGGGATCCTTTAATCACATCCCGTCATCAGGCAGTGTACATACAATTTTACACACAATCACTGACCTTTTTATCCTGAAGTGAGCCTCCGTTTTCCCGCGCTGGACCTCCGAGACTTCCGCGTCCACCCCCTTCCGTGACGCCTGTCGCGTGCGTCGCTGGGTTGGTTGCCAGGGAGACGCATCACCACGCGTCATCAACCTCATTACCCGGCTCCAATCTCCACCTCTAGCACTTCCTTCCACACAATGCGAAGCGTCATCGGTTGCCTGAGTGACGCCGCTCACGAGTCCTCTCCCCTACACGTCACACGGCTCCAAATCCGCCTCCAGCATGTGCGTGCATATACGTAGTTGGTTGTCTGCGTTGCCATGGAGATCCAGCCGCTGGTTTCTGGAGGAAAATATATACAGTGCATTATTTCTACAGTGTTGATTTCCTCGTGCACTAATCATCTTTAGAAAGTGAATATTGTATAAAGAGCCTGAACTATATGTCCAGACAAATAAGGGTATATATTACATCAATCTCATATACCATATTTAAAGTGCCTAATATAGTGCAGTAACTAAACTATAATACAAAAATATTAAAAACTGTTAATATATGAGAACCTTGATAAGACAAATTCACATAACTCATTATAAGTCTATGCTAATGATGACAGGTACCTTCACTCTTTACACTGTAATGTACACTAAGTAGAAATTCATATATTATAAACAAACATTTAGATTCAGGTGCTCATTTAGTCCTTTGGGTCTGACTGTATCCAAAAGGTGGATCCATTTGGATTCCAACCTCAACAACCTTTTATTTCTATCACCCCCTCTGTTGTCATCTACAATTTGATCGATGATCATATGCTTAAATGTAGCCATAGAATGTCTGGCTTCTGCATAGTGTCTGGCTACAGGCTGTTCTGATGTTTTACCACCCAGTGCAGACCGGATCGACGTCCTATGCAACGCCATTCTTTCTTTAAAAGAACGCTTTGTCTTCCCCACGTAACAGAGGCCACATGGGCACTTGATCAAATAAATAACATGGGTACTGCTACATGTCAGGGGGTATTTGATTTCATATTTTCTCCCTGTGTGGGGGTGATTAAAAAATTGACCCACTATCATGTGGCCACAGGTGGTACATCCTAAACAGGTATAGCACCCACTTCTCCTCTTCTGTACTCCTCTCAACAATTGTAATTGTAACCCACAGACAGGAATACTATCCTTAGGGCAGACAGTTGTCACCCAAGGACCACCACAAACAGTCTTCCTTACTCGCAGTTCCTGCGTGTCAAGAGGATCACCAGTGATGTGGCAGATCTTGGTGAAAGTCTTGACACTATGGAACGTAAATTTGAAGAGAGGGGATACAAACCCCAAGCTGTGAGAGAGGCCAGGGCAAAAGCAGAGAGTGTGGCTAGAGCTGAGACTTTAAAAACCAAACCCCCAAAAAAAACAGAAAACGTAGTGAGGTGGGTTCAGAAATTTAACCTAGCACACAATGATATACAACATTATACTAAAGAGTTATGGCCCATAATACAGCAAGAAAGAAAATTAAAAAGTTTAAAAAATAGCAGAGTTATGCCCTGCTATAAAAGAGGGAAGAGTGTAAGGGACTGGTTGGTGAAGCCTGATGTGACAGAGCAATTACAATTGTTGAGAGGAGTACAGAAGAGGAGAAGTGGGTGCTATACCTGTTTAGGATGTACCACCTGTGGCCACATGATAGTGGGTCAATTTTTTAATCACCCCCACACAGGGAGAAAATATGAAATCAAATACCCCCTGACATGTAGCAGTACCCATGTTATTTATTTGATCAAGTGCCCATGTGGCCTCTGTTACGTGGGGAAGACAAAGCGTTCTTTTAAAGAAAGAATGGCGTTGCATAGGACGTCGATCCGGTCTGCACTGGGTGGTAAAACATCAGAACAGCCTGTAGCCAGACACTATGCAGAAGCCAGACATTCTATGGCTACATTTAAGCATATGATCATCGATCAAATTGTAGATGACAACAGAGGGGGTGATAGAAATAAAAGGTTGTTGAGGTTGGAATCCAAATGGATCCACCTTTTGGATACAGTCAGACCCAAAGGACTAAATGAGCACCTGAATCTAAATGTTTGTTTATAATATATGAATTTCTACTTAGTGTACATTACAGTGTAAAGAGTGAAGGTACCTGTCATCATTAGCATAGACTTATAATGAGTTATGTGAATTTGTCTTATCAAGGTTCTCATATATTAACAGTTTTTAATATTTTTGTATTATAGTTTAGTTACTGCACTATATTAGGCACTTTAAATATGGTATATGAGATTGATGTAATATATACCCTTATTTGTCTGGACATATAGTTCAGGCTCTTTATACAATATTCACTTTCTAAAGATGATTAGTGCACGAGGAAATCAACACTGTAGAAATAATGCACTGTATATATTTTCCTCTAGAAACCAGCGGCTGGATCTCCATGGCAACGCAGACAACCAACTACGTATATGCACGCACATGCTGGAGGCGGATTTGGAGCCGTGTGACGTGTAGGGGAGAGGACTCGTGAGCGGCGTCACTCAGGCAACCGATGATGCTTCGCATTGTGTGGAAGGAAGTGCTAGAGGTGGAGATTGGAGCCGGGTAATGAGGTTGATGACGCGTGGTGATGCGTCTCCCTGGCAACCAACCCAGCGACGCACGCGACAGGCGTCACGGAAGGGGGTGGACGCGGAAGTCTCGGAGGTCCAGCGCGGGAAAACGGAGGCTCACTTCAGGATAAAAAGGTCAGTGATTGTGTGTAAAATTGTATGTACACTGCCTGATGACGGGATGTGATTAAAGGATCCCGAAACGTTGCATGAAGCCAGTTGTGTCCGTTTGAATACTTGTTCATTTGATTCAGCTAAGACCGTGGAGTGCCGGTAAGAAACGCCCTGCTATATATATATATATATATATATATATATATATATATATATATATATATATATATATATATATATATATATATATATATATATATAGTCCAATTATCCAATTATGGAACGGAGCACTCGCCTAATAAGTTTTATTGTTTATTTGCAAAAGAGAAAAATAGTTTTTAACATACCAAGTGAAGCTGTCAGCGAAAAAATCTGATGTTTCGATCCTATTTATGGATCTTTTTCAAGGAAAAAGAGTAAGGTTAACAACACTTTGGGTGAAAAGGAGCCAGCAGTCCTGAGGTCCATCCATGACAGCTACCAGAGACCAGGTCTCTGTTCCATATTTGGATAATTGGACTGTATTGGGCACACCACGGTGTGACCTTTGGACACCCCTTATGTTGACTATTGGTGAGTGTGAGTGCAGGTACTACATTATATATATATATATATATGTAGGGACAGCTGCTGTTGGGGGGGGGGGGGTTAAGTGTACTATATATCTATATATCTATATATACATATATGTGTGTGTGTGTGTGTGTGTGTGAATTTTATTAGGCTTAAATTGAAAGCCATTAAATATTACTATTTACAATGATCCAATAACCTCACTGCCCCAGAATTTTTGTTACATGGGAGACTGACAGAAGGTGGACTAGCCTTTATAATTTCCAGTCATTTCAATTCCTTTAAAACTTGGAACTGTGTTTAGAGGTTACTGGATGTCTTCACTACATCTGGTTCCATTTAAAACTCTCCATTTGTGCTCTCTACAGATAAACCTGTTCTTATTTTTTCTGATGTATGCAATGTTATGCCCCTAAATTGCTATGTGTGTAGGCCCCATTAGCCACTACCACCTCTGACCGGAGATATTTTACTTATCCACTATAGAAACATAGAATGACAACTCCTATTTGATCAGCTGGTGAATTAGGAACAAGGCAATAAGTTCCATATGCAAAGTCCAGATCTTATCCTCAAATATTTTGATTTTGGCTCTGATTTATTAAAAAAATTAACAAAAACTACTAAAATCTTATAATGTCCCAATAGTATAATTAACATCAATAATTTCAAAATACAGGCCTAAGGCTAATACAAGCAATTCTAGCCAGGCTTACAACAGCTAAGTCGAAGATTACTTTTTAATTTATTGCTAACTGGTCCAAGTAGCAAGAAGAAAATGACTAACTTCTTCATGCAGTAAATCACAGGACTCAGAACAGTACATCACTCAGCCGTAATTGCCACATTTCCACATGGCACGTCTTCCTCAGGAGCTGGTTATATAATATAGAGAGGGGTGGGGATCCGCACTTACATCAGGAAGCAGAGAGTTGTTGGAGTGCACAACTAACGTAATCCAGTCAAAGTGACCATAGATAAATTCAATATGCTGAGTAGTAAGCGGGGGCACTCACCATGGCAGTTTAAGTCAACGTTTTATTTTCAATATCACAAAGACATAATCAACGTTTCGACCCGCTAGTCGAGTACATATTCATCAGTACAGCAGGTAAGCAGAAGCACTTCTGCTTGCCTGCTGTGGTTCTGGTTGTGCACTGAAGAAAATGCTACATTAAAGTAGTGAAACATTGGCTGAGAAGGAAGCCAACCTTGTTGCTTATTTCGAGGGCAGCTCATCCACATTGCTGTATTTAGAGGCTCACACCACTGTAACGGAGGGAAACGGCTTGTTGTGTTTTATTGCATGCAGTTTTTCAAGACTCACCTTACATTGGATCAGAGTGTCGCTACTCCTTCTGGCAAATTCCTTCTTAGATGGACAAAACCATGTGCACTGCAGGTGGGGTAGATGTTACTTTGCAGAGAGAGTTAGACTTGGGTGGGGTTTTACTTCAAAGTGAGATCTATATTGCAGTGTAAAAATAAAGCAGTCAGTATTTTCCCTGCATAGAAACAAAATAACTCACCCAAATCTAATTCTAACATTTTACATCTGCCCCCCTGCAGTGCACATGGTTTTGTCAATCTCAGAAGGATTTGCCAGAAGGAGTGAACCAGAATAACCTCCAAAATGTGACTGTGTGGTAGGGAGTCAGGTCCGGCAACAGAAATCTTGGGGCCCCATACACTTTTATCTGTGGGGCCTCCCACCCCATCAAATACTATCAACCCCCTCCCATGCTAGAACATGAACTGGATGCACTCCCTCATACAGTACCTCAGCCGGCGCTCTAACACACTGACACACTCCTTCACCCTGTTGCCTGCATTCTATCACACCAACATGCTCCCTCACCCTGCGTCCTGCGCTCTATCACACCGACGTGTTCCCTCATCCTGCGGCCTGCTCTCTATCACACCAAAATGCTCCCTCAATCTGAGGCCCGCGCTCTATCACAATGGCATGCTCCCTCAACCTGCGCTCTATCACACCGAAGTGCTCCCTCACCCTGCGGCCTGCACTCTATCACACTGAAGCACACCCTCACCCTGCGCACCCTTACCCTGTGCTCACTCACCCTGTGGCCTGAGCTCTCACACTGATGCGCTCACCCTGCGGCATGTGCTCCTTGACTCCGACACACAACCTCACCCTGCAGACTGCGCTCTATTACACTGACGTGCACCCTCACACCGCAGCCTGCGCTCTATAATGCTGACACGCTTCCTGACCCTCCGTCCCGATCCCTAGTTCTGACCCTCCCCACTAGTGCTTAACCCTCGCACCCTGTGGCCTAACCCTTGCCCCCAAGCAGCCTATCCCACCATACATATATACACACATACTGTACATCATCATCCTTACCTTTACATCTGCAGAGTGCAGGCTGGCTGGGCGAGTCTCTCCTCTTTCATGCAGCAGCAGCAGGCCTGGCAGGAAGCAGCAGCAGCAGGCCTGGCAGGAAGCAGCAGCCACCTGTAGCTCCGCCCTGACCGGGTCCCATTTAGCCCTACCCACATTGGGTCCTGTAAAGCCGTGCCTACCCGCCAGGCAAGGGTGTCGGGACTCTGGTAGCTAGTCAATAGCCATTTGAGGGGGGAGAACAACAGCCCGCAGGACTGAGTGAGTGGGGTGGGAGGGCCTGTTTTTGGGGCCCTTCAAATCAGTGGGGGCCAGGGTCAGCTGTCCCCTTTGACCCCCCCCCCCTGTCGCTGGGCCTGTAGGGAGTATAGTTTGAAAGCTCCACCTTTGAGTAACTTGTGTGACATTTTACTATGTAAAGCGCCTTGTAATAGGTAGAAGCTATATAACTATCTTAATATATATAAACAAATAGTAACCATAAGTCATCCAAAAATCAGATGACTTCTGTAATTCCAAATTGCTGTGCCATGGCTATCCTGTTACTGCACTGAAAACAAAAGGGGAACTAGTAATTCAGACCCTGGCATGGACTGCAGAATAACAAGCCTCTCCTAAATTAATTTTGAGTAATTTTGGAAATGTAAACATTTACAACAAAGAAAATGTGAAACACGTTTTCTGAAAGCAATCGCATAAGAATTCTGCAAGCTCCAAGTTGCTGTGATGAACAAGTACAAACAAAATAAGTGTATTAAGGAAGAGTCATGTGTCCAAACGTTTCAGACTCTCGTCCATGCTGGACTGTTATGAACTGTATGTGTAACCATGTTGACTCAGGGAGTCGCTTCTAAACCGTTTTTAGAAAAATGGAAATAAAAAATGCAACAAAAGTGCCAATTGTCAAATGGGAACCAGATTTTGAAATAATAAAACATTCATTTCTCATTATTTCTTTGGCTAGCCGCTTCTTTTATGCTGCCAGAAGAAAAAAAAAAATGACTATTTTTGTATTCTTATTTATCGAAAATGTTTTTATAAACCCATCTTTATTTTTCCCTTTTAATAGGGATCAGGTAATAAAAATCGGCATCGATGCAGTGCATGTACAGCTAAGGTAAGTGACTCTGACTTTTTTCTGGCGATTTAATTTAATAAATATTTCCCTTTGTCCTTTGGTATGTGGTTCCTCTTTTTTCCATATTACACTGAACCTATTGTGACATACTGTAAAGTCCATCTTTCTATTGCAGGAGTGATGTAATACCAAACATAAGAGTAACACAAGTCATGGAGCTGAACAGATTACTGCAGGAATTTAGTGGGAGTGGCCACATACCATAGTGTATGGTTACTTTGAGTGTGGGACGAGAATTATAAGGAGCACATTGAAAATGTTCATGACTTCAATACAAATATGTACCTGAAATGTTAAAAATATTGATTTTTGCATACAAAAAGTGGAATTGTCCTTAAACAAAAAATTGAGAAGGTGTAACAAAATGAGTTTTACTCCATCTTGGGCTGCAGGGGAATCACCATGGAAGTGGCCAGCATGGACGGTGTAATGGTTAGCATTACTGCCTCAAAGCACTGAGGTCATGGGTTTGATACCCACCATGGCCATAACTGTGCGGAGTATAAATATTCTCCTTGTGCATGCGTGGGCTTTCCCCATGTACTACGGTGTCCTCCCACATTCCAAAAATATACTGGAAGGTTAAATGACTCCTCCAAAAAAAAATTAACCCTAGAATGAATTACAATGAATGTGTGTCTGTGTACATGTGGTAGGGAATAAAGATTGTAAGCTCAGGGCAGGGACTGATGGGAATGTTCAAATATTCTCTGTAAAGCTTGTGCTTTAAGTGATCTTCAAATAAGTGTAAAGCAGGGTTACCGACTTTCAAAAAATCCTCTCCGGGAGAAGCCCAGAGAGGAATCTTGCATTACGAATTTTGGGGGTGGGGCTTAACAGTGACATCATTAAGCCCCGCTAAAATGACACGATTGTGCCGTTTTAGCTCCGCCCCCTCCCCTGAGACCTGCGGATTGCGGCATATAAATGCCGCGATCGGGGGAGGGGGGCTTAGTGGGGGTCCCCCTGATTCCGGGAGGGTTGCCCACCCTTCCAGGAGCCGGGAGGAAGGACCCGATTTTCGGGAGACTTCCGCAAATTCCGGGAGGGTCGGCAACCCTGGTGTAAAGTCATTCTTCATGAGCATGAAGTGAAATGGAACCAGCAAACAATGTATACAATAGTGTATTATACTTAATAATCTATTTATTAACCATAGTGGGCTGATTTTGCATGGTTTAAATGACCTATTGCATGAGATAGAAGACCTTGCCTGTGTTAGGCAAAGTAAAATAAGACTAGTGTCATGTAGGGCAATTCATCAAGTACCACTGTCCCAGTCTTTTTAATGTTAAATTTCCCCAAAATATCATCTGGTATAACTGCACATTGCAGTGATATGGATGATATTTAAAGCGGCAAAATTGTCACACAGTAGATCATAAATAGTCCGCTAAGTATTTTGGTTAGAGTGTAACACTGTCTGATATAGATAAAAAACTGGGTCAGTTACATTATCACCATGCATCCCAATTTGTATAATTAGGCATTTTCTCACAATAATAATGTCAGATTGGTGATTATTTTTATTTTTTTTTGCTAATTAACTTTTCCAAAACCGTACTTATCTGGAGACTCGTACTGGATTTTGTAGTTGTGAGAGTTTTAATCACTTTAACTATGTCTTTTTTTTTTTTTTTGAAAGACCAACCTTGCTGTCAGGTGATAAAAATGACAATGCTGCCTACATTACATTACATTTTTGTGCATTGTTAGGAGAATTCATATCATAATCTGTGGGTTGTTGAAAAATGTGTAACTGTACAATACTCGTGGTGTGGTGGAGATCATAATAAGACATTTGGCAGATATATGTGCAAGGAGTGGTTCTGAGCTTATGGTTTGGCCCAGGGCTGGGCAATTGCGGCCCTCCAGATGTTGATGAACTACACATCCCAGCATGCTTTGCATTAGTTTTGCTATGTGGCCATGCTGAAATGTATGCAAGCCATGTTGGTATGTGTAGTTCATCAACATCTGGAGGGCCGCAATTGCCCAGCCCTGGTTTAGCCTTTAGGGAAATTTTAATTGCAGAAGGTATACAAAAGTATTAACATGTTTTGATGGTGCGAGTTGAGAAATATAAATCATATTTGCCTGCTCACCTGGGACGGGATGCATTATCACTTGGTGAGTGATACAGTGGAGAGACATGAAATGTCCATCAACCAATTACTGTCATTTTTCAAACACAACCTGTAAGGTGACAGTTAAGAGCTGATTGTTGGTACTTTGGGGCAGCTGTACTAAGCTGCAAAAAGTGATAAACTGGACTGTGATAATCCATCAGCTCCTAACTGTCATGCTACAGACTGTTTGGAAAATTAAAGTTAGGAGCTGATTGGTTAGTGGTTTATCACTCTCCATTTTTTAACTTTTCAAGGCTTAGTACATCTGGCCCTTTATCTCTCTGGACTCTATCACCTTCCAATTGTTGATGCATATGCTCCCAGAAAGTAAAGGAGTCTTTCCGTGGGGACTGCTGGTCTCCAGAAAGAGTTGGCTAACCAGCCACACAGTGCCATAAGTATATCCTAGTTGCCCATAGGCAAGATAGAGCTTGGTGCCCCTATCCCCCCCCTCCCTGCTATTCAGGTGTTTGGGAGAGGTACCAATTGGTGGGCAGCGAATATTGTGGAGCCAGATATAGACCCCGCTGGACCCTAGGAAATATACTGCCTTAGGGCCCCATATTAATGTATATATATATATATATATATAAAAATACATATACATACAGACTGCCTGCAAACACATCACACGCAGCTCTACTCCTAATATAGATCTCCCCGCTCACTCAGGGTAGGAGGGAGGTGTGACTGATAGCAGAGCCAAATTAAGGTCCCACGGAACCCTAGGCAAGATACTATGGTACTCTTTACCTAGCACGGCGCCCACGATTTTGATTGTGGGCATCGCAGGTAAAAAAATCGCGGGCATCGCGGGCATTGAATGCACTAAAAATCGGGTGCGACGCGACCGACGCGATGCCCGCGATTTCCCATAGGGAACAATGTTAAATGTCTCAATTGACCCGATTTTCCTGTTCAATGCCTCAATTGACCCGATTTTTCCATAGAAAACAATGTTAAATGGCCCACAGAGGCCAAATAGCCACCCTGAAGTGAGAAATGGCCCCCACAATTGTTAACGCCACCCCACGATCAACGTGAACCCGAAGCGTGGCGAGCGGCGGCGGTACGCGTCCTACGACCTTTTCATACCCCCACTATCCACGTCGGCGTGGAGTTGAGAATAGAATAGGGCAGCGAGCCACCGAGCCCGAAGCTTGGCGAGCGCAGCGAGCCCCGCGAGGGGACGCGGATACCTTCACAGGTAAACGCGTCCCTTCGCGGGCATCACAGGTATCCGCGTCCCCTCGTGGGGCTCGCTGCGCTCGCCCTGCTTCAGGCTCGGTGGCTCGCTGCGCTCGCCACACTATTCTGTTCTCATCTCCACGCCGACGTGGATAGTGGGGGTATGAAAAGGTCGTAGGACGCGTACCGCCGCCCCTCGCGGGCTCGCTGCGCTCGCCACGCTTCGGGTTCACGTTGATCGTGGGGTGGCGTTAACAATTGTGGGGGCCATTTCACACTTCAGGGTGCCTATTTGGCCTCTTTGGGCCATTTAACATTGTTTCCTATGGAAAAATCGGGTCAATTGAGGCATTGAACAGGAAAATCGGGTCAATTGAGACATTTAACATTGCTCCCTATGGGAAATCACGGGCATCGCGTCCGTCGCGTCGCACCCGATTTTTTAGTGCATTAAATGCCCGCGATGGCCGCAATGGGCGCCGTGCTAAGTAAAGAGTACCGATACTATTTTGTGGTCCCAATCTCTGTCTATGCACAGTATGTAATATACTGTATACCTTTGTAAATGAGAGAAGCTCCATCCTGGACTGTATTTAGCATTGCATGCCAGAGGAAAAATGTAATCTACTGTAGTTCAAAAAATTCCACAGCACTCAAAATAAATGCTTCAACAGAGCTTGAAAATAGGGCTGGCAAAAATATCAGAACACTAGAGTCAACTGAAAGTAATAAACATAACTACCTGCTGGCCAGGACTGTTTAGCAGCTGACATTCCTACTCCCCACTGCCAACATTCCTCCTCCTTGCAACAATGTCTGAGTAGGTGGGCGACTAGAGGGGGAGGGAGTAGGATGCATCAATGATCAGATGTGTCTGATCCTGTGGGACAATGATGAAAAGACTACTCACTTACTGTCTTTTATGGGTAGAAACAGGGGTAGAATGCAACCAGTACAACATATGCTCCCCCCTCCCATTACTGCACTACATGAGAGCAATTCCCTAGATATGACCAAAGTGCTGTCACACAGGGTGCCAGAGACTGCCAATGGTGTCTATTCCAACAGGAATTGCCTTGATCTATCTGCAGGCCCTCTGGCTGATCTGGATGGGTAAATGGTGAGTGGAGTGTTTGTGACATGCATTCTAGGAAAGGGGATGCAGTGGAGTGGGGATAGTGCTGTCTTGCAGTGCTTTCGCCTCTTGTCAACTGTATTTGTAGTTCATCACCATACCAGCAGGAAAACTATGGAAAGGATTGGTAGAAACTAAAATGAAGTACCGAAAAAATCTCTCAAACTTTTGTAGCTTATGCCAACACATGGCAATACTCAACTGACCCAGCTAGTGGGTAAGGCCAAAGGATAATTGGAGAATGCTAGGAATATCCATTGAAGACCATAATTAAGGGTCGGCAAGGGGTGTTGCTGTGCAGGGGCAATAAGGGGCACTGTCACTCCGTTATGGTATCAGGATTTGGCTGGCACAGTTCCTGGAATGGTACCCTGCAACCTAGGGAACCACCTGAACATCCAGTTTATGTTCTGGTCAACACCACAGATTACCTAAAGCGTCCTTCCGAACTCTCTGGCTTCTCGGCTCTTTCTTGGTCTTGGTGGCCCAACTCTCTTGTTGTGTCATCATTTGCATCATGTGCTCAGGGGTGAGGCTGGCACATAGTGGCAAATCACCCTTAAGGCCCTGTATCCAATTATATCATGATAGAGGCCTTTTGCTGCTTTTATGTACTATATTGTATTTTGGGATGATTCTGGTTGGTTTGTAAAATCAAACTCCTCTTTTAATGGACAAAACCATGTGCACTGCAGGTGGGGCAGATGTAACATGTGCAAAGAGAGTTAGATTAGGGTGAGTTATTTTGTTTCTGCATTAATACTGGCTGCTTTATTTTTACACTGCAATTTAGATTTCAGTCAGAACATACCCCACCCAAGTGTAACTCTCTCTGCACATCTTACATCAGCCCTACCTACATGGTTTTGCCCATTAAAGAAGGTGTTTGCTTTTACAAAACATCCAGAATCACCCCCTTTATGTGTTGTCTTTTGACCAACAAAATATCTATAAACTTTCCTTTTATGACATAGGGGGAGATTCTCTAAAACTCTCCGCCCCCCTTCGCCGCCCATCGCAATTATAATTATCGCATATGTTCTAACGTATGCGATAATTATAGCAAAGAACAGCTCTTGCGTTAAGAGCTTTCCTTTGCTGTGAGAGTCGCCGGGTCCCAGTGGTTCCCGGCGGCTCCCCCCTCCCTCCCACACCCGGCGCTGCTGCTGCTGCGCCGGGCTCTCCTCCTCCCTGCATCCAGAAGAGGATCAGTGCACGGAGGAGGTCACAGGTCCGGGCAGCACAGCTCTGTGCTGCCCGGACACAGGTGAGGGGGGAGGAGGCGATGCAGGGCGGCGGGGGTCCGTGCGGGGCGGCGGTGGGTTCGAGTTAGAAGCCCATTGGCTTCTATGGGGCATCGCCAGATTTTTCTGGTGATGCCCCCCACCGCAGTAACCGGGCGTGGGATGCTTAGAGCATCCAGAAATGTGGTAAAAAACCCGATAACGGGGTTTTTACCACATTTTTACCTTAGAGAATCTCCCCCATAATGTTCTAAAAGTTGTGTTACCCCACGGCCAATAAAAGCAATGCGTGGCACATATATTAACATACAGTAACCCCACTTTTATAATACATACATATTATTTATAGAAGGGGATTTTTGGTCACCCTTTACCCTACTTAACCAAAATCAATAAATGAGATACCATTTTAAAGATTAAGTTCTCCCTTTCCGATGAATTGTTTATTAAGAGTTGTACATTGTGTTGTTTGTTTACAAATCGAAGTTAAAAATTGACTTTTGGCCCATTGGCATGCAAATTTTTTGCACATGTCACCTAGTCTTATGTTACTAAGACTCTGGCTAATAATTGCGTTGCTTTTTCCTACAAAAAGGTGGGTATTTGCTCTTGTATGGATTTTTTTTATTTTTTCCCCGTGCTTGTTCATGAAATATGGTACACTATGTATGACTTATGTTAATGTGTTAGGGCAATGAATACATTAAATTACATTAGCAAATGGCCGGAAAGCAATAATTACCAGTGTAGGTGTGTCAGAAACAATCATGTTCAGTTTTGCCAGTTAATTATTAAGATTTTGTTCTGAAGGGCCCAGATCTGACATCCAGCTTTTAATTTTGCTGTAAATAAAATTCTTTAGTATACAAGGGAAGAAAACGCGGCCAAGGACTTACTCGGCTCTTGGATTTCTGCTTTTATTTTTTCAATCTCGGCTTCCAATAAGATGCCAAAATAATTAGTGTCAGTGATGTGAAGTTTATTGCATAGCCCCAAAAGGGCACATTATAATAAAAATAGCAATTTTGCTTTTTCAATCCTCTTGTCTCTCTTTAAGTTACAGTATATAAATTTTCTACTGGAAATGCTAAACTTGATACAGCATGATCTTAAAAAATAGAAGTAGTTTATGGTTCTGAAGGGTTTTTTTGTTTGTAAACTATGTCTCTTAATGAGTTTTAAAGTTTTATTTCTTTGCTTCTCCTAAACAACAAATCCTTGGCAGCTATTTTTCGGATGGCATTTTGTTTAAGGGTGTCTGTGTTTTCAGGCTACCCCTTGTCAATTAACGTGCTTTATAAAGGTCACATGCATCTCCCAGCAGAGCCTTACCATAGGAGGTTATCAAATGTTCGCAAACTCGGTTTGTTGTTTGCTTTGTGATGTATTAAGAAAACATTGGTTATCCCAAATGTATCATGGCTATCTGCTACTCATGAGATATATTAATAGTTACAGTAGCAATTGCTTCTCTTTGAAATACATACAGTATCCTGCTGGTGCATTACAAGGTATTTTCGGCAAATCCCCTCATGGTAACTTTCCTCTGCTCCAGCAATGGTGTGGGTTTGGTATCCACAACCAGAAAGGGCCATCTTGTGGTAATATAACTTTCTGGTGTGGTTATTTAAGTTATTTGGTGCCGGGTAAATTCAATTCCATATCAGATAAGGACAGGGCGTATAAAATGCCCATCTGCATTTGAAAATTGATGTTCTTGTCCCATAGAGGCTACAGAGGTGAGATTTTTGCATGGAGCAATAGTAAAGTCACAGTTGTAAGTTTATCCAGGGCAAGGCATGCTCATAAACGTGTTTTATATACAGGCAGATGTAACTGATGGTGCACATATCTCCTTTATGGGTGTAGGTGACAATTGAGCCTTGTAGTTGGGTTTTTTACTGCGCTCTACTCGGGGTGGTGTGAGGTGGTGCAGCAATTTCTGGGTCCTGTCCAGGAACCCGGTTTTTGATCAAAAGTGGTAAGGGGATAGAAATGCGCACTCGTGCAAATGATGTACCTCCGTAAAGGGCCTTTATGGTGGTACATCATTTGCACAAGTGCGCATTTCTATCCCCTTACCACTTTTGACAATTGAGCCTGCCTGTCTACCCCCCTACCCTCTGTTAATTGAACATTGGCTAATCAGAGACATTCTGTCACAGAGCAGCTCTGTGTGGTATTACCCCCTTACAAAATATTTCTGGGTGACTCATTCACTCAAACAATTTAGAGCACTGGAGGACCCAAGACATAACCCTGGCTGAGATGTCCTCTATGTTGACATGGTGCTACAATGGCTGATGGCCCTATACAAAGCAGCAATTGCTCACATTTGGAAAGTGGGCGACAACCAACATTCATGATTTTCCTGGACATTCTAGGAGAGAAAGGAGGTATGCTTACTAATACCTTCGAACCCCTCCACCTAGAGAAAACAAGTATTGTATTCTGCTTACAAGAGACAATGATTCAGACCTGTCCGCTAGGTTGCATAAACTCACAGCCTAGCAAACAGGTAAATGCCACCTGCCAATCCCCACCGAACGCCGCTCACCCCCACCGGCTGGAGTCTGCTCCCTAGGCATGCGAGTGGATGTGTCCTCATACACATCCACTTGAATGTGGCCGAACGTAAGAGAAATTATTTGATGGTCACTCACAATCGAATGAGTTCTCTTCTGTTGGCTAATAAAACTCAATCTACAGTGACTTTTATTTTGGCTGGAGATGGACGAATTCAGGGTGGGTGTTGATGTCATGTGACGAAAGTCACCCACCAAGGGCAGGCATTGACATGCATGCGTTCACAGGGGTACACCCACTCTTTTTGTGGGCATGCCCATATCCGATGTCTGCCCCGCGTCCCTCCCTTCCCAGAGCGAACTGCATCACGGTTGTGAAACTCACCAAAGCAGTTTGCTTTAAAGTTTTGCACATGCGCATATTCGCTCATGCACAAACCCCGAACATCGGACCCAATATATAATATACAAGTTTGTATTCTAAATTTTGTGAATATGAATGCTAATACTTGTATTTTCTCAGCGTAGTCCATTAGACTACTGGGTTTTATGAGTGGCGTAACAATAGCCAAAGCTGGGCTTTCAATGTGCTTCGCTTCTGCCGGGGCCTGGGACAACCTTACCCCTCTGCTCGCCGCTGCCACCACCGGGACCCGCACATCTACTTATCTGCGGTCCCGGCTCTCCTCCTGGCAGGCTCCTGTTACTCAAAAATATCCCACAAAAAAAGTGTCCGCCTCGGTTCAGCAGACAATTGAGGCAACGGCCTCCTCTAGTATCCTCAAAACCCATCTTCTGTTAGGGAAAGTCATTTTGTGAGGGTCATTTTCATTAGCAGGAACCTGCCAGGAGGAGAGCCGGGACCGCAGATCTTCCAGTCCTGGCCACAGACCCAGCAGCGGCGGTAAGCAGTGGGGTAAGGTAGCGTTGGGGGGGAAGGCTTTACTTTACCCGTGTGGGGAGGGGGGGCTGCCAAACTCATTTTATAGATATGTCACTGGGTTTTATCATGGAAATGTTACTGCACAGAACAAAGGTGGTCTTATTGGATTCCTTTTCTGTCATATAACTTTCCATAAGTTTAAGAGCAAAACTTTTTGGGGCATGCTAAGAACTGTATACTAGTGCAGACTGCAGCTCCCATTGTAAATAATGCATTTTTCTTTCACTGGATCGTGCTTTGTTAAATAAGTTAGTTATTTAAGTTATACAGAAACCGCCATTTCTGTATGATTTTTGGGGGAAAATTAGATTAATAAATGTTCCTAAATGTTTTCTGGCAACATTTACTTTTTATTCCATTTAGAATGATTATATTATAGCAAACAAATCTAAAGTTTATTTACAGTACTCAGAGAACTAAACTTGCATTCTGCTAATTTGTAGCACGCGCTTTCAGTAACCTTTTTAAAAACATTTAAATGATCCACATAATCCCATCTGTTCTTCCAATGAGTCAACACTTTGAGTTTATGCATCATTTTGTGCAACAGACGGCTTAATTAAATGATATGTATACTACATAAAAACAAAATAAAGTTTATCATGGGTCACACTAATATAGGGCCAAATATTCAGTGAAGTCAAGTGTATTATCCTATTTGCAGTATAGGCTGGAAGAGGCAAACGTTACACTGACATGATTTTGTGACTTGTGATGCTTTGCAGCCAAAGTGTAATCGCTCCATTACATTGGTATATATATTGTAAGCATTTATATCCAGTGTGGCGAGGAGTACATATGGCTTGATAGTCATTATGTCAACACTGCTTATGTCATTAGTACTTTGCCGACATCAGTATGCCTTGATGGCGCCCCCGATCTCCATCGCGTGATGTTTTAATCGCATCGCATCACATGCCATGCACCCGATGGCATGCGATGAGACGCGATTTTTGCCCCTATGCGATGAAAGATTGTATAAGCACCCTAATGGGTGCTTACAATGTTAAATGCACCCCCACGCCACCCCCCCACTATAAACGTGAACCCGAAGCGTGGCGAGCGCAGCGAGCCCGCGAGGGGCGGCGGTACGCGTCCTCCGACCTTTTCATACCCCCACTATCCACTTTGGCGTGGAGTTGAGAATAGAAAGTGTGGCGAGCGCAGTGAGCCACCGAGCCCGAAGCGTGGCGAGCGGACGCGGATACCTTCACAGGTATCGGAGTCCCCTCGCAGGCTTCACAGGTATCCGCGTCCGCTCGCCACGCTTCGGGATAGGTGGCTCGCTGCACTCGCCACACTTTCTATTCTCAACTCCACGCCGACGTGGATAGTGGGGATATGAAAAGGTTGGAGGACGCGTACCGCCGCCTCTCGCGGGCTCGCTGCGCTCGCCATGCTTCGGGTTCACATTTATAGTGGGGGGGTGACGTGGGGGTGCATTTAAGATTGTAAGCACCCATTAGGGTGCTTATACAATGTTTAATCGCATCGCATCGCATTGTATGCCATATACAATGTCATACAATTTTAAAATTGTATGGCATTGTACAATATCGCGTCGCATCGCATACCATCGCATGCCTTATGGTATGCGATGCGATGGGCGCCGCCAAAATACACAAGTACCAAATATTATATACAATGGTGTAACTCTGGGAGGCAATGGAGTCATCTGCCGCCAGGCTCCTGTTCCTAAGGGGGCACCTTTCCTCCCCTGCAAGTTTAAATCAGTTAATTAAAATCCATTGATATTGCTTCTATGGCTGACTACCCCTCCTCGCAGGATAGATTGCTGTCACGCTCTCTTTATTCTAAACATAATATACATACACACATGCATACATATATTTGTATAGGGTGGTATGTGTCTTTCTGTTTGTGGGGAAGGGGGGGGCAATCCTTATCTTGCCTTCGGGCAGATGGGATGAACTTACGCCACTGCCATGACGGATGTGAACTACATCTTAGACTCTGAGTATTCCTTAGGACACTAAATTTTAAGCTTATCCACATTTGGCTACTGTATTATTTAAAAGATTATGATGATAAATGATAGATCTGATTGTTAATTAAATAACCCTTCTCCCTTTCTGTACTCCTACAGGTTTCAGAAAAGTGAACAAAATGTCATTTTATTTATGGGTCTCTTAGTGGATAATGTGACTTTTTCTTCATCACCTGTTGCTATGACATGCTTTTATCTTTAACATAAGAGATCAACTCATGTAATAAGAGGAGATTTTCATACCAGTATTAAATTGCCCTTTATATTTATGGCTTTAAGAAAGTTCATAATCTAAGTGTTCCCTGCCAGTTAATTTCCTGCTAATGAACATTTTACAGGTTCTCTTTAGAAAATGCTTCTCTCCGTCCTAAATCCTTTCTCGGTTCTTTATTACTTTTGTCATTAAATATAATTTCTGGTCCACTGTTCTTCTATTTCTCCATAGATGCCCTTTATCTACATCTGGAATAATCCTGTCACTTTCTGTTTTAAATGAACGACATCTCCTTTTAGGTTGTCAGGGCCAGATAGTATAGATGGGGCCACAGGAAAAGTAAATTGTAGTGGCCCCAGTCAAATTAATTTGCTTAAAGAGGACTCCCAGTGAAACGCTAACTTTGAACTGAGTTGCTCCTCCCTCTTCCCTCAGTTGCTCCTCCCTGGATCCCAAGAAGTCAGGATATCAGGTTATTGGACATATCTCAAAAGAGAAAGGGGACTCAGTTTGTTTTGTACAAAGTTTTATGGGTTTACTATTTATTTCTTGTTAAGTTCTAGGCTTTCCAGTTTTCTCTTGCAATCAATTTGTCCTCAGCTCTTACTAACCAGTAATAGATGACTGTTGTCCCCAAGGTCACCAAGAGTAATTTTGAGTTCTCTTACTGTAGTTTTCTTTTCCCTTTGTCTTGGTTGCTTATGTCCCATCATAATTTGTCATTGCCAAACATCCTTGACAGTCCCCAAAGTAGGCAGCCCACTACCAAACCCTTTCCATCACCCAGGTTTGTCTATCTCCTCTCTCATTCCTCAACATCTCCCTTATAATGAACATCTGTCCACAATACTTTCTTCCATCTAGGATGACATTAATCAGGGACTCTACCTGCACTTCTTTCTACAATGGATATTAATTCATTCATTCAATGATGGATATTGGCAAGCAGTGGAAAGAATATGGCCTCATTATTTCATTAAAATTCATGCATGGAGGAAAAAAAAACTAGGAAAGGACACCCAGGTGGCCACAATGAAGCCCTGTTAAACATTTCAAAGGATCTATAATCAAAGAGTTTGCACAGTACACAGTCAGCTGAGCTCCTTGCTCCATCCTGATGATGGGTGCCGGACACCGACAGTCGGGATCCCAACAGTCATTTACCCGACGTCGGGATCCCGACCCCTATAGAGGGAGAATAGAATAGATGGCGAGCGTAGTAAACCAATGTGCCCGCAAGGGGCTTTGTTGCGCTCACCATGCTGTCTGAGTCCGGGCAATCAGGATCCCGACGTCGGGCTAATGACTGTCGGGAACCTGACTGTCGGGAACCCGACTACCCTGTACCACACCCCTGATGACAATCCATGTTCCTATATAACAACCCAAAAACCATGGACAGAAAACTTCTTTACAAATGCCAGTTGCCTCTTTTCTGTGCATCTTTATGAAAATCATTCAAATACTTTAGCCTACCTGAGTATTGTTTCTGACCATGGTACAACCCTATATGATGGCTGTCTGTCCATCTCCTGAATGCTACTTACTGTAAAGTGGGATAAAGCGCTTTGTCACAAGGCACACACACACTATCTCAAACTCACTACACAAACCTAGCAATGAGTTATGAATACTCCAAATGGTCTCCACCTTCACCAGAGCACTATTGGGATATGGTGGAATGGGAAATTCACAGACTTAATATCAAGTTTATGTGCAATGCCACTACTGATTCCACCAGTAATTAGTTGTGGGAGAATTGTACGGAGTTAGACCTGGCTGTGTTGGTGCCCATGCGTGAATCGGGCGCTGCTGGAGTGGGGCGCAAGGCTGAAGGATGCAGAGATATCTGAATGGATCCCTCTTTTCCAACCAAAATCTCCTTCCTAGAAAAGAACAAGGGTCTGGAAACTAATGCCATCTGAAGGTATCAGAGGTTACTACAAAAGTTTGATGAATGCAAATCCACATACTCGTGTATTGGTGATGAAAGGTAAGCAGGAGATAACCGTTATATCTCCAGCATTACCTGTGTAGTGAGTCGCTGCAATACTTCATTCCTACAAAAGTACGTGAATAATTCTGTTCACTTTAAGGAATGGTGAATGGGCCATTATATGCTGAATGAAATATTCAGCATGCTGACATCTATTTACTGTCTCGCTGAAGGCTGGGATGCAGGTAAAGAATGCTGCCTGGCCCCTCTAACTATCTGTAATTTACAATCAGGCAGCTAGGCAGCATTCTCTACCTACCTCCCAAGAAGCTCTGGAAGCACCAGCCCTGGGGGCAGAGATGTCCCCAGCCCAGCTCACTCCTACTTGAAGACCGCAAGAATTGTGGTCCTTTGCAGCTGTCTAATGTGCAGGGACATGCAGTGAGGTAAATAGCTAAGGAGTCTCTGGCATGTACAGTACCAGAGCCAAATTTGCACACAATATATGAGCCCAGGGGTACATGCCAGCATTATGCACATGTGCAGCAGTATACACTGCTGGAGATTCACTGAGTTTTTATAAGAGATGTGCAGTAAAGGTAGCCAGGTGAGGCACTGCCTCGCCTGCCATAGACATTTGCTCCAGAGTTTTGACTATTACAATCATTAGAATATTAAAAATAAGAATTTTTTTATATGTTCTTTGTATTTTTGACATTCTTTATAAATGAAAAACTCCGGCGTATATGTTAGTATGACAGGAAAGGCTCTGCCTCACCTGCCTCACCTGCCTCACCCCACCACATGCCACTGCTAATGTGCCTGTAAGTTAGATTGGCCCTGTCTGACGTGCTCCATTTCACTGCTGTTGGTCTATTCAATTGTCAAATAATTAGAAATAAATTCAAATGAAGGAAAAATAATGAGAGAAATGATATCTATGTGAAATAAATACACATCCAATAAGTGGGTTATAGTGCAAATATTAACTTGGAGCAAGTCATGTTAGGTATGTAACTTGAGTAAGCTTCCAGGATGGCTGTTAAATATGTAATTAGGACCACTACTCGTTCTTGTTTAATCACTTCACAATGTTATCAGGTCAATGAGGACCACTGGTTGCATTCAATAGCACCACAGTAGCAATCCTCAAAAATAATGTTGATTACAATTAGGGATGTGCACAGTGCAGTTTTCGTGTTCAGTGAAATCAGCTCCACGCCGACGTGGATAGTGGGGGTATGAAAAGGTCGGATAATGCGTACCGCCACCACTCGCCACGCTTCGGGTTGGCATTGATAGTGGGGGTGGCTTGGGGGTGCATTTAACATTGTAAGTACCCATTAGGGTGCTTATACAATAAAAAATTGTATAAGGTGCTTATACAATTAAAAATCGCATCGCATCGCATCGCATCGCATGCGGGCATATGGCATGCGATGTGATGCCGTATGACTGAATATTGTGGGCGCCATGCTAGGAAACAAGTACCGTTAAAACTACTACACCAGCAGGTTGTCACTATCAGCAGTGTAGAACTACTACACCACGTAGGTTGAACATGTCACTATCAGCAGTGTAGTAGTTAAAACACTACACCACGCAGGGTGTCATTATCAGCAGTGTACTAGTTAAAATTACTACACCACGCAGGTTACACAGCGGGGTGGGAGAGTGAGCACGCGGGCAGCCAGACGTGCACACTGTTCAATCTCCTAGACTGGAGTGAACATGGCGCCCACCCGGCCGTCCTTATATAAATACATATCCGACAGGAAAGGCGTGCTCCGAGTCTGGGTGGGAAAACCCGAACAGGCTCGTGAATGCGTTCGGATATGGGGGGTATTCGGGGGTGTCCAGATTCCCGAAATCTGGGCACGCTCATCTCTAATTACAATGAGGAACACACTGTATTTACAAAAGAGGAACCATAAATGTTGCAAGAATTTATTTTAGCCTTTTCAGTTTCTGAAATCAGAACTTTAAATGTAATCGATTTACAGTATCAGCATTTTGCAGAATGTTCCATTTACCATCTAGTGCGCACAATGAATATATAAGGGTAGTGTCAATGGGGGTTATTCTAGTTCACTCCTTCTGTCAAATTCCTTTTTAAATGAACAAAACCATTGGCACGGCAGTGGAGCAGATGTAAAATGTGCAGAGATAATTAGAATTGGGTGAGTTATTTTCTTTCTGTGCAGGGAAAATACTGACTGCTTTATTTTTACACTGCAATGTAGAAACTCCACCCAAAACAAACTCGCTCTGCACAAGTAACATCTACCCCACCTGCAGTGCACATGGTTTTGTCCATTTGAGTAGGAATTTGCCAGAAGGAGTGAACCAGAATAATCCCTATGAGTTTGCACCATTATGTTCGGGCTGTCTGTGAAAGGAGTAGTAATGTAAGATATAGCTAAGAAAGGCACATCTCAAACCATTATTAGTACAATTGTCTGGGGGTGCTTTTTAATTTGCAATTAAATTAGAAATATATAAACTCAGTCTGACATGTCCTTTTAGGTCTAATCTTGGGTGCTGATTTAAATTTGTCTGTCACCCAAAATAAAGAAAACACTTTCTGTGATCAAACAAATTAGCATAACAAAGAGCACAAAGACATGTAATCTAGATAAATGCTCGTATGAGGATCAGATCCATCTATTTCAGATAATATCGGCTGTTCTGAAGATGGTGGTAGCAGCTAATCAATGTCATAGTGGATTTTTTTTTTTAGTTATGAAGCAATTACCTGAATATTTAAACTGAAAAATCCCAAAGGCAAGTATGATTAATAGCCAGTCTGTCTAAAAGGCAGAGTCATTTTTGCTGCAGGTTAAACAAAGGCATGACCCTAAATGAGTTCTAGTCATTTGTAGATATGTCCAAAAAAGTAAATGTGAGGTTAGTTATCTAACCTTTATTACAAGGACATGTAAAAATAAATAAAAAAATAAAAACTGTATAATGAAAGCTGTAACTCTGAGTACAATGTGCGTATCACAGACTGTGTGCAGATTAAGCAACAAGAAAGATAAACTCCTAAATATGTCTCTTGGTTCACCATCCGAAATTATTAATGTGATCTTTAAAGTAGGTTTACATGCATTTTTTTATAAGAGGATGAGGAATTTTTAGACCTTTTTCAGAAACTGTTTCAAGTGTTACTACATTTAATTTATTTATTTGCAGTTTCTTTTATAGCGCAGCAGATTCCGTTGCGCTTTACAATTGTAGACAGTGATAGAACAAACTGGGTAACAACAGACAGACATGGAGGTAGGAGGGCCCTGCTGCAAGCTTACAATCTATAGGGAAATAGGAGGGAGACACATGGACAGGCACCAATAATAGCATAGCAGTCCCACCAAGTTGTAAGTCCAAAAGGGAAGCTATATAATACATACTGTAGGTGCCTCTGAGGGTTACATGTGTGGTACAGCACTGAGGTTATGGGTTTGATTCCCACCATGGCCCTAACTGTGTGGAGTTTACAGATTCCCCCCGTGCTTGCGTGGGTTTCCTCTGGGTATTCCGGCTTTATCCCAAAATGTGGTAGGGCATATAGATTGTAAGCTCCACTGGGGCAGGGACTGATGTGAATGTTCAACTGTACTCTGTAAAAGCGCTGCGGAATATGTGTGCGCTATATAAATAAATGATAAAAAATAAGTTCTCTTATGTCCAGCTCAAGGTTTTCAGGATGGATTCTAATTACTTCATTGTATTTGTCATATGGTTATTACAATAATTACACTCTTACACTACTGAAAGGGTATGCGGTCTTTTGGTCAACAATGTTCTTTACATTTATACGGTGTCCATGTCCACATAGGTCCACGCAGACACCGAAAAACCACTCAAAACTCATTCACAACATGTCCATGTTGACCTAAAACTGGTGTTGGTCTTCTGTCATGTTGTTGACCTAGGGTATGTCACCCATTCTTAGGTGTCGACCTAGTGACTGTCGAACTAGACATTGTCTTTCATCTATACCGTAACCTCCTAAGAGCTACTGTAGACCTCACTTTGTCACCTACACTGTACACAGCAGATAAGCTTTTTAAAGGATTGTAAAGCTGGGCATATTAGCAAATTACAGAAATTCCTGAAACCCTGCCCATGCTCCAGAGAGATGGGGCAGGCCATGAGGCCACATCCCCTCATTTATAACCATTGCAAATATCACACCTTGGACACCATTTAACTGCCCTCAGTAACATGGTTACAGCTACTAAGAGCTTTCTACATGGTCCTTCTATTTTATTTGACACTTTTTTGGGGGGTTGAGGACGATTTCCCCACTCTTTCTGGGCACTTCACACTCACTGCAGTTAACGAGCGACATTGGTGCAATGTGGTTTCTAACTGAATTGGGAAATGCAGATTAATGCAATGTGGTAATTCCCTTTATTGAGCTTGTGGTTAATTGATCCTGTAAAAAATATCAACTTTACTGCTGTGGAGGGTTAACCATTGATGCTCGACATCAATTCATAGCATCAATTGCATGAAATCATTGATGGTGTCACTCATCAATGGACAATTGTATTGTGCTATAAAGAGGGCCGTGGACCATTTAGAAGGGGATGGGGCTTAGCATTGCATAGGGGTCTAAGTGTCATTGCCTCTGTTCTGGCTACTTTAAAAAAAAAGAAATGCTGATTCATAGCGGATGGTGTCAGAAAACCATTGGTTCTCCATTGTCATTGGCAAACCATGTCCATAGGTGCCGATTCTGTGGGTGCTTGAGGGCCCGAGCACCCACAGAAATTGATGCGCACCCACCCGCTCAGCAGCGTCCCACCTGCCCGTGTCCCACTGCACTCCCCCTCCCTTGTCGCTGGCACAGATACTGTGTGGGCATTTATGTACCTGCACTGTGGGGGCATTTATGTATTTGGCACTGTGGGGGGGATTTTTGTACCTGCACTGTGGGGGGCATTTATGTATTTGGCACTTTGGGGGCATTTATGTATTTGGCACTGTGGGGGCATTTATGTATTTGGCACTGTGGGGGCATTTATGTATTTGGCACTGTGGGGGCATTTATGTATTTGGCACTGTTGCCATAATTTGAATATTGGAGACATCTGTGCTGCGTAATATAAATCAGTATTATTTTGTGGCCATGCTCCTTTCCCATGAAGCTACTCCCCTATATTTTTGGCTTAAGCACCCACCAGCAAAAACATAAATGGGCACCTATGACCATGTCTACATAAGTGGATTACTTCAGTGATCCACTGCAAATGTAGTTGTACAGTGACCATATAACCAATTTACAGTACCTGCAATATCAGTGCCCATATAATAGCATGCGCTGATAATGAAGGATCAATGAAATGTGTGATTTGAAATGGTTATCGACTTTTGGCGCTAAAGGTGATTATGCAGAAAAGTTGAAAAACTGATAATAATGCTTCTTAAAATAGAGTATACTTTACCAATACTATGGGTGCCGTATCAATATGAAAAGGAAATAAAAAGGAATAACCTACTGTAGTCTATTATCCTATAGACAACAATGATGGTATGAACATCTCAATAGACAATTGATTGGTAGGTATATAATTAAAAGCGTATCATACAGTATATATGTACATAACAAGCAAATAACCAGTAATAACCAGTAGAGCCACATAGGCAATAGGCTTGCAATTAAAGATCAAGTAAAGCAATAATTGGAACAATCAGTAGGCCACATGGACATGAGAAAGTTCAGTATTGTATGCACAAAGTGGTTCAGGAACTGCTCTGTGTGAAATCATCCTCTATGATAGAGGGGAAGGTGACAACAGGTACAGCTGATGCGTTTCGAGCAGTAAGCCCTTCTTCATGGCTATGCACCCATAGAGATGGCAATGGAGGGGCCCCACTAAAACTTGACAACTGCTGTAGCTCTGCTCCACACCTTATGCCACATGCTAGTCCACTTCCCCGTAGAAGCAGAGTATTCCTATAATGTATGTTCAGAGTTCAGAATACGCATCCACTGTTTTTTTTTTTTTTTAAACACAATTTATTGGTTGAATCACAGATAAATACAATCTCGTTACAGTACCAGAACAACAATAGGTATGCAAATCGTTATTGTTAAACATCGATGTGATCCAAACATTTTATATAAGGAATGAGAGAGAGAGAGGAGCCTCGCATTGGCAGTGTGGCTGGCTGCCAGCAGGAGAGTCTTAGCGAGGCGAGTAAGAGAGTACTACTACTTAGTTTTTTTTCTTCTCTTTCTTGATTTAAGTTAGTTGAAACGTCTCCTTAGAGGAGGCGATTCGGGGTTTGATGTTAGGGGAACAAAGTATACCTATGTTTGGGTGGGTATGCCGGGTGGGTTGGAATTTTTTTTTTTTTTTTTTTTTGTATATGTTAGTTTTTTTATTTTTCTTGAGGTGTGTACATTGTTCCTATATATCTACTCCTGGTTACTGAATGGAATGGGAAGGTGTGATGCGATGCTTTTACTGAGTATCGTCTCCTTCTGCCTGATATTTTCCCCGCTGCTGTACAATGGTAAAGGTTTTGGGATGGAATGTCAGGGGTCTTAACGACCGGGTTAAGCGTACATTGGTGATGAATCAGCTTAGAGCTCGCTCTCCAGGAATTGCATGCCTCTTTGAGACATATCTTGTGGGCAGTCGAGTGCTGGCACTTAAAAAACCTTGGGTGGGGTGGGCTTTCCACTCAGTTTTTCACCCCAATTCTAGAGGGGTTTCGATTTTGATAAATAAAAGCATGGGTTTCAGTTGTCAAAAAGTACAGGTCGATCCTAGGGGATGTTATGTATTCCTGGCAGGCACTCTGCACGACTCCCCCCTTGTATTGTTGGCCATTTATAACCCCCCTCCATACCAGCCCACCATAATTAATAAGGCATGTACCTTTATGCAGGACTTCCCCACATACCCAGTCATTTGTGTTGGAGATTTTAATGCTGTAATGGACGAGTCACTGGATAGGTGGAGACCTGTACCTGGTGGGGGGAGGGGCGGGACTACGTCCTTTGCGCGGCTTGTCGGAGAGGTGGGCCTAGTAGATGTATGGAGACTAAGATATCCAACGGCTAGCTGCTTTTCATGCTTCTCGGGTACACATGGGGTTTTTTCGCGGATTGATATGGCCCTGATATCCAGGCGGCTGGTCCCATCTGTGACTGCCATTGAATACTTGCCCCGAGGTGTCTCTGATCACTCCCCGGTATGTCTTGAGGTGGAGCTGGAGGGCACCAGAGGCGCAAAGTTCTGGCGCTTCAATCCCTTCTGGTTGACGCAGATGGGGGCGGCCTCTGAACTATTGGCATTATGGGAGGAATTTTTTGAAAATAATCCTATAGAGGGGGACACCCCACTGGTCTGGGATGCATTTAAGGCGGTATTACGGGGCTCGCTAATTTCCCGGGTTGCGCAGATTAAGGTTTTCAACAGAAGGGAGGAGGCCGAGCTGGAGAGGCAGAGTACAGAGCTTGAGCAGAAATATCTGACGTCAGGGCTTACAGCTGACCGTGTGGAGTGGCTTGTTGTCCACAAACAATGGTGCGAACTGCTGCTGGATAAATCCAAGCGGCGCCTCTTGTTCCAGTCACATGACTTTTACACACAAGGTGACAGATCAGGCAAATTCCTGGCTTACTTGGCTAGAGAAAATCATCCTCCTACAGTTGTACATAGTGTGCGACAGGATGACGGTACGATGTGCACGGGGACCCTCCCAGTAGCAACCGCATTTTGTAAACATTTTGAAAGAGTGTATGAATCCCGGGCAACCTACACCCCGACAGAACTTGCTGACTATCTAGATAAGATAACGACTCCCAGTCTAAACGCTGACTCCAGGGAATTCTTGGATGGCCCCCTCACGTTGGAGGAGATTGAGGCGGCAATTAAGGCCTTCCCCAACTCTAAGACCCCCGGGGTAGATGGGCTACCTATTGAACTATACAAAACCCACATAACATTCTTCGCTCCCAGATTGTTGACCCTCTATAATCATCTGCTGAGACAGGGATCTCTCCCTGCGTCTATGGCGGAGGCGTTGATAGCCCTTATCCCAAAACCTGGTAAAGACCCGTTGTCGCCTGACTCATACCGGCCCATCTCGCTACTGTCCACTGATGTCAAAATACTGGCTAAATTACTGGCAATACGTCTAAATGCGGTCGTGCTTCAGGTGGTACATGCCGATCAGACCGGCTTTATGCCTGGCAGATCGACAACCCTCAACCTACGCCGCCTTTTTACCTATTTGCAGTGGGCCCGGGAGGGAATGGATGACGCGGTAGTAGTCTCCTTGGACGCAGCCCGCGCCTTTGATTCGGTAGAATGGGAATATCTGTGGGAAGTCTTGAGCAGGTTTGGAATAGGCCCAAATTTCCTATCGTGGGTTAAGCTACTGTATTCCGGGCCGACTGCCCGAGTGATGGTCAATGGCTTCACCACATCCTCCTTTAACCTGGGCAGGGGTACCAGACAGGGGTGCCCCCTGTCACCCCTGCTCTTTGCACTGGCAGTGGAGCCACTGGCCTGCTATATTAGGACATCCCCCCTAATTAAAGGATTTCAAATAGAAAATACAGAGGAGAAAATTGGACTATATGCAGATGATATGATCTTGTACCTGTCTGATATGACCTCCTCCCTCCCGGCATTACTTACCCTCATGACAGAATATGCCAGATTTTCAGGGATAGGTATAAACTGGGATAAGTCGGTGGTATTCCCTCTACTCCCTACTACACAACGGCCCCTGTCCTATAGATGCCCCCTACGCTGGTGCACGCAATTTAAATACTTGGGTATCCAGATCTCCCATTCCCCTGCTGAATTTGTATCCCTGAACCTGACCCCGCAGATTGACCATTTACGACAGAGAGCCCGCACTTGGCAGACACTTCCACTGTCAGTGACGGGTAGGGTGAACCTCGTTAAGATGTCAGTCCAGCCCAAATTTTTGTATATTCTTCAGAACTCGCCTGTTTACATACCTGTCTCCTACTTTCAGCTTATAACCAGACACATGGTCTCCTTTATATGGGGGGGCAAACGTTCTCGGGTAGCAGCTAAGACCTTATGTCGATCTAGATACGACGGAGGCCTGGCACTCCCAGACCTCAAGTTATATTACTTGGCAGCGCAACTGGCCCAGTTAGCTGAATGGGTCACACCAATACATCATGGGAACCTGCCCACTGCCTTGCTACGCAGGGCGAATCTGTCGTTCACACCCCTGCAATTCCTCCTGGCCAAAACCACGCTGGGAACACTTCCCCCTATACTACAACAGGCCCACAGGGTATGGGCGACGGTGGGGACCATACGGGGGGATCCGGTTGTGGACTCCTCCACCCCTATATGGAGAAACAGAGAGTTTCCCGAACTCTGTAAATTAAGATCGGGCTCAGACTGGACCTCCTATGGGGTCTCTGAATTGGCTCACCTTTTTCAGGATGGAACACTATACTCTTTTGAGCAAATGGTAGCTAAATATGCGATACCAAGACAGTACTTCTATAAGTACCTGCAGCTTAGGCATGCAGTAGGTGCACAGTGGAGAGGGAATGTGCCCGCACTTGCTGTATCCCCGGTTCGTACACTGGTTAGTAGGTTGCCAGACCGAGGAAAAATCTCTGCTCTGTACTCTCCTCTCCTTACCTTCTCCGGGGTGGACCAGCTGGAAGGCCTGCGGGCTAAATGGGTGGTGGATATAGGACCTATTGAGGATGAAGAATGGTCTCATATGTTGGGCTCACCCAGAGAGGCCACGGCGTTTGCACGGTTTCAGCAGATTCAGCTATATATCCTGCATCGAGTCTATTGGACTCCACATAGACTAATGAGGATGGGGGGCACTGGGTCCGATACATGTCCCAAGTGTGGGAGCCCAGATGCGGAATTCTGGCACTTACTGTGGCAATGTCCACAGGTACACTCCTTTTGGGAGGCTGTCTTGTCTAGTGCTCGGGATACAGGTGTGCAGGTCCCGCTTACTGACCCCCGCATTTGTGTCTTTGGACTGGAATTGGAGGAACTGCTTCCTAAGTATCATAGAATCTATGTAAATACCCTGTTTACCTTGGCCCGTGTGTGTATAGCCAGGACTTGGATGGGTTCTTCCTCCCCGTCACACGCTATGTGGGTGGCTCTAGTCAACACTACCATATCCCATGAACGATTTATGTACACCAAGAGGAATTGCTTGAGGAAATATGATAAGATCTGGAACCTGTGGCAATCATCAGCTCTGTATCTGCGGGACCCATGTCAATGATTCCCTGTGGCCCCCCCCTTCCTCTTCCTCCCACCCCCCCCCCTCCCCACCTGTCATTACAGAACCGATAAATTTCTGCTTATGTTTAGGACTCGGTTGAGCCCCCCTTAGAGACTGTAACTCCACATTCACCTGGGTACCTTTGTACGCAACACCGGTCACGATCTATATCCAGTACTACTGTGAAAATGACTATACCTAATCACTGTAATTGATATATGCCAACCTGTTCCCAACCTGGAATAATGTACCACACAAGTAATGTTCAAACTGTATGTCTTTATTATTTTCTTTTTTTTAGTTAAATTAGATATGTTATTACATGTAATCTGAAAAAACAATAAAAAACACTTGATTCAAAAAAAGAGAGTACTACTACTACTACTAGGGAGAGCGATAGAGTGAGGGGGGGGTGTAGTTAGAGGGGGGTTTAGGAGGGAGTGAGAGCAGAGGGGGAGAGGGAGATGACTGAGACATCAGGGAAGGGAGGGGTGGGGGGGGGTGGCCTCCAATCCTAAAAATCAGAAATCAAATGGGGGGGGAGAGTTTTGAGAAGAGAGCCAGGGGGACCAAACCTTATGGAATTTCTTAGTGGAATGGCATATGATGGACGTCATGTATTACATTTTATGGATATACCAGATGCGGGAGATTACTGCTTGAAGGGGGGCTGGAGTGGATTTTTTCCAGTCGATCGCTATTTGACATGTCATGGCAGCGGATATGTGGCGGAGTAATTTGTTCTGATGGTGTGTAAGCTTGGGGAGGTTTAAGGGAAGAAGAAAGTATCTGGGGTCGAGGGGGACGGCAACATCAAACAAGCTTGAAAGTAAAGTTGTTACTTCTTTCCAAATGTTGGCAATTTTCGGGCAGGACCACCAGATGTACATAAAAGTTCCCTCAGCCGCGCATCCTCTCCAGCACCTATCTGAGGAATCCGGGAACATCTTTTGTAATCGGGAGGGAACGTAATACCATCGATATAGGAGTTTATATATGTTTTCTTTGGTCTTCACGCAGATCGAGCTGGAGGCGGCATTATCCCATATTTCCTCCCATTCTTCAGAGTCTAAAGGGTGACCTAAGTCTCGTTCCCAGGCCAGCTCATGTGAGACCCTTGTGGGGTCGGAATTTGTCCCCAGAAGCAAGTGGATTGCGGAGATTAGACCTCTGGTGGAAGAGCGCTTCCAGCAGATATATTCAAAAGATGTTAGGGGTCTGGCGGTGAGGGTTGACAGGATTTTTGAGTGAAAGTGCCGGACTTGCAAGTAACGAAAAAAGTCTATGTTTGGGATTGCCGTGCCCCCACGAATGTCAGAGAACTGGGGAAAACTACTATCGATGGCGATATCGTTGAGGTAGTAGATCTTCTCTTTTAAGCAACTATTAAAGGAGGATTGGCCGAGTCCGGGGGGAAAATCTGGATTGTGAAATAGGGGGATTTATGGGGAGGGGGATGGTGCTAATTTAAATCTTTTGTTTACGAAGTCCCAAACAGTTAAAGACCGGGAGACCACTGGGTGGGCGAGAGTGGTGCGAGGGCGTCTGGCTCTGGGGAGCCACAGCAGGGATGCCATTGTGGCCAACCCCAGTGCTTCTGTTTCAATCTTTACCCATAACTTTTCCGCTCCCCAAGGATTACACCATTGAGCGCTTTGTGACAGTTGGGAGGCATAGTAATACTTCCGAAAATCTGGAATTCCCAGACCACCCTGTCTTGAGGGACGTTGAAGTAGCTTTAGTCTAATTCGAGGACGTTTTTTATCCCACGCATCCACTGTTTACGACATTATTTTAGTTTTACTGCACATCACATACAGTGCTAGGTGCATTCTCCAGTCTCCAGGATGGTCAGCAATGGTTCCAGAATAAAGGCTGAGAGGGGACAGTCAGAACCTATAGTAGAGCACAAACAGGGGCTGATTCTTATTTGGGTGCAGCCACAACCATGGTTGTATCTTTTACTTTTGCTAAAAAGCCCTTTTCTGGTGTACATCTATGCCTCTGAATGTAGAAAAACTGTGACGCCCACTGTCCCCATCTGTATATGCCACATTGTGCTTTTGGTGCATTTTTTTATTATATTCACAATCGCTAATCCCATCTAAACTTGCACCTGTCCTGTGTTTCTCTTAAAATGGCCTACAGTATATGAGCAATTGAGGTCTTTGTGTAAAGGTGCCCATACACGTTACAATTATTGTATATAATATTGTATACAATATCACATCTCATTGCATCTCGTTTTGCGATGAGATGAGATCTAGTACAAAAAAGTATGTGCTCTCATTTCAGCGGCTCCTGTCGAATGTCTTGGTGAGGTGCAAATTAGTCGCATGTGGGTGTGAGACACTATTTCGCCCCATTCATGGGAATGGATGCACTCGCGCATTAGACGCTCACGCATACTGTACATGTCTCGGCAAACATCATGCTGAGTTGGGTCACCTCGGCACACCGGAGCACCTGTTGGCTGCGGCTTCATCTGTATTTCACATGGGATGCTGCTATGAGAAACCAATCAAAATCTATTTCTTATTTATGTAGTACCTTCTTAAAGATTATAGATAGTATCTGATTGGTTGCCCATAGCAACATCACATGTCAAATAGAACGCCTATCTTAGTATATTTCACGACATGTGTCCAAATCTGACTATTTGACTATACGCACAAATATCAGTAAACATGAGCGGTGCACTGACTATTTCAGTGCATATGGGAATAGCATCTACTGATGAAGCCCACTGCATCAGCATATTAAGAGCACATCTAGTTAAATACTGTATAAACACCACTTGGCCTACTGTATCTAGTCATCCCTAATCGTATGCACAAACACATACAAAAACACTGTTACACACAGGGTTAATTATTGTTGGGAGCCAATTAACCTACAGGTATATTTTTGTATTGTGGGATGAAACTGGAGTACCTGGAGGAAATCCACACAAGCACAGGGAAAATATACAAACTCCATGCAGTTACGAAGATATAACCCACTTGGAAAAAAAATATTGTATAATACCTTACAAGTTTTACAATAATTATTTGAACCACTCTCATTGGTAGTTTATACAAGTGCACCTATAGTATTTGTCCAAGTCCATTTAAGGCGCGTCCTCAGTTTCTGATCTTTGGCACTGCCCATGATTAAGTGCTCAGCGATACATGGTAATATTTTGATGCACACGAATATTTAGGGCAATAGACTTAAACCAGTATGTGGAATAATGCATTCCCTGTCTCTTAAAGTGTTATTTTTATTTGTATATTGTACTGTTATTTTAAATACTTTTTTTATCACCTTTAAAAATGATTTATTGCAGGCCAGTATTCTGTGGTAAGATAATTCTGTTTAGAGGTCACTTTAGCCGTTTTTATAAGACTTTAAAAGAAAAATTGGTCCTAAGTTGTTGTCATTTCGATAAGAAAACTAACCATTTATGTCACAATTTGCAAAATCTGTTTGTCTGATAAAGTGCCTCCAGTGTGCAGCCGTCAAGTCTCTCACCAAAGGTGTTGCATTTTTCATAACTTGTATAAGAAAAGACAAAGCAAAATGCAATGACAAGTATAATTTTCTCTTGTTAATCTGTCTAATAATCAATCATAACTGGATATTTTATAAACATCTTGATACCGTAACCTTTCTAAAAAAAAAAATATTTGAAAGGTACAGTAGGCAATGGTATGGAATAAAAGGGCAATTTTTTAAAACCCAGTAATTTCAGAAATGTTTGTTAGTCTAAGCTAAAATACATTCATAACAGACACACAGGCACTTACAGCAACTGCAAGATTTATTCCATTCTTTTAGCCTCACTGGGTGGACTACTTTAATACTTTCTAGCTCCTTATGGGGGAGGTGAATTAAACCTCGGCGAAAGAAAGAACCAGCCAATCAGTTCCTGTTATTTATCAAATATGGGGCCAGATTTACTAAGCTTGAAAGTGATAAAATGGAGAGTTATAAACTAGTACCAGCCAATCATCTCCTAACTGCTATGCTGCAGTGTTTGAAAAATTAAAGTTGAAAGGTGATTGTTTGGTGGTTTATCACTCTCCATTTTATCATTTTTCAAGGCTTAGTACATCTCGCCCATAGCCTGTAAAATGCCAGCTGATTGGTCTGTACGTTATCTGTCTTTACTTTATCAGTCTGTAAGATTTAATACATCTCCTCCTTTGTCTATTCAGGGCTGGGTGGATGAACAAAGATGCCATATACAGTGCAACCACAATTAGTATCTAGTTGTTCCGTGATTTCCGAATCATGTAAATCCACAAAAAATTCCTAGTGTGCGCAAGCATACATGGCCAATAAAGTTGATTCTGATTCTGATTCTGATTCTGATTCTGATTTTGACAAATGATAAGAATGAGGCAACAGCATTCAGTAAACGGGACTGGGATTGGGCTCTTTTATTTATTTTTTTAAACATAACGTACTAGATTAAGTATCTGTATAGTGTACTGTGGCCACTGAACTTCATGAAGGTCTTTGGTTAGCAGCAGGAACCCTGTGGAGCTGAGTTTCAGTAAATATGGCTTATGCAAGTTAGAAAAGAAACATGGGCACACATTTAGCATAAATCACTTTGTCCATGTCAATTCCCAGGATTAATAAAATAAGTGGTTTTTTTAGGGGGTTGAAGACGGCTCCACAGCTGGCAAACAATTCATGGCCAACCACTAATGGAAGTATTCCTGTAAAGTCTTTGGCTAGTGGCTATTCCAAATTCTTTGGGTGTCCTAGGTTGACAGAAACAATGTTGACAGGGCAATGTTCTGCTGGGAAACGTTGGTGTTCCATTCATGTAGCCTCAGTTTGATGTAACTATACTTTAAGATGTACCACATACCTAAAAGTGGGTGCAGATTAAGTATGCCCCTTCATGGAAATGGTGTACCCTGTTGGCAGTGGCCTCTATCAGCAGGATAATGGGTCCTGCCAGGCTGTCAAAAACATTCAGTATGGTTGGAGGAACATGACAAAGATCAACATGTTGACTTGGCCTCCAAATTCAACAGATCTCAATCTGATTGAGCATCTATGGGATGTGCTGGATAAACAAGACCAAGGGGGTTATTCTAGTTCACTCGCAAAGGCACAATCACTCTCTAATGGACAAAACCATATGCACTGCAGGTGGGGCTGATGTAACATGTGCAGAGACAGTTAGATTTGGTTGGGGTTTGTACTTCAAACTGATATCTATATTGCAGTGTAAAAATAAAGCAGCCAGTATTTAACCTGCACAGAAACAAAGTAGCACCCAAATGTAACTCTCTCTGCACATGATTTATCTGCCCCACCAGCAGTGCATATGGTTTTGTCCATCAGAGAATGATTGTGCCTTTGCGAGTGAACTTGAATAAGCCCCCAAGTCACAGGGGATTTACTTTGCTACTTACAGAACTTAAAGGATATTAGTGCCAACGATCACAGGACACAGAGGTCTTGTGATGTCCATAACTTGAAAGGTCAGAGCTATTTTGGAGGCACGAGGGGGACCTTAGGAATATTAGGCAGGCATTATGTAATGGCTGAATGGTGTATACTGTATTGCTAGAATGTCCCCACTATGTACACTATGCAGCATCTCTGGGACCCCCAGAGTGACAAACATTTGGGTTCAGCGTTAGACCACATGCCCTCCCGGCAGGGCCAAGCCCCCATTTGCCAGTGCACACCTTCAGCACACACTAATACCACTTTTACACCAGAATCCCAGTAGGACCCGGGAATTTGAACACAGGAAATTGCAAAGGCGTGCCCTGCCTTAGACCCCGTTTACACTGCCAAACAGTCAGGCTGAGGGTGATGCTCTGGGACACTACATGACAGATAGCGTGTGTTGCTGCAGATGAGGCTATAAAAACAGTGTGCAGAGTGCTTTTTTGCACAGGTTATTCCTGTAGTGTAGGGCACAGGCTATAAACTGGTATCACTGCTTCTGCTGCGCTGCTCCACGCGCTCTGTGTGGCTTTCTGACAGATGACATAATCTGCCAGAGCCACAGAAGCGCCAATCAGCTTGGAACGTTCTCCGGGTCAAATAACCCAGGTAATCCATGTCCGACCCTGAGCATTTCATGTGTCAGATTACCAGGGAGCAAGACCCACATTAAAAGGTTTTAGAGCATTTACACCAAGCCCCAGCCCAGACTGGATTAGCAATAACCCGGGTCAAGGCTCTGGTGTAAAATGGGTACTAGTGGCAACAATAACAGCACAAGAATTGATTTTCACACACGTACAAGTCAAAGATTAAGCAAAATGGAACTTGACATGAGCACTTTTTACACAAATATAGATGCCGTCGCCATGTAATCTAGCAGTATAGCTTTGTCACTCTTACTGGTTTTATTGATGCAACAGAAAACCATATTTTCAGTGTGAAAGATGCTGGTGCACTTTTTGGGGTTACCAATCTCACACCAAATGTTGCACTCATTCGGCATGACATAAAGGACAAGATTTTACTCCCTGCCTAAAAGAATTGCCTAGTCTGACAGGCTGGAGTACTGGTAGAATGCACCTTGGCAGACTTTGCTCTCATATCATCCAGTGTGAATTATGCAGTGCATTCCCATATTAAATCCTTAATGTTCCCAAACCATACAAATAACATGTCCTTTCCCAGTATGAAAAACAGGTGCATACATTTCAATTCTAAACCACTGCGCTCTCTATGGTTTTAGATATAAACTATAGATTTATAGTTCATGCAGTATGTACTGTATAATTCAAATCTGTTATGAGATCTAATGTAGGATTTGACAAAGGCTTTGCATAAAACTACTTGGGTTTAAAATAAATGTCTGTAAATTTGATTTGTACAGCTTCTCATGGTGTTTAAAAGTTGAAATCAGGCTCTTTCCATAAACTGCTAATTCATTCTAACAATTACAATTTGCTTCGACTTCTGTTTTACAAGACTTTGTTGACCAGAAGTATGTTGAGGCGTGCTAAGCTTCAGTAATAAAATGTCAGCTGTTACACTCCGCATTGTGTCAAAAAGTGGAGAAATTTATTGTCCAATTTAGAAACCTGAGATGTTACCGGGAAGTGCTGTGGGGTGTGTTATAATGAAAATACCAATCCACATTAGACATGGTTGCCATAAGCAAAAATCGTAATATCTTAGGTAGACGTTTAAGACAAAAAAAAAAGTCTCCAGTTCATTGAAAGGAGTGCAGATCATTACTTTGCAAATATTTGCAGCTTCCTTCAACTCCAAATGGGTTAAGCCTGATTTGTAATAAACTTGCATTCCTAATTTACCAAGTGATGTGCTAAGTTAAGTTCTATGATGGCCTTTGGACAGATTTATATTTTGTCTTCTTCTGAATTAGTGATGACTGACAAGAGGACATTGTTTTATACGCAGCAATTTAAATAAAGGCCTGCAGGGTGTTTTTGTGATGTTGTCACTTCAAGTCCAAACTGGTAACCAAGAGATGTGTATTACAAAGTAATCTTCATTAGCTTTTATGATTTTAATCTACTGCAGAGAGAGGCTTGCTTAAATGGCAAGATATTTTAACACACATAGACAGCTTTGCTTTTTTTTTACGAACTCTGTCTGCTCCTTTTTATTTTTTTTACACAATGGATAATTTGTTTTTATTTGGTTGAGAGGGCTGTGGAGGAAAGTAGGTTTTTCTTTGCTTTTAATTATAATTAGCGATTTGGTAAAAATTTAAATAGAAAGGTGTAATACGGGTTAATGGCTTAATTTATTATGCAGTGATAACAAAGCTTTTATTTTTATGATCGCTGCAGTGATATCAGTTATCAGGGTAAAAAGAAGCCTGTACACACAGTGTGCATGGCCCGGCGTTGAGCGGGGCTCCCGCATCATCGCTCGCTGCGGCCGCTCATCTACTGGTAATACCAGCAGATGAGCGGCGGGGTGGATGGCTTTCCATAGCATCCTGCTATGGAAAGCCAACCACCCTGGGGCATAGGCGCCAATTACGTGGGTGATCCGGGGCCTGAGCACCCACGGAAAATGTTAAGCACCCACCAGTGCCGACGGAGTCTGTGGGGAGCACTGGTTCTGAGAGACATTCGTGGGAGTCTCGCAAAAGCACCCGCAGTGGGGTCAGCAGGCATCACCATCAGTGGGGTGACACCAAAAGAAGTTTCACTCACACCCCACCTCCGACAATTACCAGCTGCTGCCCGCATGTCTCAGCCACCCTGCGGATAATTAATAGCCACTACAGCCTCCCCGCATGTTCCTGCCGGTTACTGGAAATTACCGCCCTCGACTGGAACCACACACATCCCCTGCGAAGGTGAAAGCCTGCATCCTATCACTCTGCGCAGGGGGCTGACCCAGCTGAGCACAGGAAATAGCCGGGTGTACGTGAATGTGAAGGAGGTGGCCAGGAGCAGGAAGAGGAGACTGACACACTGACTGAGGTACGTACTATGCTGTGAGAGAGGGAGGACCAACTGAAACCTGCTTGGGTGGCTTCTAGTTAGGTATAATATTTTAATCATCTAAGTAAACTATCACATATATATATATATATATATATATATATATATATATATATATGCATCTGTGTCTGTATGAAAGAGGCCACGCTCACTTTTCTGGAGAGACCACGCCCCTCCTCCATGAAGCCACTCCCCTATATTTTTGGCTTGACAACCCACCAGCAAAAACATAAATCGGCACTTATGCCCTGGGGAAAATCTTTTGCTAAGCACACTGTGCTGTTTGATAATGGCATGGCCTCAGTGCATTGGGCGTGGCCTAGCAGGATCAGACTATCCTTCTGAAGACTGAAATTCTGTCTTCAGCAGACACCGCCTGTGGTTACAGAACCCCAATGCCCTGGAAAAGGCCCTGGCTGAATTTAATAGTGTAAATATTAATGTGAGAGAATTAAATCAGCATTTTTCAAATTCTTTTTTTCCCATACACTAATTCAATTAGCTGTGGTAACTTCACTCACAGAAAATGTAATGGGTGCTTAAAACAGGCTGTAATTGAATAGCCCAAAGCTAAAAAGTGTGAAAAAGCTTAAGGCTACCACCATTTTTCGCACCCGTTAAAGTTACAGAGGAACATATTACATAGAATTTGGCCTTACATTAATGCCATTCATCTTTAGGGGATAACATTGTTATTTCTACCACTATAGCAGAGCTGGTTAACAGGTGGCACTAAGGCAGCAAGCAACCCACCTCCCACTTCCTTTACCAGACAGTTTTGATGTGGCTTGGAACATTTGTCTTAGAGTCTTCTGATATGTCTTACATCTAATGGTGTGTTTCTATTACATTTATTATTTGAACTTTGGTACTTAAATCAAGGGTAATACACGGTCCTTTTGAAGAATAAAGCAACACCCAAAGTGGCCCCTGCAATGTATCAGGCTGGCAATCAGCTACTACTGTATCTCATAGGGAGATGTACAGCATTATCCAAGAACTAATGGAGCTTTATAGCAGCTAGACAATGAATTTCTGCTCAGTTCATTTCCCTAATATGGTTCTCTTCCAACCAAACTCATGTAAGGGCCATCATACTGTAATCCCCAGTTCTGCCAGCACACACAACATGGACTCCAGGTCACCGGGATCACTGAAGCATATTTGCTTACTCTCCCAGAATGTCAGGGATGCTTATGACTCTCATGTGATCCTCTTGAATGCCTAAATCATGCATTGTATAGTGGGGGAGTCAATAGCCCCATTAAGCCTACCGCACTGTCCACTTGGCCACATCACTCCCCTACATCGCCAACCAGGCTTCCCTCTAATTTATTCCACAAGTCCGAAAGTACTGTATGCACTCTAGTCTCCATTGTCAGGGACCAATTTTCCGAAACTTAATCCTGTGGAGCTTTTAATTTACAGTGGTATACGGTCATCAGGTTGACACATATTAAGTCGACATGCATTGGGTGGACCTCTGATCGTTGATATGGCTTAGGTTGACACATGAAATAGGTCAACATGGCTAAGGTCGACAAGGTGGGAAGGTCAAAAGGTAGACATGAGTTTTGTACTTTTTTGAGCCGACATGTGGTGTTAGGCGGTATTGCATGCCCTACCATCCACTAGGGAGAATAGAATAGTGTGCCCGAAGCAGGGCGTGCACAGCAAACCATGGGAGGGGCCGCTGCACACTACATGTGAAAAACTCATGTTGACCTTTTCACTGTCGACTTAGTCCTTGTCGACCTAGTGCTTGCGTCAACCTTACAACCCTGTATCCACCTAAGCCATGTCGAACTAATATGGGTCAACCCAATGACCCATACCCTTTACAGTAACAGCATCACCCACAACAGGGGGAGGCTAGGGGGGAGCATGACCAAGGTGATGGATGTGATGCCCATACATTCATGCAGGGGTTGGGGGGGTACGGAGTCAAGGAAAATAACTGCCTTGCCCTGGGTGAGGAAAATCCTAGCTCCAGCCCTGACAATATGTCAGAATCAGCTAACAAAAAGGTGTATATCTTGTGTCATATGACACAGGAGTAGCATAGGGCTTCTACCTTTCTGAGTGGATTTTTTCCTCTATGACAAAATAAACTTCATTCTTTACAACACAATTAAACGTGTGACTGACTCAGATCAAGATAAAAAGTCTCAATTCTTCAACAAAGTATTAAAATACCTTGGAATAATAAAAATGTACTTTTTTTGGTTAATGAACATTTGTTGGCAAGCAAAATGCCTGTAATAGGTGCGTGAAATGATTTCTTTGTGAGAATCCACTATTTTCTTGTCTAACACTTGTCCAGGTGCTGGAAATTTATTAGGAGAAGCATATTTTACTTATTAGTTTTGTATTTGATTACAGAGCCGTAAATTATGAAATGTTAACCCCCTGGGGCGTAGAAGTGTACATTATAATTAGCAATAGCTTGTCATCATGTTTTAAGTCTGGAATGTTTTAGAACACACAGTACAGGTGCTTCATAAGTGCATTACAGTAGTTTCAATGGCATCGCTTGCTCAAAAGTAAATCAAAGCAAGAAAATGTACTCATATTTTATTAATGTGTTTTAAAGGTAAATAGCTGTAATATACAATGTGGATGTTTTATTATTTTCCTAAGGAATGGTTTGGGGTTTATGTAATATGTTTTTTAAGAGTATAGATAAGAGTTTGGACTTTGGGTAGCACAATATTAGATTTATTATGTACGTAAACGTAGTAAAATCGCATCGCATCACGTATAGCAGTAGCATGCGATGCGATGCGATTTTCCCGTTCCCGCTCCTATTTAAGTAAATTAGTTATTAGTTAACACATGTCGTCATTACTGTGTCAGCTGTATGAATGTGCAGGTGTGAATGTGTTCCTAAATCACCAACACTATCCACGCCACCACAAAGCGTGGCAAGCACAGCGAGCCCCACGAGGGGCGGCGAAACACGTCCTCTGACCTTTTCATACCCCCACTATCCACGTCGGCGTGGAGTTGATTTTATATAGTGTGGCAAGCGCAGCGAGCCACAGAGCCCGAAGCGTGGCGAGCCCAGAAAGCCCCGTGAGGGGATATGGATTACTTTACATGTATTCCGCGTCCCCTCAGAGGGCTCGCTTCGCTCGCCATGCTTCGGGCTCGGTGGCTCGCTGCGCTCGCCACACTATATGAAATCAACTCCATGCCGACGTGGATAGTGGGGGTATGAAAAGGTCGGAGGACGCATTCCACCGCCCCTCCCCACGCTTCGGGGTGGTGTTGATACTGGGGTTGACGCTAAACAATGGCATAGGTGCAGGTGCTTACAATTATAAGCACCCATCACATCTCATACTATGCACACATCACAGCTCATACCATCACATCTCATTGTAAGCACCCATCACATATCGTGGCATGGGTGAAATACAATACAATAACCAAGATTTCATTCAGCTAGTAGAAAGAATTTATTTACGGTCAGAACAGTCAAACTCTGGAACTCTCTTCCCAGAGAGGTGGTAACGGCTGGCTCATTAAATGCGTTCAAGGCAAAGTTGGACAAACATTTACTAGAGAAAAACATCCATGGGTACAAATAAGAAATATAATCTGTCTGTAAAATATCAGAACCTACCAAATCAGCAATGGATATCTATACCAGGTTGAACAAGATGGACGCAAGTCTTTTTTCAGCCTTACCTACTATGTAACTATGTAACTATGTAACCATGGTACAATGAAATATTGCGTCACATCACATTTGGTGCACTGAGATCGCAGTTGATATTTCATTGTATAAGCACTCCTGTGCACTTTATATGGACATCGCATCGCATGCTACTATAACGCAGCATGCAAAGCGATTTCACTACGGTTCCGGTTTTTGTAATTTCCTTTTGATTGGACACCATGCTTTGTACTGCATTCTAGATGATTAGATCTGGTCATAATCTGGGTAGTATTTATAGTTGCACCTACTGTAAATAAACCTTCTGCATATGAGCATACTGTACTTGTTCTTGTATACACATTTCTGTTTTTATGCCTGTATCTGTCTTTGAGAAGACTCCAGGATCCTTGGCTTTACTTACTAGGTTGGGGTATCTAAACTTTTGGCCTGTGATGGCTAAATTTAGATTAAAACACACATCTAGAGCTAACAAGTAATAAACAATGGAATGGAAATTGTGAAAAAATAACAAACACAATAAACAGTAAATGTCACTTGTTAACATCATTCAAGGTTGTAGTAGTCATAGTAGTAATAACACATGGTAGGTGTCATTGCTGTGGGCAGTTGCAAATCAGTAAATATATGGCCATCAGATTAGCAAACGTATCTTGCTTGTAAATTCCACATTGATGATGATGACAGCTTCTGATTTGGTCACAAATGGTAAACACGCATCAATTTATGCAAACACAGTAAAATATAATATATATAATATATAATATATAATGTTTTTATAAATCACTTTAAAAACCTATTATTGATGAAAGGGAAGCCTGTGCACATGGATTTAAATTTGGGAAATGATTAATGGACAGCCAAGTAAAAGTTATCTGTACTTCTTCTGTAGAGGTCATGGCCACACCTCTACCACGACATGGCTATGCCTTTTAACCTGATGACTTCCATTTGTAGAAGGTATGTTCTACTATCTCTGAAAATACTGCAGTTATCCTTGAGGCTAGACTCTACTGGGCCTAGAACATCCAGTATAGAATCCCTATAGAATGTAAGCTCTCATGAGCAGGACCCTCTTCCCTAATGTGCTTTTCCTTTTCTTACTTGAACTTTATTTGTTGGCACTAAATCCTACTTTTTTTGCCACGGCTGATACTTATTTCAGTGTCCTCTTCTGAAGCAGCTATATTTTTGTATCCTGTACATGTCCTCTACTGTATTCAACTGTAACTCACTGTTTTTCTTATTCATTTATGTATTCTGTAATTGGGCTGTGCGGATCCCTCGTGGTGCATATAAACAAAGGATAATAATAGGCTAGGTTTTATCTCCCTGTATACATCCCAGTAGATGTTTTTGTTGGTAAAGGTGGCTTCAGGGGAACATCTGTCTTGTAGCAGGCAAGCAGTCAATCAGTTGTAGTGTGTGCAGGTGTGTATGTATGTATGTATGTATGTTTGCATCTCTATCTATCTATCTATCTATCTATCTATCCATCTATCTATCTATCCATCTATCTATCTATTGCATGTAATTGCTTCAGAGTTCAGGGACCGTAGTGATATGAGTGGTCATCCTTCATAATTGCATATGCTGGATGGGGGATCTTATTGTAATGTCCTTTTTCTTAATGCATACAAAGCCCTTTCTGAAGTATTTCTTTCACTTTATCTTCTAGTATGTGTACACTCAATATCGTTAACAATACGCACTCCCGCACATCATCAATATCCCCTTCCCTTGCCCAGCATGTTCGGGTGAGGGAGGTCCTCGTTAATGATGGCCATGCTGCAGCGGAAGCACGGCCATCGAAACCCCCCTGCCGTGGCTCACTTTGGAGCTGGCATGGCATTGGCAAGTGTGTATGCACTTGCAATGCCGACATCCCCTGCTGGGTCCACGCCGCCACTGATATTAGAGTCGGTGTGGTTGTCTAGTGTGCATGGGGCTTTACATTGGGACCTCTCCCTCCCATACTAGCCAGACTTATTTTGAAATCAGTGGATCAGTGGGGAGGAACTAATATGAAAAGCACAAACAACACTTGATTAGTTAAGTGATTTAATAGAATATTAAAAGGTTGACCTCAAATATTTGCAGTATTCCTTTCTTGTGGATCAAAAAAACCTCAACTATGCAGAAAAAGCTATATGGAGCTGTAAATATTGACAAAACTGAAAATATATAGGTATGTATGTATATACTGTATGTGTGTGTGTGTATATATGTATATATATATATATATATATATATATATATATATATATATATATATATATATATATATATATATATAGAGACTGTTTGGCCCGGCACACCTCCTATGTAAACAGCTGGCTGGGTGCCTTCACACAAATAGTGTATATCGAACGGTTTCCAGTGCGGCACTCCAGGATAAATAACAGTAACTTCAGAAAGCTTCAACCATTTATTGGGAAGCTTAACAGCTGTTAAGCTTCCCAATAAATGGTTGAAGCTTTCTGAAGTTACTGTTATTTATCCTGGATCCTGGAGTGCCGCACTGGAAACCTTTCGATATATATATATATATATATATATATATATATATATATATATATATATATATATATATATATATATATAAACTGTTAATAAATAAATATATATATATTTATTTATAACTTTTTTTCTCTTGTCCTAAATACTGTATCTCTGTAATTCTGTTGGAGTTACATCACTGTTTAAAATTCAATGACTCGCCCTCCAACTTTAAAATCAGGCACTCAGGCTTGGGCTTTTAAGTCAAAACAGTGTGCTGATTGACTGTGCTGACATAATTGTGCTAATGACACAACACTGAGGCTACGTTGTTGGAGATATGTCGCTTATCATCACTGTGTTTTTCATTTGCTTCGGCAAGACTGCTATTACACAAGCATTGTGCTCTTAGCCAGCCACTTGGTAGTACTTACTGTTTAAATAAACATTGTTACAAGACAGTTAGCCATAGTCTACAGAGACCATCAGCTGAGCATAGCTGAGTGTAGTGCATATACTTATCTCTGTTTAAGACTTCAACAAATCACTTCATGTTTTAATACGTGGTTCATCAGTTAAGGAATACATCGGCAGCTTACATTTTTGCTTTCCTGAAAAGGCCATGTACTGTAATGCTGAAAAGAATTTGTCCCTAGACAGTTGGATTTTTGCAAGTTTATTTTATTATGTCCCCTTTTGTAAAGTATCCTTGTCCTATGACGGCTACCGCCAATGGGAACATTCATTTTACCGTGTCTAGAGTTATTGGAAAATGGGTGTTTGTATTTGTAAAAGCAGCCATATTGGGGGAAATTTACTAAAGGAAATTTGGAAAAAATAGGTATATTTGTATCCAGAAATACACTTATTTTTGACATTTACTATCCCGAAAATAAGGCAATTCGTATTCGTATTGATAGCACATCAATACGAATACGAATTGCCGTATTTTCGGGATAGTAAATGTCAAAAATAAGTGTATTTCTGGATACAAATACACCTATTTTTTTTTTCAAATTTCCTTTAGTAAATTTCCCCCATTTTATCCAAACTCTAGAAAAACGAACACATCTGTTTTGCATAGGCTAGTTTTAATGATTATTGAAGAACTGTGGCTGAAGAACAGTTGTTGGTATTTTACAGAAGAGAATAAGTGATTGAATAGAAAACCTCTGTGCCCTCCCTCCTGACATTTGCCCCTCTTTAGTTTATAATCTAAAGGTCTACGGAAGAGATTTATCAAACCATCTAAAGAGGCCAAGTAAAGATAGTGAATAGCAACCAGCTGGGCGATTACCAGGTTCATGAATAGGCTGATGGTTCCACCCACCTATGCATGTGCCGCTACCTGCTGCCAAAAGCACCACTGCTTATGTACAGTACATCAGGCAGCACTGTAGTTTTCTCTCCTCCTAGTTTTCCGCCCATCTCCTCTTCTAACAATTACATCCGGGACTGCCAGAAATTGCAGAGCCATGTGTTTGTTCTCATGGGTGACTATTTATACAAAGTTACATTTATGTCATGCTTCTTAACACAGATTTCGCTATTGCAAGTCCTGACGTGCTACACTCTGCCCAATTAACTTGGATCGTGGTGGGCAGGTTTATCTTGTTTAGGAGTGTTGCGATTCATAGTGTATATTTTATGTACTAGTTTTTCTGATTTTATGAAGTACTGTAGGCTCACATGATTATTCTGATCTTAAATCTTCGGTATGTACAGTAAATTTAAGTTACCAGTATTCCAATTTATGCTTTTTATCCAGTTTATCTGCACCTGATATCGTATTCTGTTTTTAGACCCATGGGTGTGTGACAATGGCCCTCTAACGGTGTGGTGTAAGATGGCACCTGAATCTGGATCTGATGATGGCAGCAGCTTCTGGATTTTTCACGGCTTCTTCTGGAGAACCTGTGGCAGGGAATGGCACAACCCAAGGAAACCCACAAAAGCGACACTACCACAGTTAGCAGCGACAAAGATTTATTACGATGAAACCAGACAGTCCCTGTCCTATGTCAGTTATAGTCAAAACAATGGTACACATCACTAGCACAGGTAGTGCACATCAAACATCAACTCCAAAACGAATGGTTACAGATTACATATACAATAAGATACAGGCAATGCTTTCAACTGTTACTTTAAATCCTGGATAATAATGGCATTCCACTTCAACAGACACAGATTAATGAATATATAGCAACAACATTCTGGCGTAATATATCAATTGTCCACAAGATACCATTGTACATCATGCAGGAAATATAAGTTCTGTAGCTGGCACCAATTGGGGGATATGCAATCCACACTAAGGGCAAGTCGTCCCATCCACTGGGGTCCCTCAGTGGTTGAACAGTGGCATGAACCAGGGACAACTAGGCCCACTTCACCAGGGTGCTGGCAAATGTGCAAGTGCCTCAATCTGTCGTAGGGTTGGTCCTAGTGCAAGGGTCAGGGTAATACAGGAAAGAGTCACTATCCACTGAGCGTAAGGAGGCCCTCGGCCTTTATAGTGTTCTCTTTTTCCTTACCAGTGAGACTAGCGAGAGTACCCTATGGGACCAGATTTGTTTTATTTCTGAAATGCAATTTCATGGCTGTTCATGTTCTTTGAGGGCAGATTTCTTTGGATCAAAAGTCCCAGTTTCACGGGACCGAAATCATTTGAATATATAGCCAGTTAAAGGGGGATGGGGGGGGGGGGGGGTTTCTCTCCCCTTCACACCAGATAATACAGGGACTAGGCTGGTCTAAAAGGGGCAAGCCTGGGAATGTACCTGCATGATCCTGGGATCATATTCCCGGGTAAGTCCCTGCATCTCCTGGTGTGATAGGGGTATTATTTCAAATAGCCGGGACCTGCAGTGAGCATGTATTCCGCCTTGGCAATGAGCACGTAATCCCACATAGCATCGAGCATGGAACCCTTGGCAATGAGCATGGAACCCTTGGCAATGAGCATGAGCAATGAGCATGTACGTAAGCAGCACTTAAGTAGCATAATTTTTAATAGGACATTATGGTGTGTGGCTTAACATGTAATGGGCATTATGGTGTAATTTTTTTATGCAATGTCCCTGTTTATGTATTATATTGTGAATTTTGTCTCAATCCATGTAGCAGTATGTTAATTTTGTCTCAATTCGTGTGGCATTATGTGAATTTTGGCTCAATCCGTGTGGCATTTTGTGAATTTTGACACAATCCATGTGGCATTATGTGAATGTTAGGTTAATCCATGTGGCATAATGTGAATTTTGGCACAATCCATGTGGCATTATATGAATTTTGGCTCAGTCCATTTGGCATCATGTGCAAGGAGCAAGTATAATGGGGTCCAGTATTTTGTTGCGTAATGTGTAGAAGTTGTGGTACTTGTGTATTATCTGGGCGCCCGATTTTTTCATTGCATGCCACTACTTAAGGCATGCGTTGCAATGCGATTTTTCATTGTAAAGACACGATTTTTAATTGTATAGTCACCCATGGATTACTTTACATGTATTCTGCGTCCACTCGCGGGGCTTGCTGCGCTCGACACGCTTCAGGCTGGGTGGCTCACTGCGCTCGCCACACTATATAAAATCAACTCCATGCGTAGTTGGATAGTGGGGATATGAAATCACCCATGGGTGACTATACAATAAAAAATCGGGTCTTTACAATGAAAGATCGCATTGCATGAATTGTATGGCACTATATTGCATGCGATGCGATGCAATGCAATACAATGAAAAAATCGGGCGCCCAGATATTACACAGGTACCGAAGTTGTATATGGTGTGGTACACTACACTCAAAGACATGCCCTCTTTTGAGTGGACACACCTCCTTTTCCAGAGCACACGAACAACTACATCCTTCACTTTTGTCGCCAAGGTGGGCCTGTGTACTTTAAATGCCAGGGCCTATTTTCTGCCCTCTCTCTGCTCTCCTCTCTCTCACCACTCTCTTAGCATGTACACTGGCACCACTAACAACCCCCTCCCAAACCCTCTCATATCATGGTGCCCCCCTTGTCATTTTCTCCTGGATCCATCCCTGTGTAGATTTATATGCCTGGTGATTTATATTTTAGTATATGCATGTACACTCGCAAATGTGTGTAGCTAAGATTTTGCTTATGGCACATATATAGGAGAAGTGGGTGCCGATCCGATGTGTATATGTGGTCACGTCCAGGATGGTGTTGTGGTCACGTCGGTCTACACCAAGCCGACTGACCGCAACACCTTCCTGCACGCCACTAGTTGCCACCCTGGGTCCAGCAAGCTTAGTCTACCATACTCGCAGTTCCTCCGCGCTAGACGCATCTGCAGTACTGACATCCTAGCCGAGAAAGCGATTGATGATATGCTAATTAAATTTCTCACCAGGGGTTATGATCGTTCTCTATTGTATGCAGCCAAAGCTAAAGCCCTTTCTAAAACTAGACAATCATTATTGGTTTACCGTCAGAAAAAGTACAATAATAAAAGACTTTCATGGGTTAATCATTACAATGTAGCTAGTTCTCGCATCAACAAGGTCACGAAAAAACTTTGGCCATTGGTGCAGATGGACAAGTCCCTTAAACTGACTGATACTACTATAATGCCATGTTACACTCGTGGCAGGAGTGTGCGGGATTACATGGTAAAGTCAGATGTTGCTTTACTGCAGTATTCTAGCAGTGAGCAATTTTTGGGAACACGTCCAGGCTGCTTTAAATGCTTAAATTGTATCACCTGCAGATCTTTGATCACTGGTGATTCATTCTGTCACCCGTCAAGTGGCAAACGATATTTCATCAGACATCGACTTACATGCACGACACGATATATCGTGTACATGATCTCCTGCCCTTGCTCTATGTACTACATAGGGAAAACTGATAGAACCCTCAGAGAACGTATGGCCTCTCACCGTTACTCCATCAAACTAGCACTTGAGAAAGGTGCCAGCGACCAACCGGTGGCTAGGCACTTTGATCATTGATCATATTCCGGCTTCTATCCGGAGAGGCAACCGCTCGCTCCAATTGTTAAAATGTGAGGCGCAGTGGATTCAACCCCTCAACACTATTGCTCCCCGTGGCCTCAATGAGTTCAGGGGATTGCATTGTTTTCAGTGATGTCATCGCTATTTTGCATTGTGTCCATTTATGAGAATAAACTATCAAACTTTCTGTTACCATTAGCGCTGATAGTTGCCTACATATAGCTACTGTATTCTTTCCTCCTATTTAAGCTGTAACATTTTTCTAGTAATACTAAGTATAACTATGTTACTTTGGTATGCCAATCCTTTGATGCGACACGTATAGTCGACACTGTCTACTTACCGCTGTTTTTAACATTTTTCTATTCTTTGGTATTTTTATGTGTGGGTTTTGGTTCACTCATTTAATTTTTTTCACTTATTTTGTAGCCATAGTAATGTTTAACAACATGTTTTTCTTCTGTAATGTACACATGAGTCACCATTGCCTTGTCTTTATATGGCTCTGGTTGTTTAATGTATTCTGTTTCTATGGTAACATTAGCTTCCCAGGTAGCCCATACGGGATGCGCCTGCTGACGCATTGACGCATTGTATGTGCGCCAGTAACGTAGGCGTGGCTGCATGTCCGGCGGCGCCGTGATGGGAGGTGCGAGTATGGTGTCCATCATCCGGTGGTGTGTATAAATGTAAGTTTGTTTTATATGTCTTGTTATATCCTGATGAAGAACTAATTAAAAGTTTGAAACGTTGATTGATTACTTACCTGATTGAGACTCCGTTATTTCTGCTGAGTACCGCCGTCTGGATTGCTGTATGTACCCCGAGGGGTTTTGGATGGCACCGCAACCAGTATATCATGTGTCATGGTAGTGCTGCTCCAAATCTGGACTTTATATATATATATATATATATATATATATATATATATATATATATATATATATATATATGTGTAAACATCGGATCGGCACCCACTCCCTCCTCATTGCAGGGCTCCGGTGCCCTCCACATTAATGTAACAGTTGCTTTAGAAATAATCAACGGCACACTGAGACTTGAAAATGTGCGAAAGAAAATATTCAAATACATTGCATGAATGACCAAAGTTTTTGGGTTTGCATACTCCTTTCCCATGGTACAAAGCACTACAATAAATAGTAAGACTTTTACCTATTTAAGCTGTACAGTAATTCCTCTCTTACACACACACACAAACACATACAAACACATGGTCATGTTTGCTGCAGTTGCACCACCGAGGTATATTAGTCTCTCTATATGTATCATGCATTAAGGCATACTAAGGTGTAAGATGATCCAAATCATATAATTATACTGCTTCACTGCTGGGTAACAATTGATCCACTAATCAAATCTACGGTACAGTGCTCAGTAGCCATGGATGTATATGAAACCACAGAATATAGTGTACATGTTCTGTAGCAAGGCCTGACAAGCAGCTCAATGCACAGAACAGTAAATACAGGTTCCTTTTTAGTATAATAATATTGCAGGACAAACCACATTATGAAAAGTCACGTGCATAATTTTCCACCTGCTTTAACCCCTTCCCGACATTTGACGTATATATACGTCATGGCCGGGATGTACTTCCCGACACATGATGTATATATACGTCATGACTTTAAACTGTCCCCGCGTCTATAGACGCGGTGACAGTTTAAACATGTCTGCTGTCCCTGACAGCAGACATGTCCCTGCATGCCCAGGGGGGGCTGCGATGCCGCCCCCCCGTCTGCGATCGCTGTGATTGGCTGTTCAGTGTGAACAGCCATTCACAGCGTTTTCCTGTGTTACCGGCGAATCAGACGCTCTGTAACACAGGTGTCAATCACCGTCGGGTGTGAGGGGGCATGAGGGGGTCATCGGTGATGACCACACCTCACCCCACCTGCCCCCAAGGCTGTGATTGGTCCGTCGGACCGACGGACCAATCACAGCCAAGGCGCGTCATTTAAACTAACGGTGACTGCGCTGCAGACGCCATTCCGGTCTGGAATTGCGTGCAGAGCGGTCACCGTGCCAATCTGTCGTGATATACTGACCTGATCCTTGCCTGATACTTACCTGATCACCGCTGATCACCGCTGGTAGCGTGCTGCCAGCAGTTGGTTGCTTCCTGGATCTTGTGACTTCCTGTGTCCTGCTGCTGCAGTGTCATAGAGTCACAGATCGTGAGAGATAGGGACAGATAGTGACAGAGAGTGAGAGAGTGATAGAGAGTGTTAGAGAGTGCTATATTTTGTGTCTGCTGCACCCCTTTTGTGCTGATCAGTATATCTGTGCTGATCAGCAACTTTTTTTTTTTTTTATATATATATATACCTGTCAGTGTGCTGCCTGTGCAACTGACTGCTGACCCCCTGCTTCCCCCCCCCCCTTTTTGTACTGATCATTTTCAATTAATTTAGATCAGCAACTTTTTGGGGGTCCAGGTTTTTTTTTTATATATATATACCCTGTCAGGTTGCACCCACAACCTGTGTGCCTGCTGCCCCTCACTGCATCACTGATTTGCAGTTTTTTTTTTTTTTGGAGAGTGCCGTGGGGTTTTGTTTTTACACCCACATTGTGGGTGTCCTGTGGCCGCTGATCAGTGACATCACTGAACTGCATTTTTGGCACAGGGTTGATATAATTTTTTTTCTGCAGTTTTTTTAAATTGTTTTTTTTTTTGGAGAGTGCTGTGGTTTATTTTTTTTTATTTTTTTTGCTTTTGTGGGTGTCCTGTTGCCTTTGAGCGCTGTTCAGTGACGGACGTTACTGACCAACATCTGTGCTCAATTTTTGGCGCAGGACCTTTTTTCTTTTTTTTTTTTTAACCCCTTCAATTTTTTTTTTTTTAATTGGGATCAAATTCCTGTATAAAGTATTTTTTTTTCTGCACTACATACACACTACACACTACATACCCCCCGTGTTGAAATAAAGTTTGTACCCCCCTACACTATACACGTGTTGAAACATTACACTTACAGAAACACAAAAATAAAAATGGCATCCCAAATGTCATCCCAGTCCTCCAGAAGAATGTATTCAGCGGAGGAGGCATATGCCATGCTTGCCTCTGACTCTGACACAGCCAGTGAGGCAAGCGGGGAATTTGAAGGATTCGTCTTAAGCTCCTCTTCCTCCTCTAGTGATGAGGGACCCCCTCAAAGACGCCCCCGTAGAGCAGCTGAGACCCCCCCCAAATGATTGATCCCGTATGGACCCCACCACCAGACAATTTTGAGCCCCAGGTTCATGAGTTTTTGGCCATCCCAGGAATCCAATTTGATAGTACAGGTCTCAGAGAAATTGACTTTTTCAAATTATTTTTCTCTGATGATTTTATAAATTTAATGTTGGACCAAAGTAATTTATATGCCCAGCAGTTTATTGCTCAAAACCCCACGTCATCATTTGCTAGGTGGACCCCTGTAGATGCAGTAGAGATGATGACGTTTTGGGGTCTGGTGTTACATATGGGCATAGTAAAAAAGCCAGAAATTAGGCAATATTGGAGTACAGATGTTCTGTACAGCACCCCATTTTACCGTATGGCCATGACTCGGACTCGTTTTGAAACAATCCTTAAATTTATACATTACACCGATAATGCACAGTGCCCACCCAGAGATGATCCCACCTTTGACCGGCTATTCAAAGTCAGGCCGGTCATTGATCATTTCAGTGCCAAATTTGCAGAGATGTACATCCCTGACAAATTTATTTGTATCGACGAGTCCCTTATACATTTTAAAGGAAGGGTTAAATTCCGCCAGTACCATCCCAGTAAGAGGGCAAGGTATGGCATAAAAATGTATAAACTGTGTGAAAGCACCTCAGGGTACACCCACAGGTTTAGGGTTTATGAAGGGAAGGATTCAAGAAATGAACCGCCAGAATGCCCCCCCCCTCCCTCGTAGGTGTTAGTGGAAAAATTGTCTGGGATTTAGTGCACCCCTTCCTGGATAAAGGTTATCACCTCTATGTGGATAACTTTTACACTAGCATCCCCCTGTTTAAGGCCCTTGGTTCAAGAGGTACAGCAGCTTGCGGTACTGTGCGCAAGAACCAAAGAGGCCTCCCAAAAACGCAAATTGCCCAAGTACTGAGAAGGGGTGAAAGCAGGGGAATATGCACCGAAAATATGTTGTTGGTCAAATATAAGGACAAGAGGGATGTCCTTATACTGACAACAATTCATGGAGACAGTACCACCTCCATCCCTGTACGAGGTACCAGTACCCACACCTCAAAACCGAATTGTATCCTAGATTACAATAAGTACATGGGCGGAGTGGATCTTTCAGATCAGGTACTGAAGCCGTACAGTGCCCTGCGGAAAACAAAAATATGGTACAAGAAGCTGGCCGTGTATATCATCCAGATGGCACTGTATAACGCTTACGTGCTATTCCTTTCTACCAGCCAGAGGGGGACATTTATGCACTTTCAAGAGGAAGTCATAAAGGGCCTAATATTTGGGAACCAGCAGGCAGAGGGCCCCAGTACTTCTAGTACTGGCCCCCGTATTGTACCAGGGCAGCATTTTCCGAACGAAATCCCCTCCACTGCAAGAAAGGGCAGGACACAAAAAAGGTGCAAAGTTTGCTATAAAAAGGGAATAAGAAAGGATACAATTTTCCACTGTGAAACTTGCCCCGACAAACCCGGCCTATGTATAAAGGAGTGTTTTAAAATATACCACACATCTATGGATTATTAGGTTCATCATTTCACCGTGCTTCGGGGGTCTTGCTAATGCCACATAGCACCCACCATTCATTCCACCAGAATCTGAGCTGCAAAATCCAAAAATCACTCCTTCCCTTCTGAGTCCTGCCATGCACCCAACTGGTATTTTTTGGTCACATATGAGGCATTGCCATACTCGGGAGAAATTGGGGCACAGATTTTGGGGTGCTTTTTCTCCTTCATACCTTCTGAAAATGAAAAATTTTGAGCCAGAACTGCATTTTTGTGTAAAAAAATTTAATTTTTCATTTGCACAGCCCAGTTGTATCAAAATTGGTGAAACCCCTGGGGGTTTGAAATGTACACTATACCCCTAGATGAATTCCCTGAGGGGTGTAGTTTGCAAAATGGGGTCACTTGTGGGGGGGTTCCACTGTATTGGTGCTTTGGGGGTCTTGCTAATGCGACATAGCACCCACCAACATTCCACCAGAATCTGTGCTGCAAAATCCAAATATCACTCCTTCCCTTCTGAGTCCTGCCATTTTTTGGTCACACATGAGGCATTGCCGTACTCGGGAGAAATTGGGGCACAGATTTTGGGGTGCTTTGTCTCCTTCATTCCTTGTGAAAATGAAAAATTTTGAGCCAGAACTGCATTTTTGTGTAAAAAATTTAATTTTTCATTTGCACAGCCCAGTTGTATCAAAATTGGTGAAACCCCTGGGGGTTTGAAATGTACACTATACCTCTAGATGAATTCCCTGAGGGGTGTAGTTTGCAAAATGGGGTCACTTGTGGGGGGGTTCCACTGTATTGGTGCTTCGGGGGTCTTGCTAATGCGACATAGCACCCACCAACATTCCACCAGAATCTGAGCTGCAAAATCCAAAAATCACTCCTTCCCTTCTGAGTCCTGCCATGCACCCAAATGGTATTTTTTGGTCACATGTGAGGCATTGCCGTACTCGGGAGAAATTGGGGCACAGATTTTGGGGTGCTTTGTCTCCTTCATTCCTTGTGAAAATGAAAAATTTTGAGCCAGAACTGCATTTTTGTGTAAAAAATTTAATTTTTCATTTGCACAGCCCAGTTGTATCAAAATTGGTGAAACCCCTGGAGGTTTGAAATGTACACTATACCCCTAGATGAATTCCCTGAGGGGTGTAGTTTGCAAAATGGGGTCACTTGTGGGGGGGTTCCACTGTATTGGTGCTTCCCCTAGATGAATTCCCTGAGGGGTGTAGTTTGCAAAATGGGGTCACTTGTGGGGGGGTTCCACTGTATTGGTGCTTCGGGGGTCTTGCTAATGCGACATAGCACCCACCAACATTCCACCAGAATCTGAGCTGCAAAATCCAAAGATCACTCCTTCCCTTCTGAGTCCTGCCATGCACCCAAATGGTATTTTTGGTCACATGTGAGGCATTGTCGTACTCGGGAGAAATTGGGGCACAGATTTTGGGGTGCTTTGTCTCCTTCATTCCTTGTGAAAATGAAAAATTTTGAGCCAGAACTGCATTTTTGTGTAAAAAATGTAATTTTTCATTTGCACAGCCCAGTTGTATCAAAATTGGTGAAACCCCTGGGGGTTTGAAATGTTCATTATACCCCTAGATGAATTCCCTGAGGGGTGTAGTTTGCAAAATGGGGTCACTTGTGGGGGGGTTCCACTGTATTGGTGCTTCGGGGGTCTTGCTAATGCGACATAGCACCCACCAACATTCCACCAGAATCTGAGCTGCAAAATCCAAAAATCACTCCTTCCCTTCTGAGTCCTGCCATGCACCCAAATGGTATTTTTTGGTCACATGTGAGGCATTGCCGTACTCGGGAGAAATTGGGGCACAGATTTTGGGGTGCTTTGTCTCCTTCATTCCTTGTGAAAATGAAAAATTTTGAGCCAGAACTGCATTTTTGTGTAAAAAATTTAATTTTTCATTTGCACAGCCCAGTTGTATCAAAATTGGTGAATTCCCTGGGGGTTTGAAATGTACATTATACCCCTAGATGAATTCCCTGAGGGGTGTAGTTTGCAAAATGGGGTCACTTGTGGGGGGGTTCCACTGTATTGGTGCTTCGGGGGTCTTGCTAATGCGACATAGCACCCACCAACATTCCACCAGAATCTGAGCTGCAAAATCCAAAAATCACTCCTTCCCTTCTGAGTCCTGCCATGCACCCAAATGGTATTTTTTGGTCACATGTGAGGCATTGCCGTACTCGGGAGAAATTGGGGCACAGATTTTGGGGTGCTTTGTCTCCTTCATTCCTTGTGAAAATGAAAAATTTTGAGCTAGAACTGCATTTTTGTGTAAAAAATGAAATTTTTCATTTGCACAGCCCAGTTGTATCAAAATTGGTGAAACCCCTGGGGGTTTGAAATGTACACTATACCCCTAGATGAATTCCCCGAGGGGTGTAGTTTGCAAAATAGGGTCACTTGTGGGGGGGTTCCTAACTTTTAACATCTTATGGTGCCTAGAAACCTACATGGTGCCTAAAAAATAATCTCATAAAAAGGAGGCTCCAAAATCAAGTAGGTGCTCCTTCTATTATGAAGCCTGTGGTTTGGTCAACGTGCACACTAGGGGGCCACATATAGGATATTTATGAAAACAAAAGAATTGGGGGAATCAATTTTTAGTCACATTTCTCTAGTAACATCTACTGTGTTCCTTAGAAAAATGTATTAAAATTGCAAATCTGCAAAAAAAATGAAATTTTGAAATTTCACCTACACTTTGTTTTAATTCCTGTGAAACACCTAAAGGGTTAACAAACTTCCAAAATGCTGTTTTGAATACTGTGAGGGGTGCAGTTTTTGAAATGGCATCATTTATGGGGGTGTCTCACATACAAGTCCCTCAAAGTCACATCAGAACTGAACTGGTCCCTAAAAAAATCAGTGTTTGAAATTTTCTTGAAAATTTGAGAATTTGCTATTCATATTTTAAGCCTCCTAGTGTCCAAAAAAATTAAAAGGATGTTGAAATAATGATGGAAACATAAAGTAGACATATGGTCTATGTTAGTTATTAACTATTTTGAGTGGTATGATTATTTGTCTCACAAGCAGAAAATTTAACATTTTGAAAATCGCTAAATTTTCCATTTTTTTTACGACATTTTGGTATTTTTCACAAAAAAACACAGACTGTATCGACCCAAATTTACCACTAACTTGAAGTACAATGTGTCACGAGAAAACAATCTCAAAATCACTGGGATAAGTAAAAGCAAAAAAAAGTTATCCCCACTTAAGTGATACCGGTCAGATTTGAAAAAAAATGGCTCTGTCAGGAAGGCAAAAACTGGCTGCGTCAGGAAGGGGTTAAAAAACAAATGTTGGGCTCCATAAATTAATGACAAACTTTTGGCTGTTGTACGTGACATGCTGGTTAAGGTGATGCATTACATAAAGAGCAGCCTGGACTCAAGTAAGGCGCTTTGGTGGATCTTTGTTAGTTTAAAATCACTACAATATACATGTACTCTTGTTATTGTTATTATATATATATACATATATATATATATACATATATATATATATATATATATATATATATATATATTGCAGAAGAGACGCTCACAAAATATTTCAAGAGTTTTAGCTCAGTTTATGTAGAAACATGTTCAGCTAGTCTGCTGAATTCTGTCCATACTGTCACCATCTACTGTAGGCACTTCTACCTATGCTTTAAATTGTACTATTACAGTACTGTACACCACTGTATGTCCCCAAGCTGCATTGGACCCTAAACTTTCTGATTGAAAAGTGGTATAGACACCTGTATTTTGCAGAAGAGATGCTTGAAAAGCATTTCATATGCTGGACTCAGTTCAGCACATGTTGAGCACCTCCCCCAGCATTACTACTCACTCCTCTTCAGTTGCACTGTGCCTGAGCTCACTGCAATCAGTTCAGCACTTATCACATACTGTACATCAGCCTCTTCCCCATTAAGCAGTATATACTGTAGTGTACTATACACTGTCACTCAACTGTTTCAGGTGTGCCTTAGCTGACAGTGTTCTCTTAAAGCAGGCTGTATGCCCTGGGGTTTGGTTCCCACTCAGGAGTGAATCAGTTTACTTATTTCTACGGTATGGTTTTTACATTTACAAAATTTCCCAATTTTACTTTGTAATCTTAATAACAAATATTTGGTTAAAAAGGATAATCAATAACAACATGCTGATTATTAATTTAGGAGGATAAATGAGGTGGAGGGGTACTACTGGCATAATGTACAGTATATACAAGGCATGAGTGTGGGGTGTAACATGTATGAGGGGCATTATTGCCCATGAAGCCACACCACATTCCCTTAATTCACACCCCTAAATTTGAAACACTCTGAAACACTCTGTCCCTGTTTTAAATATGGAGGAAAGGGGGCACCAGTTCTCAGACCAACATATCTACTTTTGGATCTGGTAACCAATTTTACAAAAAATTTCCTAGTATATTTTGTTAAATTGCAGATAAAATTTGAGTACTATTGGCAACACCTTATGGCCTCTTCTGATACCAACTAACTGGCCAGTTATGTCATCCAGAATGTAAAAACATTTAAAGTGGGGCAGCACATTGGGACTAGATCCATAGTGGTTGCAGTTACAATTATAGGCCTGATTCCAATATATATTGTATTGCACAGTCGCAGGGAAGCACAGCCACAGTGCCATATACAACTAATATGCTACTGATGCAAGAGGTGCTTGTGGAAAAAGACTCCTGCCAGCATTCCTGATTGTTGCCTCTGTCGGCCATCTGAGTAAGCCCGAAGCTCTTTCAGCTTGGCCACTTGAACTTATGTGCCCAATACAGGAAGTCTGCTTTCAACTACGCAAATCCAGATCACAGCAACAGTTTGTTGTGGTTGCATTAAAACACACACAGAAACTGTTTAAAGCATTGTTATTTTGATGATTTCCAGCATCTATGCTCCATTTTCAAAATAAAAAATGGCCTAAGCAGGGATAAGTGCCCTCTTTGCAACCTTTCCTCTGTGAATGTTGCTTTTATTATATTTATATAATCTTGTACTTTTTGTAAATTTGGTATCTCTACATTCTGATAAGTAGTTTGACACATTTCTTCAGTTTGTAGCCCTATTTACAAGCGTTCATTATAGTTCTAAACAAAGTGTAATAAAGTTTTTAATTCCCACCTGGAATCTCTCTTACGGTCTCATTGTCACAATAGATTTGGAACCTTTCTCCGCACAAAGGCAATATAAACACTTGGATGAAGTGAGTCCTCTCTTCTAATCACATTTACAATCCATTACATGCACTTAGTAAAACTTTTTTAGGCCATACATAGCATACAATTTAGACAAGAGCCTGTATTTGGCAGACAGCCATGTTGCTAAACTATAAACGAACATGTCACAACAGCTTGCTCATTTCTCCATAGTGCAATCAAAGTTAAAGTATTTAGAAACATAGGTTGGGACATTTGTACAATATATGAAAATTGGTCTGCAGTTGAGGTTAAAAGGTAAGAAAAATATATAACAAGAATGGCTTACTATAAAACAAACACAAATTAGGCACCTTGCTAAGCTTACCAGCAAAGGTGAACAGGTCACATACTAGAAGACCGTTTTCTCCATTGTAGTGTAATGTAGGCAATGGGATGCAGCCATAAGGTTGAAGTTAACATTGTTGACACCACAATGCCAACATCCTCGGGATAACAACATGTTCATAATGTCATACCCCCCAACATTGTTCAGCCTGGAAGAGGGACCCCTCGCACGTCAAAGGCCAATGCCTGATTTTGGGGGGGGGTTGCCACTGTGGGGGCATGGCTAGCGGCTCTCTGAGCTGGTGGCTATGTCCCAAGGGGATTGGTATGAAATCCCGGCGGTTGGAATCCCGGCGTTCAAAATCCCGATGCCGGAATACCGACCGCCGAAATCTCGACAAGGGGGGACGTGGATCGCCCCCCTTTGCGGGCTCGCTGCACTCGCCACGCAGCAGGCCCGGTGCCTTGCTACGCTTGGCACACTGATTTAGTCTCCCTCTATGGGTGTCGTGGACACCCTTGGAGGGAGAAAGTGTCGGGATTCCGGCATCGGGATTTTGAACGCCAGGATTCCAACCGCCGGGTTTTCAACTGCATCCCGCCCCCAGCCCCTCAGGCTGCAGAATAGACGCTGTGCATGAGGGGCTGGGGATATAGGGACAGAGGGGACTCCCAACTGCCTGCCCCCCCCCCCCCTGGACACTGCTGGCCCCAGGTGGGATGCGGGAACATCCCAAAAAAATGGGACATTACCACAAAAAGTGTGACAGTTGGGAGGTATGATAATATTGACATTTGAAATTGTGACTTCCCTTCCCTGTGGCTATTGGTATTAGATTGCAGAACAAGGGGGTTTGGGTAGGCACCAAGGGGAGGTTTAATGTTAGGAGGGTGACAGAAGGGGAACGCCCATCGTTTTATGGGCATTCCCTGACATCACATGCGTCGCAGTGTTTACCTGTTCACTAGGCTGTGCGTATATGCAGTCTAGTGAACGATTGGCCCGGGTCCCATTCAAAGTATGGAGGAAGCAGCACTGTCAGCTCCACGCCATGCCTCCACCCTGTCCCTTGACGACGCACTGTTGCTCCGCCCCTTGTGACATCACTGACCCGGCAATAAGCTGGGTAACACAGGGAGCTTGCAGACCACAAATTCTAGGGTTGCTCCTGGAATGGACCCATGCACTTGTGGCGTGAATGGGGTATAAAGTTCTTAGTGGTTAGAATGTGCACCTGATCTTTCTACTTTTTTTCTGTGTGGCACTGCAAGTCTCAGCATGGTACCACCTCTTACTACAGTATGTTTAGACTAAAGGTGCACAGTCCAGCTTCCCCCACCCCCCACCCACCCCCCTCCAAACATTTTATATTGTGTATGTATACACTTGAAGTCGGAAACTCCTCCAGCGGGGATTCGTACCCCTCCCATCTGTCCTTTGGTGATTTCAATTAGTAGAGAGTTCATGCATTTGCAGGCCCCATATCGGTATAAACATTAGGTTGTATATTTACTATGGTGCAGGTTTTTAGAATTGGAAATATAGCCACCAGTCAGATCATTTATCTATCAACTTCTTGGAGACATACTAATAGCTAGAATTTTATTGGTTGTTATGGGCATCATCTCCAGTTCTAAAAACCAGCACCTTAGTAAATATATCCACATGAATGGTATGTACTGGAGAACTGTGTATACCGGGCCTCTTTGGAGCATCATAATTGTGACACTTAATCTAACACTTTAGCATATAAACACTTTTTACTAATAAAACACTTGTTAACACTCTTATTACTACTGTTTTCTTATATAACGCTTCTAGCACTTAGCTGCTGCTTCTTATTAATGCAACACATTTTAATACATTTACTGATATGTCTCAATAGATTGATGCCTTGGGGCGGTGGCGTTGTGCTGGCCCGGGGGGGGGGTCCCATCAGGCACTTACCTGATGAAGTTACCTGGCCATGGTAGATGGGACCATATTTTTGGGCCACAATATATGTGAAGAACCTCCTATCCATGTTTTGTAAGTACTGATTGTGACACTTAATCTAACACTTTAGCATATAAACTCATCAGAAATATAGTTTTTCCTAGCCCCAGATTAAGAGAATGCCTTCAGCGAGTTTTGCACTGGCCGCGGTGTTCGCTCACTAATGGGCAGGCAGGAGGCGGGCAGGGGGAGGTTTCTGGGGTACAACTAGTATTTCATGGGAGCACCCACAAAAACGGAGGGTGCGCCTATAGAAATACTGGGCAGGCCTAGTCAGAATGCAGGCATGTCCATGCCTGCTTGGGGCAGGCGGCCATCGTCACATGATGTCAGCACTCACCCCCCATCTCGGCACCTCCATCCAGAATAAAAGTAAGTATAGGCTTACTTTTATCTACGAAGGGAGTAAGCGAACATCAAATAATTTTTCCACCTTGCGGCTACATGCGAGTGAACATGTAAGTTTACACATCCGCTCGCATGTTAGTGTGGGGATCCGCTCAGCAGAGGGGTATGCATGCATTCAGTGTGGAAGTATTTACCTGCTCACTAGCCAGCAAATATACGCTGCCAAGCGAGCAGGACTTAGGAGGTTTTTCTGGTTGACTCGTTCGGATGCCAGTCCACCAAACCCCACCTTGCGAATGGTGGCCGGCTGCCATCCATTCGCAAGGTGGTTTTCGCATTCAGGGCTTGTGAATGGATGTTACACGGATGCCACGGAATGATGGGGGCGGATACCATAAGGAAGCGAATGGTATCCGCCCCCATCATTCCATGGTCGGTAACCATGGAATGATGGTGAAGGCGCATGTACTATAAAAGTGACTCTAAAGTATAAATATGTGGACGCTCGGGGGGAAATGGGCGGGTAGCTGACATCCCGTGATGTCAGCTGCCAATCCCCCACACCCGCGTCTTCGGGTAATGCAGAAATGCGCATACAACAAACATCGGTCCCCATGCGAATGGACCTGAATAAGGTTCTTAAGCGAGCACTATGTCCACAATGTACTCTTTGCCCCCTGGTGCTTATAAAAGGAACATAATGAAAAATATTTTATATATTGATTGCCACTTTAATCATTGCCTCCTATCTAATTGAACACGTTGAAAATACTCTTGGATGGAGCGCAGCATCCTTCACATGGGGCTCATTAGACTATTGAGTGCTTGTCTGCTGCCTGGTTTATTTTCTTCAGTGAATAAGGGTACTGATTTTGTGGCATTTATGGCATTGACAAAAATCATCTGAATAAAATAGAGAAGTTTAATGTCCATTGTTTAATTGCAGTTTGTAAATACCTGTAGTGAAAATTGACAGACTGTATTTTCACTTTTGCGCTTTCCCTTTAATAGTGCTGCACTGAGATTACAAATAAGATTTGCTTTAATACAATTAGTTTTGCTTTTAACACCCTTTCATTCGATGCACAGTGTTTATTAAATGCCTGCGGGGAGTTATTCCCTCGCATTATCACAGGTGAAAAGATTTTGCAGCTACTTTGGTGTAATTTGGAATATGGTACTTGATAATCATACATTCCAACAAAGTTAAGTGTAATTTCACATGCAAGTGCTTCTCATAACTACAGACAGCATAAATGTGTTTATTAGTTCACCTTTAAATTATAATTGCAAGTTGAGGGTGGCTTTTGATGCCGTCTACAATTTTCAGAAAATGCAGTGAGGCAAAAGAAAGTTTTATAATGATAAGATTAAAAGGCCTAATATTATTTAACAACTTGGTGCAAATAGCTTGTGTTAATACAAAACACTCAATTTTGTTATCATTTTTTTTTTTTTAAATGTTGAATACAAAAGCTTGTCAACCATGCAGGAATGGTGGGGGAGATGTATGATGGTGGGGGTGATGCCTGGTTTGCACTTAATAATTGTGCTATACCACATATTTTGCATGACAATAACTGCTAGAGACTCAAAAATTCCTGTTCCCCCAGGACGTGTTCGGCCAATTGGGTGTTGCATATGTTGGGGAAGTGTGTCTTGCCCTATCTCCTGCTCCTCTAATCTTAGGGTGGGCTCCTGTAGTATGTCTGTCGAAGCATCACACTGGGGTGTTCATCTATTGTCAACTCCAATTAATCAGCTTGTGTTCCTCCGACTGCTGCAAAATACAGCTTCTGACATTCCATTGACTGGTGATGCTGAATACTTGTCAACAGGTACTTACTGTACCCTAGAATGTGTGAGGGGATATCTGCCACAACAAGATGGGAAGAGAGGTGGTTTGTCTGGAACAGAGTCCAAGCTGATGGACTTAAGATGGGTGATGAAAAGCAGGTGCCATGGATATATGATGGTCATTTTTTCACAAATTCTCACTTTTTCAGATTTATTGCTAGAAAAAGATAGCTGTGGATTGTTGAATTTATAGATATATTTTCGCGATGTGTAAAACATAAAATATAATAGGCGGTCACTAATCTTAATTGAATAACTAATAAAAGTTATATTTTATAAAAAGTCACAGTACTGACAATCCTCTGGAACATAAGAGTGCCCCCAAATAGAGTTTTTGGTACTTGTGTATTATCACGGCGCCACGATATTCAGTTGCACAACTTTTCATCGCATCACATCGCATGCCATACACCCGATGCACACCGATGCAATGCGATGCGATTTTAAATTGTATAAGCACCCTACACGATTGTAAATTGTATAAGCACCCTAATGGGTGCTTGCAATGTTAAATGCACCCCCACGCCACCCCCAGTATGAACGCCAACCCGAAGCATGACGAGCGCAGAGGTACGCGTCCTCCGACCTTTTCATACCCCCACTCTCCACGTCGGCGTGGAGTTGATTTTATATAGTGTGGCGAGCGCAGCGAGCCACCGAGCCCGAAGCGTGGCGAGTGGCCGCATAATACTTTACATGTATAACGCTGCGCTCACCACACTATATAAAATCAACTCCACGCCGACGTGGATAGTGGGAGTATGAAAAGGTCGTAGGACGCTTATACTATTTTAAATCGCATCGCATTGTATGGCATTGTATGCCATATACAATGCTATACAATTTTAACATTGTATGACATCGGGGGAAATCTCGTCGCATCGCATCGCATATCATCACATGCCTTATGGTCTGCGATGCGATGGGCGCCGTGATAATACACAAGTACCGAGTTTTCATTTTTTCTTTGGTTCTCTCTTGAACCTAGCGGTCATAATTGTTAAAATGTGGACAGAAGATATGTTGACATGGTCAGTAGTATGATCTGTGGCAGTACCACTTTTCCTCCAGTAGTGGTGCTATGCAGGGATGTGCGGGTAGGTAAATGGCTGAGGAAGTCCCAGAGCCAGATTTGCACACAATTTATGAGCCCTGGGGTAAATATGGGTATTATACACAGGTGCAGCAGTATATACCACTGGAGATTCGCTGAGTTTTAATAAGAGTGCAGAAAAGGTAGCCAGGTGAGGCACTGCCTCACCTGCCATAGACTTTTTACTCCAGAGTTTTGACTATAAAAATGATTAGAATAATAAAAATAAGATATTCTTTGTATTTTTGACATACTTTATAAACGCAGAACTCCAGCATATACGTTAGTATGACAGGAAAGGCTCTGCCTCACCTGCCTCACCCCACCGCACGCCACTGGTGCTATCCCAGTCTTGATTCCTGCATTATCACATCTACTGGTGCTCCTAACAATCCATGGTTTGTCTCTCTGCAGACTTTAGTGGGTGGTGGGCACAGGTACTCTCTGGCTCCCATTGAAGAGTATGAATGGGTAAAAACCCGCTATGCTACGAACAGTGTTCTATGGAAAAACTAAACTCAATGAATAAGATCCAATGACAAGTACATTTTTTGTAAAAATAGAAGTCTTTTTATATGTCTGTCAAGTTTAAAACATCAGTTTTGTTATGGTCTGTGTCACTAAGGAAGTAAGCAGTAGCATATTTCTAATGGTGCAAGGTGCGCAGGTCAGCAAAAATCACTGAGAAAATGGAAGTTGAGCCATTTTCCCAGAGATTAGCACATGTGCTGTAGATTCTGGCACAGTGCAAGGAAAGATAGGAGGGACCCCTGACTTATCTGAAATGGCGGCTGACAGCAGGCTCTGGCAAGGACACTACAGGCCGGACAAAGCAGGTACTGAGAACTGAGGCAACCAGGGACCAGGAACACCAGTCACAGACACTGTGGATGCTGGATACAAGGTGTTGGGACGGGAACTCTGGAGCAGGAGCCCTGACAAACAGAACTATAACCGGTGCTGAAAGCATAGCATAACATAGCATGCAGCCAGGGGAGGATTGGGGACTAAAAGTGGCCCTGGAAAATATCTGGAAGTGGCCTCACGTGGGCAGCACCAAATCAACAATTGGTGGAGCTTAATTGCAAGGGGTGTGTCCTAGCATGGAAAAAGGCGTGCCCATTACACATTATGCCCAGGTACTGCCCATTACATATTATGCCACACACCATAATGCCCATTACACATTATACCACACACTGTGATGCCCATTACACATTGTACCACAAACCTTAATAGCCATTACACATTGTGCCACACACTGTTATGCCATTACACATTGTAACACACACCCTAATGCCCAGAACACAGTATACTACACACCTTAATGCACATTACACATTATACCACAAACCGTAATGCCTAGCACACGTTATACCACATACAGCAATGCCCAGTACACATACTGTAATGCCAAGTACATGTAATACCACATTCCGTAATGCCCATTATATATTATGCCAGGAGTTTCATGGCAAAAGATGCATCTTCTCCTGGTGGAACCAGTGTTCCTGCAGTAGCATAATTATACATTTTGCACCCCACCCCCATGGCATTTTAGAGCCTCTTACATACAAACACAAAAAGCCCTGTGAGGTGCTGCTTATGCTCATAATGCCCCCTGCAGTGCCGCTTACATATATAATGCACCTTGTAGTGCTGATTACATGCATAATGCCCCTGTGAGGTGCTGCCAAGTGAAATGCAGCCAAGACACCTGCGCATGTGCCCAAGTCCCTGACAGTCCAAATCTTGTCAAGTACGGTCTGTACACTTTTCATGTATTATGAGAGTAGCAAGAGAGAAAAGGTGACAGACCTAGAAAGGGGGGTGAGCAAAAGGGAAGAGGGGATGCGAGCAAGAGAGAATGTCAGGGAGGGAGGGAGAGAGAAAAGGTAGCAAGAGGGTTAGAGCAGCAGGGAGTGGATGTCAGTGAGAGAAATGTGGAGAGATTTATTAATATACATCACCGCCCCTCGCCACGATGCTACCGCATATGTACTAACATATGCGGCTAGCATCGGGGTGCGGTTACGGAGACCCCCCAGATACCTGTAATGTGGTGTGCGTCAAATCCCAGCGGCTGTCAATGTCCCCGGCGTCTTCTCCTCCCCCCTGCAGCCGGATGTCCTCCAGGCTGTGACACCTGCTGGTAGAGGAGGAGATCGATGGAGGACAGGAGGGGGGGTCGTGCGGACGGCGGGCAGCGATAGAAGCCCATAGGCTTCTATAGGGTATCGCCACCCAGAGGTGCCGATACCCTGCCTGGCGGAGACGGGGCGGCCGGGTAATGGTACATAGGAAAATGCGGTAGGAACATTTCAGTGAGTAAAAGACAGTGGCAGAGAGCTAGAAAGAGTAAAAAAAAAGAGATGAGAGAGTGTGTCTGGGGGAGATAGGCGGGGAAGCAGGGGTTTGAAAGGCTTCAGACATGCATTACTTTGTACCGGGTATGGGTAAAAACCGGACCAGGACAAAACCCCTGGGAGGTGTCCTGTCCGGGGGGGGGCTGACTGTGACACCTGTCACCAGGAAGAGGAGGAGAATAAAGCCTCCCTGTTTGGTCCGGGCATGTAGCAAAAACTGGACAGTCCGGACCACACGAGGAGGCTGTAATCTCCTCTCCCCCATGTGCCTGGTGATAGCTATCACAGGGACCCCCCCCCCGACAAGACACCACCCGGACCGGACCCATACAAGCTCCGGACTGCAGATTTTTATATCCTGAGTCTAGATTGGGTCCGGTTTTTACATAGTCCCCTTTGTACCTCCTAAAAATCCCCCCTCCCCCTACAGGTTTCATTGTGTGTGTGCGGTGCTGTCTACCTCTTACCTGTCCTGAAGCAGTGGTGACTGGTCTTTAGTTCAGGGTGGAGTGAAGGGTCGCCACTGCCGGGTATTCCGCCTCGCAAGCGCTGGTGGGAGCGGTCCTGAAGAGCATGGGACTTCAGCAGTGCCACTGATGGGGGACCATACGCCGTCGGTGCTGCCGCTAACCAGGAAAACATGTAATATTTCAGTGCAGCTGACTGGGATCATAGGACCAATGAGGATAGTGAGAGAAAGCGCAGGTGAGGGAGCGATAGAGAGTGAAGGGGAGATAGTAAGAGAGAACACAGGGGAGAGAGATAGCGAACACAGGGGAAAGAGAGAGGCTTCAGGGGAGATAGGGAGGGGGAAAGCAGGGGAGGGGAAGATAGTGAAAGAGACCGCAGGGCAGAGGGAGAGAGATACCACATAGGAGATGGTGAGAGAGAAAGTCTGGGAGAGACTGAGAGAGGCCACATAGGAGTTAATGAAAGAGACAGCAGGGGAGAGGAGGAGAGTGAGAGAGACAGCAGGGGAGAGTGAGAGACCGCAGGGGAGACATTGAAAGCAACAAGTGAGAGCTAGACTGCAGGGGTCAGGGTCCAGGAGTACCTCTGTGTTATGCTGTGCTCTGTTGTTGATGTCAGATCCAGCCTTGCCTTATCCCTCCTGTGCGGTGCTGGGGAAGCAGGGAGGACCAGGATCACAATAGAAGACGAGAGGAAAAGAGTTGGGGAGTTGGGGGCGGGGCTTCCTGTGAGCTCGGGCAGGAAGCTGATCGAATGTAGGGGGGGAGTTGATGAGTCACTGTGCTGTGCTGCTGCTGGCCTCCTTATGTGCAGAGTGCAGACTGTCAGCCAAGCTGAGCTCTGACACACAGAGCTAAGAACTGCCGCGCACACAAGCACTCTCCATCACATTGCGATAAGGCTGCCTATGCGCAGCTGCACAGCCTTATCACAGACTGGTAATAAATGTGGACCTACAGGACTTCCGTAGCCCCCCTGAAGGTTCCAGTTTACAGCAGATTCAGACTGTGATACAGCCACGCTGCTTCGCATAGGCAGCCTTATCACCCTGTGGACGTATCCTGTGGTGACTCATGTGCCTGCGGCTGCTGATGGTGAGTCCACTCTGATTGCAGCCGCAGGTGGCAGAAACTACTGGAGTCTGGACTTCCAGTATAATCACGAAGGAGGGAGGGACTAGGAGACTACAATGCTGCTGCCCGCAGCACAGCCAGTGCGCTGCAGCATCCAGCCCCAGGCTGTCAGACGCTGATAGGTTAGTGTGACCCCAAATGCTTCCACTTCATATACTGGCACCAGCCTGCCACTGACCACAGGAGACTTGGCTAATTTATGAAGCATTCAGCCCTGTCTCCGACCTGCAGTGTCCCCAGCTAAATTGTGTGGGTGACGTTACACCCGCGAGTGGGTGGAGCCTTTCCAATTTTCGGCCTCACCTTCCTCCGGCCTCCCGGGAAACTTCCCGGTGACTTAAATGGCCAATCCGCCCCTGCATGCAGCCACACCCAAGGACCAGGGTATGCATGAACACCGGGCAAAGTGGATCAGCAAAACCTGGAGCACTGATCCAGTAAACAAATACAAAACCGACATAGACCATAGTGACTGCATAGTTACAACATTACAATACCAGGTCTACAACAACAACGGGTACATCCAGAAACCTGGCATACTGGTACAACAACAAAAAAACAAAACAAACAGAAACAAGCTGAAGACCCACAATACCAGATTAGTTCAAATTACAAACAGGACAAAGGCAAAAGTCAGTACTTATTCTTATTCTCCCCATGTGCATGATTAGAATTGCTGCTACAAGAAGAAAGAATAGCACATCCCGCAGTCAAGGTTATAGGCTGTTATCTTGTGCCAACTTTATAAAATTATTAGGACTTTCAACAGACAAGACAGGAGACTTAGAAGAACTTGAACCAAAGTCTTTTGGGACCAAATTTCTTAACAACTGCATCACTAAACGCCCGGACATCCTTAAGAATGGGATCTTTAGTTTTTATGAATTTGGACGCCCATTTAAAAGGCTTCCCTCTGAAGGAATACAGTATGTCAAAGAGAGCACATGGGACCTTGGCAGAGGCAGTGGCCCACGGGACCGCTGCTGAGGCTGTGCCTTCTGAGTGTCCTCTTGGGGATATAGCTTCTGGGACCCCTTTTAGGGCTATTCCACCAGAGACCCCATCTGGGGTAACATGACTGATGTCCCCTTGTGAGATGACACAGCTGAAGTCCCTCTGTGGGACAGCTAGATCAAAATCCCTAAGTGGGATGACAAGCTTTGCACCCCCTCCTGGGACGGTGGCCTTTGTGACTTTCTCTGTGACTAGAAGCTTTGGTACCTGTCCTGAGTTAGTGTCACCAATGGACCCACCTGGGGTAAGGGTAATAGCTTTAGCGACTGCCTATAGGATTGGCCACTCAGGTGCCTCACCTGAGTCTGTGGCCTCGGTAACCTCCTTTTCAGCAGGTTGCCCAGGTACCTCTCCAGATATTGATAAGGAAAGAGGTTTCTCAAGGAAACCAACAGAGATCAATCCTGAGGCTCTCTAAAACACTGGAACTTTGGATTCGTTATTGAAATCTGGAACATCGGTCCCCACGGCTAGGACCGGATCATCAGAGTTAGCTACAGGACCCGGTTCATCAGTGTGAGCAGATTTTGAACTCAGGGTTAAAACATTGATTTTGGTTCTGAAGCCAAAACATTGGATGCTTTACCTTTAAGAGTTGAAACGACCCTTTCTCTATTAATACCTATACCAGAAACTGGCCTTCTAGTAATAGGTCCCCAATTCAAAATCTGAGTCTTTCTGGTGGTGGTTTCCATGGCTACTTTATCTGCAATTGAATCAGACAAAACCTGGAACATGGCGGCAGGCAGGGATTTATCACAATTTCTATGACTACGTAATAAAATGACTGGAACCCCCATAATACAGGCATAAACTAAAGTCTCTGCGACGCTGGCGCTCCTCCTCTGAGAGCCTAGGACGCAGAAAACTTCTTACCCTTCTCTCATTTACCAAATGAGATGACTCCTTGTTCGCGATATAATGAGCTATGTTCTCATTTGTAAGAGAACCTGTCTTAATGAACTCTGGCAAGATGGTAAAAATTTTGACCAGGAGTTCATACAGTTCTAACAAAGCTTGCTGTAATACCTCCAGCCGCTCAGGCATAATTGCTTTAAAGGCAGTGTTAAGGGAAGACAAGGACTCAAGCAAGGATTGCATCTTGACACTTATACAGACAATAAAATAGTTAATGCAGAGCCAGACAGAAATATATGCTGGACAAACAGACTGAATGCAGAAATAAACCAAAGCTGGACAAGACAAAAATGAACAGGTTTAAACAAGTAAAGACTTCCCAGCAACCCTTCTGTTTTGTGGTCGGTTATAATGTTAGGAAGGCTGAGTGCAGGGAGCCAATTGCAGTGAATTGACAGTCCTGCTGGCCTCCTGCAAGCTGACTTCACCAATAACAACCAAGTTTTTGGGGTCAAATTAAGTCCGGCCCCAGACCGGTGTCACCTGGTCTTCAGTAGGACAAGGTGGCCTGCAGGAAATCGAACACACTGCAAGAGTGGGTGAGATGACATATGCTCCTGTGCCTTGATATTTCACAAAAACTTCAGTCAGAGATTACAGTTGATAACTAGACAGTCAATTTTTTTGTACTCTGTATATGCACTGCAAAGAGGAAACTTGGGGCCCGATTCAGACCTGCTCACTAGGCCACGTGGGAGAAAAATCATTCGATGGTCGCTCACCATTGAATGATTTTTTTTCCCTTTGCAGATAAAAGTCAGTGTACAGATGGCGCCCCTCTCTTTCATTGCCGGTGCTCGCCAGAACGTCCCCTCATATGCATGCATGTCCCAGTCACGCATGCATGAGAGGCGTGACCCTGCCCGTCTTCCCTTCAGGGAGATGGGCAGGGTTAGGTGGGTGGGGGTCAGTGCGGTGGTGGGGACCGGCGATGGGGACCAGGGAGGCGGCAGGCGGTGTCAGAGAGCTCCGTCGGAATGGGGCGCATGTAAACTAACTTTTATCCTAGATGGAGATGGACGATTTTTTTTGGGCGGGGGGGGGACTGACATGTGATGCTTGCTCCGGACCCTAGTTCCAGGCACCGTGTCACCTAGCTACACCTTTGTGTGTAAATCTTGCTGTGATACTGCCCAGAGCCTCTCCAGCCACTGACCTTTCCGCATGTCACTGGTACATGGATCCCATAGAGGTGATTGCAATTATATACAGTAAATACAAATCCATCATGATACAAATTAAGGAATTACAGGAAAAGATGCAAAAAAATGATATGTTGCAGCTGATTAAACAAATGTGCCAGCAAGCGTTTAGTGTAGGATGCTGAATATTTTAAATAATTCCTTTTAATTAGTTTTATCTTGTTCTCACAGTTAAAGGCAATTAGTGGTGAACTATGTCCTAAAGTATGGGAAAAAGCCACTACTTTTCTAGGTCAGTTGTCACTGATTTTGGTGTTTATCACGAAAAAAAGGTCATTAAGCAAAAAAAAAAAATGTACATTGGTTTTGCCCAGGAAAATAATTTTGCTCTTTCAGACTGAAATCAATTTGTAAACTGCTACTGAACAGTATCAGCAACTGTTCTTTCTGCCTCCCAGGCATTAGTTAACTGGCGAGAAAGCACAAGCCAACCATCTGTGCAAGGTTCATTGTTCTTCAGCTCTGTGGGCAACTCACCTGGAGAAATGTCAGGTGGGTTCCGTCAAAGCTATTCCTTACCCTCAATATTTGTGATGTGTATCCATTGCAGCAATTAAAATTCAGTGTTCTGAAGATCATGGACTATCCGTAGGCCACTGCAGTATGGGCATTCAGTTCAGGCCTTCTGTTTCTAGCTATTAAAATCTTCTGCATACATATTCCCCATGTTCGAGAACCGTTCCACTTACTGTTGCTGATCCTTAATAGCTATTAAATTGCTGGTTGTCACAAATAGGTCTTCTATTAATGTTGCATGCTAAAACTTTGAGTATTGTAGGAAAACATCCCCTACAGGAGTAAAGTTTCCTTTCATGTGTTCTATGGGCTGCAGGATCCGCAGACTTATATATGCCAATGCAGTTTGTGTTTATTTTAGAGTGATTTACACACAGAAAATCCACACAGTACGAATCCAATTTTTTTGCATTAAAAGTGTAGTCATGGCGCTTAGGGGGTGATTCGGACTCACTTGGATCGGGCCGCATTCAGTCCCCCGGCCAATGGTGGGGGGGTCAGTGACCATCGAATGATGAGTTTGGTGGGTCAGCAAGCAGGTGGATGGGTGTAGGGCGGTGTTTACCTGTTCGCAAGGCTGCAAACATACGCAGCCTAGCGAAAAGATCTGAATAAGGCCCTTAGATTGGTGTCTCCTGCTCCCAAGGAAGTAGCAGAAAAAATAAGATTAAAGCTGGGTACACTAGATGATACATGTAGCCAGTGGGAGTCGGCATTCACAAGTTCATAGACATTTGCCGATGCCGGCAGCGACAGAGCGTTGGCACTGGCCATGCTGCATTCCCCAGCATGGCTCTTGCTAGTGATGTCCTTTGCGGACCTGCATGTACATACGACACGTGGGAGTGTGCATCATCAGCGACATAGTGCGTACACACAATTTGAACGTTTTGCTGAACCATTGGAACCATTGGAATTGGCCAAATCTTTAAAAATATCGTCTAGTGAGTACCAAGCTTATCTTTACATTTACAACAGTTATTAATATTTTAGTGTATTTATGTGAACACGACAGGATTTGTGTAACATATCACTTTTATGTTAAAATACACCATACATCAACACAGAAGTTCTACTTCGTGACTGTCTTTAAGAGATCACATATCCTCTGGCTGGTAACCAGGACCTTATGTAGCTGACAGATGGACTTCTAGATTTCTTTACCAATGTCATAATGCACATTGTGGCAATTTATGTTCATGCTAAAGTATTTTTAATTGGCAAATACCTAGACAACCTATAATTGTGCCATCATTTGTATATTAAGATGGGTAATGTCCTATTAAAAGAGTAGTTGCATCAGTAAAAAGGGGGTTACTTTATTACCTATATTTATTTATTAACAGTTTCTTATATAGCGCACACATATTCTGCAGCGCTTTGCAGAGAATGTTTGAATGTTCAGTCAATCCCTGTCCCAGTGGAGCTTACAATCTATATTCCCTACCACATGTACACGCACACATATAGGGTTGATTTGTTGGGAGACAATTAGCCTGCAAGTATATTTTCGGATTGTGGGAGGAAACCAGAGTACCCGGAGGAAATCACGCAAGTACGGTGAGAATATAAAAACTCCACACAGTTAGAGCCATGGTGGGAATCTAACCCATGGCCTCAGCGCCGCAAATTTTTTGGCGCTCCCCCCCTTGCCCTTGGCCACCCCCTCCCATCGGTGCCCCCCCCCATGCCCGTACCTGCCCGGCCGCATCTGCGGTCACGGTCCCGTCTCTCCCGGCGCCGGCTTCTGCTGCTATAATGAAAACTGACTCTTAGAAAATGGCTGCCCCCATACTGCAGACAGAAAACTATCTGCAGTATGGAGGCAGCCATTTTCTAAGTGTCAGTTTTCATTATAGCAGCAGGAGCTGGTGTCGGGAGAGACGGGACCGTGACCGCAGATGACGGGCAGGTACGGGCATGGGGGGGGGCACCAGACAGCAGCGGGTAACTATAGCCCCACAGACCCCCAGCACCCACATGTTCTCTGCGCCTCCCCGCCACCGTGGGGGCTGCAGAGCTATAGCTACGCCACTGCTATTGGGGCCAAATGTAGTAGGGTGTGAGAATTGGAAATTGAAAGATTGTGGGCGAGATGCACTAAACAAAAAATGCATTTTCATATGCAGTAAAGCCCCACCGCCGGGGCTTCGCCATGGGGATTATGCCAGCTCTAGTTGGCGTAACCCCATAGGAGCCTATGGGGTTCCTTTTGCACCCCTGCCGATCGTGCCACCCCCCCCCCCTCATGTCAGGGCGGCATCCTACTTTGCTGCATGGACCTGTGACCTCCTCCTCCCTGCAACTCTTCCAGGTGCAGGGAGGAGGAGGTGGAGCCCAGCAGCCACTGCAGCAGGACAGGAGGAGCGGGGAGAGCCACTGGGGACCCGATCACACTTTGCTGGGTGCATCACAAAGGGCAGCTCTTAATGCAAGAGCTGTCCTTTATTGCCTGTACACCATTAAGTCCACCTCCTACTCTTCTTGGCTTTTCTTCATCAGGAATTTCAAGGTATTTCTCCCAACCTTTCTCTTAACTATATATTTACCACACTCCTCTTGTATGTATGCGGATGTACAGCATACACCATAATACAGCGGCACAGTACCCTGTGCTGACTCCGCCCCTTGGACAGGGCAATCGCAATGAATAGGCAAACTGGGCGGAACGCAGGAAGTATAAGTTATGATTTTTGTTTTCTTTATTCCCGTGAATGGATGGGTGGGGTCCTCAGCGCATTGCTTTGCCAAGTACCTACAATGCCGTTGTTCAATTCAGTAGGCTATGCCATTGCAGGCACACTGCAAGCCACAAAAAGGTGCTATGGTACAGTGACAGCGCCACCTGCAGATCCTGTGCATTGTGCCCCCTGGGACAGCGAGTGCATTGTGCCCCCTGGGACAGCGCCACTCACAAACACCCCTAGTTACAATCGTGATCTTGTATCTCTAGGGAGAAGCCATCAATTATAATAACTAACAAAGGATCTGAAATGACAATACTCGGTACATTCAGAGACGGTAAAGGTAACTATCCAGCAGCGAAATGGTTTCAATGTTAATTAATCGTTGTACATACTGTTAATACTAAAGACTGTGGTGGTGGGTTTTTTTCATGGCCTCCGTGATTACAAACATTTGGCGTTATTAGTATGTGCACTTCTGTTTTTGTTCCTCTGAAATTCTGAATTGTCTTTCAAGACAATAATCTATAGAGTTGTTTATGCCCGAAAATGAAATTTTTTTTCAAAATCACTTACAAACAATAGCTTGTTTTATATTTCAATGAGGTTTTAAGGCTTAACTAAACCTACATCACAAAAGCCTTTTGTGGTTCATGTTATATTAATATTGCGGCGTGATTATCAAAAACCATTACTCTTGGCTATCTTACGCAGGCTGAGTCAAGGAACCATAAGTCAAGACTGACTGTCCACACACAGTATGCTCTGTGTTTATGATAAGACAAGTCTAAACATTAAACCGCATTTGTAAAATTATTGCCCTTTGAAGATCAGATTGCTCAGCTAGTGCAAATTAGATGTTACCTCACAGTAGCTTTTCTCCATATAAAGGAATTAAATGCATAAATAATGTCAATATACTCCATTGTGTGAGTTTGATTTCACACAAGTGATTTTAATCCCCCTCCTCCCAGTCAGACGCAGATCAGTGTATATATTTATCACTGCCCTCGGAACATAACATCCAGCAATTCCTGTTTTTAATGTTTTTCTCTTATTTTATTTTGTATTTATTTTTGTTTAAGCGATTTGGCTCCAGGTTGATGTGTTATTAAAAGGAAAATATATGCTTTTCTTCTTTACTGAAGATGAGTTTTAATATTTAACGTGTTTTGAAAAGAAGTGCATTTAAAGGGAAGCCAAGCTGAAAAATTGCTTATTTGAAATACAAACTTTCTCCTGGGTACAAAAAAGCAAAGTGCCATTTCTGGGGGGAATGTTTTTTTTTCTTCTTTTTTTGGTCTTTGCTTTCTGGTGAATCGTTAGCGCGAGTGTTTTTCATTATGGCAATTTGGCCTATGTACGCACTGTTCTATTTCAGCAGATAGATGACCTTATAGAAGCTTTTTTAAATTAACTTATTTATTATTTATTTACAGTTTCTTATATAGCGCACACATATTCCGCAGCGCTTTACAGAGTATAGTTGAACACTCACATCAGTCCCTGCCCCAGTGGAGCTTACAATCTATATTCCCTACCACATATACACGCGCACACAGACATTCTAGGGTTAATTTTTGTTGGAAGCCAATTGACCTACCAGTATATTTTTGGATTGTGGGAGGAAACTGGAGTACCCGGAGTAAACCCACGCAAACACCTGGAGAATATACAAACTCCACACAGTTAGGGCCATGGTGGGTATTGAACCCATGACCTCAGCGCTCTGAGGCAGTAATGCTAACCATTACACCAACCGTGATGCAAAAGTGTAACTCTATGGCCTTCAGGACAGCGTGGGGTAATCCCGTATGTGTTTCACCGATGACATGTAAAGTTAAGCCGTAAATATAAGTGGTGTATGCAGGGGCGTTTCAAGAGAGGAGGCGGCCTGTGTGCAGACCCCTCCATCTGGCAACCTCTTCTCTGGCAGTAGGAGTGCAGCACTGTAGAGTTTGATATCTAGAGGTCTCAGGGCCTGATGCACTAAGCTTCAAAAGTGCTAAAATGGAGAGTGATAAACAGCCAGGTAATCGGCTCCTACCTGCCATGTCACAGACTGTAGAGCAAAAAAGAGGAAAAAAAGCAGCGCTTGGTATTTAACAATTCAAATCATATATAAACAAGCGGGACTGTCTACATATGAATGGACATTTTATTATTAAAAAACATAACACTTAAAAATGTAACAAGAAACATAATTACTGTATTAGTACAACGTTTGGATTAAGCAGCACATTGGCATCGGAGGGATAGCACAATTTGCCATAGTTATTCCTCAGTTTGGCATATAACAATAACGTCTCTAAACTGAAAGTAGTGGGTGTCTCACCGCTGGAGGATTTGATGTATGGCAATTGGTATGAGAGTCCTTTTAATTTTGCGGATGGAAATGTATTACCACTGGGGTCTCCACATCTGGAAGTCCTTATAACTTCTCCAAAATTTTGCAGCAAGGAGCAAGTGGATATCAGCCGCTGGAGTGGTATATTACCGGGACGTCCAAGGATTCCTCACTAGGATGCGGTGTCCTGCACACTTGGAATCACCAATAAGATTGGATGTTTGCCAAGTTGATCTGGGGTTGATGAACAAGTGCCTGTATTGTGCTGTAGCCCCCTCACCGACGCATTTTGCTGATTTTATACAGCTTGAAATACCAATTGCCATACATCAAATCCTCCAGCGGTGAGACACCCACTACTTTCCGTTTAAAGATGTTTTTGTTATATGCCAAACTGAGGAATAACTACGCCAAATTGTGCTATCCCTCCCATGCCAATGGGCTCCTTAATCCAGACTTTGTACAATACAGTAATTATTTTTCTCGTTACATTTTAAGTGTTATTAATGTTTTTTAATAATAAAATGTCCCGCTTGTTTATTTATGATTTGAATTGTTAAATACCAAGCGCTGCTTTTTTCCTCTTTTTGCTCTATAGTATATATATTTGAGGTGCGTGACTATACACCTCACTCAAGCAGCAGCTTATTGGAAAAGCCACTCCTAGAGTCGCCTGAATACACCTATTGGTAAATTGCTTCATGTCACAGACTGTGTTTAAAAAATGTCAGGCAGGAGCTGATTGGCTGGCTGTTTATCACTCTCCATGTTATCACTTTTGAAGCTTAGTGCATCTGGCCCTCAGACCGTAATATGCATGCATAGATCTCCAGGAAAATGGTGAGGAGGCCATTTTCCCGGTGAGTTCCACATCGCTGCTGCCATCTTTGTGGGACTCTGGAGAGTTAAGAATTCAAAAAATTAGAGCAGCATGTGCGTTATAGGCCACCTGGACTCAGGGGCCCATGTGCACTGTACACAATGCCCCCATTATATATTTGCCGGTGGGTACATGCATGCTTCCAAACTCTCCCAATTTTGGAAAGTCTCATATTGAGGGCTCAGTCCTATAGTCCGTACTGTAAAGTTTGGAGCTCTTTCCTGTTCTGTCCATTTTTATTCAACAAAGCAATGTAGCTCTGGCATCTGCCATTCGGTCATGCAATAGTGAATGGGTAACCCAACTGTAACAAACATTCCCCATTATACAGTTGTTGCCATGGCCTGTCTTGATCCAGAAACAGACATTTTGTACAATGTGTACAATATGGTGTATGTATTCTCTTGATTTTCTAGGTAGCCCCACGCTTGCCTACCCCTCCAGCCATGTGCACCCACTTAAGCAGAAGAGGACTGCTGAGTGGCTTGCGTGGTTGAGTGTGTGTGTGTGCCAGAGTTACACAATGTCACACTTATGGCAATGAGGGGCTAAAGGAGGCTCATCACTGCTGTGACTGTCCTTAGTGAGACTGGGAGTGGGGAGGGAGCCTGGTAAAGAGAGCACTGGTACTTTTGCTGCCTGCCAGTGAGACTCTGCCTGCATAGGCTTGCCTTGCTTGCGCCACATGTAAAGCTGTCATATTAAATATTTTTTGGTGTGTAAATAGCACATAATAGTTATTAATATGTCGATACTGTAGCTGGTCACTTCTCAATCTGTGTAAGTGCTTGATTGTGCTATAATAATCTGTTTATATACACTTTGGTAGGGCGGGCAGCACAACTGGAGATGAAAGGAGCTGTTAAAATGTAGACTGACGGGTTCTCTATTGCATATCGCAATATACTTTTTGTTAAAGGTGGTGAGACTAAATGTGTGTACACAACTGGTGCGTGCGGTGCCTCCAATTTACTGCTCCGCGGGATCGTTTGCCAACAATAGCGTATTTACCACATGCAGGATACCCCGCATCTAATGGAGCACATGATGTTGGATATCCGTCTAATGTGGTTTCTACAGTACATGGCTTTTCTAGTTCAGTGCATGCATTCTTATTATGCCCCTAACAGGTAAATTTACTATGATGGGAGTTCTACTGAGAATTGGATGTTGCCTATAGCAACCAATCATCTAGAACAGGCATTCCCAACCACGGTCCTCAAGGCACACCGACAGTACAGGTTTTGTAGATATCCGGCTTGAGCACAGGTGACTTAATTAGTACCTGAGTGATTCTGATTAAACCATCTGTGCTGAAGCCTGGATATCACTAAAACCTGCACTGTTGGTGTGCCTTGAGGACCGTGGTTGGGAATTCCTGGTCTAGAAGGTTCTAAATAAATAAGTAGAATTTTGTTCCTCTGGACAACATCCCATCTCCAATAGAATTCCCATCTTAGTAAATGTACCGCTAAGTGTTTAGTATTTCTCTCTCTCTCTCTCTCTCTCTCAAGTCCTCAATAGACTTATTGGGTGTTTAACCAATCCATAGGAACCATGGTCAAAAACTATATGCTCCAGCACGCAGTTGATGTACTTCCATATTGGTGTCACCTTATTGGCTGTTCCTCATGCAGCAAGCATGGTAGCCCTTGCCAATTGTTCCCCATCATCACTGCTCTGTCAATGGGGTCTGTCCTCATGCATGCCTAACCATGCATGCCAAACTAATGAATGATAGGCTCCTGTTCTTTTTATAGTCCCCTGTGTTATTGCATGATCACTGCAGTATAACAGACATATTTCCTATACATCTATTGAACAGGTACATATTTAATGACACACTGCAATGAGGTATAGGCTAAACATAAACTGCACAGCTGTAGTACACCTAATGCAAATACTATCTATACTGATAGGTTCATTGGCTCCAAGCAAAATAAACCCTAGTATGAATGTGTGTGCGTGTACATGTGGTAGGGACCATAGATTGCAAGCTCCACTGGGGCAAAAATCTGTATGTAATATTGCACCCTCTAATGTGCAGTATTGGATAGTGCTTGTGAAATATTGAACTTTGCAATGTTAGTTTCTGTGACCATATTAAGCAAAGTAATATCCCCAGTAGAGCAGAATTAATTGCATACAGGAGATGTCTATCACATATTTATTTCCAGTGGAGATTGAATAAAGGTGCTGCAATGATATTATGGGCAATTAGGTAATTAAAGTGAAAGTTATCTAATGTACAGTAGTTTATAGATGTGAAGTCAGTCAATTAAATCTGCATACGCATAAACATTGTTGGGACACATAAAGGGCTCACTGGTGAAACAAATGGCATGGCAAAATGTGCAGTCTGTACTGCAGTGTAGTGGTGCTGCTTGATATGGCTTGGCCAGAGCATTGCTGGATGTTAGCCAGTACAGGATGAGACGAGAGCTTAACCTTATGCATCTTCAGTTTGCCTATTTTGGTCCAGTACATATTTTTGACACCTTGCATATATAAATGCACAAAAACGCAAGGGATAATGTACTAAATATGTCAGGTAATTAGTTGGCCCTTTCTAAAGAGATAGACTAAGCTTGATTGGCTAAAATGTTATATGTCTTTTTGTTGACCTATTGTTAATGTTGTTATGAGTGTATCCAGAGGCATAGCGATGGCGGTGCCAGTGGAGCACCAGCTCCGGGCGCTGGAAGCTATCATGGCGCCAGAGCTGTGCCGGCACCGCCAGCTCGACTGCTCCACTGCTCCCGGCACCCCGCCCGCCTGGGAGCGGAGGTGCCGGGGAGACGTGCATCCCCGCCCGCTCCCGGCACCCCCACCCACCCAGAAGCAGGCGGGTTGCGGACCGTATACTTCCCCTGACAGCTGGGGAAGTGTGCAGTCGTGCTGACCACACTACTCCCTCCCTGTTCCACACTACTCCCTCCCACCCTCACTCCACACTACTACTCGCACCCTCCCCCCCCCCCTGTTCCACACTACTCCCTCCCACCCTTTGTCCCTACTCTGCACTATCACTCCCACCCTCCCTGATCTGCACTCTTACTCCCACCTTCCCTCCCTGCTAGCAATTTCAGTCCCCCTTGGCAACAAGTCCCCCTTGGCAACAATATTAGTCCCCCTTGGCAACAAGCAACAAGTCCACCTTGGCAACAATATTAGTCCCCCTTTGGCAACGGGCAATATTAATCCCCCTTGGCAACGAGCAATTTTAGTCCCCCTTGGCAATGAGAAACTTTAGCCCCCTTGGCAACGAGTAATTTTAGTCCCCCTAAGCAAGGAGCAACTTTAGCCCCCCTTGGCAATGAGCAACTTTAGCCCCCCTTGGCAACGAGCAATTTTAGTCCCCCTTGTCAACGAGCATGAAGCTCATTGGCATTGAGCATGAAGCGCCTAGAATCGAGCATGAAGTTCCTAGCAATGAGCATGTAGTTAAGTGGCAATTATGTGTCAGATGTGTAATAGGCATTACAGTTTGTTTTATAGTATGTAATGGGCATCATGTGTGACCTTATGTGTAATTGGCATTACAGCATGTGGCTTTATGTGCAATGGGCATTACGGTGTGGTATAATGTTAGGTTGTGTCCCCTTTTCGCCACGCAAGAGCCCCGCCTACTACAAATCAGGGGGGGGGATGCGAAATATGCCCTTGCTCCGGGCACTGTTTCACCTAGCTACAGAGAGTGTATCTCTGGAGCCTACTGTACATACTAAACCTAAGAGAAAGGTAAAGTGGGACAGATAAACCAATTAGCTCCTGTTATTTTTCAAACTGAGGGCCCAACCTTTAACAAGAGATAAAGTGGATGGTGATAAAGAGTGATAAAAGATCTGCCAATCAGCCCCCAACTGTCATTTCTCAAACACCATCTGTAACATGACAGTTAGGGGCTGATTGGTTGGTACTTTTAAAATCACAGCTCTGCCTTTTAACCATATGGTGAGGAATGTGGTCTCATCTGACTTGTCCATAGCAGACCTCGTTATTGCTGTCCCATCTACCTGGCTGATTTTTAATAGGTTGGTGTAATGGACTAATGGGTATGGTATGATTGCCCGACAGGGGGGTCCAGACGGTCAGTATCCCAACGTCGGGAATCCCGACTGCCGGTGCTCTGACGAGCTCTGCTCGCTGTTGCCGCTTGCCCACAGCATTGAATACCTGCCATTGACTGTTGATCTTTAAAATGCAGGCACAGGCTTGTCAACGGATCCGATACGTAATCCCGGCGGTCGGGATCCTGGCGGTCGGAATCCCGACACTGGAATCCCGACCGCCGAAATCCCGACATGGGGGGGACGTGGATCGCCCCCCCCCTTGCGGGCTCGCTGTGCTCGCCACGCAGCGGGCCCGGTGCCTCGCTACGCTCGGCACGCTATTTTATTCTCCCTCTATGGGTGTCGTGGACACCCACGGAGGGAGAAAGTTTCGGGATTTCGGCGGTCGGGATTCCAGTGTCGGGATTCTGAACGCCGGGATCCCAACCGCCGGCAAATTGACCGCATCCCTTGTCAACAAAATATTGAGATATTTAGGGGTCAATTCAATTAGGAGTGAAAGGGGCATCCTGCCATTACATTGGCTTATAAATACTTGCAGTGGCAATAGAACTCAGCGTCTGTCAAAGTAGTTTACTATGTTTGCACTCTTTATTCTGGATAATTGTGTATATTTCATACTGTATGGTTTTAATAATATACCTGGTGTATAACATCATGTGATGCCAAACTGTTAAATATAATTGTTATAAAGCAAAGCCTATTTTTTATGACAGTGAAATTCATATGATATCTTTTAATTGCTCTATTATGCTTTAAAATCAGCCAGGCATATACTGACTCTTATGGAAATATTAACAGGGGCACAGAAAAGTGTATGTGTTACTTCTCCTGTTATATTGTAGTGTTTTGTAAATTGATTGAGTAAATGTTCGGAGTTCTGGGTCTAGTTCAGCTGAGGTAGATAGCTCATTCTTTTGACAAGCAGACATTTGTGACTATATGTAGGGTCAAGGCCCACCACAGAACAGATGAAACATGTGGATCTACTATTAAAGGGTTGTGAATGTCCAAGAAGCATATTGGTGGTTTATGGGGCAAAAGTTCATTGCAAAGGGTAAAAGGAGGTGGGGAGTTCTATGCAGAACCCTTAAACATTTTACAAATGCATTTTACAAATGCAGAATAAGGGGTGTAGTCAATGTTTTCCAGAAAAAAGGGGATATTACTAACTATTCAATCCTGGATGTTTTTGCCAGGTAAATGGCAAGGATTCGGGTTTGCAGACCTGGCTCTTTTAAAAGCTGAATCTGCATTTGCGGAAATGGAGGTTGAATTTTTCAATTAGCAGCCATTTCTGTGGAGAAAGACACACATTCGCAAATCCATTTTTTTTTTAATTTTCGGATTGTTTCCAAAAATTGGGGGAAAAAGGAAAAACATTGAATAGATGGAAAGCAAATTCCATCTAATATAAACAGCTGCTGTTTTGCTGTTTATCCACAAAAAAATGGACCTTGAATACTCCGTGATTTATTACTTTTTATTTGTTGGGTACTTGTGTATTATCTGGGCGCCCGATTTTTTCATTGCATGCCACTACTTAAGGCATGCAATGCAATGCAATGCAATGCAATGTGATTTTTCATTGTAAAGACCCGATTTTTATTTGTATAGTCAGCCATGGGTGATTTCATACCCCCACTATCCAACTACGCATGGAGTTGATTTTATATAGTGTGGCGAGCGGACGCAGATTACTTTACATGTATTCTGCGTCCCCTCGCGGGGCTCGCCACGCTTCGGGCTCGCTGCGCTCGCCACACTATATAAAATCAACTCCATGCGTAGTTCGATAGTTGGGGGTATGAAATCACCCATGGGTGACTATACAATTAAAAATCTGGTCTTTACAATGAAAAATCACATTTTAGTGCGATGCAATGCAATGCGATGCAATACAATGAAAAAATTGGGCGCCCAGATATTACACAAGTACCATTTGTTGATACTGGGGGAAGAATTAAGGCTTTGAGATGGTAACATACATTAATAAAATAGATCTTGTGGCAAAAGGAGCAGTGTGCTACAAAAGGGAAAGAAAAAAGTACTCTACTCAAACATTACTAATTTGTAATCCATTTTGCAATAAAGTTAGCTTTTTTTTTCATAATCTTAGCCATGGTTATGGGCCTACCCACCACACCCAGGTAACCTTATCTAATATTTTTTAACACTTTGCTATCTCTCACTAGTTTGCTGCTTTTGTCTGGATTAGTTGGGCTGGCTTAGAATGTCCCATTATCTAGACTTGAACCCTTTAGAATATTAGGGCTATAGTTACCTGGAAGTAATTGATACTGTAAATATATTGCTATTTTTGTTTTACAATTCTAATTACTGTAGTGTTTGTATAGGCACCTACATTTTTTTACTTTGTGTGGCACTAAAAGTCTCATTGAGGTGCAGTGAGTTAGTCTTTCCTTTCCTACTTCAGTATGAACCACAGTTTTGGATAGTGCACTGAGGCATTCTGGGGGGTGCCAAATATGTTAGGTATGCCACTGGCCCTGACCACTGTTTGCCTACCAAAAGAGGTGCATATAAATCTGCTGAAACTCTATGTAGCCAAACATATCATTATACATTTCCTAGCAGTTCAGTTTGTTGAAAAATGTAATTTAATAATTCTGTGTGTATGGATATAGATATAAATTTAAATACTTTCCCTTCTCTTGCATATCCTCTATTATTTTTAATATTTCCTAATTCTTACATAGATCCACTACCATTCAAAAGTTTAAGGTCACTTAGAAATGTTTTTTTTTTTTTTTTTAAGAAAAGCACTGTTATTTTCAATGAAGATAACATTAAATTAATTAGAAATGCGCTCTATACATTGTGCATGTGGTAAATGACTATACTAGCTGCAGACATCTGTTTTTTAAAGGAATATCTAGGTGTATAGACGCCCATTAGAACATTCCAGGGTTCTAATGGTACATTGTGTTTCCTGATCATGTTAGAAAACTAATGGATGATTAGAAAACCCTTGAAATCCCTTGTGCAGTAATGTTAGCACTGTTGAAAATGGGTTTGCTCATTAGAAAAGCTATACAACTGGCCTTCCTTTGAGCTAGTTGAGTATCTGGAGCATCACATTTGTGGTTTTCAATTATACTCTCAAAATGGCCAGAAAAAGAGAACTTTCTTGTGAAATTAAGACTATTCCATGTGAGAAATTGGCAAGACACTGAACACGTCCTACAACGTTGTGTACTACTCCCTTCATTGAATAGGCTCTAACCAGAGTAGAAAAAGGAGTGGGAGGCCCCAGTGCACACCTGAGCAAGAAGACAAGTAAATTAGAGTCTGTAGTTTGAGAAATAGATGCCACATAGGTCCTCAACTGGCAGCTTCATTAAATGGTACCCACTAAATACCAGTGTAAACATGTACAGTGAAGAGGCAACTCCAGGATGCTGGCCTTATAGGCAAAGAAAAATCCATATCTGAGACTGGCCAATAAAAGGAAAAGATATATAAGGGTAAAAGAACACAGACATTGGACAGATTAAGATTGGAAAAAAGTGTTATGGACAGATGAATCAAAGTTGTTTGAAACACACAGCAGAACATTTGTGAGGTGCAGAACAAGTGAAAAGATGCTGTAGAGTGCCTGATGCCATCTGTCAAGCATGGTGGAGGTAATGTGATGGTCTGGGGCTGCTTTGGTGCTGATAAAGTGGGAGATTTGTACAAAGTAAAAGGATTTTTTTAATAAGGAAGTCTATCACTCCATTTTGCAATGCCATGCTATACCCTGTGGACAGCGTTTGATTGGAGCCAATTTCCTCATACAGCAGGACACTGACCCAAAGCACACCTCCAAATTATGCAAGAACTATTTAGGGAAGAGGCAGTGGCTATTCTGTTTGTAATGGAGTTGCCATTTACCAGATCTCAACCCCAAAACCTGTTTTTGCAGTGTAAATGATTGCTGCTTTAAAAAATAGGAAAACTCTCCCAAAATCTCTCAGTTTCTGATTCTCACACCCTATTACATTTGGCCCGTGGTCTGGTGACTCGTAGGATTTTTGATTGCTCCCAAAACCTAATGAAGAGTAGGGCCAGTGCAATATTTTTCAGCACCCTAAGCAAAACTTCAGTTTACTGCTCCAACCACCACCCATACACCAATACCAATTACCAAAACCTCAGGTGAAAGTGTGCAGGTGGTGTCTTAGAAGTTTACACCTTCTATTTGCATTTAGTGTAAGGATGCCTCTCTCAAAGTGAGCCTTCATTTTTTCCCAGTCTCAGAGGCACCACCCAGATTCTGGAGCTCCTGGGCAGGTGCCTAATGGTAGAGCTGGCCCTGGGGGAGATGAAAACTTTAAGAATTGTTTTACTTTTGAAAGGGTTTTTTTTATCCTGCAGAACGTGTATAGCAAATATACATATAAAGTGCTAGCAGCTAGGTCTGTGTTCACTCTATGAAGAAAAGAAAACTAAAAGGGGTATTCAATCCAGGACGTCCGAAAGTCGGAATCCCAGGCCGTTTACGTCCGCTCCTACAGTAACTGGACAGTCAGAATTCAATGTTCCGACTGTCGAGTGTTGGAAAGTCTGTGGATCAGCGAAAACGTCTGTAGATTGTCGAAAAATGGCTGTAAATTTGACAATCCGCGGCTGTTACTGACGGCTTTAAAGGCAGTCAGAAGGCAGTCAGCTTTAAAGGCAGTTTTGTTAGAAATGGCTGCGGATTGTCGAATTTGCGGGTGTTTTTCGACAATCCGCAGACGTTGTCACCATTCCTCGGACTTTCCGACACTCTACAGTCAGAACATTGAATTCCGACTGTCAAGTTAGAGTCGGATTGAACATAAACGGCCCGGGATTCCAACTGTAGGAACATTGGGCCTTATTTTGGTTCATTCTTTCTGACAAAATCCTTCTTAGATGGACAAAACCATGTGCACTGCAGGGGGGGCAGATGTAACATGTGCAGAGAGAATTAGATTTGGGTGAGTAATTTTGTTTCTGTGCAGGGAAAATACTGACTGCTTTATTTTTACACTGCAATATAGATCTCACTTTGAAGTAAAATCCCACCCAAATCTAATTCTCTCTGCACAAGTAACACCTGCCCCACCTGCAGTGCACATGGTTTTGCCCATCTAAGAAGGATTTTGTCAGAAAGAATGAACCAAAATAAGGCCCATTATGACAGTATTGAACAGGTGAGTACCACTATTTTTGCCGGTGGAAAAACCAAGTGGAACTCCCATACTGTAGGTTCCATGCTTCAATTTTATAGGTTGTCATCGAGAATCATTATCTCATTTTTAATCTTGTTGCTTTTTTCAAGTAGGTAATGTATTATTAAAAAAATAAATAGATCATTTGTGGACAATGAAATAACTGGACTAAACTTTTTTTTCAATAAAATCTGTGAGACATGTTACCTTTTAATGTAACAGATGTGGTAGAATGATCAATTTTGAGATCTAAGATATCAGTGTCTAAAACGTTAATTATAAAAATTGCAATAAATTAGTAATGGGGAAAAAAGGGGGGGAGCAGTTGAGTTACTGAAAATCAAATCTCAACACACATCTTTTATCTGATCAAAGCATGGCAGAACTGATGAAGTTAAAATCTTGTTTAAAACTCACAATTAGTATAATTGGCACATTAATCGTAAATTTTGATCTTGCATTCCAGTGTTAATTCATCTAGAAAAGAGAGCCAGGGGTTTTCATTCTTTTAGCCTTCAAGAGGGAAAATGAAAATATGAAATAGTTGAAATGGCAGAATAAAAAAATAAATAAAAAAAGTAATTATTACTATGTATAACTAAATATAGCATTCCAATCATAGTGATCTCACCAGAAGCACTTACAGTACACATATGAACCAGGTTCGAGGAACCATGCGGAGAAGTCGCTTATACAGAACATTTTGCAAGAACGCTAATTTCTGATTGCAGATGTTGCGATGTGAGATTAGAAGCTCGCATACCTTTCCAAGGAATATTAAAATAGACTGCCTAACCGCCTGTGTTTGTCCTACTAGCCTCATTCTTGCTGCTAGCAGAGCATGTCCCAACTGCTGTCAATTTATCAATGTAACGTGCACTAGTGGGCACAGTTTGAGCAGCCATTAGGACAGGTGCCTCTATCCATCACAGCCAGTCACTTATTCCTACTTGTCAAGAAAACTAAATGGAGGTTTTGGAGTAATGTAAACAACTCTCTAATGGACAATCAAAGCGTTACTTTCTCAGGCAAATAAGAGAAAATACAAATCTGACAGATATTTTTACATTTTAGTGCTCACTTGTCTTCCGACCTGTTTAATTTGATGTGATTTAAAAAGTGTAGATGTCACCGTGGCAATAATAAGTAGAGTCCTTTTTGTAGACATACAGAATGATTATTGCTGACAAACACTAGTAAGTGAAGAAAAAGTAAACTGACTTTTTTACAAACCTTTAAAGTAGACCTGTCACCCGCACATTTACGCGAACATGGAACGCATGAATAAACATATCTACATGTACTGAGGGGGTCATTCAGATTTACTCGGTAATGGGTGAATTCAGTCTGGGGAGCGATGTTGTGGGTCTGTGCATGCGTATGGGTATTAATACGCATGTGCAAACTCCTTTGCTGAGTATCACACTCGCCATGGCCTTTGCACAAATCAGGGTGGTAAAGGGGCGGTTAGTGGGCTGTTGCATGGGAACATCCAGCGTTTCCTGGGCGTGCACACAAATAATGGTGTGTCATTCCCATGCGAATGCAGGGGTGGCGAAGCCTGCACAGGGTGGGCTACTGATTCGGACATCTATGAGGCAAATAAAAGTCAGCCGGCGACCACCAAATGATTTTTCACCCGTACTGTCGCATTCTAATGTAAGTGTACACATCCATTTGCATGAAACCTTTGGCATTCAGTCGGTGAAGGGGGCAGCTGTTTGATCCCCCGGCGGGCAGCATTTTCCCTGTTCGCTAGGCAGCAAATGTACACTGCTTAACGAGCGGGTCTGAATCAGACCCTGTGTATGTACAACTGTATGGCTTAAGCCATATGCACCTTTTCAGACATGTGCATAACAATGTCCACATGTCCATCTGTGAGTATTAACCAATCACTACTGAGAAATATCCTGTGACATCATGAGCTTTCATTGTATTGGCTCTGAATGATCATGTGATCTCTCATGTCTGTATCAACAGGAAGTTCTGTCAAAACCATTAGCTTAAACAGTGTCTACAGCATCATTTTATCTCAGTGTTAGCATTAATGATTGTACACTGCAATTGTAAGTTAACTCTGACTGCCAATGATAGAATATTCAGAAAGGTATGACTGGTATATACCTCTTATCTATCCACATTTCAGAACAGTCCAGGGTTGAGTGCTCTGTGGCAACCACATTTGTATGTTCTGCAGTGGAATTTAGCACTACATGAGTTTAGCTGCACCTAAATGCACAACAAAGCCCTATATAGATTTCTCCCTGCCAAAGCTTGGGGAACCTTATTAAACAAGGGTCACTGCAGTACAAGTTTGGCTGCTCAGGGGTTCGTAATAGTAGTAAATATTCTCTACTTTATATCTTTATTTACTTTTTAGCAAAAGACAATAACAATACAAACATTTAAAACAAACATCCATTGTAGGTAATACAACACCTTGCTCATTTTTTTTTCCCCCATATTGAGTTGTTTACAATACAGGGCTTTATATACATTTTTGCATATCATTTCGTACAGATTTTGTTCGGTCGTGGGGCCCAAGCATTTTGTCTGTCTAGCCTCCCTCTATTTAGGCCCTCTAGCAGGCCTCTCGGTAGTAGGTGGGGGGGAGCCGAGGTTCCGGAGTCGAGGATTTATCTATGGCCCTATATGGTGATGTTAGTTAAGGCAGGCATTTTTCTGTAATAAGTGGCTACAGTGTACTTGTAGTTCTTATCAATTACTAATTCTGATTAAATTTACACTAAGTTTTGGATTGTCTCGGACTTAAATATGTGTGTTACAGTGCTGCTTCTAGCTTAATGGTATTTACTTACAGTGTAATTAACTAGTTATTAGTATGTGTTTATCTACTACAATAGTGGATTGAGTTTGTGCAAGTTGCCGACTTTATACTCTTTTATCCTATATTTTTTTTTTTTTTTTTTTAATTGTACTAAAGTTTTAAATGGAGTGTAAAGTGTTTTTCGTGATTAACTGGTATAGTTTGCTATATATAATTTATCTATTTCTAATTCCATTTGGCTATACATTTAGTCTCAGATTGTCTCATAATCTATATTGGAGTTAAATAATAAAGTGCAATAATATTTTGTGCGAGTGGATTTGGTGGCGGTTTACCCTCAGTGTACTAATTAACTTATCATTAATATACTTATATCTTTTACAGTGCTAGGTTATTATTTTATTAGTTGGAGTTACTATCATGATAGTAAACGGATACTAGCCAGTGTTGCCAAATTTGGCGAAATTTGCTTAAGGTATTACGTGAGGTATGTAAGTGTTTTTCGTGCGTTATAATATAGTTTACTAGTGACTTCCAACTATTAAAGTCCGGAGCTTTATTAGACATCCAGGCCCTACCCACTATTACTTTCGCAATAGCACATAAACTATTTATGTACAGTATATTCTTTCATTTGCCAAGTTTCCACCGCCAACAATACCCAGGATATAACACTTAAAAGAGAGGGTTTCCCTGGGTATCCCTGTTGCCACTATAGTTTGTACAACATTGTCCCAGAAGTCAGCTACCAATCTACACTCCCATATTAGATGGATAAAAGTACCGGGGAGGTGGACGCACTTAGGGCAGTTTGGTGATGACCTCCCTGCGAATTTTGCCAATTTTGTAGCGGTCATATAGGATCTGTGTAAGATAAAAAGTTGGGTCTGTTGTATACGAAGAGAGTTTGTATCAGCGATTATCGAGGACTTTGCAGATGACCATTCCTCATCGCTTAATGTCCCAACATCCTCTTCCCATTTCCCCCTTAATTTCGGCAATCCGTCGCTATGTTTTATTTTCCCCATAACTTTATATATCTTTGAGACTACTTTTTTCTTGTGGGTTGCTTTTATAATTATTTTAAGCGGGGATTCCCCAAATAGAGGGGGGGAATTAGGAAAGTAGGTGACTAAAACGCTTCTTAGCTGTAAATAGCGAAAAAAAGAATGTCCTTGGCAGGTTGAATTCCTCTTTTAACTGCGTAAATGATTTTATCCCTTCTAGATTATATACTTGGGAAAGGGTAGTCACCAAAAAAGGGTGCCAGACCTCTCTAATCTCCAGGGCCCTGAATTCCTGAGGGGTGAGCAAATCTTCTATTCGGTACTCATTATCCAAGTAATTTACATCGATAGTGTGATTTGCTTCACGCCAGACTTTCAGGGCCTGTGACACCAATGGGAGGTCCGTCGAACGATTTTGACCCTGTAGAATCCTATGCAGGGGACTTATACCTGGCATTGAGGCCATAACTAATGCAGATGCCATATTGCTATCGGCCTCCTCGCCACTTAACCAGATGCGTAAGTGCGTAAGCTGCGAAGCTATATAATACCTTCTGAGGTCTGGTAGTCCCAGACCACCATCCGCCCTATCTCTCATTAGGTTATTTAGCTGAATCTTCGGGCGGGCGCCGTTCCAAATAAAAGAGGAGATCATACTATTAAACTTTCTAAATATTGATTTCGGCAGGTATATCGGAGATTGTTGAATAACATACAAAAATTTAGGGAGAACATTCATCTTAACAAGATTGACTCTACCCGCAACTATTAATGGTAGTTTGCTCCAGGATTTAATTTTTTTCCCCAACCATTCAAATAACGGTTGAATGTTCAACTGAACAAACGCCTTGGGATCACGGGCAATATAAATTCCCAGATATTTAAATGTTGAAGCCCATTGTAAAGAAAGCTGAGGAGATGGAAGGTAGTTAACTGGTGCACCAACTGGAAAAATAATTGATTTTGTCCAGTTGATTCTGAAGCCCGAAAAGTCTCCAAAATCCTCAATCAAATTGAGGATTAGGGGGAGTGCTGTGGCATGGTGCTTCATTAATATCAGCAGATCAACTGCATAGAGCGAGACCACATCAGTTCGATCTCCCATCTCAAATCCCATAACCCCGGGATGTTGCCTGATCAAACAGGCCAGTGGTTCGATTGCCAGAGCGAACAAGACAAGGGAAAGAGGGCACCCCTGTCTCGTCCCCCTGGCAAGCAGAAAAGAAGGAGATGTCCAGCCGTTTACAGATACCCGAGCTGACGGGTTGGTGTATAATAGCCGAACCCACTTTATAAAATTTGGACCGAGACCATACTTCTGGAGAACAGCCCAGAGATATGGCCATTCTACAGAATCAAAGGCTTTTATAGCGTCTAGCGAAGCCACGGCGGCTTCCTTCTCTCCTGCCTTCATCATCTGCAGATGGGTGTACAGCCGTCGTAAGTTTATAGATGTGGCCTTGCCGGGCATAAAGCCCGATTGGCCTGGGTGGACTAGTTTCAAAATGTGCCTGTTCAATCTATCGGCCAATATTTTCGCCAATACTTTGGCTTCCACAGAGATCAGGGAGATGGGCCGATAAGAGTCTAGCTCCTGCGGGTTCTTGCCTTGTTTCAGTATGACTATTATTTTCGCCTCGGTCATAGAATTTGGAACGGCCCCCACCTCAAAGCTACCGACCAATGTGTCGAGTAGTGGAGGAGCAAGAGTGTCTATGTACTTTTTATATACCTCGGCGGTGAAGCCGTCCAATCCGGGGGCTTTCCCGCTGGGCAAAGCATTTATTGCTTTTTTCACTTCTTCTAATTTTAGAGGGGCATCAATTTCCTGCATCTCATCTCTATTTAGTAGGGGTATATCGATATTTTTAAGATAGTTCGTTATTTCTGTTACGTCGTTACTTGACCTGCTAGAATATACCTGGGCAAAATAGGACTCAAAGGCCCCACCTATCTGTGGTGTGGTGTTCAGCTGAACCCCTGCCTCGTTTTTAATTGAGGTTATTATGTTTGGCGGGTGCTCTGCCTGTGCTAAATAGGCTAGATATTTACCGGAGCGGTCTGAGTTTTGATAGTTTTGTTGGGCTCTGTGAGACATTATCTTCTCGTTTACTGTTTTGACAGCCTCTAGCCAGGCAGCCTGGGCTGCCTGCCACTCCTGATGGGCGAGGTCGGTGTTTTTTATGCGAAATTCAATTTCCCTGGCAAGGGATTCCTTCTCCTTTTCCTGTATATGTTCCCTACTTTTACGTTTAGTCTCAGCTATATGTTTTCTAAATGTGCCTCTCATGAATGCCTTAAAGGCATCCCATACTATAGGGAGACTAGCCGAACCCTGGTTATGGGCCCAGAACTCCTGCCACTGGGAAACCAGTTCCGCACTTTGTCCCCGACCTCGCAACCAGGTAGGGCTTAGTCTCCAGAAGCTGCATCCCCGTTCGCTAGACTCTGAAAATTCCATGTATACTGGCGAATGGTCTGATATACCTCTAGACTTATAGTCGATCTTTTGGACTAAGGGCATGAAGTTCCTGGAGACCAATATAAGATCTATTCGTGAAAATGCCACATATGTGGCCGAGAAGCAGGAGAACTGCGTGGTCGTTGGATTTCGCTCTCTCCAGGGGTCTGTCCACCCTATATCTTGAATGAAACTAGAAAACTTTATTGCACCACTGTGTGCTTGTATCTTCCAGTGAGGAGATGCGACTTTCTGCCTGTTTAATTCTTTCATTTGTCTCTTTAAGGTCAGTTTTGATTGCCGAAATTTCTATTTGTACTATTTTTTCTGCCAGGCGCTGCTCACTACTATTTATTGCCTAAAAAACCTGTTGAAGTGTTATTTCAGGAAGCCTTTGTGGGCTTTTATTTTTTGATGGAGCAGTCTGCAGTGTGGAGGTTGGTGTCTGAGTAGTGTTACCCGCCTGTGTCCGGGCATAGCGCTCCAGCCGTGCCGCGGCTGCGGTGTTGCCGGTTTTTCCCATGTTTTCAAAAAGAAGGAAAAAAAAAAAAAACAGAAAGAGAAGGCCCCCCAACAAAACCAGGCTTAGTAGACAAGTCGACTTATACTTTATGGCTGTGGTTTAGTACACTGCACCCAGTTGATGCAGAGTTTATAGAAAAGGCCTGGTCCTCAGCCCGTTTATAGATGCAAATAGGAATATATGATCGAATTTAGCAGATATGGGCCTTTTCCAGGCCAGTTTGAGTAAACAAGCTTAGATCAGTTGGTTAGGCGTTGGGGAGGGACAGGGTCTGGCAGAAATGTTTTATATATTTTTTTTTTATTTTTTTTTTATTTATTTTTTTTCTTTATCTTAGTATAGCAACACCGTCCTGTACCTTCAAACTTGTTGAGGAAGTACTCTCTGCATGGGGCGTTGGCAAAGAGGTATAGGCAGGGGTACACAGTCTCGATGTATCGCACTCACATTTGTTTAGACAATGTTTCCCACACTGTACAGATTCAGTACGTTTAGGAGCGACTTATGCCATATGACAGTACACTCAGCACGTGTAGAATTATTTCTGGCGGATTTGAGTAAACACATTCGGGGCGGATTGGCCGGCAGAAGAGAGGGTAAAACTGGTAAGTAAGTAAACTGGCTAGATAGCCAATACAGAACAACACTACTAGCTTAGAGGGCAGATGATCTCTTAGGAATGCTTAGCTGACCGGGGTGGACAGGAGTGTGGCTTGTTGATATATTACTCCCCAGTTTATTAGGCAGGTGCCTATTACCAAAAGGGTTTAGCAGCAAGTTCAGTGGCAGACATATAATAATGGTGCAAGATTGTTATACTACACCAGTCTCTTGAAGTGCTGCCTCCTTGCCGTACTACCAGGCTCCACTCCAGCTCTGCTTGCATTAGCTCCTTGAAACCTTCTGCTCGGTACTCGATTTAGCCCTGGATGCTGTGTCTCAATAGTCCGTCATACAGCAGTGTGCTTGCAGCACAGGCTGTTCTCACTCCGGGTATCTGTAACCCATGTCACACTGTTTCTCCAGGCTTGGTTGCAGGGCGCCGTTAACCGGGGTCTCCCCTCCCGCCAGGGGTGCCAAGGCTTCCACTGCCTTTGTGTGAGCCTGGCCTCTGGGTGCAATTGCTGGCGTCCCTCCGCTCGCACAGAGCGCCGGAGCTGCTGTGCTGACTTCTATATCCACTGCCTCCGTGAGAGTTTAGCCTCTGGTGAGAGCTGTGGTCTGGCGTCCCTCCGCTCACACCGTGCGCCGGAGGTGCTGTACTGACACGTGCGCTACGTCAGTTTCCGGGTATGAGACGCCGGGTGTCAGCTCGCATCGTGGGTATAGCTGGGAGTTTCACCGCTCGGATATTCAACCAGGGAGCTCCCTCTCCCTCCGCTCACTCCCTCACAGCCGTGGTCCCGCCCCGCCAATAGTAGTAAATATTCAATGACGACAGCACTCTTTCAAAAGTTATTTTGATATTTGTAACAATATATAGTAAATTGAGCCGCACGCACAGACTCTATAATAGAACTCAAATCAACAACTAGTCTTATGGTAGTTGAAACAACGAAAAAGTGGGCACCGATCCACAGCAGCTAATAGTTACTATCCTCCAAGGGACAGGTGTATACAAGTTGCAATTTAAAAAAAAAAAACATTTCCTGATGATACTCTTACATATTTATGTGTTTCAGAATTTTTTACAGGATCATAAAAAATAGAAAGGTTCACTACAATGTGTAGTACAATCTCATAACAATGGTTTGAATGCCAATTTGAAATTTGGGGTGGACCCAAAGTCACTGGTCAGAGCGTGGGTGGACTCCTATAAAGGTATCTTTTTTCTTTCTAGGTATACATGCTTATACCAGAATCCATGTAATTTGAGGTGGCCAATATAAGATATGGATGAAACGCATAAAGGTTTATTTCTAATAAAACCTGCCAGTCATCCGATCCTGTTCATGTTGTGACTTTTGGGTCTGTAAAGTGAGATGCTGCTTTGCAGCATCACTTTTACTGCACTGGAGGTCGTGCAGTGCTCAGGAGGATCCAATATCTGGCAGTCATCACTGGAGCACCTGTTTGTAGCTGAGTATAATTTTCTTTTAAATTAACTTTTTTTTTTTATAATTAACTTTATCTTTATTATCTGCATACTGTACATATGGCCACACTTGTGCACACATACAGTACAAACACAGACACACACACACATACACACCGACTTCCTCCTGAAAGGGGTTTCACCAGTCACACGCCCCTATTTTTGGTCCTGGACAAAAATGCTGGGGTAAATGGTGACTCTTCCTCAAGTGACATTATTTATTAATTTTTAGTGCATTCTTGCCATATATATTTTTGTTAACAGTTTGATGCAGAGATTAGGAGGATGACTGTGCCAATTATACTAAATACATACTAAAGTTTATAACATTTTATTTTGATCTTTTATATAAAGAATCAAAAATTCAATAAGTAAAGAAAAGCAATAACCCAGAATGCCTAATTCTCTCCCAGCCACAAGTGTTTGGAATACAACAGTTTATTAATTTATCATAGCCTTATGTTTAATTTCAGAAATTTTAGCTTAAAAAAATCCTACAACAATCAGCTGCACCTGTTGCCAATTAAAGAATTAATGACACATCAATCAAACTGAATGTGCTGTATTAAGAGATTACACATGCTCTGCAGTCAGATTTCTTTAGAAGTCATGGAGAGAAGCAGAATGTGTGTGGCATGCGGTGGGGCGGGGGTCGAAGACATAAAAAGTGAGAGTACGTTCTATGCAAAGTAACAGAAGTAATAGAATATCATTTTACAGATACAGGTATTCATATATTTAGGATGCTATTAATTAATCACGGTGTATGTAAGATTATGTGGTTACAAAATACTTATTCCTAAAAAAATCTGATTTTGTGGCATGGGGCCATTCCGTCAGCCTGCCATATCACAGTTTCTGTCTGAGCTGGCGGGGGATGATGGGGGCGGGACGGGCGCCATCTTGTGTGCATGCGCCCCATTCTTGATGGACGGCGGACCTGGTGCATGTCGATAGTCGCGCCAGGTTCCCGTGAAATAAGAGCGGCTCCATCTGTAGATTGTTGGATTTGTGATCATATTTTGTTTAAGGTGGCTCACTATTTAGGAAGATACCTACAATATACGGAAGACCATGGAAAATAGCTTTATAATATGCATTAATAAAATTTGGATAATAATGAAAAAGTTTATTTTATGGAGTTTAGTACAGCTCTATAATTATTATTTTTTATTAATATCATAGAACAGGACAGTATTGTGGGAATAAATATAATACATACAATATATAGCCTTTTCTGGATAGTTGTTCTTTTTTATTGCTGTTTCATTAACGTGATTGTTGTATCTATAGCAACAGCATGGTCAGAACACTCTTGTTAGAACCAGACGATTTATGTATGATGGCATCACATTTCCTTTGGTCTGGTCTTTCTGACAAAGAGAGTACAGGAGTTAAAAGCATTATGATTTCAATTGATTTCAACTTCCATGGAAATCTGCAACCAATAGTGGGCTTTTAGGTCATTGTCTACAAATAAGACAATTGCCTTGTTTCTTGTGGACTTTGAATCACTTTGGATGGACACCCGCTGTGAAAACCTTGATATTTACTTCCAAATACCTTGCCTGAGGATCTTTCCTCCACTGGAAAATTGCTTGTACGTTCACAAGGGCAGTTTGACGGTGAAGGTCTGTGCATGCGCGTAAGCAAATATGCGCATGTGCAGGTCTTCACTGTGGGCGCCCTCATAGACTTGCATAGTCTTCAAGACACTCACACAGTGGGGGGCATACAGGATGTGGGCGGGAGAGTGTTCGCATGCGAACACCCTGTGTATTCCTTGTCAGACCCTCAAAAAACGCTAGGTGCGCCCAGGAAAATGCCGGTGTGCACTTCCAAACTGGGGCGGCCACCTGCCTTTCGGGGGCGGGCGGCTGACATCACTGGATAAGTGACTTAGATTAGCAAATGCTACAGAAATCATTCGATGGTTGCCGACTATTGAATGATTTTGGGCCCACAAGCAAGCCTGCGAATGGATGTTTTGCATCCATTTGCAGGCTTGCGTGTGGGCCCAAAACCACATTGCTGTGGGGAAATTCGCCGAGAAGCGCGCGTGGGGGGGGTGTGTGTGTGTGTGTGTGGACGTCTGCATGGCCGGCCGGAGGAGTTATATGGCATGCAAATCAGAGAACTACTGCTGCTTTTGCGAGCCAACCAGAATCAGGCTGTTCAGTGGGTGTGTTATGGGAGTGTCAATTAAGTCAGCTGCATTCCCAGAGTCTCAACTGCAGGCAAATAAGGCCATGGTCAGAATGAGGTACTGCACTTCCATAGTATTACTGGTGCAAGTTTTGATAAATGCACAATGGTATTACCTTGTGTCTAGATGCTGAAAGTGGGCATCTCCACCTTGTACATTAGAAAAAACAGATGTGTGCAGAGGTAAGAAGTTTGTAGCTGCAACACTGGTGACCGTCAATAGAGCAGTTGCTGTGCTCACTTTTGCGTGCAACCCAGATTCTGGACCTGAGTGACCATGGTCAAAGTTTCTCATTTAGATCCCATCACAGAAGAGTAATATTCAGTAAACATGCTCACACATACTTCTGACTCGGGGCAAGATGCAAAACAGCGTCTCAAAAAACTTGCAATGCTTACCGCCATCCTCCGCAGGATGGATGCCGGAATATGTACTAATACCATATGCATGAAGAATTCTGCAAAGGGTGGCTATAGCGGAAAGAGCCATCCTTTAAGATGATAGGACAGGTTCTGCACCCGGAGTCCAATCTGCGCATGCCGAGGATGCTGGGCGGGGATCAATTGGATCCCTTATAGCAGGGGAAGTGCCATAGAAGCCCATAGCATTTTAAAATAGCTTTGCTTACTGCATCCAAGTCCTTGAATGTATTGCATTTCGGGCTATGTGCAAATGGCGGCTGCAGCCAAACCACCCAAAACTACATTTTCAGAGGTTTGGCCACATTTTTTTACTTTGTTGCACCTCGCCCCAGGTGTATTACACCAAAATATTTGGAAACCATGGAAAGACTAATGCTGGGTATACACCAAAACGATTTGGATTGGATGCAAATAGTATGCAAATCGTATGTAAATCGGACCGTACAATTTGCATACGATTTTCATATGATTTACATAAGATTTGCATAAGATTTGCATACAATCCGATCCCCTCTGTATTCAGATGAATGGATCTTTTACAGATCCTACCTGCAGCAGGTAGGATTGGATTCAGATCCAATTCAGATCCAACCAAACGATTTTGACCAAATCTGCATCCAATCTGCATCCAATCAGTCTGAATTGGATCCAGATTGATGGGATTGTGCCAAAATCGTTTTGGTGTGTACCCAGCATAATGGACAATGGTAGAGATACAAGGTTTATCCTAATCTGCAGGGCATTTACCCTATTTATAGGTACAGATAAATTGAGTCACTCAAAAGCAAACTAAAACTACAGAAAATGCATAGCACCAGAAAGGCCTGTTCTCTGTGATTGAATACTGAACATTTCTATATGATAGGGAAATAATGTACCGTATAGTAAGTAATTAAAAGATAATTTATATAGTATTTGTAGTTATTCAAATAGACTCCCTATTTGATACTTAACAATGTTTATATAGTGAGACAGATACTTAGAAATCTTCACTAGTGTAAATAATCATTAATTATTCATTATTTTACTTGCTCCACTCAATAATAATATATAATATCTTTTAATTTGGACTGAGATCCCTTTGTCCATAAATCACACATAAACTTTATATATACCGTATATACTCGAGTATAAGCCGACCCGAATATAAGCCGAGGCACCTAATTTTACCTAAAAAAACTGGGAAAACTTAGTGACCCGAGTATAAGCCGAGGGTGGAAAATGCAGCAGCTACTGGTAAAGTCCCCTGTATAATAATACAAGGACACCACAGGCTGCTCCCCCTACATAATACAAGGACACCACAGGCTGCTCCCCCTACATAATAACAGGACACCACAGGCTGCTGCCCCTACATAATAACAGGACACCACAGGCTGCTCCCCCTACATAATAACAGGACACCTCAGGCTTCTCCCTCTGCATGGGACACCACAGGTTTCTCCCCCTGCATGGGACACCACAGGCATTGTTCAATCCAGCTCACGGTGCAGTGTAAATGGGTGACCCGGGTCACAGCAACCCGGGGCCCATTCTCACCAATGACATAGCCAGCACTGAGAGATGATCCCATCTCCAAGCACTGGCTCCAAACCCACATTACATGACAGCAACCACCTGGCATTAATGTCAATAGGGACCTTTTAGCCTCACTTAAAGTGTGACTGACCTCCATCCCCTGTACTGGGGGGTTGCAGCTGCCGCGCTGTCTGGCTCCACAGAGAGGCGGGGGGAGGAGGGTGCACAGCCGCCGCTGTCCTCCTGGTGTGTCCGCCGCTGCCCTGCTCGCCGCTGCCGCTGCCCTGGTCGCAGTGCTCAAGAGGGAGGTAGAGGGTGCCGCTGACAGGCTCCACGTGGGGAGGGGGGTGCGCGGCGGCAGCCGCTGACTTCGTCGCGCTGATGCCGTCGCCGTCCTCTGCTCTGTAATGGCCAGGCCTCCTGCACCATACATGTCCTCAATGCAGGAGGCCGGCGGCCATGTTTCTGTAGCCGCGGCCATCTTCCCTAAGCCGCGGCTACAGTATTAAAGCCACTGACTCGAGTATAAGCCGAGTGGGGGTTTTTCAGCAAATAAAAAGGGCTGAAAAACTCGGCTTATACTCGAGTATATACGGTATATACACTCACATGCGCACACACTTTGATAAACATTTTACACACTGAGTTCCCTTTGTCCCCTCATAACCCATATACTCAGTACGTCCCTGAATCAGCATCTTTTTAAGGCCTCCAGACATCAGTACCCTGTCTTGACTGTTACATCTTCAGTTGACTGTCCAGCACTATCATTTGCACCACTGACCTGGATTGATACCGGTTCATATTCACCTACATTGGCCCTCTCCTTCAATCTATAGTTCTCCTAATTGTCTAACCTTGTCCCTCCTCAGCTGGGCACCTTGCCCACACTGCCTGAAGCAACTTCTCCTGGATATCTTTTCTCCAAGGAATACCACTATTGTACCAGGACATTTTATCAATGATCCTCTATTCATTTTCTTGCATTTGTCATTACCTAACATATTGGGTGACATTCTATGGGATGAGATAATCTGACTTTGGCGAATTTTATCGCAAAAACGGCCGTTTTCGCACTTTTTCCCTAATTCGCATATTTAATGAGATGCGAAAATCGGCAAAAAGTGCGGTTTTGCCGCGAAATCGCACTTTTTAGAAGTGCGATTTTTAGTTTTCGCCAGAACTCGCATCCAGATGTTTTCACATTGAAAAGTATACAATTCGCATATTTAATGAGATGCGAATTTGAAAAATGTGTCTAAAAATCTCAAAAAAATCAGACGAGGTTCTGATATGCGATTTAGCCAGAACCCTGCACAGATGTGGAAAAGTGTTTTTTGACAAAAAAAATTGGCGTGGGGTCCCCCCTCCTGAGCATAACCAGCCCCGGGCTCATTGAGCTGGGGCTGGTTCCAAAAATACGGGGGACAAAAAGCATAGGGGTCCCCCGTATTTCTGAAACCAGCCCCGGACTCTTGGATGGTCCTGGTTCCAAAAATACGGGGGACAAAAAATCTGGGGGTACCCCGTATTTTGAAACCAGCACCGGGCTCCAACAGCACTCAGTGTCATGCCACAGCCGGGGGACACTTTTTATATAAGGTCCCCCGGCCGAAACATGAGCACTGTGGCTGGTCAGCCTTGGACGGGGTACCTGGAGGAGTGGGGACCCCCCCATAAAGGGGTCCCCCCCCCAGGCTTCACCCGTCCAGGGCTGAAGCCCGGGGCTGTCACCGGCGTCCGTGGCCAGTGGACGCCGGCCTGATAGTGTTAAATCTTCCATACATAAAATTGCTTGATACAGAAGAACTACAAGTGCCAGCAGACCTCCCCCGCATGCTGGGACTTGGAGAACCACAAGTCCCAGCATGCGGGACATTAATGGGCCCGCTGGGACTTGTAGTCCACTTGTAAAAAGAATGTTAGAAAAAACACACACACAGAGAAGTAAAACTTTATTACACACAAACACACACACCTCACTTTTACACCCACATACTCACCGATCCAGGATCCAGTGCTGGTCTTCCTTCTGCAGCAGAGCCGGACAGCCCGCACTGACAGCGGAGACAACCGGCTCTCTCCGATGCCGCTAACAGCCTATGTAGCGCTACAGAGGCTGAGAGCGTGATTGGCTGATGCGTCTCCATGGAGACGCATAGCTCAGCCCTGATTGGCTGAGCTATGCGTCTCCATGGAGACGCATAAGCCAAAGACGCTCTCAGCCTCTGTAGCGCTGGGACAGCGCTACATAGGCTGTTAGCGGCATCGGAGAGAGCCGGTCCCCTCTGTCAGTGCGGGGGTAGCCGGCTCTGCAGCAGAAGGGAGACCAGCGCTGGATCCTTGATCGGTGAGTATGTGGGTGTAAAAGTGAGCTGTGTGTGTTTGTGTGTAATAAAGTTTTACTTCTCTGTGTGTGTGTTTTTTTTAACATTCTTTTTACAGGTGGACTACAAGTCCCAGCGGGCCCATTAATGCCCTGCATGCTGGGACTTGTGGTTCTCCAAGTCTCAGCATGCGGGGGAGGTCTGCTGGCACTTGTAGTTCTTCTGTATCAAGCAATGTTATGTATGGAAGATTTAACACTATCAGGCCGGCGTCCACTGGCCACGGACGCCGGTGACAGCCCCGGGCTTCAGCCCTGGACGGGTGAAGCCTGGGGGGGGACCCCTTTATGGGGGGGACCCCACTCCTCCAGGTACCCCGTCCAAGGCTGACCAGCCACGGTGCTCATGTTTCGGCCGGGGGACCTTATATAAAAAGTGTCCCCTGGCTGTGGCATGACACCGAGTGCTGTTGGAGCCCGGTGCTGGTTTCAAAATACGGGGGACCCCCAGATTTTTTGTCCCCCCGTATTTTTGGAACCAGGACCGGTCCAAGAGTCCGGGGCTGGTTTCAGAAATACGGGGGACCCCTATGCTTTTTGTCCCCCGTATTTTTGGAACCAGCCCCAGCTCAATGAGCCCGGGGCTGGTTATGCTCAGGAGGGGGGACAACTCGCCAATGTTTTTTTTTTTATGAACAAAAAATCGCACATTTCCTTAAATTCACACATTTTCATGCCTAAAATTTGCACATTTTCATGTGTAAAATTCGCACATTATCGCACCTAATCGCACTTTTCATTCCAGAATTCGCACCTCATTAAATATGCGAATTCGCGGCAAAAATGCGATATTGAAAAAGTGTGATAATGGGCGATTTTGAACGTGCGAAAAAATCTCATCCCATAGAATGTTACCCATTGTCACTGTAAGGTGACATCTTTTCTGCACCTTTCCTGATATTGTTTTAACAGTGCATTGTTGCTTTCGTTTCACTTCACTACATTTATCACTCAAACTCTATGGTCTCCTACACTTACCCTCATTACCTGAGCCTCATTAATGATGTGACTAAGCAGCTCCATGCCATACTAGGTTACTGTCCCGGAATGGTCAGGAGACTCCCATCTCCCTGGAAGTAACTAACCAGCACCATTTGCCTGCACCAAACACCCCCCCCCCCCGCACACACACACACACACACACACACACCACTGCTGCACGCAAACTACCAAACTTCTCCCGGAGGTGGCAGCCACAAAATCGTCAAGTATGCCTATGACATTCTATTTAATGTGGCACAGTAGCACAATGACTAACACCGTTTTCTAAGTACAGAAGTTATGGGTTTGATTTTAACCAAGGCTCTATCTGTGTGGAGATTGTATTAACTACCAGTTGATAAGTGCATTTACATCATTCATTTTAGCTTGAACTTAAGGTCAGAGAATATTTAAATAATAGCATGCAATAGTAAATTTCTTAATATAGCCAATGGCCAATGGAGTAAATAAGGCGCAAGCCTTGAATCAGGATCAGGACCTTAAAACAGAGTTTGTGCAATACGGCAACTTGTTAGCAGGAGTCCTAAAAGGAAATGGGAGGGTGTGCCAGGGCCTGATTAAAATTAAAAATGGAAATCACCCCACTCCCCCACCCCCAGGATCAGCCATGTACCCGTCAGTGGCAAAAGGCAATTTCTGGAGGGGACCCCACAAGTCAAAGAGAGGCCTGTAGCAGCTCTGACAGGATTATAGTATTTCATGTCAGAGAAGGAATAAACTGTCCGCATAATAATAACCCAGGAACTTTACAAATGTGCTCTGATATGTTACTTTGGGCTATCCAGAAAATGTGGGAGAGATAGATCAGATAGAACCAGTGTACAAATATGCTATAGTTAATGCCTCATTTAAAATGACAAAACTTGAGTGTAATTGCAAAAGGATGGATAAATCTTGTAGTGTACTTAGCCAATTGTCTGTTCATTTGTTTGGTAATCCAAATAATGTTACCACATTTTAACTGATATTGAAGCATCTTGTGTTGACCAGTAGTATGATAATTATTTTAATATTGGGTAGTGTGAAGAGTAAGAACGGGTGCCGGATGGCTCCCTGACAGTCGGGATTCCGACAGTCATTACTCCGACGTCGGAATCCCGACTGCTCCCTCGTGGGGGTCCACGACCCCCATAGAGGGAGAATAAAATAGGTGGCCAGCAAGGTGCTTCATTGCGCTCCCCCCCGCTGTGCAGTCGGGATTCCGACGTCGGAGTAATGACTGTCGGAATCCCGACTGTCGGTGCGTTATACCACACCCGTTAGAACAAGTACCTGTAATAGGTGTCAGCAGCCTGACCATGGAGATGCTGCTGCCTGTCTTCTGTCCACCAGAATCCAAAATGTACAATCCCAATACAATCCTTAGTACCGTATAGCATGTATTATACACACACATCATGGGGCCAACACTTCACTTAAAGAAATATAATTGCCTGGTGCCCTCCTAGGTCAAAACAAATATTTGCACAATATAATGTACAGTATTGCTGACAGCATTGACTGGTGATCACAAAATGATCACGCTGATCTTTAAAATATAAAGTAGTGGACTTCCGGTGGGCGGGGCATCTAGCATGGCCGCTTTTTAGCTGAGCTCCAAACAGAGGGTACTGAATCTAACCCCATCGACCTTATTTCAGCCCCCCAATATCAAACCCCTGCATCTGGCACCAGCGGGACACCGAGAGGTCTCTTTTGAGACCACTCTAAGCCGGAGCAACGTTTACCACACCGGGGTCTGGCCGTCGACTTGGGCGGCCCGCAATGGCGCCATAATCAGCCCATAATCTTAGGGAGAGCGCCGGAGCTCCTTACCCACCCGCTCTTCCCCCTTACCTCCCCGCTCTTGGGTGAGGAACAAGACGGAACTCCCGGCGGCGGTGAGGTGAGCTGACCGCGCAGGACGAGGATCGGGACACCTGGAGAGGAGGGTAAGAGACAACCACGCGACTGCACTGAAGAGGAGCAGCACGCGCCGTGCAGAGGGAGACTCGGAGGACGCCTGCAGATCGGAGGCTCCCCTGCGCTGATCCACGCGGCCGCTGGCAGCACAGAGAAGGAAACACACAGGACGGCACACAGGAGAAGTGGTGTGTGCCGGAGCCCGCTGTGGAGGAGATCCCACGGAGCGGGAGCCTGGTCCCAGTCAGTGGTGAGACGGATCCCCCTGGGCGACTGCCCAATTGGAAGTGTTGGTGCCCTGAGGTGAGACTGTCCCTATCTGGAGTTAGACTGCCCACGCTGGGGACCTGCTCTTGCCCTCATCTTTCCAAGAGTGTCACTAGTTATTGCCCCCCCCAGCAGCTGCTGTCCCTCTCCCCCCGAGTGAAGATACTATTGGGGATTAACTGGTGCCTACCAACTTGAGGCTTTGACCATCTTACCCTGGATAAACAGCGACTGCTTGCCCTACATACCCCCTGGACATATTCCTGGGTTCCCTGACACCACCAAGATTTTCAACCCCTGTTATTACAAGGGCTACATACTGCCTATTTATCCTACATTGACTTTACTTTGACTGGGAATTATCCATGTAACACACCTACCCCACCAACGCTTTCCACGTACATCTGATTGACTGTGTCGACCATCTGTTAAATCTGAAAGTTAACCTCTCATCTGTGTTGGACATCTCCTTGCAAGCAGTGGGGTTTTTTTTTTTTTTTTTTTTTTTCGTTTTTTTTTTTTTTTTTTTTTTCCTTTTTTCTTTTTTTTTTTTCTTTTTCTCATCTTACAAGCTGATACACAGATTCAGTGGCCTCTGCTGCCCTCTGGTGACGCTCTTTTGTTTTACAGCCTTAAGTTATTTATAACTCCTTAGCATACTGCTGAGTCCTGGGGTATCTAGCATGCTTTAAAGAATTGTACCTGAAAAACCTGTCTAAACAACCCGCTATACCTGTCTCCTCTTGAGTGTCTGCAGGAGAGGGTACGCTTTCTTGTGGTGTTTTTCAAAACAAAACTAAAATAATATAACATTTACGATAAAACGGGCACCCCTCCTGAAGGTCCTACCTAGATAACTTACTTTACCTAACACAGGTACAAACCTACACTAGCACTTTCGGTATAGGATTGGGCCCTGGGGGTACCTGACATGTTTTAACAATCTGTTCCTGAGAATCCTGCCTAGATAGCTTACTATACTTGCCCTCTCATAAGTGACTGCGGGCGAGAATACACTTTCTTACTGTACTGCAATATCGGATACAACCCTATTCCCAACCAGAATGTAACCACCATCCCTAACATGCTGATGGGTCCCGGGGGTATCTGACATGCTTTGAAGAGCAGCATTTGAAGGTCCTACCTAGATAACTTACTATACTTGACCTTTTCCCTGGGTGATCATAGGAGAGGCCCCGCTTGGCTATTGTGTTTTTCAAAGTGGGTCGACACCAAAACAATAACATTGCATTCGCGATAATAACAAACAAAGCCCCACTCCCTATTCGTGGAGGAGATGGACAAATATATTGACAAGAATATGCCATCTAAGACCCCAGCAGCCCCTAAAGCAGGGAAGTCTAATAAATCCTCTAAAAAAACGGCCCCTTCCTCCCCGAATCACTCGGACGCAGACATGTCTGGCTCTCAGGCCGCTAACTCCACTCCATTAACCGCTAAAGAAATATCAGACTTCATGATGCCACTACTAGACAAGAGGTTTGAAGACCTCCAAATGCGAATGGAGGCAGGATTGGCCAAGATAGACTCTCATGCCTCGAGGCTTGTGGCCTTGGAGACTAGAGTTAGTGATGCAGAGGACCATATTCATGTCTGTCAAAATGCAACTGAGTCTCAGGAAACCCTTCTCTTGACCCTGCAAGATAAAATTGAAGACCTTGAAAATAGGTCACGCAGGAATAATTTACGCTTTGTGGGCATTCCTGAATCTGTTAAGGGGAGGGATCTGCCTGACTATATTGTGAACGACATGCTGACAGCCCTAAACATCAAAAATGATATAGAGCTACCGCACGTGGAACGTGCACATAGAATTGGGGTAGAACAAGAGGGTAACGGGAGACGCCCACGCCCCGTAATAGCTCGCTTCCTTGATTACAGGGCAAAGGAGAAGGTTCTGTACTCCTACCGTAGGGCCCAGAACTTAGTGGTGGGAGGACATAAAATTCTAATTTTTCAGGATTTCTCAGTGTCGGTCGCCCAAAAGCGCAAGGAGTTTTCCGAGATTTGTTCCTTCCTACATAGCCAGAATACTCGCTTTGCTCTCCTATACCCGGCAAAATTGAGAGTTATAGAGAATGGAGCCCCGATTTACTTCACAGACCCCAAAGTGGCAAAAGATCACTTCCTGGCCCCTAGATCACCTCGACGTTCCCCCAATAGATGATACGATAATATATTGCAGATTTACATTAGTTTACGTGGGGACAAAACCCTAGGTAGGACCCCCACCGGATATAATGTTTCCCCAACGGGACCTGTTCTTTTTCTTCTTTTCTCTTCTCTGAGATTTAGATAGTAATTAGAAGTCAAGTTAAAGTTAGTCTAGTGCACACCACTTACCCAAGATGGTGTCCACTACCTTGTTGGTGTTGATGAAAACGTTGGAAAATGTGTATTTGAGGCAATGTAATTGGAGTTTGTTCCTCTTTCTTGTGACCATGAATGTTTTTTCTCTATGTGTACATGACATCTTGCTTTTATATGTACCATTGAAACCAGAATGGAGCGGATATCCGGAGCCTGGGAATGTAGATTTTGACCCTACCGTACATCTTGAACCCCGACATGTGAGTGATATAAACAGTTATTTCATGTTACACCCTTGCCACAATGACGAACCCCCCTTCACTGAGTGAGACCGTAACAACCAGTCCGGCCCAGCCTCTGAAAATACTGTCGTGGAACGTGGGAGGGCTGAATAGTCCAGTCAAACGTAGGAGGGTTATAACACATATTAAACGATTTACTCCAGACATCACATTCCTCCAAGAAACCCACTGGGTTAATAGTGAGAACAATAGCCTAAGGGCAGCATGGATAGGCACTTGTGTGTCCGCACCATTTAGGAGAAAAGCTCGAGGAGTAGCCATTCTTTTTAAAAAGGGCCTGCCAGTCACAATAGTATCTCAAGTCCTAGACCCCGAGGGACGCTTCATTATCTTAGATATTAGCCTACATGATGTTCATAACACCCTAGTGAATGTGTACGCCCCGAATATAAACACTCACATTTACATACAAGATTTAGAACATATTTTACAAAGCAGACAAACATACCCTCTAATCATTGGAGGTGATTTCAATTCAGTGGAGAACCCAGCCTTAGACAGGGCCACGACCTCGGATAGACCACAGGGATCTCATGTAAAGGCCCTTCAATCTATAAGAACAGGTCTGGGGTTGTCGGACCCGTGGCGCTTGCTAAATCCCACCGATAGATCACACACCCATTTATCATTAGTACATGGGTCACTCTCTCGAATTGATAGAATACTGATTTCGGATATACTGATGACTAGAATAGCAGGGGTGGATATCCACGATATTCTTATATCAGACCATGCCCCAGTCTCACTGGATATAACCTACCCAGGCATGCAGGAAATGGACCGTTTGTGGCGGTTTCCACATTACTTAAAAGACTCCGCTGATTTTAAGTCATATATTACTTATCACTGGACAAACTATATTGACGATAATCTAGAATCATGGAACCAACCGGTCCTGTTTTGGGAAGCCTCTAAGGCCGTAATGAGGGGCCATATCATTAGTTATATATCTAAGAAGCGGAAAGAAACAAAACTAGAATACGAGGCTTTGCGGGTGGCAGTGGAGGAATCTCTACAATCATACACCGCACACCCAACGGAAGAACTGCTCAATGCCTATAAAATCTCCCGACAGCTGCTGGAAAACTACCTCATAACGCAGGCTAAGACATCCATATCATACACGCAACATAAATATTACAAATGGGGGAACAAAGCAGGCAAACTGCTGGCCTCACTGTCTCGGCCTCTTAGATCTAGACATACAATAACCAGCATAAAAGACCCCCTAACAAGCTCCATTCTGACCAAGACACAAGATATATTAAACCAATTTCAACAGTATTTTGAGACACTATTCAGCCCCACGCCAGTTGATACGGAAATTCAAAACCAATTTTTTAATGACATTACCCTGCCTAAACTGACCCAATCTCAAAGAGAATCCCTAATGGGAGAAATCACAGTGGAGGAAGTAAATGAAGCCATCTTGGGTCTTCCACTGGGGAAAGCACCAGGCCCCGATGGTTTTTCAGGGGAATACTATAAATTATTGCAACCCCACCTGGCCCCAACACTAGTAGAACTCTATCGAGACTTACAACAAAACAATAGCCACTTCCCATCATTTAATGAAGCCTATATAATGCTCTTTCCCAAGCCGAATAAAGACCCACAACTACTGACTGCTTATAGACCCATTAGTCTCCTTAATGTGGACTATAAACTAATGACAAAAATCATGGCCACCAGGCTCCAAACCATTCTCCCGTCTCTTTTAACAGACCACCAGGTAGGATTTGTCCATGGGAGACATGCGGTAAAAGCTATACGTACAGCGATAGCAGCAGTAGTGGCAGCGGGGGGTTCACGTGGTGACAAAAATATGCTACTGAGCCTGGATATTAATAAGGCCTTTGATACGGTCCTGTGGCCTCATTTGTTCTCTGTCCTGGAGAGTAGAGCATTTGACACAAATTTTATTAACATGGTACGCCTTTTCTATAAAACTCCCTCGGCCACTTTGTTGGTTAATGGGAGAGTGGGAAAAAAAATGTACTTGGGTAGAGGCACACGCCAAGGATGCCCACTATCCCCTCTTTTGTTTAATCTGGCTATTGACCCTCTCCTAAGAAAATTGCACAATGATCCAATCTTTCAAGGTATCAAATGCGGGCAGAAAGATGTAAAAATCACAGCTTTCGCAGACGATATCCTCCTATATATCAGCAACCCCGAACGGTCACTCCCGAGCATAATGGAAAGTGTTACCCAATTCGGTTCAATTTCGGGATTGTATATTAACCTAGACAAATCCACTGCTATGTCTTTGGAATCTGGCAGGCGCGTCCCCGGTTGGGCTGGACCCATCCATGTGCAATGGGCAGGAGAATATATCCCATATTTGGGTATCATGTTACCACGAAATATCAACAATTTATACAAATTGAATATTGGAAAGGTAATACACACCTTTAATGACACCATAAAGGCTTGGGAACGGCTTCCACTCTCCTACTTAGGTAGAGCAAACCTACTGAAAATGGTGGCAATCCCCAGGATTTTGTATACTGTTCAGTCCTTACCACTTCTCATAACCAAATCAGATCTGGCACTAATTCACACGGTTATGCGCCGGTTCATTTGGAAGGGTGGTAGAGCCAGAATAGCCATGAGAAAGTTACAACAGCCAAAATTCAATGGGGGAATTAATTTACCCGATATAGCAACGTATAATCACGCAGCAATCTTACAACACCTACGTGACTGGCTTCACAAAACTTCAACATACACAGATACAAATCTAGAACAGAATTTCCTTGGCAACTGTGATTTGGTATGCTTCCTCCATCTCCACGACCAGGAGATTCATGAATCCCTTAAACAAAACCCCCTACTATGGACTACGCGAAGACTATGGCATATTCTGCGACACAAGGCGGGTCTTAATCCTTACCATTCGTTACACCTTCCCATAGTTAAAAACCCAAACTTCTTGGATGGTATGGCCGCACACCCCTTCACAATGTGGAGGTTGGCGGGAATATCTACATTGCGAAACCTGGTCTCTATTGATAAAAAAGCCCCACTGACATACACAGAACTATCCAATAGCTATGCAATGGTTGCCCCCTACCCGCTAGCTTTTCTCCAAATGAGATTCTATATCAATCATGTGATTAGTCACTTCTCACCCCTTGACTGGCAAAACACACTAGACACTTTACTAACATACACAGTACCCAACAAAAAAGCCATATCAATTCATTACACCTTTTTAAGAACCATAATTGACAATGGGAAAATTTCAGGCGGAATGTCTAAGTGGGTATCACACTTTCCTCACCTCACAATGGACACTATAGAAAAAGCATTAGAGTTCTCGAGGAAGACACTACCCGCCAGCATGTATACTGAACTCTTCCTAAACACTTTTCATTACACATATCTTTCTCCGCTACGACGCTACCACATGGGTACTATTGAGAATTCTTCATGTCTTCGATGCCATCAGGCAGACGCCGATCTTCTTCATTGTCTATGGTCATGCCCTTTAGTTCAATATTTCTGGCACCTAATCAGACAATTCGCAGAATCCACACTCATAAACTACGTCCCGTTTACACCAGAGTGGGCAGTGCTGGGAATCTTTAACCCTAATCAACGCATGACGTCGAACAGTAAAAAAATATTGCTAGCCCTCAGCGCAGCGGGTTGTAAAACAATATTACAAGGTTGGTTGGAGAGTACGCCTCCACAAATCCCACTATTTAAACAAAAATTCAATTTCATCTTTAGGATGGACTGGGTGGAGACATTATTAAATAAAGAAAAAAGAGTAGAAAATTTTTTATTGTTATGGGAACCTTACATTGACACCATGCCACTCCCGGTGAGAAAACAATTGCATGGTAGCCTAAAAAACACTACTTGGTATCTTACCAGACTAGCAGCGAATGATCCCCCAATTAACCTGCATGACCATTAGTGGCTATGGAGTTGCATCTCCCAGGCTCCGGAACAAGCAAAGATATATGCGCAGCAAGAAAACTCAAACTCCAGAATGGTATAAGTAAAAAGCTTCGTTTATTGTATTTCTAGTCGTTACATTTGATAATACGATATGAATGAGTTTATATAATAATTTCCAAATTGTTTTTGTATTCTGTATAGTTATACACACCCTGAATGGAAATGCTGATGTACCACATTTGTTATCACTGTAAAGTTGTACTTTATTGCCTCAGTACAATAAAAATATATAAAAAAAAAAAAAAAAAAATATAAAGTAGTAGTAGTTGCCATTTATTTTGGATTGTATAAGAATGTGTTATTGGGTTTAACCCTTTGAGTGCCAAGGGAATTTGTCAAAATAGGTGTAAACAATTGGCAAGTAAACCTTTTTATTCATCACAATGACCCATAATGTTTACCTTATAAAGGAAATCTAACCTTTTTTTTTTACACAACATTTTTTATTTGAATTAATATAACAAATGTGAGCGACGCTGGAATTTTTAGCAGATATTTTACGCATCCCTCAGGCACTCACAGGGTTAAGGTATAACTTTCTTTTAGCGCTGTCTGTGTCCTTCTGTACATACAAATCTGTATACATCTGGAATCCACAGAATTTGTATTTTTTGTGTGCTTGTATATTAGTTAACATCAAGATATATGTGTAATATTTTTTATTTTTGTTTTTAATTTGACTACTTCAATCCCTTGAGTGACTATTTGTTTTACAGCAATGACCTAATTTGATGCATAAAGTTTTCAGACTCAAAATGAGCCCTGTTAGTAATACAGATTTTGTCTAACATACATAATGAAACCAGCAAATTAGGTCCCATGGCCATAAACCTCATAGAGGGAAAGCAAATAGAGCATGAATCAAGAAGACTTTAGAAAGCCGTAAACTATTAGAATCATATAAATTAAAGACTAAAACCTTAAATGTCGCTAAAATCTAGCTCATGCAATGTGTGTGCAATGCTACAGACCTGAATACATTTGTGGAGCTTGTTTGCTTGGAAACACGGCTATTACTTTGTGAATCCGTACTTAAAAAGAAGAGTTTGTACTCGGCCTGGGGCATTGGACAGTTTACAAAGCCGGAGTCTGACTCGTGTTTCTATAACCAGGTGTGTGTTCAGGAACCTAACACAGACCCCCTTTTGAAATGAAAATGGCAACTCATTAAGGCAGGATGCCTAGTTATTTCCTAAATGTTTTAATGAGGTTCCACCCCTGGCTTAATTTGGAGAAAATAACACTGCTCAGCCACTGAAATGTTTGTTTTTGTTTTGTATTGTCCACATATAATGATCCCAGGTCTCTCTCTCTCTCTCTCTCTCTCTCTCTCTCTCTATATTTATATATATATAGACCTGGGATCATTATACGTGGATATATATAGATATATATATATATATCTATATATATATAAATATATATATATATATAGATATATATATATATATATATATATATATATATATCTATATATATATATATATATATATATATATATAGATATATATATATATATATATATATATAAAACCAGAAATCCCAACAGAGGGAAAAACAGCACTCACCAGTCTTTTTATCTTTTTATGAAAGTCCAGATTTTAATCCAATTGATAACCTGCCAACGTTTTGGTCCTGGTGCAGACCTTTGTCAAGGCAATGGCAATATAAGCAGCTGTAGTAAACCAACAATGGGGTAGGGGTACTGGGACAAGGTACCCCTACAAGGTACCCAGTACCCCTACCTCATTGTTGGTTTGCTGCTCATTGTTGTATTGCCATCGCCTTGACAAAGGTCCGCACCAGGACCGAAACGTTGGCAGGCTATTGATTGGATTAAACTCTGGATTTATACTTTAACGAGAAGACTGGCAAGAGCTGTTTTTCCCTCTTTTGGAAATTCTGGGTATGTCATTTGGAGTGCTGACTCATTACAGTACTCTCTAAACGGCCCAGCAGATGCCTGCGTTAATGGTGATAGTACAGCTCTTTTGGTTTCTTATATATATATATATATATATATATATATATATATATATATATATATATATATATATATATATGGATGGGACATTATTGTGCTGCTACCACTTGGAAATGTGGATAAAAGATAGCTGCTGTCCGCCAGTGTGATGAGTATCATGACCCTTTATTAAACTTTCTTTTTTTGCATCATTGTAAGCATTGGATGTGCTGGTCTGTTCAGGTGCATTGGACTTTTGGTTTGCTGCATTTGTATATGAGTCTGTATTTAATTCTGACCGGGCACTCAAACTCATTTAAGGAATGTTGTGCGTTCCCTACAAGCAACATATATATATATATATATATATATATATATATATATATATATATAGATATAATCTTTTGGATGCGCGGCACTGGGGTCTTGGATCAAATAATACAATGCGTAGCCCAGTTAAAGGTTGACGTTTCAGCTTACTGTAAGCTGTTTTGAAAAAAGCCACAATAAAGTGGCTGAAACGTCAACCTTTAACTGGGCTACGCATTGTATTATTTGATCCAAGACCTCAGTGCCGCGCATCCAAAAGATTATATTCAGTGGTGTCATCTGGACACTTTGCAGCGAGTGCACGGGGCACGGGGGACGTTACAGCCAGCAAGGAGCTGAGTGCCGGTATCCATTCGTTTCATTATATAGATAGATAGATAGATAGATAGATAGATAGCCGGCACTCCACTGGTTGAATAAAGGTAACTGTACCTCATGCCTTTCTCCACTCAGACCTGTGTCCAGGTCGGCATATGTACATGTATCACAGGCAGCACGGGATATATATATATATATATATATATATATATATATATGTGGGCAGGGGCTGATGTGAATGGCTAAGTATTCTCTATGAAGTACAGTATAATTCGGCACCGTTTCCAATTGTGCGAGCCTGCGCATGTACATGGGCGAATATTTCGCATTTGCAGACCCCCTGTGCGAACACCTTCAGCGGGTATCACAGTTGCGGAGGTGTTCACATGGGCAGGGGGGCAGCAGCAGCATATGGGGGCATGTTGCCCCTGTTATCCGATGGTGGCTAGGCCAAGGACTCAATGGAGGTGGTTTCCTTGTCTTCACAAGCCACCCTGTGACAGACAGCCTGAGAAGGTCAGGCTGCAGTCGTAGAGGAGCCTCACAAATGATGTTCCTCTAGAACTTGCGTTGCGATTGCAGTTTTCAGCAATCGCATATGTGGACAGCTGGTGTTATGCACCTCCTCCTGCATTTGCATTGCAATGGATTGCTTACGGTATGCTGCTGCAAGCTGCTGAATCAGTCCCATAGTATACGCTGTATCAATTAGATATGTTTTTTTTAAATATACAACAACAGCATATGCATTTGCACCTGAATTTTTTGCTATCTACAAAAGGTCAACAGGTTGAAAAGGTGGACATGATAATGGCCGACAGGCAAATTGTGGACATATGTTTTTTGCAGTATATAAATGTTTTTCCAACTTAAGCTTGATCTGCTATCCATGTGGCCCATGATTGTAAGTATAACGTGTGCCAAGTGCAGTGAACCCATCTTGCAGAGTGATTCAAGCCTGTGAATGTACACATTTCTGCTGATTGTGCTTACATATGATAAAACATACAAAATTACACCCCGAAAAAACGTTAAATACTTGTGTCAACTATTGTTATTTTGACCTTTTGACCCTGTTGACCTTTTGTACCTGTCAACCTAATATGCATAGACCATATGGGGTTGGCCAAAGGACAGCAAAGATTTTCTATACCACACTCCAATATCATGGGTGTTGCTAGAGTGGGTGCCGGGAGTGCCATTGCTGTAGGGCACTAAGGCATAGGGAACGCACATTTTTGGGTCTTACTCAACTGCACCCATGTCATAAAGTTGGTTTCCAGGGTTCCGAATTTGCCCCCTAACACTGCGATGCATAATGTGAACTAGTGTGGTATAAAGTGAATAAGGGCACTACTACGGGGCATAACATTAATGAAAACACCACTACAGTTCCTAGGGCACTATTATAGGGCACAGAATTATCAACTGCTGCGGAGATAGGTGTTTCTTTAGAAAGGGAACGGGACCCCATCAAAATGTTCCTATGGTGCCCACAAAGTATTGGCTATGTCCCTGCAAAATAAGCTTTGTCAAGCCCCCTTTATACTTCATTTTTACTTGATTTGAACATTAGCTTTGCTTTGCATTCAATTTTTAGTTTGTTTAGTTAATCATAGAACATACTGTCTTTTCTATTTTTAACCACGCTACTGTATCTGTAGCTCATAAATGTATATTAATAGTTTATAAAGTAATTCAGATAGAAAGTGTGCATAGACTTGGATGGCTGCGGGAAGTGTGCCAGCGTTGCATATCATGTTAGAAGTGTGCTGAGTATTGTCACACAAATTAACTCCGACACTACTGTGTAGAATATTTGGGATATGCAGTAATGGTATTACATAATTCATCAAATCCCTATGGGATAAGGAGGACAATTTAGAAAACCAGCAGTGAGTGCTTAGGGTGCATTTTCATATTCACATCTGCAGATTTTTTTTTCTTCTTCTTTTAAAATCATAAAATCATCTTGCTGAGCTTTTTCCTAGTTTGACTTTTATTTCCACCTTTCATTTTTTACCTGGCCGTGATCTGTTGTTCCATTACCAGAGGGCACAAACGGGAGGAATTGTCTGGGCTAAATTGCAATTAGGCAGCCCTGAGTGAGGCTGGCACCAGTTAACTTGGGATATTGGAGTGAAAAGGCCCATAATCAGCCTTCGGTCATGTAGAACAATGCATAAAATTAAATTGACATTAATGAATAATTGTGTAATGAAAATGGAAGAGGAGAGTTAATTGCATGTTACAGTGAGTGTAATGCCTAGATAACCTTGCATTTAATGCTATTCTTAGCCACCCTGCCAAAGCTTCTACACAGCCTCTCTCAGCAGGAAGTCATTAAAAGCTGTGAGAAGATAATGCCGTCTCGGTGAAACCTAAGTGGCAACAATATAACAAGAGTTTCTTTCAGACCTTACTGTTTCCAGAAAAAAAAGGGCATGTAGGGGTAATTTGTACACATCTGAATGAAAACAGGAGACCAGCCCAATCTATTCGAAGCTTGTCCACTTCTAGTCTGAATTGGAAACTATGTTCAGGGGGGGTATAAAAACCCAAGGTCAGTGTGTATAATAATCAAATACAAGTGTAGATCTGCAGCATTAGGGCTGGAGCGGCACCCAGCTGTCTGCTTGCAGTGACATACTTTTCCTAATCTTGCATTGCTGCAAAGTAGCACTTGACCCTCTGGTTTTGAGGTGAAGGAAGAGCTCTCTTGGACACCGCATTCCATCGCAGCGTTTTAGTGCTTTCTAGATTTCCCTACACTAAAGTCTGATTTATTTATTTATAAGGGAAGTTATTGTAATTGCATAAAGTGACTTTACACATTGGATCTACAGTATTATGTAAATCATTTCCAGTGGTGTTACCAGACGGGGCTAGAGCAGGGGTTCCCAATTTTTTTCTAATCACGGCACCCTAGAGTATCAGAATATTTCCAAGGCACCCCTAGGGCCCAAAAAATATGTATCAAATTAAGTAGATTGTGTTTATATGTGCTTCTTAGGTTCAGTTACGTGGTAAAGGGCAGGATTTGGTTCTGATTGTACACATTTTATGATTGGCAGCCACCAGCACTGGTTTTGTACAGAAATAATTGATCAGAAATAATTTGAATTGGTCCTGGACCACCAACCCGAGGCACCCCTGCAAGTGTCCCGAGGCACCCCAGGGAGCCTAGGCGCACAGTTTGGGAACCACTGGGCTAGAGGATTGATTTGTTCTGCTTCCCAAGGTGTAGAGTGCATTATTGGAGCTCAAACATAGAAACAGAAACATAAGGGCTATTTCACACACTCCGGCTCCTGCAGGGCGGCGAAACCCCGCACGGCCACGAAGCCGTGCTGCACACAGCAGTTTACAATGGTGGGAATGGCCACAGCCTGGCAGCCGTCCCTCCCAGTGGTGGGATCCGGCTGCAACCGGGTGGCCAGGCCGTGGCTGTCCCGTGTGAATGGACACAATCGTGCCCATTAACAACTACTGTGTGCTGCACAGCATTTGGCTGTGCGGGGTTTCGCCGCCCGGCAGGAGCCGGAGTGTGTGAAATAGCCCTAAGGGTCAAATTACTAACATGGGAGTTCTTTTGAAGATTGGACATTGCCCATAGCAACCAGATTATATCTATTATCTTCTAGAAGGTGCAAAATAAATAAGTAGAATCTTATTGGTTTCTATGGGCAACATCCGATCTTCAATAGAACTCCCATCTTAGTAAATGTACCCAACAGAATTTGACAGCAGATACTGTAAGAACCACTTGGCCCACTTAGACTGCCTCTTTTTTATCTTTTAGGTAATCTGAACCCTATTTAAGTTCTTTGTAAGGATGTTCATATGCCTATTCCACATGCCGCATACTTTCCTACTCTCCTGAAATGTTCCCTGGGAAAGTGGTAGAGACGGGGGAATGATGATGTGATTGAATGATCACATTGCATAATGCTGTGAATTGTGCTTTGAGACAGAAAGGGTGGGGCTTAATGACATACAAAAATTGTGTCTCTTGCCCCTGGACCACTGCACCAGCTCAGGGCTGCAGAGAACACAGTTCTGGCACTGAAGGGGCATGCCTAAATCTAGGGAGACATAAACACACCCTTTAAAAATAATTAAAAGATAGCTTTCCTGACACCGCACCACAGCACTGTTGACCACACAAGGGGAGACAGAAGCCGCAAAGGGGGCATCAGTGTCAGTAGTTGCATAGGGAGACATTTGCCCCCCTTAGCAGCAGACCTTGGCCATTGCTGGGGCCCTTCAGAAAGCCTAGGCCTGGATAATTGGTACCCTCTCTGTCAGTTGTAATAGTTGTACCAAGTCTCTCCACCAGCATTGTGATTTTAAGATTGAACCTGCTGATATGGGTGATATATTATGATACATCAATATTTTGTGACTGATGTATAAATAAAAAAAAATCATACTAAAAACCTGCTATTCTTTTGGAGCAATTTTGAAATGAATGAAAATATATATTGTGAATACTTTAATTAATCTAATCGCTTAAATGCTTGGATGGGGCAGAGCTTGATGACAAGGACATCCGTGGAGCAATGAAATTATTCAGCCCTGCCCTAAAAACAAGGAACATTTAAAATGCAGGGAATAGAGGGAGAGCAACGAAGGTCTTCAGACTCCATGGTACACTTACCTGACAGAAAGGAATCCCCTGAGAAGCTGTTCTCTGGCAGTCATATGTGAATGCGCAACTACTTATAGGGGTCTATTCAATGCTGGGGGCGAGCGGCGGTGAGCGGGGTTTGCACGCGGAGGATGGATTTTGGTACTTGTTTCCTAGCACGGCCACAACGATCATGATCGTGGTCATCGGGTGTAAAATCGTGGGCATCGCGGCCATCGCATGCTCTAAAAAATCGGGTGCGATGGGCCAGACGCGATGCCCGCGATTTCCCCATAGAGAACAATGTTAAATGCCTCAATTTACCCGCGATGACCATGATTTCCCATGTGAAATGGCTCAATTTAACCAAATTATCATAGGAACAATGGTAAATGGCCCAAAAACACCCCTGAACATTTAAATGTCCCCCCAAAAGTAGTTTACGCCACCCCGCGATCAACGTGAACCCGAAGCGTGGTGAGCGCAGCGAGCCCGCGAGGGGCGGCGGTACGCGTCCTCCGACCTTTTCATACCCCCACTATCCACGTCGGCGTGGAGTTGAGAACAGAATAGTGTGGCGAGCGCAGCGAGCCACCGCGCCCGAAGCGTGGCGAGCGCAGCGAGCCCCGCGAGGGGACGCTGATACCTGTGAAGCCCGCGAAGGGACGCGTTTACCTGTGAAGGTATCCGCGTCCACTCGCGGGGCTCGCTGCGCTCGCCACGCTTCGGGCTCGGTGGCTCGCTGCGCTCGCCACACTATTCTATTCTCAACTCCACGCCGACGTGGATAGTGGGGGTATGAAAAGGTCAGAGGACGCGTACCGCCGCCCCTCGCGGGCTCGCTGCGCTCGCCACGCTTCGGGTTCACGTTGATCGCGGGGTGGCGTGAAATACTTTTGGGGGGACATGTCAATGTTCAGGGGTGTTTTTTGGGGTTTCTGGCCCATTTACCATTGTTCCCTATGATGATTTGGGTAAATTGACCCATTTAACATTGTTTCCTATGGGAAATCGCGGTCATCGCGGGTAAATTAAGGCATTTAACATTGTTCCCTATAGGGAAATCGCGGCCATCGCGTGTGGACAATTTAAGCATTTTTGGCCGCATACGACCCGACCGAGGTGATTTTCACTGTTTTCAATGCATTTCAATGGAAAAATCGGGGGCATCGCGTCGGTCGCGTCGCAGGCCACTAAAAATTACACCCGATGGCCGCGATTGTGGCCGTGCTAGGAAACAAGTACCTGGATTTTTTTAGCGAGGAAAAGCCCCCTCACCGGCCGCTCAATGTATTCTATGTTCCGGGGAAATACTCGCCGTCAGAGGGCTCGAGGATTCCCCGAAACAGCAAGGTTTACCAAAAATGCAGGGAGCGGGCTGCATATAGCGGTGTGCCTCCTCGCCGTTTCCACGTTGCCTCAGGGAGCAGGCGAGATGGAAATGGCGAGTGAGGGGGGAGCATTGAATACTGATGTTGGGCTATCGGTGCTTCTCGCCGTACAGCTCACCGTCAGCAGCTCGAACCCTCCCAGCACTGAATATACACCATAAAGTCATTAGACGAGTTTCGATCACTAAACTTGCCTGATCTCCCCCATCTTGGCCCTTACACAATCGAGGGAGTCCCCCGCCCCCAGAGCTTAATGCATTATGTTTTTTTTTTACTTTTAAAAGTGGTATGCCTTGTTGGGCTACCATGTCATCCTTATACATTTTAGAGTTTGTATTCAAACTAATAATAAGTGAAGATTTTACCCTGAAAACCTACATGTAGAACATAGCTTTTTGATAATTGTTCAAATTAGATAAATGCTGAACCAGCAAACATGAACAATCATTTAAAAAAAGCTCTTTAGAACAACGAATGCTGAGTAAGCAATGAGAGAGCATAAACCCCTGATGGGTTCCTCAGGTTACACTTGGAAGGTCAGCTGATATGTAAATCAGGATGGGCATAAGGCCTATCAGAGCAGTGGGAGGGTTATAGACAGGGTAAAAAAAGTCACATGCTATCATGTGAAGCTTCCTCTGTCCGAAAAGCCCCACCCACCCTTCCCTATTTTCTTTTCTCTTAGGCGGCGGTAAAGAATGGTCATCATTGTAAGATCTTGATGTGTGTGTGTGTAGATAGTGGGGTGTCGCTCTCCCCTGACATCTATGGTTATCGGCCATGCTTCTGCCCGGGGGATTGTCACCACTAGCACGAGTGGATGACCGGGGAGAGTGATCACCAGCGATGGTGTGTATGGTAGACATCTTTAACCCCACTTTCCTATTGTGACCGTTCTTTGGTGCCGCCACCATTATATACTGTATATATAGTTTAGTTAATTGTCAAATAAATTTGACATTCATTTTGAAACGCCAGCACTTGTGTCTGTGTCTTTTTTATTAGATAAGTTAGTTGTTAAGGTTTAAGTTGAAGTTATGGTGAAGTTGAAAAGTGTGGACCTGGGGGATACCCGATGGGGAGTTTATAGGCAATTTTGAATAGACTGTTAACAAGTGAGGATATATAAGCAAACGAGTGATATTTTTCAGAAATTCAAAGCCTTTTGAAGAAAAGAAGTACTCAGATTTTGTATGGGTACTACATAAACAATTACTGATATTGATGATGGCATGTGACCAACCCAAAAAGTGCCAAAATCGGCTAAGCAATGAGGGGTCATATAGCTCTGTTACCGCCACTATGCAAGAAGATTATATACAGGGATTATGATGTTAAACTACAGTAGTTGATCCAAAATGGAGGGCAAACATTTAATGTGTTATTACAAAAGTAATTTTGCACTTAATAGTTGCACATGGAGTAAAAAAGTAGCCTGCATGGGAATAGTAATGGATAAAGTATGTTCTTTCACTAATTGTGGAAGTTTATGGCAAAGCATTCCTTAGGATCGGGGGTCACAGTGAGAGGTCAAAGCAGTTTCAGTTTTGTATACATGACCCATTTTTCGAAAGCATTCGTTATAGAGCTCATTATACCGTATACAGGTTTTCTCATGTATACTTACACCTGCAGCTACTGGTAGGATAGAGTATTTATGAAAGGAGCATTCCACTGATGCTACTTTTTGTGTTGTTAGATGGAACATGATTGGTTTACCAACAACCATTCTTGGTACAGTCATGTTTCTGGCTTCCAGAAAGCTGTTGTCAGGTGGAGTATATGAGATGACAAATAATTTATAATAATAATTTATAGCAAAGCTAATTCCTTATCACAACCGGAAACTTTGTTTATGCAAACCCACTGAAAATGAGCATTAAGATGTGCTCCGATGTTATCTATAGTTATACAGTATGTGTTGCTTATGCACTTCAAAAGGTTTGAAATCTACCCTTTGACATAACATTCAACTCAGTAATGGCCCAAGAGGTTTATGGCATTATTTAATGTCCCAAAAGCCAAGCAATTACAAAGTATAAAGGTTATTGTCATGGCACCCTGACTGTTGAGCTTTGAGCAGAAGTCACGTGCTGAAGACTAATGCCTTAAGGATTTTTTTTTCATATTACATAATCTATTTTTGAGGTTCGTAGATACAATGCACAAGTGTGAGGAACATACCCTGTTTATAGAACCCATTTTTTTTGTTTGTTGAAATATACCAAGGACCAATGAGAAGCAGAGTAGTAGTCATACCTTAAAATGAAGAGCCCAAGGCTTCTAGAGTATTTCAAAGATATTCCGCTATACCATATGCTAATTAGCACTGTGAAGATGACTGAAGTCATGGGTAAATTCCTATTCCAGATACTGCAGCCTTTCGTAGAAGCCTCATTGAAAAGGATAACTGCGTCAGTGACAAAAAAGTTAGCCATAAACAAACATGCAGCGCATGAGAACTACCAGTTAAAGGACATGGGTGTGCAGATGGGAATTTTTTTATCAGATGAGGTAGTATAGAACTTGTCTGTTTAAGAGATCAACCCCCACAACCCCCCCCCCCCCTCCCCACACACACACACACACACACACACACACACACACACACAATCTTCAGCATTGATTTGTGTTGGACTCAAGCTTCAACACTTGCATCACAATATTAATAGTGTGAGAAAATCACATTTTTATCATTTTAAATTGCAACATATGTTTCTAGGAAGTTAAGTCATGTTTGTAATATGTCTAGAGAATTTTCTTTATAACTCATATTCAGAAAACCACTTAATAGACAGGAGGTGTGGAGCCCTAAGTAGATTGTCCTCCCTTCCCATAGCTGGTGATTTTGAAGGTTACATTTATCATAGTCTACTTTATACAATTGACCAGCTGCAACATTCAAACACTTAACACATTATTTTAAAAAAAAAGCATGCATTATGTACAGGTCTTACTAATAGAGAACTGCTGATCCTTTCAAAATGTCATAATGCCCCCACCTCCTAGAAGAAACACACACACACACACAAAGCTTTATTTTACCATATTCAATATAAAACCCTTCTACTTGCATATCAAGCTATTAACCATACTGCACCAGCATATATCTCTTTATTTATCTCTAAATACTGTATCTTCCAGCTCAACCTCTTCATCCTCACAAGATCTGCATCTGTCTTCTGCACAGATCACTAACTCTTACTCACTATTTAAGGACTTTCATTCTGCTGCCCCTACCTTATGGCATGTCCTTCCACGCACAATAAAACATTCTACTAGCCTCCAAACCATCAAGTGTTCCCTGAAAACTCACCTCTTCAGGCAAGCCTATAATAGTTAAGTTCCACACTCATAACTCTCTAAGTAGAGTGGCCAATCCCAAAATCGGGATTGGCGGGATCGGTGCATCCCGGGATTTGAGGCCAAAATCAGCAGGATTATTATCCCGGGCTTCAATCCCAGGATTTTGGGATTGTACGGCTCAGTTTTTACAATGGCCGAGCAGAGCTCAGCTGCAGACGTGGCCCTGCTTACCGGCGCACAGCCGTAGATGCAGCCCAGGTTCCCAATGCACAGCCGCAGACGAGGACGATGTGCACAGCCACTGACGAGGACCAACTGCGCGGCACAAGCTGCAGACTTCATCCCGGTGCACGCCCGCATATGCTGCCCGGCTGATACACAGCACACAGCCTCTGATGCATGCTGTGCTTCATGACAGAGCAGCATAGACCCAGAACAGGCCACCCGCCATTCAAGGGTAGAGTAGAACTTGCCTGGCCCTGATGTATGGGCCTGAGCTGGCTGCCGATGAGCGGGCTGAGCGGGAGTGGTGCCGCCACAGAACAGGAGTGTGTTGGAGAGCCAAAGTGGAGGATGATTGGAGCCCAGATGGACTGGAGACCTGCTGTCTGCTGTGAGTATAAAAGTGACAGCAGACAAGCCTGGCCTAGCAGAGATACTGCCTGGTCTTTGCTGACTGTATAACCAGTCCCTCCAAAATTCACAGATATATTTTCATTAACCAACTCAATCCCGGGAATCCTGGGATTGAGATTTTTTTAATCCCAAATCCCGGGATTGAAAAATTGACCCGGGATTGGCATCCCTACCTCTGAGGCACTTTTTTTGGTACTTATGTAGTATCTGGGCTGCCGATTTTTTGATTGTATGCCTTAAGTTAAGGCATACAATCAGATGCGATGCGATGCGATATCGCATCGCATCGCATACGACCATGCGATGCGATGCGATGCGATGACCCGATTTTTCCATAGGATTCAATGTTAAAATGGACTGAGTCCATTTTAACATGGAATTCAATGGGAAAAAGGGGTCCTTTTCATACCCCTACTATCCAAGTGGGCATGGAGTTGGATATAAACCTGTGGCGAGCGTAGCGAGCCACCGAGCCCGAAGCGTGGCGAGCGAAGCGAGCCCCGCAAGGGGACGGTATTCTGTGTCCCCTCGCGGGGCTCGCTACGCTCGCCACGCTTCGGGCTCGGTGGCTCGCTACGCTCGCCACAGGTTTATATCCAACTCCATGCCCACTTGGATAGTAGGGGTATGAAAAGGACCCCTTTTCCCATTGAATTCTATGTTAAAATGGACTCAGTCCATTTTAACATTGAATCCTATGGAAAAATCGGGTCCATCGCATCGCATGGCATCGCATGCGATATGGTCGGGTGCGATGCGATGCGATGGACCCGATTTCAAAATCGGCAGCCCAGTTACTACATAAGTACCCTTTTTTTTGTATTATATAGCTTCCCTTCTGGACTTGCAACTTGGTGGGACTGCTATGCTTTTACTTACAGTATGCCTGTCCTTGTGTTTCCCTACTGTGTCCCTATAGATTTTGTGCAGCAGGGCCTCCTACCTCCATGTCTGTTTATTGTTACCCAGTTTGTTCTATCACTGTCTACAATTGTAAAGCACAACGGAATCAGCTCAATATAAGAAACTATAAATAAATAAGTAATAAATGATGTGCTGTGATTTGTCACTTGGATACAGTATGTATGTACCAATGCAAATACAAGACAAATTTACAATTGAGACAACTACCTACCTATCATGCACATATGATCGGTAGTCTATAAACACAAAAATTATTTTGTTTTTGAAAGGATCATAGCTCCATTAACCTGGTTAATAATGGAATAATATAAACATTCCCATAGCTGGGCAATTTTATACTCTACTGGACCCTCCCCACATACTTGTGACTTCATGATCTCATGCTGAGGAGACATGGCCATTGGATCCAAGAAGAAGAGTGCTGATCCTCTACAGGCTTCAGGGTGCATGTCTAGTGGATCCAAGCATACTGCAGGAGAGTGCAGCAATGTCTTCATCGAAAGTGGACAGTGTGGAGTCATGGACACCTAACTGTGTCATATTGGTCCATTTGAGACTACATAATGCCCAGATTACAGAAAGCAAGGGGTGGGGCTATGATGATGCAGGTCAGTGCTAATTGCTTCATGGCAGGCTCAGACCACCCATTATTGCAGATGGTTGAAGGGTGGTGCTGGTGGCTCCAGGACGGTTGTTGCCAGTGGAGATGTGCCCACTTTCCCAGGGGGGCATTAGTGCTGTCCGATTTTCAGATGCCTCCCTGATGTTATGGAAGAGGATGCAAGTATGGTCTAAAGGACTCTCTGCAGCCTGTAGGGTGCCATTCCTTGTACCCTTTAAGCCAGATGCAGGGGCAATGGGGCAGTGATGGTGCCACTACCTAGTCCAGTGGTTCCCAACCCTGGTCCTCAAGTACCCCCAACAGTGCAAGTTTTGCAGGTCTCCACACAGAATCACAAGTGCTATAATTAGCTCCACCTGTGAATCTTTTCAAATGTGCCTGAATAATGAGTGCACCTGCCGGGTGACCTGGAAAACGTACACTGTTGAGGGTACTTGAGGACCAGGGTTGGGAACCAGTGACCTAGTCCATAAATAGTTGCATATGGAGGAAAAAGCTGAATGGGGCTGTCTAGACATGCTACAGGTCTGAGTTCTTTGGAGGGAGTGTAATCAAACATGGTGGTGCGTTTGTGACCGCTAAAAAAACCCTATTAACAAGAAGAGTAGAAATGAATTTTCCTCCTCCATAACTGTCTCTGGCCGCCAGAAGACCTCCCAGATAAACCAGGGCACTGGTAACCTGCATACTGTCCACACTCCTCTCTACACCTGGGGAAACCTGCACAGAGTTGCATTCATTAGTATATATTTCAATCGAATCTACTAATCTCCAAAATACCCCCGTTTACTATTATCATTGTAGCAGCTAAAAGTTAAGGCGGCCATTGGCATTTGTTTATAACCCGTACTAGAACATTATCCTTCAATAATATATTCATACATCAGATTATGCGTTGCAATAAATAACCCAGATTAGTAATCCTCTTCTGATGACACATTTTTGTTGTGCCATAGACAACAGTTTTGAGGGGTATGGATCATTGAGTAGACAGCATGATGGTCGACAAGCATTAGGTCGACACCATTAGGTCGATATGCATTAAGGTCAACGTGCAGGAAAGTCAACAATACTGTAGGTCGACGGGGTCATTAGGTCGACACAAGCATTAGGTCGCCATGGGCAAGGTGGACAGCCAAAAGGTCAACATGGGGTTTTTCACATTTTTTGGTCCCGAATTTCAACACAGTTGACATGGACACTGAAACGTAGCACCTCGTCCCTTCGCACTATTTTATTCCCCAACCATACCCTAGTGGATGGTAAGGCATGAAATACCGCCTGTCGGCTCAAAAAAAAAAGTGAAAAATACCATGTAGACCTTTTAACTGTCCACCTTCCCCATGTCGACCTAATGCTTGTGTCGAATTAAGGACCATGTCGATCTAACCCAATGTCGACCTACAGTCACGTCAAGCTTCCTGCATGTCGCCCTTAATGCATGTTGACCTAAATGCATGTAGATCTAATGGTGTCGACCATCTGCTTGTAGACCTAGTGACCATATCCCGTTTTGAGAACATTATTTATTTATTTATTTATTAACAGTTTCTTATATAGCGCACACATATTCCGCAGCGCTTTACAGAGTACAGTTGAACATTCACATCAGTCCCTGCCCCAGTGGAGCTTACAATCTATATTCCCTACCACATATACACGCATACACAGACATTCTAGGGTTAATTTGTTGGGAGCCAATTAGCCTACCAGTATATTTTTGGATTGTGGGAGGAAACCGAAGTACCCGAAGGAAACCCACGCAAGCGCGGGGAGAATATACAAACTCTGCACGGTTAAAGCCATGGTGGGTATTGAACTCATGACCTCAGTGATGTGAGGCAGTAATGCTAACCATTACACCATCCATGCTGCCCAACATGCAAATATACTGTATATATTTTGAATTCTTATTTATCTGCGTATTTCTTATGTGAAGTCCAGACAAAAGAATCCTATATTATTTCCCAAACCTTATAAAAATGTAATGGACTAGAAAGGGCAGCACGCTGCTGACTCCATAATTTGGGAAGACGCATTAATTTAAAACATTAACTTTCAAAATACAAAAGGTAGTTTGTTCAAACACTTCTCCCTTGGGTGTTGTGAAAGGCCTTTAAGGCGTGAACTCCTGAATCTGCCAAGAAGTATTTTAAAAACCAGATGCAATAGGGACTTTGATAGTGCATTCAAAAATATAAATGTTAATAAACCACATATTCTGTGTTAGGATAGTAATGGAATTTGGACTCTTTCACATCCAGGGGAATGTTTCTTCACAGCAGGGCTTGGTCACATTTGTGTAAAGCCAGTAGATATGTTGGCTAGGCGCAGAAAAGTTTATTAAATAATTGACAGGGCAAGAATGAAATGAATATTTTTATTTTAAATGGAAAAATATATGAAAGTAGACCGGAATCTGATGTTAAACATAAGTAACATTTTGAAGAGAAAAAATTTGTAAAGGTTGCTTTTATCCTTGTTAGTGATTTTGAGGTAACTGATTTTAAATCGGTATTTAGAATCAGCTTTTTGAAATTGTCTCAAATTTTTGAGCTTCGCGGATGGGAAAGAAGAAACGCACAACAGACAAATCAAACCAATAAGCTGTCAACTGTTGACAATCACTTATATATGGAGTGGGAATATTCTAGAATGATCGCGATGTGAACCCTTAGACCGGGTACACAAAGCAATGATATATGCATGATTTATCATTTACGGGCAAATCAGAACAGAAAATCGTGCATTCAGTATCGTTGTGAAGCGAGTACCACTGCATTGAGCTTTGTGCATGAACGGTACAATATGTCGCTCCATAGTCCAGCATTTTAGCTGGGAACAAATGTTTCTGGTATATTCCCACATGCATGCATTATGGCTAAGTTCCATTAATTATGTGACTGGGTAATTGACCATATCAAATGCTATATGTATCCAGGACATAAAGTGGTCATGCAGAGGTGGGGGAACTCATTTCTCTATGCCACCTTTTTACATCCCCCCCCCCCCCATTAGGCAGAGACAGGGCCAGTGGTAGGGTTTTTGTCATCAACCTGCAAAACTAGAATGTTTTTTTTTTTTGTGAGAATTACTGTGCAGGGCCAGTGTGGAGGTTAAAATGTTCCACCTCACCATTAGAGGTGGTGGAACTCAGTTCCACCCCATTCCCCCTCACTTAGTAAGGAGTCTATCCGTAGCTATGAACTTAAAGGATTTTCATAGATTTGGCTATGCCGGTATTTCTTTGAGGTTTACAATAATATAGTATAGTTGCAGGTGCTAAAACATTAATATTCATTATAGAGGGACTGACTTTATTGTAATGTGCTTATTATCCCAAAGTAAGTTCAGTCTGTAACCCATTTGAAAGGAATTAAATTACTATTGGACATGTTAGAAATGGTGGTCTGAAGATGGTCACTGTTGCCGTTTGATAGGGTTGCAGTTACTTACAGGTAAAGTATAGATGTAGACCCTGTCATCTTTGCTCGGCGCCCGCCAGAGCCTACTCTCCCACGAGCGCCGGCAGACAGGGACTACACTGAACTGGGATGTGCGCACGTCCCAATCCTTTGGTGGCGGGTCAGCGGCATCCTGCCCGTCTCCGCTTCAGGGAGGGGGTGGCGGGGGAGGCGGCGGGGACCCGGGGGAGCTCCATTGCTACAAGGCGCACGGACGCCTCATGCGCGCGCACCCCCTGGTGGGGGCTGGCTCCATCATAGATATGTGTGCAAAGCAGGATATGTATTCTGATAACTGGTGTTCCTGACATCTGGCAGCATTAGCCACATATAAAGGCGCACAGTAGTTTCATTTTATTGTGGCCTCTATAACATTTGTATAGGTACTTAAATGAATATTTTTAATTAGACCTAAACACCAAAATCTGTGCAAATGTGTATTTGCCTCTTTTATATATAAACAAAAATCGAAATGATAAAGTTGTAGATTGCTTTAATAAAATATTGATACATTAGGACTCCTGCATAATCAAAGTTCTACATTTTTCTATATTTAAAGTGTAGTGTTAGCAGAATGATGATAGGTCATGTAATTGCTCATCTTGTTTGTATCCCAGAAGGCAGGCTCTACAAATCCCCCTGATAAGGCGATGGGTACTTTCCAACTTCCAGTCTGCATAGAGCTAGCTTCTTGATGTGTCCCACTTGACCTTTGCTCAGAAAATGCTTACCATGAAATAATTAGAGAGATAACCGTAAATCTTTAGGATAAGACTAATTGTAAAAGAGATATCCTGTGGCACGATATATATATCCGCTATTACAAGCTGTGCAGAGACTTTGGGGAAAATTCAGGATTGATTGTTCCTGGTTAAATTTATGTTTAATATGCAAGGAAAGTTACAAATACACTCTGACATTTACAGTATTACTTTTTAACTTGCTTACTTTAAGTTTTTGTCTATAGCGTAATCATATAAACGCAGTTATTGCATGTCCTATCCCAAACTCCAGGTTGAGTCTTTCAGACACAATGGATAGAATCTAAATTTTGAAAGTCTGCTCTTGCAAAGTTGGTTCTTCATGGTATTAAGCCAATTTTTGCATCTTCCAAAAATATTTACTGATAGTGACGGTTTTTACCTATGGGCTGCAGGACCAAGATTGCTTTTATGGACTGTTGCATCCATGATTCAACCTATTCAATTATTATTTTATTTTTTTGTGGATTGGCGGAATAGCTGTCAATCCACATGCTTTTGTTGGCCAAATTCGACAAGTTTTGACCCATTTCCATCAATCTCAATCCGACTTTAAAAAAAAGTTGGATTGAGGAGATGAGGCAGGGTGGACGGCGTTGGGAGAGCAGCAGCAATGGTGGCACTGCTGCTGCTGCTCAACCAGAGCTGTCCTCCCACTGCTGCTGCTCACCTGGGCCCTTATTCTGATCGGTGCGGATTTTTTCCGCATGCGGTCATGCCGCTGATGGTTTTCGACTGCGCATGTGCAGAGGTCACTCTGCGCATGTGCAAGCGGTTTCGCCGTACGTATTCTTTAGACGCCGCACAGGGGGCGGAGAGGGGTGTGAAGGGCTACTTAGCCTCATTACCCTATGCATACGCCCCGCGTTTCATGGGCGTTCCCATGCAAACGCAGGGCGTATGCATGGTAATGAAGCCGTGACGCATGTGTAGGGGGCGGGCATCTGACATCGCCGGATGTCAGCTGCCCGCCCCCATACATGATTTCATACGGACAAGTGTCCGTGTGGTCTAGGGTGGCGGGCGCTGGTGGAGCGTGCGGCCCTGCATTCGATGTTCGGCGACCATCGAATGCAGGGGCTGCTCCCAAGATGGAGGAGGCGTATCCCCGTCCACTTTCATGCGGACCGCCACATATCCGCGTACGGACGGAGGTGGCGATCCGTATGGAAGGCGGGGATTCGCCTGCACGGTCCTGGCCGCATATTTATGATCGGGCCGCACCGATCAGAATAAGGGCCCTGGTCCCGGTGCTCTGCTTCTTTTGTTTACCTGCCATGGATACCTACATGGAACCAAGAGGACACGATTTACTGGAAGCCTCTGTAAGTATCATTTCCTTTACAGGTAGCCAAATGGAGTCTACTGGAGAAGAGGACTGGCCTATGATGGAACCCCTAGGTACGTATAGTGTGATTCATTGTATTGTAAGGTAACATTATAATTTTCTTGTGTCTGTGTCTTTTATTTAACTATTAGTAATGTTGTAAAACTACAAGTACCAGTGGGCCCTTTATTGCCACACATGCTGGGACTTGTGGTTCTCCAAGTTCCGGCATGCGGTGCAGACTTGCAGTTCCAAAACATTACATTATCTTTTTACACTTACATAATTAGTCCGCTGCTCACTGCCCTGGGGCATTATGAACAGCCGCAGGCTTCAGCCCCAGGCTGGGGTAATTCTGGAGGGGGGATCCCTTTTAATGGGGGTCCCGACTCCCCCCAGAGTCCCAGCCTAGGCTGACCAGTCACAGGGATAATGCTTTGGCCAGGGGAACTTGTACAAAAAGTTTCCCCAGCTCTGGCATTACCCTGCTGGCTGTTTGGGCCCGGTGCTGGTTCTCAAAATCTGGCGACCTCTATTCACTTTGTCTCCCATATTTTAGAACCAGGACCGGCACTTGAGCCTGGTGCTGGTTTTAGAAGTTGCAGGGATCTCCCAAATATTTTGGACCCTGAATTTCTAAAACCATGACTGTTTTTTTTGAGCCCAGGGCTGGTTCTAGGGGGGGGGGGTTTACGCCATTTTTTACAATTATTTTTTTATACAACCCACTCCGAATATGAACTGGTACGAACAGCTATGACATTAGAAAATACAAATGCAAAGAATACGACAGCCTTGTAAATTTGTCGTATTCTTCAATTATATTTTTGGGTCAGAGGAGGCTGATCTCGTTTGTACCCATTCGTATGGGGATCGACCGTATTTAGTCACTTTACTAAATTTACCCCCAAGCATCATTTGCTACATCTGAGACTTTGTAGTTGTCTAGAGCTAATTCCTGTGTCATTAAAGTCAGAGCCCTGTGCCTATAGTAGACTTTAAGTGGAGTGTACTATGTTAGCGATTTGAGTAAAAAGCAAGGCTAGGACACGTTGCTGGATCCACTTCTCCATCTTTTTCACTTCTTGGTACATTTCCCCCATTGTTGTTATTACGAGTACTATCTTAACAGCATGATGGGAAAAAACAGTGCAGTGCAGTTGGGCCCCTATCTACACAACCTCACCTCTCTCATCGCTCTTCACTGATATCGTTGGACATCATGCCCAACAGGGGGAGGAGGGATGCCGGCCAACGCTGTCCAGCTCTAATGTGATTGCCATAAGCAAGATTTTATTTTTCATTTATTATTTGCCCTGCCTTACGCGGCTCTGTGGCCAGTATGTTTTTAGGGCTCTCGGGCAGTAGCCCACTCAGCCCAATGGAAAGGATGACCCTGGTTATTACGCATACAACTGTTTAGAATAAATCAAGTACTTCTGTTTGGGTAAAGGTGCCTATACACTAGTTAGATTCAGGCTGATTTCACCTGATTCCGACAGATCAGGTTTAAAAATCCTCGGATGTGTTTAACATCCCTCCCCATCAGATCTGATGCACGGCCCCTCTCTTGGCGGTAAGAATGGGATTGCATGCCTTAAATCACATGTGAAAGGACCACATGTGATGTAGTGCATGTGATCCTGCTGCCAGGGAGGTCCCTGGTGGCTCAAGGGGGGTTGGATGGCCATAAACTGCTGTGATTCATTGCAGTAATGTATAGCCACCTAAGTTTGATGCAGCACTGTTCCATATTTAAAAATGTACACTAACAAAACTGGTGATATGTATACATCATAATAATCGAGTGACCAGTTGGTGGCGCAATGATTGCCTGAGGATATATCTCTTTATCTTTGCAGAACAAGCAATATGGTCCCACTCCTATTTATACATAATAATACCCCAAATAGTATGACTTGAATAAAATACCCTTTGGCTATATGTCTTCCTGAACATTTCTAGAAAGCCAGAGTAAAAACAAACCTTACTTAAAAGTAGAATAGATTTTCCCTTTAAAGATATATCACCACCAGATACAACTGCTTTCTCCGGGACCAGCAATCAGCACTTTCTACTTAAATTAAGCCTAGAATAAATATGGAGAAGTCAGTGAGTCTGGTGACTGATTCAATAGCAGCAGATTGTTAGGAGCACTAATGTGCTTTTAAAAATGTTTTGAATTAAAGCCAAGCATATTTCTTTTGTTTAGACTGAAATAAATTGCTCTAACACTTGAGTAAAATGTTTTACGTTACACTGGAAAGTTTAAAAGCATGATTTTTTTTAATGTTTTTATTTTTTTTTAAAGAACTTTTAAATCCTGGATGAGCAAATTGTGGAACGCCAGCTGTTTGCAGATCTGCATCACCCGCGATGCCGCGGCTTGCTGTGCATCATTGGCGATGTTGATTTGCAACAGGTGGGGTGCTAAAGGTTGCTCGTCCCTATTTTCAAAAATTATTTGTTAGCAGTTGTTTAGAAAATAACCTTGGTTTAACCCAAGGGAGAGATTACAGGTGCATAATAAAAAGGCTACAATTTCTTCTGTACCCTATGGAAATCTAAAGATTAATACACAATTCCCACAGCATTTTGTGGCCTTCTCTTAGGACCAGCCTCTGTTTCAAACATTGCCATCTGCCTGCCATTGTCAATTATCCCCTACACTGGGACGAGATGAATTTGAGATGAATTCATGTGTACGTGGGAGTGGGTTGTGGTTGGGTGATATTGATACACTGTAGGGGCACAAGCGTATTGTGCACAGGAACCTGTGCAGAGAGTAATTGAAATGGGAGTCAGCTTTAATTCTAAATGATCTAGTGTTAGTTTACACATAATGCTGTCTACTCCCTCGTCCCTTTAAAAAATGTATTGTGTTCATGAAAGACCTACAGACTTCAGATGAGAGTGCTGTCTTTGGAGAGTTAAATCATCTCAAAATAGCTCTGAGGCATGAGAAATTAAATATACAAAACAATAATGAAAATCTGCTGGTATTTTGTTTTTCTTAATGTCTGATTTCTAAAAGTATAATGTGTCCGTCATCCTGTGTTGTGGTCAGAGTGTGCTACTGCCGTCATTGTGTATGAATCAAGCTTTGTATATACAGATGGAGCCGCCATCATCTTTATTGCAGGCGTGCCGGTACCATCCGTCTTGACGTGCTGCTCTCTGGGACTCATGAGCGCCTCACACACTAGAGCATCCATTGCTGCAAATGGGGCACGGGAGTCTAACACGCACAGGCACCTCATTCGCGCTGGAAGCCACTCATATGAGAGTGGTGCCATCTGTATGTACTGTGAAGAGAATATCCCATTCCCTGATAATCCAAGTGGGCATTCTAGGTGCAGGGGATATGCGGTCGATAGGTCAACTTTCAAAAGTGACAAAGGCCGACATGCAAAATGTAAATTTTTTGCTTTTTTTCATACTTTTTCATTCAAGTGGACTCCGAATAGGTACGCTACCTACAGTAGACCTGGACACTGTAGACTGTTCCATCCACACCTATGCAGGGTGTGATCAATGAGGAAGGCTTGTTTAAATTTTGAAAGACGAAACTTTAGACATCGGGGGAAATTTACTAAGGTGGTCATTCGCGGCTGAACCAATCAACGAATCAGAACGAACGGCTTTGGCTGCAATTGGCAATATTTTCGGCCTAAGAAGAAGACAAATTTTACATAGCCGCCGTGTTCTCAGGATTTGTATTTTTCGATGGTGAAGTCATTCCTATTTGGCTGCCGAGTTTACCGGATGACCCTAAAGCCTTTCCCCCAAAAGCTCCATCCCTATAAGGACACAAAAAGTGAAGCAAACTATGGGCGATATTAAACTGGATGCGGTAAATTCACACAGCTACCGGATTCACCCAGGGCTATCCAATTAGCCCCGATTAATCGAACAATTAACACAGATTATGCAATAAGCAGCCCTCAGATCTTTGATAAGCATTGGGATACTGGTCCAAGTGTCTTGGTGTAAATGATTTACCTCCAAACACACAGCCCACAGTTCTGCCAACTTGCACACCATAAACTTTGCCAACTTTTTGGTTTGTACTTCTTTTCTTATCAGTTATTATCATCATATACAGTAGCCACTGAATTAATCAACATGTGTAGTTATTTTACTGGGTCTAAAAAAATCCATTATCAAACTTAAAACAAATGAATCAGTTTCAGATATCAAATGGCAGACAGTAGTAGACAGGCTTCTATCCCCTCATTCAATTCCAAATACCCACCACGAGGTAGGTATTAGCCACTTTTATCTTTCAATTAAGTTTCAATACTTCTCACTTAGGGCCTTATTCTAGTTCACTCTTTCTGACAAAATCCTTCTCAGATGGAAAAAACCATGTGCACTGCAGGTGGGGCAGATGTTACTTGTGCAGAGTGAATTAGATTTGGGTGGGGTTTTACTGCAAAGTGAGATCTATATTGCAGTGTAAAAATAAAGCAGTCAGTATTTTCCCTGCACAGAAACAAAATAACTCACCCAAATTGAATTCTCTCTGCATATTTTACATCTACCCCCCTGCAGTGCACATGGGCCCTTATTCTGGTTGGTGCGGTTATATCCGCGTGCGTTCGTGCCGCCGATGTTTTGTGTCTGCGCATGTGCAGAGGCGTCTCTGCGCATGTGCGAGCGGGGCGTACGGCCAAATCCCGACCAGGGGGTGGAGAGGGGCGTGAAGGGCTATTTGGGCTCATTACCATATGCGTAGGCCCCGCGTTTCATGGGCGTTCCCATGCAAACGCTGGGCGTATGTATGTTAATGCGGCCGTGACGCACGTGTAGGGGGCGGACATATGACATCGCCGGATGTCAGCTGCCTGCCCAGATCCCTGCTTTTGCACGGAAAAATGTCCGTGTGGTCTGAGGTTGCGGGAGCTGGTGGAACACTCGGTCCTGCATTCGATGGTCTGCGACCATCGAATGATGGGGGAGGTTCCCTGAGATGGAGGAGGCGTATTCCATGAAAAATACACGTGCGGTCCGTTCGGACAGCTTCTTGCCGCATACGGACGGAGTTGGCGATCCGTATGGAAGGCGGGGTTTCGAACACACGGTCCTGGCCGCATATTCGGATCCGGCCGCACCGATCAGAATAAGGGCCATGGTTTTGTCCATCTAAGAAGGATTTTGTCAGAAAGAGTGAACTAGAATAAGGCCCTTAATCCCTTATTATTGATGGATAATTATTATCTTTTTACTGTATCAATAGGGTTTATTTTTGCTTTTCTATAAAAATTCAATAGAAAATATAGGACAGGATGTACCAACCTTGCATGGTACATCCCGCCACATATCGCACCAATACTAATCAAATATCTACTAACATATGCAGTTAGTATCACAAAGGGCAGCCAGCTTTCTTGATAAGAGATGCCCTCTGTGATGCTACTAGTCCCAGGACTTCTGGATTTATGACCCAGGTGGCTGTCTGCCCTTGTGCAGAGTGAGGTGGTGGCCACAGGGAGTGCTGGGAGGGATCCGAGCTCTGATGCAAAAAAAAACCCATAAACTTCTATAGGGTAACACAAGCTTCTGCCAGAGTTACCTTCTGCATTGGAAACCCAGCCTCCGGGCTTTGTACTGTACATACTGTATACAAGATAAAACCCTAAAACCAGGTTCGTTATCACATTTTCCCTTTAGTACATCAAGTCCAGAAGATGCAAAGATGTGATGTGTTATGCTAATGCCGGAGTGGGCAAAAAAGCGGCCCTCCAGCTGTTCATGAACTACATATCCCAGCATGCTTTGCATCAGTTTGAGCATAGCTAAATAACAAAATGAAGGCAAGGCATGCTGGGATATGTAGTTCATCAACAGCTGGAGGGCCGCTTATTACCCACCCCTGTGCTAATGTGTGAATGTCGACAGTATAGGCAGACCGGTGCGGAGCAGTATTCCGGGAAGTCCCCTCCATCACTACCTTTTTTCTCTTTTTGGTTGGCATGCCCACATAAGAACACTGTTCCATAGATGCTCGCATAAACTGCTTTGTATGGGCATATGTTAATTAGCCCCCTGTATGTAGATCTCTAGACACCTAGTACCTGTATGTCAGATACAGAGCTGAACACAAATTGTCTGGAATGCCCCCGCATTGAGTGCACAGGGTGTATAACTGACTGCTTGCAGAGTATTTTGCATCTTTCTGTGTGCTGGCCCCTATCTATACACTTGGATTGCTACAGGTCTTCGTCATCATTGTGCTATTGCACCAGCATAGGCTGGGGGGGGGGGGGGGGGGACTGCATTTGGGAGAAACACCAAATGCCAGTGAGTCAGTTTGGAATGACAGTTGGGGGCAGTTGCTGTGCCTCCCCTATTTTAATTTTCAACTGTGCTGCAGCCCCCCTCTCTGGAGCCTCCCCTGATGTACTGCCAAACAGGAACACTTACTTATTTGCAGTGAACTTAACTAAACTTTGCATGGGAACACCCAGTTGTGCCTCCTCAAGTGTAGATGCCGATGACTCTGCATTTGGGACAGCACGGATGAGGTTATGGTCAGTGTAGCATGGAGTGGGTTTCCGCAGGGAACTCCGATTTCATACCACAATCCAAAATATAATGGTAAGTTAATTGACTTCCAACAAATTAACCCTAGAATGTCTGTGTGTACATGTGGTATGGAACATAGATTGTAAGCTCCACTGGGGCAGGGACTGATGTGAATGTTCAAATATTCTCTGTAAAGCGCTGCGGAATATGTGTGCACTATATAAGAAACTGTTAAATAAAATACCCATATTGGTGTATGCGCAATGCAAAAGCATGCAAGATATGCTCTGCAAACAGTTGTACATTCAGCTATGCATCAGGCCAAATATTTGTAGATTACACTGATGTTTTGTTCACTTTAGTGATCTCTGTTACTTTGGGTTAAAGGGATGATTGTAAATAAGTAACTTATTTGTTTATTATTATCTTCTTGGTAGTTATAAATTTACCTGTTTTTAATTAACATGAACATAAATGCTGATGTTGTATTGCATGCGTAATCTATTTTCCTTCATTTCTCAATCAGCAGAGCTCACCCTAAGCATACTCTACCCTTCATACTGAGAGATTTATATAGTGTATAACTGCTTTTGTGAAAGCCCAACAGGACTAGAACCGAGGATCTCCTCATACACAAAGCCATTTGTTTGTTCTTTTAGAGACAATAACACATTCCAACTTGTAGAGATAATTTGCATTCAAAGCAACCTGTACTTGTTTTGCTGTGGCCTGTTGTTGTTTTTCATAGCACCGTGATAAGGCATTCCGAGGCGTCTGTTGTTCACCATGTGGTTCAACTACTAGCACATTGTACACAATAATTCAGCCCTGCCAGCTATTATAAAACATGGGCATCGTCTCGAAGCATCTTGTGTTGAACCTCACAAAGATGCTCCCAAGCTGTCCATGATTAAGGGGAGGAGGAGCCACGAGGCATTATTATCAGGAAAGAAGAAAGAAAACAAAGTAAATTGAGGCAAACTGCTGGTCAATCCCATGAGAGGTCATTATCAATGAACACTTGTGAAACAGCTGTGATCCGACACCTTGATCTGTTTCTCTTATTCCTTCTCTGTACACATATGAGGTTTTCTGGTATGAACCAGTGAGATTTACAAACAGCTACAACTTCATAACTCCAGGCAATATTACCATCGAACTTTGCGGAGGTCTTGCACTATATTTGAAGTACTTATGTTTGACAAGTTTGCAATTAAATCAGATGTTTAGTTAGCTGGAAATGTCTTTTGTGGTTTTTGTTTCACATACACAAAAGGCACACAGCATAGAAAGGTCTGCTGCTCTGAAACAGGAATTTGGCAAACGTTTCCTAAATCAGTACAAATTACTCAAATGGAACAACAACACAATGTGGATCCAGCCTTGCCTTTTACACATGTCGGCAGTTTTCACAATCCTGTATCAACTTTTGCCTTCTGTCATTGTTGTGGGGATGGCTGTGAAGTAGAAATTGCTTGTTTGGCAGTTGTGCCATTCTTGTGATTCACAAGGAGGAAATCTATTTTGCACTTCACTTAAAGTTTACCTGGGACTGTTTTCAATTTGTAGTTTCTGTTGCCTTGTAGCAGCCGGTGACCTGTCAGAGGAAGCATTTGTCTGACTTTTAATTGGAAGTTTTTTTGTGACCAAATTTGTTTTTGAAATAAAGATTTCTTTTGAAAATTTTCTTTCAAAATAATAAATATATTGCAAAATAATGTATTGTGGTGGAACAGGGTTAGTTTCACAGAAAGGGATTTATTTATTCGGTCATAACTGCTCTATAAAGGGTTAAGGAGGAGCCTTTAAGCCTTGGAGAGAGTGATTTGCAGCCAGGTAAGAGAACCTGGTTCACTGCAAAGCCAGATATGGGTCTTTGAGGTGTGCTTGAGGGAGGAAAGGGTGGGCTCTCAAGCACACAGATCACAGCCACAGCTCAAGGAAGTGGTCTGATTGCAGTAGCAGGGATTTAAATCCTGTTCAGCCTACTGCTCAGGGAGCTGATGCCAAAAAGTGCCCAGTTAGTAAACCAAGTATTCTAGCGCCAGGGTCTTCGACTGACAGTGCCCAGAGGCACTGAGACACCTCACACACGGACATTAAATACTTGTGCAAACACTGAAAACTGCCTGCCTGTGCCATGTCCTGTCTTGACTGTGAGCATGTTACAGTATTTAATATATAATATATATATATATATATATATATATTTATATATATATATATATATATATTAGTAAAAAACAAGATCGCACTCCATCCAACAAATCCAACAATGAGCAACTGCTAGGGTGACATCCAGAACTTGGTGAAGTCCATGTATACAGAAAAAATAATTATATATATCCTGAAGAAGAACCCAATAAAGTTGGTTCGAAACTTTGATTTCAACTGCTGGTATCCTGCCTTTATTTGAGTCGAGTGCCGCCATCTGTCTGCACAAGCAAAGTTTGTACAGCCTGTGGAGTGCCGGATTTCTTGTTTGGCTATATATATATATATATATATATATATATATATATATATATATATATATATATATATATATATATATATATATATATAATGAACTGCATACCTCCCAACATTAGTTTCTTGAAAATCGGGACCTGCAGCATCGTAGGTGTGGCTGGCCCATAAAGGGGGGTGGGACCACACTTCAAGTGGGCATGGGAGGGTGGCAGAGCCTAGCACTGTGACCCCCCATTTTCCTCAGTTTGGGGGCATACGCAGTGCTTCCTGAGCAGCTGGGCAGCCCCCAGCTCTCTCCCTGCACTGATGCCGGCTGCTCTGCAACTGCTATCCTGTGGTAGGGACAGCAGGACAGGACAGTAATGTCCCCTGTTGTGTCCATGTTTATATACCACACACTTATCTTGTGTGGTCTTGTACTGTACTTTATTTGACTTGCGCACTTCTTTATGTACTCATTTAGGCACTGCAGAACCCTTGTGGTGCAATATAAATAAAATCATTATATATATATAGTACAGTTCGTAGGCGGCACCCGGAGACTCGTTTAAATAAGTAATGATGCAGAGATTGGTGATCAAACGTTTTCGATGTTTATTACCATCGTCATCAGGATAACATACAAGTTACAAGGGCATACCTTTATGCTATAGTCAAAACCACGTGTGGGTACCCGTCCCGGTCCGAGTGATGCGTCAAAAGATGACGTCATCATCCCGTCCCCGGTTTTAGGGGTAACTAAGTGTCATACTTTAATACATAAAAACAATGTAAAGCAATACAATGTAGAAGTGAACCAAAGAGTTGCAAGTGAAAGTGTAGTAGAAAAAGCGTAGTGAAGAAAGCAAGGAAGGAAAGAGGGGTTAAAGGAAACGCAAAAATCCATGCAAGTGAGACAAATAAATCGTGCTGTGTAGGCACCAATTATGAAATAGCATCGTACTCAGAATTAAAGATAATGCAATAACACATAGTGCAACATATAACAGTACTGCTGTAAACAGGTAATTCCGGTTAGAGTCAGTTGCGTACGGAGCGCAATGTGCCGGAGACCGGCAAAGTCGACACGTTGTGTCAACCCAAAAACTGATTAATGGAGTTATCAGTTTTTGGGTTGACACAACGTGTCGACTTTGCCGGTCTCCAGATATTTGTAGTGGTACTAGCGCTGGTAGTCCCCTGATTTTTTGGATAATTCAAAAATACTTCACACTATCTAGTGTAGAGTCTTGTTTGCACTTCCCTCTATCCTTTCGGGTGGCAGCACCTTCTCCTATGGGTTCTTGTTCTTTTGAACCCTCTGTATGATAAATCTGAAAAAAGGGTGAGATGGGCGCCTATAGTGCAGTAATTTTTAAAACAGATTTTTGTCTCCCTTCACCACATGAAGACAGACACACCCCCAATTTTAAAGGTGTACCGTGTAGGGTGGTTATCCACCACTGTTCTATGAGCGTCTTTAACAAGAAAAACCTGGTGACTGTACAACCGATCTCAAGGAAAATTCCTCCTCAATCCACTCCACCATATGACTTGCGGCATACACATGTAGGGAGAGAGTACAGGAAAACGGACTAGTGTAGTATGTTCAACACAATTTATTTGCACCGCAAAAAACAATTAAAATCCGTACAATGTATAAAAACAAATAGGGCTTATCTGGTGGTGGTGTACACAACGAATATCATCCATCCATCACAGTCATAGCCAGTGGTCCCTTTCAACGCGTTTCATCCCTCTGGACTTCTTCAGGAGAGTGTCTGATGGTGGTATCCTAACCTCCTTTTATACTGGCAGTAACCAATCCCCAGCTGCTTTGGTTTCCCGCCCTGGGCTGTGCTCTAATTTCCGTTTCCACTCCGTGGAACGCATACTTCCGGTTTCCGTATTCTTCATGGTTACCATGAATGGGGCAAGTGTTATATTTAAGATTACAACTCTAAGTAAAAGAGGACCCCACCTACGTGGGCCGCTAGAGTAATTGGAGTCCTTATGATGTTTTTACATTTTACCTGGGTAGTTAAACGTACCTCAGGCAGCTCCGTCCTATACGGAGCGTCACTTCCGCTGTTTGGAGCGCTCACAGCTTCCGGATGTGAGCGCTCGTGGAACGCAACGGACTTCCTGTTGCCGTTCACCACATTACTCACCTCCGGCAGGCTCGTCCCACGCTGCGCGTCACTTCCGCAACGTGGATCGCACATAGCCAGCAGCGGTGAGCACTTGTGGAACGCAACAGGCTTCCTGTAATCGTTCATTTTGCTACCATGGTGATCGCTGCCACCGGTCACCATTGAGACTCATTTGTACTAAGGTGCCTCCTATTCTTACTCTACATATGGACAAATCATTTGGACAAATCATTATTTTGGCATCAAGATCTCTTTTAATCTTCATGGCTGATAGGGGCAATTTCCATATATTTTGTTAATGTGACTACATTTTTGTAATTTAGCCACATAATTAATGGGCTGTATAGAAAAATTATGTATATAAGACAAATGGTTGAAAATTTCAAAATTTCAAAATAGCACAATAGTTGTTCCAGGAAGGTTATAAGATGTGGGTATTGCACACACCTGGTCTATACGGTCACAGTGCCTAACCAAGTGTAAGCTTCCCCACCCTCAACCTCCATGGATGTATCAACTTCCGCGGACAGACATGCTTAGAATGGTATTTGCAATAGTACAAAAATATATACATAAATATATATAAAAAATATACATAAATATATATAAAAGGTAAAGGTATTTCAAAAATGGTGAAGGTTATAAATGTTAAACATTCATAAAAAATCCTGAAAAAAGTCATAAAAAGATCATAAAAAAGGAGCCAGTTCATAATTATCATTCAGACCGTTCGGTGCTAGAGTCCCCAGTTCGTGGATCCAATACATTTCCCTTCTTGACAGGAGGTTCTCCCTATCTCCTCCTCTGGGCCCCAAAGTCACATGTTCAATGACCTTGAATTTCAGCCCCTCTACGTTACTGTCATGTAACTGTTTAAAGTGCCTGGGTATTGTATGGGTTTCCACTTTATTTCTGATTCCTCTCACATGCTCCTGCACTCTTAGTTTTAATTGTCTTTTTGTTTTCCCCACATACTTGAGTCCACAGGGGCACTCAAGCATGTAGATTACCCATGTAGTATTGCAGTTTATCAGGCTCTTAAACTTATAGTTTTTGGTTCCATTAAAATTGTTAAAATTCCTATAATCGGAATGTGCAAATTTACAAATATTGCACTTTGTACATTTAAAAAAGCCTTTTGCCTGATCCCATGGGTTCTTGGGGAGGTGCTTTTTTTGTGGGAGCATGCTGGGCGCCAGGGTGTCTTTAAGATTCCTTGCTTTCTTGAACACTATATCTGGTCTTTCTGGGAGAATTTTGTTTAAAATGGGGTCCGTATGTAAAATACTCCAGTGTTTGTTCAGGATTTTTCTAATATTTTGTTCTTGTTCGTTAAAAAGTAGTTATAAAATTGATGCGTTCCCCTCTATTATTCCTCACTTTATATTGCAAGAGTTCATTCCTATCTCTGTCCCTTGTCTTGCTTATAGCTTCTTCAAGTATTGTTTCAGGATAGTCTCTTTCTAGGAATCTGTTTTTATATATCATCATTTGTTCTTCACAGTCTGTTGCATGAGTACAATTTCTTTTTATCCTTGAAAATTGCGATAGGGGTGTGTTGCTTTTCCAAGTCTTTTTATGATTACTTCTGAAATGGACATATGAGTTCGAATCCACTGTTTTTACAAAGTTTTTGGTGGTAACCTGTCCATCTTCACTAGACAAAATAAGGTCAAGGGGTACTTATGTAATATCTGGACTCCCGTTTTTCTTATGAGACCGCGTCCCCTCGCTGGGCTCGCTGCGCTCACCACGATTCGGGCACGGTGGCTCGCTGCGCTCGCCACACTATATAAAATCAACTCCATGCGTAGTTGGATAGTAGGGGTATGAAAAAATGGGGTGCATTTAACATGGGAGTCCAGATAATACATAAGTACCGGTCAAGGTATTCCACTTCCTTACTACTAATTTTATAAGTGAAACTGAGATTATAGTCGTTTTTTCCCAGGCTTTCCATAAAAAGTTTAAAAACCTCTTCCGTGCCGTCCCAGATTATTAAAATATCGTCAATATATCTCTTAAAAAGTTTAATCTGTTTTAAAAAGGGGTTGTTTTCGTATATGACCTTCTTCTCCCAGCTTCCCATATGCAGATTGGCGAAGCTGGGTGCAAAAACTGTCCCCATTGCTGTCCCACACGTTTGCAAATAAAAATCCTCCTGAAATTTAAAATAATTGTGGGTAAGAATGTATTCAATTAATGTGCATATAAAATCTCTGTGTCCTGTTTCCAGTTCTACGACGGCATTAAGAAACTCCTTACAGGACTCGATTCCTTTCTTGTGGTCTATTGACGTATATAGGGCTTGCACATCTATGGTTGCCCATTTGTAGGTTTCTTTCCATCCCATTCCATTCAGGGTTTGTAGGACAGCTGTCGTATCTTTTATATATGACGTTAGTTCTGGCACATACTTCTTGAGGAAGACTTCTACATATTCTGACAGACCTGACGTCAAAGAGTCAATCCCCGAGACTATGGGTCTCCCTGGGGGGTTGTTTAGCCGTTTATGGATTTTTGGGAGAAAATAGAACACCGGAATTACTGGCGAATTTTTTATCAAATATTGATATTCTTCTTTTCTAATTATCCCCCTATGTAAAGCACTTACTAAAATAGGTCTTAGGTCCTCTAAAAACTCCGATGTAGGGTCTGTGTTTAAACGTCGATAAGAGTTTTCATCCCCTAGCAGCCTCGTTGCTTCTGTTACATAATCTTGTCGATTCATCAATACTAGGCCTCCGCCTTTATCTGCACTTTTCAACACTAAGTTTGGATTATTTTTTAGTGCTTTCAGAGACTGTTTTTCAAAGTTAGTCAGATTGCTCGTTCTTTTTCTTTTCATCGTATCCAAAGATTCTAAATCTTTCTTCACAAGTTGGTAAAATAGATCAATCTGTGTGCTTTTTGATTCCAACGGATAGAATTTTGATGTGGGTCTGAGACCCGACTTGGAAGCCCGGGTTTCCATTTCCACATCTTCATTCCCTTTCTTAGAGAAGTGTCTCTTTAAAGTGAGCTTCCTCACAAATTTATTCAAATCCGTAAAGGCCTCGAATTGATCTATATCCGAACTTGGGGCGAACGAAAGACCCTTATTTAGCAAAGTGACCTCCATCTCTGTTAACTGATGGTCTGACAGGTTAAAAATTCCTCCATCCCCCATCTCATATTCCTTCCTCAGTTTCTTTAACTTCTTATATTCCTTCTTTTCTTGTACTCGCTTAGACTGTCCTCCTCGGGTTCCTCGTTTTCTGCGAGCCTTCTTTTTAGAGGGGACGCTCTGTTCACCACTTCCTTTACCTCTAAAACCCTCCTCGGTAGAATTTCGGAGGCTGGTCTGGCTAAAAAAATCTCCGGTTTCTTGGTGTTTTCTTGATGAGTTAATACTGCAAATCTATTGGCTGTTTCGTAATTTGTCTTCGGGGTATAGTGATTTGCCTTTTGCCTTTCTTTGCCCCTGCCCCTTAGGCCACGACGCTCCATCTGCTCTGGTTACTGGCTGCCCTGATGTCCTGTGAGTCTCTACGCTTCCCTGCAACCCAGCTCTGCGGCGTTTGAGCCCTCGTGAGGTCCTGGTCCTGGTACAGTGTGAGCAGCTTATGCCTATGGTTTTAAAACCCATGCCTTGTGGTACCCAGTCCAGTGTTTTTTTTATCTGGTACGAGTCTAATACTACTTGCACCTGGGAATATATATTTTAATAAATTTCGTACTTTGAAATATTACACCATGAAGCGCCTTCTTTCTGCCCATTTCTAGATATATATATGTATATGTATATATATAGATATAGATATATAGATATAGGCATATACATTTTTTTTTCTATGCCTTGATGTACGTCTACGTTTCTCCCTTTGTATGTCACAATTAAAATAGCACTTTTTCCCTTCAGGAAATGCTTTAGGACACAATACCAGCAGGACATTCAATTTGTAAGAGAGAATGTTCTCACAAGCAATATCATGTCACACTGTACATACACCTCTAACATTGAACTCAGTGATGCGTAACTAGTAAGGTTCGTTAGTGCTCAGAGAGAGTTATTTAACAGTAGATTTTAATAATTTCTAGCATGCGAACATCTAAGTGTAACAGACCGTGAAAGGGAAAAGGCCTAGAGTGACAGGAATATGCTAGCGGAGGCACTCCCTTTTCATGAGACAGGGGGTCTTACAGCTACAGTATGCAGAACACATTTATAAAGTTCTGACATTTACATGTTATAGTTCTGTATTAATGCACGCATTTGCATATATGACAGTAGTACTGGTAAATCTGATTAATGTGGTTTAATTTCAGCATGATGTTTATAGCTAGTAACTGCTGACCCAGGGATTTAGCAGCATATTAAGCTGCCATGGTGTAGGTAAGGCTTTTAGGAGCAAGGGCGGAGCTTGTCAAGCAGTCTATAGGAAATCTTCTCATCAGCTCCACTTTCTGTAGATAATCCCATATGTCTCTCCCTGTGTAGTGTAATCTGTTGTTGAGATATTCCATGTGCTGTGTTAACTAGAGATGTGCACCGGCCACTCTTCGGGTTTTGGGTTTTTGGTTTTGGGTTCTGATTACCTTGAGGTTTTGGGTTCTAATGGGTTTTGCCAAAACACCTCCTAAGTGTTTTGTGTTTGGATTTCTTGGGTTTTGGCTTCTGATTTTTTTGTTAAAAAAGCATAAAAACTGCTAAAATCGCAGATTTTTTTTTTTTTTTTTGCTCCTACGCTATATTAACCTCAATAAAATTCATTTCCACTCATTTACAGTCTATTCTGAACAGCTCACACCTTACAATATTGTTTTTAGGGCGAAAGGTTGCACCAAGGTAGCTGGATAACTATGATAAGCCACACAAGTGTGCGGCACAAACACTAGACTGATATGGCAAACTTAGCATACCCTCTAGGCTGATACTGCACACCTAGAATTACCCCTGGACTGATATGGCACAGGTAGCATCACCCCTGGACTGATACGGCACATTTAGCATCACCCCTGGACTGATATGGCACACTTAGCATCCCCCCTAGTCTGATACGGCACACCTAGCATCACCCCTGGACTGATATGGCACAGGTAGCATCACTCCTGGACTGATGCAATTATACGGCACAGATGGCGGCACCCCTGGACTGTTACGGCACACATGGCGGCAGGCATGGAATTATACGGCAGACAAATTCCTGCAGTAAAAATAAAAATGTGTATTCTTTTAATTATAAAAAAGAGCAGCACACCTAATTTAGCAACACCCCATGAATTATACAGAACTCTTGGCTCACCCCTGGACTACAGCGCATTTAACAGCCCTTGCAGTAAAAAAAAGAAAACACCTTCATTTTATTTTCATTAAAAAAAAGGGCAGCTCCCCTGGTCTGATATGGGACACATGGGGCACCCCTGGAATTATACGGCACACATGCGGGCACCCCAGGACTGATACAGGACACATGGGGGCACCCCTGGACAAATACAGCACACATGTGGGCACCCCTGGATGGATACAGCACACATGTGGGCACCCCTGGACTGATAGTACTGGTAGCCAGTGGAAACAGCAGATTGGAATTATATACTGCAATAAATACTGGTAGCCAGTGGCAACAGACTGGAATTATATACTGCGATAAATACCATACCCTCCAACATGACCCATTCTATTAGGTACAAAATGCTCTGTTCCTGGACTTCCTTACCAGTGGCAATTACAGAGGTGGGGCTCCTGCACAGTCCAAAATTCAAAGAGGGGGGTCACATCAACTGTCAGTGAGTCCAGGACAGTGATGTTTGGGGTGGCAGTAGGTGTGGCTCCCCTCTTTGAATATTGGACTGTGCTGCAGCCTCACATCTGCAACTGCCACTGGCAGGGAAGTCCAGAAACAGAGAATTTTGTACCTAATGGAATGGGTCATGTTGGAGGGTATGAAATACTGGTAGCCAGTGGAAACAGCAGACTGGATTTTTATATACTGTGATAAATAATACTGGTAGCCAGCGGCAACAGCAGACTGGAATTATATACTGCGATAAATACTGGTAGCCAGTGGAAACAGCAGACTGGATTTATATACTGTGATAAATAATACTGGTAGCCAGCGGCAACAGCAGACTGGAATTATATACTGCGATAAATACTGGTAGCCAGTGGCAACAGCAGACTAGAATTATATACTGCAATAAATAAAATACTGGTAGCCACTGCCAGTGGCAACAGCAAACTGGAATTATATACTGTGATAGGTACTGATAGCCAGGTGCAACAGCACACTGGAATTATATACTGCAATAGGTACTGGTAGGCACTAGCCAGTGGCAACAGCAGAGAGCAGACTGCAGCAGACACTAGGCAGTGCAGGGCATGCAGTGGCACTAGCAGCACCAGTGGACTATCACACTGTGACTGACTATACACAGGGCCGTAACTAGGGGGGGGCTGGGGGGTCACGCGCACCGCATACCTCCCAACTTCTGGCCGGAGGAAATAGGGACACTCGCGCCCCAAAAGGGGGCGGGGCGTATGCAAATGAGGGAGCGGCTTATGCTAATTAGCCGCGACCTCATTTTCATACGAGAATAGACACTGTGCGCATGCGCACAGCGTCTATTCTACTAGATTGGGGGGTCTCCCAACTGCCACCCCCCGCAGCGGGACAATGCCTGCCGCGGGTGGGACAGCGGGACAGTACCCGAAAATCGGGACTGTCCCTCTAAAATCGTGACAGTTGGGAGGTATGCGCACCGGGCGCTGGAGGGGGGGGGGCGCTGTCAGGTCCGGGAGACACCCAGGTTTCGGGGACTGCATGTAATAAAGTGCCGGTGTCAGGTCCTGCTAGCGCGACGTCATCACGTCGCTCTCCTAATAAATTCAGTCTGTCGCGGGGCTCTGTTGTTACGCTGATGACGCGCTGAACAGAGAGCGGGAGCAACAGCGGCGCGTGGAGGAGCAGCGGGCGGCAAGCGGCAGTGGTAAGAAGTCAGACCAAGCTGCTTACTGTGTTGTGGCTGCTGGCTGCTTTAAAACATTTGTCATCCTCCACGCTGCTTATTACTCATCAGCTCCGCTATATCTCCCCCCTCCATGCTGCTGCAGCAGTGTGCAGCTTCAATTGTCGTCCCCCCGCCACCTCTTCTGCTTAAGTGATAACAATGCTGCGGACAAACACCCCCCCCCCCCCCCCCCCGTGCATATTATGCAGCTGTGGCACAACAAGTCGCAGCATGCACTTTTTTCAGTCCTTGGGACACCACAACTCCCAGCAGAGCATCCCAAGCTGCAATGTAAGTACCTGTAGCCTATTATGCTTTGGTGGCACTACAAGTCCCAGCAGGGTACCACCAGCTGCTATAGGATTACCTGTCAGTCTATTATGCAATGGTCGCATGCTTATAATGTGTACTGGGGGGGCATAACGGTGTGTGCTATAATGTGTACTGGGCATTACGGTTTGTGGTGTAATGTGCTCTGGGCATTACGGTGTGTGCTGGAATGTGTACTGGGCATAACGGTGTGTGCTGTAATGTGTACTGGGCATTACGGTGTGTGCTATAATGTGAATTGATACTACTATGTGACCACACCACTTCTCCCCCCCCCCAAAAAAAAAACATGCCCTAAATTTTTAGCGCGCGCCTTCGGCGCGCACTATCCCTGTTTTACGGTTCATATAGTTTCTAGTATATATGTATCTTGATGCAAGTGGACCAGTTGAGGGATAATTTATAAATATATATTTCATTTCAGAATACAGTGTATATATAATAATATATTATATATTGTCTTGTTTGTTGGCTTAATATCACCCTTCTGTTGTCTGTAAGCACATAAATATATATATATAATTTTTTTTTTTTTGGGGGGGGGGGGCACTAAATGAATGTCTTGCCCCGGGCACCAGAAACCCTAGTTTCGGCCCTGCTATACAGGAGCAGACTCAGCAGAGGCAGGCCCCAGCACAAAGGAGAGACAGAACATAGCACCAGTCATCCTTGCAATGGTGATGTCTTGATCACTGAGCAGAGACACAGTACACAGCAGCACAGGCCCCAGCAGAGACCACACACAGCAGCAGCACACCCTTCCCTACCCTTCTCCGAGATTGGAGTGAAGATGGCGGCGCGAGGTTGCGGAATTTAAGGGTTCCGTGATCTCGCGAGAATCCGACGCCGAGCGATGACGTTTTGCCCGTGCGCCTGGATTCGAGTAAGGCGGGAAGCGCCGAGCGCTGCTCGTATCCGGGCCCGGATTGATGACGTCCGTGCTGGCTCGGATCTGAGGAATCCGAGCCCGCTCATCTCTAGTGTTAACAGGTGTAAATAGCTTAGAGTTTACTGTACATATTGTTCTGTAAAGCCGGGGTCGCAGCTACTGCTGTATATCCTGGGTGCAGCTCACACTTGCATCCATGGTAAGAAGTGCAGTGAAACAGTTGATACTGTACTGAATACTGGGGTATTACTACGGGGCACAGGATGAAAAATCACTGCAAAGCTGTATCTAGAAGCGCTGGGCACGCCTTAAAAATGTGAAGCCCATTTGACTTGGTCATTTTTAGTTGGAGGACAGTTGGGCTTATTTGTTCATTTTTACACCATTAAGTCAATATATATGTATTTTATTTGTATCGACAATTTGTCTTATTGATTTATGAAAAAATTCATCTTAATTCAACCGCATATTTAAAATACCTAGAATTGGAAATTACCTTACCACGTCAATACAATCTGTGCAGTTATGCACATGCACCAACCAGTTTGGGAGATTCCAAATTGGAACAGTTGGGAGCTATGATGTAGGTGATCATTGATAGCACAAATAATTGCATTTATAGCTGCGGTTCCTCTGTGATACATCAAAGTGAAACTAAATATTTGTGGTTTTTCAGGATTAAACCACAAATACTGAATGATAAATAGACCCCACAATAGTAGACACAATTCAAATTATACCACACAATAGTGTCCCTTATACACGTTATGCACACAGTGGTGCCTCTTGCTCTGTATGCCATATAGTAGTAGTGCCCCTTGCATGGTACATCACATAGTAGTAGTGCCCCATCACATTACATCCACACAGTAGTGATAGTGCCCATTACACATTATACCACAGAGTACTAGTTGTGCCCCTTATACATAATGCTACAAAGCAGTAGCAGTGCCACTTTCACATAATGCTGTAGAGTAGTAGTACTACTTATGGAATGTGGTCAGTATCCCAGCGGTCAGGATGCCAGCAGTCAGTATACCAAAGCTTGCACCCCGATGACTGCTAGGATGCCAAACAGTAAGTATGCAAGGAGTGTTAGTGCTTGGCTTGAGAATTGGGGAAGTAGGTTTAGGCACTAATGGAGGAGCTTAGGGTAGGCTGTGGGAGGGGATGATTAGGGTTAGGTTTCAGGGAGGGAGAGTTAAGCACTTAGGTTCTGATTCTGGTTGACTCGGTAAGCTGTCAAGATTGTAATTTACCGATTCCAAGAGTACCGGCCACTCCTAACCCCCCACCCCCCGCGCGTGCGCCGCCGTATCCCTTCACAACCATGCAATTATGAAAATACATCCCCTTGCATGCCCCGCAGCAGGAGAAATCATTTAATGGTCACCGATTATGGAATTATTTCTCCTGGGCTCACAAACATAAGTCAGTGGAGACTGACTTATACTTGCAGGCTCCGGGACGAAGACAGGGCGGTGCCCACCCCTGGCACTCTGCGTCCCTTCTGCATTTGCATGGGAGTGCCCAACATTTTCATGGGGACACCCATGAAACGCTGGGCATTCCGATGTAACATTGTCACCCCCGTCTGGCTCCGTCTGCCCCCCACCCCCACCCCCTGTGCAAATGCCACACCGACTGTGCAGATTGGGAAGACGTCCACAAATAAGCTCTGGACATGCATGGGGGGGCTAAGCATTGATCCCCCCTGCGAACACGCGGGGGAGCGATGGAATCAGAATAAGGGCCCTAGAAGGGCAGTAGAGTTAGGATTCACTGTGGGTTTAGGTTTAGGCAGCGGTGTACAGGGTTAGGTTAAGGCGCTATTGGGAAGAGTTTGGGTCATACTGCGGGGAAGGGGTAGGGTTAGGCTGCAGGGAGGGAGGGTTTGGGGGCAGAGGAAGAGGATATATTCTTACATGACCCATGTCGGGATTCCCCCCTTTGGGAAGCCAGCATTGGTTTTCTGACTGCCGGTCATCAGTATATATCCCCCACTTACACATAATGCTACAGAGTAGAAGCAGTGCCCCTTCCACATAATGCTACAGATTAGAAGTAGTGCACCTTACACATAATGCTACAAAGTAGAAGTAGTGCCCCTTACACATAATGCTACTGACTAGTAGTAGTAGTTGTAGTAGTTTCCCTTACACCTAAAGCTACAGAATAGTAACAGTAATGCCATACCACCGCTCCCCTCTCCCTCCCTATTACCTATATGATGGTGGGCTATGTTTGGCATTCGGCAATAGCGACATTACAGCCAAGTGTGCGTATCGGCTTTTGGAGCCGTGGCGGGTCCTAATGCCCACTCTATAACAGCTGACAGCACTGCTGATCTTTAGGCCCAATTCAGACCAGATCACTCAGCCATGAATTCCCAACGGCCATCGCTCAGTTAAGCCACCGCTCCGCAAGAGTGAAATCCCACCTTGTGAATCAATGTGTGTGCTGTGCGTATGGCTACACATCCATTCGCAGATGTACGAATATGTACAAAACCCATCATAACAGGCTCACCATCTAATGATTTTCATACTGGCCACAACTTATTACAGGCACTGCGTAGCCTTGGACTTACTTGGTGATGCAATGGAAAAAGGCACAGCTGGGCTGGAGATGATGTCACAAACAGTCCCCTAAAACACTTAGGCACGCCTAGCATTTTCCTGGACACCCCCAGCATTTTCTATGGCACGCCTGCGGTTTTTTAACAACCCCACTAAACGTCCGGTTTCCACCCCCAAATGCCAACTTCCTGTCGATCACCTTGCATATGGCATGCGTATTGAAAAAGTTGCAGGATTTCATCGCAGGATGGCCTAGATCATGCTTACTGCGAACCGTACACATGATCGACAATCGGCCACTGTGCGAATTCGCAGACGTGTGATTAGGTCTGAATCAGGCCCTCTGTAAAAAATAAAACCTAGAAAAACAAAATGGTGTGGGGGGGGGGGGGGTCACAGTCCAGTGTACTAGACCCTCCACCACCAGATCCAGCACTGAGATTAGCCATCATCACAATAATTGCACATTTTCACCAACCCTAGTGTAGTCCACACGCATACATATCTATCCTATAGATTGTAAGCTTGCGAGCAGGGCCCTGCTACCTCCATGTCGCTTTGTATCTACCCAGTTTGTTTAATCACCGTTGTTTCCAATTGTTAAGCTCAACGGAATATGCACAACTCTGGGGGTACCACGGTTTTCACCTACACATGCATAACATGGACTCAGACAGTGACGTCACAGGGCAGAAGTGCACCCTGTGCTGACCCCTCCCCCTAAACATGTCATGATGTTCAATTGAGGGGCAGGGTTGCCTGTTCTGGGAAGTAGAGCATGCATCCAGTATTAGTATGTATGTGACAGTGTGTATGCAGGGCCTGTGCAAGGCACCAGAGCACCCTAGGCAAGTCAGGGTGGGGGCGCCCCGGTGTCTGCAGCCCGGGTACCTGTCCTGCGGTGCTGTAAAGCTGGCGGCGGCTTTTACGCACATATACGCCGCAGGACAGGTACCCGGGCGGCAAGGGGGCGGGCGAAATACCGCTCTCCAGTGGCCGGCGCCCTAGGCAAATGCCTAGATTTGCCTAGTGGTGGCGCCGGCCCTGTGTGTATGTTTATATGAATGTGACTGACTGTAAGTATGTGTGTGACTTAGGGCCTGAGCAGGGTTCTATGTTGTCCTTTAGCCATGGTGCACATTCAGCTGTGAGTGGAGACGCTGGTGAGATGTGTATTACTCCAAATAGCCAGTAGCTCCACATGCTTGGCTTAGACACATACGTATTGCATATACCAGAAGCCCCGGCTGCAAAACAGCTTAAGTACAACACAGGCCCATAGAATCCTGAAGAAACCCGATTCGCTACTTAAAATGTACCAGCTAGTACAATGACATCATTAGGTACACTTGGTTAATGTGAACCCTATATGAACTTTTACTATTTGTGCTGCATGCACAATAAAGGAAGAGGAAAAGCTGGATCTACAACATTTTAATGTCCCTTTCTTTTAACCAACAGCAAACCTCATAATTAACAGCACAAACTTTAACAGATTCTTTTATTGGAAAAGATAATACTTTTCCCCCCTCTGTCCCAGAGTGCTATGTTGAAAGCAAGCTGTTAGCAGAAATGAGTAATTATTGAAGCTCTAACAGGCAGCTTTCATTGCATTTGATTACAGCAGCCCATATAATCACTTTTAAGGATGTTGTAATCACAGTAGCAGGGAATGGTTGGCTTGTTTCTTATTGTTTTCACTCCGGGTGGAGGTAGGGGGCCTGCGAGAAACCAGTTTCACCACCTAACTGCAATTTCGGCTGCAAAAGAATGGCACACAGCACTGAATGAGGAAGATATTCAGCTAGCCAATTTATTAGCATTTTCCCCTCCTTCACACAGAACAGCCCTTCGGATTCAGGAAATTGCTGTTATTCAATATGCGAGCCAAAGGTTTTTAATGACTGTTGGGAAGGGATCGGCAAACAATTACAGCTCTTTTTTTTTTTTTTTTACATGAAAAGAAATAATCTAGTTGAGGCTAAACTGTGTAGCACCACTTACTAGGGGTGTTGTCACTGGTTAAATGAGAACAGCGGTTCTGCAGGAGGAAGTTAACAGGAATAAATTAGTTGGATCGAGTGTAGAAAAAAAAGGCATACTCATTAGTGTGATGTTATAGGCAAAGGAAAAGCCTATCTTCAGTGCAATTAGGTAGACAAATGAATTGTACAATTGACTGATTCACACCTGCTAACAGCTGAGGGCTAAGCACAAATGTACAGAATCCACTCTTTACAGTTCATGCATACTTGCATAGTTTAATGGGAATTGCATTCCTAAATTATCCTCCATTCCTTCAGATTTTACTTTTTTGTGGAAATACAAACTAGGTCAGCTTTTATTTCAACGATGTTAAGATATTTGGATCATTTACAGCATTTGCCGAGCGTCTTTGTTTGGTTTCACTTCGATAGAGTGTGATTATTTTGGGGGGTAATTGCTATTGATAAATATATTGATACAGCTGCCGTTTATAAACTCTATTTTTTAAATGCTTTAGGATCTGCTTTTGGTTCTATGTTTCATGATTTTAGATGTTATGTTAACTAGGTCGGCGAATGCAGTTTAGTATAATTTCTCTAAAACAAAAAGGGGGATAATCTCTAAACAAAAAAACAAAAAAGAATTTTCAAAAATGTAAAATCTGAAATCGGGGAATGTCGGAAACTCTATCGTTCTATTGACAGATTAGTGAAATTCCAGAAATAATTTCAATTAATAATGTATTGCCCTTTAATTAATTAGTTAGGTCATTTTATAATGGATAAATACATGCTATTTCCATTAGGGGTAAACTCAATAACATTTATGGGCGCGTTTCCTTTAGCAATAAAATCATGTTGGCATTGCTCCTTCCTTCAGCAAGATTTTGGCAGTTCCTATAGATTGTGAGCTCCACTGGGGCAGGGACTGATGTGAATGTTCAACTATTCTCTGCAAAGCGCTGCGGAATATGTGTGCGCTATATAAGAAACTGTTAATAATAAATAATGTACAACTCTTTTCTCTAAAATACATTGTTAGACACTGGAATATCTGTAATGGGGATAGGGTCATTTGGTTGACCCTATTAAGGTCGACATGCATTGAGTCGGCCACTGAAGTTCGACAGGCCTTAGATCGAGACATGAAATAGGTCAACATGGCTAAGGTCAACAGAAATGGAAGGTCGATACAACCATTAGATCGACAATGGCAAGGACGATGGTCAAAAGGTCAACATGATGTTTTTTACTTTTTTTGAGCCGACATGTGCCGACAGGCGGCATGTCATGCCCTACCATCCACAAGCGTGTGGAGGGAGAATAGCATATACTGTAGTGCCAAGTGCAGCGAGGCCTTGTGCCCAAGGCATGGCAGTAAACTATGATGTGTCCATGTTGACAACGTCAACATTTGGGACAAAATAATGTGAAAAACTCATGTCGACCTTTTGACTGTTGACCTTGCCATTGTCAACCTAATGCTTGTGTCGACCATCCAACCCTATCGACCTTAGCCATGTTGACCTATTTCAGGTATCGACCTTCAGTGGTTGACTCAATACATGTCAACCTAAATCGGGTCAACACTATGACCCATACCCCTATAATGGGTGCAGGGTGACTGCACATCCTGGCCTGGACACACATAATTATACTTGCCTCCCACATTGGCTAGTGCTGCAGAGCTCCAGAAATCACAAGGAAAGCGACAGAGAGGCCATTTACCCAGATTTTAGGTTCCAGGGAGGGGGGAAAGTTATACCCTTTTCACATCACAAAGCCGAATTGCACCCGGGATCGCAATCCTGGGTCTGGTGCTTTCACAGTAAACCAAAGTCCACCATTATGCAAAGGGTGACCAAGGTTTAACCCTTATTTTAACCTAGGTGGAATTGCTGGGTTCGTCGACCTGGGTTATAAGCTGTGGTGCTTTCCCACCGTACCTCGACCAGGGACCATATGTCACCTGACAATAACAATAACCTGACAATAACCAGGCTCGAGGTGCCACGTAAAAGGGGTATTATTGTTGAAGTAATCTAGAAGCCCTGGAAATGGCACATAACTCTCTTCCCTATGGGTCTGAGAACAAAAACCAGGGAATCCGGAGGTACCCTTAGTTAGTGAACCGCTATACTTACTCACACCTTTAGGGTTGACATTTGCCTTTAGTGTATTTAAATTGTTCTTCCAGATAAATTCCAATTTGTTTGCACTTGTGCAGGAGCAGGTACTTTTCTATGACTACCCAATGCTCTCTATCGGACATTCCACTCTATTCAAGTTTGTTCCTCCAAAGGAACAACAATTGGTTACCCTTAGTGCCTTAGCAGTGTGCAGAGAAGCACTGGGCTGGCACCCGCTGGCTCTGCGCATACCAAGTGATCACAGAGCAAGAAGCTAGGGAGAAGGGAGATCAAACTGGATGCACCTTTAAATGTAGAAGGTTGCTTTTCCATGCAACCCACAATGTGGAAAGGGGTGCTGTGGGGGCAACAACCATGTCACCCTATTGGGTGGAAGGTGGTCTCCAGTCACACACCCCTTGTCACTCTATCAAAATTGCTATGCTAACCAGTCATATCATGTTACAAATGCACAAACATATGAGGATAAAATAAAGATTTAAATCTGTATTCATGCCTTTATTCTGTATAAGGTTGAACATAAATAATTTTATTTTAATTAACAAACTGTACCTGAGCTCCTAACACCATGTGCAAGGCTTCATACAAAAAGCAGTAATGGACAAACAGATTTTCCGCTCACACCCTACTCTTTCTTCGGCTCATTAACCATAGTAATTGGTCTCTTCATTGGCAGTGTACAATTGATTTGCAAAGAACAAAAAAGAAAACAGGGACACATCCAAAATAGCATGGTGATCTATTTTTTTTTTTTTTTGGGGGGGGGAGGGGGGACATGAATGTTACTTCTACCTAGTCTATCACATTGGATGGGTTAGTTATTCTGTATGATTTTGATTACATAAATTATGTTTATATCTCTATTTATCAATGTGTCTAAAATAAATCTATTTTTGTGCAATGTATCATACCACACCTATTGTTATTATTATTATTATTATTATTATTATTATTATTACAAGCAGTTATTTATATAGCACACACTTATTTCACAGCGCTTTACAGAGAATATCTCTCTATCTAATTTCTATGTCTTAACTAACCTGATTATTAAATTAAGAACCCTCTAAAATGTTCATAATGTGGAGGCATCTGTTGGAGTTCTGGGATAAGGTTGCACCAGGAGAATGGGTCTATGTTGTGGTTTAGTTGTTGTCATCTGACTTACTGTATCTGACCTGGGGCAAAAGGACAAAAGCTGTTCTTAAATGTGGGACAAAGAAAGTCATTTTAAGATCCATAAAGGTAAAAGGTACAGAGCACAGGTAAGAGTAGGGTACCTTGTCTGAGTATGGGTGATCTTCCCAGCCAAATAAATGAATGGGAGTTGTGTATGCTGTTGTAAGGAGAATTAATGAAGGTACATGCTATATCTAATTAGAAAAGCACTTAGGGCCTTATTCTAGTTCACTCTTTCTTACAAAATCCTTCTTAGATGGACAAAACCATGTGTACTGCAGGTGGGGCAGATGTTACTTGTGCAGAGAGAATTAGATTTGGGTGGGGTTTTACTTCAAAGTGAGATTTAGATTGCAGTGTAAAAATAAAGCAGTCAGTATTTACCCTGCACAGAAACAAAATAACTCACCCAAATCTAATTCTCTCTGCACATTTTACATCTGACCCCCTGCAGTGCACATGGTTTTGTCGATCTAAGAAGGATTTTGTCAGAAAGAGTGAACTAGAATAAGGCCCTTAGTTACTATGTACAGTATTCAGCACAGTGTATCCATTCATTCCCCATCATGAGTCCAGGCATGCATAAGGCCTGTTGCTGGAATATGCTAGCATTGCACATATTTGACCAAACCATTCCCTATAATACAGTACACTAATATACTTATTTACAATAAGAGATAGTGGGCTGAATCATGTGTATAGCACCTGTAGTGCCTATCTTTATAAATGAGTAAAGTCTGCAGATAAGGGGAGTTATGTATGTGCAAAGCAGGGGCAGCTCTTACCTCTGTTGAGCCCAGCTGCTGCTGCTGCGCTCGTGGTCCCTTCCAGTTATATCCCAGGCTCTGTCTCGATACTGCACATGCACTGGTCCACAGCTTCTATGGACTGCTTTTGCAGCAGTCTTCAGAGGCATATTCAGGGTCCTGGTTGTGGCGCATGCACAGTATCGTCCGTGGAACCCAGTTTTTAGGGAACTGCCTTGGGTGACTGGCAGGTTGGAGGAAAAGGAAGTCACTGCCACTCACAGTGAAGCCAGAGCAGACTCATAGGCAGAGAACAGTGGCAGATTTTACCTGGGGGGCTGCAGCCTATAGGTAAACACCACCTACTGTATGTTGTAAAGTAAGTGCTAGCTTCTGGCTGAGGCTTTATTATAGAAAAGGCATTGCAGGTGGGGGGGGGGGGGGGGGGGCAGATTTTATAGCTGCGGCCACTAGATTTGTCCCTTACTTCTCAATTCTGTTTGCAGCCCTGATGCTGGCTGTGTACAGTTGGTTGGTTCTTGCTGATTTGTAACACTCTAATGATGACAGACACAAGTTGCGGACTATAAATTGTAGTCAAGTTATAGCTAACAATCAATAATCTATAAATAGTATAGGAAAAAAGCTGATCCTACCCCTTCAATTTGATAAAGTTGAGTAGCAATGGTGTCTTCCTTTACAATTACATTGCTGACCCATTGGGCCTTATTTTGGTTCAATCTTTCTGACAAAATCCTTCTTAGATGGGCAAAACCATGTGCACTGCAGGTGGGGCAGGTGTTACTTGTGCAGAGAGAATTAGATTTGGGTGGGGTTTTACTTCAAAGTGAGATTTATATTGCAGTGTAAAAATAAAGCAGTCAGTATTTTCCCTGCACAGAAACAAAATTACTCACCCAAATCTAATTCTCTCTGCACATGTTACATCTGCCCCCCTGCAGTGCACATGGTTTTGTCCATCTAAGAAGGATTTTGTCAGAAAGAATGAAACAAAATAAGGCCCATTGTTCCTATAATGGGTGCGGTGAGCCTCAAGGGGGTCCACACTGGGCACACTGCACCCATTTGTTGTTACTTACCTTTCCAAAGCCCCGCGACGGAGCTGCAGTGAAAAATCTTAGTCAAAATGGCTGTTGCGCATGTGCAGTAGTAATACTGGTGGATATTTAATAGGATGAGAAATTCAGGTTTTTTTTAAAGCGGCAACCATTTACACTGCAAAACCAGTTTGATTTTGCAGTGTAAATGATTGCCGCTTTAAAATAAATGGAGATTTATTTCCAAATCTCTCACTTTCTGAATCTCTCATCATATTAAATTTCACCCACAATCTCCATGTTTCCAATTCCATGTTTTTGAATACTTGCCAGAGTCTACCATGCCGTGACGAGGAAGGGACTCCACTCATCTACATAGACTCCTGGCTATGGGCTATGTCAGCTAACCACCCCACTGAAAAGGGGTGTACTGTATACAACTAATTTCTGATGTAAAGCTAATTCCCACCCCATAGCAAACAAAATTTTGTCAGAGAGGGTGGGGATGCCTTGAAGAAGAGACCTCATTCTGGGCAGAGTTCTCAGCCAACCCCATTGAATATAACCTGCCTCTAATACTGCTAGACGGGAGTGCACATCAGGATCAAATCTGCATCGGATGCTGCTAAAAGCATTCGATTTTGATTCGATTTCGATTCGATTTGCTTCTGTAAGCAAAATCAAAAAGAAAAATAATGCGTATCTCACCATGTGTACGCACTATAAGACTTACATTGTCAGCATCATGGAGAGGAAATTGGGAGGTGTTGGATACTGACATGCCTATTGTCTTTACTTTCCCCTTCAGTGAATATCTATTCTGAGCTTAAAGATAGGTATTCGGATTAATCAGCCATGAAAGACATAGAGCCCCCATCAGCAAATACTATTCTCTTTTGACTAATGAGGCACAATTTGAATTTAGGAGACACACACACTAGGATGGTAATTACATAACGCAAAGAGGAAATCCCTGCTTCATGGAACAGACCTTCCAACACCTGCTATTCACTTTGTACTCTTAAAACAATGGATACTCAAGTATATGGTATTCAACTGAATTACAGTATGGTATTATCTGTTTAGTGCCTTCATATCCCACAGCATAAGCATATTCTGTTGTACTGAACATATATGAAGAATAGGTTTAGGGGTTTGCTCTGGGAGCTTCGGTTTCCACAATTCAAAAACATACTGATAGGCTACCTAACCCTAACCATTGTGAATACATGTGTACATGTGGGAGGGAATAAAGATTCTAAGCTCCACTGGGAGCGGCCAGTGACAAGTTCCAGAATGCTTTGCATTCTGTGACATGGTCCAACTTGCATATATCCCATTTAAATATATAGACAGCAAGGCAGCAACCGTCTACTGGCAAAAATCACCTCAGCGCAGAAGCACTAATATACTTTTTGTTTGATAGATATAATGGGCGGGATGAACTAACTGAAAATACGGTAAAAACACAATTTTTCGGGGTTCTAATGCATTAAGACTAGTTTAATATTAATCAGTAGCCCTGTAAAGCGTAATGAATTTTCAGTAATTAAGTTATTACTGTGTGATACCAGTTTAATGGTAGACATGTTTGTCCGTGTATATTATCACACTTCATTATTTAGCATTTGAAGAAATCATTTTTATTTCAGTTCTGAAAGTATAAGGGAGTAAAATGAAGCTCAGTTGCCGGGAGTGGAAATAACAGGAGCAGTTTAAACGACCCCTTGAGAACTGTAACAAGTCCACAGGTGCACCAGGGTGTGTGATCATCTTTACATTGGGATTACAGTTCACCCATAACAATCATTACCCATGAACAAGGCTGTATTTAGACTATTGGTGTCATCAATATCCCAAGGGGCTGTAAACATGTCAGAAACAGGGGTTGAAAAGGAGTCTGGGAAGTGTAATGCTGAGTTTCCCTACTCTAGAGATCGTATTAACTCTTTAAGTAGTGTATACTACGGATGTTCAAAGAGACTATTGTCTGCATAATTCAATCATTCTCTGGTAAAATTAGTATGTCATGTTTATTTTTCATTACATTTTAAATGTGGTTTAACATATGAGAACCATATTATTCATAACAGGATTTTTTTTTGTATTGTCTTTAGTAGATGCATATGCCCACTGACATAATAATAATAATAATAATAATAATAATAATAATAATAATAATAATAATAATAATAATAAAATATTTGTAAAAGCAATATACTTCATGTTTCTGTTTGGAAACACGTGAGTTATTTGAGAGTGAAACCGGAGCTTTTCCACCAGTACCTCTATATTTCTTGCTTAACTAGTGGGGATACCATACCTCCCAACTGTCCCGATTTTCGAGGTACAGTAAAGATCGTTTTTTTTTGGGACTGTCCCATGTACCACCTGGGTCCCGCAGTGTCCCACGGTGGGGGGGTGGGAGTTGGGAGTTCCCCTGACCGTCCACTGTGCACATGTCTATTCCGGGAGTCAGAGGGACTTGGGGCATGGCTATCAGCTCAGAGAGCACTGGCCTTGCCCCAACAGTAGCAAAAATGGGGGAGCGGTGTTGTAGGAGTAGGGTAATCATAGGTCACGCCCCCTTAAAGTGAAGTCATGCTCCCAAATTTCAGGCACGCGTCTTTAGTGCGGGCAGGGGTCCCACCGACATGACCAAGAATGTTGGGAGGTATTTGATACAGTGGGCAAGATGTACTAAGCCTTGAAAAGTGATAAAGTGGAGAATGAAAAATTCCAGCCAACCAGCTGCTAACTGCCATGCTATCTGCTGGGTTTGGATGATGACAATTAGCGGCTGGTCATTTATCACTCTCCATTTTATCACTTTTCAAGGTTTAGTACATCTGGCTCAGTGATTATCGGGCATTTCATGGTCATGCCCACAAAAACAGTGGGCGGGCTTACAGAAACGCTGGACGGACAATGCAGGCATGGCCCTCCCTGATTGGGGCTGGCGGATGATGTCACATGACATCAGCACCCTCCCCAAATCGTCCATCTGAATGACAAGTCGATGGTGAGAAACCATCAAATGATTTTTCCTCAGTGCGAGCGCATGTGAGCAGATGTGTAAGCGTACACATCCGCCCGCATCGTAGTGCGGGGATTTGTGTGGCGAGGTGTTTAGTGGGGTGGCATTTACCTGCTCACTAGGCAGTGAATATATGCAGCCCAGTGAGCAGGTCTGAATTACCCCCTTTTTTTCTGTGTGGCAGTATGAGTCTTAGCATTGTAGCAGGTCTTGTGTTTAAAATAAGGGGTGCACAGTCCCCCCCTCTCCTGTAATCTGTAATTGTGAATGTAAAGTTAATGTTTTCCACATCTCCTCATGAAATCACATATGAAATATACAAATATATAACTGAAAGATACCTTGACCCTAACTGTGTGGAGTTTGTATATTCTCCCACGCGTGGGTTTCCTCCTGATACTCCGGTTTCCTTATACACTTCAATAAGAATGGACCTTATTCTGGTTGACTCGCAAGGCTGCAAATTTCACCAGACTCCACCCACACAGCCGCCCGCATTACCGCCCACCCCTACTCGCACTGCGCAAATGGAAGCCTTGCATGCGGGCACAAAATCATTTGATGGTCGCCGACCATCAAATGATTTTGAAAGCGCTCGCAGATCAGAGACACCTCTGTAATGTCTCTGATCTGCCAGCATCCAGTGTGGGAAACAGGCGGGCAGCTGCCCACCTCCCACACCTGCATCATCGGGGAATTGCTATAAGAATGCCCAGCATTTTCATGGGAATGCCCATGAAATGCTGGGGGCTCCCATGAGCGAATCCCTGGCCCGCCACCCCACGCCCCCCACCCGCACTGTTGTTTGCGAGCACCCGGCGAATAATCTCTTCGCCGTGACCGCTCACACACAGTGGCTGCACATGCACATAACTGACTATGCACATGCGCTTTCCTGTGCAAACATGCAGGGGAGCGTGTCAACCAGAATAGCCCCCAATGTGTGTGTGCGTGTACAAGCTCCACTGGGACAGGGACTGATGGGAATGGGCAATTATTCTGTGTAAAGTGCTGCGGAATATGTGTGCGCTATATAAAAAACTGGAAACAAATTATAAATAAATATGTCTGTGAGAAATGACCTATGCACTTGCTAGGTGACCTGGAAAATGTACCCATTTGTGGTTCTGAGGACCAAGTTTGAGAACCACTGCTCTATCGTGTAATGTTGTCAACATTTTTCATACAAAGGGGCTAATTTACTAAACGTCGGTCATAAAACTTATCAGTAAATAAACCTTTAAATTATTATTCACTAGCTGACCCGCCCGGCGTTGCCCGGGAAACCCTTGGGGTTTCTTTATTTCCAAAATTGCTGAAAAATGTCATCTTACAATATGCTGTGCCAAAGACCTAAGATTGTAATTTGTTATAGATTCCACCATAATGTTAGAATGTGTTTGCATTGATACTTAATGACGGCAATGAAATCAGGTGTGGTGTTGTTGTTTGAAACACAACGCTCCTGAGTTGATAACTTGTATGTGTTGATGAATTCCACATCCACTCCTGAGATTTAGCACCTACTGTATGACATATCCTCCAACATCTGAGGGTCAGAAATCGGTACAAAATCAGAAAGGGACGTGGCCACACCTCCATTTCTATACTTTCAAATTGTACAGTTTCTAGGGTGTGTAATTACAGGCGCTGAGTGCGAAGGGACCGGGGTGGGCGTTACTTACCCCGCCATAATTAATGAAAAATTCACTGCTCCCTGCCACTGCCACTCCCCTCACCGAACCTGCAGCAGTCTCTGAGGTCTGGGGATCTGTAAAGCACATGCACCGGGCATCTCTACCAAACAGTGGGGCAGCCCCTGAGTGTGGGAGCAGGTCCACGGGCCTGGCCACATGATGTCATGACGCGACGCACGCTACCCGCACCACTGAAATGCCCCACTGGGAATGGGTGCAATGGGCCAAATTCTTCCCTACACCCGCCGAGCCAATCCACTGATCCAGCCATCACAATCATCAATGAGTGCAGTGATAAGGTTTGAGTGTAAGAAGTTGAAGAATAAGACTGAAAAAAAGAATTGCCATGTTACAAAGTGTACAATTTACTCACTAAATCGTGAAAAAAAATGCAAGTGTACATAGAAGTACAATCAAGAAAAATAAGTTCTGATTCAAACTGATAATTGTTTGGATGGGGTGGGTTGTGAAACAAATCTATAGGTGGGGGTATGGATATTGTGGGCATAATTGGTGTTTGTTACACCTACATGGGGCCCTCAATTGATGGGATTTTCACTACAGTGTCACGGTCACATTGTCACCATAGGGGGATTCCCAATTGGGGTCCAGGTGGTCTTTTAGGGACCCTTTACAATCCTGTAGGTCTCTTCTCCTTGAGCTTACGGTCTCCCTTAATGATAGTCAATCACTGAGGGAGACCATAGGCTCCAGGAGAAGAGACCAATGGAATTGTAAAGGGGTCCCTAAAAGACCACCTGAACCCCAATTGGAAATCCCCCTACGGTGACACTGTAGTGAAAATTTCTCATCATCTGAGTACCCCCTGTAGGTGTACCAAACACCAATTATGCCCACAATATCCATACCCCCTCCACCTATAGATTTGTTTCGCAACCCACCGCCGTCCAAACAATTATCAGTTTGAATCATAATTTATTTTTTAATCCTACTTTCATTTCTTGATTGTACTTCTATGTACACATATTTTTTTCACGATTTATTGAGTAAATTGTACACTATAACATGACAAATCTGCATCTCAGTCTTGTTCTTCAACTTCTTACACTCATAACATTAAAAAACAAATGCATGCAGCGCTCATGCCCATCGACCAAACATTATCTATGAACCAAAAGAGTCTGGGAAACCCTTAAGGCAGAGCCGTGCCTGATATCCAACTGACTAACAGGGTGAGTGCAGTGTACCCACTTTGTATTGATCAATGGGTGCATTGGCCAGGACAAAGATTTCTCAGTGCAACCGGAGGACTGGAGAGACGGATATGGGGAACAAAGTAGAAATGGTACATTAGGTACAGTTTTTATTTGCCGGTACAGACTGTTAAATAAACAGCAAATTATTTTTTATGTGTTCTGTGTGTTTGTGTGTGTTGTACTGTTTTTATGTGTGTGTTGTTATGTATGTGGTTTTGTGTGTTATATTGTATGTATCTGTCCAATGCGTAAGTGTGTGAGGTGTGCTATGTATATACAGTATGTGTGTGTTGTGTCTTTGTGTATCTGTGCAAAGTTTAAATCTGTGTTTTGTGTGTGTTGTACTGTTTTTTGGGTGTGTGTGGTGAATGTGGGTGTGTGTTGTGCTGTTCGAGGTATGTTATGTGTGTGTATCTGTGCAATGTTTAAGTGTGTGTTCTGTGTATTGTACTGTTTTTGGGTGTGTGTTGTAGTGAATGTTGGTGTGTGTTGTACTGTGAGTTGTGTGTTATGTGTGTGTGTGTTGTGTTGTGTGTATATCTGCTGAATGTGTAAGTTTGTGAGGTGCGCTATGTATATATGTGTGTGTAGTGTGCTGTGCATATCCTGGCAATGTTTAAGTGTGTGTGTTCTCAGTGGCGTAGCTTGGTTTGGGGCGCCCCCCCCCCCCGCAGCTAATGGGGGGGGGCGCCTCCCCCCCCTCCCCGCCGGCCTCCCCACCCCCGCCGTTAATGGGGGGGCGCCTTCCCCCCTCCCCACCCCGGCCTCCGGTGCCACCCCCCCCATCGCCGCAGGCTTGCCTGTCTGCGCGTCCCGGCTCCCCTCCTGGCTTCAATTAATAATTCTATGCAGACGGACCACGATAAAATGGCCGCCCCCATACCGCAAACAGTTTCAGAGAACTGTCTGCTTTATGGGGCGGCCATTTTATCGTGGTCTGTCTCCATAGAATTGATTGAAGCCAGGAGTTGTGTGTTTGTTGTACTGTTTTTGGGTGTGTGTTGTAGTGTGTATGGATTTGTATTGTACTGCATGCGGTGTGTTTCCAGCGATTTCAGCCCCTATCTCCCCGTGTGTACACAGCTTAAGTGTGTGAGGTGCTCTACGTATAAATGTGTGTGTTGTGTGCTATGTGTGCGTATGTGGTGTACTGTGTGTGTGTGTGGGTGTGCGCGTGTACAATGTGTACGTGTGTGTGTTATGTGTGGTCTATGTTTATCCTCAATTATTTCCTAATTGTTTAAAGCCTTCACCATAATGTTAGAATGTGTCTGTCATACTCAATGACAGCAATTAAATCAGGTGTGGAGTTGTTCCTTCGTCCACGGTTTCCCAGATCATCGATCTTTTCCCCAGAACATCAATGAAGGAAAATTACAACTTGGTGTTTTTTAAATTTCTAAGTGAAATTTCCCAAAAACGGCTTCGAGGTGCACACCTCCGGGTCCAGAGGTATCTTGTTGCTGAATTTGGTGTCTCTGAGTGCCACGGTGTGTCCGCAATGCGATGGACACGCACGCACACACACACACGCACACACGCACACACGCACACAGACTCTTCAATTTATATAGATTACTAGCTGACCCGCCCGGCGTTGCCCGGGAAAACCTTGGGGTTTTTTTTATTTCCAAAATTGCTGAAAAATGTAATCTTACAGTATGCTGTGCCAAAGACCTAAGATTGTAATTTGTTGTAGATTTCACCATAATGTTAGAATGTGTTTGCATTGATACTCAATGAATTCAGGTGTGGTGTTGTTTGAAACACAACGATCCTGAGTTGATAACTTGTATGTGTTGATGAATTCTACATCCACTCCTGAGATTTAGCACCTATGACATAGCCTCCAACATCTGAGGGTCAGAAATCGGTACAAAATCAGAAAGGGATGTGGCCACACCTCCATTTCTATACTTTCAATGGTACAGTTTCTAGGATGTGTAAATACAGGGTCTGAGTGCGTGGAGACCGGGGTGGGCGTTACTTACCGCGCCATAATTAATAAAAAATTCAACGCTCCCTGCCACTCCCGCTCCCCTCACCAATCCAGCCTGCAGCAGTCTCTGAGGTCTGGAGATCTGTAAAGCACATGCACCGGTCATCTCTACCAGTGGGGCAGCCCCTGAGTGTGGGAGCATGTCCGCAGGCCTGGCCACATGACGTCATAACGCGACGCAGGCTACCCGCACAACACTGCAATGCACCACTGGGAATGGGTGCAATGGGCCAAATTCTTCCCTACACCCGCCGGGCCAATCCACCGATCCAGCCATCGCAATCATCAATGGGTGCTTTGATAAGGTTTGGAGTGTAAGAAGTTGAAGAATAAGACTGAGATGAAGATTTTCCATGTTAAAGTGTACAATTTACTCAATAAATCATGAAAATATATAAGTGTACATAGAAGTACAATCAAGAAATGAAAGTAGGATTAAAAAATAAGTTCTGATTCAAACTCATAATTGTTTGGATGGGGGTGGGTTGTGAAACAAATCTATAGGTGGAGGGGGATATGGATATTGTGGGCATAATTGGTGTTTGGTACACCTACAGTGGCTACTCATTTGATGGGATTTTCACTACAGTGTCATGGTCACAGTGTCACCATAAGGGGATTCCCAATTCGGGTCCAGGTGGTCTTTTAGGAACCCTTTACAATCCCGTAGGTCTCTTCTCCTTGAGCCTACGGTCTCCCTTAATAATAGTCAATCACTGAGGGAGACCATAGGCTTTAGGAGAAGAGACCAACGGGATTGTAAAGGGGTCCCTAAAAGACCACCTGAACCCCAATTGGATTTACCCCTACGGTGACACTGTAGTGAAAATTTCTCATCAACTGGGGACCCCCTGTAGGTGTACCAAACACCAATTATGCCCACAATATCCATACCCCCCTCCACTTATAGATTTGTTTGGCAACCCACCCCATCCAAACAATTATCAGTTTGAATTAGAATTTATTTTTTAAACCTACTTTTATTTCTTGGTTGTACTTCTATGTACATATATTTTTTTCACGATTTATTGAGTAAATTGTACACTTTAACGTGGCAAATCTTCATCTCAGTATTATTCTTCAAATTCTTACACTCATAACATTCAAACGAATACATGCAGCGCTCATGCCCATCGACCAAACATTATCTATGAAACAAAAGAGTCTGGGACACCCTCAAGGCAGAGCAGTGCCTAACATACAACTGACAGGGTGAGTGCAGTGTACCCACTTTGTATTGATCAAGGGGTGCATTGGCCAGGACAAAGATTTCTCAGTGCAACTGGCTGGGGAGCGCAGTGACAGGCTGGAGGACTGGAGAGACGGATATGCGGAAAAAAGAAAAAACGGTACATTAGGTACAGTTTTTATTTTCTGGTACAGACTGTTAAATAAACGTAAATTTTGTATGTGTTCTGTGTGTTGTACTGTTTTTGTGTGTGTGATGTAGTGTATGTGGTTGTGTGTGTTGCATGTATCTGTCCAATGCGTAAGTGTGTGAGGTGTGCTATGTATATACAGTATGTGTATGTTGTGTCTTTGTGTATATGTGCAATGTTTAAGTGTGTGTTTTGTGTATGTTGTACTGTTTTTTGGGTGTGTATGGTGAATGTGGGAGTGTGTTGTGCTGTTAGAGGTATGTTATGTGTGTGTGTGTGCTTTGTGTATCTGCCCTATGTGTAAGTGCGTAAGGTGTGCTACGTATAAATGTGTGTGCCGTGTGTATCTGTGTGTATCTGTGCAATGTTTAAGTGTGTGTGATCTGTGTATTGTACTGTTTTTGGCTGTGTGTTGTGTGTTGTAGTGAAAGTGTGTGTGTGTTGTACTGTGAGTGGTGTGTTATGTGTGTGTGTGTGTTGTGTGTATCTGCCGAATGTGTAAGTTTGTGAGGTGCGCTACGTATATATGTGTGTGTAGTGTAGTGTGCTGTGCCTATCCTGGCAATGTTTGTGTGTGTTTCTGTATCTGCACAATGTTTAAGTGTGTGTGTTTGTTGTACTGTTTTTGGGTGTGTGTTGTAGTGTATATGGGTTTGTGATGTACTGCATGTGGTGTGTTATGTGTGTGTTTTGTTGTGTGTATCTGTCCAATGTGTAAGTGTGTGAAGCTCACTACGTATATATGTGTGTGTTGTGTACTATGTGTGCGTATGTGGTGTACTTTGTGTGTGTGCACGTGTACAATGTGTACATTTGTGTGTGATGTGTGGTCTATGTATATCCTCATTTATTCCTAATTGTTTAAAGTCTCCACCATAGTGTTAGAATGTGTCATTCATACTCAATGACAGCAATGAAATCAGGTGTGGAGTTGTTCCTTCGCAACGGTTTCCCAGATCGTCGATCCTTTTCCCAGATCATCAATTAAGGCAAATTAAAACTTGGTGTTTTTTAAATTTCTAAGTGAAATTTCCCAAAAACGGCTTCGAGGTGCACACCACCGGGTACAGAGGTATCTTGTTGCAGAATTTGGTGGCTCTGAGTGCCACGGTGTGTCCGCAATGCAACGGACACGCACACACACACACACGCACACACGCACGCACGCACACAGACTCTTCAACTTATTATATAGATAATTATAATTATAATTATAATATAACTTAGTTTAATTAAAACATAGGGCCTGACATTTATGAATTTTAAACTCACCCTGTGTATACTATATGTGGACTAATTTAGCTCTATATGAATTTCTGGAAAAAAATCTGGATTTTTTTTAAATCCCTCAGCAAAACCATATTGATTTTTGTGACTTTATTTTTATTTTATTTAACGTCTTGAAATTAAGAACTGCAAACACTGAAAGAAATATTTATTTTAAATGACAGAATAAGCTGGGTTCTGTTTTTTTATTTATCTCTCTGTGTGAATGTTTACATCTGTTAAGCGTGCTTCCAGGAATGCTGGTTACCCATTTTCTGAGGTAATGTTGTTTTCATTTGCCTTGAATGATATGCTTTCAACATCACACCTTAAGGAAGTCTTGCACAAAGTGTCAAGGGTACTATAACTAGCAGGGAATCTGTTCTGCCAATAATTTTGCTTGGAGTAATGAGACAGACTAACACAGACTAAATTCTCCAAGCAAATAAACATGTAGCTGTTAATCTCCAGCGTCAAGTCTCCATTTTTATTTTTTTAAAGACCTTTATAACACATGCTTCTTAGTGCATTAGATTGGATACTTATATTAATTCAATGTCCCTGACTATAATTTGTATTTAATTTAGGGCATTTGCTATTAACTAATACAGGAGCATTATCTGTTTGGAGTGGCCAGAATAATGGGTTATGTTAGCTTATTTGCCTTTTATATGTCCCTTTCCTGTTTTTCAAAGGGTTAAACTTACAGGAGATTGTCACTTTGTTCTTATCTTTTACACATTTGTGAAATGCATTACTGTACAGTTTATAAGGTGTTAATGTGTAGTTAAGTATCTCTATTACTAGTCAAATCCAAAGTAGATGTAGCTTGCCGGGCACAATGTCCTAGCGCACGGCACTGCTACAAGCTGCTACAAGATCACCTTAGGAGGAGGAGGTTACTGGTCCGGGCAGCACAGCAGGAGGCTGCCCAGACAGAGGTGGGGGGGTAGCGCGGATCAGCGGGGGTCGCGCAGGGTGGTGGCGGATACGAAGGGAAGCCCATAGGCTTCTATGGGGTTATGCCATCTAGAGCTGGCGGAACCCCACGCAGCGAAGCCACGGCGATGGGGCTTTGCTGTATATGACAATACGGTAAAAAACCCTTAAGCTGGGTTTTTACAGCATTTTTTGGTTTAGTGCATATCGCCCTATATGAGTTGAACCCATCTGATGAAATGGTTCCAATGAGTAGAGAACAATGGGGCAGATTTACCAATAAATTATATTCTTGGTATTATTCATTGGGTGAAATGCACCAAAGTGTTTGCTGTCAAACCTCAGAAAATGCAGTTGAACCAAGCCCCGGAATGCAATAGATTGTCATTGCCAAATAGAAACCTATGGGCATCTAATGCACTACCCTTTCTAAGAGGAATCCAACCGTATCCTTCCCAGAACCCCCGGCATCATGCAAGTCACATGACACATGCACACATAGCACTCAGGTACTAAACCCAGCAGTATTTGTTAAACTCTATGCAGACAGAGTAAATGCTGATTTGCATGCGGTGAGTGGCGGAATGCATCCAAGGCAAAATGTGATGCTTGCTGAGTCCTGGCCATTATGAATCCTATATAATAAATTGCTCCTCATCTCTATGGGGTTTTCAAGGGTTTTGCACACCAGCGGACACTTGATAGCGCCCAGTTGAGCAATTCAAGTATTGCTCCATTTGGGCATACACAGCCAATGGTGCTGAGATTACTGTTATGTTGTTCCATCACATTGACAGGCTGGTAACTAGTGATAAATGACGCACCAGCCAGTCAACTCCTGTCATGTGTTTAAAATATTACTGGAGCTGATTGGCTGCAGCATCATTTATCATTCATAACAGGCAACAAAAAGAATATTGCTCATAACTAAATCTTAAACTATTTGGTTTTAATGATTTTTATGAGTTTAATTATTTTATTCTTCCTCTATTATTTCCTCTGCAAGCTCATAGGCTATTTTACATAAATTACTATCTGCATGTGGACGGCAACTCACTTTATTTCCCCCACACCCCCATCCTTACATGCCCATATCTCATCTGGGTATCAACCATGTCCCCTTGGATGTACCAATGCTACCAGAAATGTAAGATCTTTAAAACGGAACTTATTATCTACAGCGCTGACCTTGCCGGAAGTATGGCGAGTGCAGTGAGCTGGACGAGAGAGAACGCGGTACACTACTTTGGAGCCCTTTTCATGTGTTGAGCATTTTCATATTGATCTGTGCATGTCGACCTTTTATACCATAACCTCAGCCTTCATCTACATCTTCAGTGTAATTTGCTCATGTGGGATACATAGGGATGACCGGCGGTGGGGATGACGGCAGTTAGATTACTGCCCCCCACAGCCTAACCCTAAATCCCCTACTAGAACCCATTCTGATTTCCATTGCTGTTCTCCTGGTGGTAGTTGGCAGGCCGGCGTCAAAATTGTGACTGCAGGTATTCCGTCTGCCGAAATTCTGAACACACCCCTCTTACACACTCTCTTGACTGCTCCATAAATAAACGATAATCTTTATATGGTCACATTTCTGTGCGTACTCACAGGGCAGCGTGGTGATTAGAATCACCCCATTGGTCTCCTTACATCATGTCTGTGCATATTGTATTCTGTATAACATATGTTTGCTATAAATTGCACTTTACCAATTATGTCTTTATGTGTTTCATTATGCTCATTTCCCTTTGCCTATTATGCAATTGTGTTGTATTATTCTCATTTCCCCTTACCTATTATGTCTTATGTTCCTCATTATGCTTCATTTCTTACTGTTCTTTCATTTATGTTTTTTGAATATCCTATATGTTGCCTGTTGGTACTCTACGCCTGATTGTTATAATCAATGTAATTATACTATACTACAGTATCTATACCACCTATCTTCCTGTACTATCTAGACCAGGCATGTCCAACGTTGGCCCTCCAGACAGGGCCGGCGCCACCACTAGGCAAATCTAGGCATTTGCCTAGGGCGCCGGCCACTGGAGGGCGGCATTTTGCCCCCCGTGCCGCAGGGGTACCTGTCCTGCGGCGCTGTGTATTTAAAGCTGGCAGCGGAGGCAGCGAGGGGTCCCTGCAGTCAATAGGAAATAACGAGCGCTATCCGCCGGGATATGCGGAAGCGCTTCTGTTGTTAAAACACTGTCCGCACGCTGATTGGCTGAGATTCAGCCAATCAGCGTGCGCCGTGCGGCCAGTGTTTTCACAACAGAAGCGCTTCCGCATAGCCCGGCGGATAGCGCTCGTTATTTCTTATTGACTGCAGGGACCCCTCGCTGCCTCTGCCGCCAGCTTTAAATACACAGCGCCGCAGGACAGGTACCCCCCCCCCCCTCCCCCGGCACCGGGGCGCCCCCACCCAGACTCGCCTGGGGCGCTCCGGTGCCTTGCACCGGCCCTGCCTCCAGATGTTTTGAAACTACACATCCCAGCATGCTTTGCAATAGTTTTAGCATTCTCTAATAGCAAAACTGTGGCAAAGCATGCTGGGATGTGTAGTTTCACAACATCTGGAGGGCCAACGTTGGACATGTCTGATCTAGAGTATACTACAGTGTACTGTACTACCAATATCTGTAGCAGCAATGCTTTCTCATCTTACTGGGCCGCTACTGTACCTTGTGTTCAATTGTCAACTATTTAAATGATCTTTACAGTATGTCAATAAATTTTGTTTGGAACTTTAATGTCTCATTAGATTTAATTTCACACTTCAGACAGTGCTGTGTTTATATTTATGTTTCTAGCTGCATTGTAATCTTTATTGTAAAAGGAAATGTAACACATACAGTATACAGTAGTGGCAGGGCCATGTTAATGTATAGCCATAGCGGGCACCTGCCTAGCAGCATTCTGTACCACCCAGCCTGCAGCATACTGTGAGTAGCTATCAGCATGCTGATTGGTGGATGGCTAACAGCCATTCATTTTATGGACGCAGGTGGAGAGAAGGTGTTTGATATCAGAAGTGGTAAATTAGGATTTTTATTTATGTATTCCCATAACTTGGCCTAAGGCCTAAAATGCTGCTAAGACAGCTCTGAAAGGTGCAATCAATATATTTACTGAGTTTATTAAGTTAGTTTTGGAAATATAATACAGATGGAGCAGCTCACATTGGAGCTGCTCCTAGTGATTCTATCGCCATTCTCCAGCCGCCACTACCCACTGCCAGCAGGGGCGCGCGCGCACGATATGCTCACGTGCGCCATTCTGTCAGAGCCGCTGCCGACTCCCGGCTCCCCACTGCATTTTTAAGGATGCTAGAGGAGCATCTAGTATCCTCACTGTCTGCTGTAAGGGGACGGACATTTTGTTGGGGCTATTTTTCATCAGTAGCAGCAGGAGGAGCGCCGGGAGTCGGGACTACAGGCAAGTAGATTTGCAGGCCCTAGCAGGCAGTAGTGGTTCAGCGATAGCCCCGCAGACCCCCCGGCGCCCACATTTACTCATGGCAGGATCTGCGGGGCTATTGTTACCACACTGAACACCGCTGCAGCACTTTTCCAATTTGTTGCAAGTTTCAGTTGGTATGGATACACTTCAATCAGTATAGTTTGAAAAGGACAAATATGAAAAGATTACTTAGTGGAACCAGAGTAAATATTGCCTTTTAAGAATATGGATAAGTGTATTTTAAATATGCAAATGTACCTTTGTGCCTTAAATATTAAGTACAAAATAAGTGGTATTATAGGTAGCATTACAACGTCCATTCTCACATCTACAACTGTCACTTCCGTCGCTGTACTTGTACCTGTAATTTAAAGCAATAGCACTCTGTCCTTTTGAATTTTATCATGAGTTCTAGACAAAGGATCAGGTAATTTCTATTGGTCTTTTGATCCTAAATGGTACCACATTGTGTGGTTGATGTGCTAACTGCAGGTTAGGTTAATAGATCTATTCCTGCAGAGCTGATATAAGTTGAATGTTTCAAATGAAAATGTTAAACGTCAGAGTATACGAGACCTCACAATTTCTCGCTGTAAGGTGGTAATTTTGTTTATTGTGAACCGATAAACTTGTTGAGCTTTGACAGCCATGATAATGGAGAGCAAGGCTGCCTGTTATTACTTTTTTTCAGATTATCAAACGATCATTTACCTCCAGTAAACCACCTGCAATATCCATTTTTATTGTACTGTATCAATATCTTTTTTTTGTAGCAACAAGGGTTACAGGTTAGTCTTTTAAGAAACTATCAAATGAATACTAAAAAAATATTAAAATGATGTATTTAATAACATTAGATTTTAGTATGTTTCAAATAATATACTGTATATAGGGATTAATGGCCCGCTTATCTAAAATATATTCGCCATGTAGTTTTTAGATGTGCAATGGGGTAAACACCAACAGACTGTCTATTTGTAAACTGTAATCTCTTAATAAAGTGCTTCTGAAATGTTAAGGCATGGGAACCAAATATAAGCATTATGGACCTCAACAGAATCCACTATAAAGCGATGATGTTCTACGACTAGAGTTGTCCTGTTAAAGCAGGAGAGTTTTGACCAAATATGAGATGCTTGGTTGATCAACCAACTATGAGATGCTTTTGAGGAGGAAGCACTGTCCTGAATAACTATGTTCGTTTTGCAGAATTTCGGGGTGGGAGGTGCTCCCAGGAAAAAGAGGAGCTCTTCGACTGGCGTGTGTCTGCTATCACATTGCTATAGTGCAGGTCATAGTTGAGGTGGACACCAGTGTGACTGTGCCCCAGTTAGAAAGGGAGATAAGAATCTCATCGGAATCCATATGCTTAATAGTCCATGAAAAGCTTGGCCTTAGCAATGTTTCTGTATACTGGGTGCCCTAACAGCTGATTTGAGTTCAGAAAATGTCTTGGGTACCACAACATGCAGGCCAGGTTTAATGGCAGTCACTCAAACTCTGTCTGGGAGATCAGCAGTGATGAAGAACCTGTATCTACAGTTTTGACCCAGGGATAACACAAAAGTAATTCCAGTGGACCTCAGTAGGAGGTGCACCTCACTGACATAAGCACATTATGGATGAGCAGATGGTGGCTTTTTTAAGTGCCAAGACTGGTCATGTAGTTACCGTTCCACTCATGCAGTAGTGCACCATCACTAGGGACTGGTATTACCAACCAATACCTGCTGCAAGTGTTGGAAGCCATTTCCTGGTGCTGTTCAAGAATTCTCACTCTTGGTGCCCTTCTTTATTATGATAAGGCATCTATAAGTCCAGCCCATGAATTCATTAAGGAGCTTTATCACTTGCCCTGAAGTCCAGCCCTGACCATATGGCCCGACCTGACCATATGTGACTTCATTTTCCCACAAATCAAGATGCGTGTGATTTGTTTTGAGCTACCAGAAGCTGCATTGGAGACCTTCATCCAACATGTAGAAGATATACCTGCTTTGGAGTGGTCTAGCTGCTTAACAAGTAGTTTGAGCACATGCAACTTTGCATATATTCATCTGGCAGATATTTTGGGGAAAAACAATCACAGAACTTTGACAATAACATAAGTATTCATGGGAGGATTACCTGTGTTCTCCTGTTTTTGTATCTTGCAAACTTCAGTGATATCAATAACATCACAATACATCTGTTTATTAATGATCACTGGTGCCTGGAGGGAGCTGAGCTGGAACAAATTACATGGGTCTGTGTTTGTGGGGCCTGGCAGAGGCTTGGGGCCTCTACCTACCACCCCTTTCCTTATATATTTACAATTCTCTGAAAAGCAGGTCCCTACTCCATGGCACCATCTACCCAGCAACCGCTTTAAGAAGATGTCTTCTCGCAATTAAATTAAAGTCTTTGCTCTCTAGTGCATATGCTGCATCTTCCCGAATATAACTATATACATTTTTTGTAGGGGTGTGGTCACTCCCTCTGATTAGATCAAACCACTATAGCACATGGACCTGGCACCATTCTCTATGGTCCTGTAAATGATATGAAAGTGTACCGAGGACAAACCCATTTTTATAGAAGTGTTACAGTAAACTAAAAAAGTACCTATAAAAAAAGTATGTTAAAAAAATTGATTTTAAATTTTCTTAACATTAAATTTCAACAATATACATTATCACCGAAACTAGGGTATTTAATGGTTATTATTCTGATATGTGTTTTTATTACCTTTTGATGACCTTTTTTTGTTTTGATCGTTCTTCTTTAAATATGTAAATGTATACATCAGTATGTCTTATGGTATTCTTGAAAATCTGATCAAAGATGTTGTGCAAATATCATAAGATGCCTTTAAGTATTTATTCGAAATGTTGCTTCACCCCGAAAAAATAATTCTTTATGGACACTTTTCAACTTCTGTCTGCAGCCATAATTCTCAGCAGCGTTTTTAAGTAGAAATGAACATTCTTCATTATGCTGAAAGAGCTGGGAGAGGAATTCTTCCAATTTGTCACAAATTGGTTGTATTTGCATTTGCCAAGCACACGAAAATCAATCTTACATCTTTCCGCAGATATTTACAAATAAACAGCATAGACCATAATGGGCATAATGTGCTGTAGAAGGCAATAGGATTTTTTTGGTAAAGTGATAGAAAATATGAGTTTATATGTGCTAATATAAATTGTGAAGATGCTTTTATAACATAGCCAGTCCAAATTGTACACAGATTCATGATGTCAAGAAAAATTCAGGAAACAAGGTTGAAAACTTTCATGTTTTGTAATATGATGTGAAATTGCTTGTAATATTTTTATGCTTCATGATCAACAAGACAAATATAGCAGTGATCTTTCATTTTCGTAATATTATACAAAGTTGCAGATTAAGATTTCCTTACGGCCCGGACAATCAGTCAGTGCTTAACCCACTGCGGGAGCTTCTGCATTTTGACTCAGAATCAAGCTCTAAGTGTAGAGATGCCAGGATTGGTGAGAGGGGGCAAAGTCGGCCTAATGTATGGGGGCCTTTAGTCCCCTGTAAGGGAAGAAGCAGACCAGATCCAGCTGCCAACTTTGAGAGTTGATTGGAGTGTACAGACAGCAGAAAATCACATCATCATAGCCACAGCCCTTGTGTCAAATTCCGATAACCTCTGCATTATATAGTAGGGGGCATGGTCACGATGATGCAATCATGGCCACCATAACCCGTACTGCCTTATTAACAGTGCCATGCCCCCAAGCCCTACCCCTCGGATGTCACACCAGCACCCCACCACCCTCTGTGCCAAACATTCTGCTCTCTCCCAAAGAAAGCAACCAGGATGTCGACAACTATTGGTTATTATTTGCTGATCACCAGACAATGACTACTAAGGGGTAAGGGAGGGGGCGATGACAATGTTTTAAAGAGACAAACGTATTATTTGCATGACTGATTTTGTTTACTACAAATTCCAGAAGCCCGGGCATAGGTGGAGGTCATATCATTTGGTACTTGACCTATTCCCTTAGTTGCTACATGACACACATCAAAACATGTTCAGAATCCCTAGTTCTATAAACCTACACAGCAGCCATATAATTTGCTGTACCCCATCTTCTATTATTGATCACATTGTTTTGTTATCACTTGGGTGTGAATGTGGGACTAAAATTTACAATTTAGGGCCTGATTCAGACGTGTTTGCTAGGCTGCGTACGTGAAGTCTAGCAAACAGGTCAGTGCCACCCATGAAGAGCCCCCCCAGCTGCCTGCGTCACCTGCATCCCCTCTATAACATGCGAGAGGATGTGTACAAGAACACAGCCCCTTCCATGCAGCCAAAGGTGAGAGGATTCATTCGATGGTTACTAACCATTGAAAGATTTCATTCCCCTTCATTAATAAACGTATGTCGGCCCTTTTATTACCATCGGAGATCACCAAAAAGGGGATGGACGCTGATGTCATGTGACTTCAGCTAAACGCCCCAAGCAGGCATCGGCCTGCCAGTGTTCCCAGGGGAACACCCAGCATTTTCGGGATACGGTCATCTTGTCTACAGCATGATGGTCGACAAACATTGGGTCAACACCATTAGGTTCACATGGGGATAGGTCGACTTGGTTCTAGGTCAACATGAGTCAAGGTTGACATGGGTCAAGGTCAACATGGGTTTAGGTCAACAAGTCATTAGGTAGACACAAGCATTAGGTTGCAAAGGGGTTCTGCACATGCGCATAGCCGCACATGCCCAAGCACAGACCTCCAACATCGGAAACGGGGCCAAATTCGGCCCCTTCCGATGCAACTTGAATCAGGCCCTCAAGCAAAACAAGCACTTTAAAAGTAATTTGTATTCCCATGTCTGAGATGCCATCAAACACGAAAAACAAGATCATTTTTGTGAAAATGTTCTTCTGGTATTTTTATTTTACATTAAGATGGTAATCTACCCACTTGTACTGTAAAAGATGTACTAATATAAAATGAAGCATAGCGCAATGTACTGTATATACATATGCCGGACACTGAATGATAAATAACTGAAACTAAGCCCTGCTCATAATTGTTTTGAATAGAATTGAAAGTCTACAGTCACATTGTAACTTTCAGTAGCTACTAAGTGATTGATCACAACAGATACTACTGCCTGGGAACATAAGTTATGGTGACACCTCTTATCTAAACTTCGTTTGCCCTCATTGCACGTTCTGTTTTATGTAGAGATGATTGATGTCTGATTTAAGGTTTTATTTAGATTTAAGTAAAGCTTATTGTTCATTCTCAGCTTTGCTCTCAAAACTAATGTCTAAGGCCAGCATTTCTAAAGCATAAATTGATCTGCTTTGTCTCGTACAGAAGGGATATTACATAATGTAGTATTACTTTTACTCTGTTATGTGCAGAAGTACTAATCATTAGGTGTTGAAAGTAGTATAAAATTCAATTCTACATTTCTCTATTATGGTACAAGGAAACTTGATGTTTTCAATCTACAAATATTCTTTTATAGTAAACTGGATGTTCTATACAAGGAATTTCAGTTGAGTTCTTTATTAACTTATAGAATCGTTGTTCTCAACCTTTAAACCTCACGTTTTCCCAACTGGTGATGCTTTGAGGATTTCAGTCTGTGGAAACTTGTGAGACAATTATTTAATTACTGACTCTGCAAAATAGATCAACTCATCTGTGTATAATTAAAGAAATCCATGAGTCATAACCTGTTGAGAGGTACTTGAGGACCAGAGTTAAGGTGCCCATACACTATTAAGATTTATCTTCAGATCTGGCTGGTTGGAACAAAAACATGGTTATGGATGAGTGACAGTTTGTCAGTTTTCTAGCATTTCCAAGCAAATGGTCAACTGTCATTTGCTCTCATCCATAACCATGTATTTGTTCCAGCCAACCAGATCTGAAGATAAATCTGCGTGTGTATGGCCACCTTTAGAACTATCACTCTATCAATTTGCTATAGATAATGCTAATCCAAGGTGTCTGCCAAAGCAGAGAAGCACGGGCACACCACTGGAGTTATCATCATCAGGAAGACATAATAAGCATGTATTCCAGATCATCTAGCTCGGCTTATGCCAACCTGTGGCTCTACATTGATTGTGAAACTATCTTAGCATGCCCTTCCACAGTCTTAGTATTTCCTAGTAGCAAAACTGTGGCAAGGCATGCTGGTACTTGTAGTTTCATAACAGCTGGAGAGACACAGGTTGTCCAGGGTTGATTTAGACATCCCTTCCAATATGACCTATACGAGGAGGGACAATGTGTTCTTGGACCTCTTCAATTATAATTCCTATTACCTGTGTTGAAAATCCTTCTTATGACTTTAATAGTTCAACACAGATGATGGCAATGATAAATTAACAAAGGAGTCCAGGAACAGATCATTTTCTAATGGTTGTACTAATTATTCCTGAGGATACCTTAAAAACCAGCACTGCTAGGGTTCCATGATGACTTAGCGTAATACCCCACCATTAGTACATGAGATCTCCAGCATTTAGGAAGCTTTAGCATAAAGACTTTTGCAATATTAGCATTAAAGATGCATACACACTGGTGATATAACAAGCAATATTGCTCATTTTGGCCCTCCTGAGATGTATCGCTCATCGTATCAGGCAATTGGGGTCAATCCTATTAACCCCGATGTGCGCGGATGATTCGCCAAGTGCGAATCATCACAACACCGGGCGCACTTTACAGTTTCGAATTCGCTGAAAAGGTGCAAGTTAAGGTTAATTTGGGTTTCCATTTTCAGCGTGAAAATGGCACCTGAATGGCAACTCGCACCCTTTGGGTTTAATAGGATCGACCCCAAGGTATACACTCCGCTTGACAAATGTGGGTCGTTAATGACCCTTCCTGTCATCTGTGCATGCACAGATGAGGAGTGCATCGTTAACATCTAACCCCTCCCCATCCCTGCCGCCACCTCCCCCTGCCGGCATTCTCACGACCTCTGACATCGGTGGTGCCCACTATCCTATAGTGTGCACAGGCTTTAAACAAATTAGTCACTTTATAAGCATTCGCCTTTTCACTAACAGGTAAATATGGGATGGATCATATGGTCATTATAGTCATTAGGTCGACATACTGAAAGGTTGACATGGGACAAGGTTGACAGGTCATTCGGTCAACACAAGCATTATGTCGACTTGGGCAAGGTCGACAGTCAAAAGCTCCAAATAGGATTTTTCACATTTTTTTGTTACCCAAATGTCGACATGGGCACTGAAATGTAGCACCGTGTTCCTTCACGATGCTTCGGCCCCATTGCCTCACTACGCTCAGCACACAATGGGCCTTATTCTGGTTGGTGCGGCCGGGCCGTACGCGTACGTTCCGGGGTTTTTCATGATCTGCGCATGTGCAGATTCGCAAATGCGCAGGCGCGACCACTGAACAACGCTTACGGACATGTCTCAACGTGCGAAAAAACCTGTACGCGAGTGTACGGGTATTGGGGGCGGCATAGGGGCGTGTTGAGGGGAGCGGCCGAAATAATGAGGGAAAACGGGCGTAAATATGGGCGTACAAGGGGGTGTGCACCAAAAATGAGCGGTGCTACTACCGCACGATCGACTAAAGCACCGTTCATTTCGGACACCAGACAAGCGCCCGCCAACCGCCAGCTCAGACCACCCCTACAGATACCGCATGCCAGCGTGCGCCTGAGTTTGCTAATTAACGCTGATTACTACTCAAACACATACACCTGAATGTAATAAGCAATGCTGCAGTCTATTAAGTCCAAACCATTATTTCACTGCCTGCAAGCCACACACACAGCACGCAAACACATTGGAAGCTTATGTTTCTATACTTCTCCACATTTAAAGGTTTGTTTAATTTAAGGTAAGAATCTTTTTAAGACCTGCTTATATACGCTAAGGTAGGTATTTGCTAAACAGTTAGACACATTCACTACGTGCTTTCATAGACTTTACGCAGTAGCACACTCAATCTACACAAGTCGACATGTGTCAACGTGTTCACTCTAATACTAACATAGGTTTTGTATTTAGGATACAATAACATAAACCACATCTAACACCTACAAAGGATGTTTCAGCAATGTTTTAAGCCCATGACCACTATTTTGCACACAATCTTTGTATAGTACCCAAAATAATGACCTGTACCACTATCTCATCTGCTATGATTTGGATTTGACTACACTCTGGATGTAAGATGCCACCAATCACATTATTGCACTCTCATCTCTCTAACAAAGGATTCCTACATCTGCTTATGACACTGTAAAATCATATATATTTAAAAAGTTATGCATGTTTGTTCACAAGCTAATTTATCATGTTTGGCCCATTCACACATCTTTTTTTAGGGAGGACACATATGCATTCCTACACCAATGTACCTTTTCACCCTTGTTTGTCTGCCTCACCCACTCCATGAGGAAAGCATTGTTCTGGACCTGCTTTTACCTACTACTGTAGGAGCTACCTCACCTGCACACAAACTGCTTTCTCACCTATTAAGTTGCTCTGCACATGTGCTGACACAAACTAATTAGCAGGGAAAAGTTGGATAGGAACATGGGAATGGCCATGGAGAGGGTTACACATGGGAAACTTCTACCACACTTCCACAAATGTTCAAAAATACCCTGGTCAGTAAGTACACATAAATCTAGTATTTGTTTCACACAAGAAATGACACATACCACAATTTTGATTTAATTTGTAAAATAAATGTATTTGCTGTTCAGCATCACAGCTTATTTCACACTTTAATGTGAGAAATCAAATAAACAAATAAAATAGACACACAAATAATAAAACAGCCAGAACAAGAGGTTGCATATCTCCAAACATGTGTTACCCTGCAAATGCAATGGTGAAAGAAATGGGGACACCAGAATACGTACTGCAACAACCAGGGTGAATACTAAGCAAGATACACACCACCAAAAATTGATCCTGCATTTGTAGAGGTCAAAATACGAACTTTCATGCCCATGGCACGCAAATGGATAGATGGCCAACTCAGGAAGCGGATGTCCAGTGCAATTTAAACATTTGGGGTCCAACCACAGAGGAAGTGAACCAGGTCTCATTATTTGGGCCCTTTTTTCCCCCTTTTAGATGGGGCCTTGGGGCCAGGGGCCTTTGGCTCAGCTGCCTTGCGGCGTCTTCCCCTAGTCGACACAGGAGGGTCAGCAGAGGTGGAAGATTGGGGAGCAGCTTGGGGTGGGGCAGCAGATGGGGGATTGTCCCTTAGGGACCTGGCGGTGGACAGCTGCTCCGCAAGAATTTCATTCTGGCGGCTGAGGTGTTGGCCAATGCTTACTATGCCAGCCGCCAGAGTGTCGTTAATGCGGGTCAAGGCCTCACACTGCAGCCTGTTTGTGGCCTTCCACTCCGCCAGAAATTCCGCCACCTGCTGCTGACGGATCGCAGCATCCACCCCTTGCTGCTCGATCCTCTCCAGCGTCACCATCATGCTCTCTTCCCATGTCTCCTGTGGCTGGGGCTGGGGGTGTCTTCTTGGTGGAGGATGGACCATTTGCTCCACCTGTGGCTCTGCAGAGGAAGATGCTGCCGGTACATCCTGGGTTTCTGCTTCTTCTAGGATAAGAATTGAAAACAATGTCACCATCACATACGCAATAAAAAATATCTTTCTAAATACAATGCATTACTGTGACTTACCATCAAAAGCAGCAGCAAAGACCTCCGCCGGGAGCTCACTGTCCATATTGGAGATCCCCCTGACCTCCCCGACATCAATCACGTCCAAGGAGTCCTGCTCCAGGGGGGTATACTCCAAATGGTCAGGCATAGGACCTCTCCCGGTGGACATGGTTGTACCGGTCAGTCATCTTCCTCTTCAGTGTACTTTTGAAGTCAGTCCACCTACAAGTTTAAAAATACAAATATCACCATGAGATATGTGCACCACTGTGCTACGTGTAGGGTTACCACCTAGTCCCTTAAATTCCGGACACATGTTAATTACACAGGTTCTGTGGCAGTTTAAAATTAGGTGAAGTGGAGTCTTGAAGTCAGCCAGCCACAGAACCTGTGTAATTAATATGTGTCCGGAATTAAAGGGACTATGTGGTACCCCTAGCTACGTGACATTTCCTAGTGTGGGTGATCTTATGTTTTTTTGCCATATGTGTCCCACACACACATTCATGTCTCAATTAGGAGGCATTTCAGTGTCTCATCTCATTCATTAGGCCACTAAATGCACATACATACATCACTATGCAGAAATGACATCATCCATGGCCAAATTAGGCACCTCCACCTGGTGTGAAACTACACATTCCACCATAGCTTGACAATGTGGTTATTATGGAGTAATTTAACTATGGAATGGCATACTGGGATGTGTAGTTTCTCACCAGCTACATGTGCACAGTTTGCTCATTCTTGTTTCAGTAGCATCATATGGAACATGTTACAACAACTCTTTCAAAAACACACTTTCTCTTGTCCCATCACATACTTCACATGAGCAGAACTGTGCCCATAACCTCACATCACACCAATGGTGCATGTTTCATATATCAATGTGGGTTATTAGACATGGTTGTGTTCACATGTGACATTGAAGTGTAGCACTATCTACAAACACACCTTTCTATTAGTCTCAAAACATACATGTAACATATGTACACACATATGACATCAGGGGGACAAAGACCAGGGCAATTTTTCAGCAGTCTCCAGCAGGAACTGAGGCCCTTATTCTAGTTCACTCTTTCTGCCCAAATATTTCTTTGATGGACAAAACCATGTGCACTGCAGGTGAGGCAGGTGTAAAACCCCACCCAAATCTGATTATCTCTGCACAAGTAACACCTGCCTCACCTGCAGTGCACATGGTTTTGTCCATCTAAGAAATATTTGGGCAGAAAGAGTGAACTAGAATAAGGGCCTCAGTTCCTGCTGGAGACTGCTGAAAAATAGCCCTGCCAAACACACTAACCTTTTCTTCACCGCGTCCCATTTTCTGACCACTGGTGCCACCTGGTTCACTTCCTCTGTGATCTTCTCCCAAAGGTTTCTCCTTGCACTGGCACTAGGCTTCCTGGTTGCCAATTCAATCCATTCGCGTGCCCTGGGCACTAGAATTCGCATTTCGGCCTCTACAAATGCAGGGTTTCTCTTTCTGGTGGTGGTATCCTGCTCAGTCCTCACCCTAGATGTTGCAGCTCGTTTTCTGGTGGCCCCAGTTCTCTCACCATGCACCTGCTGGGTCACACCTGTTTGGAGAGATGCAACCTCTTGTTCTGGCTGGTTGCTTGGCCCTTGTGGAGCTGGTGGAGGTTCAACAGGGCCTGTTACTGAGGGGCCCGCTTGATCTTGCAGGCTACTCCTCTCTTGGGCCCTCCTTCTCCGCTCCTGTTCCCTCTTGTTCAGTGCATCAAGCAGGGATTGTGCTGTAGCTCTCTGCAGAGCGTCCTCAGCTGCGGAATCGTCTGAGTCAGACATGTTTGCAGCAATTGTGGGCTGCATCTGACTGAATATTTATATGTTAATCTCCCGCCATGAACAAGGGGGCGTATATTTTTCCACGCAATGTAGATGCAAATTTACGCCGATATTTCCCGCCGATAATTCCCGCTTAAATTACGCAGGTCTCAACGCACCTGATCAATCACCTGTATATGCACATACACAGGTTGTGGAGCATTGTGGGCTACATCGTGAAATGTGTGCACCTGTCATTCCAATGATGAGTGTTGTCAGCTGGTATCTGTTGGAGTTCGTGTATGCTTTGTGAGTCACATTTCAAAACATCACGTTACAATGCTTTCCTTACATATGTAATGTGTATGAAATTGTCATACAGCAACATGTCGCATTGTGGCCCTTTAAGCAGCGTAGTTATAAGTAGAGGGTTGCGTGTATTATTTTCCGCACACTGTAAATACAGTACTCCTCTCCATGGATATCGGTGTATCGTGCCCCCTTTAAGCAGCGTAGTTATAAGTAGAGGGTTGCGTGTATTATTTTCCGCACACTGTAAATACAGTACTTCTCTCTTCATTGAATGCATGCTGTTGGTTGTGGTGTGTGTATATCGGAACGGTCCGCGTAAGTTTCTATTCGCATCCAGTTTGTTAATGTAAGAGGGATTAATAAAGTTAATACCAAACAAACAATTTTTTCGACCAATCAGCAAGCACCAAAAGTGATATATGTACCTGCAATTATTAACTGCGCCATAGCCAATATGACTTGTAACAGAGCTAGGCCGTTTTCCACCCCTGAGCTGTTGGCCCTGGTTGACGTAATGGACCGTCACCTGGGGCCCAGGGGCCCATATGTTAGCAATGCGGACAAGCGGCGGGCGTATACTGCTGCCCGCCGCCTGATATTCTCGACGACCGGCGTCCGCAGAAGCCTGGGGCAGGTTGAGCGGCGCTGGTCAGACCTGCGCCGGCGGCAGCCCGTTTTTCTCAGCAGCCTTCGCCGCCATATTGCCCGATGTAAGTTTTGATTACTAGTATGTCAGCGTTTTTTAGCAATGTTTTGTGTACTTTTTATAAATATGTTCCTGAGTATGGGGGTGTATATGGGGGTGTATATGGGGGTATATGGGGGGTATATGGGGGGTATATGGGGTGTATATGGGGGTATATGGGGTGTATATGGGGGGATATGGGGGTATATGGGGGGTATATGGGGGGTATATGGGGTGTATATGGGGGTGTATATGGGGGTATATGGGTGTATATGGGGTGTATATGGGGGGTATATGGGGGGTATATGGGGGGTATATGGGTGTATAGGGGGTGTATAGGGGGGGGTTTAAGTAGTTGCTCAGTTTTTGGGTGTAGGATATCAATTAGTTTGCATGATAAATGTCTGAAATATCACAGCAATGATAATTTTGAAGGTTATGAGCATGACTAATGTGAATTTTTCTTTCCCCCTTTTTTATGAAACCCAATCTTCGATTTCTATGCCATCAACATGAACATTTCAGCACGGGCAAGAGCCCGCAGAGAAGCCCGGGAGCAGGCACGCCGGGACCAGGCAGCCCAGGGGCAGCCGGAAGAGGAGGAGGAAGAGGAGGAGGAAGAGGAGAAGGAAGAGGAGGAGGAAGAGGAGGAGGAAGAGGAGAAGGAAGAGGAGGAGGAAGAGGAGGAGGAAGAGGAGAAGGAAGAGGAGGAGGAAGATGAGGAGGAAGAGGAGAAGGAAGAGGAGGAGGAAGAAGAGGAGGAGGAAGAAGAGGAGACACTGGCTGTAGCTGGGGCCCACACCATTTCTCCATCCCCATCCCCCTCCCCAACCCCCACCCCAACCCCCTCCCCAACCCCCACCCCCACCCCCTCCTCAACCCCCACCCCCACCCCCTCCCCCTCCCCAACACTGGAGACACTGGCTGTAGCTGGGGCCCACACCATTTCTCCATCCCCATCCCCCTCCCCAACCCCCACCCCCTCCCCAACCCCCACCCCCACCCCCTCCTCAACCCCCACCCCCTCCCCCTCCCCAACACTGGAGACACTGGCTGTAGCTGGGGCCCACACCATCCCCCATCTCCATCCCCTTCCCCCTCCCCCACCCCCTCCCCAACCCCCACCCCCTCCCCAACCCCCACCCCCTCCTCAACCCCCACCCCCACCCCCTCCCCAACACTGGAGACACTGGCTGTAGCTGGGTCCCACACAATTTCTCCATCCCCTTCCCCCTCCCCAACCCCCACCCCCACCCCCTCCCCAACCCCCACCCCCTCCCCAACCCCCACCCCCACACCCTCCTCAACCCCCACCCCCACCCCCTCCCCCTTGCTCATGACCACCCCAAACACCGCACAGCCAACCAGCGGGGACCAGGATGGCTCAAGTAGCCGTAAGTAAATAATGTGTATAATGTTGACCTACACATTTCTACACATCAACAATCACAACAACCACATATGTGTATCCAACATCAACATTAGTTGCAACATATCACTGCAGGCCGACCATGAGGTGTGTCCTGTCCTTCTCCAGGAACAAGGGTCCCCTTGGTGATATTTTTGAGTGTGGCCATGCCTCACCCCTTGAATAATTGACATAACAGTACATCCAATGAGATATCCGACATTAGTGGTGTGGTAGTTATGTGGCTCCAGGTGTTGGGTAACTCCAGTTCCCAGCATGATGTGCAACACAGGGCCGGATTATAATGGAGGCACAAGGGGTCAGTGCCCCTGGGCCCCCCTCTAGTTAGGGGCCCCCTGTGGTTGGCATGTATTTAAAAAAAAAAAAATTGATTTGTTTTGTATTTTTTGTTTTTAGCTAAAGGTTTTGTCCATGGGTGGGGTAGTGCTGCAGCTTCACCTATCTGCCAATGTGACAATGATTTATGGTGCTGAACATCGGGATCCAAGGCACACTGATTGCACAAGTGTGCAGTGCATTTCTGGGACTTGACTAAGTCCCCTGACACTTTGCACCAGAGGACAGAGGCTGAGAAGTTTGTGCTGAGCTCTGATTGGTGGAGCTCATTACATGCTTCTCAGGTCCATGGAGAACAGCAGCAGCAGCTTAGTCATGGGAGGGTTTTTAATCAGAGGCAGCAATAGGACTGTGAGGTCTCCTCCAGAGTAAGGGCAGAGGGACAAACACAGGCTTTTCATGTGGTGTGTGTGTGTGTGTGTGTGTGTGTGTGTATATATATATATATATATATATCTATATATATATAGATATATATATATATATATCCCCTGCAGTTAACCATTAACCAAGTTTACTCTGTGTTTTGACAGTATAATTTTCTCCCATGCAGTGTGCGGCCAGTAATGACAAGTGCAAGGGGGCCCCCCGGTCTAAAGTACCCCGGGCCCCCCAAAGGCTTAATCTGGCACTGGTGCAACATAAATGTAGAGATTGTTTGGGTAATAGTGTGTGAGGCCATGCGGATGCATGCTTTACAAACATAGCTGTAGGCCTATAATTTGTACAGCAATGTCCTAAATTTAAAATAGTAAGGAGTGCTTAAGCCACAACAATCTCATAACCCTTAAATAGTACAGGCTAATTGTGAGGTTAGAGGACAGTCCCCCAAAACCAAAGTACCAATTGGGATACAGCATACATTCATCCATGAAGGAGTAATTGAATTAATGTTATTTACTATGTACAGTATGTGTGTGTTAACATATTATTTTTTAGTACTGTGTTGACAGCAGACCCATCTTCAATGTAGTTTAAAAATGTATGTGGCCTTCACACATAACTCTGAACTTTTTATTATGTACAAATACAACAAACATTTGTGTATGTTATATATTAATTTTTTTTTTTATCCCTTCACTACAGACACTGAACAGCAGCAGGAGGAGGTGGCAGCCCTAATGAGGGAGATAGTACTGACCCTCTTGTACCTCCAGATACTGTTTGGACTGTTGGAGGCCCGGATTTAATTTTTTTTTATCCCCCCCCCCCCTTATTATTTTTGCCCAAAATAAACGTTTATGTACAGTTCGAAATTGCCTGTGTTTTTACTAATAAATATGTTAGAGGGCTTGTAAGGGTAGGTACATACAGATGTGTACTGTACGTTATACTTGTCATTTGAGGTGAGGGGTAATGATTGATGTGTGAATGTGTGTGTTTTTGAGTAAAATAACACATAGTGAAAATGCATGCATGTTTAATGTTGTTAGATTAAAACATCACACATAACATCAGGGTAGGTATACATGTTACACATTGTGGACAAAGTAATTATGGACATAATTTAGTACATATACAGAAACACCAACATAACCTGATGTAAAAGTAACAGCAATATAGGGACACATAGATAGTGATTAAAATGCCACATTAGAACATAACAAATATACATGTAATGAGGGTTCAAATGTAGTGGTACTTATGTAGTAACTGGGCTGCCGATTTTGAAATCGGGTCCATCGCATCGCATCGCACCCGACCATATCGCATGCGATGCGATGCGATGCGATGGACCCGATTTTTCCATAGGATTCAATGTTAAAATGGACTGAGTCCATTTTAACATAGAATTCAATGGGAAAAGGGGTCCTTTTCATACCCCTACTATCCAAGTGGGCATGGAGTTGGATATAAACCTGTGGCGAGCGTAGCGAGCCACCGAGCCCGAAGCGTGGCGAGCGTAGCGAGCCCCGCGAGGGGACACAGAATACCGTCCCCTCGCGGGGCTCGCTTCGCTCGCCACGCTTCGGGCTCGGTGGCTCGCTACGCTCGCCACAGGTTTATATCCAACTCCATGCCCACTTGGATAGTAGGGGTATGAAAAGGACCCTTTTTTCCCATTGAATTCCATGTTAAAATGGACTCAGTCCATTTTAACATTGAATCCTATGGAAAAATCGGGTCATCGCATCGCATGGTCGTATGCGATGCGATGCGATATCGCATCGCATCGCATCTGATTGTATGCCTTAACTTAAGGCATACAATCAAAAAATCGGCAGCCCAGATACTACATAAGTACCAATGTAGTTTTATTAGGTCTTTATTAAGGTAGACAATTGAGTTAATAGAAAACAATAATTGAATAACAAATAGATTAATTAATCAATTGTCAGATTATTAGTTGAGAGGCAAGATTTGCAGATCCATATATGTGAAGGGTATGGCAGCGTACACGGATGTACGCTCACTCTCACGAGCGGTGACATAACCTGTGTTTTCCATTGAAAACAATAGGGACCCGTCCGTGCAAACTGGCGTACGCTCAGATCTCCGCAAGAAGTCGGTGGGGAGACGGAGGAAAGACGTCCGTAAACGGCTCCGTACGCTCAGTTGTACGCCTGTTGTCGGAGTGCAAGGGCTGGGCCGTCCGCGTACGTTGCCGTACGCTCATTTGTACGCCACTCCCCTTCTACGGTATTTCTGCCCGTACGTAAGCGGCTGATTTGTGGGTGGACCTAACCCTAACGGCCGCGTACGGCTAGCGTACGTTAATGGAGAACGTACGCACGTTTGGCCGCTCCGATCAGAATAACCTCCTATGTTATTCTCCGACCACACATTAGTGGGTGGAAGGGCATGAAATTCCGCCTGTAGACACATGTCTGCACAAAAACAGTAGCTACAACAGTAGCTAACAGTAGAGTCACAGTAGAGTTACTGTAGCTCTGCAGGTTTGCAGCCCCACCCGGGTTTCTAAGCACAGCACCGAGCTGTGCTCTTGGTCCAGTATCTTGCCATCAAGGGTCTGCTGATTACACTCTATGCCCTGTCCATTGGTGGGGTAGGTGTTGGAGGGTTCTGATCTGGCAGCTGCAGCAGTCTTCATGTCATCCTCAGATGCCTGTGTCGCTGGGGTTCCCTGCTGCTCTGCTGCTCTGTCTCCATCTGGCAGTCCTTTGGTCCTAGTATCATGTCCACAAGGGTTGTCGCAGGGATCAAGATGCATATGCTGGATTCCTAACCGCCATATACCCATCGGTGAGTATGTGTGGTGGGCTAGTGTGTGGCCGGGGTTTAGGCACTGGTGAGTGGACTTAGGGTTAGTGTAGGAGAAAGTTAGGGTTAGGCTGTGTGGAGGGGGGTAGATATAGGCGCATAGAAAGGGGGGCTAGACTGTGGGGCAAGATTCACGCAGCAGGGTGAGGGGATTAGGCATTAGCAGTGATGGTAAGGCAATGCTGACAATGATAAGCTGGCTGTGCCCCAGTAAAAAAAAATTGGGGAATGTGGCCTAATTGTGGGTGTGTGGTTATGCCCCCTTAGTTTTTGTGATGCAGGGGAGCCGTGGACCCCCTCAGCCACGGCAATTTGGGCTCAGCAACAGCCTTACTGCAATGCAGCACACTCCAGCGTGCGCTGTGCTGCTGCCCGTGAGGGAGGGGGAGTGGGTGTGGCAGACAACTCCTGATCGTGGAGTATGCGGAAATCTGTAGTGAGTGGCCGAGTAAGGGGGGGTTTAGATTTGGAAACTATTGGGGGGACTTAGGGTTAGGAGGGGGGCTAGGTTTAAGCAATGGGGTATGGGAATTATTATTAGGGAGGAGGAGTAGGGTCAGGCTATAATTGGGAGGGTTAGAGATAAATATGATATAATTATTTCTAGCATGTCTGTACAAGGGAACTCTGTGACTTTCAAGGAAGCTTGATTGTTGTGCAATACAATTGATGCCAACTACATTCTGTTGTATAAGCAGCCAGCTTAATCAAAGAATGATCTCATGAGGACTCCACAGAGCAAGCTATTATAGTGGAGTTTCAGGCTGTAAACTTGTAATCACAGTTTACAAAGCACATTGTGTAGAGTGATAATCTTCACCACATAATGTATTGCTATATTAATTTCCTGAGGAAAGTATCAATGTTGAATGGTTTCATAGGACACCGATATTACCTACTGTGTTGCATTCTCCACCACCATCAATCATGTGTCTGTAACAGAGCCCACAATACATTATGTGCTATATGCCATATTCCATATATGGGTCAGAAAAAATTAATCCCTATTCCCAATACATGCATTTCTTGTTATTATACTCTTATTTGGGCAGCATTGTAGAGTTAGTGCTTTGTGGAAACATTCAAACCAATAGAAAACTACAGCTTGAGTTGCCACAGTGATGAATTATTTGGGACTACCGGCAAGCACATACGGAGGGATAGAACTGGCGTTTGTTTATTGAATGAAGCGCTGGCTTTAAGCCAATCAGAGCTCGTAGACCGGCAACCCATTAGGACCTACCGAACTGCTGTTCAAATTGCTCTGATTAACTTGTAGATAGCACTACATTTAAAATAATGTACCTCGTGGTTGTCTGCTCATGGTCCCAATCATCATTGCTCACGGTCCAAGATTGAAGTCCTGGCCATCCCCCCTGCTGCTGGCTATACTCCTGTGTGTGCGTTTATAGAAGGAGGTGACTCCTGCGTGCATGTCCAATCCAAGGAATCCCAACATTGCTAATTTTTCAATCCCCGGATATAATTTTTTTAACATTATTGGCTTCCGGACTACACACCCATCTATTCAAAAGGAACTCTATAGAAAATGTAATCCATTCCATTCTACGCTGCAGCTTCCTCACCATTCTGCTTGTTTGAGATCCTGACAACATGATATAGCTATATTGTCTCATCACTTTACACTATATAAACATGACCCTACACAGCGTGAAGAGTTTTTTACTACCATTTGAGCAAAAAGGGGTAATTCTGTGTATAGCATAAATCTTTGACATTATTAATTTGACATAAATTATGTAAAATTGCAAATACTGGGCGTGGCCTGGCGTTTGAGCCGACTAGACGTGCCGTTCTTGAGCTCCGCAAAAACTCCACCTAATAGGCCTTCTTTGCCCACTCTACCCGTCACCACATCCACTTACCCGGACCTCCCTGATCCTGCCTTCACCTCGACTGCCTCTGGAGACGGCGGCGGAGCCGGGGAGCACGGTCGGCGCCGGCGCAGGGTGAGGCCTAGTGAACAGGCCGGAGCCGGGACCTCGCGTGGGAGAGAAGGTGACGTCACAGACCGCCGGAGGTCCGCGTACGGAGCAGAGAACAGCTATCGCTCCTTCCTCCGGCGGCCATCCACCCCTACAGCTGACCGGAGAGGTCTGGGGTGACACTGCTGGCCGCAGCACCCTGCAGCACGGAGACACGCCATCCAGAGAGGTAACCAGCGTCCCCCTCACAGCGGTGCGCACTGTCCCAGCCGCTCAGCAAGCAGTGGGATAGCCACAGAGCCCTGCAGGGGGGCCTGAGAGATCCCCATTTGAGGCTCCCACACACCTATCTGACAAGCCTCCAGCTGACCCACCACCCACAAGACCAAGGGTCATTACAGGAGGGCCTGAAAGCTGCCCCACTGCCAGCTCTAGATACCCTCTATCAGGGGGGGTCTGAGGTGAAGACGCCCTGTCTAAACTTCGGGCGGAGGCCTACAACTATACTCTCCACCCAACACCCCTAATTCGCCCACCCGCACCCTTCCTACCCTCCCTCCCTTACAGCCCGCTCACCTCTGACCATCGCTGCGGAGCCGGGGTGTCCCTCTCAGGACTCCTGCAGGTTGTGGCCTGGTCACCCGCGGGCATACTTCCCCCTAACCATTCCCCTCACTGCTACTCCCCATACTGCTGCTCCCCACTGGACATTCCCCACTGCTACCCCCCTGATTGGGCACCTGCAGCAGCAGCTCTCATAAAAATAAACCAGCTGCCCACTCAGTAGCACTCCTCCACAGCACAGAATTTTTGCGGAGGCTGACAGTGGGACTATAGCGCACAAGAGGGAGAGCTTACTCCCTACCCTCGCAATAATCTAAACGACCAGGGGACCCTCCCCTATCTGAACCCATTTCCCCCGTGCCCCCGGCCCCTGCTTACCTTGTGCTTGGGACCACCTGAATTGATGACCCCCTGAGGACGCACAGGTACATCCCTCCAGTGGCTTACTACTGAGCCTACTATAAAGCTTACTAAGGCCTTCTATCATCCCACCGTATCGCTGCAAACTTTTTGGTCTCGTCCTCCACCATGAACAGAGGCAACCCCACTGGCAGGAAGAGAGGAGGAGTGGACATATCTCAACACTTTGCTAAAAATGACAAACCACCGACTAACTCCGACCTCTCTTCTCCTGGTAGTCCGCAAACAGATAAAGAGGACTCGCCCACTTCAGCTCCCTCAACCAAAGATGATATTTTGGCCCTGCGATCTCTTATAGAGAACCTGAAGGACTCCCTAGAAACCAAACTTGACAAAGCAGTCTCTACTATTAAATCCGACATATCGACTCTCTCGACCAGAACAACAAAACTTGAAACCAAGATGGACTCTCTCCAAAAAACCCAAAACGAGACGTTAAGGGACCTTGACCACATCTTCCAGGATCTGGCCGATCTCCGCACTAAGAATGAAGATTTGGAGAACAGAGAGAGGAGGAGTAACCTTAGAATTCGGAACATTCCTGAAACAATCCCCCCGATGGAACTTGAGCCATATCTACACAAATTATTCTCACACATATTACCAGATCTTGGACCTCAACAACTGCCCCTTGAAAGAGCTCATAGGGCCCTCAGGCCTAAACCACGAGATGGCGACCCTCCCAGAGATGTCATTATACGCTTCTCCAGCTTTAAAGACAAAGAAAGAATTCTGGCCCCGACACGGAACAAACCCCACATCCTACACGAGGGGTCCAAACTTTTGTTCTTCCAGGACTTGGCCCCTGCAACTATAATCAAAAGAAGAGAACTCAAAGATCTAACCAGTGTCCTACGCGCAAGAGGGATCCGCTACCGCTGGGGTTTCCCCTTCAAGCTCTTGGTTGAGCTAAACGGCAAGACTATTGTCATACGGGGCCCCACTGAGGGAAAAGACTTTCTCGCACATCTGGAAGAATCGAGACCGTCCTCTGACGCTCCCCCAATCAACTAATACCATAACTATCTAGATAGTTGTCTTGACTTTTATGTTCAACCCCCGCTGATCTTGCCAAGGACTTCTACAGCTCTCTATACAAGCTGGAAGCGAACTTAAATACCAATTCGGTACTAGACCTACTATATGTCTTTTTTTTGTTTTTTTTTCTTTCTTCTCCTCTCTATCTCTCCCTATCTTTCTTCTTCTCTTTTCCCTCTTTCTTAAAAATACAGATGCAGTTGTGCTTATATACATCAGATTATAACTCTGCACATTTGCCTCCCCCCTCCCTCTGCCTCTGTAAAGAATCCCCCACCACCCAATCTTTTACATATATATATATATATATATATATATATATTTTTTTTTTTTTTTCTCCTCCTTTTCTCTCCTCCCCCCTCTCGACATGTCTTCTTTGTAGAATCAGTTAAGTTGGACTATATAACTAAATAATTATAGGATGTTCAAATGTTCTCTTCATAGACACAATATAAGTAGATATGCTGCCTTAGAATATTGTTGACCCTGTTGGTCCTATCGTGTAGGCCGCATTGTACCTCCCCGAGTTCAAACCCCACTGGAGGGATGTTACCCCCATCCCTATCTCTATTTCTACAAATATTGCAGGTTCACTTGTTCTTCATACATTGATTATAACCCGGTAGATTAACCCCCCTCTTCACCCTTGAGGCAGCTCGGCTCTTACCCCAGACTGCCCCAATTTGGACCGAAAGGTCTCAAACTCTGGGTGTGTTGTCCTCCGCTGGTCGTGAGGCCTACTCTCCCAATCCCTTCCCCCCTACACAACTCTTCGTAGACTCAAATCCCCTACCCCCCCTCCCCCCAACGACGGGGCCCAACCCTATCCTCTCTATCCCTGCACCTACCCTTCTTCCCTCCTAACTAAACATGCCCCTAACATTGTCCTCCATGAATGTTAAGGGTCTAAACACCCCCCAAAAACGTACCACCTTATTCCACACAATCCGCGACATCAAAGCTGATATCTTGCTTATACAAGAGACACACTTCAAAGCTGACTCGCACCCCTCTCTTAGCTCCAAGAACTTCCCCACGGCTTTCTACTCCTCCAGTCCAACTAAACACAATGGTGTCGCCATCTTGATAAGCAACAAAATCCCCTTCACGCTTCAGTCAATCCACACCGACTCAGATGGGCGTTTCATTATCCTCACATGCTTGATAGCCCACCTAGAGTGTACGATAGCAAATGTCTATGCCCCTAACACGGGTCACTCCTCTTTTTTCAAAGCCTTCTTCTCAGAACTGGAGAAGAAGAGAAAAGGTTCTCTAATACTAGGTGGAGACTTCAATGCTATTCTAGACATCTCACTGGATAAGTCCCGCCCTTCTACTAGCTCGCAGACTAATTCCACCTCTCGCACTTTAAATAAGTATATTAAAGAATCAGCCTTATTTGACGTTTGGAGAGCACACAACCCCACCTCCAGGGACTATACATTTTTCTCAATCCCGCATCAGTCCTACTCCCGTATTGACATGCTCTTCTGCTGTCCCTCTGTAGCCCCACATATACTAAAATCCACAATAATACCGAACTCATGGTCCGATCACTCCTTCCTCACTGCCTCATTCGATATCCTCGATACTCCTTCTGTCCGCCCACCCTGGCGACTAAATGAGACCCTACTCAAAATCCCCCAATTCCAAGAAAAAATACATGCAGTCATCAAGGATTATTTTTCCCTCAATACCGCTGACTCCCCATGCTCTCCCCTGGTGTGGGAAGCACATAAAGCAGTCGTCAGAGGCCATATCATTAGCCATGCCTCCTTCAGAAATAAAGAATATAAAGCAAAAATAAATACTCTCACAGCAGAGGTCAATATCCTAGAGACCCAACACAAAAGACATCCCTCACCTACCATCTATACACAACTCTCGGCAGCTAAGGCATCCCTCAATGCCCTGTTAGCAGAAAAGACTGAGAGGACCCTCCGTAGGCTCCAACAAAGATTTTACGAGAAAAGCAACAAGGCGGACTCTATGCTAGCTAATAGACTAAAAGCCCGTAAAGCCCTGACAGCTATTCCTGCCATTAAAGACTCGACAAACACGCCACAATACAACCCCACTAAGATCAACTCACTCTTTAGGACATATTATGAACAATTATATAATCTTAAAGACCACCCTGCCATGAACCCACCATGTTCTGATTCAGCCCTCGATTACTTAGCCTCATGTAACCTCCCGAAATTAGATACAGAAACTTCTACCAACCTAAGTAGACCCATCAGTGATGAGGAAATCATATCTGCCCTCAAAACACAGAAACCATCAAAAGCCCCTGGCCCAGATGGCTACCCAATTTCATATTATAAAACGTTTTAGACCTCACTTATACCTCATTTAACTGCGATGTTCAACCAAATTCTAGACGGAGCCCTATTCCACCCAGCAACTACAACCGCCACTATCACCGTCATACCTAAACCCAACAAGGACCCCCAGATAGTATCGAATTACCGCCCAATCTCACTGCTTAACGCAGACTTAAAGATATTTGCCAAAGTCTTGGCCAACCGCCTAAATCCACTCCTCCCATCACTGATTCACCCCGACCAGGTGGGCTTTGTCCCATCGAGGCAAGCTCTAGATAATACTAGAAGGACCATTGATATCATCCACTATATTAACACCACGAAGACCCCCTCGTTACTCCTGGCTCTAGATGCCGAAAAGGCATTCGACAGGTTCTCCTGGCCTTTCATGACCCAAACCCTCCAATGTTTCGGATTCCAAGGTAAATTCCTTAAAGCAATACAAGCACTGTACCATAGCCCCTCAGCCTCGGTTTTGGCGGGTGGTCTCTTGTCCCCCTCTTTTCAGATTACAAATGGAACTAGGCAGGGATGTCCCCTCTCACCCCTCATATTTGCCTTAACGATTGAGCCATTAGCTTGCCGTATCAGATCTAACCCAGACATCACGGGAATCCGCATAAAAGATACACAATACTCACTTTCCCTATTCGCGGATGATATCCTCCTCACACTCACTAAGCCTCTGATCTCGCTCCCTAACCTCTTTCAAGAGTTGACAACATTCGGAAATCTGACAGGCTACAAAATTAACAACTCTAAATCAGAAGCCCTCCCAATACACATTGCAGACCGTTCTAAAAAACTCTTACAAGCTAATTTCGACTTTAATTGGAAAAAACAATCCCTTAAATACTTAGGGGTCCAACTGACCAAATCTTATAACTCCCTATACCAGGCCAACTACCCCCCACTTATAAGGTCAATACGCGAAGACCTACAACACTGGCAGTCATATTTTCTCTCATGGATCGGCCGCATTACTGCTGTAAAAATGAACATTCTCCCAAAATTACTCTACCTATTCCAAACCCTCCCGATACCAGTTCCCCCATCCGCGCTGGCTGCTCTCCAGACCACTATCTGTAAATTTATATGGAACAATAAGAAACCAAGAATTCATCGAGGCGTCTTATCCAGGCGATCACAAAACGGAGGCCTAGGCCTCCCCATACTCCAACGCTATCTAGACGCCACTCGATTAAGTCAGCTTATAGCCTGGCACTCTCCCCCTAACAGTAAGAGATGGGTTGATCTGGAGAGCGACTTAGTGGGGATCCCCTCAATATCATACCTCCCTTGGCTCCCGCGCAAAGACCACCCACAATACTCCTTCACTTCCCCCACAATAGATTTGACCTTAAGATCTTGGGAGAAGCTCCGTAAAAAATTTAACCTGATCTCATCCCCCTCCCCGCTGACTCCCCTCTGGAATAACCCGTCTTTTCCACCGGGCCTAAACCCCTCAATGGCCTCCCCATAGGTAAGAGCGGGCATCACCAGACTTCACCACATTCAGGGAGATTTTGCTCCCAAAACATTTGACGACTTACAACAAAAATATAGAATCTCAAACACCCTACACTACCAATACCTACAACTCCGCCACTTTTCTTCTTCATGTCAACCCACGCAACCGCGCCAGACCCCTTCTCAGCTAGAAAGATTCTGTATATACAGACCCACCGATAGAGGATCCATCTCACAAATTTATAATTCTATCTTAGTTAAGGACACCCCGGCGCTACTTACTCATGAACGTGAATGGGAAACAGACTTAGGACGACACATTGAGGAAGAGGAGTTGGAATCTATCCGATTAGCTATCTCAAAATGCTCAATAAGTGTATCAATCAAGGAAATCTCATATAAAGTATATTCCAGATGGTATTTGGTCCCTACTCGCCTCCATCGCATTTATCCCAACTCATCAGATATGTGCTGGAGAAACTGCGGACAGAGGGGTTCGTTCTACCACATCTGGTGGTCATGCCCAATAATAGCTCACTTCTGGAATATGGTTCTCACCCTCATCTCTCAACTTGTAGCTTCTCCCAACCCCATTGAACCCATCAATTTGCTCTTATGTTCCCCTATCGCCCGTTTACCTAAAGAACCAAATAAATTAGTCATGCATATCGCTAACGCTGCTAAACACCAAAATGCCAGCAACTGGAAAAATCTAAACGCTCCGAGCCGACAAGAACTGACTAATAGAATATGGTTCATAGCCAAAATGGAATATATCACAAGCTTACAAGATAACACTATTCGTAAATTCCACTCCGTCTGGACCCCTTGGTATACACACTACAACACTCCTCTTCCTGGCCAATTCTAACTCTCCTCTCCGCACACTAATAATCTATCTCATCAACTCTACCTTACTACCCATCCCCCCTATCTTTCCTTCTAAAATGCTTTCCCCCTCCCCGTCGTTGGGAACCCACCTCCCCCTACTCTCTCCCATATATCCCCCAAACAGCTGAAGTTACATTAAAACCCCAAATGTTGGTAACGATATCTAAACATAAGCCTATGCCGAGTTAAGTGGAACAACACTCTGGATACTGTTTTATCAAATGAAACGATAGCTAGTGCCTCCATATCACGCCAAAGCTCCCACTCTCATTATGCCGTTATTATTGTTATGTTCTAATGTATCCGGTATGACCTGATTATTGAAATGATCCTTTGTCTTACTAGATGCATACGTTATCATTATTACTTGCTCACTTTGTTACCTATGTTATGTAACTCTACTGAGACAATAAAATTTACGAAATAAAAAAATTGCAAATACTAAGTGGTTTATTAAATCATATTATTAATATTATAAACAAATGTTTAGGGCATAACTACTGTGCATTTTCTACATAAGGCAAATATATTTGAACCAGTTGTAAGATGTATCACTTTCACAATGTACTGTGATAACTAGCTTTTCTGCTTTCTACAAGAAATTTTATGTACCACTAGACCACAAAAGTAGGAGGAGCTTTACTTTGGGGAAAAAAGAATCTCTTAACAAAATTAATATGAAGCACAAACTGGGACTTGGCTTACATTATTTTCCATTTTTATACATACCGTAAATTTAATCGTCAGATATTTTGTTATCCACTGTTTATATCACTGTTAATTGATCTTGATATTTTCTAGTGTTTATGGAATAACCTTTGTGCATATTTTACATGACATATTCACCATCTGTTATGTTTCAAATAGTTTTTGTTTTTAGTATAACGGTTTTACCAAGGTTTCTAAAATGGTGATTTCTAAGCATTTCAGTATAAAATGTAATACAGAATTTTTTTTATCATTTTGGTTTTATGCGAGAAGCATATTTTGTTTTTGTATTCATTGATATTGGTTTATAACTGTTTATTGTTTTTTGAACAATGGATCTTTTTACATATTTTATTACGCTCTTTGGTTTTTGTTGCATTCATACTTAACTAGTCATACATAATGTATTTCTTTTTTTTAATACTATACCCTTTAGTAAATAGTTTAGTATTTTGTAAAATTTGAGTTCCGTTACTATTAAATAAAAATGTAGGGGTTTTTTTTTGTTCTTTTTCATACAAGAGGGAATAATCTTAGATTTTTTTTACTCCTCTCTCAAAGCCTTAACAGCTGAGCAAAACAGATTCTTCAGAGACAGTTTTAAACAAAGTTACATCCATCCAATTCAATTATAAATTAAATTGACTAACGAACCATAGCTCATTATGGGAATCAATTACTCAGAACTGTCTTTGGACCAAAAATGTGTAAAATAAAAAATAATGGTCATACTTCAATATACCAGATTGTCTGCATTTCAAAGCACTATCTAGAGGTGACTCGGGCACAAAAGGATATTGCAGGGGTAGTAGAAATGTTCTCTTGAAAGTATAAATAATTAAACAATAAAGTGGTAATCTTTTCCGACTGTAACTTCAGGGTTGGGTTGTCTTCATATACAAGCCTGAAGTCATGTCGCCAAGTATGGTAATTTGAGCGATACTTATACAAATGCCCTATTAAAAGCAGACACATTTCAGCCTCTGGTGCAATGTAAACAAAGGTTGTAGGAAATGCTAATGGATAGAATTAGAGGAGTTTTGAGGAGTAAAAATTATTTAAATGACAGAAGCATTGAAATTATACAAGGAGACTAATTAAAAATCTAAGTATAGGTTCTTGCATTTTTCTCACTACTATCCATAAAGTACTTTTTGATTTATTGTTTTTGAGTTACTGCTTTGCAGTGATGCCTATCTAAAAGTGAAGAATACTGTACTGTAGTACTGTAGTACTGTAGTCAATAACAGCACTATTCACTGCACAGGAAGCATTTTGATACTAAAACATAAAAATAAACATATGCTGTCTGGAACTGAAACGAAACGTATCATTTCATCTGAATACCTCCCAACTTTTTAGATGAGGAGAGAGGGGCAGCTGCGTGCGCCGGAATTAGGTGGCGCGGCAAGGGGGCGTTGCCTACAAATCGTGCCATTCTTGCGAGGCCATGCCCTCATTTTTGCAACTGTGGGGGCCTGACCAGTGACTCTGTAAGCTGCTGGCCTGTCCCCAGCCTCCCTGCTGCGGGAATAGATGCTGTGCGCATGCAATTGTTGCAGATGTTTATGGATGGTTTGCAGTTCCACCTATGCAGTTTTCCTTCTGCAAAACGTCTTAACTGCATTGGCAGAAAATTGTTGACAATGACTGCAGTTTGGACTAAAACACAATGATCCATATGTTTTCTGAGCATGCCGATTTTTTTCAACAATCGAAAAATCATCACTTTAATTGAATACGTTGAATGTAATTTTTACTGAAAATGGACAAAAAGTTCAGGTTTTAAACATTCATTAAATACCCATCTATATATCAAGTACAGCATTAGACCACAATCACAATAGTATGCTTCACTTAATATCATTTTTTGAGTCTTCTGCCAATATTAGGTTACCAGACAAAGACACATGTCTGGTCTTCATTAATTTTTGTCTTTGAGGATGACACATAGGAATCAGTTGTAGACACTGTGGGTGAGATTTAATAGGATGAGAGATTCAGAAAGTGAGAGATTTGGGAAGAAATCTCCAGTTTTTTTAAAGCGGCAATCATTTATACTACAAAACCAGTTTGATTTTGCAGTGTAAATGATTGCCGCTTTTAAAAAAACTGGAGATTTCTTCCCAAATCTCTCACTTTCTGAATCTCTCATCCTATTAAATCTTACCCTATATGTAGTAATCTGGGCAGTTGTATGCCAGAATTGAGAATGAAATAGTTTAGGTGCTGGATAGCGAGTTAGATAAATACTTGGATTGTGCCTCAAGCTCATGTAGATTTCAGCACCACCATGTATGGCAGGGAAGAGGAGCATCCAACATTTGGGATTAAATTAAGGGGAAATAAAAAAATAAAAAAAAATCAGGGGCAGTATTGAACTGGAGCATGGTGGCCTAGATATATTTCTACAGTGTTATGTGTAGTAAATTAAAATACACCTACCCTATATGGTGGTTTCTCTGCGATAAGGAACATGTGAAGAAACTGATCCATCGCTACAACCCCAAACCCCTGCTGATTTCTTTCCATGGCATGTCACAGCTCAACCTCATGCGTGTGACATCACTGACATCATATACTCCTATGCATGATGTCATGGCATCACATGCACGATGCAGCAGTAGAAGGAAGTGGTTGCGTGCATTCCTGTAACCTTCTGGTAGCTGTTGGAGTTGGACTTAATGTTGACAGCATGGTGCCATCTAATGTTTTTGGTGTATTGAGTTTATGTGCCATCAGAATCACCCTCCCTACACTCCTTGGGATTGGAACTGATATTGATTATGAACTGCATATGAGCTTGGACCAACATGAACCAGACTGGAACTGGTGGACTGGACTGAAGTTGGAGAACTGAATAATATCAGACAGATTGTGAAAACATTGGGGATGGGCTGGATTCATTGGACCACACTGGAAGTTGTGAACTTGGAATGTATCAGACAACTTGGAAACACTTGGGCTCGGTTGGAACTGATGAACTTGGAATCTATCAGACCGAACTTGGAAATACTTAAGCTGGACTGAATCCAGTATATCTGGTTGGAACCGGTAAGCTTCAAGTGCATCATACAGAACTTGGAAACACTTGAAGTGGACTAGATCCAGAATGCAAAGGAAACAGTCTAAGTGATTCAACGGATTAGGACTAGTGCTCCTGAGGGGTAGATTCAGGACAAAGTTTGTAATGGTTAATTACTGGAAGCAATGCAGCTGGGAACTTAAGCTATATATATACAGAAGTGTTCAGAATCCTGTAGATCTCCAGTGCAGGCATGATGCGGCTGAAGTGATATGTAAAGCAAGCAGGTATAATAAAGCTCAGGTAATCTACTTTCATCAATAGAATGCTAACCATGGTCATAACTTGACATATGTAGGCCCCATAGCAAAAGGGCCCAATTGTACTACCACACAATTATAAAAATGGTATATAATACATGTAACTCTGAAAGGGAATATGGGCTGCCCACAATTCTTATCCCCATAGCAGTTGCAGCCCCCAGAGATGGTAGATTATAATACTGGAGCTGGCTGAGGTCTGTAGTTCCACAACTCAGGAACAGAGTAGCTGAGAACAGGTAGCTTAGCACAAGGATTGCAGCTAGGAAAAGCATTTTTCTGGGCAACTGCTGAATGTCAGCTCAGTCCTTTTACCCCCCTTACTGAGCAATGATTGGAGGAATGAATCAGCTGACTGAAATGGGGTTCATGGCTGGTGGAATCATGGGCAGCGGACTGCAAGCAACATGAAAGTGCCAATGCCACAAGTTGGTGGGAAGGACTGTACATTACACACTGGGGAAATCTGGGTGCACTGTGGGTGGCAGTGCCCTCCACAGGAATGAGTCTGCAATGAGCTGCAGGATCTCTGGATAGCTGCAGGTAATTGCACTGGATCCTGACATGGAATACCTGGGGCATTTTTTCTGTTGAAGTTAGGTAATATACTTAGTAGTATAAAAAAAAAAATCTCTGACTTTTTTGTTTTCTTTTTCTAGGTGAGCTGAAACGAGAACAAAAAGAGCATAAATTAACTTAATGGACATGTCTTTTTCTTTTCTCTTTTAATCTAATAACTTTAGTTATGTGAGGAGGGGCAAAATAATTTAAAAAAAATCAATTAAGAGAATGACACATCTACTTTTAACCATCATAGCTATAAAACAACTGAAGCTGATCTTTTCTAACTTTGAATGCTCTATTAATAGTTATGGAAGTGTTATCTTACATTGACATTACAGTCTGGTGTAATTTGTCTTTTGAGAAAATTGTGCCCTCTCATGCATTAATCACCATGTGCACTTCATAATTCCAATAAACCAGGCAAAATTGTTTGCCATAGTTCGGAAGCACGGTCATAATAAAAAATACTTGTTTTAGTGTTCAATATACCTTTTGTAGCTAATATGTAGTATATTTTGTATGCCTTTGTAGCACAAAATTCTTTTTATACACTCTACAAATTTCACTGTACTAAATAGTAAAACTCAAATGGAGATAAGCAAACATCAATCTGATTTGCAGGGGTATTCAATATATCCACTTAAAAACAGACTTTCCCTATTCAATTCCAGATGTTTGGCCAGTTTTTCCTTCAATGGGATCTCCTTGTTGTAAATAGTCAAAACTGCATCTGCAAAATTGTAAAAAATGGCGCAGCTTTGACTAAAACATGCGAATTGGTGAATCATTCTCCAATCCACGTGTTTTTTGACCAAGACGATTTTTTGGACAGTTGGCAAATCGGCACTTAAATTGAATAGGTTGAATGTAAATTTGACCGCAAATTGGTGAAAAGTGCAGAGCGATGTGAAGTTACTTACTAAGCAATCTGACTAGATTTTGACTACATGTAGACAAGATCTAGTCTGGTGATGGTGACGTACGGGACTGTGCATCGCCATCGCTCGGAAGTATACACACAGAGAAATCTGTCCTTGATTTCTAAGCAATCTAGTCAGATTGCTTCGAAAACAGCTTAAAAATGCCCTGTGTGTATGCCCCTTAAGGCTTCCTCCAGAGTCAGTCCAAGCAGCTGGTACAAGTGCAGTGTGAGGAGCCGGATCTCTGCAGTTTCCATGCAGATGGCATGGAATCTGCAAAAACAGCCTCCCAAAAATATCTGCCACCTTCTAGGAGACAGTCCTAAGATGTCCTACTGGATCTCTAGCGTCTGTCAGGTGAAGCCAGCGTTCCCAGTACTACCGGGAATGCAGCTTCTGGGAGCGTTGGTGTGCTCCGAGCAATAACCCCCTGGAAACAAGCAGGCCTTGAGGGTGATATATGTTTCTGAATTAAGCCATAGATTTGGGTTTTGCAGCACAGGTGTGCCTGAGCAGTAACGGTGTATGCCAATGAAGTATGGAAGAAAGAGCTTGTAGGTTTTATGCTTTAGCCAAACATTTCATTAGAAGATAGTAAGAGAGCACAATTCAGAATGCTGAGTCATATCAAAGCAGGGAAATCAAAAGAGTGAAGATCATAAGCATAGTGTATGGAATAGCAGAGAGATTATAGGCCCACTATCTCTTTTGCAGTAATGTCTATTTTTTATGTTATGTTTTCAAGTCCTGACCTCTTATCTACCCCCATATCTTGTATCTTTTCACATGTTTGCTCACCAAGTCTACAACCCATAAAAAATATTATGTTCTTTTTCTGAACCTTGGGGGTACATTTACTAAAGCTTCTAAAGGTGAAAAGTGGGCTGTTGCTCATAGTAGCCAATCAAATTCTAGCTATTATTTCTCTATTGCATCCTAGAACATGATAGACAGATTCTGATTGGTTGCTATGGGCAAAATCCCAACTTTTCACTTTTTTAAAGCTTTATTTAATTAAACCCTCAGTAAGCCTCTATGGGGGCCCTTTTCACCAATCCTCTGACTTTCCGACAGTCGACAGTCAGAACATTGAATTCCGGCTATCGAGCTGCAGTTGAGAGTAATGAAAATGATTTAGGATTCCGACTGTTGGGACGTTCCAACAGTCGGAATCCCAGATTAAGTACACGCACCCCTATGTATTTTAGTCAGGTCCCCACTTATGTCTCATGTCTGTTCTTAATGTCTGATGTCTACTGGTTTGCATGTATGCCTTCCCTTGGCTCTCTTGCCCGCTTCTCCATGCTTGCCACACATTTATTCTGGTTAGGAAAAAAAACAGTTTGTATCCCAATTGCACACCAAATATACATATAATAATCAGATAATACAGAGATCTTGGTTGCATATATCTGCAGTTGAGAGAGGCATAGATGGGTCAGCATTAGGAGGGATTGCTGACACCTGAGTGCCATTGGAGAAGCCAGGGGTATCTCCAGGTAAGCTGGCTCTCATATGTTGTAAGCCATTATCATGTGGCCTTACACTGGGCTATTAGGCCCAAAAATTTGTTATTGTGCATGGGATGGGTTTGGGAGTGTGATTCCCTCTATGTTGGTATGGCTGGTCTGCTCCAGGTTAGCACACCCTAACACTTTATTAACATTTATGTTTTTCCCTATCACATTGTATGTATTATTTTAACCACACCTTCACTTCCTTACATAGCACTTATGTGCTTCTTATTAACCCCTACTAATTTTTCATTTGTGTGCTGCCCTGGAGTACTCAGCCTATGCCGGCATATTGGGGGCCCACACCCCAGACCCATACCCAGTGTTAGGGACCCCCAGTGACAGAGATGCCTTGATGTACGGCCTGGGGGCTTAGCCCTATATCTGCAGATATATGCAACCAAGATCTCTGTATTATCTGATTATTATATGTATATTTCTCATTCAGTGTGCAATTGGGATACAAACTGTTTTTTTTCCTAACCAGATTTACCCCTCCCTGTTGGCACCTAAATGACATTACCTCTGATTGAGCAGCTTGCCAATAAAAGTGTTGCACACATTTATTCTCTAATCACTTTTTTATGGTCTCCACCTAAAGTAGGTCTCCACCAAAAGTAGCCACTTACATGGCTAGAGACCTAAGCAGTGGTTTAATAATAGGTATAGCCAGCCAGGAGGCAGAGATTGACCTGGAGTACAGTAAATATAAAGTCTTTAGCTTCTTGTGGCTTATTTTGAAAATATGGGTGACAGTTAAAGGATAAAATATTTTGACTTTTGTGATTTTAGAAAAAAAAAAACTGCCAAATTCGCACGTTTAGAAACCATTCCGGACCCCAGTGGCGTAACTATAGCACCGCAGCCCCCGTCACCGCGGGGGGGCGCTGTGCATATGGGGGCGCCTAACGGCAGGGGGGCGCCCCCCGCCGCCCATGCAAACCCCCCCAATCCCCCGCAGGCTTACCTATTTCGCTGGTCCCGGTGGCACCGTTCTTCTGCTGAGGACCACCACAAAATGGCCGCCCCCTTACAGCAGACAGAAACTGTCTGCTGTATGGGGGCGGCCATTTTGTAGTGGTCCTCAGCAGAAGAACGGAGCTGCCGGGACCAGCGCGAAAGGTAAGGCTGCGGGGGATTGGGGGGGTTTTCATGGGCGGCGGGGGGCGCCCCCCCGCCGTTAGGCCCAAAACGTAGCTACGCCGCTGCCGGACCCAAACAGCCAACAGGGTAATACTACAGCTAGGTGAAACTTTTTATGCAAGTTGCCCCTGCATTTATCCCTGTGGCTGGTCCGCCCCAGGCAGGGATCTTGGAGGAGAGGGGACCCCCCAATAAAGGGGTCCCCCCTCCATAGTAACCTCTGCACAAGCTGAAGCCTGGTGCTGTCCCTTGTGCCCCTTGGGTGGTGGGCACCAGGCTGATAAATGGTTAGATTAAACTAATGGTTAGATTGCGTAACGTTCTGTAACTACAAGTCCCAGCAAACCTGATCTGCATGCCGGGACTTGGAGAACCACAAGTCCCAGCATGCGGGGCATAAACGGCCCTCTGGGGCTTGTAGTTCCGCAACATGACACATAGGCCCTTATTCAGATCTGATTGCAGTACAAATTTGTTCTTAAAATGGGCAAAACCATGTGCACTGCAGGTGGAGCAGATGTAACATGTGCAGAGAGAGTTAGATTTGTGTGAGTTATTTTGTTTCTGTGCAGGGTAAATACTGGCTGCATTATTTTTACACTGCAATTTAGATTTCAGTTTCAACACACCCCACCCAAATTTAACTCTCTCTGCACATGTTACATCTACCGCACCTGCAGTGCACATGGTTTTGCCCATTTTGAGAACAAATTTGTACTGCAATCAGATCTGATAGTGAAAGAAAACACACACAAACAGTATAACTTTATTACATACTACATTCATTGCCACATACATTACCTATGAATTCCATCAAAGGCCGCTTCTTTTTGGCTGGTGGATGGGCCCAGCCCTCAGCATGTGGGAGGAGCCACAAATGTAAACAATCATTTGGGCTTCTCTCAGAGGGATTCAGCCATGCGGAGAAGGCATCCATTGATTCAGGAGGTGTGTGGTAAGTATAATTTCCCTCAACAGGTACTCGTTTGGATTCTACATGGAGAAGAGGACCGGCCTTTGAGGGAATCCATAGGTAATGTATGTGTGAATTCATGTAGTATGTAATAAAGTTATACTGTTCCTGTGTGTGTGTTTTATTTCACTGCTTGTTGGATTTGAAGGGTTTCGGTTCTGCGCTCCTATCCCGGCTGCCTTTCCCTTGTCAGTAAGGTCACCCTCTGACCTTAAATTGATTGATTGTGTCAAGAAATGGGTATGACAAAGGATATAAGCGCCAATGGATATTAAAAATAATGAGGTTTAATTAAACATATAAAATAGCATATAAAAACATGTGGATTAATAAAAATCACTGGAAATAGTGAATCTTCTTACCCCTAAGGGTATTTGGAGCCAGCAAGGATGGAATGAAACAGGATGCAGTCCGGATTGTGCACCCTGCTTGTGGCTCCAAATACCTATGCACCGGGGTCCTGGATGAGGTTAGTGGGATACCAGTCACTGCCGACGCGTTTCGAGCATCCAAGTGCTCTTCTTCCTGGGCGCAGTCCCAGTTTTATTTCACTATTTGTCATGTTGTGGAACTACAAGACCCAGTGGGTCCATTAATTCCCTGCATGCTAGAACTTGTGGTTCTCCAAGTCCCTGCATGCGGTGCAGGCTTGCTGTGACTTGTAGTTCCACAACATTGCCCAATAGTTAATCTAATATTAACCATTTTTCAGCCTGTTGCCCACCGACCCAGGGGCACCGGGACAGCCCCAGGCTTCAACCTGGTCAGGGGTAACTCTGCAGGGGGGGCCTCTATTGGGGGCCCCACTCCTCCAGGGTCCCTTCCCGGGCTGACCAGCCACTAGGATAAATGCTGTGGCCAGGGGAACTTGCATACATTACCCTGTATCATCTCTGTTTGTCCTTGTACTACTTGTAATATTGTACTATATATTGTAACCATTAGTACAATATTGTACTAATGGTTACATAAAATAATTACTGTTTTATTTTATTTATTCATGTTCTAACAATATATAGGCTTGCCCTTCCCTCCTGGAATGTCTGAGAGGATCCACAAATTTGGGTCCACCTCACAGCCCCCCTCAGAGCCCCCATACCACCCTTCCCTGCGAACTCAAATACCAACATTTGTGGGACCGTGGGAAAGGTGTCGGGGCTAAAATGACATGACAAGCGTCATTTTGAGTCATTTTGTGCTGTCCTGGGGCGGAACTTAGTGACGTCAGCCTCATTTCCCCCCCCCTTGACGTGTTGCCTCTTCGGGATTCTCCTGGAGAGACAAATATAAACGTAGGCAAGTATGACTATATTGCATACTTGAATGGCATTTCCATGTATCAAGGAGAATAATTTATAATGTTATTAAGTGTGTGGGTTGTTAGGTCTACAAAAACTAGGTCACATTGGGTCGACACCACTAGGTTGACAGGCAGCAAGGTCAACGTGGGTCAATGTCGACATGGGTCAATGTCAACATGTGTCTAGGTTGACATGGGTCTAGGTCGACACAAGCATAATGTCGACATGGGCAATGTCGACTGTCAAAAGGTCAACATGGGGTTTTTCACTGTTTTTATACCCGAATGTCGACGCAGTCAACATGGACACAGTTTGAAGTGCACCGCATCCTCTCGCATCTCTCGCTTCACTCGCAATGCTTTGGGCATGGTGCCTTGATACGCTCGGCACACTATTTTATTCTGCCACCACACCCTAGTGGATGGTAGGGCATGAGATACCGCCTGTCGGCACATGTCTGCTCAAAAAACAGCGAAAAACACCATGTCAAACTTTTGACTGTTGATCTTGCTCATGCCGACCTAAAGCTTGTGTCGACCTAATGACCTGTCGACCTAGACCCATGTTGATCTGGACACATGTCAACCTTGACTCATGTCGACTCAAACCCATGTTGACATGTTTGCCTGTTGACCTAGTGGCGTCAACCAACTGCTTGTCGACCTAGTTGTTGTAGACGTAATGACCTTATCCTGTTCTTAATTATGATCCATCTTATATTGCATTAAGCATGAGGTAGCCAACTTCAGTCCTCGAGAGCTACCAACAGTTCATGTTTTTTTAGGTCTCCTTATAGAATCCCAAAGGAAGTGGATCTCCTCATAAAATCCCAAATTGTGGATCTTTTTTAATGTGTCAGTGAGTAATGAGTAAACCTGTGCATCAGCTTGGTGTTCTGGAAAAAGTTAACTGTTGGTAAATTTCAAGAACTGGAGCTGGCTACCCATGCATTAAGGCATACCATCCAACATGACCCATTCCAGGAGGGACAAGATGTTCTGTTCCTGGACTTCCATGCAGTGGCAGTTGCAGAGTTGCAAGGCTACAGCACAGTCCAAAATTCAGAATGCCACCAAAACACCACAGTCCGGAACCCACTGGCAGGTGTGTCTCCCCTATTTGAATTTTGTACAGTGGTGCAGTCCCACCTCTGCAACTGCCACTGGCAAGGAAGTCCAGGAGCAGAGCATTTTGTCCCTCCTGGAATGGGTCATGTTGGGAGGTATGATTAAGGGGTTAATGTAAGAAGCAGTGAAGAGGATCAATGACAAAGTTGCCTATAGCAACCAATCAGCTTCTACCTACATTTTATAAAATGTATTTAATAAATGTTAAATAAAAGCTGATTGGTTGGCAATTACTCAGCTCTGTTCACTGCTTGATACATAGCCCGTGTGAGGAACAGGAAGAATGTCCCTTAACAGAATCTGGAAAACAGAAATGATTTACTTGCCAATGAATAAAGGTGGAGGCAATCATTTTGAGAACCCACAATTCTATCACCACTTTATTGTTTTCCCCGCCACTGATAATTCCTACCTAATAACTTCCTACTGTAGCAATGCTTTCTCAGCTTTAGTTTGTCTCTATAAAGATCAAGCAGGAAAAACGCAGCTATTTTGTTAGGTCTTTTTAAGGTGAAAACTTTTTATTTGTCTTCATTCCAACCAGCTTGTATGTTTCACTTCACCACAGGGTCCATTCAGAACTATCATTTTCAAAGGTCACCATTTTGTTCGTGAAGCAATTGTGTCAGAAGATTAAATGGCACCAGGACATTTGTTTTCCATTAAAATTAAATATTTCACGTGAAGTGGGTAAATAAGCACAGCAACTAGTATTTTAAGGATTAGAGACAACCAGAAAAGATCATATGAGACGTTAACTTACAGACCAATTATAGAAAATGTTTCATATTGCCTTGATTCATTTCAAACATTGCACAGGCTATTTTGTCTGTGAAATCATGTGGAACAGAATGCAATTTGTGTCAGAAGCTGGACTGTAGAAGGACAACTAATTCTAATTAGTACAAATTCCCTAAAGGCCAGAAAGAGGCCTGGTATGGTAGGCAACTGCCTAATACTGTTTCTATTTTCCAACAGGTGGATTGAGGCCTACTAAAGGTTGCCATGACGATACATAATAGCAGACCTTTAGAAGCACAACAAATATTAATTAAGTGCTTGTTCACAATTCAATTGATCTGCTTTTTGCAGAGTTTGAACATGAGAACATCTATTTTAATTAGTTAAATTCTTAGCATTGAAGGTGATAACACAATATTCTCCCTCAAAACAAAAAAGGGCATTTGATTAACTGTTGAAAATAATTTACCGTTATACAGAACATAAAAGCCATCTGTTAACAACATAGAGCTGATATTTATCGAGCCCCAACTAAATATATATAAAAAGTCTAAAACTACCCTAAAACATACAGTATTTATAACGGAGATATATTGTAAGACTATGGGGTCTATTTATCAAGCTTTTTTCCATAAAATTATACAGAAACTGAAGTTTCTATATAATTTTATGGTGTGTGGATGTATACTAATAGCATAATTCAGGAGATTTCACAGAAATCATCTACAGAATGCTAATTAGCTCTTCAGATCTCCATTTACATTATTATCAATCAATCTGACCCCTATAAACTATACCCTGAAAAGTGAAGCCTTGCTAAGTTCTACCACATTAGTTACACCAGGGGTTCCAATATACCTCCAAAAGTAACTTACAGGGACTGTGATTATTACTGCCACTTTCCCTGCAGATTTCCCTACGTACATAGTGGTAATAGTTCAACAATTCTTAATACATATGCCCCTATGTATGGTCTACAAAATTATTTAAACTAATCTTTAATATTTTTACATTGTGCAATATTTGAAGTTTTTAGATACATCTAAAAATAACAAATTCCTTACACTTCCGATAATACTTTTGTTGGAGTCTTTCACCTTGGATCCAATTTCAAACATTTGTATTGTCACCATTGTAAATGTTAATATTTTATTTCTTTTGACATTTTTACCATGTCTGTATAATGCATGAAGACATTTTGAACGTGTTGGCATGTTGACTGTCTATGAACAGTAGTCTGTATTTTGACTGTCGGTAATATAACTGGATACCGTTCTGGAGACTCAAAATGAATCCCATGCATCTTGAGCTTGAATTCTGGGAAGTCACAGGGGGCAGTTCTGGACTGTATGGTGGAAGCTCCTGCATGCACCCATGGGCTGTAAATCCAATATGTTCTTGGACTTGTGGGCAGGTGTTTTTCTGTGATGGAGAAGGGCACCACAGTGGTGCCAGAAAATGGCTTCCAGCAGTTGTGTCAGGTATTGATTGGCATACTAGTCCCCCGATATGGTGCACTGCTGAATGAGTGGTAGCTACATGAACAAAGTTGGCCCCAAAAACAACCACCATCTCCCAGATAGAGTTTGAGTGAATGACATTAAACCTGGCCAGTATGTTCTGGCAGAATGCCAACTGAGCCTCCATCTGCTTTTGAGTCAGTTGATGGGGCAGGATACAGTAACCTTGCTCAAACTAAACCTTTTGTGCAGTATCAAGAGAATTAATCCAAATGAGATGCTGGGGAGACTTTGTGGATAGTGTCATCCATACATCACCCAGTGTGCTATTTATATCCACTAGAGGACTTCTAATTGTCTGATTAGTGAACAAGCAGACAACCATATCCTCAGATTTGCTAGATACCCACTGTAAGGTTCCTGCACTGCCTGTAGTTTATCTCTTGTGTTTGAGGGTTTACAATCCCGGCATACACAGAGACCACTTAGCTCACCGCAAGGTGAGCAAAGTACAGGGATGACCACCAGAGATTTGTAGGCACTGTAAAACCATCTTTCTTTCTACAGTCTTTATTGCAAACACTTCAAAGACTTGGGGATGTGCATTGTTAAGCCATCTGAGATATGGGCACCTAGTAATACCACCTCAGATTAGTTACTCTTTATTGCTCTGCATGGTCAAAGGATCATGTAGTGTCTCTTTTGCAGCAATTATTGCCTGATACCGACAAAAAGTCTTTATTAACCTCTAGAATGGGAGATTGTGTGATTCATTTTTACTCCTATCATTTACTACAATTGTTACTTTTTTTTATTGAAAACCAAGAACTCCTAATGGCAAGTGTTCCAGGAAGGTGACCAATAAGACCTAGAATACTATATAATCATAATCTGACTCTCAAATCTTTCTGACTCTCAAAGACATTTCAGAAGTTTCATCATAATTCCCAAAAATGACATGTAAAATTGTCATCTCTCTCTCAAACAGGAGGAGAATGCATGTGCTTTGTAATTGATGAGCAGGCCTGTAGTGACTTATTTCCTAACATAATTCATCTTTTCTATATTACTTTTTCACAGATGGATTTTTATGACAAATTGTCTGTTCTAGAAACGCCCTATAGCATATGTAAAAGAAATGATATAATGATTTGTCAAAAAAAATTTTTTTTTTGCATGTGTAATGCATATTGCTCAATAGGAAATCTAATATGGTGGTTCTACAAAGATAAATACAAGAGACTTAATTATAGTAATTAACAAAACAATTAATTACACTGTCACAAGAAAAGTCTAATTTTGTTTTGATTAGGGTGAGATCAATACCATATGTTATTCTACTGACTAATTTGTCTACTCCTTTGTTTAATTGAATTAAAGTTTTGTGTTCTAGTATATCAAATCTATTTGATTGTAAAAGGTTTTCTGGCAAACCGCTATGGTACTATGGGCCTGATTCCTGTTTGCACAGCTGCTATTTTGCACATCAACATTCAGTTTAGCCTTTGCCCTGCTCCCGTGAAAATCTGCCTTGCAAATGAATGTGATCACTGTACAAATGGATGTGTACCGCTGCACATCAGTTTGCATCCAAGCAAAAATGTCCAGAAACCCATGATAACAGGCTCACCATTGAATAATTTTTTACATGGGCCACAGAACATCGCAGCTGCTGCGTAGCCCAGGACTTACTAGATGGCTGCGATGAATACAGGTATATCTAGCATGCTACTGACATCACACTCCTCTAACAGGCTTTGTCACATCTGCTTCTTTTTCTGGACACTTTCAGCATTTTTTCTGGCATGCCCAGTGTTTTTCTTGCCACTCTTAAGAAAGGGGTGATTTTCACCGACACGTGACTACTGCCTCATCTTGTGAACGGCCAGTAAACAGAAATAGTTGCAGGAGTATGGCCTTGTGCATGCGTACTATGAATTGTATGCATGTGTGATAATGGGCTACTGTGTGAATTCACAGCTGTGTTTTAGGGAATTTGTTTAAATAAATTTGGGGGGTGGATGTCATTTAAGCAAGTGCATATAAGTACATAGTCTTCTTGCTTCTATTTGCCTAGTTTTGATAGCTACACATGCATTTTTGGGAGGTTCATTACATTCCTTATTAGCATATTTGCCTACATTCCTGAAAGTTACTGGAAGCTCCCAATGTTTTGGGTAGTCCCTCAAACCCAGAAGAGTAGAAGGAAAGGGAGATAATAACAGTTATGTAGTGAGATGGGATAAATGAACAAATCTTGTTATTTGAGCCCCACCTTCCTCATGGATCCCCAAATTGTTGCAATTTTCCTATGGTGTGGGTGGAGCCTAATTACATGAAAGTCCAGTTCTGCCCTCAGGAAGTGTTCAGTAGCGTCTCCTCTCCAGGTTTCTTACAGAGAGGAGACTAGAATAGCTGGCAAGTCTGTTATGAGCAGTTAGAAAACAAGTTTACCAAATTGAAGGCTAAGATTGTTGAGGTTGACTTCCATATCTTGGCCGCAGTGGGGTCTTTCCCTCTAAATCCACTTGCTTTAGAACTCAACAGTCACATTCCACACTCATACTTGCCTAACTTCATTATCTGTTCTACAAGAAAGCTGAACTATCTTCATTGATAGTACTCACCCCCACACAGGAACAAGTATTTCAATAGGAGGGTAAATTGGAGCAACAATTATAGAATTGCATCAATGGACCCTGCCTCCCCTTCATGAACACCGATTCCACAAGCAATATTCTCCCGATCCTGCCCACTTTACTAGGAAGTATTCAGGAGTAGTGGGCACTCTTAAAACTTTGGGAGTCTTCTAAATATCATATCTGCATAAAAATAAAATGTTTGTAGCCTATACATAAAATAATCATTACATTGTGATTGGCTGTAGAAGATGACAGGCATACAGTATATAGAAGTGAAGAAACCTTACATACCAAGCGCAGCAGGCCAATTCTGTATCTCTATGCATTGACCTACTCTACGGCTTTTCAGAAATTCAGGTCCGTGTCAGAGGGGTTGGGAATAGCTGAAAGTTTATGGGGCTGGTACAGATGGATGCAGCTTACTAAAAAATAAGTGCACGAAAAAGTAGCGAGTATCACACACACATGCAGAGCTAGCTGTACATGTCTTCTCAAGATGTTGCTGCCTTTGCACCATCCACATACACACCTAGTTTACAACTGGTCATTATCATCAGTGTGAGCTTGCACTTGCCTCATCAGAATCAGAATTCTTTATTGGCCAGGTATACTCTTGAATACTAGGAATTGATTGGATTTCTGTGCAGCAGCCAGTTAGGTAACAGTTAGACAGGTATAGTACAGATATACATTACACATACAGGTATATGCTAGCTGTACCCTGGGGATTATAGAAGCAGGGAACATATAACCGCCGAGCTGCACAGTGCCTAGGCAACCATCAGCAGTGCCACTGGTTGCCGCAACAGCCGGGTAGGTAGCAATACAAGCAGAGATAGTACTGTTATCACACTGGGAACATATACATATACATGATCATATACCCACGAGCTGCCCAGCACTTAGGCGCCACTGGTCGCCGCGACAGCCAGGTAAGCAACAATACAAGCAGATAGTACAGTTATCACTCAGGGAACACATACCCACTGAGCTGCACAGTGCCTAGGTAGCCATCAGCGGTGACATTGGTCGATGCAACATCCAGGTAGGTAACAGATATGCAGAGACAGTAGAGATACAGATTGCTGTACAATGCACTAGACAGGGGATACACAGGGTTTACATATGGCTGAGTGCACAGCTCCTAGGCAGCCATTAGCTGCGCCATCTTGATCCTGCTGGTCACAGCAGCAGGAGGGCTCAACAGGCCTTCTTCCCTAGAGGGAGAACCAGCGTGGGTGGTCGTGGTGGCAGTGGGTGGGCGGCAAGAGTCAGTCAGTGAGGCCGGGGGAGAGAGTCGCTGAGGCCTGGGGAGAGTCAGTGAGGGCTAAGGCTGGAGTTGGGCCCTCTGGGCTGAGTTCCACGCCGCTGCCCCCGATCATGCATTAAATACCTCCTCCCTTGGGGGGCACTTCCACTGTGTTTTGCCCAGAGTAACGGGTGGGTGGTGGACAGGCTCCCACAATTTGCTCATGCTGGAGGAGCAGCTGGGGCCTGCAGGCCGGAAACCACTGTCATGGCCGGGTGACGCAGTTGGGAGCCGATGGGGACGCCGCCTCTGGTGGTCATGCCAGGACCGTGGCAGTGCGCCTGCCTGTCCCGGTCGGGTCCTGTACTGCATCTTGAGCGGAGTCCTCATCACTCCGTCTGCCTCCTCCGTACACCTCCTCCGATGGAGGTCACCACCTCAGTGGTCATGCCACTGAGAGGGGGGTGTCGCATCTCTGTGGCCCCCCTCCATCCACCTCCCTCATCCTCCTCAGTCCTCCCGTCCCCGAGGCGCCCCTTCTCCGGGGGCCGGGGATGGAAGCTCTGGTGGATGGGAGCTCGCATGCATGCAACCATCCCCGGCCCCCACCTGCAGGAACTTCGCCTTTGTGCGAATCACAGTTCACCCCCACCACTGATTTTATGGCAGCCAATAACTACACATCTATATAAATATAGACACTATAACCAGTGATGGCTTTTTACCCCAGTGAATGAGTGCAGTAGGCAGGCACAAAGGCACTGATTCCAAAAAGAATACTAAGGTTGAGTCCATTTCAGGGGATAAAAGGGGTAGGCTACAATAAAGAAGTAAGTATGTTTGGAGACTGGGAGGAAGAATAGGGAACGTGAGTTCCAGTTGTGGAGAGAAGCATCTGCTAAGAGGGGACAGTTGGCAAAAGAGGTGGCCGTCATTAGCAAAGTGGTCTGTTGAGAGTGCACAGAGTTTGCATTTGATTCTGTAGGTAAAAGATAGGAAGTGTATGGTCCTTTGGAAAAGGAGGCAGCAAGTCCAGTGTAAGATAACTAGATGCCCTAAGCAGGGGTGGATTGGTCAGGGGAATTTTTGGAGGCAGCCCTAATGGGGGTGGGGACTCGTGAGGGGGGCGGGGCAGTCTTTCCTCAGATGCAAGAGCTTTTACAAAGCTGAAACTGCCAATGTTTGTTTGTTTGGTGACAGGGCTCTTTTATAGGGATGCAGCTCTAATGTGATAAAATTGGTCCAACTGGCAATGCGATAATTGATTGATTACATCGCACATATGTATCAATGTTGCATGCAGGGAGAGAGCTTGTGAGAAAGCCCTGTCCACGTGATGCCACTCCACATTCTTTTCAGTATTTGTTTGTGAAAAATACCCACACAGTAGTATTACCCCTTACACGATATGCACACACACAGGGGTAGTGTGCTGTACAGGTCACGCCCACAGTAGTGGTGTCCCTTACAAGTGATGTTCACAGTTATAGCCTCCCTGTACATATAACTATATATAGCTGCCACCCATTCATATTAGACCTTATGTAAGAAACATAAAAACATAGAATTTGACGGCAGATAAAAAACATTTTGCCCATCTAGTCTGCCCCTTTTTTAGCCCTTAACACATATGGAATTTGTTATTACAATTATTATATAACTAACCTGTACAATTCATAGAAAAAGCATTGCTATTGCTACAAAATGTTCCAAAATCATGAGATAGCAGATGACCGGGGAGTCAGTTGTGACTTGGAGATAGTGGGCAACTGGGGCGGTACATGTGGCAGGGAGATAGTGGGTGATTGGGGAGGCATGTGACAGAGAGATAGCAGGTGACTAGGAGGGCAGGTGTGACGGAGATAGTGGGTGCCTGGGGAGGCAGGAGTGACAGCAATATAGTAGGTGATTCTGGGGGCAGGTGTGACAGAGATAGTGGGTGACTGGGGAGGGCAGGTGTGACAAGCAGACAGCAGGTGACTAGGGGGCATATGTGATGGAGATAGTTAGTGACTAGGGTGGAAGGTGTGACAGGAAGATATCGAGTAACGGGGGGAAAAGTGTGACAAGCTGACAGCAGGTGACTGGGGGAGGGGCAGGTATAACGGAGATGGATGGGTGACTGTGGGGGCAGGTGTGACGGAGATAGCGTGTAACTAGGGGTGTAGGTGTGACCGGGAGATAGCGTGTGCCTTGGGGGCAGGTGTGACAGAGATAGCAGGCAGCGAATGACTGGGGGGGAGATGGTATCTATACGCATATATAAATTTACACACACACACATACACATATATCTATCTATCTATCTATCTATCTATATATATATATATATATATATATATATATATATATCTATCTATATATATATAGATATAGATATATATATATATCTATATATATATATATAATTTTTATGTAGAGTCCGCACTCTAGTATACATCCAATTGATTGGGAGGTGCTCCTACAGATGAACTGAACATCAAGGTATATGTTGGAGGAAAAGGGCACTCCCCACTTTGGTAAAATTTTCTAACGGGTTTTATTACATAACAGAAGATAAATGCTGACATACCGACGTAACGTGACGTTTCGGTCCAAACTGGACCATCATCAGGATAAACTGCAGCCAAAATAAATTTCCATCAGACAACCAACCTGGCATCCATCCCCAGGAGATGGATGTAGTTTATCCTGATGATGGAACAGTTTGGACCAAAACGTCACGTTACGTCGGTATGTCACATAGGTTGCTCCTCCTGATTCCCCCTACCCTTTCAAAATTACCTCAGAGGTGGGGGTTAAGATCTACTCCTTTCCTGGCTGCCAGTGACCAAGTAATAGACACCTCCGCTGGCTTCTCCTATCCAGATCAGTCACAGCTGCTGTTGGCAGTATGGGAGGCTAGCAGGAGGGCAGCCTGCAGGTGATTCGCCATACTAATGGTGCAGATGCGTAAAATATATGTATGCATGTGTGTAAGTATGTTTGAATGTATGTATGTTATGTTTAAAATATAGAGTGTGATGTCTATGGTCCTACTAAGAGGGGAAGTCAGCCACAGAAGTGATATTGAAGGCTTTCATCAATGAAAGGATTTAAATTTGCAGGGGAGGAGAGGTGCCCCCTTGGGAGCAGGAGCCCAGCGCCATAGGACTTCATTGCCTCCCAGAGTTACGCCTCTGTAATGGTGCCTTTATATGTGTTGGCAGCAGCAGGCACTGTGTGCGGCAGCACGACTCCGGAAGCCATCCAGCAACTTAACTATCCCCCCAGCACCCCCCTCAGCAGCGGCAACAATATTACCGCCGATACTGAACTCTGTCATATGGTTGGTTGCTGGAGGCTGTAAGTACGGCGGCTGCAGCCGCTCCTGGCTGCTCTCACTGTCAAAGCTGAGGAGCTCAAAAAGTCAGAGTTGCCCAGCTAAACAGTGAGAGTGTCCGCAGCCGCCGCACTATAAGCCTTCAGCCCGGCTTGGCGAGGAGAACGGCCAGGAGGAGAGAGGTGCGGGACCCGGCCCACCCGGAACTGGCCCGGCTTCCCGGCGTCCCAATCCACCCGTGACCCTAAGCAAAGCTACACAATACTGTTCCTATTTCTCCAAATACTCTCCGCCCAGCCTCTCACATACACATGAAGAGCTACTTCCTTTCATTATATAAGACTAACCTGAGACATTCCTTTATAAACTAGGGCTTGCAGAAGCCTAATGGTGTAATGGTGGTTTCCCCAAACTGAGTTTGTTAGTATACCATATATTTATAAACCTTAAAGGAATTCTTTAACATTGCACATTATAACAAGGAAATTGTGGAACCGTAATAGAGGCCATTCTAAAAAAAAAATATTGCAGTGCTCTATTTATTAGAATATTTACAACAAGAATGATGGATGAATGAACTGTTTGCCCTTAATATAGCCATAACATTTGTTTGTTTAACTGTTTTATTAAGACACAGTGATTCTGACTTTTGTATTCGTTACTTTTAGTATTTTCGCAGCCTTAATATAAATAATGTTGTAAAGGTTATTTTTATTGCTTGCTAATAAATGTGAGTGTCCTATCAAGAAATACATACTACCTCTGTCTGCTCCCCGTACAGTTTCCTTTTAAAATGTACATTTGTATTTCTCTATTAACTCTAATGTTCTGCCGAATGGGCCAACTGTACTGTTACTTCCTCTGTGGAAGAATCTATCTATCTATCTATCTATCTATCTATCTATCTATCTATCTATCTATCTATTCTATCTATCTATCTTTAATTTGGAACCATATTAGTAGTGGTTTTTTAGTACATTACCAGAAGATGAGTTTGAATTAGACATATAAAAATGACATTGGATTGAAATCTATCTTGTGATGTAATGCCCTCAGCTAATAAATCTATGTATTTTTCATATTGACAGTAACCCCCTAATGACAGCATATATAGGTACTTCAAATTTGTGAGGGTGTGGCTTGCCATAATTTATATAGGCCTATAGGACTCTAGATTGCGCTTTATGTGTGTGTACCAACCTATCTCCATCTACATTATTACAAGCAAGGTTATCTTTAAAATAATTTCTATACAATGTCATAAAACATTGTGTCTTGAATTTGGGAGGGTACGTGACTAAAGGTGCCCATACACGTTACAATTATTGTATACAATATTGTATACAATATCGCATCTCATCCGATCTCGGTTTTGTGATGAGATCAGATGAGATGAGATCTAGTACAAAAAGTATGTGCAGCACATACTTTTTGTACTAGATCTCATCTCATCTGATTTCATCCCAAAACAGAGATGCGATGAGATGCGATATTGTATACAATATTGTATACAATAATTGTAACGTGTATGGGCACCTTAATATACTCATAACGTATGCTGTTTTATTGATATAATTGTAATAGGATATACACGTGGTTCGATTTTGTCTATTCGTCTATTAGATTTTGCTTATTTAAGCAAAATCAAATTGAAATTTAAATCAAAATCGAACGGAAATCAAACACATTCTGTTTCCTGATGCATGGCCCCGTGGCATCAAAATCGAATAGAAAAACAGACTGTGCAGGCAAGTCTATATAGTACAGATCTGTACTATATAGTCTAAATCAAATGTGTACATAGCGCCCTGTGATTCCATCCCGATTTGAGCAGGATCTTATCGGAATTCAATAGAAAGTACATTGCCTCATGTGTACACACCCTTAATAGAGTCATGATCAATATTTAATCTTTCATAGAGATGACAGAACCCGCTGTGGAATCCTACATATTCTCTCACACTGAGCTGTGTGTCTGTATACCATAATAGTGATTTCGTCTATGTTCAAAGAAAAAGACAACTTGATTCTTTATACTGCAATTTTGATAACCTAACTGGCAAGTTAAAAAAATAAATACATTTATTCAAATTTAAGGTTTCTATGTACGTCAAGATGAGCCTGGCTATCCACATAAATAATTTTGACATGATAAATATGTGAGTTTGATGATAACTGATAAGTGAAGCAATTACCTTGCTTTTCCTGGATTACATTAAATGAAGATTCTGATAGAGTAATGAAAATAGACAAAAGAGACAAAAGGCATCTGTGGAGCTTTTGGGCACTGCGTTATCTCTGTTCTACCATATTGAAGTAGAAGAGTTATCACCAATCATGCTTCCTATGTAGCTCCTTGCTTGTAAGCGAGAACACTGAATAAATTGTCACACCAAAGCAACTGATAAATTGAGACTGGCAGACCTTTTAAAGTGTGTAAATAAAGTTATCAGCAGTCTTCCGTTGGTCCTAAAGATATGGATATTTTGCATATAATAGATTGCAGAATAAAATTTCCCTAATTTGCTGACATCAGTAGCTCATTGTGCGCTCATTGGTATTAAATAAACATTTCATCTTTGATCTCAGATTATCGCTGTCACTGCACTTTGGCCGCCTACAATGAAGGAATGGAAAACCAAAACCAATAATATTTTAATTTATCTAGGGGGAAAAAGATCTTTCTGGCTAACATGCAAATAGAGCTATCGGTTAAATTGAGAGGAAGTATTTGTAAAGATCTTTAATCTCCGACTGAATTACCTGTGGCTCTTTTATTAGGATGAAGGAATGAGCTTTAAGTCACGTATCGGTCTTGAGTACAAACAAGGATTGGCAGTTTAAATAAATATTTTGAATTTGAATGAATGTGCCCCATATCAGTATATCAACATTCGCTCCATTTTCTTGCTATTATAATATACCAGGGTAAAGGAAATTTCTCTTACGCCTTAAAACAGTCAAGGCAACTGTGTTTTTTGTGGAACACCTCCTCCTGTTTGTGTGTCTCCTTCTGCACTGTACTTGCCTAATCTTCCGAATATTTGCAAGACTCCCAAAATTTGAAGAGCTTTCTCAGGAGGGTAGACCAGAATCTGGCATGGGGGCTTGTCAGACATGTCCCCTCCCACTCCTCTTGCTCAAGGCTTTTGCAACAACACATCATGAGATCCTCACCCAAAACTTCTGTCCACGTTTATTATAATTTGTTTCCTTTGGTTGTGTGGTTGGTCACTCTCTTAGGACTAACAACCAATGAGATGGGGTTTGCTTGCCAAGCTACAGCTGAAGGTAGACACACACCCCGAAAATGGCCATGTGACGAATGTGTTTTTGCCACCACTCCCCGTAAATAGCTCCAAATGGTAACTTTCTGTTAATCCTTTCTAGTATGAAACCCACAGTGCGAGAGGAAGCCTAGTGGTACTTTGGCACAAGTGCATTACGGCCGCAATATGGTAATCTGCTAATAGTGCAAACATACTCTACTATTGGTTAAGACAGCGTACAATTGTAATAGCATTGCTTTACAGAAAAATTATACACAGAAATAAAGAAGTTTTAGTCTAAGTAAAAATGATTACATGATCCTGTTTTCAAAGACTGTTCATTCAATAGTTATGCTCAACATCATGTGTATATAAATACAGATGTAGCGCCTCTCATCCAGCGCCAGCGCTCACCAGACCACCCCCGCTGGCGAGCGGACACTACATCTGATTGGGACGAGCGAGTGTCCCACACGCATGCTCGTCCCAGTTTACCGTCAGTGGGGCACAGGAACCCTGCCCGTCTCCGCTTCAGGGAGATGGGCAGGGTTAGGGGGGAGCGGGGTGGTGGGGGAACATGGTGGGGAGCGGCAGCGAGGCGGCGGGGTGAGCTCCGTTGTAAGGGGACGCAAGCACATCTCATGCGCGCGTGTACCCTTTCAAAGTCTGGCGGGGCAGGCGCGTGGCGAATCCACCACCATGAAGAGAGGCACTACATCTGTATAACAATCATAAATAACTTTAAGCACTTTTAAAATACTTAATAACTTGCTGAATGAGGACCTATCAGGTCTGTATTTTCTTAACACCATCAACTAGATAATGGAGAGTAGCTTTCCAGTAGATCCCAGAACTTCACTTTCTGATGTGTAAGCTTTGTAATGGTGCAGGGAAGCTGTTATTCAGCGACAGGAGCAGCAAAGTATTTTGAAAGAACATGATCTTGTATTTTTTAACAGAAGAACTAAGGGTACTTTTATGTTAGTTGGGGGCCCACTAAGCTATTTGCATACTTTTACGTGGCCCCTCATGGGGCTCGCTATGCTCGCCATGCTTCGGGCTCGATGGCTCGCTGCGCTCGCCACACTATATAAAATCAACTCCACGCCGACATGGATAGTGGGGGTATGAGAGTACTAACTATAGTGGGCGCCCAACTAACATATAAGTACAGAACTAAGTACAGTATCCATTTAGAGTTCACACTAGATATTAAACACTTGTAAATAAGTCATATTATTATGAAACACTATGAGGGAATGTAATACGATGGGAGTTCTATTTCACATGGGATGTTGCTATGGGCAACCAATCAGATTCTACTTCTTATTTGTTTAGCACCTTCTAGAAGATAATAGGTAGTATCTGATTGGTTGCCCATAGCAATGTGAACTAAAACTCCCATCTTATTAATTTCGCTTTAACTAAGAATCTTCAAACTTTGCCCATTACCTTATCATCTTAAGGGACAATCTACTGTAAGTTTGAAGATGGGTTTAATCGGACAACCCCTTAAGGGTGCTGTCATAAGGGTCCACGCTATTTCTGTTGTTTTCATGCATTGTGATATGTTATTGGAAAGCTTATGACTATTTGAATACAACCAGGGCTGCTGAAAGTGCATTTGTGCCCCGCTAAAAATGGGCATGTCCAATGGGAGGAATTTGACCACCAAGAGGGGCGTGACCACACCCCTGTAAAAAAAAAAAATAATTTGCAGGGGGTGCAAGCTGTGTGCCAGCTGCCTCTCTACCCCGCTCAGCACACAGCACTGAGCAGCGTGTGCTGAGCAGGGGAGAGAGTCTGTGCTGATCCAGCTGCCTCTACTCTCTACCTTCCAATGCCTGGTCTCTGCAGTAGGGTAGGGGGCGCAGGACCTGGGCCCCTCCAACAGACCTGGGCCCAAGTAAAAAGTACATGCTCCTCTCTCTTGATGGCACTGAATACAACACAGTAAACAGACTCCCTTAAGTTGACCCCTTGAGTGGTGGGTTTCCTGGGGCAGGACAAACCTACTAGGGCAGGCTTGTCCTGCCTGAGAAATACTCACCACAGAAGGGGCAGCCGCTGTCTTCTGCAGCAGCCCCTGCTCCCCTGGGGCTGCTACTGTTGGCTTTGGCTGTCTGCAGCTGCTTGGAGAAGTTTGGGGCTGCTTGGGGGGCTCAGGAGCACCGATCAGCCGTTCATCTGTTCAGAAATTCCTGTGTTTGAATGCCCGAACACACAAATAGCTGAGCATGGCCCTGATCCTCCCCGAGCAGCCCTGATCATCCCTGAGCGGCCCTGTTCCACCGGGGAGGATCGTCAATGGGGCCGGTGAAGGGGAGGATCAGCGACAGGGGAGAGTCCGCTCCTGCAGCACAGCTCAGCCGGAGAAATTTCCAGGCATACCACCGAAGGAGTTACAGGCCCATAAGGGTTCATTAAATAAAAAACATATCCTGATCAGTAGTGGTCTAAACAAGCTGTAAGCGAGCTTGCCCTGCCTAAGGGTGACACAGACTTTTAACAACCTTTTCCCCACAATGCATGTGTAATATAAAGTACATTTTGAAGTGTGTGTGTTAGAATAAAAAAATATACCAATCGTAAAAAGAAGTGAGGTACAGATCTTTGGGTGTACCGTGGCAGGAGAGAATCATAATATGAGGTTTTGTATTTGTCCACATCAGCATATAAACAAAGGTTGTTTATTTAAATAAACTTAAGTTTAGCACTCTCCAAGTCTACCTTCTAGTAGAATTTCCCGGTCCTGCTGGCAAGAGATCAACATTGGGGGAAGCAGCCAATATATAAGTTTAATCTATCAAAGTACTTGGTACTTGTGAGTTATCCGGGCTGCCGATTTTTTCATCGCGCCCGAAATCGTGGGCATCGCGTCGGTCGTGGCCGTTATAAGGAGCCGCGACGCGATGCCCGCAATTTCCCATAGACAGTAATGTTAAAAGACACGATGGACCCGATTTCCGACCCGATTTCCCATAGACAGTAATGTTAAAAGACGCGATGGACCCGATTTCCCATAGACAGCAATGTTAAAATAAAATGACAATGTGAAATTGGCCAATATGGGCATTTCACATTGGATATGTTTTTTAAAAAAATGTTTCATGGCCCCCCACCACCGTTAACGCCACCCCGCTATTGACGCCAACCCGAAGCGTGGCGAGCGTAGCGAGCCCGCAAGGGGACGGCAGTACGCGTCCTCCGACCTTTTCATACCCCTACTATCCACTAGGGCGTGGAGTGAGAATAGAATAGTGTGGCGAGCGCAGCGAGCCACCGAGCCCGAAGCGTGGCGAGCGGACGCGGACACCTGTGAAGCCCGCAAGGGCACGTGGATACCTGTGAAGGTATCCGCGTCCCCTCGCGGGGCTCGCTGCGCTCGCCACGCTTCGGGCTCGGTGGCTCGCTGCGCTCGCCACACTATTCTATTCTCACTCCACGCCCTAGTGGATAGTAGGGGTATGAAAAGGTCGGAGGACGCGTACCGCCGCCCCTTGCGGGCTCGCTGCGCTCGCCACGCTTCGGGTTGGCGTCAATAGCGGGGTGGCGTTAACGGTGGTGGGGGGCCATGAAACATTTTTTTTTAAAACATATCCAATGTGAAATGCCCATATTGGCCAATTTCACATTGTCATTTTATTTTAACATTGCTGTCTATGGGAAATCGGGTCCATCGCGTCTTTTAACATTACTGTCTATGGGAAATCGGGTCGGAAATCGGGTCCATCGTGTCTTTTAACATTACTGTCTATGGGAAATCGCGGGCATCGCGTCGCGGCCCCTTATAACGGCCACGACCGACGCGATGCCCCCGATTTGGGGCTAAATCGCGGGCATCGCGTCGGTCGGGTGTCCTTAAGTTAACTAAACTTAAGGACAAAATCGGCAGCCCGGATAACTCACAAGTACCAAGTACTTGATATCTGGTAACTGTAGTGCAATATAGGTCCCACCATTGTTAAAATGTACTTATTAATGTGCATAAGTTACATCTCTTCTTTCTGATAGTGTAATGTACACACACTTTATTTAATGAACACAATTAATAAACATATAATTTCCTTCAGGCTATGGCCCTTATTCAGATCTCATCGCAATACAAATTTGTTCTCAAAATGGGCGAAACCATGTGCACTGCAGGTGGGGCAGATGTAACCTGTAAAGCGAGAGTTAAATTTGGGTGCGGTGTGTTGAAACTGAAATCTAAATTGCAGTGTAAAAATAATGCAGTCAGTATTTACCCTGCACAGAAACATAATAACTCACACAAATCTAACTCTCTCTTCAAATTTGCACTGCGATCAGATCTGAGTAAGGGCCAATGTATATAAGGTGTATATGACATATAAATGCATTTTGTGATAGACTTGGGCCCCATTCCCAAGATATCTCGTTATGGTATGCAAATATTCTAAAATACAGGAACATCCAATAATCAAAATAATTCTGGTCCCAAGCATTCTGGAATTGAGAGACTTAGGGCGGGATGTATTAAAATACATCGCCGCCCATCGCGGCCCCCCCGCCGCGATGCCGCCGCATATGTACTAACATATGCGGCTGGCATCGCGATGCGGTGACGGAGGCCCCCGGCGATAGCTGGAATGTGGTGTGCGGGGGGTCTCCGTCACCTCTCTGCCCCCTTCTGCATCCCTCACGCCGGGGACAGCTATGCAAGCTGTCCCGGGCGCCTCTTCCTCCCCCCTGCAGCCGGAAGGACATCCGGCTGCGTCACTAGGGGGAGGAAGGTGTTACCTTCCGGGTCCAGGAGGACCTGGACCAGGTAAGAGAGGAAGGGGGAGAGGGGGGTCGGCGGGTTTTTCGGCGGAGGCGTCAGGCGGCGAAAAGAAGCCCATAGGCTTCTATAGGGTATCGCCACCCAAAGGTGGCGATACCCTACACTGCGGTGACGGTGCGGTCGGGTAATAGTACATAGGAAAATGCGGTAAAACGGGGGTTTTACCGCATTTTCCCTTTAGTACATCTCGCCCTTTACCTGTATTACAGTATCTGACTGTCATAATGAAAACATTAAGATTTTCTTTTACTGTATAAGTGTTGTAGAATAACACTGATATATAAAAAGATGAAATCTCTCCTTACACAGTTTTATTAATTTTTCTCCCTATGTTGTTATTTTCAATCATTTTAAAGTATTAATGTGTGTGTGCCAATTATTTTGGAATACTAAACTCCTACCTGCCTCTATAGTGTACTTTGAGAATGATGCAACTAAAATATATACAGTAACCTATTATTTGTTTTTAATCGACATTACCAAATGATAGAGTAATTAATGAATGTTATCTTAGGAGTCCTCTATTGATTCATTGTTTGATCTTTTTTCTGTATTGTATATTTTATGGGGCTTGATGAGTCCATCAGATTCAATACTGTACTTATTTTGTTCTTAATACTTTCTTAGAACTTACAATACCTGCTCTGCCCATTCTACATATATGCAGTGTGTTGTGGTATAAGGTTTATACTGTCCTCTAATGTATATCTCTGTGTATGTAACAATATACACAGCTGGATTTAATTCTACACTACCACTTTCATGTATAAAAATAAGTCTGCATATTTATCCAATAAGCACAACTTGTCCTTCAAATAATCGTATTTTTCCCGTCATATTCACAAACAGTTCTGTTTTAATCAAACATCAATTGAACAATTCTTGGTTTTCAAGCCCCACACTGATAAACAATATCTTTGACAAATGACACATCGTCCTTTGATGTTGAAGTGAATTCTTATTTTTTTTGCTGTCCCGGTTATGTATAACTGTACTTTCATCATACAGATGAGCTAAGTATGTAGCATGTATGTTTTCTTAACTCATCTTTTTGATTTTGGAAATGCATTTATTCTGTGAGTGCATATACATATAAAATGATGTATTTGGGTTTTCTGCCATCTGCCACAGATGTTTATAAAGTATAATTCCCAAATTAAATCATGCAATCTGTATCTAGATTATGTTATGGATTTTGTAACTTCACAGCGAATTAACATAAAGAACTAATTTTTTTTTTTCATTGAGAGCATGCACAATTTTGTCAAGAGAGCACAAAATACTCATCATATGTTCTAGACTTCCTGCTCTCAAACTGTTTTTTTTTTTTCTATTATATCTTAAATTTTGCTGTGGGACATGCTGCCTAGAGCTAAAATTCAGAATATTACATAAATAAATAACTTCCCTGTTATTTCCTTTTTGTTGGTAATTTTGGGTTGGATGCAAAAGCGCTCCTTTTGTAAATTCGCACTGCGTGCATGTATAGGCCCTCATTCAGGTTGGTTAGCTCCCCTGCACATTCTCACAGGGTGTTGTGCAACTGCGCACGTGCATAAACTTTTATGCACAGCTGCTTTGCGTGAGCGAGCGTGTCAAATTGATTATTCACCGGCCCATTCGCACGCAACAGTGCGGAAGGGGGTGTGTGGAGCAGCGGACATGGGTTGCGTCCATGGGAAAGCCCAACATTTCATGGGTGTTCCTATGAAAATGCTGGGCGCTCCCATGGTAATTCGCCAGTGATGCGGGTGCGGGGGTGGGCAGCTGTCTCCGGCAACCATCGAATGATTTCTGTCCTGCACGCAAGCTGTGAATTGATGTTTATGCAAAACATCCATTTGCATGCATGCGACTGAAATCTGCGTGTGTGTGGCGTGCAGGAGTTCGTGTGGGCGGCGGGCAGCATTTAGATGACCAGCAAAGATGCTAATTTTGCAGAATGACCTCAATAGTGCACATGCAAGTGTAATATGATGATGACTAATAGAAAATCAAGTGCATATGCTATGTACACATGCAAGATGGGCAAATAAACACATTTTTTCAATATACAGTATGCTTCTTCTGAACAATTTATACCTAATTTTCTTCAGACATAAACCCTAATATAATCCAAATTTATCTGGCCCTAAAAATAGAAATATGCTAGAGCAAAGTTTCCCAAACTCCACTATTGTAGGCCAGTTTGTACATGTTTCCACTAGAGGGTGGTAGTCGGGAGCAGACACCCCCCCCCCCTGGATGGAGGTATGAAGGTGGCTGCTGTCACTCCCCCCCTTAGGAACCTCGGAGGCTGCCACCGCATCGCCCCCTCCCCCCTGTGGAATGATTTGGCAGTATCCTGACCGCCCGCCACCCCAACCCTCGGGAGCAGGGACCATCCCATGGATGAAGGTGAGTGGCTGCTGTCACTCACCCCCAGCAATCTCGGATCCCACCCGCCACCTCAACCCCGCCGTGGTTCGATGCAGCAGCAGCCACAGCATCACACCCTGCAAACCCCCCCCCCCCGGGGCGGAGCCGGTGGAGCACAAGCTCCTGGCACCGATTGATTACATGGCGCTGGAGCCGTGCACCGCCAGCCCACCTGCCTCGCCCGCTCCCTGCTCCCCATTGTGCACCATTGTCTCTGACCGCTGTTTTAATTCAAGTCTCTCTCCTGCTGGACCATGGCGCTCGTCAATAAGCACTTGCAGTCCAGCAGCCAATCAGAAGCATTGGTGGCTGCTGAACTGTGAGCACCTATTGGTTAGCGCCGCAGTCCAGCGGGAGATTTGCCCTCTTGCGCTGCCGGGGCTGGATACACAATTTGACTGCCCTGACGGAGGAGGAAAAGGGAAGGCTGGGGAAACTCCCCTGCCGGAGCCAAGGACGCGGCCCTGCTGCCGCTGGGAATTGTACAGTCTATGCATGGGGGCAGTGTGTGTGTGTGTGTTTTGGGGTACAATGTGTGTATATGGGGTCACTGTGTGTGTATTGGGGCAAAGTGTGTGTATACAGTATGTGTATGAGGTGCGTGTGTGTTTTTGGGCACAGTGCATGTCTGTGTATTGGGTCACAGTGTGTTTATGAGAGCACAGTGTGTGACAGTGTGTGTGTGTGTGTGGGTGTGTGCAAAATTACTGTTTTAGCCCTGCCAGTGCTGAGGACAGGGGGACCCATAGCTCAGAGTAGTAATTAAGTGTGTAGGGTGATGAAGCATGTAGGGGCTTATTATATAGTGATGCATTACAGTGTATAGGGGGTGTGATGTAGTGCAGGGTGTAGGATGATGCAGTGCAAGGTATAGGCAATATGGGGATGTAGTGATGTAGTGCAGGGTATAGGGGGATGAAGTGTAGTGATGTAGTGCAGGGTATAGGGGGATGTAGTGATGTAGAGTAGTTATGTAGTGCAGCACATGGTGACGCACTGTAAGGCATGTGGGGGCACACGCTATGAAGGGGCCATGTGATTGATGCTTAGGGCATTTGGGCACACAGGCATGTGGAGAACACGCTACTCTAAAGGGGGCCCACATTCCACCACACATTTATCGGAGGTGCACCAGGCAAAAAGCCCCTCTGCACCATATGATCCTCCAGGCTCAGGACAGGGGGGGGGGGGGACATGCTCGTGCTCCGGGCACCGTGGCACCTAGCTACATCTCTGACCCTAGCAATCAGGACAGTTTACTGTAACACAAGTGCCCTTCTATATGAAAGGTCAAATACTCAACAACATGTTCTAACAAAGTAACAGGATTTTCTGCTTTAAATATTGTTTAGTCAAACAATCATTTTGTGGAAGCCCACACTGTGGGGTTATTCAGGTCTGTTCACAAGGACAGAACATTCACATGGGGACCGATGTTATGCGTATGCGCATACTCAGCCACATTTCTGCCATTGTGCATACGCCAGATGCATGTGGCCACAGCGAACAGAATGTGCTCTGGGTGCACGCACTCAAGACTCCGGCTGGGGGGCGTGGGGTGGTGGCGGATAATCAGGCCTATGGTAATGCCCAGCATTTCCTATGAAAACGCTGGATGATCCCTTGGAAATATCCTTGTGCCGTGGGCGCCGGGACCAGGCATCACCGGATGTCCTCTGCCCACCCACTTCCTTCTGAATGCCCACGCACATGTAAGATTACCTCAGAGTAACCTTAGATGTGCGTGTGCCTTCCACATAATTCAATGGTCGGCGACCAACAGTTTTCAAGCATCCAGAGAGCAAATTCTCGGGTCACACTATTCTAACTTAAACCGGGTCACCAATCTGGGATGAAAGACTCGGGAAAAATCCATGTCAATTAAAGGGTTGAGCATTTCAGACATACAAAATACCCGGGTTGATCCAGGTTCATGTGCAAAAACCAAGGATTTTGGGATATGTCTGAAAGGGGTATTAGTTGCTTATTTTTGCTTTGTTTTATTCCAGATATAGGGCTCAATTCAGAGTTGATATGTGAATTTGCAGTCCGTTTGATTATCGAATGACTGCAAATGTGTATGAAACGTACAGTAGCATACATGCTCAAGCTAAAAAGAAAATAGTGAAAATAGCTAATCGTAATTCCTTTGCAATTTTACGGACAGGAAGTCAGCGTTTTGGGGGGTGCGGATCATATGGTCAACTATTTGTTGGTCGACACCACTAGATCGACATGCTGAAAGGTTGACATGGGCCTAGGTCGACATGAACCAAGGTCAACAGGTCATTAGGTCGACACAAGCATTAGGTCGACATGGTATAGGTCGATATGGGTTTTTTCACTTGTTTTTTTAACCGAATATCAACACAGTCGACATGGACACAGGATAAAGTGCACCACGTCCCCTCGCATGGTTCGCTGCACTCGCCATGCATTGGGTGCGGTGCCTCACTATGCTCGGCACACTATTTTATTCTCCCACCACACCCTAGTAGATGGTAGGGCATGAAATACCGCCTGTCAGCACATGTCGGCTCAAAAAACAGTGAAAACCCCATGTCAACCTTTGACTGTCGACCTAGACCAGGTCGACCTAATGCTTGTGGCGACCTAATGACCTGTCGACCTTGTCCCATGTCAACCTAGACCCATGTCGACCTTTCACTATGTCATCTTAATGACTGTCAACCAACATGCTGTTGACCTAATGACCGTATCCCGTTTTGGGGTGGTAATGTTTTCTGTCAGTGTGACCAGGTATTAAAGTGAGGGTGATTGACGTCAGAGTTGGCCTTGATCAGCATGGCTCTGTCCCAGAGTTGTGCAAGGGTCAGACTTACTCATATTTGCACAGACTGGGAAAATCATTAGCTGGTGAGTGAATTGTGAGTGGGTGTGCGACAAGATACCGGATTGCGAAATTATCACAAATTACTTGCAGATTTACACAAGGCGTTTTTTCACTTGGAGTGGTGGCTATCTACTCACAGTCATCTGCACATTGATTCAGTTCTGAATCAATTTGTTTATTTCAAGCCAAAAATTAGACCATATTAGACTGAATTGAAAATAAAGATGCACTGACTGTCATCACTTTTTAGTCAAAATCGTTGTCAACCAAATGAATACTAGTTGCAGCAACCTATTCTGGGCTATACATATGCAATGATCCATGTGATTTCAGTGAGAAGTCCTGCAGCATACAGTACAGGCGTGTCCCGCTACATTGTTGCAGTGTTCTTTTCTAAGACCATGATGCATACGGGTTGTTGCGGCATGCCGCTGCATACGCATCGCTAGCAGAATGAATGGTCTCCCATTCAAGTCAGTGCATAGGTGTTGCCTATGCATATGCCCTTCTGTGCTGCTCGTGGTGTGCGGTGATGCATACGCATCAAGAAAACAACATATCAGGACACATCTGTAGATGGTGCTGGTATAAATACTAAATACACTAATAATGACTGCTCTCATGAGCAGGCGGCTGGTAAATTGTGGTTGCATAGATTTGTCCGTCTCACCCAATGCGTTGGTCTCTCCAGCTATAAAGACATGTGCACATGAATTGCCAGCTCTACGTAGGTGCTGGGTCCTACTAACCACAGAGGTAGACCCCCATCAAATTACTATAACTGGTAAGGGAAATACATGAAGCACAATAGATTCTTAAAGTTGAAGCCCCCTTAATGCTTACAGTGTATGTAGAAAATATATAAATTTTGTATCTGTAGATCTCAATAATTAAGCAGCTTCTCAAAGTCTCTTGATACATTATTAATAAAGAACATTGCTAATAAAGGTTACAGTAATTGTGAGCAAATCTTTCATAGCTTTTGGAAGGTGGAGGAGTTCACTGGCAAATACCCATGGAATGGTTGGCTATTTAGCATCATCTGATGGCTGGAAGGTCTACGGATTGACTGTGGGATATTGCAAGTTTGACCTGGAAAATGGGCGCAAGTAATAAGTATCTTGCCAAAACTTTTCTCCTGGCATGTGTATTTCCACTCTATTAAATGCACTGCCAGCACAATGGGCAATAAAATACATTTAGTGATACGTTTTCTGTCTTTCAGCAAGTTTTAAACAATAATGTGTAGAGTTTAGCATACAATTCTGATAGTAAATGGAGATCTCGGTGCCTAGAACTTTTACAATATAGATATAAACGCTAAATAAAAACTTTTTATATGTCTCCGCTTGTTTATGAACTTACTTATATTTTATCAACATTTTTTTCTCTCTCTCCATAATCTCATTTTCCCTTTATAAGCATCTATTTTGAATCCTGTTTTATGAGAACATTTAACCTTTTATGTTTCCTTGACCTTGTGCATTGGATCCATCCAATTTTTAACATACTGTAGCATTCAATAAACGACAGTATATAATTAGTTGCATTGCAGTATCACATAAAAGACTGAATTCTGGGATAGGTGATAGAAGCAAAAAGCCTTCATATTTGACCTCTATTATTGTAACATGTATAACGCTATATAATACAGTCTTCTAAAGTCTTTCTTTCTCCGTTCCACAGTTGCTTTCAAAAAGCAAGAGCTGCATCCTCTCAATAGAAGCACATTAGCTAGAAAGAGCACATACCTTGAGAGACTTACTCACAGTGCTAAACATTTAATATGTAGGCATGTTTGCTTTTTTTTGTTGTTGTATCCTTTGCTTTACTTAAGAACAGTACATTTTTTTCTAGATTCTTAGAATATTTTTTTCTTATTCATCCTTTACAAAAATACATTAAATAGATTAGGGGTAATATAAAGATCTATTAAATACTTACTATTGTGCTGTCATTGGAAGACATTCACGGTTTACAGCGAAATATGAGGCGAAATCAGGACAATATGTGCACTCAGTGTAAGATTTTTTTTTTTGTTTAAAGTACAAGGACAAGTACTTTAAGCCTTCCTTTGGATTGATTATGTTTCTCTGCTGTTTTGATGATTTATTTAAAAGCATACTTCTTTTTAACATTGATATGAAACAAAACACAATTGTGGTGGAATTTAGAAAAAAGTGAACCCTTTTTGTGCAATAAAGTTTGATGCAAGTCTGTGTTCAAGGCTGGCCTTAGAACTATTAGATACAAAAAGATCATGTACGGTAACGTGTCGTGTCTTACCGGTTGCTTAGATCCATTGTAGAAAACTTCTACATTGTTATGCATACTGTTAACTTATTTGTGGATATGTTTGTCTGAGACTTTTTGTGAATATATATAACTGGTCACATATGAATACGCAGTTAACCTAAACATGTAAATGGCGCCATACTAAAAGCATATTTTGCATTTATGATAACTCACTAACAACATGCAAATGTTTAGTAACCAAATAAGTAATACAAATTACCAGCTGCAGTGATGATTTAGCGCTTTTTGCTCGCTGTAGATTAAAATAAGCCATGTGTTACTTACTTTTCTATAAAATTTGTTCTGTGGGTAGTTCTTCCGGGTGTGGTACACTCAGGGCCGGCGCCACCACTATGCAGCTCTAGGCACTGGAGGGTGGCAGTTTGCCCCTCGCCCCCAGCATGGAGGGTTAGCGTAGGTGCTGGCGCTGTGTACAAAGCTGGCAGCGGCGGTGGTGGGGTCCCTGCAGTGAATAGAAAATAACTAGCGATATGTGGCGGCGCGGGAAGCGCCGCTGGGTTTGAAAAAACTTGACGCACACTGATTGGCTGAGATTCAGCCAATCAGCGTGTGGCCCCATGTTTTCAAAATCAGAAGTGCTTCCAGCACCACCGCATAGCCCGGTGGGTAGCGCTAGTTATTTTTTAATCAATGCAGGCCAGGGACGCTGACGCCGCCAGCCAGCTTTATACACAGTGCCGCAGGTACCCCTGTGGCACGGATGGACACTCCTGTCAGACGCCGGCATGGACCCCCCTGCCTGCTCCCCAGACGGCGCAGTAGATACCATTGGTTAAGGATCAGGAAATGGCATCACAAAATTGAAGGTATCCAATGAGATGCGATCATTTTTAGAATAGCTTGGTGGTCATTATTGGGCTACTGGGGTTTTAAAGATCCCAGTCCCATGTGTAATGTTGGCTCCGAGGGCTGCTTTTCATAGATTAAGGTTCGGGGGCCCCAAGCACCCAAAGCATAATCCCCGATAAATTCCGGGTACTGGGATTAGTTGGATTTCCCTTAGCACATCCATTAGCTTCAGTAAATTATCGCAGCTAATTACATATTGCCCTAAGTCTTAAAGTTATGGGAACACTAACGCCTAGACTTTGACTCTTGAAGCTTTTCTGAAATCTTACCTTACCCTAGATAACTAACAAACCCAACTGGCACCCACAGTTGCCTCCAGTTGATTAGGATGTACTCCTTTGCCATTATCACTTTAGATGTTGTTACCTGTGAACCACAAGTGAATTGGATGGTTTTTCCCCACACTAAGGGCCGCATGTACAGATGGAACCTGACCCTGTCTGAATGCCGATAATGGGACGCGCAAGCTTCTCATATGCGAATGCCCCATTCTGGTGTATGATGCAGGACGGCGCATGGCATGCTGGGAGCTGCTCTGATGAGAGTGACTCCATCTGTATCAAGCTTCAAAAAGTGATCAAATGGAAAGTGATAAATAACCAGCCAATCAGCTCCCAACTGTCATTTTTCCAACCCAGCCTGTGACATTGCAGGTGGCACACATTGGCACATGGCGGGCGGGACATATGCCTTTTGTGATGCACAGCTCCGGCGCCCTGTGAACTCTCAGTGCCCAGAGCCCGTGCTCAGCCAACTCTGCCCTCGCTACGCTCCTGGGGGGGAACTGATGTGAATGACTGATATATAGGGCCTGATGTATCAAGCTTCAAAAAGTGATCAAATGGAGAGTGATAAACAGCCAGCCAATCAGCTCCCACCTGCAATGTCACAAGCTGGGTTTGAAAAATAACAGGTAGGAGCAGATTGGCTGGTTGTTTATCACTCTCCACTTAATCACTTTTTGAAGCTTGATACATCTGGTCCCACCTCTGTAATATTTTATATAATATGTGAGTTTGATAAATAACTATTAATAATAAAAAGGCACCGCCGTATGGTTCAAAGATAAAATAACATAAATATTAATTCCACCCTGCTTCTGCAGCTTTATATTACAGGCGGAACACTGTATGTGCAGGGAGTGGGCTTCCAATGCTGCTAATCGCTTCTCTGAATCTGTAAAACCCCAAACTCGTTTTAACATCCCATAGCCAGCCTGTTCCTCATTAACATTATTAGTAAGAAACTGATACCGATCTTAAAGTGACTGCATAATTTATGGTCTTCACCACAAATATATAAGATCCTTCAATCATCACTTCTGCCACTGTCGCTGACCGTTCTACATTTGTATAAAATGTCAGGACTATGTTATATTATTTGGGAGATTACAAATTGTTTGCATATGTTTGTGTGGAAGCACATAGCCATTTCCAATGACTGATCTGTATTTTTTTTTTCTTTCATAGTTAATTGCTTTCTACAAATAGTTCATGGGTGACTTACTGTTAGGAATGAGAGTGAGTCGATCTTTGTCTCCTTCAAAGGGAACCAGAGGCTTGTTACCGACATAAAGAACCAGTAACAATACTTTCAAAGTTTCACAATCTGAGAGAACTTATATACTATAACACAAGCTTCAGTCTCACAAGTGGAAAGTTGTCTTGACAGCCTCCCTCGGGCACTTATTTCAATGAACAGCTCCTCTAATATATTTTCACTCCTACTGTGCATCAGAATGTGTTAACTTACATTTTAAACACCATTAGATTTACCAATCATAACCGCTGATGCCTAAAATTGAACCATGGTTCATGAATACTGGAGGATATACCTGCCAGCACCCTAATGAGTTAAATGACTGTTCCGTAATGTTCTGTAGTTTAGGGTGTACCACATGTAGGTGGCACTTGTTATGCTAACTTGATTTTGTTGTTGTTGTTCTCCCGGCATTCAGCATTATTAGGAAACTAATGGGCAATTATTCAGGCTACAGACTCTATGTGCTAGTATCGATAGCTGTGTTTAACAGTGTTTTTGTTATTATTGTTTTAAGTATACGATTGATTGACTGAATAAATATTGATAAGAAAACTGTTTTTAAAATTGTGCGATGTTTGAGGCTCCTATGAAATTGTTAGAGACCTTCATCGTGTTTTGTATTTATTCCAATTTAGCTTTTCTTCACCTAGATAGAATCTGTGTACATTTATTTTACTATGAAAAATAAAAAGCACAAATGCGTATTTTCATTTTATTGGCCTACTGGTCTTGCAAAAGGGCCTAATTCAGCCCAGATCGCCTGCGAATCGCTTAGCAAGGCTTGCGAAAATGAGTGGATCAGCAAACCCCTGCAAATCATCACCTAATGATTTTTCCAGTGTGTGCAGTCTGTGCATAGCCCAGGGCTTACTCGACGGTTGCAATAGAAACAGGCAGTTCGGTGCCAGTGCTGACATGACGTGCCTTTTCTTATAATGCCTGGGCACGCCTTTATTTTCCCTGACACCCTCAAATGTCAGCTTCCTGTCAATCACCTTGACCAGCTTCCTGTCAATCACCAGAAATAAAAGAGTAGCAGGATTTTATCGCAGGATGGCCTTGCGCATGCATACTACGCATGTGCAGTCTATCAATATTGGCCTGCGAATTTGCAGCAATGCGATCAGGAATGAATTAGGCCCAAAGACCACAGTCCATTTGTACAAGAGTGGTTAAGGTAATTTGTCAAAATAGTTGTGAAAATTGCCACCAAAAAAACAGTTTTATTCACCGTAATTACCCGTAATGTTTACTTTTATATAAGAAATATAATATTTCTTTACACAACTTTTTAAAATTGAATTTATATAACAACGACGCTGCAATTTTTAGTGGATATTTTGCACATCTCTCATAGAGATGTTGGCACTCAAAAGGTTAAGGCATTATTTGGAGTCATGCAAATAAAGGAAAGGTTGGGCTGAAGCGCTGCCTTCGTGTGATATTTGTAAGGAGAGTTTACAGTACAACAGTGTTTTATTATAGTAATAGTGCATGGTACATAAATAAATAAATAAATGACAATGCAAAGTGCTTCGGGTGGTGGTGTAGTTGCTAGCCTGTTTTTGTAATGCTGCTGAGAGCCCCTTGGGGAACCAGGGTATCAACAGATCCATTTTGACCATAAGCCCAAATGGGTTTATGTCTCTCTGCAGGTGTGTCCTAATGTTCAGGGGGTGCTGGGGGTAAAGTCTGATGGGGATAAGCAGGGGGCGGCGTCCCACTAACCTGCTTCTTACCCTGTCAGCGTCAGGGAGGGAGGAGGAAATAACGGATTCCCTATTTGGTAAGTCCGCACGCCCGCATCCAAGGACCACCCAAGGGAGGACCCAAGTGCTTGTGCACAGGAACAACACCGCACAACTCCTCGACGCTGACAGGGTAAGAATCAGGTTAGCGGGACGCCGCTCCCTGCTTATCCCCATCACGCATTCAGACTTTACCGTCAGCAGCCCCGGAACATTAGGACACACCTGCAGAGAGACATAAACCCATTTGGGCTTATGGTCAAAAGGGATCTGTTGATACCCTGGTTCCCCAAGGGGCTCTCAGCAGCATTACAAAAAAAACGGGCTAGCAACTACACCACCACCAGAAGCACTTTGCATTGTCATTTATTTATTTATGTACCATGCACTATTACTATAATAAAACACTGTTGTACCCAACACTGTAAACTCTCCTTACAAATATCACACGAAGGCAGTGCTTCAGCCCAACCTTTCCTTTCTTTACATGACCCACAGGGGGCACGGGACACCCCTGAGGCGAAGCAGCGCCAAAACATTTCCCCACAGGGGAGCGCAGTATAGCAACCACCACCATTATTTGGAGTCAGTTCTCTGAAAATTAATATTTAACGAGATTTGCCATATTATTAGAGGGGGGCATATAACATCAGGGAAGGGCCACAAATATCAGATACTTCTATATCAACTCTTTAATATATTGCTCTCATTAACAATTCCCATATACAGTATAGTATCTTTCTATGTAAAAGCTGGCCTACTGTATTGATCAAGCTCTGAAAATCGTAGTATCTATAGTCTACTCAATGGCATTGCCATCAGTCTGTGGCTATGTACACTAAGCACAACTCAATGCCCACATTTGTAAAGTACACTGGGTGAGAATCTGGCAATACAGTTATAATATAAACTATCATTTTATGTTCAGTCTTCACCAGGATGGCATTTATTGGAGTCATTGTCACAGACAGAATTAAAATAAAATGGCAATAATGCATTTTTTATATATACAGTAATAACAAATTATAATTTAATTTATTTCAAATACTAGGTTTATGCTAGCAATCATACTGTTGTATTTACAACACTTGCTCCTATGTATATCTCACATCCATGACTTACAGCAATTTGAATTTAGAACAAGTTTTTTTATTGTTTACAATGTTCATACAAGAGTCAGTGATGTATGGTTCTAAGAGGAGACGTGTAGGCAGTTGATCAGTAATTTTTCTTCTTCTTTCCATGCTTACGTTGCTGCAGAGTCTGTGTTCTACCCATCTCCATGTTAGGTAATAAGATGTCATTAAGGTAAAATAAATTGAACTACTCAAGGAGTAAAAAGAAGGTGAAAGTGCATAGACTGGTTTGGATAAAAGTTTAATTCTTCAGTTCCAAGTGACACTGCTTTGTTCTAGAAAGCAAGGCGAACGGAGACAGGAGGGGCGTTGTAATGAAGATGGATGCATCTAGTTATCAGCAAGCAATTTACTAAGGTTTGATGTAACCTTAAACATTGCAGATTGTTCAATGGCACCTGCCACATGGAGGCTAATTAATGAATAGCTGTCCCCAAATTAACAGTGCATTTGTAGATGAATTGTGGCCACTCATTAAATGATGCTCCCACATAGCATTGCATCTGTTTTGCAGTTGCTGGTTTCAGCTTGTAATCGTCAACGGTTTGTAACACTGAGCAGATAGTTACAGAGATCTGCAGACATTGTTTAGCTAATCCCAGAGTATGGAATTCTATTCCCATATACTATCCTGTCAATTTAAAACTATGTGCTGTGTTGTGATTTTAATAAATCTACTCTACACAGCAACCATGGGCTGCTATTCTGCTTATGTTCAGAGGCGTAAATTCATCCCAGTTGACCAGAGGCAAGTTTAAAAAAGTGTGTGTGTATGTGTATACGTTGTGAGACAACAGCCAATGGTCAGGGTCAGACTCATAAGTTTCAGCCGTCTAGAGCAGAGGTCAGGGAACTTTTTACATTTTACCCCAAAAATGTATTTAGATACGACGTTACCCTTGATTTGAAAGGAAATCATAAAATTGTCTTACTCACTGTACCCCCAGAAATTGATGATATATCCTACTAGTACAGTACACAGCCTGGTAGCCATTGATGATGATGATTACCACGTATAGCTGTGTGTGGTACAAATTTTGTACCAACAGCAACTATTTCATTCTACTAAAGAAGCGGGCGAACTTGGAGCCGGGGCCCCGGGGCCTCACGCAGGGAAGTGTGTTATACACAAGGGCTTGACGCACTGCAATGTGTCAGGTCCTTGTACACTATAGCACTGTAACACACACAGCCGGGCATGCATATAGAATATATATTAAGATTCTATATGCAATTAAATGAAATTCCTGGGGGTAATGGACGGTGGCGCTGCTGAGATTCATATGCATGCCCGGCTGCGCCTGCAACGCGATTGGTCAATACCCCCAGGAATTTCATTTTTACCCCATTTGGGGTAATTTACACCTGTTCACTGACCACTGATCTAGTGCATGCAGAATCATTGGTCATCAGCGGGTCCGATCTCACACATTGTTGCTTGCTGCAGTGGAGGTTGAGTGGTACCAGGCGGGAGCCATTCTATGCAACTATGCAGAAGGGGTGTGTCACAATGCTTCATTGGAAAAGAGGTCACACTTGGACCATGCTGTGAACCACACAGGTGCTGCTGTACATGCAGGTGCCCCTTTAGGGCTTGGAGCCCGGAGGCAGGTGTCTCCATTGTCTATGGGAGTTATGCCCCTGCTTATGTTGATTGGGATATGACGGCTATGCTAAAAAAAACAGTATATCTCTTTTTTTAATTAGTATATAATTAGAACACATTTTGGGAATGATGCATTACTAAGCATCACATCCGCGATGCCGTACACAGCACTTCCTATTGAGTACATACTTATTAAATACAAATAGTAGTAGAGATAGTACCAGGGTATAGGACCTGGGAGTGCTTCTGTTCATGCACAATATGACTCAGGGGCTGCCGATTGGATCAATCTCAGAGAGAAATTTCAGTTTTGGGATTTTTGGCACCATATTCCTTTTAGGACATCTTCCCAATAATATGCTAAACTACTGTATAGCTGTAGTTTCTTGATGTTCCTTAATCCAGCCAATTGTTATTTCTGCTTCAATTACGTCTCCTTCCGTCCAATGTTAGAATCTGTAGACCCTACTATTTGCATCATGCAAAGTGATGCTCATCGCCGCCCCTCGCTGTGCCACCATAGCGATGCTATTGCATATGTACTAACATATGCGATTTAGCATCGCAATGCAGTGAATGAGACCCCCACAATACCTGTGATTTGGTGTGTGCAGGGGTCTCCATCACCTCCCCGGTGCCTCCTCCTCCCCCCACAGCTAGAAGCCAAAGCAGGCTGTCCCTGGCCCAGAGTCCCTGGCAAGGCTGTCCCTGGCGAGGAGTTTACCTTCCGGGTCCAGGCTTCCAGGGAAGCCAGGGGAGGGGGGTCAGCATCTGCAGTTGAGGAAGCGGGTCACGGCAGGCGGTGAAAGGAAACCTATAGGCTTCTATAGGGTATCAGCACCAAAAGGTGGGATACCCTTGGTGGCGAAAATGCAGCGGCTGGGTCTTAATACATTTTAAAATGCAGTAAAACCCCCTAAAAAGGGGTTTTTACCCCTTTTACCTAAGTGCAGCCCTCCAAAAATCCTATGGGCTGGGAACAACAATGCAGGGGCTGGAGGTACCATACATTCTTCTTCTCTCCCCTACTTCTCTTTCCTACACTCTTCTCCTTCGACCTCTTTACTAATTCTTCCTTCTTCCTTCTCTCTATTTCTCCTTCTTCTTCATCTCTCCTACTTTATTTCCCATTTCCTCTCCTTCATCCCCCCTCCTCCTTTCTGCTCCTTTTCCTCCTTTTACAATAGAGATACTCAAATGTGTGTTCAGCAAAAATTGCAGTGTGTGGGGTGAAGGTATACCAGCCCGACCTGGCATATGTAGTACAAGCATAGAATATTGGCCCTTATTCTGATCTGTGCGGCCAGATCAGAATATGCGGCCAGGACCGTGCAGGCGAATCCCCGCCTTCCATACGGATCGCCACCTCCGTCCGTACGCGGATATGTGGCGGTCCGCATGAAAGTGGACGGGGATACGCCTCCTCCATCTTGGGAGCAGCCCCTGCATTCGATGTTCGCCGACCATCGAATGCAGGGCCGCACGCTCCACCAGCTCCCGCCAGCCTAGACCACACGGACACTTGTCCGTATGAAATCATGTATGGGGGCGGGCAGCTGACATCCGGCGATGTCAGATGCCCGCCCCCTACACATGCGTCACGGCTTTATTACCATGCATACGCCTAGCGTTTGCATGGGAACGCCCATGAAACGCGGGGCGTATGCATAGGGTAATGAGGCTAAGTAGCCCCTCACGCCCCTCTCCGCCCCCTGTGCGGCGTCTAAAAAAAACGTACGGCGAAACCGCTTGCACATGCGCAGAGTGACCTCTGCACATGCGCAGACGAAAAACATCGGCGGTACGACTGCAAGCGGCAAACACCGCACCAACCAGAATAAGGGCCATAGTGACTTTCAATAAATGAGTAATGTTATCCCAATAAAACACTAGTTCTAATGTGTAATGTACAGTGGTGGTTTTTACCTATGGGCTGCAGGTCTGCATCCCCTCCAGGTAAAATCTGCCACTGTTCTCTGCCTAAGTGAAGCCAGATGCAGTCTTAGAGGCTGCTCTGGCTTCACTGTGACTGGCAGTGACTTCCTATTGGAAGTCTGACCTGCCAGTCACCGAAAGCAGTCCCATTAGGAGATGTTCCCTCCCTCCGGGACGCTGCTGTGCGGCAGTCCATAAAAACCATGTTCTGTACATGCGCAGTACGAGGATGATACGTAGTACTGATGAAGCTACTGTGCATGCAGCGGGGACCAAGACCGTCAGTGGGGAATGGGAGCGGCGTGGACCGGGACCGGAAGCACAGCAACAGCGGAGGGGGAGCCTCCACTGGTAATGTAACATAACATAACATTTTTTAAAGTGTGTGTTTACATCTGGATCCATTTCTTTAATTACATAAATTAATAAATGTACATTAGGTTTGACCAGTGGCAGGGTCATTCAAAGAGATATCATCGGCATTTGAAACAAATGAGTGCAAAACCATAGACAAGCAACACAACAATGTAGAAATCATGTCATTACGAACTTTTACAGTATAACCGGTAAAAAGATTTAGCAATATTCCTGAGCAGATGGTTTTCTATGACTATTTTGACTGGGCGGTTAATGTGATTTTGGATGGTTTTAGTTATATTACGATTTTTCCCCATGCTCAGAAAGTGTAGGGAGAACTGTATATGGACAGTTGAATGTTTTTAGTTTGTATTGCCCCCCTGGCTTTTCTCTCTCTCTCTCTCTCTCCCTTGCTTTTTTGCATGGTGTTATCAGATAAATACAGAAACTGGCACCGTCTGCAAACATTTTGAAATGCTGCCCATCGTTACATTTTCTAGATTTCATCAAAACAGTATTAAACCACTTTGCTGGTACACTGGCATTGCTCACCACTCATATTTTTTATCACGCCCCATTAAAAACAAATGAAAAGTGATACAATTGGCCACGCATTGAAGTCATAAGGAACAATGGGCAGTGCCCCACTACGAGCTAAAATAATTTTTATTAGTCACCAGCTCTCAAAATGCAAACACTTGCAGCGGGTTCTATTTGCAGGACAAATTGAACAAATGATTGTGTTTTGATTGCTATTTTTATTTGAAAAATGTCTTGATTCCCTAGTGTGCTTCTATTATATATATAGTAGGGGTGGGAGTCTATGTACAAACAGTTGCCTAGCCTTTGGGTAAGTCTGTGTTTCACTTAGCGAGAATGCAGATCTCCTGTCTAATTGAATTCATGTGAGACGGACATACATTTTTATGTCATGCATCAAAACAAAAGCCTAGCAGGTTCTGTTGGATGTTAAATAGCTTTCTTGAAAGGCTAAGGCAGCACAGGGATAGTAATAAAGTAGGTAAATGATCCATGCTATACACCCATTGCTGTGGATCAGGTAGACTGACGTTCATTTGTATACATTGTTTATGGAAATACCAATACTGCAATGTCAAAACTACAGGCCGCCATCCACTAGTGCGATATGGCCACTTTTCTATGCAATTCTGTTGCAATGCTGCGCCGGATTGCATGAAGAGAGAGGCACATCCTATATAATGTTCCTGCGATTGTGACCTCGCAGTCACACATCATACAGGCTGCCATGAATATTCATCGCAACCCGTAGCCCTTGCTGGGATTACGTATAATACATTGGGGCAGATGCATTAATCTGCCTTTAATGTTTTTAAAATAACGGGTCCCGCTTTTCCGGCATAATGTGGAGAAGCGGGCACCCGTAGCGGCCAAATGTATTAACCGCCCCAGTGCTGATAAGGTGAGCCGTTATGCCCAGCATTAAAGGCTCTCCTTATCGGCGCCCCACCCGCATCCCTTCGCATGCGCGATCGCACTTCCCCCCGGCCGGCTGAACTGGGCATGCGCGAGATCTCGCTATTACCGAGAGAACTCCAGCACAGCCCGGAACCAGCAGCAGGGCTAGCGTTGTCCCCGCAGTGGGGATAGGACAACGCTAGCCCTGAGCTGGCAAAGCGGTCGAGGTGATTTAACACCTACAGTAGGTGCTAAATACTGGGGGGGATTGCAGGGGACAACCTGCCGAGAATTACTCGATGGGCTGTCCCTAGCGCACGTTAGGTGCTCTGTTCATACATTTAAATAAATTTAATCCCCCCAGTTAACCAGCGTTAAGTGCAGAAATGCACTTTATGCTGGTTAATACACCTGCCCCATTTTATGCAAAAAGACTGCATACAATGTATCATATGCGATGCAGCCGCCCGTCAGCTGCTGGGTGAGTATTGCATGCCAGGTGCCTCATGCTATACTTTGCCCTAGTGGATGGGGGCCTTTATATGTATGGTAATGATTGAATATTGCCATGTATCATTTCTCAAGAAGATCTTTTTCATTGTCAATAAGATTATATTATCCAAAGCTGTGTCATACTGGGTACTGCATTTAAAAACTGTAAAATTAAACTTATTAGAAACAAATAGATTTTTATGTTTTGATAAAGGTACAGAGGTGCCGCAGGCAGCTGGTATGGTCCAGTGTCAAATTAAATAATTTGAGCCAGCCATAGCTACAGCGTGCGGCCATATACACATAGATGGCCCAATTTATTCTCCTCCTGGTGCTGGTGACCAATGGGAGAAGGTGCCTGGTGAGCAAGCCTCCCCATGTCATGTGAGTGCTGACTGCATATAGCAATGAAGATGGGTGCTGCAGCAGTGCTGTGCAAAGGGATCATACGGTACTTGTTTCCTAGCACGGCCACACCGATTTGTATCGGGGTAATCGTGTCGGAAAAATCGCGTCGGTCGCATCGCATGCGACCAAATCGCATGCGATGCGACCGACGCGATCGACCTGATTTTTACATTGAATCAAATGTGAATAGGGCTCCTGGGACCCTATTTTACATTGGATTCAATGTAAAGTATTCCCCAGACCCCCAATTTTACCCCCTCAATGCCACCCCACGATTGACGCCAACCCGAAGCGTGGCGAGCGCAGTGAGCCCGCGAGGGGCGGCGGTGCGCGTAGTCTGACCTTTTTATACCCCTACTATCTACGTCGGCGTGGAGTTGAGAATATAAAGTGTGGCGAGCGCAGCGAGCCACCGAGCCCGAAGCATGGCGAGCGCACGCGTATAACTTCACAGGTATACGCATCCACTCGCGGGGCTCGCTGTGCTCGCCACGCTTCGGGCTCGGTGGCTCGCTGCGCTCACCACACTTTATATTCTCAACTCCACGCCGACGTGGATAGTAGGGGTATGAAAAGGTCGGAGGACGCGCACCGCCGCCCCTCGCGGGCTCGCTGTGCTCGCCACACTTCGGGTTGGCGTCAATCGTGGGGTGACGCTCACAATGGGGTTGCGTAACTTTTACACCATGACGGGGCCATATACAATGTGAAATGGGTCATATTGGCCCATTTCACATTGTTTCCTATGTAAAATGGACTTAATCAAGTCCATCTCATCTTGTGCCATTATAATGGCACAAGACCGACGCGATGCTCCCGATTTCAATGTTAAAAATATTTTAACATTGAAGCCTATGGCAAAATCGCGTCCGTCGGGGGGCCATGTTAATGCACGCGACCGACGCGATGCCCCCGATTTTGCCTTTGCCGGCAAAATAGACCTGATTTCAAAGGAAATCGGGTCCATCGTGTTTCTTAACTTTAAGGTACACAATGGACGCGATTGTGGCCGTGCTAGGAAACAAGTACCGATCATACTGCTCAACTCCCTGAACAGCTGTCTTTAGGGGCCACCTACCCAGGTGTGGAGTAGCTTCCGACTCCTGCTCTAATATCCTCCTCCTCCATGTCTGTGCTAGGCACACTGTGCACTGGCATAAAATCCAAACCTCTAGACTTACCCTACTACTCTCACTGCTACACCAACCATAATACATTATCCATAATACCCCAATTCAAACCCCTAAGCTAACCCTTCTACCCTAACCCAAACTGCTACACCAACTCTATTACACAAGCTTTTTTTCCATTTTTCATTGTATGCCCCCCCATTGTTAATGCCACGATCAACAGCAACCCGATGCGTGGTGAGCGCAGCGAGCCCACGCAGGGCGGCGGTACGTGTCCTCCGACCTTTTCATACCCCCACTATCCACGTCGGCGTGGAGTTGATGTTATATAGTGTGGCGAGCGTAGCGAGCCACCGAGCCCAAAGCGTGTCAAAGCGCAGCGAGCACCGCGTGGGGACGCACATTACTTCAGACGTATTATGCGTCCCCTTGCGGCGCTCACTGAGCTCGCCACCTTTTGACCTTGTTGACCTACTGCATGCAACCTTTTAGGGTAGACCAGGCATTCCCAACCACGGTCCTCAAGGCACACCAACAGTGCAGGTTTTGTAGATATCCAGGCTTCAGCACAGATGGTTTAATCAGAATCCCTCAGATACTAATTAAGTCACCTGTGCTCAAGCCTGGATATCACTAAAACCTGCACTGTTGGTGTGCCTTGAGGAGCGTGGTTGGGAATGCCTGGGGTAGACCTTATGACTGTCTACCTTGACGCTGTCTATTGAATAATCCACACCCGCCAGGCCACATTTTAGGGCAGCAGCAAGCAGGTTCAGGTGTCTGGAGGAGAGGCTACAATTCTCAGAATGGCATAATGGCAATTTCACCCATGATTCACCCATGATTAGTTGGCCATAATGGAAGCAATAGTAAAGTAGTTATGGCTGCCTGCAATAATAAAGTACATGTCAGTCTGTGTGATTTGATTCCTGCTCCTGACACTCAATCTGCTGACAGTGTCTGCCCCACAGTCCCAGGCTCCGCTCCTGTCAGCTGAGTGGTGCAGGTACTTAGAACTGCTGTGCTGGGGCTGGGCAGTGCTATCGGGCCCAGTGTTCAGGGTACAGACTCGAGGAGTGCTGACGCAACTGTTGTGTAATGTTATGGCACAGCGTGATTTCTGCCGCACGTGCAGTTCTCCTCTGGGAATAGATTTCGTATGGGCCAGGCTGGATTTCATGGAGGCCCATCCACTGGCGGAGGAGGTTGTGGGGGTCCCTCTGGACCCATGGGGCCCTTGATGGGTGACAGGGTTGCCTCAGAAAATCTGGGACTGACAATGGGTACCATTGCAGCAGTGTGGGTTATTTAGATTGTGTACTATTGTGAGGCATGACATTAGTGAGTTACTTGGTCTTCAAGCCAAAAAAAATAGCAAATAGCTGCAGGGCTGTCATCAGAAATTGTGGGGCCTGGGACTGACAAAATAAGCAGGGCCGTCTTTCCCTTCCTTGTCCGCAAGGAATGCCTAGTGAGACCTGCATCTGCAACACTGGCCACATTACTCAACCTCTATATTGCTTATAGGGAAATGTGAACTTTGTTTATAACAAATTATACTTTATAAACTTGAGTCCTGGTCTCCGCAGTCCCCTCTGATGGCTGCCCTGCATGGCTGTATGCTATTAAAACAAGCTTACAGTCCTGTTGGACTATTTTTGGACTATACAAGGAGAAAAGTCTGTGGATGCGATTTGTGCATTGATGAGGTGTAATGACTTAAATTGACACTTATTCACTACTCTGTGCTGTGTAGCGGCCATTTTATATTTCTTAAATTAACCCAGAGTTCAGTCAGTTACAGTCATGAGGTGCTTCAGTCTGCACAGCAATTGCATATGCTTCTTGGCAAAATTAGCAAGCAAAGGAGTCGGCAGGTCATTGCTGTGAAGCATATTGGTCCGAAAAAAAGGTGTGAACTGGATATTCTGGGGATTGTGACGCATATTCACTGTTCAAAAGATCTTTAGAGAGAGTTGCTATCCTTGGGTCGTATGGTTTACTTTTAATGGAATGCGCTTTTAATATATAGGTGTCTGAGGAACTCAACTACATTGCCAAATTCAAAGAATCTGCCCTTGTCATTCGTAATATTTTCTATTTATTTGTGCAAATACTCAGTTAGTGCCTCACCATAACAATATGTATTAAAACATTTCTTAATACTAACTGACCAAAAATATTTTTCTTCATGTTCTTTTTGTAAACACCAGAGGGACGTACAGTATGTAATAGAGTCCGGGTTTGCTGGAGGTTTGGATGCCAGACGATTTTGGATTTTTTTTTTTTTTTAAACAGCAATCATTTACAAGGCAAAACCAGTTTTTGTGCTGTACTGTGTATCCAAAGTTATCAAAAAAATTATAACTTTTTTAAAAGAAAATTATGATAAAGAAGTTTTTAAATAAATGTTATTTATTATTTATTTTATTTTATTTACAGTTTCTTATATAGCGCAGCAGTTCCATTGCGCTTTACAATTGTAGACAGTGATAAAACAAACTGGGTAACAACAGACAGACTTGGAGGTTGGAGGTCCCTGCTGCAAGCTTACAATCTTTAGGGACATAGGAGGGAAACACAAGGACAGGCACCAGTACTAGCATAGCAATCCCACCAAGTTGCAAGTCCAGAAGGGAAGCTATATAATACATAAGTGCCTGAAGAGGTGAGTTTTCAGGGAAAGCTTGAAAGTTTGGAGGCTAGTGGAGATTCTTATTGAGCATGGAAGGGCATTCCATAGGGTGGGAGCAGCCTGATGAAAGTCCTGTAATAGTGAATGGGAGCTAGTGATCCACGCAGAAGAGAGACGCAGAGCGCAGTGGTCGAGTTTGGAGATATTTTGTAATAAGTAAATATATATATGCTGGTGTAGTATGGTTATAGCTTGATATGTAAGTAGAAGTATTTTATATTGAATATGTTAAGATACAGGCAACCAAAGGAGGAACTGGCAGAGCGGATCAGCAAAAGATGAGAGTCTAGCAGCGGCATTTAAAAGGAATTTCAGTGGCGAGAGTCTGTTCTTGGGAAGACCAGTTAGGAGGCTATTGCATTAATCAATGTAGGATATAATTAGTGCATGAATAAGAGATTTAGTAGTGTCTTGTGTGAGATACGGTCATATTTTGGATATGTTTTTTGATGCATGTAACATGATTTGGAGACAGATTGAATGTGGGTAACAAAGGGCAGTTCATAGTCGAGGATGACCCCTAGGCAACGAGCTTGTGGGTTAGGGTAGATTGTTAACTTGTCAACAGTTATGGATAATTTAGGATGGTAACTGTTCTTGGCTGGTGGGAATATAATTAATGCCGTTTTGGAAATATTGAGTTTGAGGTGACAAGAAGACATCCAAGATGAAATGGCAGAGAGGCAATCAGAGACTCGGCCCAAAACCAACAACACAGGTGACAACTCTGGGGTTGATAGTTAGATGTGAGTATCATCCGCATACTAGTGATACTCAAATCCAAAAAAGCTGATTTATTTGCCAAGAGAGGAGGTGTAGATTGAGAAAAGCAGAGGACATACGATAGAGCCTTGCGGAATTCCGACTGAAAGAGGTAGTGAAGAGGAGGTAGAGTCAGAGTAGCGAACACTGAAAGAGGGATCAAAAAAGAAAGATGAGAACCAGGAAAAGGCTGTATCATTAAGACCTAGGGAGTGCAGTATTTGTATGAGAAGAGTGTGATCACCAGTGTCAAATGCAGCAGAAAGATGTAGAAGAATGAGCAGTGAGAAATGACCTTTATACTTAGCAGTGACAAGTCGCGGGATTCTCTAACATCCGTGGCCGCACATTGCCGGCTACCGTAGACATAATTATCACACATGCCCTAACATATGCAATAATTATGGCAAAGGACAGCTTTTGCGTTAAGAGCTGTCCTTTGAGATCTGGCCGGCAATGTGCAGTGGGTCCTGGCGGCTCCCCCCTCCCTATCTTACCCGGCTGGGTACTTCTGCTGCTGCGGGCGGGCACTCTTCCTCCTTCCTGCACCAGGAAGAGGATTTACAGTGCAGGGAGGAGGAGTTGGTCCGGGCAGCACAGCGCTGGTGTGGGGGGTCGGTGTGAGATGGCAGGGGTCCATGTGCGGCAGCATTGGTGGCATTAAGAAGCCTTGGCGATACCCCCCGCAGTGAAAACCCACCAATCGCGCTTTCCTGCATATCCAAATGCGGTAAAACCCCATGGTTTTTACTACATTTTTTGTGCGGTAAATCCCCAGGGTTTTTACTGCATTTTTTGTTTGGAGAATCCCGCCCCAGATCATTCACCACTTTAGACGGTGCTGTCTCAGTGGAGTGTTGGGAATGAAAGACTGACTTGAGTGGGTCTAATACTGTGTGAGAGTTAAGAAAGTGTGTGAGGCAAGAGTAGACAAATCCTTTGAGTAGCTTGGAGAGGCATGGGAGCTGAGAGATAGGACTGTAGTTTGAGAGAGAGTTAGGGTCAGAATTGTGTATTTTTTTTCAGAATGGCAGTAATCACTGAATGTTTGAACAGAGAAGGAAAAGTCCTAGTAGCAAGATTATTTATTAATTTACGTTATTTATTAATCTACAATTCACAGGGAATCAATGTTTTTTGTTTTTTTGTTTGAGTGTTATCATTTATGAATTTCAGTGTTTTTTACAAGGTTATATCTGCATTCCTCATGCATAGCATATTGCTTACTCTCATGGAATGTCTGGGAGACTTCCTTAATGGGAAGGGGTGGGGTTTGTTGACGCTATGAATCTTTCATTACAGCACTGCTTTCACTGATAACACCATGCCACCTGCTTATGTTCTCCAGAATGCCCTACCGGTCTCTCCCTGGGCACTGGGGGGAAGTAAAATATCCAGCATTTCAGCAAGTACTGTATGGTGACTAGGATTTCCTACACTTTTACATTAAAGGGATCACAATTAACTCTGCAAAACTATTTGCTGCTGAACTGTTTTAGAAAGAACAAAAAAAGACAAATAGTCTTCAATTTCGTTGTTAATGCTAGTCTGTAATTCCAAACCACATTGATCATTATGCGCATGCACAAATGTAAAAGTAGTAATGGTAGATTCTGATTTGTGGCTCCCTTTCCCATCTTTGTAAACTTAATGCTCAAGACTAATATACATTCTGTAACACTCTTGTCTTGTAGTATCATCTTCAGGAGGGATCGGCATGGAAAATATTCCTGTATCAGTGGAAAAGTCTATTTGTCTTAGCTTTAATGCTGGTAGTAATCATCGCTATCCCCTTATCGGTCCATTACCTGAAAACACTGCCAAATCCAGAGCCACATGAGTTATTTAATGTTGCTGCAGTATCTGCTGGCATTATTGCAGAGATCATCATGCTCAGGTGAGTCAACAATGGTAAGACTTAAATAGTACAATAGAAATGTGTGTGTATATATTTGTATGCTGTATAAATGGTTTGTATGCAGAGGCAGAACTACCATTGGTGCAGTAAGTGCATTTCATCGGGCCCCTGAGATCTACTTTGCCCACTGCTGCGTTGCATCTTGTGAACTTGAGTTAGTGGAGGAGAGGGGCCCAATCATATTTTGCCACCTTGACCAACCACTCACAAGTTCCATCACTGTTTGTATGCCTACCATTCCCTCCCATAGCCTTAACCAGTGGTGTAACTATAGCCCCGCAGTCCCCGGGGTGGTGGGGAGGCACAGAGAAAGTGTGGGCACCTTTACCCACTGCCGTCTGCCGGTACCTGGCCTGCTGCATCTGTCTGCGGTCACAGTCCCGTCTCTTCCGGCTCTTGCTGCTATAATGAAAAGTGACACTTAAAAAATGGCTGCCTCCATACTATAGACAGTTTTTGAGGATGCTAGAGGAAGTGGCGGTCTCCTTAAAAATGGCCTGCTGTATGGGGGCAGCCATTTTCTAAGAGTCACTTTTCATTCAGCAGCAGGAGCCGGAAGAGACGGGACCGTGACCGCAGACAGATGCGGCAGGCCAGGTACTGGCATAATGCGGGGGGGGGGCTGAAAAAAAATGTGGCGGCAAATTTGCAATAGTTACGCCACTGGCTAAAACCTTACCACTCCTTACCACAGCCTAACCCTCCCTCTAGTGCTTAACCCTAAACCTAATACTCACCTTCGGGATCCACCGGCAGTAAAATGGTAGTTTAGTTTGAAAGAAGACTTACATCCATCAAGTTCACCATTTTTTTGCAGGACCAGTTAAGAGGGTATTGTCTACAAATCTTCTTTCCTCCAGCCTGAGCACATGCCTACATGTCCCATTCTCTATAGTAAATAGGGTGTCTGACAGTTCGTTATATTGTCCCCTGATATACTTGTACATGTTAAGCATGTCTCTCCTTAAACATCTCTTTTCCAGCGTAAACATTCCTAATTCTGCTAATCTGTCCTCATATCATAATGACCACAACCCTTTTATTTGCTTGGTTGCCCTTCTAGGGACTTTTATCAGTTGACCCATGAGGTCTAAATTCTCCTCTAGCGAAAATTAACAACTGCATCAAAATGAAGTAAAATGTGTTGCAACAAGATGAATAGAGAGATTTTATACATTAGTAGGTAAACCGCTTAAGAGAAGAAGACCTGTTGTGTTGAATGAAATGAATTGCAGATTACAAAAATAGGGTACAAGGAGTATATATACATATGTGCAAGGTGGAACAGAGGAATGTAACACTTTAAAGTAACAAAAACATTTTAAAATTCTGAAAATAGCACCCACATTGTACACTTCTCAAAAGTGTTGTCCTAAATCACCTATCCCAAACAAACTACATAATCTCCCATTCACTTTAAACCCTGAAATTCTACAAAGAAAAAAAAAAGTTTTGAATTTGTTAATGTCAAATGCTGGTCGGCATTGGGGTTAAAGCCAAATATGGATGCCAGTGGCCTTAAACATGAATATGGTTGTACAGCCATGCGGTGTTGACATCCCCAAGGGAGGGGATCTGGCAACTGTACCCAGGGAGAGAAAGAGGAGAGCTAGCAACTGTGCCCATAAAGAGATGTAGAGGAGCTGGTAACTGTGCCCAGGGAGTGAGGATAATTGTGCCCATAATGGTAATTGTGCCCATGAAAGAGTGGGTGGAGCTGGTAACTGTGCCCAAGGAGAGCTAGTCAAACTGTTATTGAGACAAAATGTTCTCAATTACAGCATTATACTTGATGCAGTTTCTTTGTTTTCAGCGCTGTTTTTTCTTCTTCTTTAAATGTCGGAACATTGAATAAGAGTCGGACGCAATTAGCCGGGATTCCGACTGTCGGGACATTCCGACAGTCAGAATCCCGGATTGAAAACCCCTCCATATGAGTTAACACTTTTTAATTAAAAATACTTCTTACCATTTTGTAGTTTGCATCAGGTGTGTTTGATTAAATGACTTTCTCTTTGTGCTGTGTTCATCTTTGGTAAATACAAATGTACTGTACTTGGTGTGTGTTTTGCATTTATAAACAAAGAACATGGGAATATAAGTTTTAAAACAACAGGACTATTATAGCTGATTCATTTTATTAAATTGTTTGGGGGTAGCCCCAGGCGGGGGGAGGGGGCGCTCAATCGCCCACCCGCTCCCCGACTCCACAGGGGGGTCACTCCGGCACTCACCCGTGTTGCTCCACGTGGGGGTAGTGCCGTGCGATGCTGTGCTGGCTGCGGCAATTCTCCCCCGGGGGGGGCTTGCCGGGTGAAGCGATGCGGCCCGTGGCACCGTGACGCTCCAGGGGGGCCTATGGTGCTCTCCAGTAGCCGGTAAATGCCTAAGGCTGCCTAGTGGTGGCGCCGGCCCTGGGTAGCCCTCTTCTCCCAACGGAGAGGGGTACAATATTGCTGTCTGTTCAGACTAAATCATAGCACACTGACAACCTGTTTTGTATTGCCGTAATACTACAATGAATAAAAAGTTGTAAATGTTACTGTACTGTTATTGTATGGCGTTAAGCTGTACATGTATTTGCACGTTAAGCATACCTGTGTCATTAAGCAGAGTAAACGTTCCTTATTTTCCCCTCATTCTTCGCTGATTTCACTCAGGAAGAAGGCAAATGTTTCACTACTATGTTTTTTCTTCTTCTTTCATTATGAGGAAGAAATTAAACATCCCTTTAAGTTAGTACTTAAAATATCAAAGACATTGTTAAATGCCTTTGAGTCACTATACAAGTAATTCACTTGTGCAAAACAGCTACATGGTAAATGAAACCGTACGGGGGAGGTTTCCAAAGCTGAATAAACACAAAATTAATTAGTCTGAAACTTCCTGATGGATCTATTTAATGAAAGCCTGTTATTGTGTCAAGCACTCAACACCATGAATTTGTTTTATTGTGTTCTGTGTTGCTTTTTTATTGAACCAACATGAAGGTTGCACATAAATGTTATTGTGCAAAGACTTTCAAGCCATCTCAATCTACGACAAGTCAAGAGAGTCACTGCAGATTTTGCACGTCTCAAGTTGCTTTGAAAACAGGCTCCTGAAAAATGGCCCAGCACGCGCCCATCACACAAGAGCCAAGGTTACCGGGTAGTGCCGTGTCCTCAGCGCACCACAGCTAGAGTACCCTTAAGAACCTGACCTTGAGCTGTTGGGTCTTTAATTGTTGTTATTTAACTACGAACTGTTGGGTTTGTATTTATGGGAGATATCCTCTTAGAGATATTTATGATTTAATTGGTATGAAACTTTATTTAGAATGTGGGAAAGCAAATTTCTAGAACATTTATAGATCATGTTCAGTATTAATGTTTCTTTGTCTCCGAGTATTAGTGGTTTCATGTTTTCAAAAGGAACTGTATTAGAATTACAAAATGTTTTCCGCTCTGTGTTATTTTATTGTTGGTGAGGCAAATCTTCCATATTCCCATATGTCTTTTAAATTATCACACATTAAAAAGAAAACATTTGTCACATTTGGAGAAGAATTCAGTCCCGTGTTAAAGGCAGATGGTTCACCATACAGTGCAATAGTAGAATGATTAGGCTCTCAGTCACTGTAGCCAATGTTTTTATAATTTTGTCCGTTATCAATTTACATTTTAACTCAAGCACTAGAAGTATGTGAGACAATATAAATCCTATACAGAATACGCATGGGAACCCCCTTTAAATGTCATACTATTTAGAAAGGAACCAAACGCAAATGGTGAACTTCAGTTACTATGGAGATGTCCGCTCTACAATGATTCTTTTCCTTGGAAGCTGCCTTAAATCATAGCAGCTGGGATCCGATGTTAAGGACTCAAAGAAACATTTTGGAGAAAGAGCGCTGATACATGCCCATCTTTGGGGGGCCAACAAGTGCAGTCTTCCCATTTGATTTTCTATTTTGCACATGAACTACAATAACCCCCTTTCTCCCCCTCTCCCACACACTCATCCAAGCTTCTCAGAGTGGAGTGGAAACTTTTCTAAAAGCGTTAGTATGGAGCACTAATATGCATTCCACTAAGCAGTTATAGCATTTAGCATTGACTCAATAAACTAACAGACCAAGCTTTGTTATAATATTGGCCATACTTTCCATCTCTATGTAAAGTCCCCAAGTGAGTTTATGGAACAGAGCAGAAGGTGGACAGTTTGGGGGAGTTGGGTGCAAAAAAACATCATAATTGCCAAGCCTCACCCTGTACAATATTATAAATTATGGCATCTGGCAGGGAAGGCTGAGATATGATAATGTAATGTACCAAGAATCAGGATATCAGTCCTGCCCATTTCACTAGTAAGTAAGTTGGATGCGAGAGGATGATTTGCTCCTCTGAGACTCCACAAAAAACTATGTCTCCCAGCTTTGGTTTGTGCCTAGACAGTGTCACTGTGTTATTGATGCTGCCAGGACAATCACACCTTTTTTAAACTAGTTTGCATTGTTGTGATTGCTGTGTTTAAAGTACACCTGACATTAATGATGCTGTGTTAGATGGACCTCTGACCAAAATTAGCCCATCTTCAGCTACTTCTAGTTCTTTTGTTCTTTATCACTTGTGAAGACAATTGTGTACTGAATGGGAGGAACCTACTCCTATGCTCCATGTTGGGTTACAGTGATATGCTCAGACACCATTTAATGATAATTGAAAATGAATTATGCCAACCTACAGTAGGAATAACATTTCAGATGATGGCCCCTCTGCATGCTGCAGATCGGAAGTATCTGATGTCCTCTTTATGTGTAGTTGGAGAACATCGAACGTGTCCGGATTTGCAAGGACACTCAGGAACTGGAAACCATCATCAGCTCTCACTCTGCTGGCTGATGCCCTTTCACTTCATTTATCTCCTCCTCCTGTAATTTATCCCACTAGAGCTTCAGGATTAAACATGTAGTTTCTGCAGCTGCTATTTGCAGTAAAAAAAAAATACCCAAGTGAAATTTAGATATTTTCTACCGAACCTTTATAACATGTACTGTAACCCCAGCTTCCTGGGTGCCTGGAATAACAAAAGTCACCGGCTAGGCATATCTTCGGTCAATCTCTGGTCCTGTGATAAATAGGCCAGAGATTGACCGGAGATATGCGTGAACAGTGACTTTTGTTATTCCGGGCACCCAGAAAGCTGCATGGGTTACAGTACATGTTATAAAGGTTAGGTAGAAAATGTCTAGAATTTCACTTGAGTATTTTTTTTTCTGTGCATTTGGAACGGAGCATTCAGTCATCTTTAAGTACACCCTCTTTGAAATATGTATTTTTACACATTAAGCAATCTTGTTGTCCTTATTAAGTCCTACATTTTAGCTATTTAATCTAATTTGACAATTCATAACCAGCTTAACTTTGTCACTCTTTTTTTTTAACAAAAATAATCTAATTTGTGTGAAACAGTTAGTACACCATTATCCTTACAGTTTTCTTATCAGTAAAAAAAAAAAAAGGTAATTTGAGCCAGGTGTTGCTAATCTTGTGCACTTCATTATTATCAGAAAGTGTTACCACCTCTGTATAAAACAGAACCTTTGGCAGATTGGTCTTGAGCATTCAGGTTTTGATAACACCATGCCAAAGAGCGAAGACATCTGCGATGTTCTAAGAGCAGCAATTGTTGCTGCTCATCAGTCTGGAAAGGATTATAAAGGCATTTGCAAACAATTTGAAGTCCATCATTCTACAATGCGGAAGATTGCATATGGAGAACAATGAAGTTGGCTATAATCCCAGGAGTGAATGTCCCAGCAAATCCACCCAAATATCAGAATGTGAGGAATCATAAAGAACCCATACATCCAGTTATCTACATGCCTCTGCCAACATGGTAAGCTAGGAGTATAACTTTCATAGAAGAGTAGCCAGCAAAAACAGAAGCGACTAAAGTAGAGATGTTCTATCTTTATGCACAATGCCATGTTTATCTAAAACCAAAGAGCAAATGCAAACACAAAAGTTGCACTGACTGCTCAGAATTTTGGGTGGAGACATCAATTGTGAGGAGTCTGCTGGGTGTTGTGGAGACCTAGCACATCAGAAGCACTAGATGCTATTTAAGTACTGGAGGGGCCAGCTGTGACCAACTCATCTAGCAACCAGGGGACTGGCACATCAGGCTTAGTGGGAGACAGGAAATCTGAGGCATCTAGGCAAATTGTGGTGGTAGGGGATTCTATCATCCAAAAGTCCAGAAAAGAGAAGCCAAGCTAATTAAAGGATGGGAGCCCTTAAGTAACGAAGACAGACTAGCCAAATTAGGAATGTTTAAGGGGAGACATGCTTAACATGTACAAATATATCAGGGGCAATATTCTAAACTATCAAGCAACCTCTTTACTCTGAGGTCATAAACTAGGACATGGGAGGGCACGCATTCAAACTAGAGGAGAGAAGGTTTCGTACCCTTAGAAGGAAAGGGGTTTTTTAAAATCAGGGTGATAAATGTATGGTAGACTCTTCTTGAAAAGTTAGTGATGGTAGAAATATTGAACACATTTAAAAAATATTGGACAAACATCTACTGGAGAAAAAAAATTGAGGTGTACAACTAATCACTATTCATCCATAATTGGAACATAAGGTAATACTAAAATGGAGATAGCACATCTAGTCTATACTACCTAACAGGTCCTGTATAAGGTTGAACTTGATGGACTCAAGTCTTTTCTAACTATAACTACTATGTTACTATGTTACAACCATGGATGATGAAATCTGCCCTACTGGTTCATTCAAGTATGGTATTAAGCCGAGGAGGCTCCAGGTGAGGAGCTGCAGCACAGTTCAAAATCCAAATCTGCAACATCCTTAACATTGGAAGAGTTAATATAACAAAGAAAGGATAGGAAATCTGATTATCTTGGAGAAAATAGTTTCTTAGACTGATGCAAGATAATTTCTGAAAAATATGTAATATGCATATTTTATTGGGAACCTTGCTGTGTAGCATGTTTTCAATTGGAGGCATTTCGCTCTGGCATATTATGTATTGGGGGCACTACTCTGTGGCATATTATGAATAAGGGGCACAAATGTTTGGCATATTATAACTTGGACATTGCAATTTACTTAATAAAGAATCCTTACCTAATTGTTGGGAGGGTAACAGTAACAAAAATAGAAAAAGAGTTGAAATGTTGGGAGGAATTCAATTGTAAACACCGACCAGTCTGGTCAGCATGACTGGCCCAATGGTAGACCTACACGTCTGTCAGTTAAAGGATGATGTGAGGGAAACTGGAGACAGATTATAGATATGTAGTCTGACATTACCACATATACTATATGTATAGTACATTCACTATATGGAAGTATATTAACTGTCTGGTGCATATGAAGGAGCATTTGGGTTTGATGTAAGCAGTACACCCCATTTACAAAATAAACAGGATGTGCAGCACAAAATTATTAAAATTGCATTTCCCTTTTCTACATTAAATGATGCAACTTTTGTACTTTTATATCTTATTTGAGACATTGGGGCTTATAGTATATTGGTTCTACATGACTACATGGCAATGGCCTCCCCTCCCCCACTTCTCATAATAGGCCCTTGAAAATTTGCAGCACCAGACCCACGAAGACCGTAATCCAGCCATGGGAATACCCCTAAAACATGCCTTTAGACCCACTTTGGCATACATCTAGGAAGGCAAGCAGTCATTCTGTCCACATTCAAAATGCCAACATGGTCTGAATGTTGCCACTGAATGCCGGCATTTCATTTTCTTAATATTATGAATGTCAGCGGACATATCACAATGGATTTTAGGGTTTGATTGCGGTTAGTGCTATGGCTAAAATCACATAAAAAGTGATGCCGTCGGTCTACATGACCAATGTCGATAATCTGGCAATGTCAACATTATGTCATTGTCAAACGAGATGCTCGCATGCCCGTTCCACCAGAGCCCTCCGCCGTCGGCTGCAGCTCCCTCGATGCCCCCAGCAGCTGCCCCCGATCCGTGCCCATCTCCCTGAAACAGAGACGGGCAGGGAAAGCACTCTCTACATCCGTGTTGATGGGGACGCATGTACGAGTGAGATGCTCGCGCGTCCCGGTAAGATGGAGTGCCTCTCCACCAGTGATCGCCAGCTAAGGGAATTCAAATATTTATATTATAATATTTATATCCAAACACACGTCTTCACCATGTGGATTTTGCAGCATACTGTACATATATGATTTTAATTATTATAAGATGGTTGATGAAGTTTGTATCACTTATTCAACACAGAAGATCCAATTGGCTTTCAAGGCCATTTAAAATAATCTTCCTAACTATTTACCAAAATCACCCTCTGCCTTTGTTCCTGATAATAATATATACAATGGATGTATTGTGCGGAATGTACAGTCCTGAGGACCTGCCTGTATTTGAGCAACAGAATTGACACAAAGCAACAGCGACAAGTCTGTCTTGTTAGTTCAAATACACTCAGCATAAAATGTTCATCAGTTCAAAAGGTGGCAAACTACTACAGCAACCAAACAACCCTACTTAATTTAATGAGTTTTACATGCAATCAAATCTTAATAAGAAGTCACCCAGTTAAATCTTTAATGTTACAGTTAAGGTAAACCTATTTACCATCTGTTCTATTGCAATATGTATATCTCTTTGTTCGTTTTTCCTGCTTTTATTCCCCATGACTTACAGGTACAGCTGTGTGGCTCCTATAAAAAAAAAAAAAAAAAACATAATACATTTTTTTAAAGTGTATTTAAAATATGCTGTTCACTTAAATTAATGAAGCCGTACTGAAATTTTAATAACCTTCAATTTTCTCTAATGTTGAACCACATCTACCTGCAGAGAACGGCAACTCAAAATAGCCAATACTGTATAATGAACATGTGCGCCCAGTGCTACTTCTCAGCAGGATCTTTATTTAATTTCAATTAAACCCACAACATTAATTGTTCCTTTCTCCATTCTGTATTCGACTTTTACTTCCCTCTAGTTTGCAACAGGTTAGACGTTGCAACAGAAAGTAATGGCCATGTAAAGTCTTCGTCTGGAACACGAGGCTCATGGAATATGTGACATTTTTATCACCTTGCTCCTGCTTCCGTTTTCAATAAAAGCACAAATTGGAAATAAAGCCTGGGGTCTGCTTAATCATTAGTGAATTAAGAATCTGTTTTTAATATCCCCTAACTTGTAAATAATGTATTAATTGAGTAGCTTGAATGCTGGAAAGTCTGCTAAATGTGTAATGAAAGTAGTTTGCTATTATTGGAGGATGCATACCAAATGCAGCAAATTCAATAAGCCAGTTGTTGTTTGTGGAAATGGTGTTATAATTAGCCGGCACCTGCAGCTGTTTTCTAAGCCGAACAAACAGGCCTGAAATGTGTACAGAGTGGATCTGGGTGTCAGAATGTGATGAACAGGTTTAATTTTTTTTCTTTTCCTTTTTAAAAATTAAACCAAGTGTCTTGTCAGTTGAAAAACAGACCTGCGTTCTTTTTACCCTCTCCAGCTAAAATGTACTTGAGGCGCCAATGCAAAATGGGAAGTAAAATGGGAGAAAATTTCTCAAAAGGAATGTATTTCGCAGAAGATGCTTACACCTCTGAAAATGCAGATTTTCCATCTACTGTATGTTCCGTCAACAACAGTGTTTACTTGTATCTTCCTATAGCAAGTGCACAAGATAAACTATAAAACAGTAAAGGTGAACGTACACTAGTCCGATTTGGGCAGATTTCACCCGATCCGTCATAATTGGCCCAAATCGGATGTGTTTGACATACCACTCTGGACCGATGCGTGTTCCTGGTCGCATCGGACCTGAGACGAAGGTTGGACCTACTGCCCATCTGACCTCGTTCTCAGCGCCCCTCCCGGTGGCGGGGAATGCGTTGCATGTGATGCATCACATGTGAAAGGACCGCATGCAATATTGCAGATCCTGCCGCCCCGGTGGAACATGTGCATCTAAGGGGGGGTCAGATGGCCATACACTGCTGCAATACATCACAGTGGTGTATGGTCACCTCTACATTTTGTCAATAGCTGCATTTCTTCAAGTTTTAACCACCAACTGTTCCACTTTTGGCTGGAGAGTCTTACTTTTTGTGCATTGCCCCGTCCGTCCCTACCACATGCAGTTGTGTCCTGCAGTGTGGGGAAGGTTGAGTTGAGGAACAATTTAGAAGCATAGATGCCATGCACATAACATCTGAAGAGTGTGTTGGGTTGGGTCAGTATCCGGTTAATAGGTTGACATGACAGTGTCTAAGTCAACAGTCAATAGGTCAACACCATATTGTAGACATGCGTATGGTCGACATAGTTGACACATGCAAAGGTCAACATGAGTTATTTTGGTTTTCTTTATTACTTTTTTAGAACTTTTTCATACTTTCCCATCCACATGGACTCTAATTGGGAATAGTAACTTGTGCTGAGAGCAGTAGCACACTAATTTGGGTCCATGTACTGAAATCTAGAAATTGACACAAAAAAATCCGAAAAAAAATGCATGTCAACCTTTTAATGTGTCAACCATTTCCTTGTTGATCTCTAGCTTTTGTTTACCTTTTGTCTCTATTCACCTTGTCGATGTCAGCCATTTGGTGTCAACCTAAACACTGTCAAACTTTTGAGAGCTTAGGGCGTATTTTATAAAAGAACATTGCACTAATCACATCAATAAATGCAATCCGTGCCTAAATGACCTTTCTCACAAACATCACTTACTGGTAGCTTTCGTTGCTAACCTTGTGATACTGGCCTGAAATATATATTGACAGATGTACGGTAACCAGAAAATGGGCATTTGTCCAGAACACCGTTGAAAACCTCATTCCATTGTAGAACAATCTATAAACTGTCCTATTTTCATAAACACCATTAACTTACTATATTTGATGGCTGAACTGTTTGTTGTGACTAATTGATTATACAGTTCATGCAATCAGATGTTGCTGCTATTTAGAGCTCTGCTCAAGTTTTCTTTAATGTCTAAAAAGCTTCTTAGTGCCCATAGAGTCTTTTATTTTCTTTTTCTTTTTTTATGAACTAAACGAATAGTAAATTTCACCAGGCTCCATTAAAATCAAAGAGTTTACTTCTGGCGCTGCAAGTTGTTTATGGAAAATTACTTACTCTTTGATCTGTTCTTCACACATATTACCTAACATGAGCATTCTCCCTCTAGCCATTCATATTTAGTTAAAATTTGATATAAACATTTTATTAAGCTGATAGAAATGTCACGTTTTGTTTGTGCTTAGTTTAGCTTAGTATTTATGTTTTTTTAAGTCCTATGAAGAAAATCTAATAGCTATATATTTTGCATTTAAATAGCATTTTCCCAAATCATTTAAGGGTATGTCAACTGTAGAGATAATTTTACACATGCCTTCTTTCCCAGTTCAGCAGGTCTGTGGGGTAATCAGCTCCCATAGGATATTGGTCTCTGGAGATCATCATTTTCAGCTTGAGAATGAACCATTTCTTAACATCTGAAAAAAGACTATGTCTAACTAAGGGATGTTCTAGAGGTGGAAAGCTGTGAACGACAGACCACATACAGTACTCAAAGAGAAATATAGTTAAAATGTTGACATTCATAAAAATGCCACCACAATGTTAACAGTTATGATGTCAACATTATTAATATGATCATATGGAACATGTAAACATTCTGCAGAATGCCAACACTACGGGGGAAGACTGGGGCTAGGGTGTGTAAGTGGAGGATTAAGGTTAGGTACTATGGGAAGGGCTAAGGTAAGGCTGCAGGAGTAGTGGGTTATGGTTCAGACTTCAATGATATGGGGAGAGCTAGGGTTAGGTTGTGGGATGGGAGGATTAGTGTTAAATATGAGGCTGACGGAAAGGATTAGAGCCTATATTTACCCCTGGATGAGTGCAGAGAAGTCATAGTCACCTAACCCCAGACTCAGAAGACACTGCTGGAGCCATCAGCGAACTTGTATCTGGCAAATGATCACTTCACCAGCAAGATTCTATCAGTATAGAATCTTGGTGGTGAAGTGTTGTCAATTTCCTAAAGTTTCTAAATACTAAAAGAGGTGATGTACATCAGATTCTATCATTTTCTAGGTTGCAATAGATAAATGATAGACAGAATCTGATTGGTTTGCTATCCGCGACATCACCTCTTTTCATTATTAGAAGCTTTAGTAAATTAACCCGTATGAATGTCAACAAAATATGCATTGAAAAGTGATAAAGTGGAGAGTAATAAACCGCCATCCAATCAGCTCCTACCTGCTATTTTTAAACACAGCCTTTGACTTGGCAGTTACAAGCTGATTGGCTGGTGGTTTATCACTCTCCATTTTATCACTTTTCCAGCTTAGTGCATCTGGCCCTTAATATAGATGTACCAATGTTATAGTGTAATGTATTGGAAGGAATTATCTATGTCCTATAGCCACTTGTGAGGCAAAATAAAAATAAGTTATTCCCCATAAGTACTATAGATCGGAGAAATCTCTAAGACTGTTTCTTACAGTTCATGCAATCAGTTGTTGCTGCTATTTAGAGCTCTGCTCAAGTTTTCTTTAATGTCTAAAATGCTACTTAGTGCCCATAGAGTCTTTTATTTTCTCGCCGGAGATCTTTTCTCGCCAGAGATCTTTTATGCCGGTCTGATCTCCGACTCAGCTCTGATGTGCAAGGGGCCCCGAATCAAACCTGTGGGGACATTACAGTCACCTAATTTGGGCCGCATTCTTGGCCCTTTCTGTCAGGAACGGGCATACTTAACTTATAGTAGTCACTACATGAAGCCTGACATCTGATTTGTAAGACTACTGTATAACCACTTGTTTCCATGAATTTTCAACTGTACACTTGTTGTTCTATGTCTGGCTTTATTATCAAATATATTTTATTTTCCAAAGAACATACTTAAAATAGGGAACCACAGGTGTAAATTAAAGTCAAATGAATCTACAAATTGCACCCATCATTTGACCTGTTAATTACAAAATGTAAAGAACCATAATTCCATTCAGTTCCAAAACAGAAGGACAATGTGTTTGCTCATTTAAACAATGTGCTATGAGTATTATTTAATTAGGATCTGGGGTGCAGCTGTTTTCAGGAAAGCGTTTTCATATGGCAAGTCTTGCTCCAATACAGATTGTGCATGTGTGTGTGTGTGTGTGTGCAGAACGCACAGTACAAAGACTAAGATGCCAGGTGTGTGCTAAGGGAATTCAGAGAATTGCAATCGCCAACGTACTCATCAGCGCAGTACAATAGAATATACCGTGCCAAAAATAATATAACAAACTAATTAAACATAGTTCCTTATAAATACAGAAAGGTCATTGCTCTAAGGCATTTGCATTATGAAATTAAATTTGATCGAGAATCTGATTGCAGAAAGCTATTAAATTGTAATGTGCATTTCTTTTTCCAGTTAAAGGTAAAGACAAAGAGCATAATAAATGAGGTACGTTATTGAATGGGTGTGCTTGATGTTTTACCTTATTAAACCTGAGTTGTGTGATACAAGTGCCATAATGTGCGTTCCATTTCATTCGAATGCTCCAGTTTTTTTGTTCTTTTTTATCCATTTTTACAACATATATGAATTATTCCATCATTGTTGCAAGGAGTATATTTAAAAAAAAAATTATACTCCAAGAAGAGTCAGGATGTATTAATGATCATATTTAATATGCAATCATTAACGTCCAACATCAAAGACATACTGGCTTTAAAGAACGCTGGAATGCTGTATCTAAGTCTTGCTTAGACAGCTCCCTTAGACAGGGCTGCTACTAGCATACTGCCTTGTCTGGAGAAGGGAGGAGAGACCCTGCCCCCAACCGGTCCCAGCAACTGCATAATGGAGCTGACAGGTGGTTGCTTGACTGCCCATGCGCGAAACCCTAGCTTCTATGCACTGCACTGGCTCCTGTAGTCCAAAGGTAAAACTACCACTGAAGGCAACTCAGAAATCTGACAGATCTCTCTTCGCTGTAGCGTAACTGTAGATGTTGCAGGGGATGCAGCTGCTATGGGGACCATCAGGGCCGCCATCAGAAATTGTGGGACCTGGGACTGACACAATAGTAGAGAATATATAGAGGAGGTGAGGTGAAGGGGCAAGAGGTGTTTAGGTGACAGGGGTGAGGTGATGGGTGGGGAGGTGAGGGTACAGTGGGCGAGATGAGGTGAGGTAATGGGGTGAGGTGACATGAGGGGGAGGAGGTGAGATGATGGGAGGCAGGAGGGGTTGAGGTGACATGGGGGGAAGAGGTAAGGTGATGGGGCAAGAGGGGGTAAGGTTAGGGAGTAACAGCAGCTGAGGTGATGGGGGTGAGAGGGGATGATGGGGTGAGGTGGGGGAGAGGAGAGGGTGTAGAGAAGAGGCAGAGTTCTTACTAGTATCATCAGGCCACCCTTCACTGGCACCATATATTCCCAGACATTGTATTTGTTTTATTAATGTGCTGGGTTCAAGTCTCAAAAAACAGTTTATTTCCTAGGGGATGGTGCTGGATTCTGTATGTGTCCTGGCCTGCCCCCTTTGTCATGTCACTGCCACCCCTCTCTCCTGCCCACTCTTTTCTGTACTGTCCCTGTCACCTGTCCTATCCCTGTCACCTGTCCTATCCCTGTCACCAGGGGCGGATCCAGGATAAAATGACAGGGGGGGGCACCATGATAAAAGAGGGTTTGGGAGGGGGAGGGGCGGTGTTAGTGGTGCCAGTGTACATGCTAAGAGAGCAGAGAGTGGGTGGCAATGGGATTAAAAATAGGCCCTGGCATTTAAAGTATGCAGGCCCACCATGGCAGCAAAAGTGAAGGATGTAGTTGTGCGCGCGACGAAGGCACGCTCTGGAAAAGGGGGTGTGGCCACTCAACAGGGGGCATGTCCTTGAGTGTAGTGTACAACACCATATACAACTTCTACACATTATGCAACAAAATACTAGACCCCATTATACTTGCCCCTTACACATGATGCCAAATGGAATGAGCCAAAATTCAAACAATGCCACACGGATTGAGCCAAAATTTACATAATAACACACGGATTGAGCCAAAATTCACATAATGCCAAATAGATTGAGCCAAAATTCACATAATGCCAAATGGATTGAGCCAAAATTCACATAATGCCAAATGGATTGAGCCAAAATTTACATAATGCCACATGGATTGAGCCAAAATTCACATAATGCCACATGGATTGAGCCAAAATTCACATAATGCCAAATGGATTGAGTCTAAATTCTCATAATGCCAAATGGATTGAGCCAAAATTCCCATAATGCCACACGGATTGAGCCAAATTCATAAAATGCCATATGGATTGAGCCAAAATTCACATAATGCCACATGGATTGAGCCAAAATTCACATAATGCCACACGTATTGAGCCAAAATTCAAATAATGCCACACGGATTAAGACAAAATTCACAATACGCTTCATAAACAGGGACATTGTCCACCAAAGGCGCGCATTAAACATTTACACCATAATGTCCATTGCACGTTAAGTTACACGGCATGATGTCCATTATGTATTATGCCAAACACCATAATACCTATTAAAAATTATGCTACATAGAGTAAGTGCTGCTTATCTACATGCTCATTGCCAAGGGTTCCATGCTCATTGCCAGAGGTTCCATGCTCGTTGCCATGTGGGATTACATGCTCATTGCCAACGGGGAATACATGCTCGTGGTAAATGGGGGACAGCCGCCGCCAGGCATAAGTGTTAGCCACTGACAGTGGCAGAGCCTGGCTGTATTCCGAGCACTGCAGGTCCCAGCTATTTGAAATAATACCCATTTCACACCAGAAAATGCATTCCCAGGTTGGCCCCTTTTACACCAGCCTAGTCCCTGCATTTTCTGGTGTGAGGGGGAGAGAAAACCCCCCTCCCCCCCTTTAACCAGTTATCTCATTTAACCGGCTATATCTTCGGAAATAACTAATCCATTTACATGAGACAAGTATCATATTGAAGAACTTTTGAGTGGGCTTTGAATGATTTTGGTCCAGTAAAACTGGAACGTTTGGTTCCAGAGTAATCTGCCCTCAAAGAACATGAACAGTCATGAAATTACATTTCAAAAATAAAAAAAACTGATTTACACGCTATATCTCTGGAACCGATTGACCGATATGGACCATCCTGGTATCATATTGAAGGCACAGCGATTTGGAATTGAATGACATCAACCACAAGCTCCTGTGATGCCAGGGGGGGAACCGGGTGGGAGTCGGAATTGAAGGGTCCCATATTATCCTATGGGGAAAAAATGTTACAGCTTTGCCAGGCGATATCTCCGGTTCCTGGGGGGCTAGAGACATAGGGCTGGGCTCGTTGGAAAGCCCTGGTCCTCAGCTACAAAATGAATGACAGGGGGGGCACGTGCCCAGGTGAATCCGTCACTGCCTGTCACCCATCTCTGCCACCCTCTTTGTTCTATCCTGTCCCTGTCACCTCTGGCCTGTTACTGTCACCCCTGTCTCCTGCCCTCTCTGTTCTGTCCTGTCCCTGTCACCTTTATCCTGGTTCTGTCACAGCTGTCCTTTTTTCATATGTGGGCAATGCATGTGTGTGGGGGTGTGTGTGCGTTTGTGTGGGGGTTTTTTACCGCTCGGTGCCAATGGGGGGGATTTCAAGATTTTGCTGTTGGGCCGACAATGAACAAATTACACCCCTTCTTCCCCTAGAATTTTTGGGTAATGTAGCATAAAGGGCTTTTCGCCTAGAGCTTCATGTATTGTGAGTACATATTTCCATAATATACATGGAAAGTAGGAGCATATAGGACTGAGATCACCGGACACAATATAAAAAATGTGAAAATATTAGTGATATAATGTACAATGCCATTGGATTCTGTAAATGTGTTCTTTGCAGTGAAGGCACACACATTAAACCATCTGGCAGACGGGTGCCGGAGGGGTTCCCGACAGTCGGGATCCCGACTGTCAAAACGCCGACAGCCGGGTGCCCGAAGGCCACCCGCTATTTTCCCTCGTGGGGGTCCACGACCCCCATAGAGGGAGAATAGAATAGATGGCTCGTGTAGCGAGCCACCGTGCCCGCAGCGTGGCGAGCGCAGCGAGCCCGCAAGGGGATTTTTTGCGCTCGCCATGCTCTCTGACTCCGGGCAGTCGGGATCCCGACGTCGGGATAATGACTGTTGGAATCCCGACTGTCGGAGTCACATACCACACCCCTGGCAGATATATCTGGGTTGGGTATAGGCCAAGAGAATGCTTTTTTCCCAGATATTTAATGGCAACTGTAAAGCTTGAAGAAGGAGGAAGAATGATTTGGTCTACGCCTTTTAGTTCCAGTAAATGAAAATTGTAATGTACAATACATCATACAATGATGATCTAGATAACTGCGTACTTTCAACTTATTGGTAACTGTTTGTTTCGGCGTGAAAGTACAGTATGTTATGCAAGTTCCATCAAAATATGAATGTCAATATTATTCTTACTAAATGGGTATGAGTCCCCCACACATCTTCCTAAATCTAGTAGAAAACCTTCCCAGTAGAGTGGATGCACTTATCGCAGAGAAGCGGGAGACTAGCTCCATATTATCAACTATGGTTTGGAATTAGATGTTTAACAAGCACATATAGATATGATGTTTCTGTGACCACAAATTTCTGGCCATATAGTGCATATAAAAATTGTCAAGTGTAGAGTGTGGAGGGCATATGTCACATCCCCTTCTCACACTGTCTTTGTAACATATGTTCCCCTCCACTCGTGTTATAAGCACAGCATACCCCTCCTTAGATTCCAAATTGCTGAGGTGTCTACTGAAAGAGGAGTTTGGTGTCCACTTCAGTTCCCGCCTCTGCTTAATGGTAGGAGTAGCTCTGAACAGTATCAGTGACTCAAATCTATTAATGAGGGCATCTTCAAGATAATGTTGCATGCAAAGAGTTGCATAGTCACAGTCCTAGATACTGGCCCTTTTTTCCACAAATGATTTTGATTAACTGCCAAAATAATTGGCCACTCCAGCAGTCTCATCCAGGGATGGGATCTAAAACAGCGATGGTATTCTAGTGGTGCTGTGAATGCAAAGCATGCTCATGCTCGTCCAGCCCCTGGCTTTTTGTGTGCTGTACGGCCAAGTGGAGCTGCTTGGTCAGGCCCTTCTTATTGAAGAGAGGGGTGGGAGTGCTATGAGGTGATTAATCAAGTGGAGGTTCTAGGAAGTGATTAATCAAATGGGCACTCTGTAAGGTGTTTAATCAAGTTGGTGTCCTGTAAGGTGATTATTTGAAGGGCTGGGGTGAGAGGTTGACATTAAACCGGCCGTGGGTGGGGGTAGGGTGGAGATGCTGTAACCATACCTGCCTCACCAACTTTCCCACCACATCTGCCCCCAAAGCCTCTCTCCCCATGCAAAATACCTGATCCATTCCCATGCAGTCTGGTGGGAAAAAGCTCATTGTATTACACATTTTCAAGGACCCACCACCCTATTCTCCAATATATGAGCCTCGATCTCCTTGCAATGGCCCTTTTGGACCTATTTGTATATTGCTCCATTGTTTCTGTTTGTATGGAGCCCCTATAACAGTTCAAGCTTCAGAGCCTCACCACTAATGATGAGATATAAAGCTTCTAATGGTATGTCCAATGCGCAGCAAATACTGTCATGCTAGAGGGATGTCAAAAGGACTAAATGTACATGTAGCTTCACTGGGGTCAAAATGTACAGACCATCAGTGAAAGTTAAGAGCAGGGGTCAGCAGCAAGAAATCATTCAGAGTCCTACCAATTACCTTTGAGGAGGAACCCTTGCCTGGTTAGTCCTCATCCTGTCTCTAGCCTCTTACATAGCGTATGGGCATGGACCCCTGACTACTTGAGATATATACACAGAATTTGACCTTTATGCAGATTGTTTAAGCCTTCAGGTAAAGAGATGGATTCAAATACTAAACTATTTGCATTAGTATATGGAAACTGCTCCACTGTGGCTATGCTATGAGTTGCTTAATAATACATGCATAGGTTTTCCATGATACATTTGCCTTCTGCCTTCCAGACCATGTGACTTTCTTGTCCCACAAGACCCTCTCATGAGGTTCTAAAATATAAATCAGCGTTGTATTCATAATCAATAAGCACTAAAATAAAAGTGTATATATAGAAATAAATTGTATTTATATTGTGGTCTGCTCATATCTCACCTCCTCCTGTCCAACGTCGCAGACCGTCTGTGTCAAGTAGATGCCTGGGGTCAGCTAGCACTCCACAATCACTTCCTACTGCCGTAACTCTGAAGCTACATGACATCTTAACCTTTAAAAAACTGCTTCCAGTCAGCATTTAAAAACACCCAAATCTTACTTGACCTTTACAATTTGGTACAGATTTAGCAGAGAAAAAAAATGACGGTACAACAAATTGTTTTCCAGCTATGGCCTTTTTAAAATGTTCATTGTGTACTGTATTTTTACTTTACCTCTACCATATTATTTGAAACCAATCATTAATCATGAAAGATAAACACCTGATTTTTATGATCTGGGTTTTTAATAGTTTTGCTTCTTGCCTGTGACATTTAAAGCAGTCATTTGGCTGAAATGTAGATCTGATTTGTACTATAATATGCATGGAAATTGAGTTTTTTCACTTGAAAATGTTACACTTGTCTCCAAGCGTATGTGAATATGTATGATTACAACATGGGGAAAGGTAGATTGGGAAAGAAAACCTGTGCACCAGTACCACTTTGCGGTATATGGGATATATATCAGATATAATTATATAAGACAATCCACTATTTTATATTATCTAACATGCGTTATACATTGGTAAATATTGTGGAGGTGCTCCCCTGAGAGTAAGAAATGATGCAAAAGAGAAAAGAAAAAGTACTCTCTATTTTTGGGGGCACGCTTTTGAATTTAAAACTTAACGTTTAATTATAGTTTCATTAAGATAAATTTAGACATGACAAGACAGACATACAAAAAACATGTACGATTCTTGAGACTCAAAAAATGACTGAGTTCTCTATTGATTATTGAGGTACCACAATATATGAAGTGGACCGCGAATATTTATTATCATGGTAAAATACCTAATTTTGCACCAAAATTTTTTTTAGTTTTAAGGTCGTTATTATTTTCTATTGACAGGAAGATTTTTGATATAAGGAAAAAAAGGGGGGGAAAGGAAAAAGAGAAAGAAAGAAAGAAAGAAGGGAGAAGAGAGGAAAAAAAGGGAAAAGAGGGAGGGAGGAGGAGGGGGAGGGTCGGAGAAGAAGGGAAGTAAGAGGAAGAAATTGATGAAGAACAAATTAAGTGTCAGTACACCCCTGCAGTTTGATTGTGATCACGGTGACTGCTGCTGATTGCTCTGTATGTCTGGCTAAACCAGACTGTGCAATTGAGCGAGTCTGACCATGCGACAGTTGCAGATAAGGGTGTTAAACAGTTGGGCTATAATTCCCTCTCTGTTAGAGTGGGCGACTCCCTGATTAGCTGAGCCCTTGCAGGGAAATCTACCCTCAATCAGTGAGGTTTTGAGCCCAGAAAGTGTATAGTTTTTAGAGAGCAAAGTTAATTGTCTTGTAGGGTGTATGTGCACGCTGCTATCTCCCACTTGCTTTGCAGTATTGGTGGGCGATGAGCGGTGAACTCCACCTTTAAAGACAATAATGGAATTTCCCAGTTATATAGAGAAAGATATATCGTTAGAGAAATAAAAGAAATAGAATAGCAGGTAAACGCAGTTTTATTTGGAATGTGTGATATCAAAAGAGGATAAAAAGAGTGGTCATTTGATCACAATATAATTATATACACCTGTATATCAGTTTACAAGTATCAAGCATCAGCTTAATCACCTGTTTTCACAATAGTAGAGAATACTCCTGTCACTAATTATATAAAAAATTTTTTAAGAAAACATAATCATGCATCTCATTCCTTCACATGAAAGGTAACACTCTAGGTGATCTTAATGGTTCTAAACCAATCAGAGCAGACAAGGGTAAAACTCAAAGAAAAACAATGAAGCCCTTTTCTAAGAATAACAGCAATACAGTATAATTTCTGTGGGGTCGTATTCACAAATGTACAAAATAATTACAGTGTTAGCAGCCCCTAAATAGGGGTCTTACCACCACCCAGATAGTTGTCTGCTATGATCTTAGGGACAGTCAGTCTGCTGCAGAAGGAAAGAGATTTTTTCTTAGGTCTGGACCTGATCGTAGTAATGGGGAGCCTGGTGTCTCCTCAGTAGCTCAAGGTGCAAAAAGTAGTTGTGGGATAGACAGCTGTTTCGCGGAGGTCCCGCTTCCTCAGTATCCTTTAGGATACTGAGGAAGCGGGACCTCCGCGAAACAGCTGTCTATCCCACAACTACTTTTTGCACCTTGAGCTACTGAGGAGACACCAGGCTCCCCATTACTACGATCAGGTCCAGACCTAAGAAAAAATCTCTTTCCTTCTGCAGCAGACTGACTGTCCCTAAGATCATAGCAGACAACTATCTGGGTGGTGGTAAGACCCCTATTTAGGGGCTGCTAACACTGTAATTATTTTGTACATTTGTGAATACGACCCCACAGAAATTATACTGTATTGCTGTTATTCTTAGAAAAGGGCTTCATTGTTTTTCTTTGAGTTTTACCCTTGTCTGCTCTGATTGGTTTAGAACCATTAAGATCACCTAGAGTGTTACCTTTCATGTGAAGGAATGAGATGCATGATTATGTTTTCTTAAAAATTTTTTTATATAATTAGTGACAGGAGTATTCTCTACTATTGTGAAAACAGGTGATTAAGCTGATGCTTGATACTTGTAAACTGATATACAGGTGTATATAATTATATTGTGATCAAATGACCACTCTTTTTATCCTCTTTTGATATCACACATTCCAAATAAAACTGCGTTTAACTGCTATTCTATTTCTTTTATTTCTCTAACGATATATCTTTCTCTATATAACTGGGAAATTCCATTATTGTCTTTAAAGGTGGAGTTCACCGCTCATCGCCCACCAATACTGCAAAGCAAGTGGGAGATAGCAGCGTGCACATACACCCTACAAGACAATTAACTTTGCTCTCTAAAAACTATACACTTTCTGGGCTCAAAACCTCACTGATTGAGGGTAGATTTCCCTGCAAGGGCTCAGCTAATCAGGGAGTCGCCCACTCTAACAGAGAGGGAATTATAGCCCAACTGTTTAACACCCTTATCTGCAACTGTCGCATGGTCAGACTCGCTCAATTGCACAGTCTGGTTTAGCCAGACATACAGAGCAATCAGCAGCAGTCACCGTGATCACAATCAAACTGCAGGGGTGTACTGACACTTAATTTGTTCTTCATCAATTTCTTCCTCTTACTTCCCTTCTTCTCCGACCCTCCCCCTCCTCCTCCCTCCCTCTTTTCCCTTTTTTTCCTCTCTTCTCCCTTCTTTCTTTCTTTCTTTCTTTCTCTTTTTCCTTTCCCCCCCTTTTTTTCCTTATATCAAAAATCTTCCTGTCAATAGAAAATAATAACGACCTTAAAACTAAAAAAAATTTTGGTGCAAAATTAGGTATTTTACCATGATAATAAATATTCGCGGTCCACTTCATATATTGTGGTACCTCAATAATCAATAGAGAACTCAGTCATTTTTTGAGTCTCAAGAATCGTACATGTTTTTTGTATGTCTGTCTTGTCATGTCTAAATTTATCTTAATGAAACTATAATTAAACGTTAAGTTTTAAATTCAAAAGCGTGCCCCCAAAAATAGAGAGTACTTTTTCTTTTCTCTTTTGAATATGTATGATTGTAAAGTCTTTTTGTAGTCACTGTTACTATGAAAAAACACACATTTCCGTTCATTTACTGTACTGTTTTTTGTATATTGTGTGTGAATGCTTTTTAGGTGATGGACTGTTAGTCCAAGGCTTTGCTGTCTTTCTCTGGATAAGCATTGTAATGACACTCAAAAAGTGAGAGCTGACTTACTGAAGGGCCAGTGGGAGCGATTCTAATTAATTCACTTCACTCCGCATTCGCACAGGGGAGCGATGTTTAGTGACTGCGCATATGCATTTATGCACATGTGCAGCCACATTGTGTGAGCGGGCACGGCAAATTGATTATTCGCCGGTCACTTACACACAGCAGCGCGGGTGGGGGACATGGGGGGCCGGGCCGTGGTCACTCCCATGGAAACGCACAGCATTCTCATGAGCGTTCCCATGAAAACGCTAGATGTTCCCATAGAAATTTGCCGGTGACGTGGTTGCCGGGGACGTGGTTGCCGGGGCGGGCAGCTTACGTCAGCGGATGTCAGCTGTCCACCCTCTTTCCGTACAGGATGCCACAGATCTAAGGCCAGAAGAGGCTGATTTAGGTCTGCGAGCGCTGGTATTTTATGATTGGTTGACACTTTGCGAGTCCACTAGAATCCACCCCAGTATATGTAATACAATCGGAAGTACAAAAGAAGTACTTTGAATCCAACCATGGCAGTTGTTGTTTTATTCCAAGAATGGAGCTCACTATGGAGGATATTTTTCAAAAGTGGATTGGTTAGTTTTTTATTTCCCCCTAACAGTCATTTAACAGGTTGTGTTTGTCAAGAACTGATTGGTTGAAACTTTAGCTCTTCACTTTATCGCTCTCTAAGCTTTGATAAATATGCCCTTTGTGATGAGCTGATGGCAGTTAGGAGCTGATGCAGAGTTAGATGTAAGTTAGTTTTGTAGATTGCAGTATATTGTGATCTTTATTACTCTGCACGCTCCATTGTTGAGTGCATGCATCCAAAACTACTTCACATATCCGTAGCCAGGGATTGGCATGAATGTGAGGGGCGGCACAGCTGCTATCTTGTTGGGATTTGCATGGATGGTAGGAAATGCACCCTGCTCCTAGATAGCAGCATAGCTACCTGCTTTCTGGTACCAGATCCTGGGCTTCTTTTCCATCACAGGATCACGTTTGTGATTGAGGATGGAGGTGGGGGGGGGGTTTGGTGCTGGAGGAGTCAGCCCAAAGAAAACTAGTACAGTGCTATGGCTGATGAAAACTTGGCGCAAATCTTATTGTGGCTGAATGAATTGATACAACCGCAACCATAGTCACTATTGAGCTTTGGACCTGATTCTGAGATGTACGTAAATACAATTATGACATTTTTGGGATTTGATGAGTGAAAAGGAATGTCAATTTTATCTAGATTCAGACAATTTAAATTGAACTTATAATTAGAAACAAAAACAAACTTTAATAAATATAACCCTCAGACTCCCACGCGTTCTACAGGTAAATTGCATTAAAGAGACAACTACAAAAGTACATTTTCAACATTTTAATTGGCTACTTTACATGTTAAATACCACTTTCAAAGGCAAATAATTATTTTAATTTTGTTTGTTTATGTCAGAGAACTTTTCTTATCCCATTTCACCTGGAGTAGTTTCTCAAGGCTCGGACATACAGAAGTGACTATGAGTTTGGAGACACATTAATGCCAGTTGCAATGCCAGTCTGGGGCAATATCTCTTTGTAGTATTCAGGGCTGGCATCGGGGGATTCAGGGGACTGTGGGGACTCCAGTCCTGAGACCAAAACAGAGATGGGGCCTGCATGGCAGTTGTGGAGGGACAGCACTGGTTGTATTTTGAATTTGGAGGTAGCCACAAACAAAGACCATCATCCAATCAGGATCTGCCACTGCTTCCCATATAATGCCATGTGTGAGTTCCAAATTTGAAACGACTGCCTTTGCTGTCCTTCTATGGTTTTCTGCTCCAGGCTCCTGCCATGTGTTACTGCTAGGGTTCCGGTCCACCGCGGTCCTGCCTAGTGACACCACCTAATGGCCTGCATCCTTGATTCCAGACCAGCACCTGGTGCCCACACTATTCAGTTATGGGGGCTGCAGGGAGTGAGAGGTGGTTGGGGGATATGCCAATTTTGACAGTCCCAGGCCCCACAATTTCTGATGCAAGCCCTGGTAGTATAGACTATGGCCATTTTTGATTATTCTCTCCAGATTATTTTAGGTTTCTTGTCATATATGTCTAGCTTAATCTGTGATTTTTATTATTTTACTTGAAGCCCGAAGTGCTGACTTGTGAACATGAACAAAAACGTGCTGGGGGCATAGGACTTTAGGCCCTCTCCAAAAGGAGAAGGTCCCCATTACTCCGCGAATCCCTCATAGCGAAAAAACCTACTGACGCTGAAGCTTAGAGGGACCCCATCCCCGACCTCAAAGGAGCAAGGGTCATTGGACTTCCCTCTGCATTATGGCTCGGGGTCACCCCATTCTACCCAAGGACGGCCAAAGCTTTCACAGGCACAACTCAGAGACTTTGGCTCTCCCCCCAGGAAGAGAGCCTTGATGATGAGGGGATAAGGCAGTCCATATATGTTATACCAAAAAGCCCTGGCAACGCATGACCTACATATGAAAAGCACAAAAAGGGGAGGGGCAGTGGAAAAAAAGTGCAGACACACTAGTAAATAGTAATAAATCATCCCCAGTCATAAAGTCAAGATAGTGTTAAAAAATGCCTCCTGAAATTGCTCAGTGCAAAGTGTCATGCACATACAATGTGACAGTACCTATGCATTTACAGGAACCCATGGTTAAGGCCGCATCAGGAGCACATAGCACCTCAGGCTTCAGGCAGAGGACCAATCGGTTATCCGATCTACATCTAGGGTCCGGTCCAACCTCCAGCATAGGAATGGATGTAAATCAGGCTTTTCGTTGCTCTCCATCAGAGGCCCCAAACCCCTGGAATAAAAGCACCCAGTGTTTCTCCCATACCTACCACAAGCCCCTGCTCAAACCCCCGGCCAGGGAGTAGGTATTTTCTCCATTTCATGTCCGAGGCTCTCAAACAGCCCCCAGCATTAGAGCAGGTTCTAAGCCCAGTTTTTCCCTATTCCCTACCAGCAGTCGGTTCAGACCCACTGATAAGAACACATACTTTACCCAACTGTTAAAAGTCCGACAGTCAGGATCGCAACTGGGGCTATTCTCCCCAGTGAGGGTCCACGACCCCCATAGAGGGAGAATAGAACCCGTGGCGAGTGCAGCTAGCCACTGAGCCCACAGCACGGCAAGCTCAGCCTGCAAGGGTCTTTGTTGCGCTCACCCCCTGTTAGAATCCTGGCCGTCGGAATCCCACCTTTCGGCAGCTCATACCACACCCACTACACTTGATCTTAGCCAAAAGGAAGAGTAGTTTTATTTGTGATGTTAAATAGTTGCCTCTTAGACTCATTAGTATGTATTAGTGACTTTCTTGTGGTGAGTACCACAGGCCTTCAAAAATCTCTAGTGAGATTGTTATATTCTGAAGAAAAAAAAACATTATTTTTTTTTTAATGGATTTTTCTTTTAACAGCAAATGAGTTTCTAAAATTAAGATGCTGCATCTCTGTAACTGGAAACCGCTATTAGCATTATAGATAAAATCTTGCAATATGTTATCACTGTGTCACGTGACTTTTGGAATCTCTTCAAAAGCATCTTCCTTTGCGCTCTGAGAGAAGCAGCTGCAGAAAATGGAATAAGTTCTTGGAAACATAACAATACACTGAAGAATAAAATATATGAATTTCTTTGGAATGTATGACATTTATACTTAATAGCTTAAAACAATCTGAAAAAAGAACAGTGTGGTTTTGTCCCTTACTTTAATAGGGCCCTTGTGTGTAGGAGTGTGATTTCTGACCCTTCATGTTTCCCTTCTCCTAATAGAGCTTGTACACGATCTGGTACAGAATTATTCATTATTTAAGCAAATGATGTTCTGGATGCCAGGATTGTGTGTATATTACCCCAGGTGTGTCCATTTTGTTTGGCCACCACAGCGCTATTTTCTGGTCTGATTCATACTGAAATATTACAAATATTTAGTAATAACAAACAAATGTTCACATGAAAAGTTGAAATACGCACTTCAGCCATGTACAGTAATTGCACTTTTGAAAAGAGAAAATATAAACCCATAGTTAAGTATATATTACTTAGCGATCCACCAGATAAAGGATTTTGTTGGAGACTCGTACTGTACTGAATACAGATGGTGTCTTGCACAGTTCAGGTTGTATTCCCCTTGGGTTGTATTCCCCTGGGTTATCTATATATTAATAGAAGGTTGACTTATTATTAGTGACCTATTTCTATGATGTCGGAACAGGACACACCATATCCCAAGTTAAAGGTCTAGGTCTATAGATATGCAGATAAATTTTGGCATTGTTGGTGAATTCTCCCTGTGCACATGCATGGTGACCTAGAACGTGTGATCTGCTGGGTGGTTTGGAAACTGACAGTTATTTCAGCCAACCAAAATACAGGGATTTTTCAAAATTCAACTCCGAACGGGGTAGAATGTTCCGCCAAATAAACCTTTGCCCGGATGAAACCAGGCACAAATTTAATAGTTATTATCATAATTTTCTTTTATTTTACATTAATATGTTGCAATGAGTTAAAGTTATATAGAAATAAGAATCATCTTCTCTAGTTTTAATATGCAAGCAAAATAGATTCGGTTGTCAGATTTCCTTTGTGAAAGTTTATGGAATTCTTCCAGATAAAAATATATATATTACAGTGCACATCTATTTTCTTTTACTTAAATGTTTTCATTAATGTTCCCTAAAACATATGCTTTATTATAGAACGTATCCACATTTCTGCTACTAAAGTGGGTCCTGCTATATTGCTTTTTAGAATCCATGACTACAATCAGGGATGGACTGGGCCTCAGAATCGGCCCTGGCATTTATGCAAGCGCACACGTTGGAGATGCTCACGCACACATGCTGCTGTTCCTGGTGTGCTTTAGTGTGGGGAATGGCCACATTTTACGCCCCCATCTCTCCTGGACCCGATCGGCGCACAGAGAGCCACTAGACTCGCCGTTGTCTCTCTGTGCGCTGATTGGGAGGCGGGGCTGCCATTTTCAAAAAAACTGGATGGACAAATCAGCCCATCTGGGCATCAGCTTTTAGGCATTTGCCATTTGCCAGAAGATCCCGATGGCCAGTCCAGCCCTGGCTGGAGATCTACACTTTGGAGATCTACACTTTGCGAAATGGTAGAAGCACTCAAAGATTAAAAAATAGTATTTACACAATTGGACTGAATTTACAATTAATTAAATTTAATAAACACATAAACAGATATGTTTGCCAATATCCATGAATCATTCAAAAACATGTTTAAAATGAGTAATAAAATACATTGCACTCATAGGGCTAGATGCATTAAGCTTCAAAAGTGATAAAATGGAGAGCGATAAAAAAACACCCAATCGGCTCCTACCTGCCATGTCACAGACTTTGTTTAAAAAAATGTCAGACATTAGCTGATTGGCTGGCTGTTTATCACTCTCCATTTTATCACATTTGAAGCTTAGTGCATCTGGCCCATAGTTTTTGGTAATTTTGAATTTAGACTATTCCTATAATGCCCCAGGAAGCTTGTTCAAATAAGCCAAGATGAAATTAGATGGATAGAAAATATTACCGTCCACCATATGTGTAGGCGTTACACTGCGCATCTTTTCCTCTTTAAGCTGGGTATATAACCTGGTCAAGTCCCCCATGGAGGTTCGGCTTGAGTTGTACTTGTGGCGGGTTTCAGGCCCAAAGTGGCAGGCATGCTGGTGCAGGTTGTACCTGGGGCTGGTCCGGATAGATCCAAGGCTGAATGGTGAAAGTAGGTGGGTCCCTTGGTACTATCCGAACCAGCCCCAGGTACAACCTGCACCAGTGTGCCCTCCACTTTGGACCTAAAAGCCGCCACACAGACTTACAAGACCAGCTCAAGCCCTACTCATTATTAAACCAGACCCAGACATTATTAAACTCATACAAATTTTAAAAGTGATATGATAATTTAAATGTTATATTAGATCCATCTAATGATTAACTATTTATATTAGTTTATTTTTTTAAATACCAATGAAAATGTTGTAAGATATCATATACTATCAGCAATTATAAATTAAAATTAAAAAAATCTAAGTAGTTCTCCTTCTTATTGTAATCAAAATTCACAATAGTAATTCACCTTTTAAGAAGCATGATATACTGTATGAAACCGTCTGATTTCTCTTCATCTCCATCCATAAAAAGAACTAACAATTACACAAGAATAAACTAAAACTATGAATTAATAATGAAGAAATGGCTTCCGAAATTTCCCATTTTCAATTATAGGTGAGAAATCTCATTGTTGGCGATACAGAATTGGTTTCTCGTAGTCTTATTAAAATGGTATTATTTATTACTGCAAGCACTACTACTGTAATTTAAAATATATGCAGCTTTTCATGTTAAAGAATAACACCGCAGTCCATAAATTCACCATGAAATAGTCTGAACTTTATACCTACGTTTAATGAAGCTCTCACAGTATAAAAAACTTGCAATGTTATGGATGAATTCCCTTGTTTAAAAATCGCCCAGGCAGGTCTCCTGCTTTAAACAATTATAATTTTGTTTACAGCCTTGCATAAAACCTTGGTTTCCATCCTGAACTGTTATTCTCTGTACAGAGGCCCCGACGGGTTGTAATCTCTGTACTATAATATGTGATAGCTGCTCAGGAGTCCAATAGATGGCAATCATCAGTCCCCCTACCTTATGGCAGCAAGATTCAGGGCTAGATCTACCATAACAAAAACTAAACCTATTATTATTATCCTTATTATTATTAGTAGTAGTCAGAGGCGTAACTCTGGAAAGCAATGGACTCATCTGCCGACGGCATGATGTGGCTGAGATCTGAAATATATGTGTTCTCTTTAGATAGATAGATAGATAGATAGATAAAAAAACATATATTTCAGAACATGCATATATATATATATATATATATATATATATATATATATATATATATATATATGGTTGTGTATGGGGGGGGGGGGGGTGGCACCAATATATATCTTGCCTCCAGGCAACTGAGATGAACTTACCCCACTGGTATTAGAAGTAGTGGTAGTAGTAGTAGTAGCAGGGCCAGATTATAATGGGGGCACAAGGGGTCAGTACCCCTGGGCCCCCCTCTTGCTAGGGGCCCCCTGTGGTTGGCATGTATTTTAAAAAAAAATAGCTAAAGGTTTTGTGCATGGGAGTGGAGTAGTGCTGCAGCTTCACCTATCTGCCAATGTGACAATGATTAATGGTGCTGAGCATCGGGAGCCAAGGCACACTGATTGCACAAGTGTGTTCCCATTACTGGGAGTTGACTAAGTGCCATGACACTTTGCACCAAAGGGCAGAGGCTGAGATGTTTGTGCTGAGCTCTAATTGGTGGAGCTCATTACATGCTTCTCAGGCTCATGGAGAACAGCAGCAGCAGCAGCCGCCTAGACATGGGAGGGTTTTTAATCAGAGGCAGCACTGGGACTGTGAGGTCTCCTACAGTGTAAGGTGCAGAGGGACAAACACAGGCTTTTCATGTGGTAGGTATGTATGTATGTATGTATGTATGTATGTGTATGTGTGTGTGTATATGTGGATATATATATCCCCTGCAGTTACCCATTGACCAAGTTTATACTGTCTTTACACTGTGTTTTGACAGTGTAATAATCTCCCATGCAGTTTGCGGCCAGTAATGACAAGTGCAAGGGGCCCCCCTGTCTAAAGTGTCCCGGGCCCCCCGAAGGCTTAATATGGCACTGAGTAGTAGTAGTAGTAGTAGTAGCATTGTTACTTTCTTAACACTCTGGGTTATTTTCCTTTGTCTAAGCTCATAAATGTTATTACATCTAAGTTTGTGGCTTATCGGGACAATCTCTTTTCTCCTCTATATCCTGTATGTAAAATGTAGTTAAATAATACAAACAGAATAAAATGATCTATTTGGGATGTTCTCTGTCTAAAGATCCCAAAGTACTTTGGATAAATATTTTGATTATTTAAGGGCTCACTTTAAAATAAAAGTTGTTCCAGAGTGCAAACAAATTCTGTATCAGTTACAAATATATATTTAAAACCACTTTTGGACTATTAGTAACAAAGATTTAATGTTAAGGAGTTAAAACGAGTAATATACCCAAACTAAAACTAATGGGGCAGATTTAATTAGATGCGAGTTACCTCCCTAGTGTGTAAGCAGAAATCAGTTAGAGAGACCGTGTCCCGCGTAGCCGCTGGAAGCTGTTTCAGCAGAAGCCCCAGGGTAATAGAATCTGGCCCTACAGTATGTATTTATACTTCATTAAATCAGGACAAGATGCTGGCTGTTCCATATGTCAACATAAACTTTAATTCATATAAATATAACTATTAATATAACCCCTATAAATTCTGAAAGCAATATTTAAATAAAACTCTCCAGGTGAATATATATATCTAGCTAGTACGTTAAGGTGAAGAATCTTGATTGTCAGTGGTCTTGGTGTATGCAGTGTTCTGCATAGTTGTGTCCCATCATCACAACACCCAATATCATTAGCTTTCAGGACAGCTGAATGAATTTCCAGTATAGACTCTCTGAAGGGGTCAATTCAAGTACGGTAATGCCTATGCATTATTGTATGCCTAAGCCACACTTAAGATAGTGGGCCAGATGCACTAAGCTTCAAAAGTTATAAAATGGAGAATAATAAACAGCCAGCCAATCAGATTTTGTCTGACATTTTTCAAACACAGTATGTGACATGGCAGGTAGGAGCTGACTGGCTAGCTACTTCTGGGTTCTACGCTCGCCACAAACTATGTTAAAAAAAGTAACTTAACTCCATGCTAACATGGATAGTTCATACCTCCACTATCCATGTTGGCATGGAGTTGATTTTAAATAGTGTGGCGAGCGTAGCTAACCACCGAGCCCGCAGCGTGGGCAAGCGAAGCGAGCCCCGCAAGGGGACTCAGACGCACGGCGCCATACTGGCGCCGTGAAACTACACAAGTACCGTTGTTTTTTACACCACCCTGCCGCCACGTTGAAAAGTCAAATCCCCCCCCCCCACCCAGCGTCCAAATCCAATTGCTGCCATGCAAGGTGATGTGTTCTCTAACACATGGGGATGTGCAAGTGGCAACTAGCTGAAGAATTCAAGTTGCAAATCATTGAATGATTTCTCCTGCCTGACTTTTATTTCCTCCACAGATCACCAAAGACGGGGCGGGCGCTGACGTCTGCCTGCCCCGAGCAATTATCCACCCTCCTGCATTCCCAGGGTAACGACCATCGTTTTGATGAGGGTGCCCATAAAACTCTGGGAATTCCCCTGCTTCGGGCAGGTGTCCACCAGCCCCCTCCCTCCCCTTCCTGTGGGAACACCTCAGCGAGTGTGATACTCATCGAAGGCCTTCGCACAGGGGATCTGCACATGTGCTAATACATGCATGCACAGACCCATCGGAACAGGGCCAAATTCGCGCCTTCTGATCTAAGCTGAATCAGGCCCTATGGTCCTAATTCAGACCTGATCACAGGGCACTTTTTGTTTGCAGATGGACAAAACCATGCTGCACTGCAGGTGGGGCAAATGTAACATGTGGCCGATTTCCCACGATTAAGACTGATCGGCCCAAGAAATCGGCCCAAACTGGATGTGTTTGACACCCCATCCAACCCGATGCGCGGTCCCATGCGTATCGTGCCGGACCCTACAGATCGAACCCAACAGGGTTTAGCACCCAGGATGTGTTGATCCAGAGGTGTGTGCCAGCGGTGAAGCACTGCTGGCACACAACTATGTGAAGGAGGTGGACAGCGTGTAGTCTGGGCTGCGGGTGCAGCATGGGGTCCAGGCTGCAGGTGCAGCATGGGGTCCAGGCTGTGGTTGCAGTGTGGGGTCCGGGCTGCAGGTGCAGCATCGTATGAGGTGGGCAGTCTGCAGTATCCAGGAAGCGCTGAGCAGACACTGCGGACAGCGGCGGCAGAATGTGAAAAAAAAATTAAATCAAAAGATAGGCCTGCCGCTGATGTCATCACCTCGTTAGTCTTTGTTTGTAGGCCCGCCGCCCGCCCACTGCTGGTGTCTGGTGATCAGATGTGGTCGGATGGTGCAGTCATGTAGGCTGCCGGCACAGCGTGACTGTCTGAGCATCCGGCTGTGGCCTCCTGTCTTGTGGGTCCCAGTGGCGTGATCCGCAGATCACTATATGGTCCTCCTGCCGCTGCTAGCTGCCCTGCCCAGCGAGTGCCATGAAGGCATTAATTGCTCAGGTAAAACAATCTATGGTACTTATGTAGTATCTGGGCTGCCGATTTTTTGATTGTATGCCTTAAGTTAAGGCATACAATCAGATGCGATGCGATGCGATATCGCATCGCATCGCATCGCATCGCATCCGATATCGGATGCGATGACCCGATTTTTCCATAGGAATCAATGTTAAAATGATTCCTATGGAAAAATGGGTCCTTTTCATACCCCTACTATCCAAGTGGGCATGGAGTTGGATATAAACCTGTGGCGAGCGTAGCGAGCCACCGAGCCCGAAGCGTGGCGAGCGAAGCGAGCCCCGCGAGGGGACGGTATTCGTCCCCTCGCGGGGCTCGCTTCGCTCGCCACGCTTCGGGCTCGGTGGCTCGCTACGCTCGCCACAGGTTTATATCCAACTCCATGCCCACTTGGATAGTAGGGGTATGAAAAGGACCCATTTTTCCCATTGAATTCCATGTTAAAATGGACTCAGTCCATTTTAACATTGATTCCTATGGAAAAATCGGGTCATCGCATCGCATCGCATCGCATCGAATCGCATGGTCGCATGCGATGCGATGCGATCTCCCGATCCGACCCGATTTAGAAATCGGCAGCCCAGATACTACATAAGTACCCAATCTATCAATCATGACATGCATAAATATAATAATTGTAAGAATAGGCACTTGAATACATGTCATCCAGTGCCAAATTTTGCCGGGCAGCTGTCAGGGTAACTCAGGAGAAATTACTGTAGGTCCGACTTGTTGGCCTAATGTATGGGGCCCTTCAATTTTCTTTTTTCATATGAAGTTATGTTGCGCTTTCCTTCCCGTTCCTGTGAGTGATAATGTGGAATGTATCAGCAATTGCTCAACATTATGTTTTTTTTGTGAAGTTGTGCAACATGCACAGATTATGTCAATTGTAAAAAGAAATCCTATATTAGATTATGAATTTATTTGATAAATAGGAAAACTGCTCAGAAAGAAATGAATGTGCTCTAGGCTAATACAGTCATTTAACAATATTCTTTTGCAATATCTTTGTATATAATATCTGTAAGTCATGACATGTGTCCTTACAAGCAGTGCTGTTTTTAGACAACATGGCTCCTAGTGCAAACAGTAGACAAAAAAAGGGCCATTACGGGTCTAATATACATTAAAATGTATTACTAATAATACACTACACCACACCTCCCATTGGATTCCCATAGCTCGGGATGCTCACGCGCCCTAAAAGGGGATTTTGCCTCTGCTGAAGGTGGCATGGCCTCGCAGGGATGCCATCACTATGGGGGCATGGTCAGTGCTGTGTAAGGTTCTGGCCATACCCCCGCCCCTTCTTTTTGACTGAATAGATGCTGTGCACTTGAGCACAGTGTCTATTCCCCACTGCTCTGAACAGTTGGGAGGTACGCACTACACTGCAGATGTAAGAAAGACCCAAAGTGAAAGGTCTGGAATGGTTCCGTTACACTAGGGGAGTGGTACCCGACCTTTTTTCGTTCCCGTACCCCTTATTATTTATTTATTTGTTACCAGTTATTTATATAGCGCACACATATGCCATACAGTGGTGTAGCTAGGTGCCATGGCGCCTGGAGCAAGGGCATGTTTCGCGCCCCCCATCCCCCCCCAATTTGTAGTAGGTGAGGCTCCTGCGCAGTGAAAAGCGGGCACGGCCAACATTATACCACACACACCGTAATGCCCATTGCACATTTTAGTGAACTTTGTAATTCCAATTAAACATACGCCCATACATGATGCCCATTGCATACTTTATAACACTCCGCAATGCCCATGACATACTATATAACACTCCGCAATGCCCATGACATACTATATAACACTCCGCAATGCCCATGACATACTATATAACACTCCGCAATGCCCATGACATACTATATAACACTCCGCAATGCCCATGACATACTATATAACACTCAAGCAATGCCCATGACATACTATATAACACTCCGCAATGCCCATGACATACTATATAACACTCCGCAATGCCCATGACATACTATATAACACTCCTCAATGCCCATGACATACTATATAACACTCCGGAATGCCCATGACATACTATATAACACTCCGCAATGCCCATTACACATTTTACATATAAGTGCCACTTACCTACATGTTCAATGCCAGGGGCTTCATGCTCGATGCCAAGGGGCTTCATGCTCGATGCCAAGGGGGACTGAATTTGCTCGTTGCCAAGGGGGACAGAACTGTGCAGCAGCCCACTACCGGCTGCTATTTTCAATGCACCGCCAGTAGTAGTGTGCAGCAGGGAAGGAGGGAGCAGTAGTGTGCAGGAGGGAGGGAGGGTGGGAGCAGTAGTATGCAGGAGGGAGGGAGCAGTAGTGTGTAGGAGGGTGGGAGCAGTAGTGTGCAGGAGGGAGAGAGCAGTAGTGTGCAGGACGGAGGGAGGGTGGGAGCAGTAGTGTGCAGGAGGGAGGGAGGGTAGGAGTAGTGTGCAGGAGGGTGGGAGCAGTAGTGTGCAGGAGGGAGGGAGGGTGGGAGCAGTAGTGTGCAGGAGGGAGGGAGGGTGGGAGCAGTAGTGTGCAGGAGGGAGGGAGGGTGGGAGCAGTAGTGTGTAGGAGAGAGTACACCTTACCCAATGCCCGAGCCATCAGGGGGCTGACAGATGCAGCATGCGTGCACCCCCTCCCCTGTCGCTTGGCCTGCCCGCTCCCAGCTCCCCACCCACTGTGTCTGGGAGAAGTGTTACTATGTAAAATTCATATCTCCCGCTGGACCGCACTAGCCAATAGGCGCTCGCGGTCCAGCAGCCACCAGTTGATTGGCTGCTGGACTGCAAGCGCCTATTGGCTAGCACGGTCCAGCGGGAGATATGAATTTACATAGTAACACTTCTCCCGGACACAGCGGAGCGGGGGAGCGGGTGAAGGAGCGGGCGGGGAAGCGTGCAAGCTGGCGGTGCCGGCACAGCTCCGGCGCCTTGCTGTCTGCTCCGGTGGCACCGCCCTTGCTACGCCTCTGATGCCACAGAGCTTTACAGAGAATATTTGAACACTCACATCAGTCTCTGCCCCAGTGGAGCTTACAATCTATATTCCCTACTGGCCTACCACATGTACACACACACACAGAGATATTCTAAGGTTAGTTTTTTGTAAGGTGTGGCTCAGAATAAAGGCTGTTAAGATCGTTTTTAGCTTGAAATATGAAGATGGATCAGAAGCAGTGGTCCAAGACTCCTAAAGCTTGCAGCTTTAGAGAGGATTAGGAGTCTTGGACCACTGCTTCTGATCCATTTTCATATTTCAAGCTAAAAATTATCTTAACAGCCTTTATTCTGATCCACACCTTATTGTGACTACTATTGGATTCGAGCGAATCTTTACAATTGTAAGGAACCTAAGTAAACGGATATTCATTGACCGATTAATTTCCTATAAACAGATTATTGATTCGTAACCCCTGATGAAGTCGAAATGACTGATGCTCATTCTACAAATGTATGAAATCTTGAAATATTGGACTACTATCTGCTGCAAAGAAATTGTGTACATTTCATACAAGAAAATTTTATTAAAAAATTGTTTTTCTATTCAGCGAATTGTTGCATTGTATGCTGGTGGTGGCACAATTATAGGCGCACCCTATATACTTCTTTCTTTGTCTATCCCTTCCCCCACTAAAGGTGGGGACTTATAGAGGTGCTGCCCGAATTGACATATAGTGCAGGGAAAGGGTTAATTTTGTTTATGTATATATATATATATATATATATATATATATATATATATATATATATATATATATATATATAAAATGCCCCTGCGGCAAACTGTATGTGGGGAAAACAATCCGTACGTTCAAGGAACGTTTTGCCCTGCACAGATCAAACATCAGAAAAGCCTTAGAACAGGGGTGTCAAACACAAGGCCCGCGGGCCAAATCCGGCCGGCCAGACCTCTTCATGTGGCCCGCGCAGCCGCCGCCAGCCTTCACCTTTTATTCTCTATTTTTTTTTTTAACAAGAAAGCCGCCTCTTCAGCGCATGCGCGGCAGCCTACAAGCCAGAGAACGTCTGCCCTTTAGCGCAGTGCCGCCGGTCATCAACCCCTCCTCCACTCCCACCTGCTGTATAGGAGCCAGAGAGAGGAAAGAGCAGGTCCGTCGTGGTGAATGGTGCTGCTGCTGTGCGCTCCAGGTCACTTACTGCTGAGTGTGCACTGCACAGTGACCGGGAGCACGCTGCCCCCCCACTCCTGGAGTGAGGAGCGCTACTCACAGGAGAGTGTGTGAGAGCGCAGCTGTGTCCTTGGTGGTGGAGCAGCTCAGACTGGAGTGGACACATCAGAGCGGGTAAGTGTCAAACTCTCTGCCTATGTGTGTGTGTGTGCACTGGCACATTGCAGCCCATCATTAATTGCTGTGTCCCATGATAATAAGCAGGACATATGCCCTAAGACTGAGTGCTGCCCCCCCGTGCAGGCAGCGTGTGCCCTAATGCACTGCAGTTCACAGCAATAGCAGGAGGGAAATGCTACTGCTGAGTATACAATAATTGAATGCAGTGACAATAATTTATGATAATAAAGAGTGGACACATAGTCCTACAGATACAACCGGCCCTTTGAGGGTGACCAAACTGCTGATGCGGCCCCCGATGAATTTGAGTTTGACACCCCTGCCTTAGAAGGTACTGCCAATGACCAGCCAGTGGCCAGACACTGCAGGGAGTTCAATCATTCCATTGCTTCCCTTAGATGTAAGATCATAGATTGGATACCACCCTCTGTAAGGGGAGGTGATCGCAATAAAATATTGCTACAACGCGAAGCCCAATGGATAGACAGGCTCCAAACTGTCCACCCTGGGGGGATGAATGAGCTCTTGTCTCTTAGATGTTTTTTGTAACATTGTGAGCCTATTACCATATGTATCAATTTTTCTTCATGTACGCATTCTGCTTTACTGTTGTTGATTGCCAAATCTAATTATTTATTCTTTTCATATATTGATACAATGCAAATGTGACATGAAGCAACTTCTTATAGTGTGTATTTGTTCTGTTTCAAAGTGGTTTCTATAGCAACTGATTTAGGCATCCAGACGCCCCCGGGGCAGTCTGCTGACTGACAGAAGCGTGCAGCACTGTTATGACGTCAGCGGGACAACCGCCGTGAGCGGCGTGGACGCACGTGGGAGGTGACTGTGTGTCGGGTAAGCTACTTAATGTGTGATTTTCTTTTGTACACTGTATGTCCTGACGAAAGAGGCAATAAATCGCCTCAGAAACGTTGACCACACCGGCCATGGTGTAGTGTCTTTATTTCACTGGTTGTGAGTCTCCTGAGTGCCGGCCTGGTCATATTCCATGACCCATTGTCACTATATATATATATCTCTTATATATTTGGCTACATCTGTCACTCAAAGTGTGTCTGGAGCTATAACGCTGGGTGGAGCCTCTGACTCACATGACTGACTCACATGACAGAGAACCAGCCCAGTGAGCCCACAGACAGTGCCAGACACCCTCTGCCTTTCCATGTTACACAGCAAAGACACAGCTACTCACCAGACACACCAGGTGAGCGCCCCACACCTCCATACCTCCCAACATGACCCTCTCCAGGAGGGACAGAATGCTCTGTTTGTGGACTTCCATCTTAATTTATGATTGTCATCACCTGTCATTTTAAACAGGGTAATTGATAAGAAAGGTGTTTAAGCACAGGTGATGTTAATCCATAAATTAAGAAGAAAGTCCAGAAACAGAGCAATGTGTCCCTCCTGGAGAGGGTCATGTTGGGTATGCACCTCCCTCCCCCCCCCCCATTCACGGCATCCCCACGATTAAATGGCACATGCAAAACACTGACATGGCTATGGTCGACAATGAAAAAGGTTGACAAGATTTATTTTTCACTTTTTCAATGTTTTCATATTCATTCTCATGTGTCGACATGGACACCAATGAAGTGCCACACTTATGTCAACATTTACATGTGTTGACCTTTCTGTGTTAATTTTTTCTTGTGGCGATTCGCGGCACCCCCCGCGACCCCCCTCCCGCGATTTGCAGCACACCCCCCCGCAATTCGCGGCACCCCAGGTGACTCCCGTGATTCGCGGCCCCACCCCGTGACACCCCCCCTCCTGCGATTCGCCGCACCCCGCGACCCCCCCTCCCACGATTCGCGCCAACCCCCCAGGCCCCCCCTCCCGCGGTTCACGGTGCCCCCCATGACCCCCCCTACCGCGATTCCCCACCCCTGACCCCCCCTCCTGTCATTGCGGCAACCCCCTGCCCCCCACCCTCCCATGATTCACTGCAACCCCCCGCCCCCCCCCATCCCACGATTTGCGGCACCCGACCTCCCCTCCCGCAATTCACGGCATCCACCCACGACCCCTCCTCCCGTGATTCGCAGACACCCCTCACCTCCTCCCTCCCCCCCACCCCCGCGTGCGATTCACGGCATCCCCAGGATTAAATGGCACATGCAAAACACTGGCACGGCTATGGTCGACAATGAAAAAGGTTGACATGAGTTTTTGAAGATTTATTTTTCTTTTTTTGAATGTTTTCATATTCATTCTCATGTGTCAACATGGACACCGATGAACTGCCACACTTATGTCAACATTTACATGTGTTGAACTTTCTGTGTTGATTTTTTCTTGTAGCAATTTTTTTCCAGTGACAACTATGAACTATGTGCACGTCAACCTACACATCATCAACCAATTCTTTGTATAATATATAACACCTGTTTACTGTAGGTGTTTTAAGTCAGACCTTTTTCTGCTACTATTACTGTTTATGTAAATGCATTCTGAATGACAGCAACATCCTACCATCCTTCTACAAGAATATATAACCAACTAGGTGATTCATCGCGCCCCGTGCCCCCCCCCCCCGCAATTCACTGACCCCCCGCGCACCCCCCCCTCCCACGATTCGCAACCCCCCCTCGCGCAATTCACGCCCCCTCCCACGCTTTGCGGACCCCCGCCCTCTCCCGCGATTCGCCGACACCTGCGCCCCCTCCCTCCCTTGATTCACGGCACCCCCCGCGCCCCTCCCGCAATTCACGGCACCCCTAAGCCCCTCTTTAGTCCCCCGTATACTCACACACCCCTATCACTACCCAGCTTCCTGCTCTCCTGAACCGTAACTTCCACCACTGGGGAGTCGCTGACGCTGTTTTGCCCACATGCCCCTATCATGCCTCATAGCCCAGCCTCCTGCTCACATGCACCCGAACTCCCACCCAGTAGGAGGAGACACTGACTAAGGGCCACCATCCTGTACTCCTGTACTGCCACGCTGGACCCTCACCCACTGGCAGAAGCTGCACAGTATCTCCCACCCTCCTCTTTAGTCCACCTTATGCCCACACACCCCTATCACTACCCAGCCTCCTGTTTTCCTGTGTCGTGACCTCCGCCAGTGGGGAGCCGCTGACTCAGAAACACCCTACTATACTATTGCACACACACACCTAAACAACATGCACACACAGCCCCCCCCCCACACCCACAAATGTCACTGTACCATCCACACTATCAATGTACATCTTACTCTGTAACCACTTTTTAATTAAACAAAACAATACAATACACACCCCCTTCCACATCATATGCTCTATATTTAAAATATTTCACCTATAACTCAAGTTGCAATACAGGCCATCTTTCATACAATTCTAACCATCTTTCTCATATACAAATGTTCACAAATTAAGGGGGCGCAGCCCCTTACGATGGTCTGAAGAGCGCCCGAAGGGCGCGATGAATCACCTAGTATATATATATATATATATATATATAAAAGTAGCTTTGGATCCACAACTGTGGAATCACGAGGCGGCACTCTCCGGATTTGGTGCAAAATCAATTATATTCAAAGCATAACAGGTAAAACGTGCAGAAAATCAGGTCATAGGTGTCAACAGTTTCGGGGAGTGATCCCCTTCCTCAGGACGACCAACAGGGTAGTGGGGGTGCAGGACAACAAAAACAAGAACAATATCTGTGCAGTAAGACAGTGTTTAAATACCTGGTGTCTGGTAATGAGCCGCTGCGGGGGAGGACGGTACTTCCGTTGGCGTCCCGGAACTATCTGTGCTGCTGCGTCTTATGGTTGTCAAGGAGACGTCTCGGGACGTTTTCCCTGCTGTAAGGACGCACGAGCCAGCGTCTCCTGTTGCCATGACAGCAGCCGCTGTCAGAGTAGTGCGGTGTCAGCCGTTGGGTTCCGTCTGAAAAAATAGGCAGACGGGATGTGTGAATAATTTATAAATAAGTGAGGTATGCTGTGCGGCGTGCTAGCCATGTGTAAAATAAGTTAAAAAACGGGTAATTTAAAAACATGCGCTGCGTGGGCAATGTGTGTATGTGCTATATGTGAGAATAAGATTTATTAAAATGTGATGATAGAAGCCGATAGGTAAGCAACCTTGCTCATATCGCAAGGGTGTGGGGGCGGCCGTAGCCACAATTTAAGGTTAACCAACTTATGGAGCGCTAATTGCAGTATGCCTCGTTTGCGCTCTGCCTTGGGTACTTAAAGTATTGAAAAGACTGGACGGTAGTCCAGTACTTATTAAAGGGATCAAGTGTCATGTAATTTCTACTAAAGATGCGTAATCTACTGCAATGTGGGGTGTGATTACACTATATATGGCAGTAGAACTGTAAAGAACGTTTCTTGCATAAAACAATAATAAGGAATAATAATATAAAGAATAATTGGAAAAAAGTAAATAAAATAATAATGAAAATAAACTAAAAGGAAAAACTAGATAAAAATGAATAAATAAATAAATAAACATAAATAATAAAAATAGAAATAAGAATAAAATTAAAAATAAAAATAAAAATAAAAATAAATAATAAATATAAAAATAAAATAAAGGATAAAAAATAAAAATAAACGATAAAAAGTAAATAATAGGAAAAAATAGGAAAATAATAATAAAAATAAATATAAAAGATAAAAAATAAAAAAATAAAAGATAAAAACTTGAAAGAAATGAAAAGAACATGAAAGAATGAAAAAAACGTGAAAAATACATAGAAAATGTAAAACATGGACACATGCAAGACCGGAATGGTAACCAGATAGATAAAAGAGATGATGTTCACAGGCAGATATTCCATGAAGTTTTTTCATTAAGACCTCTCGGTGATGTTGTATCGAGGGTGTGTATCCAGAATAGTTCTCTTTGGGCCAATATTTTTTGACGATTGCCTCCTCTTGGTAGCGGTGGAATGTGGTCAATAATTTGGTATTTTAATGAGGCTAACGGATGGTGAAATGCCTTAAAATGTTGAGCCACTGGCTGATCGATGTTTTTGCCTTCCAAACAGGTTTTGATAGCTGACCTGTGTAAGGCCATTCTTTCACGGAATTGCCTTATGGTTTGCCCCACATAGTATTTGCCACAGGGGCATATGATAATGTATACCACGAATGTACTGGTACAAGTGACTACATGATTGATACGGTATTTGTGATTCCTATGGGGATGTTGAAAATCTGAACCAGCAATTAGGAAACCACAGGTGGTGCAAGATGGACATTTGTAACAACCAGGTGCCTTAGTTCGAGTGCCCGAAGCGGGTTTCGGTGTGAGGTTGGTTTTAACTACCATATCTCGAATGTTTCTGCCGCGACGGTAGCTGGCCATAATGGAAGAATTGTGAAGGCAAGGTAATGCTTTTTCTGTAGACACTATGGGCCACAGTGCTTTTAAGGCTCTGGGGAGTGCCACACTCGTGGTATCAAAAGTGGTGACAAAAGGTACTCTATTGGTCTGTTTGGAGGTACTGGGGGTTAGAAGTTGTTGGCGTGGGATGACCATTACTTCACTTTTCGATTTGGATAATAGTGCTTGTTTATATCCTCGAGCGGAGAATTTTGACACTATGTCGTCCACAGCTGCCTCAACTTCTTGGGGATCGCTAGTGATCCTGGCCGCCCGTAGCATTTGGGACTTTGGTAAGCCATTCTTGAGCGCTGGTGCATGGCAGCTACTGTTGTGCAAAAGAGTATTGCGATCCGTTCTTTTTCGGAACAGTGTAGTTTTTATAGTGCCTTGATGGTTATGAATGGTTACGTCCAAATAATCAATGCGGTTGGCATCACACTGGTGTGTCAGTTTAATGGGACCAGGAAGGGCGTTGATGTTGTTGACTAGTGCATTGAGTTGACCTTCAGACCCAAACCAAAAGATTAGCAGGTCATCGATATATCGTACGAAAAAAGTGATGTTATTTGAAACAGAGGGATTGGAGAAGAAAAACAATTTTTCTTGTGCAAACATGTATATGTTTGCCAGCGAAGGGGCCACATTGGACCCCATCGCGCATCCCGTTAGTTGGAGGAAGTACTCTCCGTTATGTAAAAAATAATTTTTCGTTAACGTGAGTTCTAGGAGCTCGATGAACAAATCGATATCTAGGAGTTCAAAATTTTCGGATGTCAGAAAAGAACGCATGGTGGCGAGGCCCTCATTGTGTGGAATAACTGAGTATAAATTTTGTACATCCATAGTACACAAAAGAGTTCCAGTAGGGATCTGGCCATATGCTTGTAATTTCAGTAGTAATTGGGTGGTGTCCTTTAAGATGTATTGTTGTTTAGTGATGAGCGGTTGGATCAGGGAGTCCAGAAATTGGGCTATTGGTTGAAATAAAGATCCTCTTGCTGAGATAATGGGTCGGATGGGGGGGTCAAATTCGTTTTTATGAATTTTTGGTATTGAGTAAATAACTGGGACAATTGGATGTGATGTTTTTAAAGTCGCCCAGACTTTTTTACTGAAATGTCCATCTTTGAATGCCTTGTCCAACATTGAGTCCAGCTGTTTTTTGTATATTACTGTAGGATTAGATGGTAGCTTGCAGTATGTAGAGGTGTCCGATAGCAGGGTGTCCAGTTTTTGTGTGTACTGAATCGTGTCTTGTAGTACGATTCCTCCGCCTTTATCTGCTGGACGTATGGTAAGCTCGGGTTTGAGAGACAGTGTCTTTAAGGCTGCTGATTCCTCTTGTGATAGATTGTGATGAATTCTATGAGGGACCGCATTCATCTTTACTACAGCATCATCCAATAGTCGGGAAAAGGTGCGAGTGGAGTGATTTTGTGTTGGTGGGTCAAAGGTGGACTTAGAATGTTTGTTCAAAAACGGCTGATGTTTATCGATGGTGGGAGTAGGGCTATATTGGAAGAATTCTTTTATACGTAGATTTCTATTGAAGCGATGTACATCCACTTTCCAATCAAAATCTTTGTGTTTATTAGTTTATTTTCCTATTTTTTCCTATTATTTACTTTTTATCGTTTATTTTTATTTTTTATCCTTTATTTTATTTTTATATTTATTATTTATTTTTATTTTTATTTTTATTTTTAATTTTATTCTTATTTCTATTTTTATTATTTATGTTTATTTATTTATTTATTCATTTTTATCTAGTTTTTCCTTTTAGTTTATTTTCATTATTATTTTATTTACTTTTTTCCAATTATTCTTTATATTATTATTCCTTATTATTGTTTTATGCAAGAAACGTTCTTTACAGTTCTACTGCCATATATAGTGTAATCACACCCCACATTGCAGTAGATTACGCATCTTTAGTAGAAATTACATGACACTTGATCCCTTTAATAAGTACTGGACTACCGTCCAGTCTTTTCAATACTTTAAGTACCCAAGGCAGAGCGCAAACGAGGCATACTGCAATTAGCGCTCCATAAGTTGGTTAACCTTAAATTGTGGCTACGGCCGCCCCCACACCCTTGCGATATGAGCAAGGTTGCTTACCTATCGGCTTCTATCATCACATTTTAATAAATCTTATTCTCACATATAGCACATACACACATTGCCCACGCAGCGCATGTTTTTAAATTACCCGTTTTTTAACTTATTTTACACATGGCTAGCACGCCGCACAGCATACCTCACTTATTTATAAATTATTCACACATCCCGTCTGCCTATTTTTTCAGACGGAACCCAACGGCTGACACCGCACTACTCTGACAGCGGCTGCTGTCATGGCAACAGGAGACGCTGGCTCGTGCGTCCTTACAGCAGGGAAAACGTCCCGAGACGTCTCCTTGACAACCATAAGCACAGATAGTTCCGGGACGCCAACGGAAGTACCGTCCTCCCCCGCAGCGGCTCATTACCAGACACCAGGTATTTAAACACTGTCTTACTGCACAGATATTGTTCTTGTTTTTGTTGTCCTGCACCCCCACTACCCTGTTGGTCGTCCTGAGGAAGGGGATCACTCCCCGAAACTGTTGACACCTATGACCTGATTTTCTGCACGTTTTACCTGTTATGCTTTGAATATAATTGATTTTGCACCAAATCCGGAGAGTGCCGCCTCGTGATTCCACAGTTGTGGATCCAAAGCTACTTTTATATCTACTCAGGAAGGCAACCCGGTGGTTGTTTTATTTCGTCCAGAGTGCCAGACCATTCGACTTCTATATATATATATATATATATATATATATATATATATATATATATATGCATATATACACACAATACAAATTCCCTGAGTAGGGAATAAAGGAGCACTCTCCAAATTGTAAAAAAAAAAAATTGTATTTATTCAAAAGAAGACAAGAAAAAACATACCAAGTGATGCTTCAAAAAAGAGACCAAAATAATACCGGTACCTCCTCCAACATTTCGATCCCGCTCGGTGGATCTTTATCAAGGAGAATTTCAGCAAAGTCCGGGTATCTGGCAGCAGTTGCAGATAAACCTCTAAACTGGTGGCCTCTATTTGACTTGTTCTTGACCGTGACTGTGAGGTTAGCAGGCTGACCGTAAGACTGTAATTATGATATTTTATTATTTGTAGTGAAAAATGTACACTTTAGTCAGTCTGTACCCTGTAGTCTCTATGTATGTCTATATACCCCCTATATGTGTGTGTAGTTCCAGATCATATATTATTAGGCGGTATAATCCCACCAGAAATGTAATGTCTATATTTCCCAGGACTTTATTCATGTAAGCATTGTGTACCATTGATACCATTGGCAATCTCCACAGGGGGTGATCGAATCCCCCTACTATCAACAGGAAGGTTGTCCACAGGGGGTGATCAGCCCATAATGTAATCAGCCGATTATTGTTCCTGCTGTTTACATGATGGGGATAGCTGAAGGACAATCACCACAGGGGGTGATCAAATTCCCCTGCTATCAACAGGAAGGTTGTCCACAGGGGGTGACCACCACATAATGTAATCAGCCGATTATTGTTCGTTGTGTTGACACTGCTCTGCATATCCTGGCCACTTCCAGACTTACTGGAACCGACCCAACAGGGGGGCTGCAGCAGATGGCCAGCTGGATATTACCTGGGGGGATGTGTCTGACTCTTGAATCCACCAATCAAGATCCACTGCCAGCCCACTGTCAGTTTAAGCCCCGTGGGAAATTGGAAGTTTTTAAAATGACTGGCACACAAGCCAGGAGGGAGAATTGATGGACTGTCCTGGACTAAGAGGTTATGCTCTGTCTAGGTATCGTGTGGACTTTTCTGCTATTACAGCTGTGTGGATAAGTGATAGTTTGCCCTTTGGAACTGATCTGGGACTGTGACTATACAAGGACTGTCTGTTTGGGCCTGCTACCTGAATATCTTTCTACTCTGCAATTTACCTTTGCCACTGTTTATTGTCTATTTGTGCGTGCTGTGGAAAATAAACCGTTCTTCTGGTTTCATCTGCTCGGTGTCTGAGTGATTGAAGAACTCGTATCTTCACATTTGGCGGCAGCGACAGTGGGATCATTCAGACACCAACCATCGAGCACAGAAAGCACAGAGAACAGAGGATCAGACCATATGTAAGGAAACGGAAAATGCAATAAGGTGATGTTCAGCAAGTGAGCAGGTGTCAGTCCTGTGAAAGGGAAAATGTTTCCAAGGGAAGGAGCAGAGGAGCTCAGGGATGGAGGTTCTTCAGTGTATCGGCAGGCTGGGAAGCCGGATCTGTTATTTATTGTCAGAAAGATGCATTATATCTGGGAGTACAGGCAAGAAGCTCAGCAGATGGTCAGCGGGTGGAGAGTATCCAGCATACAGGACAAGTTGTGTTACCTGGGGGATGCATTCCTGCACTGTAAAGGTGAGGCCACCTCGTGGAATCTGCTGGGAGAGCCAGAGTTTGTAGAATTTACAGAGGAAGTGATTGCTACAGTTACCCAGATGCTACAAAAAGGACAATATTCTGAGGCTGAAGGACAAGTCCAGAATAAATTGATGCCCCAGATAGAACCAGAGGAAAGGTCTAGAAGGGGGCTACTGCAATCTGGGCAGACAACCGAGGGGTCTGCCACAGAATTAATTGTTACCGCAAGAGAAGGGTCGTTGTCAGGGGGGCCCCTAACTGCCCTTGAAGAAATGAGTATGGAGGAGCTGATAGCAGAATGTCAGCTGCGAGGTATACCAGTTCAATCCTGCACGCGCAGGGAAATCCTTCAGCAGATCCTTCACGATCAGGGAGATCCTACAAATGCCTTTGCTGATTATCGGGCATGTATCCTCCATTTCGGGGCACAGTTGAGTGTGTGGGAACAATTGCAGTGTCTGGAGGAGTGCTTCGTGGTGGCAGAGGAAGAGGCGATTGATCGGGGGCTCCTGGATACCCCAGCATGGCAAGATCAGTGTCGCAGGGGGCGTGATGAAATGCACCGTTTGCACCTGCTTCTCCCCCATCCGAGGGAGGAAGCTGCTCAGTGTTCTATACAGGGGGAGGTTATCCCCAAAGTGAAGGAGGTTATTCAGGAGGAGCTGCACTACAGCTTCCCTTTTGCTGAGATGGAAGATGAAGAGCTATTATCCTGCTGCCAGGGGATCTATGAGGACTGCGTCCAAGAAGAGATCGCCGTGGTTAGAGGAGTGTTCGACAACATCCAGGCCACAAGCATACCAGTCGCAGATGATGTCGTGCTTCAGGCTGCCCAGCATATTCAGCTGGGGAAGGAGGTTATCCTGGAGACTGAGGACTGCGCAGAGGAAGCGGCAGGTGAGACCCAGGCTTTTGAGGGGGTAGTACTGGCCGTGGACCAGCTTGCCCTGCAGCCACCAGCGGAATTGTTCCTGATGGAGGGTCCCTCCTCAGCCCTGGACATTGAGACCAAATGCTGGGCTGAAATTTGCCATGCCCCTAGTTTGGGTTTGGGGGAGGAAGGACATGACGGGGTGGTGGAAGTGCCAGGGCCAGAGCCCCTATATTGGCCTGCTGTTTGGCCCCTGTTCCTTGGGCAAGAGGGGGAGGTGGAAAGTGGTCCCTGCCCCATTGTGCCCGAGGCAAAAGTATTAGTAGGTTACAATGTTGCAGAGGGGGGGTACCCAGAATCCGAAGAAGAGGAATCGCTACATCCCTTGTTAGTTCCAATGTATGACTTAGACTGTAATCATGCCCTGGCTGGTTCTGCAAACCAGCCGCCTTTTACAAGATGGGTTTGGTATGATGTCACCCTGTGGGACTCCGGTGGTACATCCCAACCCCAGATTCTCGGCTCTGCATCCCGCTATTCCAGGTTGTTATTGGTTCCTGAGCAACTGGGCACAGTGACTAAAGATGTAGGGGGAGGAGTGTGAGGTTAGCAGGCTGACCGTAAGACTGTAATTATGATATTTTATTATTTGTAGTGAAAAATGTACACTTTAGTCAGTCTGTACCCTGTAGTCTCTATGTATGTCTATATACCCCCTATATGTGTGTGTAGTTCCAGATCATATATTATTAGGCGGTATAATCCCACCAGAAATGTAATGTCTGTATTTCCCAGGACTTTATTCATGTAAGCATTGTGTACCATTGATACCATTGGCAATCTCCACAGGGGGTGATCGAATCCCCCTACTATCAACAGGAAGGTTGTCCACAGGGGGTGATCAGCCCATAATGTAATCAGCCGATTATTGTTCCTGCTGTTTACATGAGGGGGATAGCTGAAGGACAATCACCACAGGGGGTGATCAAATTCCCCTGCTATCAACAGGAAGGTTGTCCACAGGGGGTGACCACCACATAATGTAATCACCCGATTATTGTTCGTTTTGTTGACACTGCTCTGCATATCCTGGCCACTTCCAGACTTACTGGAACCGACCCAACAGGGGGGCTGCAGCAGATGGCCAGCTGGATATTACCTGGGGGGATGTGTCTGACTCTTGAATCCACCAATCAAGATCCACTGCCAGCCCACTGTCAGTTTAAGCCCCGTGGGAAATTGGAAGTTTTTAAAATGACTGGCACACAAGCCAGGAGGGAGAATTGATGGACTGTCCTGGACTAAGAGGTTATGCTCTGTCTAGGTATCGTGTGGACTTTTCTGCTATTACAGCTGTGTGGATAAGTGATAGTTTGCCCTTTGGAACTGATCTGGGACTGTGACTATACAAGGACTGTCTGTTTGGGCCTGCTACCTGAATATCTTTCTACTCTGCAATTTACCTTTGCCACTGTTTATTGTCTATTTGTGCGTGCTGTGGAAAATAAACCGTTCTTCTGGTTTCATCTGCTCGGTGTCTGAGTGATTGAAGAACTCGTATCTTCACAGTGACTTTGCTGAAATTCTCCTTGATAAAGATCCCCCGAACGGGATCAAAACGTTGGAGGAGGTATCATTTTGGTCTCTTTTTTGAAACATCACTTGGTATGTTTTTTCTGGAAAAAAAACAAAGGTGGCACTCAGAGGAAATTCCTGTGAGTGCCGCCTTTATTCATTGCACATTATATATACAGTATATATATCTATATATATGTATATATATATATATAGCAAGCATTTGTGTCCCGGCACTCTGGTGTCCCCACGGACTCGCTGGCTCCGGTGCCCTCCAGTGGTATATTGGATATCCTATACAGATACTGCGGACAGGCGGCACTCGGAGACTGACTTAGTAAAGTGAAAAAACCTTTAATGGTGACATTAGAGGTTTTTTCACTTTACTAAGTCAGTCTCTGAGTGCCGCCTATCCAAAGTATCTATATATCTATATATCTATATATATAGATAGATATATATATATATATATATGTGTTGATTTATTGTTTTTCACAATAACTGACTATAATTTATAATTGAGCTGCTAATGTCATAATGTCAGCCAGCAAGTTCCAGTAGGTGCGGCTTGTATGATTGTACTGATAGCCTAAGCTAAAACACAGTCCTTTTTGAGACAGTCAACAGCTTGTGGCTGTGTAGGTGACTGTTACAGTTGACAATAACAACATCTAATGTTCTGGTCTGTTTGATTTATTATACCTAAGTGTAGCCTTTAGCTTATGGGTTTCCTTCAATTTGGAGTGAGCATTTTTCTTCATCTTGTGTCAGGTCCTGGCTTCAGGGAAGGGTAGTGATAGCTATTTAATTTGAATTCTTTAAGGCCTATGCACTAACGCTAATGGTATTTGTAAAGCACAAACATTCTAAAGAGAACATATGCCCTAAACATATTAATTAATAAATGAAGATATAATGCCTGCAACGTTTGTATTTTAAGCATATCTTTTAAAATGAGTATGAATTTTATACTGTACCTGCTGCAGTAACATCTGCAGTTTCATTCATTATGTGATACATAGCACCATTGGGAAAAGTATAATGGAAGTGCATTTAATTGGGGGATACAAAGTATATCAGTCATGTGACCATTCCTATTTCTTCATTTTGTTTCAATAGATGAAGTAAACTTGCTGATAATGTTATTTATTTAGGAACATTGCAAGAGTGTGTCAGAATATAGATTTGACCTGGCCAACCTCTAGCCCTCCAGCTGTAAAAGTTAAAGCATGCCCATGCACAGTATTGCTATTAGGGAATGCGAAAACTGTGGCAAGGCATCCTGGAACTTATAGTTTCACAGCAGTTGGAGAGCCACAGGTTGGTCAAGCCTGATAAAGATTGTTTCGTTCACCATGGTACTTTATGGTATTACCTGCATGACCTGCATGGGCAGCACGGACGGTGTAATGGTTAGCATTACTGCCTCACAGCACTGAGGTCATGGGTTCGATTCCTACCATGGCCTTAACTGTGCAGAGTTTGCATAGTCTCCCTGTACTTGTGTGGGTTTCCTCCGGGTGGTCCGGTTTCCTCCCACAATCCCAAAAATATACTGGTAGGTTAATTGGCTCCCAACTAAATTTACCCTGGAATGAATGTGTGTACATGTGGTAGGGAATATAGATTGTAAGCTCCACTGGGGCAGAGATTGATGTGAATGTTCAAATATTCTCTGTAAAGAGCTGCGGAATATGTGTGCACTATATAAATAACTGGTATTAAATAAATAAATAATAAATGCAATACAATGGATACCAGAATGTGTAAAGGGTAAGAGTATCCATTAACTGTAAATTGATGTAGCCTTTTTAATTTGTTCGGGTATTTTTTTATTTATTGGAATTTCCTAGATGGCCAAACTACAAAACACCTGAGCTAAAGGTTTTTGATGATCTGTTCAAATGCATTGGAAGTGTAGTGTATTGGATACATTTCACACAAGTTCACTAGCACATTGCCAATACAACTTGTCTCATCACTATTTCCTGGTTCCCGGTCAGTAACTCTGTCAGCTGACTTCCTTTGTCTGTCTCCGAGTGTATAAAGCTATCCTGTACAAACCATGCAGCACTATGCTCTCCTGTGGCCCTCAGCTTTCCATACACCAGTGTGCTCCTGCCTGCAATATAGTATATCAAGACCTGTTGGAAGGCTTTACTTTACTTGTGTATCGCATTCTGTACAAACATCCTGGAACTTTCTGCATCTACCAACCAGTGGATTTAGCAGTTCCCTGTGAGCAGTTTACATCAGTATATTCAATGCTATTATTCAGCAGGAACCAGCAGGAACTCAGTTCCTGAACCTCTAATTAAGTATGACATCATCAGGAGCTGAAAATGTACTTTCCATAAGATAAGTTTCATTTTAAAGTCACCTGTGAGTGCCTTTGTTTCTAAATACAATATACACCTCCCTCTCTCTCTCTCTCTCTCTCTCTCTCTCTCTATATATATATATATATATATATATATATATATATATATAATTTTTTTATTTTTTTATTTAAATGATCCACCCCCGGACCTGGAGTTCCTGGACCTATTTTTCCAGAACAAATAGTACTGAGTATATTCCTGAAAACAGCTACCATTGTCTGCTAATTCATTGCAAAGTTTTAGGTAAACTCCCGCTGGCAGGTTCATCTTCCATTAAAGATCATACCTACAGAGGCCACATATAATAGTGTATAACCCCCCCCCCCCCACCACCACCACCACCACCACCACCACCAGTTCTCACTAACAGTCTGATCTGGTTGGCTTGTTCGCTGCTTTGCGAACGAATGCCTGTCCCCGCTAGTCTGTTAATTTCCCCCGCAGCACTGTGTATGGATGTTTTGCATAAACATCCATTCGCAACCTTGCGAGGGGACCCAAAATCATTTGATGGTTGCCAACTATCGAATTATTTCTGTAGCTCTCGCTAATCTAAGTCACTCTTACTCTCTGGTGACTCCAATTAGCAGTGCCCGGCTCCGAGAACAGGGCAGGCAGCTGACATCGGGCCCCAGTTCGGCAGATGGCCGCCCCTGTTCGGCAGTGGCGCACCCAGCGTTTTCACATGTGAACACCCCCAGCCCACCATCTACACGACCCCCCCCCCCCCGCGCCACCCCCAGTGAATATCTGCACATAAGCGATTATGCGCATGCCGTCAACATCGGACCCCTTTGCAATTGCGATGGGGGGAAATCAACCAGAATCACCCCCTAACTTTGCCCAGTGGCCCCAGGGCCCCCACAATCCTTAATCCAACCCTGGTGGACAACACATGCCAAGGACCGCATCAATGGGATGCTCAGCAACAACCCAACATCAGATACATCCATATTTTATACTAGTTAATGTGGGCATCATTTGAACCCAGATTTAAGGTCACAAAGCTAACAGCAATGGGCTTTATTCCACTTCCTGTGCATTGTAGTATATGACTGTCAGTTATTAAAAGTGATGGTGAACCTTCTTATTAAGCCCAGATGAATGGCAGGTACACATGAGGTTATAGCGAGGTTACACGCCATTAGTATGCCGTGAGTCATATGTCAATGGCCTAAGCTGCCTGTCACCTGAATGCCGTCAGTGTCAATTAGGACACACCCTATAGCACATTATTACTGACAGGATACAGAGCTTTCTTTTGTTATAGAAAATATTGTGCTTTATTATTTTTGTGCATATCTATTCAGGGTAGGTGCTTATCCTTCATGTGTACATTTATGCAGGTTCCACAGAGTCTGTTATGATTAAAATATGAGGGTTGTCAAAGCAGATTATAAAGGGCCTGATTCAGACCTGCTTGCTAGGCAGCGTGTAATCGCTGCCTAGTGATCAGGTAAAAACCACCCCGCCGAATGCAACCACACACCCGCTTAAACAACCAATCGCATGTGGATGCACAGATGATAAATCCTTTAATGGTCGCTCACTATTGAATGATTTCTGCAGCCTTCACTCTGAAAAGTAAGTCTATACTATTCGCCGAACTCTGAGGATGCATGGGCACGCCTGTGTTCGCAGGGGTACGCCCAGCTTTTTCATGGACGCATTCACCATTTTTGTGGGCACATCCATAAAACACTGGGTGGCCCCGTGTGTCTGCCCCATGCCCACCCCCCTTCCTGGCCTCCATTGAGCATACGCCCCTGCGAGAGGGGAAATATTTGCGCATGCGTAAACCCTATTATTGGGACTGGGGCAAATTCAGACCTGAGCAATCAAATAATGAACTTTCATCACTACACTCTAGCACAGGGGTCTTAAACCTTTAAGACAGCCCGGGCCACACAAAAGACGCTACGCTCCCCTCCATAGACAGCACAGCAAAGCCAGCCCCCCTCTCCCCACCATAGATAGCCAACACAGCCACCCCCCTTTCCAAAGATGAACAGCACTGCCAGTCCCTCTCCTCCTCTACAGTCACCACAGCCAGATCCCCCCCCCCTCCATAGCCAGCACAGCCCCCCTCCCCTCCATACGTAGTCAGCATAGCATAGCCAGCCTTCTTCCTCCTCCTCCATAGATAGGCAGCATGCACAGACACCCCCCCCCCCCCCCCCATAGATAATCAGCACCGCACAGTCAGCCTCACCATAGTGAACAGCGCACAGCCAGCCCCCAAAGAGAACCTGGCTGCACAATGGCTCTGTCCCAGTGGCGGCTACTGATTCCACCGCAACGGGCCACAGGTTGACGTCCCCTGCTCTAGCAGATTGTGAGCTCTGACAACAACCACGGTCCAAGTTCGTGTTACTAGAGCAACACTTATTAATCCGCTTATGTATTTCATTGTCAGTATGGATCAACTTTATCAAGGATGGCAAATCCATGCACTGACTGCAAAAAAAATTACATAGAAAAACACAAGGGAGCCCAAAGCAGTGACATTGCTATGTTAAAAGCTGTAAGAAGAACTTGGAAAAAGGGAAATGTTTAGTCACAGACAAATGTGACGAACTGCTTCACTATCATTAATTTGATATGCAGCACTGCAGCTCCGACTCTATGGAACTCCCTTTCCCACACGGTATGAGAGGCCGCCAGTCTACAAGCCTTCAAAAACAGACTCTAGACTTTCCTGTTTAATCAAGCATTTACGTAATTCCCGAAATTATTATTGATGAAAAGCTTTTCTGTACTTCATTGTTCCTCTACTGTATTACATTTATTCTATCTGTTAAGCACCTTGAGTCCTAGTAGAGAAAGAGCGCTATATAAATAAAATTGCACTTGCACATCCGGAGTCTGAATCTGTATACAAAGTGCTTTGTTTCACGCCAAACCCTGTTGCGCACGGGACTTGGCAGCTGACTCCTTCAGAGCATATTATGAAGGCCATATTGCTCCACATGTTGTATTGAGCCTAGGAGGAAGATTCAGAATTGTTCGCACACGTCTGAATCCGCACAGGGACAATTATAAAAAAAGTGCAGTTGCGTATTGACTGCAATGTGCGTACCCGGCACCCAGCTACAAAAGGCTTCAGCAAGTATTGACATCGTGGGCATGAGGGGGTGGATCCTGGCTGTGACATGGGAGTGTCAACATAAACGTTGGGCGCATTGTACAAATCGCTGGGATTGTCAGGGAAAACACAGGCATGCTTATGCTTGTTATGGGAGGGAGTATGACATCAGCAGCAGGCCAGATGTGCCTGTTTTCAAATAAGCTATCAAGTTAGTCCTGGGCTATGTGATGGCTGCGAACAGCATGGACCAGAGAAGAAATCATTAGATGGTGAGTGAAAATTGAATGGTTTGGGCTATTATCACTTGGATGCAAATGGATGTGCATCCGTACACATCCATTCACAAGCTGGGAGAACCTATTTACAAGGCGGGATCTCGTGGGTGCTGGGTGGAGTCAAACAGGATTTCACGGCAGTCTAATTGGACTTGTGCAAACAGGTCTGAATCGGCTCCTAGGTGTATCAGGACACATCTGTAGCTGAGTTATAGTGACTACACGCTTTCATGTTTTATTAGTATTCTTTATGGGCCCAACTCAGTCGCTGTAGGAGGATTATATAAACAATTCTTGTGACCTTTTATACTAGGAAAAACTTTTACACTATTGATTTAAAGAATTTCATCAATGGAGCCCAGGGTAAACCTGTAATCATACACCTAGTGGTAAATGGACAGCAGAAATGAGATTGCCATGGCGTTCGCAATCCTGGTTAAATATTCTCCTGGGCAAATCAATTTTTGTTTCATGTGTTCTGTTAATATTTAATAATTGAAGTAACTTCTGCCCCAATGGAGACAAATCACTTACTTGGCTGAGAGATGATTAGTTACTGTAGTAATCTTTGTAAACTCTGTTAATAAAACAGGCCCCCCAGTGCCCTATTCTGTTTTACCATAACTTATTCCATAGAATTACTGTATAGCATATTTGCTCGTCTCTTTAGCTTCTAACTGTCTAGAACAAGTTGTGTACAACGGTCTATCCTGCAGTCTCTCTTGTCACTGCTGCACTTGAGCGGAGGGTTTATAATGGAGATTCCACGAGACTGCTCACAAAGTGATCAACAATCTAGGTACAACAAAGAGTCCGAGGGTTACGTTTCCACTTTTCTATACTTGCCTTCCAGACCATGGGCCAGATTTTCTAAGCTTCAAAAGGGATAAAATGGAGAGTGATAAACAGCCAGCCAATCAGCTCCTACCTGCCATATCACAGACTGTGTTTGAAAAATGTCAGGCAGGAGCTGATTGGCTGGCTGTTTATCACTGTATTTTATCACTGTTGAAGCTTAGAAAATCTGGCCCCATCACTGTTTCCATTGACCATCACCTTCTTCTCTTGCACACCTTTCCCTCCATGTAGTAGGTCCTTATGACACTGACCTGTCACGGCTAAAGGGCTGGATGGAGTCGTGTGGTACACAGGAACCGGAGACGGACCAGGAGGAGTAGGATTGAAACGTGCAGGTTTAATAACGGATTTCATAAATGATAAACTTCACTCAAATACTTCTTTAAGTGACAGTTGGAATAAATTAAATAAAGTCCAGCACAATACTAATAACGGGCAGGGAAATCTGGAAACGTATACTTGGTGAGCCAGAGTACATAGATGAGGATCCGGAAGGAGGTTGATTTGATGACAGAAGAAATGGATCCGGATGACTGAAAGATGATGGAATGAATGAGTTGTATGAAGGAGGACAGCGGGAAGCTGTGCAGGGTAATTCTGGGACACAAGCAGGAACAAGCACTAGGTAGGACTTGCAGCATTGGTGTCAGGAGAAAACTTCCTTGTAGCAAGATGCAGGGAGCAAGGCACCAGAGTCAGGAGAGAAAGAGCCAGGATCCAGGAATCAGCTAGGAGTTGTGAATGACTCCAAAGACTCATTGCACTGACACTGAACAGCCTAGGCAGATCCCCTATATCCCCAGGGGATGGCTGCCATTGGCTGTCAGCACAGGATGAGGAGGGAACCTCCACTCTGGGCCAATCTGTCTCCTGCCCTCAACCAAGATGGCGACGCCGGCCTCCCGGCACCACTACTGCTGCCATCCCTACCCAGTGCTGCCGCTACCCGCACACCGCAGACCGGAGCCTGCACACGCTAGCCGGCGGCGGGCGCGGACGGGTGAGTACTGTACCCGCCGCGCTCCGTCGCGGCTACGTGTGACAGTACCCCCCCTTTTCAGGGTGACCCCAGGGCGCCTATGGGCCTTGTGCGGATTTCTCTGGAGAAATTGCTTTACCAGTTTTGGAGCGTGCAAATCAATGGAATCCACCCAAGAGTTCTCTTCGGGACCAAACCCAACCCATTCCACCAGATACTGGGTACGAGAATTGCGGCAACGAGAGTCTATAATGCGTCTTACCTCGAATTCAGCCCCACTTTCGGAGTTAATCTTGGGCGGTTTGGGAATCTTCTTTTGATAAGAGTTCAACCTTAAAGGCTTGAGGAGGGACACATGGAAGGAATTCGAAATCCTTAGGGAAGGAGGAAGTTGAAGTCTATAAGCGACAGGATTAATGACTTGGATGATAGGGTATGGCCCAATGAACCGGGGAGCCAGCTTCATAGAGGGCAGACGGAGGCGTATATGGCGGGTAGACAGCCATACCCGGTCTCCGACTTTCAATCTGGGCGCTGCCCTTCTTTTCCTGTCTGCCATCCTCTTGTATCGGGCGGAAGATTTAAGAAGAGCGGTGTGGACATCCGACCAGATTTTAGCAAAGCGTTGTAATAAAGTGGTTGCTGCAGGAACTTCGGAAGAGGATAATTCTGAGAAATCCGGAGATCGTGGATGTTTGCCGAATACTGTAAAGAAGGGGGTGGTTCCGGAGGAAGAGTGATAGGAGTTGTTATGCATATATTCTGCCCACGGGAGAAGATCCACCCAGTCATCTTGGGAAGACGAGACAAACAGTCGGATAAAGGCCTCCAAGTCTTGATTCACCCGTTCTGTCTGGCCGTTGGTCTGGGGATGAAAGGCAGTGGAAAACTTGAGTTTGACCTGTACCGCGGCACAGAGAGCTCTCCAGAACTTTGCAACGAACTGTACTCCGCGGTCGGATACAATCTCTTTGGGCAGTCCGTGAAGTTTAAAAATGGTTGAGATGAATAGCTGAGCCAGTACTGGAGCAGAGGGGAGACCTTTTAGTGGGAAAAAATGGACCATTTTCGAGAATCGGTCGACCACTACCCAGATTGCGGTATGACCTTTTGAGGGAGGTAGTTCGCAAATGAAGTCCATTGACAGATGGGTCCATGGTTCTGTGGGAATGGTTAGAGGGCGGAGAGGACCAGCGGGAGTTGTTCTGGGCACTTTATGCTGAGCACATCTTACACAAGAGGCAACGAAGTTGGTTACGTCGTGGCGGATGGTTGGCCACCAATAAGAACGTGACAGGAACATCAAGGTCTTTTGTGCTCCTGCGTGCCCTGCGAAGCGGGAAGAATGTGCCCATGACAATATTTTCTTTCGAAGTTCGGGGGGAACGAACGTTTTACCTGGAGGAGGAGATGGCTGTACGGTTACTTGGGCGAAGACCAGCGGATCGAGGATTGGACGAGGAGGTGTCTCTAGGTCAGAGGTCGTCTCAAAGGAGCGGGATAGAGCGTCTGCCTTAGTATTCGTGGTTCCAGGTCGGAATTTAATTTGGAAATCAAAGCGTTCAAAAAACATGGCCCAACGGGCTTGGCGGGCAGTAAGGCACTGAGCCTGTTTAAGAAAGGACAGATTTTTGTGGTCTGAATACACGGTGATCTTATGTCGTGCCCCCTCCAGAAGGTATCGCCACTCCTCTAACGCAGTTTTGACTGCAAGCAACTCCTGTTCCCCGATGGGGTAATTCTTCTCTGCTGGGAGGAATTTTTTGGAGAGGAAGGCACAAGGGTGTAATTCTTGATCCTCACCTTTTTGTGACAAGATGGCCCCGATCCCTTCCGAGGATGCGTCCACCTCGAGAATGAAGGGCCTGTCGAGGTCTGGTTGGAGGAGGATTGGTGCCGTCATGAATGCTCTCTTTAACTGCTGGAAGGCAGAGGATGCTTCTGGCGACCATCGGCTTGGATCAGCTCCCTTGCAAGTGAGAGCAGTGAGGGGAGCAGCGATAGTAGAGAAGTTCCGGATAAATCGCCGGTAATAGTTTGAGAACCCTAGGAATCTCTGAATTCCTTTGAGTGTTGTGGGGGCTGCCCAGTCTTGGATGGCTCTCACCTTCTCTGGGTCCATTTCTATCCCAGTGGCGGAGAGAATGTGACCCAAGAATGGAATGGACGTGACCTCAAAAACGCACTTTTCCAACTTGCAGAACAGTTGATTTTGGCGAAGACGTTGTAGGACTTCGGACACTGTCTGTCTGTGAAGTTGGAGATTTGGAGAGAAGATGAGTATATCGTCTAGATAGACTACGATGGAGTGGTACAGCAAGTCCCGAAAGATATCATTTACAAACTGTTGGAAGACAGCGGGGGCGTTACAAAGGCCGAAGGGCATCACCAGGTATTCATAGTGGCCGTCGCGCGTGTTAAAAGCCGTCTTCCACTCGTCACCTGGACGGATCCGGATCAAATTGTAGGCCCCTCGCAGGTCCAATTTAGTAAAGATTGCTGCCCCTCTGATCTTGTCGAATAGTTCTGCGATAAGGGGTAAGGGATAGCGGTTTTTAATGGTGATGTCATTCAGGCCCCTATAGTCGATACATGGCCGAAGACCGCCATCTTTCTTTTTCACAAAGAAAAACCCGGCCCCGGCCGGAGAAGTAGATGGTCGAATGAAACCTTTGTTTAAGTTCTCTTGAATGTACGAGGACATGGCCTCAGTCTCAGGTAGCGACAGGGGATAGATGCGGCCACGAGGAGGGAACTTCCCGGCCACCAGCTCTATCGGACAGTCCCAAGGACGGTGAGGAGGCAGGGTGTCGGCACCACCTTTACTGAATACATCTGTAAATGAACGATATGGTGTGGGTATCGACAAGGGTGGAGCTGAAGAGGATGAAGGACAGTTACCCTCACGTTGTGGATGGGTCTGATAGACCGGAAGGATCTGAGGAATGCAAGTAGACTGGCAATCTGTTCCCCAGGCCTTGACCTCCATATTGGTCCAATCGATGTGTGGGTTATGTTTGGAGAGCCAGGGAAGGCCCAGGACCATTTGGTGTGAGGACTGTGGAAGAATGAAGAATTCGAGGGTCTCTTGATGTAGAGCTCCTATGAGCAGTGTCACCGGGGTGGTCTGATGGGTGATTTGTCCACTACGAATTCGACTCCCATCCACTGCAGTGAGGACCAGCGAGTGATCCAGGGGTTGCACAGGCAGGGCATGTTGGGTAACAAAAGAAAAAGAAAGGAAGTTTCCCGCTGCTCCAGAGTCCAATAGGGCCTGAACTCTTTTTCTCCCTTGGGGACACACAAGGGTAACCGGAATGGTGGAATCAGAAGAAGAGGGAGATGGAAGCAAGACTCCTAATCGGACCTCCCTCGGGGAGATTAGGAGCGGTCGTTTCCCGGCCGCAGCGGGCAGGAAGCCAATAAGTGAGCTGAGGAGCCACAGTACATGCATAGATTCTCTCGCCGTCTTCGGGACTTCTCTTCGAGAGAGAGACGGGAGCGGTTGATTTGCATGGGCTCATCTGTTGACACCGCAGGAGGCTGGGTTGGTTTGGAGGCTGGTGCGACATTGGAAGGAAATCGAGGGCGAAGGCGATCAGAGCGATTCCTCTCAAGTTGGCGTTCTTGGAGTCGCAGATCGACTTTGTTACATAATGAAATGAGATCAGCCAGGGTGGAAGGAGAATCGCGAGTTGCTAACTCGTCCTTGATGCGCCCGGCTAGGCCGTTCCAGAAGGCAGAAACGAGAGCCTCTTCGTTCCATCTGAGTTCGGAAGCCAGGGTTTGAAATTGTACGACATATTGTCCCACTGGGCGACTGCCCTGACGAATCCTTAGGATCTCCGTGGCTGCGGAGGACACTCTGCCAGGCTCGTCGAAGATGCGACGGAAGGAGGCCACAAATTCTTCATAGTTATTGAGGATGGGATCCGCACGCTCCCAAAGGGGGGACACCCACTCCAGGGCTGGACCCGCCAGTAGGGACACGATGTAAGCCACCCGAGTCTTGGGAGAGGGGAAATTGGAAGGCTGGAGGGTAAAATGGACGTCACATTGATTCAGGAATCCTCGACACCCTCTCGGGGACCCGTCATATTTACCGGGGGTTGACAGGTGTAGCTGGTGAGGAGCAGCTGGCCCAGGGGGAGCAGCAGGGGCCGAAGCTCCGGAGGTTGGTGCTGCTGAAACTGAGGGAGCCGCCTGAGGTGATGACAAGGTCTGGAGAAATTGAGCCACTTGACGCTGGGTAGTCTCTACTTGTTCCAATCGAGCCATGATGCCTTGAAGAACATCCGTCATGGAGGCCTGTGCTTCACCCGATTCCATCGGGTCAGTGCAAACTGTCACGGCTAAAGGGCTGGATGGAGTCGTGTGGTACACAGGAACCGGAGACGGACCAGGAGGAGTAGGATTGAAACGTGCAGGTTTAATAACGGATTTCATAAATGATAAACTTCACTCAAATACTTCTTTAAGTGACAGTTGGAATAAATTAAATAAAGTCCAGCACAATACTAATAACGGGCAGGGAAATCTGGAAACGTATACTTGGTGAGCCAGAGTACATAGATGAGGATCCGGAAGGAGGTTGATTTGATGACAGAAGAAATGGATCCGGATGACTGAAAGATGATGGAATGAATGAGTTGTATGAAGGAGGACAGCGGGAAGCTGTGCAGGGTAATTCTGGGACACAAGCAGGAACAAGCACTAGGTAGGACTTGCAGCATTGGTGTCAGGAGAAAACTTCCTTGTAGCAAGATGCAGGGAGCAAGGCACCAGAGTCAGGAGAGAAAGAGCCAGGATCCAGGAATCAGCTAGGAGTTGTGAATGACTCCAAAGACTCATTGCACTGACACTGAACAGCCTAGGCAGATCCCCTATATCCCCAGGGGATGGCTGCCATTGGCTGTCAGCACAGGATGAGGAGGGAACCTCCACTCTGGGCCAATCTGTCTCCTGCCCTCAACCAAGATGGCGACGCCGGCCTCCCGGCACCACTACTGCTGCCATCCCTACCCAGAGCTGCCGCTACCCGCACACCGCAGACCGGAGCCTGCACACGCTAGCCGGCGGCGGGCGCGGACGGGTGAGTACTGTACCCGCCGCGCTCCGTCGCGGCTACGTGTGACATGACCTCTACTGACTCATTTCCCACCAAATTGAGTGTCTCTGCTCTTAGCACATCCTCTCCTCAATCACTATCTGATGGGTTTGCATAAGGCTCTGTTGTCAGTCTTTTGATATTCTAACTGTTCTCTTTAGGAACTCATTTGGCTTGAGTACCACTTACACTGTTGACTTCCAAATGTCCCTCTTATTTCCTTCTGTACTAGCTCATGCACATAGGGGGTGCTCCATCAGAGGGACATGTATAGCACTGCATATTGGCATTCCTTTCCATTTCATATGCACCTAACCTATATGGTGGTTTATCATAACAGAGAGCCTCTGACGACATGTATTCTGCTCGGGCAGACCACAAGCTTATGGTCTTCACTCAAAAGGTCAACACTAGCTTTTCAAATTTTTTGGTGTCTATGTCAACCTATGTCAACATGGACACCATATAAGTATCAGAACAGAAACATTGTGATGTATATATACAGCCTGGACCCTCTACACACAGAATGGTTACGTTCTCTACAGTGCACACACTTGCACAGCACAGCTCTGTTGCCTCACAATGGTGCCACCCCTCTGACCTGCTAGCTCTGCTCCTCAGCAATCCCCTCATTACTTCGTAACGGTCAGTGACTCAACTTTGATAAACCTGTCTCAGCACTTTGGGACTCCGCTGCTCATTGTAACTTTGATCATTTAAACTTTGATACATTTCTATAATAGTAGCCCCTACAAGTGCTGCCCATCGGCCTCCATAGACCTTATTTTGACCCTGCCTCCAAAACTAAATACAAATTTCCCTAACTACACAGTTCTCAACAACAGCACCCTTCATACATCTGATGTCATCTCAAATGACTCTTGTCTCCTTGAATCTACTTCTGACCTGAAACTTGTCTCTTGGGACCACATCTCACTCCTGCCTACAAAACTTCTCCCATACTGCTTCCCATACTTGGTCATTGTCTCACAAACTTCATATCTTTAAACTGTCTTTTAAATCCATCTTAATAGTGCTAACTGACACATCTCCATTCTGACCCATACTTACTTTAGCTGTGCCTTCATCCAAATAGAATGTCAACACTCATGAGCAAGATCCCTACCATCCCTTGTTTTCATGTCGGCTTTTAATTTATCTACCTTTTCTCACTTTCTGGCACTGTAGAGCACTGATGCACATTATCATTCAACAACAATAATAATAATAATAATAATAATAATAATAATAATAATGAGCTTTATGTTAGTGTATGTCCAGAAGAAAAAGGCATTCAGAGCCAGATGTATTAAGCTTCAAAAAGTGATAAAATGGAGAGTTATAAACAACTAGCCAATCGGCTCTTAATTGCCATGTTACAGGCTGGATTTGAAAAATGACAGGTAGGAGCTGATTGGCTGGTTGTTGTATCAATCTAATTTTATCACTTTTTGAATCTTGATACATCTGTCCCGCAGTGTTACTGGACTCATGGCAGTAAGCAGTAAGGTGGACATAAAGGCTATAGTCCCTGCTCATTCCATTATCTTACTTTTATTATGTGGATTACTTTTAATTGACCAATGTTTCACTTGATCGTGTCAATACCCTGTTATATGCAGATTATTTCTCTCATCTATCATTATTTCTCTGACCAATTAGGGTTTCTGACCCTGGTATGTCTGACCTTTTGGGCCTAAACTAGTTTAGGCTGTATTGTTATGTTATATTAAACAAAGATGTGATCTTGATGCAATTAACTTGTCAGGAATAAGGCTATACTGAAATCTCTTTCAGCTCTGGAGCCTATATTAATCCCCTGTATAATAAATTCCAGATAAGAAATAACTTTATACAAGTGTGGAAAAGACAGCAGCTCATTTTACTTAGTATAACTATTTACAATTCATCAATTTTTTTATAACCTCAATAAATACATTTTTACTGCCTCTAATTAGCTCATTGTTCATGCGTCACCTTGATCGTTCAGCTATGAACTTTCTTTATTTTACTAATGCCCAGAGGTAAAATGTTCTCATTTAAGTCCAACATTACTGTAAATACTGCTCTAAAGGTGCAACAATAAAAATAATACTTTTATATTACACAATTAATTCGGGACGGCAGGAGGTGTGTGTCATCACCATCACTAATTTAAGCTGCACCCACAACCCACACACATTCTTTTGGGCTGTTCATTTCCATAGAAAGGCAGTCGCATCATTGGCAAATGAGGCACTTTGGCCCTTATTCTGGTTCACTCGCAAAGGCAAATTCCTTCTTAAATGGACAAATCCATATGCACTGCAGGTGGGGCAGATGTAACTTGTGCAGAGAGAATTCATGTTTTCCATATGTATCATGGTGGAACTCCCATATCTAGGGATGGCCATCGTTGCAATTGCCATCGATGGTTGCCATCGATGGCAATTCTGCAACTGGCCATCAATAGTGCTAAACTATGCAATGGCTGACCATCGATATTTTTACATATCGATGGTCAGTCATTGTGTTTGATTGATTGGCCTGTGGGCCAATCAAAACACGGGGACGGGGTTTCACGGGTGTCGGGGGCGGAGCTATGCTCCATGTCCTGGCACTTTGAAAAAACAAAAAAGCAAAACATTGTTTTGCTGTTCCATCGATGGAGGGAAACCATCTGGTTCTACCCTATCGATGGCAAAAGTATTCGACATCGGCCATGAACCATCAATGATTTTGAATCATCGATGGTCGATGGCCATCCCTACCCATATCTGCTCAATTACATTTCATAACCTAGGATGTAATAAGCCCTGCTCCTAATCCTTTTTTATGAAGACCTATAATTCACAAGCCACCAGCTGATCTATCAATCTACAACTCTATTATGTCAAAGTCATTTCCCATCTACAACAGGGATTTTATAACAGCATTGTAATTAGAAGCAGGGCCATTTCTGGAGAGTATGTGAGCAGTAAAAAAGTGCCCGCCCTGCCCCCACAGGATATTTATTAAAAAATGTGTTTCTCCAGAAAATATTTGAACGTGCAAAAAAAGGGGGATGTGGCCTCACTGTAAAGGACCTGGGTATGCAGGAAATGACTACCTTACATCCCGGTCTGAACCTTAGCTTTTTGTCACTGATGGGAGCCAATAATTCAACAAGTAAAGAGGGACTGAGAGCTTAGTGAAACAAAATTGGTGTTGAAATTTGTTGCACCACAGCAGAGTGCTGGACCTCGCGGATCATCTGTGTGTATTTATGTGCATGTGTACATCCCGGTCTGATCCTTAGCTTTTTGGGAGCTGTGTGTATATATAAACCCCATTATTTATTTAATTGATTATTTGAATGCTAAGGTAAGCTAGTTTGTTGTAGTGAGTGCTGGGCCCCCTGTGTTTGTATTTAATATATATATATATATATATATATATATATATATATATATATATATATTATTATTATACATGTGTGATCTAGATATGCCTGTGGGACATTTTATATATGTATATTCCTAAGGCGGTTGTATTTATATATATATATATATGTATTGACGATAATACTTGAATGTATTGAAATGTTGTTGTATTGATTCACAAAAAAACAAAAAGGTTTGTGTTTAAGTGGCTGGAGTGCTGTACCTCTGTTGGAGTATCTAGCTGTATTTGCCGTGCTGGCACCCACCCAAGCAACTACTACAGTGGCCGTGCTGGATCACCTGGACTGTATATGGATGGTGTAATGGTTAGCATTACTGCCTCACAGTGCTGAAGTCAAGGGTTCAATTCCCACCAGGGTTCTAACTGTGCAGAGTTTGTATATTCTCCCCGTACTTGCGTGGGTTTACTCTGGGTACTCCGGTTTCCTCCCACAATCCAAAAATATACTGGTAGGTTAATTGGCTCCCAACAAATTAACCCTAGAATGCCTGTGTGTGCGTGTACAGGTGGTAGGGAATATAGATTGTAAGCTCCACTGGGGCAGGGACTGATGTGAATGTTCAAATATTCTCTGTAAAGCGCTGCGGAATATGTGGGCGCTATATAAGAAACTGTTAATAAATAAATATATATATGATACTGATAGAAGGTAGCAGTTCTGGTGACCTCTCACTTCCTCAGGTGTAAATAATGTATTCATCTCTATGTAGATAATGCTGCCGGCTGCTTACATTCTGATAACCAGTGACATTGGCTGTTGCTGTATTGCGGACTCCCGGTTAATGTACAGAAGTTAGCAGGAGCTGGGTCCAGAGTGTATGGTTCCTTCCATCCCACCAGCCCCTGACAGTGTGGTGTCTGTTCCAGCAGCAGTGGCAGTGGAGAAGTCAGGATGCCAGGTGATGTGACAGCCACTGTGCTAGATTAGGAGCATCTCCTGTGCTGCAGAAGCGGGCTGGCCACCCCTGTGCAATTGCACAGATTACCCTTCCCTAGAAATGTCCCTGATTAGAACATATGGACATATTCTATTATGGTGGATACACACTGGCATATATATTAACCAATCAATTGATTGGCCAATATATTCTTATTATCTGCATGTGTGTACAAACAATAAGACTGTGAACAACTTTGTGAATTTCCTCATCTGTGCAACACAGCCAATGGACAATGTATCTAAAGATGTATGGGCACATTGTGCTGTGTTGTGTGTATGGGTATCCACCGATTGCCCATACACCCACACCAGGAGCTGGCCGTGATTGACAGCTCAACTAGCAACTTGACGGCTCAACAGTTGATCTGCAAATATATCTCTGTATGGATTGGACAGCATCTTGTCTATACACACTGCCCGATCCATCATGACTAAAGTAAAAACAGGGCAGATGCATTTTACCTGCACCTGCCATGTTGAGCTGTCAAGCACCATTGTCTCTTGGAGCAGGTGTAGGGGTGTTCAGCAGATCACCACTACACACATCACAATGCGCCTATATTACACAGACGATACAATATGTATGTGAATGATGCTGTTCAGACATATAGCTGGTACACAATGTACAATCACTCAACAATATATCGGCCAAATGATCTGCCAGTGTGTACCAGCAATATGTCCTTCAGCTTCTGGACATCTACAAATCCTCGGCACAATGCCATGCGGATGTTGAAACTCTAAGTGAGTGGTAAAGTGCTGTTTTTTGGATATATAATAGATAAGTCCAGTGGCGTAAGTTCGTTCCAGTTGCTCGGAGGCAAGCTATATATTGGTGCCCCCCCCCCGCCCCCCACCACCACATACAACCCTATATATCCTTATATAAAATATATACTTCTTTCAGATTGATAGATAGATAGATAGATAGATAGATAGATAACACATATATATTTCAGAACTCAGCCACAGAAGCAATATCGTTGGCTTTTAAATAACTGATTTAAACTTCCAGGGGGAGGAGAGGTGCCCTCTTGGGAGCAGGAGTCCGGCGGCAGATGACTCCATTGTCTCCCAGAGTTCTGCCTCTGGATAAGTCTATGACATTAGAGCTACATTGCTCTTTATGGAAAATAATGGTAGGAAGAGGGATGAATGGGAGAGAGAGAATGAATGGGGGTGAAGGGAGGTGAGAGAATGAAGGAAAGTTTTGGGAAAAGAAAAGAATGAATAAGAGGGAGGAAGAGAGAAGTGAAAGAAAGGAGGGAGAATGGTAGAGAAAGATTACAGAGGGCGAGATGTACTAAGCCTTGAAAAGTGATAAAATGGAGAGTGATGAACCACCAACCAATCAGCTCCTACCTGACATTTTCCAAACACAGTCTGTGACATGGGAGATAGGACCTGATTGGCTGATGGTTTCACACTATTCATTTTATCACTTTTCAAGCTTAGTACATCTGGCCCAGAGTGTGTAGTGGAGTGAGAGGGGAAGTATATTAAAAGATTTCTCTGCTTTTGTCTCACTTTAAAATGTCTTATTGAATTTGTAACTATTCATGTTTTAAATACTTCCTCTCTGATATTATTGCTCCCTGTAATCTGAGTTTTACAGGAATAACAATTCCAGATTGTCTGCGACCAATTTCCTTTATGGCTTTAACTTAATTGTTAAAAAGCTTTTTCTTTTTTTTTTCCTCAACAACTATATTAAATAAAAGTCTAATGCTATAAATAAATACATAAGTATTTAACATACACTGCTGCTTTTGTTGCCAAGGAATAAAAGTACAACACTGAATAAAAGGATAAGTGTTCCATTAAGGAACAATACATTATAAAGACTTTTGCTGAATCACAACCGCATCTTAAAAGTGTCTACAGTTCTTAAAAGTTTTATAAACCGCAGCTTCATTGAGAGCTACTGTGTTTGTGATCGTTTTTATGCAACAAAGGTATTTATTCTTATTATGAAGTTCCTTGTCCCTGACATGACACTTCGTGTGGGAGCGAAGCTTGCAAATTGTTCTTGAACAGGTATACAATTGTCTTACTGGAATAGCAACAATGGATAAGAGAGGTTACAGGTAATTGCCATTTTATCCTGTAAAAATATGGTGTGTGTGTGTGTGTGTGTGTGTGTGTGTCTGTGTGTATTACGCCTATGAATTTGGATAAATAATTATATAAACTGGAAATGTCACTAGGAGAAAAATATTTTAGTAGTCTTTTATTTCAAGTAATTTGAAGAAATTCTCTTTCATTGTAGTATGCCAGATATGCTAATAGACCAGTGTGTAATTGTTTACATGAGGAATTCGATTGTCTCTCCACTAAAGGTATTTTTGTCTACACTCCCATTCAGTTATAACCCTTTCTCACCGGCCACCCTGCAATTATCCATCATTTTGCTGGGTGCAGACTGACCCCAATTCACACCACCCGCAAATTACCGGGTTAAAGCTTTTCAACCTGTGAATTTGCTGAAAAATCTGTGTTTTTCTGTGGAGTGAAAGGGTCAACACGGGTCTTAAATCCCAGAACTTGGGTTGATAATTTGTGGTTAAAATAGAACATTCAGGTTGTGCTTGGAGAACCACAAGTCCCAGCATATGGGGCATTAAACATGCATACACCCATTCACACATGCAAACATACATACTCACCTTCCCAGGTCTTTCCTTGAATGAATAGTTACAAATTCAATAAAAAGCAAAACCCGAACTCCAAACTGGATTTTTACCCTTTATTGGGGGGGGGGGGGGGGGTCCCCACTCCCCCAGACACCCCATCCAGAGCTGACCAGCCACCATCTTCATGTTTTGACCTTGTATAAAAATTGTCCGCAGCTGTGGCAAAACACTGCTGGCCGCTGGTTTCCAAAATAAAGGGGACCCCTCATCTCCCCCCCCCCCATATTTTTGGACCAGGACTGGTCCAAGATCCTGGGGATGTTTATGCTTGGGGGGGCTCATCCGCCATGTGCTTTTCCTTCTCTAACTTAAACCATCTTTAATGGCACCAAACCCTGCAGTTTTCTGCCATGCTGATACTTATTTCAGTGTCCTCTGCTGCAGCAGCTATGGTTATGTCACCTGTACTTGTCCTCTATTGTATTCATCACTGTTTTGCTTATTCATTTATGTACTTTGTAATTGGGCACTACGGATCCCTTGTGGCACCAATAAATTACTGCCCATAGATGCAGGTGAACCCAAATGCTGCATAATTTTGGAGATCGGTGATGATAGCCAGTCAGTGCCCCCTGTAGGTTATCTGGTCGGCCATCTGACAGTATTCAGCATACTCTGAAAACTGAAACTTTTCCTATACTATCTTAAGATGGCCTTGATTCTATGAGCCCTGCTCCTTCCTATGTGAAAGTTGCGAAGATGAATCCTTTTGGATACCTCCGCCCCCTGTGGTCGTAATGCCTTCCAGCATGCATAAAATCAGTTTGCACAGGCTGTCTAGCTAATCCTGCCATGCAGAGTTCTACCGCTGGTAATTAGTGCCAGAATTGGCAGTGGTAGGGATAGTGAGGACAGCTGATATCAGAGCTGCAATATTGAGTTGCATCAGTAATATGGTGTCTGAACCAATGCAGGTATCCCAATTTCTTCCAGGACACCAGCAACAGAATCCAGAGATCAATGAGGATCCCGAGTGCAGGGATGTCGAACATAAGTATACCAGGGCGGGTTAGGGAGAGCCTGGGGTATTAGGATTAGGTACTAGGGGGGAGTTAGGGTTAGACTGCGGGGGTGGGGGAAATAATGTCTAGGCTGCAGTGAGGAAGAGTTAGAATTAAGCACTTAAAAGGGGGGTTTAGGCTAGGTTGCAAGGTGAGGGTTAGGTTTAGGTGGTGGAATATGGGAGAGGGTTAGAGTTGCTGCATATGCTACTGTATACAATCAGGTGTTTGTAGTTTAATCATATTCTATGTATTTATAGACATTCATGTAATGGTAATCCAATTTCTATACCATAATTCTAACAAGACCTATGGAATAAATCCTTCTGTGACATGTCTGTGTCTCTTTTAGTAAACATTATGCATGATCAAAACTTACTGCAACATCGTTAAAGGTAAATGCAATCAAAGTTCTCCAAATGCCTGTTTCTCCAACATTGGTCTGAACAATAAAACAACATAACTCATTCACTATTATCAAATATACATAACTTATTAATGAATGTAGGTAATCTGAGAGATGATTTCATCCATCTGATATCTGCAGACAAAATATTTTAATCTGGGCACATATGGGTCAATCCTGCTGTTTGGCCGTAGAGTGGAGTAAGGGATCAATGTCCCATTTGGCCACATATGTAAGTGCATCAACCACTTCAGTAATGGCCAGTTGGCTGCTCGTATGTAAAGGGGCTGCTCGGGACATAGTGGATAGCATTCTGAATAATAGTACATTACTGAGCATCCAATACAGTTTTGGCCTGATTTTGGAGGATGCCATGGTTGTTTTGGGATCATGAAGGATGAGATATCAGACTACTTGACTGCCTCTCATAATACAGAATGTGGGCCTTTGCTTTAGTCACACGAGACATCCGGACCTCAACCCATGGTCTTACTATATATATATATATATATATATATATATATATATATATATATATATATATATATATATATATATACACGTATACCTATATTTTACTTCCTACACATAGAACAATATTGGATTCTAAATCCATAAATCTACATAATGGAAACTACAATAACTATACCATTTATGGAGCTTTTTATGATCTCAGTGTATTTGGTGTGTGTGTTCCCCGTATAATATTTTTAGGAGAGAGGAAAAGCACTTAACTGATCCAAGTATGTTTGTCACATTAACAGTATTGACTCAGGCTGCAACCTGTTCAGCTGACATTAAATGAAACACTGGCATTATCTCATTGCAATAATGTAACAATAAATGTTCCTTTGCCTACTCAAACACTAATGGATTTCCTTTTCACATGAATGCTAGTTTGAACATGAGTGTGTAATCCACTGACATGCTTAAAACACCTTCCTGCCAGTGTCATGAACACTTAATACTTTTTTGTTATCAGTTAAACAGTTTTTTTTCACTAAGGAATCTCATGGTTAAGTGCAACACATTACAATTTCCGAAAATGGGCCATTAGCGCATTGGGGGCCATTAGTGAAAACATGCAAGTAACATTTCTATTTCAGTCTTAAAAGGACAGCATCATCAAAACATTTCCTTTGATATTCTGTTGGACCGGTTTTCCTTTTGTTTGTAATGTATGTATCTCCTTTAATTTAAAAGTGGATTTGTGTGTGCTCTTACAGGGGTGTACGTATTGTGGGAACAGACTATTGCAAGTGGCCTTTTTCTTTCTTTGCAGTGTTGGTAATACATAGGGAGGCCAATTCCGGGCCATTTTTTCAATTCCTGGTCTCCTGACTGCTTAGAAACAGTCCTTTTACAGCTTACAGGGTACAGGGTGAGCGTAGGCAGCGGACAGGCCAAGCAAGTGGCAGACAGGTGGAAGGAGAATTCCCTCTTACCTCCATGTCTGTCTGTTGTTACCCAGTTTGTTTTATCACTGTCTACAATTGTAAAGCGCAACAGAATCTGCTGCGCTAAATAAGACAGGGTAAATAAAGAAATAAGGAGAAGGGGATGCGTGGCAGGCGGGGATTGGCATCGTGGCCATGGGGGCAGCCAGTGCGTGCCTGCACAAAGTGACCTCTAACATCACGCAGCCGCATAGCATTTTGTCTGGGCAGCGCCCGACATGCACATTTCAATCCTGAAATCGCGGGATTGGAGTCTCCAATCCCGGGATTTAAATCCCAGCCAAAAATGCCCCAAATCCCGGGATCCCAGTGATCTCAATCTCGGGATTGGCATCCCCAGTAATACGGCAGATGAAAAGTTAGAGCTGGCCATCAGACCATTTTGGTCAATGAATACTAAGAACCTCATATCTTGTTAAATAATATTGATTGTGCATCTGCACTGTGTTTTTCTTTGTAGAACTAAGAGTCCCAGCATGAGAGCACCTCATGTAAATAGGGTGCACATTATAAGATCCCGCCCATCCCCATACATCAGAATGACCAATCTGATCATATGCAGGTTGTAAAAGCCACGGAACGAATGTTTGTATGTGCTTTAAAAAACATTCCTCCTAAGGGCGGGATGTACTAAGACAAATATGCGGTAAAAACCCAGTTTTAACGCATTTTCAAATGTACTAATACCCGGCCACCGCATCATCGCAGAGCAGGGTATCACCGCCTTTGGGTGGCGATACCCTATAGAAGCATATGGGCTATCGCTGCCCGCCGTCTGCTGCAGACTCCTACCCCCCTCCCCATCCTCCATGCTGCTTCTCATCCCCTAGCATCATGTCACAGCCGGAGATGTCCTCTTGGTTGCAGGGGGGAGGAGGAGACGACGGGGAACGCCGCAGAGCCCAGGAGGTGACAGAGACCAATCACACCAATCACAGGTATCACGAGGGGGCCTTTGTCACCGCACCACGAGGCTAGCCACATATGTTAGTACATATGAGCTAGCATCGCGGTGGGGGCGTGGCGAGGGGCGGCGATGTATGTTAATACATCCCGCCCTAAGTGTCCAATGGCACTGCAGCCTCAGAGAAACTTTGGGGGGTATTCAACCTGTGTCGATATTTCCCGACAGGGGAAATATCAGCACTCACCTATTCAATTCTGCCATTGCTGACAGCACTGAAAGGTGTCCGATATGATTTTTTTTTAAGTCTGATATGTTTTGTTGGAATTGACGCCTGCGAGGCACGTGCCTAGGGGTGCCACCTGCTGAGGGTGGCACAACAGCCTTCTTTCCTACATGATCTGGCAAAAAAGGCAGCTGGAATGGGGCAATGCTTAGGTTCTTAGGCAGTGTGGGGATGCAATACTCACTAAAGGAGGGGAGGTTCATTATATTCTATATTCTCCCTGCAATATAGAATATAATGAACCTCCCCTCCTTTAGTGACAAGTGGATCCCACACTGCCTTTAGAACCCATGCATTGCCCCATTACAGCTGCCTTTTTTTGCTTCATCATGCAGGAAAGAAGGCTGTCGTGCTATTATACTCTATAATATAGGGAAGGGGAGACATTATATTCTATACTATAAGTGTTGCACGCAGGAGGCGTGTGCCAGGGCTGCCAGGCCTCCCCTGCTCCAGCATTTCCTGGTCCAGTTGCTTGGCAACCAGGGATGCCGAGGTATGATGCAGCTGGGCGCAGCCATGGTTGCCCGGCAACGTGGGACGTCGCCAGGGGGTAGCGGCAGAAGTGGTTATCTTCGATCTGGCGTTGCTGGGCAGTGAGCAGGACGCTGCCCAACATGCCAAACTGCAGCTGTAGGTAGATAGGCTGGGCTGGACTTCCATGGGGATTGGTCACACTCCCCATTTTAAGGAAGCCAGCCCAGCTCAGCCCCACCAGTGATAGCTTCTGTTCTGAGTTATTTTACCTGCCAGCTCCCAGCCTGTTTTTCTGCTCCTGTCGGCTCCTGTGGACAGGTCTCCGGTTGTTACCTATCCAGCCTATCTGCTCTCATCCCTGGCTCCATAAGTTCCCCATTTGGGGACCAGGTTATTTGCGTTATTTCTTGCTGCCCTCCTGGGCATTATCTAAGATAGTTGAATGGATAAGAGCGTGGTTGCAGGACAGAAAACAGAGAGTTGTAGTAAAGGGAGTACAGCCAAAGGAGGGAAAAGTTACAAGTGGAGTACCCCAGGGTACTGTACAAAGAAGGGCAACTAAAATGGTGCATGGCCTACATCACAAAATGTACCAGGAAAGGCTAAAAGATCTTAATATGTATAGTTTAGAGCAGAGAAGGGAAAGGGGGGACATGATAGAAACTGTCAAATATATCAAGGGTTTTAACGTGGTACAGGTGGGAGACATTCTTCACAGGAAGAGGAGCAGCAGAACACGAGGACATGCACTGAAACTAGAGGGAGGAAGATTCAGGGTAAATTTGAGGAAGAATTAATTCACAGAACGAGTAGTAGATAAGTGGAATAGCCTCCCGTCAGAGGTGGTAGAGGCAAATACAGTAGTACAATTTAAACATGCTTGGGATAGGCCTATTGATATCCTTACAAAAAAAATAAGGATCAAATATGGTTTGAGGTAACATGTTTAAAAAAGGGGCAGACTAGATGGGCCAAGGGGTTCTTATCTAACCTCAAATTCTGTGTTTCTATGTTTCTATCTATTGTTTGTTTCCCCTCTGGAGCTTCCAGAGAGTATCACAGCATTACGCTGTTCCTTTGTTTGCTGCTGTCTGGGTGTTAACCCCTTAATGCTGTTCAGTGTTACCTGTGTTGTGCGTTCTGTTTGTGGTGTGCTTTTGGTGTGGTGTACAGCATATTACTTGTGTATGCGACTCATTGCTTGTTATCTCGCGACTAGGTCGCTGATGCATTTAGCTGCGTTAGTTATTTCAGCAAGTCACAGTTTAGTACATATTTTTTCCAGTTAGGTTCTTTAGTTTCCCTCTTGTTGCATACGTAGGATCGCCAATACCTTGTCACTCCTAAGACCTGGTGGCACCGGTCTGAGGCCGGACCTAATTTGGCCTCACAAACATGGCTATTAGAGGTGAACATATAGCGCCGCAGGTATCTGCCATCCTCGTACAAAAACAACAGAGTCAGAGTAGGACTCACCATGGCCATCCTAAACAGCGGTCACGGCTGTGGGTTTGCACCCGAAATCCATAACAATAAGGAGGCACATTCAATTCTATAGGGAGCACAAAGACAGAAAATGATTAGTATTTGGGGGGGGGGCGGCTAATAATAATGTTGCGCCTAGGGGCACATTTACTTGGCTGTGGTGGTTAACATTAGAAGATAGCTTTGAACTTTAATGCCTGGAGCTATTCAGTTTTAAGTCCATATCATCCTGTGGTAGGCATACGTCTAATGTGCATTAATCCATATGTATAAGTGCCCAGAGCTATGGGTTATCAAGCTTGCTGTGGTAAGGGTAAAAAACACTCAAATCTGTATTAAATGGCTTACTGGGGTACAAGGGTATGGCCCTAGGCACTGTGTCTAATTGAATATGTGCCTTTGTCCTTATTGTAGCCGACCAGGCCACGTAATGCGTACGGATTGACCAGCAAAAACAACTATGAAAAATAAAAATTGTCCTAGGACAAGTGTATTAGCCAGACTTACCATTACTGATCTTCAGTGAGTTGTTTTTTTGTCTGCACTGATTTTGTAAGGTTATGTAATAAAAGCAAAGTCTCACTGCTATAAATATAGTTGTGGCTATTTTTGCATAGCTCAGTATGTTCAGTAATACTGGAAACACAATTTACATACCAAAATAAGGAGTGTAATACTTATGGAAATATTTACAGTTGAAATATTTTTTTTCATTCCTGAGTAGATTAAGGTATAATGACACGCTTAATGTTTATGCTACTAGAATGTTCTAGAGTACTACCCCAAATAGCGACATCCTGAATATTCCTCTTTTACTTATATCAGTGATTCTCAAATACAGTCCAGGTTTTAGGGATATCCCTGTTCGGTCTAATTAAACAGACTGATGGTCTAATTAAGCCACATGTGAAATAGCAGCAATCTCCCTGAAATAGCAGCAATCTCCCTTTCTCCTTCATTAGTCTAGCAATCTCCCTCATTGCACCTAGCCCACATTAAACTGTTACATTTTGGGTGGGGGAAAGGAATGAGAAATAGATACATTTACATTGAATCATCAGCACCATATCCCAGCACTTTACCAAGTATAGTATCTCTTACTAATTGCTTTGGGGCTCATCTACATTTGGATATAAGTCATTTTAAAAGATTACTCTCAGATGTAGCAGTACACACCCACGCTTCTAGGTGCCACGTGCACAATCTCTTTTCACAATCTCTCCATATATGAAAATAGACATGCCCTTTGGTGGAGCATGACACACCCTCTCAATGGGGCGCCTTGAAAAATTATATTGCCAACTATAATCTCCCTGAAACTAGTTTTCAAAAGTAGGCAAGTATGGTGCACTCAGAACCCCATGCTCCATCCTTTCTCTGTGTCTTTCTTACAAATCTTCCCTGAATTGTGTGACAACAGAACCCAGTGCAAGACTTTACTTATAAATAATGAGCATCGGCCTGTGCAGACATGTGACAGGTATGGAATCACTCATGTCATGGTATGTCCTGCCTACATACCTCTTATTACCTTGATTATTACCATCTACCAACCAATTGATGGCCTGGATACACACTATAAGATTATTGTTCAGACAAATTGGTTAATTAATTTGCGTTAACCAATTTATCAAAACAGGATACATAGAGATGACCGGCAGTCAGGATGCCGCTTTCAGAATATTGATGCCAGTATCCCAAAGGAGGGATTCCCAACAGGGGTCAGGTAAGTAAACTAACCTTGACCCTACCCCTTCATTCCAGCAGCCTAATCTTAACCTGCCCCCCCCCCCCCCCACACACACACACACACACACACACTTTCCTGGCCTGACCCTCGCTAACCCGCTCTGGCACACTTCCTTTCTGTAACCCGGTAGTCAGGATTCTGGCACCAGCATCCTCATTGATGTAAGGATTCTGGCACCAGTCTTTCTTCCGTATTTGGGATGCTGGTTTCGGTGCAGTGAACGCCAACATCCGAACTGCTCGGATGCATTACTTGCAAAGTACCATTTTTGCAAATGGCTGTTTTTCGTTTCCTTCTCAAGGTGATTGACCGGTAGTAGTCATCTGGGGGTGGGAGCCGGGTGTTTCATGGGAGTGGCAAGAAAAACATTAGGTGTACCAGAAAAATAATAGGAGTGTCAGAGAAAATGCAGGCGTGCCCAAGCATTTTAGGGGCGGGTGTGTGATGTCAGCAGCAGGCCAGAAATGCCTGTTTTCGTTGCAGCCACGAGGAACTCTCTGGCTACTCTGAGCTTGTGATGACTGGTGCGTGGCAAAATCATTCATTGGTGAGCCTGTAATAAAGGGTGTTGTTCCCATAAACAGCCACTTGCACGGCATGCACATGAAGTCCTAAGGCAGGATTACACTATAGCAGGGCGGCCACTGCACATTCATGGCCAGGCAATGAGATCAGGATTACCCTTATAGTGTGTATCCAGGGTAACACTAACAAAACATTCGGGTCACTCACCTATGGCCCTGCTCAGCTTACACACTAGAATGTCCAGTCGTTACACAGGCCAAAACTTCTTACAAAAGCAGAGTGTCATTAATTCAAACCTCTATAACAGTTATAACACCAATCCTAAAGTACCACCAATAGCTCCTGTCCTGGATTTCTATAATCACGCACAGGTGAATTCATCTATTTTGCTATGTCAGTAATTATTCCACCTGTTTCCACAAACAGAAATCCTTAAAACATGACCTTTTGGGAAAACTTGAGGGTTGCTCTGTAATATATATCGGCTTAATATACTATGCATTTAATCCGGGGCACATATTAATTACATCTAGTAAGTTCTGTGGCTGGCTGATTTCAAGTTTGCATTTTGCCTGGTTTTAAGCAGTCACAATACCTGTGTAATTCACGAGCCATGGTTTAAAACGATAGTATGTCATACCTCACAACTTTTTAAGCAGATGAGTCGGGACTTTGGGCTCTACCAACAAGGAGTGTGGCATATGAGAAAATGGGCGTGGCATCTCCAGAATGCTGTGGCCACGAGTCACGCCCCCATTTCCGGTCACTGTTGGAAACATGCCCAGTGCTCTGTGATCTGCAAGCAATCCCCTCTCTAGAGACATCTGTCTCCTGTGAATGTACACTATGCACACAGCATTTATTCACCACTGCTCCTCTAAGCAGAGGACATGAAATTCCCATATGCCCCCTTCTCCACTGCGGGACACTGTCGGCCGCAGGTGGGACATACTTATTGTGACTGTCCCACGAAAATCGGGACAGTTGGGAGGTATGGTATGGCAAGCCTTTTGTAGTACAGTACTGCTTGTCGAAGGAGCTGCCAGCTAATTAATACAATTAATTCATGCTTAGAATCTTTCTGTCCTGCATTATAATCCATACTGCACATATAAGATATTAAAATGCATACATTATAAATTCTAAGTGGCAGATTTATATAGCTCTAATGTTCAGTGCAATGTGTATAAGACTAGTATTAGGATCTTGAAACATATCTCTTCTTGTGATTTTTTTTTTTTTTTTGCACAGGTGTTTCATAGGATACTGCTACAATCAGTACAATACAGCCAAGATCTCTTCCTATTCAATTAAGGCCAGATCTGTTGAGGAACGTGGAAGAGTTGGACAGCCGAGTATAGAAGCTCACAATTCCTCCCTGGCTACGATAAGCAGAACAGAGGGAGCAAGGCACTCTGCAGATTTACCAAAAGACACCCTTAGCCTGAAGCTCTCCGTCTGACTGGAGGAGAGTCAGAACTGAACCCAAGGAAAGCCCAGAGGCAGAGGGGAAAACAGATTGATTTTCAGTGAGTCATTTAGCTCCTGGATTGGATACAGCTGTCCCCTGGTGGCACTTTGGCTTGGTATTAATAGGACACACAAACTAGGCTTAAAAGTAGCTTAAAATAATTATAAAGAGAAATCCCCAAAACTGCTCACCATCCAAATATTTCCTTTTGTGTGACTATAGACTGAACAAATTACATTTACATTATTAAAAATGAAATCATTGGATTTACCTCAATTTCATGTTAAGCAGGGAACTGGCCAACATTCAAATCTACTGCCACTAATGGGTCTGTGCTCGCCGTGTACATTTTGAGTGGGTGTTAGCACAATATCTATTTGTCTATGCTGCAATTCAACAGGACCATAGTTAATATACTAAAAACACCAAATAGTTATTTGCACAACCTTAAACATGTATTTAATATCCATCTGCTTGAGTAACAGAAACAAACAAAATACTGAAAGTTGCAAATAACAGTCCAAGTTGCACAGCGCTCGTCAATCTATTATTTTAAACCTGTTTTAAAGCACTTTATTAATGCCTTGAACCTAAATAGTCTACAATACAGGTGTCATCTCTGTCCACTGTTCTGTTCATGTGTCATCTCTGTCCACTGTTCTGTTCATGTGTCATCTCTCTGTCCACTGTTCTGTTCATGCGTCATCTCTGTCCACTGCTCTGTTCATGCGTCATCTCTCTGTCCACTGCTCTGTTCATGCGTCATCTCTCTGTCCACTGCTCTGTTCATGCGTCATCTCTCTGACCACTGCTCTGTTCATGTGTCATCTCTGTCCACTGCTCTGTTCATGCGTCATCTCTCTGTCCACTGTTCTGTTCATGTGTCATCTCTTTGACCAATGCTCTGTTCATGTGTCATCTCTTTGACCAATGCTCTGTTCATGCGTCATCTCTGTCCACTGCTCTGTTCATGCGTCATCTCTCTGTCCACTGCTCTGTTCATGCGTCATCTCTCTGTCCACTGCTCTGTTCATGCGTCATCTCTCTGACCACTGCTCTGTTCATGTGTCATCTCTGTCCACTGCTCTGTTCATGCGTCATCTCTCTGTCCACTGCTCTGTTCATGTGTCATCTCTCTGTCTACTGCTCTGTTCATGTCTCATCTTTCTGTCCACTGTTCTGTTCATGCGTCATCTCTCTGTCCACTGCTCTGTTCATGCGTCATCTCTCTGTCCACTGTTCTGTTCATGCGTCATCTCTCTGTCCACTGCTCTGTTCATGTGTCATCTCTCTGTCCACTGTTCTGTTCATGCGTCATCTCTGTCCACTGTTCTGTTCATGCGTCATCTCTCTGTCCACTGCTCTGTTCATGCGTCATCTCTCTGACCACTGTTCTGTTCATGCGTCATCTCTTTGACCAATGCTCTGTTCATGCGTCATCTCTCTGACCACTGCTCTGTTCATGTGTCATCTCTCTGACCAATGCTCTGTTCATGCGTCATCTCTCTGTCCACTGCTCTGTTCATGCGTCATCTCTCTGACCACTGTTCTGTTCATGTGTCATCTCTTTGACCAATGCTCTGTTCATGCGTCATCTCTCTGACCAATGCTCTGTTCATGTGTCATCTCTCTCACCTCTGCTCTGTTCATGCGTCATCTCTCTGTCCACTGCTCTGTTCATGTGTCATCTCTCTGTCCACTGTTCTGTTCATGTGTCATCTCTTTGACCTCTGCTCTGTTCATGCGTCATCTCTCTGATCACTGATCTGTTCATGTGTCATCTCTCTGACCACTGCTCTGTTCATGTGTCATCTCTCTGTCCACTGTTCTGTTCATGCATCATCTCTCTGTCCACTGTTCTGTTCATGCATCATCTCTCTGTCCACTGTTCTGTTCATGCATCATCTCTCTGTCCACTGCTCTGTTCATGTGTCATCTCACTGACCACTGCTCTGTTCATGCGTCATCTCTCTGTCCACTGTTCTGTTCAAGTGTTATCTCTCTGTCCACTGCTATGTTCATGTGGTATCCCTGTCTACTGATCTGTTTATGTGTCAGTGTGTACTGCACTGTGTACTGTGTACTGTTTAACAAAATTAACTGAATTTCCTTTCCAACATTTGATGCATTATGTAGGAATTATTGTTCTTTTTATGCTGTATAGTTATACATGATTTCCATTGCAAGTCATTAATTTTAACAAGGAATATTAAATACAGTACACAGTAACATTTTAAGCAACACTGCTACTGGTTTGAAACTATAATTATCAAAGATGGCATATTTTTGCATATATTTTTTGCATATGTAAATGTAATACATTTATTAAATGGTTTGTTTTAATTGATCTGCTTTAAATTGTTATTTGTTTTTTAACATTTTGTTAAATGGTTGCACATACAGATATAAGGCATAGATATGTCTATCGTAAAGATACTTCTTGTAAATAAATGAAATACAGTATAAGTATTGTTGTGTGTCCCCAGCTGGCATGCATTGCTGGGAAATGTAACATATTATAGCAGATATGTTTTTTTAGTTGATAAATGTGTAATTCTCAGCTGTGTGTTTCTAGTGTTATATTATTTGTGTATTTTAAATATTAAAATATCACACACCAATCAACTAATTTGTGCAGCTTCCTATTTGCAGAGTGTTCACCCCCAACAGCTGCCATACAAATATTATTGTAATAATTAGATTTTTTTATTTTAAACTGTCTAAAAATATCAATGCACAAAAGATCCGAGCACATGAAAATGGTATTCAATAAAAGGGAAAATAGGGGACAATCCATCATACAGACATATGCAAAATAAATTTACAAAAGTTTAACCCTTTGAGTGAATTTATCAAAATAGATGTGACTATTGCCAAGCAAACATTTTTATTCATCATAAAGCTCTGTAATGTTTACCCTATATAGGACATTTCAACTTTTTTTTTTTTTTTAAATTTATATAACAAATGTGAGCGACGCTGGCATTTTTAGCTGATATTTTAAGCATCTCTCACATAGATGTTGGCAATCAAACTGTTAAATATGTTAAACATGTGCTCATTGTCCACTAATCCTGAATGGGGCCGATTTGTAAAACCCAATGCTCCTTAAAGTATCCACAAAAGATATGCTCTTCTTTTTTATATGTTTTGTATTTTTCTTCATTGTATCTGGCCTAATATAAATATTAAATGATTGTATACAAATATTTCTATGAAGACGTTGAAGATTCTTTTAGCATTCTAGCAGATCTGCCTAGAAACCTCCACATTCATTACAGTTCCATTATTTGCTTTCTCTTTGCCTTGTCCACGACACCCATAGAGGGAAAATAAAATAGTGTGCCGAGCACAGCGAGGCACCGGGCCCGCAGGGGGGGGGGGCATCCACACACCCCCCCTGTGGCAGGGCATGCTGGGACATGTAGTTCCACAACAGCTTGGGGGCCATGAGTTTGACACCACTGGGGTACATGCTAATGTTGATGGTAGTGTATGACATAATGCGTTGTGGAAATGATAATAATGACATGAAATCTGAAGCCTACACAGAGGAATAACCTAAAACTATGTTAATAATATATATTCCCCTGAGATTGTACAAGTGTGCAAAGAAAATGGGTCAGTATAATGTCCCTTTAAAGCAGGCATGTCCAAACTATGGCCCTCCAGCTGCTGTGAAACTACAAGTCTCATCATGCCTTGCTATTAGGGAATGCTAAAACTATGGCAAGGCATGCTGGGATGTGTAGTTTCACAACAGCTGGAGGGCCACAGTTTGGACATGCCTGCTTTAAAGAGTTCAGACAGGTTGTATAGATACTAACAGACAAATAGATGATGGAAACATATGCAACAGAAATCCAGGCGCACCTGTTAAATAAATTGGGTGCAGCTGGTTCTAGACTGGCTACAATAGTAAAAAAAAGATGTCTTTCTAAATAAATTCAATTAAATTAAATGACTTTAGAAGTGCAGTGCATCAAATCAATGCTGAAACATAGTCTGAGTCTGGCTAAAATGATTTCTGAGAAACCAGCAGTGTACAGTATGTATCCAGCATGGGACTGGGTACTAGCAATAACTGCAGTATGTGTGTATTCTGTCCAGAATAAATACAAATTAGAGGAACAGTTGCTGTATCTTATTTATATATTGGCAGTATTCAATGGGTCTTGTATGTGTCACAATGATGATTAAATGGCCACAGAAGCAAGTTACTGGCATGGGTGTTTACTTGAAGACCGGTGGTTTTTCAAGGCATGAAAACACATCGGTTAAGCCAGTTGAAACCTGGGAGTGAGCTAAAATATTATATTTGTCTGGAATGTTGCTGAAAACGGCATGAGCCCTGAACAAACTCTGAACCTTATTTCTGTTAGGAATGTGGACATTTGCTGTACTTTATTTATTTAACATGTGCCGCACAACTTTGCTGTGCATGCTCAAACACGATTTATTAACATCTGCCGGTATGTAAATAGTCAAAGATAAATTAGATGCTTCGTTCCATCATGTGATATCACATTGTCATCTGTGCCCAACAAGCTACAACTTAATGCAGTGATGGCTAACCTTGATACGCCAGCTAATCCCAGCATGCCCTGCATCAGTTTTAGCATGGCCAAATAGTAAAACTGTAGCAGGGCATGCTGGGATGGGGTAGTTCAACAACAGCTTGAGTGTCAAGGTTAGCCAACACTGACTTAATGTATTAAACAAAGAAACCTGTAAACTATGTTCTGATGCAGAGGCGGAATTACCATTGGGGCAACAGGCGCAGTGCACCGGGGCCCCTGAGGACTTAAAGGGTGTACACAAGATGAGATTTTGTCAGGAGATTTTGACTAGATAGTCAAAATCTCCTTGAAGGTTAGCCAAAATCTCCCTATTTTTCTCCTGCTTAATCAATATTGCCTAGAATAGATTGCTTAGCATAGGTTGACTGTGAAGGCATAGCAATTGTAACTAGACTATTATTACTTAGACAAAATCGCTTAGTCAAAATCTCCAGTGCATCTAGTCAAAATCTCGCTCAAAATTGCTTAGTCAAAATTGTCCATTAGCCAAAATCACCCCGTGTGTACACCCCTTAAGAGGCCCACTGCTGCCCAGGACACCCTCTTCCTATCACCCTCTGTTTTTCCCTGTAACACCCTGCCTCCCCCTGCCTCTCCCTGTCACCCAATTCCGTGTTGCATATTGTGAATTTTGGTTGGGATGGAGGAGGGTGCCCAAATGATATTGTTGCACGTGAGCTCACCACCCACAAGTTCCACAAATTGTTCTGATGTGCTGTATAATTTTTGCAATGAACATCTAGACCAGGGATGGGGAACCTTCAGCCCTCCAGCTGTAATTGAACTACACATCCCAGGATGCCCTGCTCTAGTTTTGCTTTTTTTGGCCATGCTAAAACTGATGAAGGGCATGCGGGGATATGTAGTTCAACAACAGCTGGAGGGCCGAAGGTTCCCCATCCCTGATCTAGACTAACTGTGATGTCAAAAATGTCAGTTTACTGAAATATACTGTATATTCCTATATCAAAAGTAATGGGCTAGTGATTGGGAAAATTGTATTTCCTATAAAGATTTATTTTTTGCATTGTCTAGAACCCTTTCCAATCCACAAAGTACAAGACTACAGAATGAATTTAAAAGTTTTCATCTGAATCTGGAGAACTGTTTCATGCCTCACCAATGACATAGATAATTAACGTTGGTACTTTCAACAGTCTACATGCACCCAGCGCAAGACAATGTCTTTTTATTGCATTCACTCTTCTAGATTAGAGCAGCTCTGCAAGCCTAAAACTACTTTAAAAAATGTTCATGGCTTCTTCAATTAAAATTATATGGGGCCTTTGGCTGATGAGTCCTCTCTCTACCACCCACGGAACACTATGGCTCAGGTGACCTAGGCTTGGCCTTCCACACCCACTGAACATATTGTTCAATAATAGCTGCTAAAATAGTCACCCTGAGCAATGTTCTGTCCTGGCTAGTAAAACGTTTTAAGGAAATAGTAATGCTTTTTAATAAAGTTGCGTTTTATTGCCTGTTCCCCCAGTATAAAAGAAATGCTCAGTTTATTTCCCTCTTTTTTTCCCACATTTATTGTATAACCTCCAGGGTGAATTACTAGGAAATCTCATTGGTTTCACCCTGCATGACAGCATTAAAATCAAGGGAAGGAGAAAAAGTGGTATTAAATGCTTACAACCAATTTCAGTTGGTTAAACAAATGCATGGTGTGAGGAAATGACTTCCCGGAGCTTGCCAGACAAATAATTCTCAAAGTTTAAATGAGAAAGTACATGTCCTATATTTTGTGTTTATCCTGAAGTTATAATGTCTTTTATTTCTTAATAATGCTGTTTATTAATTGGCTTTTGACAAACATTCATTTAGTGCGGCCTTTTTGGAGCATGAGGGCTAACTTTGAAGTCTATAACGTGTATAACAAAGTCGCATAGTAGGCAAACAAGTTGACTCACAAATTATATATATATATATATATATATATATATATAAGTAGGAGAAGGTGGACGGCACTCACAGGGTCTTCTTAGCGAAATAAACACACCACACTTTGGCTTGTTATACCAACGTTTCAAATCTTATTGAAAGATTTTTCGTCAGGGACACAAATACATAAAAAAGTGCTTACCTTTATACCGGAGACAGACAGTGAAGATCTCCGTTGCGCCCGCCGCCGTCAGCGTGTAGTCCACTGTTGATGACGTCAACACCGTCTCCACGGTGTGACTCACTGGAACGCAAAATGCGGAAGTGTGCGCTCCAACTGGAGCCGCTTGAACCGCACAGAGAACTGTGCTATCATCACCGGAGCTGGAGGATTCATCCACATAGAACGTGCGCTGCACTGCTAGCGGGTCTAAAGAATGCAGAGAACAGAGTGTTAAAAGTGATCACCCAAATGTGACATGTACAAATAAGGAAAAAATTACATATAAGAACACACAATTCTTCAGTCCATGCACTGTGTTAATAATAACTAGTAATTGCATGGAATACAAGGAGAGAAAAAACATTATTGTTATAAATGCAATAATAGAGAAATACAATGCATAAAAATGGTGAGGGAAAAAATTTTTGTTTGTTTTTATAGAAAAAAACATTTTGATGAGGAAAGAGCTTTTATTAGAAAAAATATAATGTCCTCCTAATGTCAACAAGATTTTGATAAAAAATATCACAAAAGAAAGGATTTTTGTTCTTCATCCTGGGTTGTTAATTATTTAAAGAATGATGTTGTTGACCTAAAAAAAGGAACTCCATGTGAGATGTTCGTTGAGGCCTCTCGGTGATACCGTGTCGAAGCGCGATATCCAAAGTGCCTCTCTTTGTAGTAGCAGTTTTGCTCGGTCTCCACCTCTTTTGGGCATCTCTACATGGTCGATGATCTTATATCTTAATTGAGCAAGTGAGTGTCTAGCTGATTTAAAATGTTTTGCGACCGGTTGGTCAACATCTTTTCCATCCAGAATTTGGCGTATAGCATGACGATGTTGGTTAGCTCGTTCTCTGAAGGTGCAGACAGTTTTGCCTATATAGGCAAGTCCACAGGGACACTTGATAATATAAATAACAAACTTGCTCAGACAGTTTAAGACATATTTGATGGCTACTTTCTGTCCAGAGTGAGGATGTGTGATAAATGGCCCAGTTTCCATATGGCCACACGTTGTGCACCCCACACATTTATAACAGCCATTCTTCTTAGTCATAAAGTGTGGATTGATGGTTGGTTCTGCTGTGACATCATTTCGTACAAGCCAGTCTTTCATATTTTTGCCCCGCCGTTGGCAATTAAGTACTCTTTTGGTTTTAAAGACAGGAAGGTTGGGATCGGTTGCGACAATCGGCCATATTTGTTTGATGGTTTTGGCCACCACTTCACTCGCTGTGGTGTGATTATTAACAAAGGGTATTATTTCTTGTGTTTTCTTTGGTTTAGTTTTTAAACAGTCTTCTCTTGAGATGTTGAGAGCCTTGTTTTTCGCTATGATCAGATCTTTATGTGAATATCCTCTTTGTAAAAATTTGTATAATAATTGATCCATCTGATTAACTGCTTCTTCGTCGTTGCTGGTTATCCGCCTGACTCTTAAAAATTGAGAAAAGGGCAGCCCTCTTTTCATGGCGTTGGGATGGTGACTGCGATAATGTAGCAGAGTGTTCATGTCCGTTGGCTTGACATAGATGCCAGTTCTCAGTTGGTCATCTTCTTTTGTTATGAGGACATCAAGAAAATGAATTTGTCTCTTGTCACATTCGTATGTGAACTTGATTGTAGGGTCCATTTGATTAATCTTGACCATTGCTTCTTCAAATTCATCTCGTGTCCCCTGCCAGAATATGATGATGTCATCGATGAAGCGTTTAAAAAATAATAATCGATGTCGGACATCTGGGTTATCAAAGAATAGACGATTTTCTACTGCGAACATGTGGGCATTCGCGAACGCCGGAGCTGCGTTGCTGCCCATCGCACACCCCATTTTTTGTATGAAAAATTCGCCATTAAAGTAAAAAAAGTTTCTGGTCAACGTTTTTTCAAGCAGTAAAATCAGGAAGTCAATTGAAGGGCCTTTATAATTGCTGTTGTCTTTCAGCAAGGTCTTTACGGATTCCAAACCTTCTTTATGCGGTATGTTGGTGTAAAGGCTTGTGACGTCTACACAACACATTAACACATCTGGAGAAATAGGACCTAATCTTTGTAGATTGAGTAAAAGATCAGTAGTGTCCTTTAGGTAGGTGTGTTCTGCCTGTATGGCTGGTTGTAGCCAATAATCAATGTACTTCGCGATGACACTGTACAGGGAGTCTCTGGCCGAGATTATCGGGCGTCCAGGTGGAGATGTCAAACTCTTGTGTATTTTGGGCAAGCTATAAATCAAGGGTATTTTAGGAAATTTTTGTACCAAAGCATCTCTGGTAGTTTTGTCAATGATCTTATCATGACATGCTTGCTCCAATATGTTATCAATCTCAGTTTTGAAAATGATAGATGGATCTCCATTCATCTTCTCATACACCTCAGCATTATTTAGTTGCCTGTAGATCTCTGCAATATAATCGTCTGTATTTTGAAGGACGATTGCTCCGCCCTTATCTGCTGCACGTATGGTAATCGCTTTATTATCACTAAGTGATTTAAGGGCTTGAAACTCCTCTTTGTTAAGGTTATTCACAGTTGCAGTGGCATTTTTAGCTTCTTTTAAAACTGACGACTCCAAAAGTCGACTGTAACATTTCAGTGAGGGGTTGAAGGTTTGTGGTTCAAATGTAGACTTTGGTCTGAACGGATGTGTAGTAGGTATTTCATCCCCACTTGGGTGGTGCATAAAGTACTCTTTGAGCTTAAGATTGCGGAAGTGTCGACTTGTGTCGATTTTCCAATCAGTTTCTTTGAAGTGATTGGTAGGGACAAAGGAAAGGCCACAATTTAAAACTTTTTCCTCAACTTCAGATAGGACGTATTTAGAGAGATTGACTATGAGGTTTACTTGTTGTGTTTTCGACCTTGTCTCCCTCTGGCTCTGCCCGCCCCTACGGGTGCGGTACCTTTGGCGCCTGTGCGGGTGGTTACCCCTAAAGGGGGTCTTCCAGTAGATCTGCCGCTGGTGCCCTCGCTTTCACTCTGTGTAGAGTTGTTCTCAGAGGTGACCTCAGAGTCTGCATTTCTAAATCGTCGTTGTCTCCGTGATTGTTGGAATTTTCTTTGTGGCAATTGACGTCCTGAAGCCCAAGGATAAACAAGTTGCTCTTGATAGTCTCTATCCACAGTTGCTAATTTGCTTTTCTTATATTTGATTAGTTCTTTCTTATAATTCTCCACACTGGATTTTAATTTATTTAACCAATCAGTCTCTGTATCCAAAGTGAGTATTGGTATGGCAGTTTGTTCCAGCTTTTGTATCTTAATCCTGGTTTCTTCCATAATGCGTGTGGATTCCTCCACTACCAGGAGAATGAGGTCACTGGAACACTTATTTAGTATGGCGACCCAGCGCCTACAAAAATCAGTATTATTTCTGCCTATAGTGGGAATGTTTTTAATTCTAAAACCCCTAGGGATTTTATGATCACGATGATAGTCAGAGAGACTTATCCTGTGCAGCAAGTAGTCAATTTCCTTTTTCTTCAATTTATAAAGCAGGTTGTATAATTCCTCAGCAGAGTCTTCTCCTGCTGTAGATCTCAATGTTTCTTTGGCAAGAATGCATTCTCTGTCTGAGTCAGAGAAGCTTAACATCTCATCTTTGTTGAGGCTGATGGCGGAAAAACCGCTCGGATTGGCATTCTCCATTGTGCCCAATATCGTGATGTTATCCGCAATAGGTACACACCAGGGTTCAGAAAACTTAATGTTAAAAAAATAACTCCACTTTAGAAGCAAGGGAGGATTCCACTGACAGAAACAGGGTACAGTAGGACGGTTGCCACGCCAGGAAATGTAGAAACAGTTCCAATATGCAGGTAGGGAGATGGCTGGCACTCCAGAATCCTATAGGTATGGCCCAGGTGCCTTTCCAGAGGATTTTTGCAAATGCTCGATACAAGTAGGAGAAGGTGGACGGCACTCACAGGGTCTTCTTAGCGAAATAAACACACCACACTTTGGCTTGTTATACCAACGTTTCAAATCTTATTGAAAGATTTTTCGTCAGGGACACAAATACATAAAAAAGTGCTTACCTTTATACCGGAGACAGACAGTGAAGATCTCCGTTGCGCCCGTCGCCGTCAGCGTGTAGTCCACTGTTGATGACGTCAACACCGTCTCCACGGTGTGACTCACTGGAACGCAAAATGCGGAAGTGTGCGCTCCAACTGGAGCCGCTTGAACCGCACAGAGAACTGTGCTATCATCACCGGAGCTGGAGGATTCATCCACATAGAACGTGCGCTGCACTGCTAGCGGGTCTAAAGAACAACTCTACACAGAGTGAAAGCGAGGGCACCAGCGGCAGATCTACTGGAAGACCCCCTTTAGGGGTAACCACCCGCACAGGCGCCAAAGGTACCGCACCCGTAGGGGCGGGCAGAGCCAGAGGGAGACAAGGTCGAAAACACAACAAGTAAACCTCATAGTCAATCTCTCTAAATACGTCCTATCTGAAGTTGAGGAAAAAGTTTTAAATTGTGGCCTTTCCTTTGTCCCTACCAATCACTTCAAAGAAACTGATTGGAAAATCGACACAAGTCGACACTTCCGCAATCTTAAGCTCAAAGAGTACTTTATGCACCACCCAAGTGGGGATGAAATACCTACTACACATCCGTTCAGACCAAAGTCTACATTTGAACCACAAACCTTCAACCCCTCACTGAAATGTTACAGTCGACTTTTGGAGTCGTCAGTTTTAAAAGAAGCTAAAAATGCCACTGCAACTGTGAATAACCTTAACAAAGAGGAGTTTCAAGCCCTTAAATCACTTAGTGATAATAAAGCGATTACCATACGTGCAGCAGATAAGGGCGGAGCAATCGTCCTTCAAAATACAGACGATTATATTGCAGAGATCTACAGGCAACTAAATAATGCTGAGGTGTATGAGAAGATGAATGGAGATCCATCTATCATTTTCAAAACTGAGATTGATAACATATTGGAGCAAGCATGTCATGATAAGATCATTGACAAAACTACCAGAGATGCTTTGGTACAAAAATTTCCTAAAATACCCTTGATTTATAGCTTGCCCAAAATACACAAGAGTTTGACATCTCCACCTGGACGCCCGATAATCTCGGCCAGAGACTCCCTGTACAGTGTCATCGCGAAGTACATTGATTATTGGCTACAACCAGCCATACAGGCAGAACACACCTACCTAAAGGACACTACTGATCTTTTACTCAATCTACAAAGATTAGGTCCTATTTCTCCAGATGTGTTAATGTGTTGTGTAGACGTCACAAGCCTTTACACCAACATACCGCATAAAGAAGGTTTGGAATCCGTAAAGACCTTGCTGAAAGACAACAGCAATTATAAAGGCCCTTCAATTGACTTCCTGATTTTACTGCTTGAAAAAACGTTGACCAGAAACTTTTTTTACTTTAATGGCGAATTTTTCATACAAAAAATGGGGTGTGCGATGGGCAGCAACGCAGCTCCGGCGTTCGCGAATGCCCACATGTTCGCAGTAGAAAATCGTCTATTCTTTGATAACCCAGATGTCCGACATCGATTATTATTTTTTAAACGCTTCATCGATGACATCATCATATTCTGGCAGGGGACACGAGATGAATTTGAAGAAGCAATGGTCAAGATTAATCAAATGGACCCTACAATCAAGTTCACATACGAATGTGACAAGAGACAAATTCATTTTCTTGATGTCCTCATAACAAAAGAAGATGACCAACTGAGAACTGGCATCTATGTCAAGCCAACGGACATGAACACTCTGCTACATTATCGCAGTCACCATCCCAACGCCATGAAAAGAGGGCTGCCCTTTTCTCAATTTTTAAGAGTCAGGCGGATAACCAGCAACGACGAAGAAGCAGTTAATCAGATGGATCAATTATTATACAAATTTTTACAAAGAGGATATTCACATAAAGATCTGATCATAGCGAAAAACAAGGCTCTCAACATCTCAAGAGAAGACTGTTTAAAAACTAAACCAAAGAAAACACAAGAAATAATACCCTTTGTTAATAATCACACCACAGCGAGTGAAGTGGTGGCCAAAACCATCAAACAAATATGGCCGATTGTCGCAACCGATCCCAACCTTCCTGTCTTTAAAACCAAAAGAGTACTTAATTGCCAACGGCGGGGCAAAAATATGAAAGACTGGCTTGTACGAAATGATGTCACAGCAGAACCAACCATCAATCCACACTTTATGACTAAGAAGAATGGCTGTTATAAATGTGTGGGGTGCACAACGTGTGGCCATATGGAAACTGGGCCATTTATCACACATCCTCACTCTGGACAGAAAGTAGCCATCAAATATGTCTTAAACTGTCTGAGCAAGTTTGTTATTTATATTATCAAGTGTCCCTGTGGACTTGCCTATATAGGCAAAACTGTCTGCACCTTCAGAGAACGAGCTAACCAACATCGTCATGCTATACGCCAAATTCTGGATGGAAAAGATGTTGACCAACCGGTCGCAAAACATTTTAAATCAGCTAGACACTCACTTGCTCAATTAAGATATAAGATCATCGACCATGTAGAGATGCCCAAAAGAGGTGGAGACCGAGCAAAACTGCTACTACAAAGAGAGGCACTTTGGATATCGCGCTTCGACACGGTATCACCGAGAGGCCTCAACGAACATCTCACATGGAGTTCCTTTTTTTAGGTCAACAACATCATTCTTTAAATAATTAACAACCCAGGATGAAGAACAAAAATCCTTTCTTTTGTGATATTTTTTATCAAAATCTTGTTGACATTAGGAGGACATTATATTTTTTCTAATAAAAGCTCTTTCCTCATCAAAATGTTTTTTTCTATAAAAACAAACAAAAATTTTTTCCCTCACCATTTTTATGCATTGTATTTCTCTATTATTGCATTTATAACAATAATGTTTTTTCTCTCCTTGTATTCCATGCAATTACTAGTTATTATTAACACAGTGCATGGACTGAAGAATTGTGTGTTCTTATATGTAATTTTTTCCTTATTTGTACATGTCACATTTGGGTGATCACTTTTAACACTCTGTTCTCTGCATTCTTTAGACCCGCTAGCAGTGCAGCGCACGTTCTATGTGGATGAATCCTCCAGCTCCGGTGATGATAGCACAGTTCTCTGTGCGGTTCAAGCGGCTCCAGTTGGAGCGCACACTTCCGCATTTTGCGTTCCAGTGAGTCACACCGTGGAGACGGTGTTGACGTCATCAACAGTGGACTACACGCTGACGGCGGCGGGCGCAACGGAGATCTTCACTGTCTGTCTCCGGTATAAAGGTAAGCACTTTTTTATGTATTTGTGTCCCTGACGAAAAATCTTTCAATAAGATTTGAAACGTTGGTATAACAAGCCAAAGTGTGGTGTGTTTATTTCGCTAAGAAGACCCTGTGAGTGCCGTCCACCTTCTCCTACTTGTATCGAGCATTTGCAAAAATCCTCTGGAAAGGCACCTGGGCCATACCTATAGGATTCTGGAGTGCCAGCCATCTCCCTACCTGTATATATATATATATATATATATATATATACAAAATATTATTATACAAAATAAAATAAATAATGTGGTATTAAATACCAATCCTTAAGACACAGTCTTAGTGGGTCCCTGATGGATACAGGTGGGTCACAGCTCCACACTGTTTTTGTGCACTTGCTCTATTCAAGCCGGCAGCTCCACAAAAATGAACACAGCGGTTCTCCCGGATCCAAAGAACGGGATTTGTTTGATCTAGAAGAGACAAATGTGGGCGCTCCAATAGTGCAAAAATTACCACTTTTTAAAACAATGGAATTTATTTAGAAACTGCACAAAGACAAGGGATGGGTAACGTACCAGATACAGCGGCTTACACTCGCCGCACAGAACAGGCATAGGAGGGTGCAAAAGCACCTTACAAGCGTTGGAGAGGTTACACTCAAGGCTCCGGTCGTGCTGGACGCTAGGCCACGCCCCTACGCGTTTCGTCACGCTGGACTTCGTCAGAGGGCTGGCCTAGCATCACACACGCACCTCTTAAATAGCACAGCCCCAGGTGCATCAAATAACTATCTAATACAGAAGGTGTGCTATCTATACAATTGCCTGACTTGTTTCAAGCATGAACATTCAATTTTTATACATGCATACGGTAAAATATCCGTGCATTTATTATACCTATATATTCACTTAATAAAAGATACGTAAAAGATACTAATGAATTTAAAATCTCATGTTTGGAAACAAATTTTAGCTTTCCACATTTGTTCTTAATACAAAAACACCATACAGCAGTACAGGTTGAGTATCCCGTATCCGAGTATCCGTTATCCGAATTATTCCGAAAACCATACATTCCAGAAAGTTACATTTTTTTATTTTTTTTTTGCTAAAAACTCACTGGGGACATTTGTAACATCACTACTGGTGACATGATATGTAACTGGCACTATATATGTGCAAGAAAATGATTGCTTGGCATTCAAATTCAATATCTGAGATAGTACACAAATTTTGTTTCCTGTTTTGAAACCTTGTTTTTTGAACAAATAAAATATATTTGTGTGTATTTTATGTGGTAATAAAATATATTTGTGTGCATTTTATGTGTTTATACAGCATAAATGCAAGATACTTCAAAATACATCATTGAAATATTAAAATATTCCAAAATACGGAATAATCCGTTATCCAAAATTCTCCTGGTCCCGAGCATTTTGGATACGGGATACTCAACCTGTAATTGGTGAAAAAATGGTACACGCTCTTATAAAATTAGAAACATTTCTCATAGAAAAGTCATAAAACATTCTCAATACACAGTAAAATCAATAATTTTGCGTGAAAATAGCGAAAAAGAGGAAGACACATATAAAAGGCACACATAGAAAGCAAATAGTTCAGTTTTTGTGCAAAATTTCATTTCTGAAACGAGAAAAGAAGAATATAATAACAATACCAGGACATAGATCAGGAAACACGATTGATACAGTCCGTCATATATATATTTCTAACAATTAAAAACTTATTTGAAAACCATCATTATTCGATTATCTAAACGACAGGTACAATAGAACCACAGTATAATGACAAAATGTATAATACCCAACAAAGATTATAGCTAACAGAAAGAACCACAACTAACAGAAAGAATCACCTGAGGAAGGGGGTTATCTCCATAGTCTCATTTAGCCCTGTCGGACATAAGGTGTCTAAATTATAGATCCAATAAGACTCCTTTCTCATAAGGAGATTCTCTCTATTGCCTCCTCTCACATCCAGTGTCACATGTTCTTAACCCGTGAATTTCATACCCGTCGGGTCACCACCCTGGCAGTTTTTAAAGTGCCGGGGAACACTATGTGAGATCAGCCCATAATGTTTCGAAAATGCTCTAAGATGCGAATTTTGAGCATTCTCTTAGTTTGCCCAACGTATTTTTTCCCGCATGGACACACTAACAGATAAACGACATGGGTACTTAGACAATTCATGAAACTTTAATATTAAGTTCTTTATTCTTTTTACCTTCTATTTTTTTCATTCCCTTAATGGTGTGACAACACATTTTACATTTACCGCAAGGAAAAAAACCTTGCGGTGAGGTCATTTGTTTCATGAAAGTTGAACTAGGTGTACTATCTAATTGCAAGAGACTTGGAGACAGCCGATTTTTCAAAGTGGTTGCCCTTTTAAAAATTAATTCCGGTCTCTCTCCGACTACTTTCTGCAAGAAAGGATCCATTTTTATTACCGGCCAGTGTTTGGTCAACACACGTCTAATGTCATTACTTCTAATATTATAAGTTGTAACAAAAGGACAAATTAGATCTTTGCTTTTGTCTTGCTTTGGCTTATACTTCATCAGATCCTTTCTATCTAGGTCCCTGCATTTTTTTATTGCAGCTTGTATGAGACCTTCTGGGTAACCTTTATCTCTAAATCGGGCAGTGTATGTCGACACTTGCCCGTCAAAGATTTCAAGGCTACTACAGTTCCGGCATAATCGGAGCAGCTGAGAATAAGGGAGATTGTCCTTCCACTTATTCAGATGGCAACTGTTGTAGTCCAAATAATTATTGGAATCTACCGTCTTAAAAAAAGTGGACGTTTCAATTTCAAATACATTTGTTAACAAGTTCTCAGACACCTTAATGTTCAAATCCAAGTACTCCACAGTGTTTTTTTCGAATTTGTACGTAAAAGACAGGTTGTACGTATTGGTATGCAAATATTCCACAAATCTTTCAAACTTATCCTGGGTACCAGACCATACTAGTATCAGGTCGTCGATATACCGTTTATAGGTGGTAATCTGATGGATAAACGGATTGTTGTTATAAATATGTTCATGTTCCCACTCCCCCAAGTACAAATTGGCGAACCCTGGGGCGCAAACGGTCCCCATCGCCGTCCCGCACTGTTGTAAATAATAGGTACCCAGAAATGTAAAATAGTTAAATTTGAGCACAAATCTTACACATTTCCCAATAAATCGCCTTTTTGCTTCTGTTAAGGTAGAATCCCGGGACAACACTCGGTAAATACATTCTAACCCTTTATCGTGGGGTATCGACGTGTACAAAGAGTTTACATCTATTGTCCCCCAATTAGCTTTTTCGTCCCATTTTAATTGGTCCACAAATTGCAGCACTACAGTGGAATCTTTAATGTAAGATTTTAAACTCGGGACATATTTGTTTAAATAGGAATCAACCCACTCCGAGACCCTTGATGTCAAAGAGTCTGAGTGTAACCTCTCCAACGCTTGTAAGGTGCTTTTGCACCCTCCTATGCCTGTTCTGTGCGGCGAGTGTAAGCCGCTGTATCTGGTACGTTACCCATCCCTTGTCTTTGTGCAGTTTCTAAATAAATCCCATTGTTTTAAAAAGTGGTAATTTTTGCACTATTGGAGCGCCCACATTTGTCTCTTCTAGATCATACAGTATATATATATATATATATATATATATATATATATATATATATATATATATGTATATGTATATACACATACAAACACAGGGGGCCCAGCACTCACTATAACAAACTAACTCACCTTGACATTCAAATAATCAATAAATAAATAATGGGGTTTTAGTTCATGAATTGATCAATGCATTTAAGCTTGCAGCCCATCGCCAAGGGACCCCATTTCACTGCAAGTCCTACACTAACAACTGGCTTTCATGGGAACCTGGCCACTGCTTACACACTGCTTACACATCATAGCTAAAATGAACATGTGTTTATTTTCTGGGTTAATGCTCAACTGCCATGTACCTTATGGCTTTTAAAGGTGAGACAATCCCAAACACAGCACCTGAATTAGTATTAAAGGGGCAGCTGTCACAGGTTTCAGGTAAATGAGCTTATCTAGGGTGCATGAGAAAGCTATGATCACAGTAACAGAGGTTAATTAAAAATCAACCCAAATATATAGATACAGAAGTACCAACACACTCGCCATTCCTAAGAATGGGGTGCAAACAGCACCCACTTACCAGGATGGGTTGCATTGTCCTGTGACCACACACTCTAGTAAATACAAACACAGGGGGCCCAGCACTCACTACAGCAAACTAACTCACCTTGACATTCAAATAATCAATTAAATAAATAATGGGGTTTTAGTTCATGAATTGATCAATGCATTTAAGCTTGCAGCCCATCGCCAAGGGACCCCATTTCACTGCAAGTCCTACACTAACAACTGGCTTTCATGGGAACCTGGCAACTGCTTACACATCATAGCTAAAATGAACATGTGTTTATTTTCTGGGTTAATGCTCAACTGCCAAGTAACATGGCTTTTATAAGGTGAGACAATCCCAAACACAGCACCTGAATTAGTATTAAAGGGGCAGCTGTCACAGGTTTCAGGTAAATGAGCTTATCTAGGGTGCATGAGAAAGCTATGATCACAGTAACAGAGGTTAATTAAAAATCAACCCAAATATATAGATACAGAAGTACCAACACACTCGCCATTCCTAAAGCCCCCCCATACACGGTCCGTTAATCGGATCCGTTGTGTGCTTAAACAGCACACATTGGATCGGATCGCATGCCTAGTGCATGCAGTGTGCATGCACTGCGATCCGATCCGATGTGTAGCTAGTACAAAAAGTATGTGCAGCACATACTTTTTGTACCGTACTATGTGATGCGTGGGAGCGCGCATTGCATAGTACAAAACGGAGCCATACACAACGGACCGTGTATGGGCTCCTTAAGAATGAGGTGCAAACAGCACCCACTTCCCAGGTCTCTGGTGGAGAAGGATCTCATGTATATCTGGCTGTTTTTTGTCTTGAAAAAGGTCTGAAATGCAGACCGAAACGTTGACCCAGTTCAATATTTTAATGGATTAAATAAAGCTGCAATTTTTACCTGCGAAATGGTGAGTGCCCTCCTTCAAAAAGAATATGTTATGGTTTTGTGCCTTGGAGTGAGCACAATCTAGTTGAACATTTGATTTGTGTGTGGATTTCTTGTCGATATCTATATATATATATATATATATATATATATATATATATATATATATATATATATATAGATAGATAGATAGATAGATAGATAGATAGATAGATTTTTCACTAACTTGACTTTGCCATTGGGGACCTAATGCTTATGTCGACCTTCCAACCCCGTCGACCTTAGCCATGTCGACCTATTTCATATGTTGACCTAAATCATGGCGACCTTCAGTGGTCGACCCAATGCATGTCCACCTAATATAGGTCAACCGAATGGTCCATACCCAACTCATCATACCTGTTCCACATTACGGAAAGTGTTTCTTTTGGCACTTACACTTAGGATGCATGTTACAAATTACTGTACATGATGATGCAGCTAAAGGTATAGACATGTCACTGCCTGCCCCCAAGTGTGCAGCGCTCCTCCATATCCACCAACACATCTCTGAACTACCTCCGTTAATCCTCCATACCCACCACTACTGTACTTGCACTACCCTCTTGACCCCTTCATGATCACCACTACCTCTTTGTACTATACTCCTGACCAACCACTACTTCTCTGCACTGCCCCCTGATCTATTACTCTGTACTAACACCTTGTATCTTCCATGTCTACCACTACATCTCTGCACTACCCCCTGACCTGGATGCTCCATTATCCACCAACTGCTGTAATAGAATTTCCTCCTCCACTCAGCGTTTTTCTTCCCAGGCATTGGATCCTCAATCAGTCACACTAAGGGGAGGGGAACAGGATTCACATTGAGGAAAGGGGAGTAGGGCTCACACAGGGGGAAGGGGGACCAGAGCTTAAACTGGGGGTAGGAGACCAGGGCTCACACTGGGGGAAGGGGAACCAGGGCTCACACTGGGGGAAGGGGGTTCAGGGCTCCCAGATAAGGCTAGATGGTACAAGGCAAAGGACTGCTGACATCACAACTAGCACGGGGTGAATCAAGGTCGGAACCTATTTCCCTAAATATACTCTTGTGGGCTTGGTGTCTCACTCTTCATCAATTCATTCACCAGCAGGTCACTAAAAGGCATAGATGTTACCATGTCACTGCCTGACCCCCAAGTGTGTAGCGCTCCTCCATACCCACCAACACATTACTGAACTACCTCCGTTAATACTCCATACTCACCACTACTGTACTTGCACTACCCTCTTGACCCCTTCATGTTCATCACTACCTCTTTGTACTATACTCCTGACCAACCACTACTTCTCCGCACTGCCCCCCTGATCTATTACTCTGTACTAACCCCTTGTATCTTCCATGTCTACCACTACTTCTCTGCATTACCCCCTGATCTATCCTCCAAACCTTTCATGTCCACAACTACTTCTCTTCACTAGCACCTTACACCTTCCATGTCTACCACTACTTCTCTGCACTACCACCCTGACCTATCCCCTGTATCTTCCATGGCCACAACTTCTTCTCTGCACTTCCTCCCTGACTTATCACTCTGCACTAGCACCTTACACCTTCCATGTCTATAACTAATTCTCTTCTCTACCCGCTGACCTGTCCCCTGTATCTTCCATGTCAAAAACTACTTCTCTGCACTACCCCCTGACCTATCACTTAGCACTAACCCCTCTGCCTTTTATGTCCACCACTACTTCTCTGCACTACCACCCTGACCTATCACTATGCACTAACACCCTGTACCTTCAATGTCTACCACTACTATATCTGCACTACCCTCTGTCCTATCATTCTGCACTAACCTCCTGTAACTTCCATGTGCACCGTGCACCAATTCTTCTCTGTACTACTACCCTAATTCATCACTACCACTCTGCACTAACCACTTGTACCTTCCATGTCCACCACTACTTCCCTGCACTACCCCCTGACTTACAGTATCACTCTGCAATAACATCGTGTACCTTCTGTTTCCATCACTATTTATTTGCACTACCCCCCTGACTTATCACTACCACTCTGCACTTCCTGTACCTTCCATGTCCACCTTTACTTCTCAGCACTACCCCCTGACTCCACCATAGCTAAAACTACCTTTTCTTGCAATCCCATTACTGATTTCTCTTTGACCAGCACTACTTTCCTGCACAAAATCACTTAGCCCAACATTGTTGACACCCAGCACTATAATACCCCTTTCACACCAGCCTAGGTTCCCGGGCCAAAATCCCAGGAAAATTTGCCAAGATTTCAACCCTGCTAGGGAGCAGGGTTGTTCCCGGGTTGCCGGTCCTCAGTGCGTCCTGTCAGGCCGGGGATCCACACAGGCGGCGGATGAAGACGACGCAGCTCTCTGGCACCCTCACTGCAGCCGGAGAGCTGTGTCATATGCGCCCGCCATCTGACCTGTCATCTGCGCCCACCGCCTGTCTGGATCCCTGACCTGCACCAAGGATCGGCAACCCGAGGTGAGTACTGTCTCCTGTCCACTCCCTCCACCGCCATCCCGCCGCCATCCCACCTCCTTCCTGCCTCCTCCCGCCTCCTTCCCACACCAGAAAATGCAGTGACTTTTCTTGTATGAAAGAGGCCAACCTGGGAATGCCCTGGCATGATCCCTGGGCCGTATTACCGAGTGGGTCCCTGCATTTTCTGGTGTGAAAGGGGTATAGTGCACCTTCTTCTCCATTCTTAACTTGAAAAAGTTAATGATGCTCACACATGGTGAGATGTGTGCTAGTTGTAATTTGAGCTATACAATATGTGCTATGTGATCTGAACTTCATAGTTATATAGTTACATAGTAGATAAGGCTGAAAAAAGACTTGCGTCCATCTAGTTCAACCTGGTATAGATATAGATATATAGATTCAGTGCTATCCGATTTGAGCTTTCTACACTGTACTATTTGAATTATATAGGATTTGGATGGACTACGATATGTAATTTAAATATGTAAAGTGCATATCGCATACGATTCCCTACACAGGGTGCGATTTGAACTAGACACAATGCGCCGTAGTACAAAAATACCTGCCTGCACATACTATTCTTCCTTGCAATATGGACTACACGGGAGCGCGCATCGCATCACAAGGAAAAATAAGCAAAGTGCGATTTAAAATAGATGCAATGCGTTTTCACCTAAAAAGTTCAAATCCCTTACGAGAATCACACCTTGTGTGGGCACCTTAAGTTGAACTGGGGATGTAGGGATCTGCCTGCTGTTTACTCATAAACAATTCCTAATTCGACTTATCTGTCAGGGCCGGCAGTTATGTACAAGCTACAATCTTCTATTACTAAATAAATTGATAACAATTTAGTGTATAGATGTACAGGTACGTTCTTCTACAAATAAAAAGTAGGGACGTTGGCAACAAGATTGATTCTTTCTATCATTTTCTAGGATGCAATAGAGAAATGACTGGATTCATTCGCAGAATTCTTTGGTTGCTATGGGCAACAGCACCTCCTTCATTTTTAGAAGCTGTAGTAAATTTACTATAAAAATAATCCATTATGTTTATGTGCATTTGATAACAAACTTTCTTTTTTTGGTATCCAGACTCATGATAGATTGACTCTAGATCGACAGTCATAAGGTTGACCCCATTGGTCGACAGTCAAAAGGTCGACCACTATTGGTTGACAGTCAAAAGGTTGAAAGGGTCAAAAGGCCGACAGTCAAAAGGCCAACAGGGTCCAAAGGTCGACAGTGAAAATGTCGACAAAGTCCGAAGGTCGAATAGTTAAACGGTTGACAGTCTAAAGGTTGACAGAGTTGAAATGTCAACATGGTAAAAAGATCAACATGGAAAAGGTCGACATGCGTTTTTTTACAAAATGATGAGCCGCCATTAATTTCATACCCTATCATCCACTGAGTTGCATTACATAAAGGGGGTAGAGGACATGGGGTTTAAGAAAAAAAAAACTGTTGTCAGATCCGGGAGCCCACCACAGAGGGGTGTATGCCGGTTACACCATTGGCATGGTGAGCGGTTAAGCTAAAAACAAAAGAAGGATAAAGTTCAAGTAATGCTAATTGCACATCCAAACCCAAACAACGCCGGGAACCTCAGCTAGTTGTTGTTATAAAACATTTTAGTTGGCATCAGTTCCCTTTTATATACCAAGGATGCGCAGGCTTAATTTGTAGTTGTGTGTGCTACTTTCCGAAACTGTTGTCGGTTCACCTGAATCCAGGTCATGATTTGTTAACGCTGTAGATTGTATGAAATAAATTTCAATTTAGTTTTATTTCACCTGCTGTACTTATTTGTTTTCAGTTCCGTCCTTTCACTTTGCCACTTGTCAGCACAATAAAGCAAAGTCCCCAACAAGAAATAAATAGATATTGTAGCGTTCTAACAAAAACGACTATTATGCCTTAAAAGTCATTTTTCTAAAAAAGTTCATAGGTTTCAGCATAAACGTCATTTATATCAAGCTGTGAGCCTTATATATAATTGATTTTCCGTAACAGCGTTCAATGAGTGCCGAGCATTAATCTACAAACAAGTCCTTTCGGAGTTGTATTGTCATATAAACACGCAATCGCGTTCATTGTCTTCTCGACAGTTTGTCAAGTGTGGGATGAAGGATGCCGTGATCTCTTTAGCCTTCTTTTCAGTTTATTATGTTGTTGTTGGGTTCTTCTATTATTTAATGTTCGTTAAAAACGTAAAGGTAGGCAGAAGAGCAAGGGAACTTTTCATGTAGTACAGTCAGAGACTTGCTGTGAATACAAAGAACTCTTTGTTTGGGCGTCTTTAATCCTGGGAAGAGAACCAAATAAATAAATGTGTTATCAACCCTTTGGCTGCCAATGAAATCAGTATGGGTGGTAGTTCTAGCAGCCAAGGGATTAATAGAATTAACGTTTAGATAGGTATCTCTCATCTCCATTTCCTATATAGGCTATATCTCCGATGGAGACGGAAGTAGAGAACCGTTCCCCTCTATACGTGCTGGGTCTGTAACTCAACCACAACTAATTAACCTTGGGTAATGACCCCGAAATGCACTTAACGTAGGCATAGTGAACTAATAACAAGCATATTAAAAACATGCAGAAGAGACACATATCTCTAGTTGGGTATAAATGGATAGGCTAGTGACAGGGTGATCTAATTACTTTTAGCCTAATCCAGCCCTATTCTGTTGTTTTGTGCATTGTACGATTCCATTTACTGTCACTCAATGGCCTGAAGGTCCTGACATGCCAACTGCTAAGATTCTTTGTTTATGAAACGCCATAACAAATGTGATATTGTGTTTGTGTGCCGTGCATGCCTGCTGTTTCTACATGCCAGATGGGTATTTTCATAAGTGTATGAGCTTGGATTAGTTAATTTCCTACATCTGGGACTCCAACTGGCTACATTACATGGGAGATGAGCAGATTTCAGCTGTGAAGTCCTCCATGCACCTTTGCCTAATAGAAAGGATGAAGCCTAATCTGCACTAAGCAGCATATGGGAAGTTACATTATAATTTCCTCTTACTGCAACAGTTTGACTATATATATATATATATATATATATATATATATATATATATATATATATATATATATATATATATATATATATATACTATATGACTATTTTTCCTGTCCCCAGTGGCATCAGATTTATACTTTCGTGAGTGCAATGTTTAGACATCAATCATCCATGCCTGAATGGAGGGTAATGTTCATCCAACGTGACCCATTGACCAATAGGAGTGTAGCGGACCACAGGCTCTATTGATGTTTGTGACACACAGCAGAATCTGGGTGAGTGCCTCCCACCCCAATATTTTCCTGAGACGGATAACCATGGGATTTGAAGCAAAAGGGTTAAACATTGTGTTTAATCCAAACATAGTTTTGTTTTTGGCCCTGTAAGTGTAACAAAATACGTGGAAAGTATACATGTTTGCAAATTCTAAACTATCCGACTAAAATGTGGGGTAAATACAGGTTTGGGATGGACAACAGGGGTACAGGGAAAACGTACTGTCTGGGGTACTACCTCTCAGAGGCTTAAATCTGTGAGGCAATGGAATCATGTGCCACCGGGCTCCTGCTCCCAAGGGGGCACCTCTCCTCCCCTGTGGGTTTAAATCAGTGACATGAGTGAAGGCCAACATGGGTTAGGTCGACAGGCCATTAGGTCGATACAATCATTCGGTCGACATGGGGAAGGTCGACAGTCAATAGGTCGACATGGGGTTTTTCTTTTCTTTTTTTTGCCGACATGTGCCAACAGGCGGTATTTCATGCCCTACCCTACGTGGGAGGATAAAATAGTGTGCCAAGTGTAGTGAGGCACCATGCCCGAAGCATGGCAACCATGCAAGGGGATGCGGTGCTACGTTTCATGTTCATGTCGACTGTGTCAAATTTCATTACCAAAAAAAAGTGAAAAAACAACATGCCGACCTTTTGACTGTCAACCTTTCCCATGTCGACCTAATGCTTGTGTCGACCTAACCCATGTCGACCTTCCTGCATTTCGATCTTCAGTCATGTCAACCTTAATGCATGTCGACCTAGTGGTGTCGACTTAATGCCTGTCGACAACTACTTACTGTCTACCCAATTATTCATACCCCAATTTTCAAAGCATCCCTGTGGCTACTACTGCAGCGTTGGCAAATGTGTATAAATGGATGGCGACATGCCTGCGTATTTAAGCTACGTTACCTCCCCAAAACGCTCACTAATTAATGGGTAAATTATTACTGTGTCACTAATGAATTGCCTCCTGTGCATAGTGTGACTGGGGTGCACGTACAGTACAAACAAAGTTTTAGGTCGGTTTCCTGATCAAGACCTCAGTTGCCATTGTGCAATTTTCCTGGTGAATCACTTACTATGGCATTCACCAACTCTGACATTGCCTACCAGCATAGTGGTGGTGGTGGTATTTTTACCGATATACTGTATGACCGATGGTACATTTCTCTATGGAAGAAGGGGATCAGAAATGCCAACAGTAGGCATCATTGAACAAATCATCTTCTGCATGCGTGATCACAGTAAAGACAGCATTTACATCCCCCCTCCGGTCCATAATTAGACAAATGCTGAGTACACTCTACACGGTGCGATTTTGGCTATTTTTTCTATATAGTGAAAATTATAAGGACAGTTAGTCAAAATGGCACTGTGTAAGGGGGCTTGCGATACCGATGCGATGTTGATGTGCGTCAGTATCGCAAGTCGAAGAAGACTGTGCAGCACAGTCTATTTCTTTCAAGTAGATCATAAGGAGGCCTCCACACCCGATCCCCGCAAACTACATACCTCCCTCACTGCCAGCTTATGCTGGCGCCCCACCGGGTCCTGATGACCGCCAATATCGGCAGCATACCCTCCAACATTTTTAGGGCAGAAGTCGGTACACATACGGAAAGGGGCGTGGTCATGGATAAAGGGGACGTGGCCACGCCCCCTTTCCGAATGTATAATGGTCATTTTTTTTCAGATATATGTGTTTTTATATATATATATAGAAGGAGGTTGGCGCTCTCTCTGTATGGTCTACATGTGCAGCTGCTGGTCTCCCAAGGAAGGGGGAGGCCACCCTCTTCAAAGTGGTACCAATAGAAAATACAGTAGGGAGACCTGCGCTATATATTGTATATATGAGCCCTTAAACGGCAAATAAAAGTAGTATGGTGCAAGAGATGGGGGTAAAAAAAGATTTATTGATATCTCTCAATAAGTGTACAACAGAAGTAGGCAGGGTAAGGGGAAAGTGGGCTTGGGGGCTAGTGTGGCTCACTGAGCCTGGCCATTGTTGACAGATCACTGGATCGAGAGGGGGGGGGGTTTGGAAAAGTCTCAGAGGGTGGGTAGGGATAAGTGATGCCAAGTGGGTGTAATGCAGAGTCCCGGGTGAATGTAGGGGTAGAGTCTCTGATTAGGTCAAGGTGGTGACGGAGTGGCACCAGAGGCTGGCGTCCCTGAACCTCTGGTGGGGCACTAGTAACACATCCTATCCTTCTGACCATCCCTCGGCTGGCCTGGCAGAGGTGGTCAGTTTGTAGATCCGTGTGACTTCTACACTGACAACTGCAGCTTCCGGATGATGCTGTGAGGCGCCTGCCGGGAGCGCAGTGTCAGCGGAGTACACGCGCTTACCTCAGGGCTGGGGAGAGACTTGTAGCAGGTGCGATGTGCTGTGATTTGGCTCCAACGCGCATCGACCCTCACCGGGTCTTCTTTAGGGAGTAGTACTTCCTGGGGTCCGCAGTGCCAGCGCGTGAGGCGTGACATCATGACGCTGGCACCAGGGGAGAGAGGTGCACAGTGTCTCACGGAGCGGAGGAGCCAGGACGAGGACGGAGTCGGGCATATTGGAGAAAGCAACAGTCGGTGACTGACAGGAGCAGGGGGGAGCAGCAAAATAATCGGTACATTCGGTACAATCTTTATTTGCCGGTACAGACCGTTAAAAAACGGTACTGTACCGGCAAATCCGGTACAGTTAGAGGGTATGCGGCAGTAGCAAATCGACATGTGATTGCACACTTTCCTGTAAATTTTTTGGTATTTACTTGCTTTTTTATAAATGAGAAAACAAACACAACAAGCCAGACACATTATAAATAGAATTATCTAAAAGTGTCTTCAGTGCTGCATATGTCCTTTTTATATTTTTAGGTGCACTTGTTGCTATAGTAGCAAAGGTAGTGCATTTGGTTCAAGACTAGAGGTACTTCCCCTACAATTTAAAGGTTTACTTTTTAATATAATTAAATGGAATGTTATAAAGCATGACATTTGTGTAGTGCTAAAGGTTTTTTTTTATTATTTTCTCTGTCCTAATGTCACACAGAAACATATTTTTATAACAGATCGTAACCATGATTATCACAGTTCACATGTACCACATGTTGCTGATGTTTAGTCCTCCACCTTTGGGTGGCGATACCCTATAGAAGCCTATGGGCTTTTTTTCGCCGCCCGCCGCGTCGCCGCAACCCGCCGCCTCGCCGACCCCCCCTTTCCCCCCTCCCTTGGGCTTACCTTCTTGCAGGTCCTCCTGGACCCCGGAAGGTAAGCCCTTCCTCCCCCTAGCAACGCAGCCGGACGTCCTTCCGGCTGCAGGGGGGAGGAGGAAGCGCCGGGGACAGCTTGCTTAGCTGTCCCCGGCGTGAAAGCAGCAGAAGCCGGCTGGGAGGTGACGGAGACCCCCCGCAGACCACAGTACAGGTATCGCGGGGGGGCTCCGTCACCGCATCGCGATGCCAGCCGCATATGTTAGTACATATGCGGCGGCATCGCGGCGGGGGGGGGGGGCACGAAGGGCGGCGATGTATTTTAATACATCCCGCCCTGTATCTTTTGGGGTCAGGGCCGGATTGGCATGTATCAGGCACAGCCCCTAAGATTAGGACATGTCTGCAGACAGGGGTCAGGGCTATACAGTGCCATTCCTGCCTTTAGCTCCGCCCCCTTCACAGCACTGCTAGCCATACCAGGGAGGTGCAGTCAGGGGAGGCAGTGCCTAACCTGTTATAAATGATAAAACATATGAAGATATTAAAACACATGGGGGGGGGGATTTACTAAGATGTGTATTCTACTTCACGTGATGTTGCTATGGGGGCAACCAATCAGAAACTACTTATTTATTTAGCACCCTCTAGAAGATAGTAGACAAGATCTGATTGGTTGCCCATAGCAACATCACATGTGAAGTAGAATACACATCTTAGTAAATTTCCCCCATACTGTATACTGTGCAATAAACATCTTATTGGTTATTTTTAAAAATCATTTATGAAGTGGGACACTGTTAGGGTTGCCACCTCTCCCATTTTTCCGGAAATCTCCCGATTTTGGTGGCAACCCTCCAGGAGACTTTTTCACTCTCCCGGATTCCGGGATTCTCCCGGAATCCGGTTGTCTGAAAAAGCCTCACTGCCCTATTTGCCCCTCTCCGCGTCCCCCATCACGTTAACAGGCAGCGCCTGCCAGGACGGCCTCCGCACCCTGAAAGACGCTCTCGCGAGATGATGATCTCATCATCTTGCGAGTATTACCCTGCAAGTCTGCCGGCGCCCCCTCCACTCTCTGCTGCTAGTGGACGGACTGGAGGGACACCGCGCTGCTGCTGGATGGTGGACGGTGGACCTGTCGCCTGCTGTCATGTAAGACGACCACTGCTTGAACTGCCAGCACTGCCCAACCCCCCGGTCTGCCAGCGCTGCCCACCCCTTCCGGCCTGCCAGCGCTGCCCACCCCTCCGACCTGCCAGCGCTGCCCACCCCCGGCCAGCCAGCTCCCCACCCCCCTGGCCTACAGGCTGCCCCTCCAGCCTGCCACCTGCCCTTCCCTCTGCCTGCCATCTGCCCTACCCCCCCTGCCTGCCCCCTGCCCTCCCCCCGCCTGCCAGCGCTGCCCCCCCCCCCCCGGTCTGCCAGCGGTGCGCACCCCCTGCCCTGCCGCCTGTGTTATCTGGCACTGTGGGGGCATATGTGTTTTCTGGTACTGTGAGGGCATGTGTGTTTTCTGGCACCGTGGGGGCAAATGTGTTATCTTATGGGGGCATATGTGTTATCTGGCATCGTGGGGCAAATGTGTTATCTTATGGGGGCGTATGTGTTATCTGGCACTGTGGGAGCATGTGTGTTTTCTGGCACAGTGGGGGCAAATATGTTATCTTATGTGGGCATATGTGTTATCTGGCACTGTGGGGGCATATGTGTTATCTGGCACCGTGGGGGCAAATGTGTTATCTTATGGGGGCATATGTGTTATCTGGCATCGTGGGGGCAAATGTATTATCTTATGGGGGCATGTGTGTTATCTGGTACTGTGGGGGCATGTGAGTTATCTGGCACTGTGGGGGCATGTGTATTATCTGGCACTGTCGGAGCATATGTGTTATATGGCACCCTGTGTCAGAATGTGAATTTTTACTCATTCCATGTGTCAGCATGTGAATTTTTTTTACTCATTTCCAGTGTCAGAATGTGGATTTCAGCTTATTTTCTGTGTCACAATGTGAATTTCGGCTTATTCTCTGTGCCAGAATGTGAATTTGTACTCATTCCCTGTGTCACAGTGTGAATGTTTGCTTTTATCTGTATTAAACACCACGCCCCCTTTCGAATAGGCCACACCCACTTAGTATTATGGGAGGCATCTCCAGGAATTGATGAAGAGTGAGGTGGCAACCCTAGACACTGTGTGGGAGGCTGAGAGGCAGTGGGAGCTGTGCCTCCCGCTGACAATTGAAAACTGTCACAGAGGGCGAGATTCAGCAATAATCCCCGGTGCACATCGCCGGCATTCGCATAGTTAATAATCGCATATGCAGTAACATATGCGATTATTAACGCAAAAGCGATGCCCGGCGATGTGCACTGGGTCCCCCCCCCCCTCCCTGCCGGAACCCTTACACGGCTGTAAGGGCTCCGGTTCCTCCTCCCTGCACTCAGAAGTGGTGCAGGCAGGAGGAAATCACTGGTCCGGGCAGCACAGCAGGAGGCTGCCCGGACACAGGTGCGGGGGGTGCGGCACAGATCGGCGGGGGGCGCGCGGGGGACGCGAAGGGAAGCCCATAGGCTTCCATGGGGTTACGCCAAATAGGAACTGGCGTAACCCCCCGCAGCGAAGCCCCAGCAATGGGGCTTTGCTGCATATGAAAATGCGGTAAAAACCCAGAAAACAGGGTTTTTACGGCATTTTCAGCTTGCTGAATCTCGCCCCAAAAAGAGGCTGAAAATTTGAAAATCAATGGGGAAGCGGTAGCTACTCCTCTGCATTAGTGACAGGGACTTGCCTTCAGCCCACATCAAAGTATGCCCCTGTAACTAAGACAGATGAGATAGGGCAGTGGATCAGTCTGCCACACACTGACCTACTGATCTGTTGCTCAGTGTCAGTCTGACAGCCTGCTCATCATTACAAGTTTGATGAGCAGGCTGGCAGAGGTGCAGGGGGTGGGGGTAGTGGGCATTGGCGGCGGGGATAGCGGGCACCGGCAGTGGGGTAGCGGGCATTGGGGGGAAAAATAACAATTCAAAATCGCCACGACCAGCCAATCATGGCTCTACGCATCATCACCCCATCCCCTTGAGCTGGCTATTTTAGCCACTGTGAAACAGGGGGTAAGCAGTCTGATGGCGGAAGAGGAGCAGAGAAGAGTTCCTGAAGACGCCAAAGTCTTGGGAGGCGGCAATGCAAAAGAGCTTAAAAGGCCACCACCCCCAAGTGAAAAACACAGATGAAGATGCTGAAACCCTGTGAGGCGGTGGCCTTTTAAGCTCTTTTGCACGGCCCCCAGGTGAAGACACTGCAGAATCTGGTGAACAAAAGAAGATGCAACTGGTGTTTGTGTTTTTATTTGAATATTTTCTTTACACGGGGGCTATAGTTACCGGTGGGCCTCGTACCTGTGGTTCTCCCAAGACCTGTAGTTCCACTGTAAAGGACAATATAACTTTTTTCAAACCAGCTATCAACCCCCCACCCACCACCCAGGGGTGCGGGAGACATTCTCAGCTTCAGCCCAAGCCTGGAGTGCCCTGGAGAAGGGGGACCCCACCTCCTCAGGATCTCCCAGCCTGTGCTGACTAGTTAGGATGGGTAATGTTTTGGTGACGGGATCCTGTCAAGCGTGTCCCCTGGCTATGGCATTACACCCACTGCTAGTGGAGTCTGGTGCTGGTTCTTGAAATATGTGGGACCCCTACTCATGTTGTCCCCCGTATTTTGGGAACCAGGGCCAGCTCAAGAGCCCAGTGCGTGCTCCTAAAATATGGGGGACCCCACTCATTTTGTCCCCCATATTTTGGGAACCAGGGCCGGCTCCAAAATCCCAGTGTGTGTGTGCGTGTGTGGGGTGGTGGGGGGGGGGAGGTTGCAGGTGCCTCACCAGCCACTGCCATTGAGGCATACAATGCTTTTAACCTTATCTTTCTCACTTCATTAGGAAGCGGGCAGGATGCAGAAAGGTCACCTACCCTTCCAGGGCTGCTAGGGGTTACTCTAAAATTCGGGAGCCTCCAGCACCATCGTGGAGGGTAGGCAAGTATGATCTAAGATGAAGGAGTTTCCTGTTCCTTTATTTCTAAGGGATACTAGAGGGAGGAAGATTCAGGGGAAATTTGAGGAAGAATTACTTCACAGAAAGGATAGTAGATAAGTGGAATAGCCTCCCATCAGAGGTGGTAGGGGCAAATACAGCAGAACAATTAAAAAATGCTTGAAAAAGGCACATTGATATCCTTACAAAGAAATAAAGATCAAATATGGTTTGAGGTAACATGTTTAAAAAAGGGGCAAATGAGATAGGCCAAGTGGTTCTTATCTGCCGCTAAATGCTATGTTTCTATGATATTCATGCAACTGAATCTACTGGCTTCAGCATGCCCAGAAAATGGAGGGGGGGGGGGGGGGTTGGCACACTCCCGTTTTTTCCAATGGTGCCCATCACTTCTCCCACTCCAGCTTATAAATAGCTACAGAAATAATCCTGCGGCATGGGGGCATTGAATGTGCAGATTCCACGTCATTAGAGATGTACCTAAACCCAATGGTTTACATATAAATCAAATAGTTTGTTGTCTGTGCATGTCCTGAATGACTTTTGCAATAATGCTCACAGCCCTCCCATAGGGGGAGAATGGAGATGGCAGCCTCCCCTGTTTTGTAGATGTTCCATGCCCAAGGTATGCCTTCACTCCATTTTTGCAATTCCTTATAAACAGCTCTTACCTTGGTGCAGGAGTGGACTGCTGCTGGTCTCCACCACTGTTGCTGCCATCCTCGCTGGTCCCCACTATTGTTGCAGGACCGACTCATGCACACTTTCTGCGGTGGTACTGCTCATGCACAGACTCCGATTTCTCAGTCTGGTCATCACTTCTGGTCTGCAATATAGACCACATTTTTCTTTTTGCATATGGTCTACTGCTGCTTTTCCCATAAAACCCACTGGGGTGATCTGTATTTGCCTGCTAGTAATAAGTAATTTGTCCCATACAATTTGCTGACTGTCACCAGCTATTTAGAAGCCAGTATGTTTTCTCACTTACTGTTCGGTCAAATTCTTTGCAAACACCTCCTCCCATACACACGCATACTTTGTACTGCTGATATTAATTACATATTTTCATTACCATCAGGTTTTGTTGTTGATGCCTTTTTCATACAGGCTGGGGTATTATTACCACCAAATGCAATGAAACAGAAGAGAGGAAAAGAATGGGCTTCTGGGAAATTTTCCAATTTCTAAAATGCAATGTTAATTACAAGGTATTTTTAATATTGTGGACAAACAACCTTTTTAATCATTTAAAGGTTTTTGAAGCAAACTGATAATTCAGCAGCAGATGTGTATGTATATTATGGAAGGATTCCCAACTATACTGAGTGCTTGAGACTCCATTGCTGTTGCTGATCCAACAAACCGGATCATGAATATATGATGAAATGAAGTTTAATGTACAAATAACTGTTTTATGCTCATGTTAACCCATTCTGTATTGAATTAATTACTGTGACACTAATTCCTCTCATAGGCGGTAAATTCACTAAGGGCCTGATTCAGACCTGTGCGAAGCCTAGTGAATAGGTCAGCACTGCCCACCGCACCACCGAACACCCTGCCCCCCAACCCCCCGACCACCCACAATGTCCACTTATGGTAGACAGTGACCAGGTCGGCGCCTAAAAAGGGTCAACTTACCTTAGGCCAAAAGGTTGACGCAAGCTTTTTTTCATACTTTACTATCCAAGTGGACATAGTAAAGCATGGTGAGCGAAGCGAGTCATGTGATGGGATAAGGTACATATATATATACGGTGTCCATGTCAACATACGATAACATAGACACCAAAAAACATGAAAAACATTTGGACCTTGCGACTGTCGACAGCACCTGTGGTCAGATGATAGAGTTAGAATTTAATTATTCCTATAATCGACAAAGGAGCTGATTCAGACCAGCTTGATGAGCTGCAAATTCAGACCCGCTTTGGGTGGGGGAGTGCGCATGGGCATAGTCGCACATGCGTATGTGCCCTCCCTGGAGCAAATGCCTTCGGTGAGTTTTACACTCGCTGGGGCTTTCGCAAAATGATTGACAGGCAAGGAGTGGTCCCAGAGGTCCGCCCAACGTTTTATGAGCGTGCCTACAAAAATGGCGGTCGCGCCCATGGAAACTCTGGATGGACATCTGCGAATGCAGTTGTGGCCCTGCCTGTTTGGGGCTGACAGATGACGTCACAAGACATCAACAACCGCCCCAATATCGTACAGGAATGGCCATCAGGAAAGTAAGTCCAGGCTTACATTTATGTGCGAAGAGAGGAAAAATCATTTGATGGTGAGCACGGATATGTAAGCGTCATAGCGTGGGAATTCGGGCAATGGGGATCGTGCATTCAGTGGAGCGCCATTTACCTGCGAGCAGGTCTGAAATTACCCCCTTAGTGTAACTCACAGGGACCGGGGTAGTGACAACAGCTTGAACCTGCAAGTAAGTTCCGCATTTTTTTGTCAGATCCAGGCCCTACAATTTCTGATAGCAGCCCTGACTAGAAGGCGCTACGCCAATTGTTGCTATGGGCCAGATGTACTAAGCTTAAAAAGTGATACAATAGAGAGTGTTAAAATACCAGCCAATCAGCTGCCAACTGTCATGTCACAGGCATGCTTAAAAATGACAGTTAGGGGCTGGTTGGTTGGTGGTTTATCACTCTCCCTTTTATCAATTTTAAAGGCTTAGTACATCTTGCCTTATATTAGAACACCAGAGCCATATTAACAATGGGGCAGATGGAGCTATAGGTTTCCAGTATCACAGCAGCACGTTGATAACCAGCCACCCAGCTGGCCACAAAGTCACAGCCAATAGTTAAAATAGTTTTAATAGCTTTCCCTAAAAATTATTTAATATCAGTGGAGCTGATCGTGTATGGGTTGTACACACCCATATGGTTCTGACCACACCCACACAGCACTGGCCACACCCACAAAACACTAGTCACACCCACATACCTCTGGTCACAGCTCCTCTGCTTCTCACAGTAGGCCCTTGAACATTTTCTGCTACCGACCCATGTGGCTGTGAATCTGGTCCAGGAGAGTCTAAATATTTAAATAAGGGTTGCTTGTTGCCCATTGGTACACTGGTATATATAAATCATGTTTCGTATTCTGACCATTTTCCTAATTGCCGCTGTAATTAGATTTTTTTTATTATTATTATTTTTTAACAGTGATTATTAGTGTCAGCATAGGGCTTTAATTCATTGATAATTCGATTGTGTTTGTTTCTGAATCTATTCAGCTCATTAGAGGTTTTCTTAGAGGACAGTTGTCTTGTTTCCTTTCACAGACAGATCATCTGCTACTGCCTGAGCAGGGCAGCTTGTCGTTGCTTTTTTAACCTCAAAGCTAATTGTATGGATGAACTATTGCTTTAATAGCGCAGCACATGTTGACCCAGGAGATATTGTTGTAGTATTGTCGTCCTGAAAGCCAAATATAACACATGATGGGGCTGATTTATCACCACCCTCACCTGAACATGCGGATGTGATGTGATATTGCCTCATTTTACATTATGAACAGGAGAATCAGGGGTGGTGTAATGGTAAACATTACTGCCTCACAGCGCTGAGGTCACGGGTTCGACTCCCACCAGGGCCCTAACTGTGCGGAGTTTGTATATTCTCCTCGTTTTTGCGTGGGTTTCCTTCGGGTACTCCAGTTTCCTCCCACAATCCAAAAATATACTGGTAGATCAATTGATTTCAAACAAAAATGAACTCTAGAATGTATGTGCGCGTACATGTGGTAGGGAACTGTACATGTGGCGCAGGGACTGATGTGAATGTTCAACTATATTCTCTGCTATACAGCGCAGTAAAGCGCTGTGGAATATGTATGCGCTATATAAGAAACTGTTAATAAATAATAAAAAATGGTACTTGTTTCCTAGAACGGCCACAATCGGGAGTAATCGTGTACCTTAACTTAAGGTACACGATTACCCCCGATGGACCCGATTTCCTTTGAAATCAGGTCCATTTTGCCGGCAAAGGCAAAATCGGGTCCATCGCGTCGGTCGGGTGCATTAACATGGCACGCGACGCGACCGACGCGATGCACCCGATTTTGCCATAGGGTTCAATGTTAAAATATTTTTAACATTGTAATCGGGAAAAAAATGGGAAATGGGCCAATATGGCCCATTTCTCATTGTATATGCCCCCCCCCCCCCTCATTGTGAACATCACCCCACAATTGACGCTAACCCGAAGCGTTGCGAGCGTTGGCGGTACGCGTCCTCCGACCTTTTCATACCCCTACTATCCACGTCGGCGTGGAGTCGAGAATATAAAGTGTGGCGAGCGCAGCGAGCCACCGAGCCCGAAGCGTGGCGAGCGCAGCGTATACTTGTCCTCACAGCAGCCCTGCACATGCGCATATGAGAATATACACATGCGCAGAGCGCAAACATCCCTCCCGGTCCAAATGTGCCGGGGACAGAGTCAACCAGAATCGGGCCCATGGTTCTGCCCATTTGCAGAACAAATGTTCCCTGCGATCAAGTCTGAATTAGGCCCACTATCTCCTACCTACCATGTGGATTACCCCCCAACCGGTCTGTCTCCACTGGGTGCAAGTGCTACAGAAATGGCCGCACTTGCCAACTAGAACATGAAAATGCTTATTTTTGTTCCAGCCGCCGGCATTACTTTCTGCACGTGTAACCGTCCTGAGCTTCAAAGCTGCAAAATAGTCGGTTTGCCTATTAATATTGTGCTCCGCTCCTAATCAAATAATCTCATACAGATGATAAAAAACACAGAAAAGTATCACCTATAGATTCAAGTCTGAAAATACAATATCTACTTTGTCAAGATGATTGGAAGAACAGGGAAACAACTACTTCATTCTCTCAGGGCAACGTGAATCTTCATTGGCGTACTTGAAAGATTTTTGCAGGATGACACTGATGATATTACAATTCTATTTCAAGGATCTGGAGGCTTGTTGCAGCGAAAGCCAGAGAATACAAGCCTGTTTTTCATCAGCTAGGCTGGCCTGACAAATTAAGTCTGCAGAGTCATTAGATTAAGATAAGAGCTTATCTCCTCGCTTGACATTTATTCATAGTTTTTACACTGCTCGCTTGGTAATTAGAGCTGTTGAGATTTTAACACTGCTTTGTCCGGTCATTCAACAAGTTGAACTCTATCTGTCTTATTAGTTTTTCTTTAATGAAAACAAATGATGGGGGATACAAAATAATTAGCCTGGAGGTATTCCTGGTAACTCCTGGCCATGTTTTCATTAAGAGTTGTACGTGTATTACTTCCCATACGTTCATGGTTTAAATCACGTTCCCACAGATGACACCCAACTTTCACAGATAACACCCACTTAAAATTTAATATACCTCAGGGGTCTCTCTTCATTATCTTTCGGTTGAATCCTATCGTATGGGAAAAAAAAAAAAAGCTGAAATGTGGGAGTAATTATACGATGCAACTTGAAAGAGGTTTAAAACATTATTAAGGCTGGTCTCTTAATTAGGAAATTTAGCTTGATGTCACTACGGCATGTGCCCAATTTCAAGGAAAGAAAAGACTTAACCCTTTGCAGTCTAAACTTTGTTTTTTGCAATTCAGTCTGGTTTAAATGTTTAAATTAATTGTATTTTTTTTTTAATTTAAAAATGGTCTACATTGAATGTTGAACGATGTTATTGTTCTTATTGGTACTTATGTATTATCTGGGCTCCTATGTTAAATGCACCCCATTTTTTCATACCCCTACTATCCAACTACGCATGGAGTTGATTTTATATAGTGTGGCGAGCGCAGTGAGCCACCATGCCCGAAGCGTGGCGAGCGGACGCGGTCTCATAAGAAAAATGGGAGACCAGATATTACATAAGTACCTTCTTATTTTAAAGTGGCTCATCACTGGATCTGCTACTAGCGCTAGGGCTGTTGAGCCTGATCAGATGTTGGACCCGAAAGGCTTAAAATAGAAAATTGTATAATAAATGTGGCAGCACAGAATTATACACACTTAAAGGTTACAAATCTATACCATACGGATAGCAATGGTAAGTAAAGGTATTAATGAATCCCGGTGAATGGTAATACATTTAAAAGGGATTGGGTGAAAGCCGGAACGGTGTGGATTCCGGAAGAACAGAATGGCCGCCTCCCTGTAGCAACCTGTCCTGTTGTGGAGCTCTCTGTGCATGTCCCCATGTATAATACACAGAAGATGGTGCAGGGAGATGCACTTACCCCTCCTGACCTGCAGTCTTTGCGATGGGCAACCAATCCAATTCTATCTATTATCTTCTAGAATGTTCTAAATAAATAAGAAGTAGATTTTTTTGGGGTTGCTATGGGCAACATCCCATCTTTTATAGGACTCCCGTCTAAGTAAATAAACCCATGACCAGGGATACTGGGAGCAGCAAGGCCGGAACGGTCTGGACTCTGGGACACTGTACCAGTTCCATGCAGTGACCTATACTGCTGTGGAGCTCTCTGTGCATGTCCCTGTGTATGACACACAGTAGATGGTGCAGGGAGATGCAATGCTACCTCCTGACCCACAGCTGCGGCCTTCAGGTAGAGAGCATGGCAGCAACATGGCCGCAACAGTCCAGACTCTGGAATGCAGGACAAATTCTCTAGAGCAACTGTTACTGCTGTGGCGCTCTCTGTGCCAATGTCATGTACATGACAGCTGTGATACAGCGAACAGTACATGGAGACTTGCACAGAGAGATCCATCATGGCTGACGTTGCTGCAGGTAGCTGATCCAGTGTTCCAGAGTCCAGACCGTTTTAGTTTTTGCCTTATCCCCATTTCAATTTTAAAAGCAATTAATTTGTAAAATGGACAGGAGTCAGCAGACAATACATGTAATAAACAATTAAAGCACATCTAGTATACTGTACCATTCACATAATAGTTCAATGTGACTGGCTTACTGAAAAATAAATATGCAAGTTTGAGGTCCCTTGTAATGCATTTACTGGCAGCTGCCACTGGCATGTTGGAAAATGGGCACAGAATGGTGCAATATGTACATACAGCAGTTATTTATCCTTGTGTGTAGTTCACTAGAAAACTAAAGGTTGCTGACTGTCCAATGACTCATGTAATGTTGTTGGTATTAGCGATAAAGGAATGATATGAGAGAGGTGTGTTGTTGATAGGGTTGATCCGTGGAAGGTACTGTATTTGGAGAATGTTATGTATGAGTTCTCACAGCAGAGATGACTATAACTATCAGGAAGTACTGTACATTGAACTTCATGAAGAGCCCAAACACTTTGGTGCTAGCATTTTAAAGGGTATGGTTAAAAACCGGACAGGACCACGGAATGCCGGACTGGACAGGCTCCATTCATCAATATCTGTCATTCTGGAGCTTGTGGTATCCGGTCCGGGGGGGGGGGGGGGGGGCATTGCAGGGGCTGTCCCGTCCGGTGGGGTTGCTCTGTCATCTAGCACCAGGAAGAGGAGAAGGGGGAGAATACAGCCTCCCTGCATTGTCCGGGGATGTAATTAAAACAGGAACGGTCCAGACCACATGGGGAAGCTATAATCTCCCTTCCCCATGTCTCTGGTGAAAGCTATCACAGCGACCACAGACAAGAAAACCCCTGGACAGCACACCCCCGGGGTCTTGTCTAGGTCCGGTTTTTACTTAGTCCCCATTTTAAAGGTTCCCACAGCATGTCATGTCTCCAGGGCAGGAGCTGCTGATGGGAGCGCCATCCTGAAAAGGCGCTGTCTCCCTCCCTGCTCTGCTAAAGCTGCCTCAGCTCTCACTGTCACTGCCTCGTGTACACCGCCCGCAGCGCCTGTCTGACAGCGGGCGGTAGTATGGCGAGGCTGAGCAGCTCCCTGCACCGGGCACACACTGTCCTCCTCCTGCGACCAGCCCCCTCTTCCTGACGCCACGGACACTTGCGCTGAGGCATGTAGCGCTGTCTGTGAATGCCTGGATTGCTCCCTGCGCCTGTCAACTGTCAATCAAATGACGAACAGGCAGCAGCGACGCCTACCCTTCCTTACCTCTTCTCAGTGTGCTGTGCCAGTGCCGCTGCCAGTCCTCAACACTCCACCCCCTCTATCTCCTCCCCTCTTCTTACATCTCCTCCTTCTCTCACCTCCTTTCCCCCTCAGTCCCCAGTGCTGCACATACTTTTTGTACAGCTTTCAGATCGCATCGCACACATATTGCATGCAGGCCGTGCGATGTGATTTAGCCTATAAGGTATGCCATTCTTGCAGCGTGTATGGGCACCTTTAGTGCCTGCAACATTTTGCGGACACAGCACTGAGATGGTGTATTCATACATGTACATGCACCCAAGATCCTCCATAGGATCGCATGTTGCATACACTCCCACAATCGGGCTGCAGCTTGTTGTAATGGCAATGTGAAAGGGCGCAAAATGTAAGGTCTGCAAGAGGGCGCCGGACACCCTAGTACCGGCCCTGCATGTCTCTATAGAGTCAGATCGATCTGCATCTTTATACTAATGCTGCTACAAAATGTGTGTCCGAATGTGCTAGCTGTCGATGTAAAAATACTGCTTGCTGTGATTTTAGGACACTGGGAGGGAGAGAGAATATGTTGTCCATTAACATATTAGGACACTGGGGGGGGGGGGGGGGGGGGGGCTGCTGTCCACTGAAGTATTTCTACATCAATAGACATAGGCCAATTAGAAGATGCCATCTGCTGTATATAGATGTTCACATTCTGGAACTTTATGCATATGATGAATGCGGTCAAACCTCCAAAACAACATTTCCAGAGGTATGACGGTATTTATGAGGATAGTGCATCCCTCCCACAGTATTGTACAGTCTGTCAATAAAGCGAAATGTGTTCTATCTGTAGATGAACAAATGTAAGAACATCTCTAAACACTTGAAGGTGAAGTGATATGGACAGTGGCATATAATAGTTTGTGGAGTTTTGTAGTGTGGGTTAGTAGAAGCATTGACAGACCTGTTACACATTGCTTCTGCAAAGTTCTGGTGACTAACCAGCTCCTTCATAACTTGGTTCAATCATATAAGGATGGTTCTTCCTTCCTCTTTGCTTCTGGAGACCCACCGCCACCCTTCCTCTCTTAGGCCCTTATTCTGATCGGTGCGGAAATTCCCGCATGCGGACAGACCGCCGATGTTGATCGTCTGCGCATGTGCAGAGGTCACTCTGCGCATGTGCAGGCGATTTCGCCGCACGGATTCTTTATACGCCGCACAGGGGGCGTAGAGGGGCGTGAGGGGCTACTTAGCCTCATTACCCTATGCATACGCCCCGCGTTTCATGGGCGTTCCCATGCAAACGCGGGGCGTATGCATGGTAATGAGGCCGTGACGCGTGGGTACGGGGCGGGCATCTGACATCGCCGGATGTCAGCTGCCCGCCCCCATACATGATTTCACACGGACAAGTGTCCGTGTGGTCTTGTGTTGCGGGACCTGGTGGAGCGTGCGGCCCTGCATTCGATGTTCGGCGACCATCGAATGCAGGGGCTGCTCCCAAGACGGAGGAGGCGTATCCCCGTCCAATTTCATGCGGATCGCCACATATCCGCATACGGACGGCAGGTGGCGATCCGTATGGAAGGCGGGGATTCGCCTGCACGGTTGCGGCCGCATATTCTGATCGGGCCGCACCGATCAGAATAAGGGCCTTAGTTACGTGGCGTGCTTACAGTATGTATGCTGTTGGCTTTGTGTATGCTATAAAGCATTGCTTTTTGGTGGCAGTAAAAGATTTACAGGACTTTAAGGTAATTCCGCATTGCAGTAAGGCGAGGTTTCCTGCTGTTGTGAGGGGACCTGGGCATGTGTGGGGAACATTCATTTGGCCCTGTAGGAGGAGGTGGCAATTCTTAGAAAAACAGTCAAGAGAGAGCAGTGATGACCTGTAACTGCTGATCAGTGTGGTCAGTGGTGGGGTATAAGATAGGGAATGTCATTTAATGGTCTTTTGGGATTATATCAAACTATGCAGAAGTCATCAGGTCTTATACAGATTAACATTCTTATAAGGTTCAGCACTGAGAATTGAGCTTGGATTCTTTTTACATTGTTGGAATAGTATCCATGCTCCCATTGTTCTCAAGAAAATTATACATTTACCAAAAGCCCACAAAATAAATTATCTGTATTTATAATGAATTGTTACCTTTCAGCAATATCCTATTGATGCCCCAGGTAGCTACATTGGGGGTTGTATCATTAGGTCAGGGTTAGCCAACTCCAGTCCTCGAGAGCTATCAACAGTTAACGTTTTCCAGGTCTCCTCACAGAAATCACAAGTGAACTATTTAGCTTCACCTGTGGATCTTTTAAAATGTGTCAGTCAGTAATGAGTGCACCTGTGTACCTGCGAGGTGAGCTGGAAAACATGAACTGTTGGTAGCTCTCGAGGACTGGAGTTGGCTACCCCTGCATTAGGTCAACAGTCAATAGGTCGAACCATTATGATCAATATGCGCATGGTCAACAGGATCAAGAGTTCAATTGGTCGACAAGCAAAATATAGACACCTGAAAAGGTCAACAGGTATAAAAGGTCAACATGGTTAGAAGGTCAACACATTTTTTTTTTATTTTTGGGTGTCATTTTTGTATGTTGAACCATGTGAACACCAAATTAGTGGAAACGTACCTTTGCAGGCCTGATTTGCTCACTTTGCTTTGAATAAGGTGCTTCTCTACTGTTGCTGCTCTCAGCACAGATTACTCCTCCCAATCATAGTCCACACTGGTATTAAATGATGAAAAAGTTTAAAAAAATATAATGCATTTAAAAAAAAATCAAATTACTTTATTGTCACATTGACCTTCTCAACTGGTTGACCTTTCACATATTGAACTTTTGACCATGTCAAACGTTTGTAGCAGTTGACCTAAGGCATGTTGACCATATTGTGGAGAACTATTGAAGGTCGAGTTATCACTGGTATGCTGCTAAATTGAGAGGGAGAACCAACTTTTGTGAAAAATTGCACATTGCGTGTCATGGTTTTGCTGCAGTGGTGAGCAAATGCTTGTTCCATGTGGAAATGGAAATGTCATGGCCACATCCCTGGTGGCGGCATTCACCGCTTTGTGTTATTGCGCACACTACCATCTCCATGGGGACCTTTTTTCAGTGCTGTGGGGCCTTTTTCACTATATGCTTTACAAGTGTAACCAAGTAAAGTTTGACTGTGGTCCCATCTCTCAATGCAACACTCAGACTTGGGCCTGTAGAGACTTTGGGGGCTGCAGCTGGAAAGACACAAGGTAGAGACACTGGGGGATGCAGCTACAAACACAAAAGAGGGCTGGAGAGACATTGGGGTTGCAGATGGAGAAACATCATGGAATATGGCTGAAGAGGCAATAGGGTATGCAGCTGGAAAGACAAATAGGGTCTGGGGGCTGTAGAAAGAGATACATAATAGAATGAGGCTGGAGAACCAATGATGGCTGCAGCTGTAGAGACATTGGGGACTGTAACTGAAGAGACAATCAGAGCTGCAGCTGGAGAGACGCCGGAGAACAAGGAGACACTGGAGACAAGAGACACAGTGGGAAATGCAGCTGGAGAGACCTCAGGGATGAGGTTGGAGAGAACTGGGGGGAAGTGACTAAATATTAATCACAACTGGTAGGATTAAAAGAAAAAGGTTAAGGAACAGTAATCTTTATTAAGGCACAAATAAAATAAAAAAAACACACCATTTTTTGTACAAATAGTGCCACATTAGCAATACAGTGTACAATATAACAATGTTTGATCAGGGAAGTTCACATTTTGATCTTCACCAAAAACTTTGCTACTATGTTTTATTTGGTTAAACGTCTGCAATATGACAATGACATTGGTCATCTTCATATATCAACAAGCCTCTTCTGAGCCATTGGACCTCCTAAGTGAAAAGTGAATACAGACTGAAGACACTGAGGAATAATTTCTTCAGAGATTCCCCATTGCAGAGGAACCAAATATAGGTTAGGAAGACTCTTTAGTGACAGGAATGTACCATCTGGGGACTCAGGTATTAATATTTTATTATCAATATGATTAAAGATACTGGGGGACAAATTTCCGAACCCCCACTTTTAAGTTTAGTACTGAACCTGCCTCAAATAATAAGAAAGAACAGTTACAATATGATGTTACCTTAATTTCTCACAATGGTCAGAACAAGTATCCATGCACTAATCCATAGTAGGGATGGCCATCGACCATCGATGTTTAGAAAACATTGATGGTTTATAGCCGATTTAGAATAGTTTTGAAATCGATGGGGAGAACCAGATCGTTTCCCACCATCGATGTCAAGAATAAGCGAATAGTTTTGTTTTGATTTTTCCTGGGACACAGAGCATAGCTCCGCCCAGAACACCCGTGAAGCCCCGCCCCTGTATTCTGATGTCCCACAGGCCAATCAGTCAAAGACAATGGATGACCATCAATATGTAAAACATCGATGTTCATCCATTGCATAGTTATGCACCATCAATGGCCAGTTGCACTTTTGCCACCGATGGCAAACATTGATGGCAAAGGCAACGATGGCCATCCCAAATCCATAGCTTATAACTGTATCTTCTATGATATTAGTGTGGGACTTTAAACATATTTTAATATTTGTTTCTTATATTGTACCATCCAGTCTTCACCATTACAGGGATTTTCCGTTAGTAAACTGCTCATAGCAAAGCACTATAGGGTTTCCACTGCCCCCTGGCATGATGTGTGATAAGCAATAAGCAGAGGTCACATTCATAGAAAAAAGACCCAAATGTTATTTCATAATGGTGTCATTTTGGAGCATCAGTTACTATTACACATGTAGCTACAATTTGCTCTGAAATTTGTAAATATAGAGGAACCTACAGTAACGGCAGAACAGATTTACCAGTCCATCTGGCAGCAACATGTTAATCTTTAATAAATAAATAATGTTATTAATAGAAGAACATGCCTTCGGCTTTGCCCTGGAGCACAGTGACTTTTTCCCTCATTATCCACATTTTAAATAGCCGCACCCTACATACTTAATGTTTAATTATTTCAACCAACAAATGGACATTCCTCAGCAGATGAACAGATAAGATGAAAATGAGTTTGGATTGCATATACTCCTACAGAAACCCCTGACTGGTACCAAGAACGCTTTCCATGTGTAACCAAAGACAACAAATTAGTGGAAAGAAACTGTTTGATGTTATAAACTGCTACAAGTATTTCTTGATAAGAAGGAGACCTTACAATGGAAGTGTTTATAGAACGCCATTGATTTATTTAGGTGGGATGTTAGCATTTTTGTTTATTGATGCAGCTGGATTAATGTAGACGTGTTTTCTATTACAATGTTTTCTGCTGCAGTTGTGGAAGTGGCGATGGGATATTTCAAATTTGTTTGCACATTGTCTACATACAGTCTAAAGGACCCCCTCCACCCCCCCCCCTGCAGGGGGGAACCGGAGAGCAGGGTCCGAGGAAGCGGCAGGAGAGCAGAGTCTGGGGTAGCGCAGGTGTCCAGTGGCGGGAGAATATAAAAAATCCTATTCAAAAGACTGGGCAGCCGCTGATTGGCTGATGTCACGCTAGCAGTGGCACCAGCTGGAGTGTAATGGAGGCTAGGTGCCTTGATGTAAGGTTTTTGCATTTACGACAGAAGGGAGTGATGCAATTGGATAAAAGAAAACCAGTTTTAATAAAGATACTGTAATACAGGAGATGAATAGTGGCACAAAGGTAATACTGAAGATATGCGATAACCAAAGTCAGTGGTATATAAACAGTTCCCAGCCTGCAGGAAGCATGTGCAGCACACTCCAGGCTGTGTGTCCAGCAAGGCCCAAACAGAGGCACAGAGCATCATGGAGCCTCAGGCCCCACGCCGAACAGTACCCGCATGTCACCATCGCGCACGTCATCACTGTCACCAGCAGGTGACAGCGCGACAGTACACAGCCCAGCAACTTGGGGACTGCCAGCGGAGGTAAGCACCAGAGCATGTACTGCCTTATTAGGGACCCCAGGGGTAACCATAGTATGGGAGGCATGGGTAGCAGCCATGGTGGTCGTGACAGCTGAGCTCTCAGTTCTGCTCTGCTGCCGCTGCCCAAGATCCAGTTCTCAGGTCTCCGCTTGCCTGGACCCTGATCTCCATTCCCGCCTGCAGCACCAGGGCCCTGCTCACCGGACCTCGCTCTCTCTGCTGCGTTGACGGCTGCTCATAACATTTATCTGTCCAACCTCTGAGTCTGATCTGATGCGCACGAGTCCGTGCATTGGATCAGATTGGATGTCATACACTATGCAATTTGGCCCTATTTCACCTGATTTCTTGGCCCGATCCTACAGAATCGGGTGAAATTGGGCCCAAATTGCATAGTGTAGGGGGGCCTACATCTGTGTCTATATTTCCCGACAGGAAATAACAGCACTCACCTATTCAATGCTGCCATTTAATGACAGCGCTGAAGGGTGTCAGATTTGACTTTTTTAAAAGTTCGGTTTGTTTGGCGGATACGACCACGGGTTGTCGAATTCACTGCCATTTTTCGACAATCCGCTGCCGTTTTCACCGATCCATGGACTTTCCAACACTCGACAGTTGGAACATTGAGTTCCGACTGTCCATGAAAATGGCCCGGGATTCTGACTGTTGGGACGTTCCGACAGTCTGAATTCTAGATTAAATATCTCCCTAAAGGTGCCCATACACTAGTGCAGTTTGGGCACTTTTCATCGGAGTCCGACGGATTAGTCCGTTAAATCGGATGAAAAGTGTCAAATCACATATGTTTCACCTCCGTTCCGATCTGATGCATGGTCCCATGCACATGAATTTGTAGCTGGAGATCACAAGGCCTGCTCTATAGATATATCAGATCCCACAGGCCTTGCTGGGATTACACATGATACATTGTATGCAATCCTTCCGCCCAGGAAGCTTCCTCAGGAGGAAGTCACGTATGACAAAACATGTTGGGCAGCTTCTGAGACCTACCTCACTTCTTACCTATAAGTTAAGCTTTCTCTTTTATATATATTTTTTACCCTGCGTATGAATCCTGTTCTTATACACTAACTGTGATTTATTACATTTGTTCTATTACATCCATCGGATTTTTTACTTAATAATTTATTCCTAATTATGTGCACCTTTTTGTAACCCCCTCATTGAATACATTTTTTTATTTTTATATACTTCCTATAACACTAGTTGCCGAGGTCCAAAAGTATTTTTAACTCTCTCTCTCTCTCTCTCTCTCTCTCTCTCTCTCTCTCTCTCTCTCTCTCTCTCTCTCTCTCTCTATATATATATATATATATATATATATATGTGTGTATATATTGATGTAAGACTTGAAAAAAGTTGTTTAATACAACTGAAACGTTGTCGACACCCAGGGGCGGATCCAGGATAAAATGACAGAGGGGGCACCATGATAAAAGAGGGTTTAGGTGGGGGAGGGTGGTGTTAGTGGTGCCAGTGTACATGCTAAGAGAGTGTCAGAGAGAGGGTGGGAATGGGATTAAAAATAGGCCCTGGCATTTAAAGTATGCAGGCCCACCATGGTGACAAAAGTGAAGGATGTAGTTGTGTGCGCGCCTAAGGCGCGCTCCAGAAAAGGGGGTGTGGTCACTCAACAGGGGGCGTGTCCTTGAGTGTAGTGTACAACACCATATACAACTTCTACACATTATGCAACAAAATACTAGACCCCATTATACTTGCCCCTTACACATGATGCCTAATGGAATGAGCCAAAATTCACATAATGCCACATGGATTGTGTCAAAATTCACAATACGCTTCATAAACAGGGACATTGTCCACCAAAGGCGCGCATTAAACATTTACACCATAATGTCCATTACACGTTAAGTTACACGCCATTATGTCCATTATGTATTATGCCAAACACCATAATGCCTATTAAAAATTATGCTACATAAGTGCTGCTTATCTACATGCTCATTGCCAAGGGTTCCATGCTCATTGCCAGAGGTTCCATGCTCGTTGCCATGTGGGATTACATGTTCATTGCCAAGGGGGAATACATGCTCGTGGTAAATGGGGGACAGCCGCCGCCAGGCAGAAGTGATAGCCACTGACAGTGGCAGAGCCTGGCTGTATTCAGAGCACTGCACGTCCCATCTATTTGAAATAAACCCCTTTCACAGCAGAAAATGCATTCCCAGGTTGGCCCCTTTTACACCAGCCTAGTCCCTGCATTTTCTGGTGTGAGGGGGAGAGAAAACCACCCCTCCCCCCCTTTAACCAGTTATCTCATTTAACCGGCTATATCTTCGGAACTAACTGACCCATTTACTTGAGACAAGTATCATATTGAAGAACTTTTGAGTGGGCTTTGAATTATTTTGGTCCAGTGAAACTGGAACGTTTGGTTCCAGAGTAATCTGCCCTCAAAGAACATGAACAGCCATGAAATTACATTTCAAAAATAAAAAAAATCGATTTACATGCTATATCTCTGGAACCGATTGACCGATATGGACCATCCTGGTATCATATTGAAGGCCCAGCGATTTGGAATTGAATGACTTCAACCACAAGCTCCTGTGATGCCAGAAGGGGGGACTGGCAGCTGTCGGAACCGGGTGGGGGTCGGAATTGACGGGTCCCATATTATCCTATGGGGAAAAAATGTTACAGCTTTGCCAGGCGATATCTCCGGTTCCCGGGGGGGCTAGAGACATGGGGCTGGGCTCGTTGGAAAGCTCTGGTCCTCATCTACAAAATGAATGACAGGGGGGGTACGTGCCCAGGTGCCCCCCCCCCCCCCCTGAATCTGCCACTGTCGACACCTATGGCTCTTTGAGTGCCGCACCTTCTCCTGATATATATATATATATATATATATATATATATATAGAGAGAGAGAGAGAAAGAGAGAGAGAAAGAGAGAGACAAACTTCCAAATAAATGAAAAGCGAATTTTCCAAATAAATGAAAACAGGAGGCATCACTCTCAAACCAAACGTGGTAAACTGTATTCAATTCATAATCAATGAACAATGGGTCAGCATAGTGGTGTCGACAAGTTTCGGAGCATTGCGCCCCTTCCTCAGGACAACTGACTGTACAAAAAGCCAAACGTGAAGTGCAGAACGTTTGGCTTTTTGTACAGTCAGTTGTCCTGAGGAAGGGGCGCAATGCTCCAAAACTTGTCGACGAAACTTGAGAGAGAGAGAGAGAGAGAGAGAGAGAGAAAGAGCTTAGGTGCGGCACTCAAACAAAATAATACTCCAACACACAGTAAGTTGTGCTATCAACATTTCAAATGGCGTGCCTTTGTCATCAGGATACAAATGTACGCCATTTGAAACGTTGATAACACAACTGTGTGTTGGACTATTATTTTGTTCGAGTGCCGCACCCAAGCTCTATCTATGTACAATTATTTGTGAAGCCACCGGCTACAGCTATTGGCAGTTGTTTGGAGTGCCGGACCCTTGTCTGATATATATATATATATATATATATATATATATATATATATATATATATATAGTAGTAGCTAAACCAGTAGTTAACTTACTGTCTTTTTAAGATGAAATAAAAATAACAAACACCTATGAAACAATTCGATATCATTTAAAATATATTCTTTTTCTGATAAAATCCTTAAAAGTTAGAATTGTTGCGTAAACTGTGCAAATAGATATTCCATAGAAACCTTTATTTTAGGCTTTGGAGCTTCTGCAAAGAATTGCAAACCCCCTGAGTAGTACTGATAGCAATTTATTAGTTTCGCTCATCTTTACAAACAGATCATGAAATGTCAGTAATAATGTCGTCTATATATTGCATCTTAGGATTTCATTTTCTAATGACATGATTTCTTTAACTTAGCAGCCAGGTACACAGGCTAAGAAATATGAAACTAATCACCTGTTTTTATATTTCACAGATGGCTATCTCATGGGATTGTTATGTTAGGTAGCACAACTAGTTAGTCCAGTATGTAACAATAATATAAAATAGCACAGAAGCCATTTAAAATCCCAGCAATGCTTTTAAAGAATATTTCATTATGCTCACATTGTCTACTTTGTCATTGAAACAAAGCCACAATGACAAATGGCCTCAGATAGCTTTAATTGTCAGTAGAGTTCAGGGGGAAATTACGTATATGTGGGATTTTTCATTATGGGTTTATAAAGTGACTAATGGAAACCAACTAAAAAAAGAAATCAGAAAAACAAATTATCTCCTTTCTTTTAACGAGTCTGCTGTTCTAAATCTCGGTATGTTCTTATTGCAGCCTCACATAAGTAAAGAAAAGGAGTTATACTAAGCAGGGCAAGTCCTAAGTGGAGGATTTTCTGATCTCTGTATTTGCAGTTGCCGTTACAGTTTGGTCATGTGACCTGAATGATGAACACAGGGATCCGGCGGCTTACGGCTTTTTCACGGCAGAACTAAGCAATATTAGAATAAAAACAGTAATGCGTATTTTCACTGCCATTAGGCAAACCTAGGCAGTCACCTGGGGGAATCAGTGGTTTGGGAACTACTAAAATAAAGAATTCTAGGGCAGATGTATTAAGCCTAATGAAGCGATAATGTGGAAATAAAGTATAAGGTAATCACGAACCAGCTATGTTTGAAAAATGACAGGAACTTATTGGCTGGTGTGTGATCACCTTCTACTTTATCTCCACTTTATCTTTTAACCAGGCTTAATACCTCTGCCGCTCTGTGTTTTTACCCTTTGAGTGCCAAAGTTGCTGTGAGAGATCCTCAAAATATCCACTAAAGATGCCAGCGCCGCTCACAGCGACTGTTCTTTTTTTTGGTAACAATATTTAACTAAACTTCACTTATTGGACTTGGAAAAGAAATTAGTGATAGCGCTGAGTCAAGTTTTTTATAAATATAACAAAATTTATTTAAAAGAATTTAGATCTTTTATAATAACATTTAATCACCGGCCGGTGGTACACAATACACAATCATATAAAAAATTAGTAAAAAATGGGGGATGGGGGTGAGTTGGTTAAGGAATAATTCCTTTGGGGTGCCAAGCAAATTATCTAGCCCAACCTGTATTAGGAAGACTGGCAGTTTTAATATTAGCCTGTAGATGGGCAGTTAGTCCGATTTGGGCAGTAGGTAGCTCTCTCACAGCTCCTATATGTTAGAGAGTGTTTTTGCATGCAGTAACCAATTAGTAGGGTTAGTAGTTATAATATTGGCCTGAAGATTGGCCGGTTAGTCCAATTCACACTAGGCAGCTCTCTCACAGCTCCTATACGTAAATGGAAGTTCACATGCACAACCAGTTAATGATGTTAATGCTTGAAAAGCTTTTGATAACTTGCCAGGTTCCGGGTTTTTCAGCTGCAGATTCTCTGCAATTGCAGTGCAGCCAGGCGGACTCGTCCACGCTCCCGGGGTTAGAGTTGTCAATCAAAGGCTCAATAGTTGCAATGGGGGGTACCGGTACCGGCAAGTTATCAAAAGCTTTTCAAGCATTAACATCATTAACTGGTTGTGCATGTGAACTTCCATTTACGTATAGGAGCTGTGAGAGAGCTGCCTAGTGTGAATTGGACTAACCGGCCAATCTTCAGGCCAATATTATAACTACTAACCCTACTAATTGGTTACTGCATGCAAAAACACTCTCTAACATATAGGAGCTGTGAGAGAGCTACCTACTGCCCAAATCGGACTAACTGCCCATCTACAGGCTAATATTAAAACTGCCAGTCTTCCTAATACAGGTTGGGCTAGATAATTTGCTTGGCACCCCAAAGGAATTATTCCTTAACCAACTCACCCCCATCCCCCATTTTTTACTAATTTTTTATATGATTGTGTATTGTGTACCACCGGCCGGTGATTAAATGTTATTATAAAAGATCTAAATTCTTTTAAATAAATTTTGTTATATTTATAAAAAACTTGACTCAGCGCTATCACTAATTTCTTTTCCATTTGTCCCATCCACAAGGGGAGGAGTATTCCCTTGATAGTGACAGCAGCAGACTCAAGTTTACTATTGTTATATATATTGCAGATTTGCGCTCTAACAAATTGTCTTACTTATTGGACTTGGCTGTATTTGTATTTATTCACACTAAAAGAACAGTTGCTGTGAGCGATGACAGCATTTTTAGCCAATATTTTACGGACGTGACTGCCGCGCATTTGTTCCGCCCAGTGCTGTGCCGCGGTCATCCGATCCCTGCTGTTGTGAATTAGAGGAGGGGACGGGGAGCCCTGTGTGCCTGCACACTGCTGGCGGATGCTGCTGTTAGGATGGAGTCGGAGCCGGTTCCTGGACTGCTTCTTTTCCCTGCTCCTCCAGCTTCAGGGGCTCAGGGTGCTGCCTCTGCTGTGTACTGACATCGCCTGACTACTGACATCTACAAATATGTATGTATTATTATAAGGGGAGCGGTGCAGACATTTTAATTAGAGGACAGGGAGCTGTTAATATTAATAATACTGGAGGGGTTGTTATGTGGGCAATGTTTAAGGTGCACTACTTGTGGGAATTATTTGTAAGGGACATTACTAGGGGCATAATATGGGCATAATATGGGCATTACTTGTGTGTCATAATATGTAACGGGCTATACAGTGTGCGGCAATGTGTAATGGGCATAACGGTGTGTTCCATAATGCCTCCTTTCCATGAGGCAACGCACCCATTTTGCTGCATGGGGGTCCTGCCTACTGCAGGAGGGCCTGTGTGCTCAAAATGCCGATTTCTGATCCCAGTCCGGCCCTGCACCATACATACTTGCAAGACCTAGGACCATGTGACTTCTTTCTTTTCCCTAAAGTCAAACCTCTATACAAGGGCACTCCTTTTTCATCAGTTGCTTAGGTAAAGAAGAAAATCACAGGTCTGTTGAGACAGCTGTAGATAATGAGCTACAACTCAGCTTTGACCACTGGATCTTCTGTCCCTATGTATGCTATTTAATACATCTGGGTGGTATAATGAAACCACTGGCCCTCCTTTCCAGAAGATCAAGTGGGTGGGAGGGGAAGTGAGTGAAACTTATGTTGGAGATATGAGGGGAAGGATGGTAAAAAGCTTAGTAGGTTGTACGATAGGAGTTTGAGTAGAATTCTGTAGGGGACGGGACAGAGGGCCAAGGAAGAGACTGGCAAAGGGGAAATTAAATAATTATTTTCTGAACACGTAACGAATTAAGGGCTCCGATGGCTATTGACATTTAACAAATGCTAGTTTTTACATTTTAGTTTTTAAACAACCATTCCATATGTAGTATAGGCAAGAGCGCACTGTGACAAGCACGCATAAGGTGAGCAAGACATATAAAATATGCAGTGGAAATGTCTCTTAACTCTACAGTTATTTATGTTATGAGGAAACTGGGCATTTCAATAGAGACGGTGACTGAAACACATTAACACAAAGAAAGGTGTTGGGGAGAATGTAGAGGCCAACAAGAAACCATAATGTTTTTTAAATAATCATCATCATTCTAATAATTACAACTATTAATAATAATAATATTAATAATAATTACTATGATTATACTATATTAATAATGAAACCAATAGAAGTCTACATGAGATTACCCACAAGAGGACTTGTACAGTAGTGCAGTTGATATACAATGAAAACCTATATCTGCAATATAATGCATTGTTACACATGAATTTTATATTTCCCAATAATATGTCATTTATTATTCGTTTTACTGTCAGTTCCGTGACTGTTTTAGTTCTTAAGAACAATATAGGGACTTAAATTGGTTTATAATATACAATCACTTCCAAATATTTAAAGAAAAACTCATATATGAGAAACTCAATTACATGGCACACACATTCCATTCAAAATACAATTCTTAAAGGAAATACGACCCAGTGACCTCAATTTCCTGCCACCCCTTCCTCTCATATTAAACTAGTTCAATCCATCGCTAGTCCCAATCTAATCACTGTGCAAAACAATGTGTAAATAAGTATGTCTAACTGCAAAAATATATTTCTAGCACATAAATAGCTCATTTTATAAAACAGTTTATCCATCACTTAATAATGCAGGTGGGCAAATGTGACCATACTTCCTGAGGTGCTTCCCGTTGTGCAAGGAAAACCGGTTTGTGTCTGGTTATAAGAGCTATACCTGACCTGGTCTAGGAATTGCAACCCACACACGAACCTATAATCCAAACACCTGTACTCATGACACACTTATGTCTCCACTCGCAAACCCATAAGCAATACACATTTATCTTTTTGCTTGGAGGCAGAGCTGGATGGCACTACGGTCACAGGTAAGAGATTCCGGGTGTCCAGTCAGTAGCAACCAAGCACAGAACTACTTTTAGGGTCTAGGAGAGAGGGTGAGAGAGTATCTGCAAATAAAAGAGTGACCAAAGAGACAAGGATCAAAGAGAACAACTACAGAGACAGCAGCTAACGGGGTGTATTCAATGTGTACCAATATTTCCAACAGTCGGAAATATCTTCACATTCAATTTTCAGTTGTCGGAAACGGACATAAAACACATGGATCAGCGAAAAACTGTCTGATCCAAGTGTTGAAAACATACCTAGATTCGACAATTCAGTGGTAACAATGCAGACTAGAATTTGAACAGAGTTGATTCTGCATAGAAGAAAATGCTGCCACATTGAATAGGTATGTGCTGAAATTTTTGACTGTCGGAAATTTCAGCACACATTGAATAACCCTTCCGAAGTGGTAAAACAAGGAGATGTTACCTGAAAATTAACCAGGACTTTAAGAAGAGGGCACATTTATGGGCACTTTGGGCCTTATTCTGGTTCATTATTTCCTTCTTAGATGGATAAAACCATGTGCACTGCTGGTGGGGTAGATGTTACTTGTGCAGAGAGAGTTAGATTTGGGTGGGGTTTTACTTCAAAGTGAGATCTATATTGCAGTGTAAAAATAAAGCAGTCAGTATTTTCCCTGCACAGAAACAAAATAACTCACCCAAATCTAATTCTCTCTGCACATGTTACATCTGCCCCCCTGCAGTGCACATAGTTGTGTCCATCTAAGAAGGAATTTGCCAGAAGGAATGAACCAGAATAAGGCCCATAGTGACAACATTCACACATTTACACATATGTACTTATCAAAGAGTATAATCTGTACTCATAAGACCTAGCAAAATGGCACCACCTACAAACACTATGCTCAAAAGTGAGTTCCATACTTCCAAATAAATGTATTTATGTGATATTCAGGACTTTATTTTGATCTACTTAAGGCCAGGACTTATGAATGCATTTAGGGGGTGGTTATGGTTGGTATGCACAAGCAAACTCCTTCTTTAATGAACAAAACCAGGTGCACTGCAGGTGGGGCAGATGTAACATGTGCAGAGAGAGTTAAATTTGGGTGAGTTATTTTGTTTCTGTGCAGGATAAATACTGGCTGCTTTTTTACACTGCAATTTGGATTTCAGTTTGAACACACCCCACCCTAATGTAACTCTCTCTGCACATGTTACATCAGTCCTACCTGCAGTGCACATGGTTTTGTCCAGTAAAGAATTAGTTTGCTTTTGCAAACCAACCAGAAGCACCCCCTTATTGCATTTATGTAGAGCAATTTAGAATGATGTGTCCTTAAGAGCAAGGTCTTGTAACAGTAGAAAAGGGCCTTATTTTGGTTCATTCTTTCTGACAAAATCCTTCTTAGATGGGCAAAACCATGTGCACTGCAGGTGGGGCAGATGTAACATGTGCAGAGAGAATTAGATTTGGGTGCGGTTTTACTTCAAAGTGAGATCTATATTGCAGTGTAAAAATAAAGCAGTCAGTATTTTCCCTGCACAGAAACAAAATTACTCACCCAAATCTAATTCTCTCTGCACATGTTACATCTGCCCCCCCTGCAGTGCACATGGTTTTGTCCATCTAAGAAGGATTTTGTCAGAAAGAATGAACCAAAATAAGGCCCTGTATGTCATAGTTGAACTCAAAGAAACCACTGTATTTAAGATTATACTTAGGGTGAAATTTAATAGGATGAGAGATTCAGAAAGTGAGAGATTTGGTAAGAAATCTCCAGTTTTTTTTTAAACGGCAATCATTTACACTGCAAAACCAGTTTTTTTTTTTTTTTTCAGTGTAAATGATTGCCGCTTTAAAAAAACTGGAGATTTCTTACCAAATCTCTCACTTTCTGAATCTCTCATCCTATTAAATCTCACCCTTAGAGTCAAATTTATATTACATTGATTGCTGTTAAATCCATTTATTGGTAAATCCTTCACCAATTAAAGGTGTTCCTCCCTTCCTCTGCGTCTCATCTCTCAGGGCAGGATGTATTAAGCGGAAAATGCGGTAAATCCCCTGTTTTACCGCATTTTCCTATGTACTAAAAACCGGCCGCACCGATACCTCCGGGCAGGGTATTACCACCTTTGGGTGGCGATACCCTATAGAAGCCTTTAGGCTTCTTTTTCGCTGACCGCCTTGCCAACCCCCCTCCCCCTGGCTTACCTTCCTGTAGGTCCTCCTGGACCCTGGAAGCTTAACCCCTCCTCTCCCTAGCAAGGCAGCTGGACGTCCTTCCGGCTGCAGGTGGGAGGAGGAGGTGCCGGGGACAGCCACGCGCAGCTGTCCCGGCGTAAGGGGAGCAGTAGGCGGCTGGGAGGTGATGGAGACTCACCGCACACCACAGTACAGGTATCGCAGGGGGCCTCAGTCACCGCACCGCAATGCCAGCCGAATATGTAAGTACATTTGCGCTGGCATCGCGGCGGCCGTGCGGCGAAGGGCAGCGATGTATATTAATACATCCCGCCCACAATCTGCAACAAATAAAGCAGAGCTAGATTATGCTTTCACTAAATATTAGTGTACGACCAGCAAATTAAGACGGGCATCTGAATCACTTACTGTATATGAATTGTATACATACTACACAATATCACAGCTGATACGTTTTTATATGCATTTTGGTGCATTTAGGTGGACAGATGTAATTATATTACTCTTCACAGTGATTTCTCAAAGCCAGTCAAAATGAACAGAATAAAATCACAACAATACTCATTTATTTCCCATGGGGTGAAGGTATTGTCTTACACTTATTGGCTCTTATAAGAAATTTTCCCCTGTGGATATTGCTGTATTTTGTCCAAATGCCCTCTGCTATTGCGGAGAGGGTCCTTGAATGTAAATGTCAAGCAACTGCAAGCAAATAAACCTCTATTTTTTTTTTGTTAAATCAAATTAAATGTGTGGATTTTGCTGGGCACTGATTAAAGTTATAGAAAGTTTTTTTTATACCTCAGGAATTGGTTGAATTCCTCTAGACAAATATAGGATTTGCAGGAGTGTATCTCCTGCTTCCTCCGACCTTCCAGTTGTTTCCGTTTTGCCTCAGCTGGAGTCATTGCATTTAATGGTTTCTGGGTTCTTTGACATATATGCCCAAAATATGTATTTTATGATTGTGAGGGAGTCTACCAACTGCTTGCACATTGACGTTGCTTGTTACCTATAATAAGCTACAGTTTTGGTCTATAACAACATCAGCAACAATCTGCTTTTTATTGTGTAGGAAAAAGGGGAAAAGTTAAAGTATTTGCTGCTTTTACTATATACATCTCTATGTCCATACGTACTGAAGCAACATGTCAAATTTGAATTAGTGTAAAGCTTTAATAATGAATTCCTGAGTTGGTATTTGACCAGTGAGTCCTATTGTGCATGTGTGGCCAGAAGCCTATGCAAGCCACGCGTGTAGAAAAGGGATCCTTACTGGGATCTCATTCTGCAAAGAAGACCATTTTCTCCCAAAGTCTACACCAGTGGTCGCCAACCTGTCACTCACGAGCTACTGGTAGCTCGTGGTAGCCATCCGGGTGGCTGGACCACTGCAACCGCCTGCCCGTCCCTCCCTCCATTGCCCAGCGCCACCGTTTCCCTTCTGAGGGGAGAAAAGCGCATCACACATCTCTCCCCCTCACTGTGTATCCCTGTGACTGGGCCGTCAGCCAAAAAGAGCTTGCGGGACGGCAGCCAATCAGGAGCTGGCCTGCAAGCTTTGATTTGCTGATGGCCCAGTCTCAGGGAAGGAGAGACGCACGATGTGCTGTGCTCTCCTGCCCTCAGAAGGGAAGAAGCGGCAGTGATGGCGGAGGAGACAGAGACAGGCAATCAGGCCAGCCAGCAGTAGGACACCGGACTCAACTCCCCCCGGCAGCAGCAGGAGCAACTACGGTGAGTTTTGCTGCTGCTGGCACAGTGAGGGCATACCTGGCACAGTGGGGGCATACCTGGCACAGTGGGGGCATTTCTGGATCAGTGGGGGCAGATCTGGCACAGTGGGGGCATACTTGGCACCTTGGGGGCATACTTGGCACTGTGATAGCATTTGTGTATCTGACACTATTGAGGACATATGTGTATCTGGCACTATTGGGGGCATATATGTATCTGGCACTATTTGGGCATATGTATATCTGGCCCTGCATTATTGGGGGCATATGTGTATCACACCCCAATTTTCATTGGCTGCACCCCATGTGGCATGCGGCTACACCCATTTTTTGGTGTGTGCCTACGGTGCACGCACACAGTACCGCCAGCGTATTTATTTAGAATAGCACCACAATCGGCGGGAAATGTTTATCTGGCACTGTGGGGGCATACCAAACTATGGCCCTCCAGCTGTTGTGAAACTACAAGTCCCATCATGCCTTGCCACAGTTTTACTATTAGGGAATGCTAAAACTATGGCAAGGCATCCTGGGATTTGTAGTTTCACAATATTTGGAGGGCCACAGTTTGGACATGCCTGTTCTAGGAGATAATAGAGTATCTGCTGGTTGCCCATAGCAACATCCCATTTGAAATACAACTCTCATCTTAGTAAATTTCCCCCATAGTGACCCTTATTCATGTTTCACCACACGTACCGCTGTCACATTCACCCCACACACACCCTAGTGCAACACATACACCCTTCTTTCCTCCCCCATACAGACCACACAGCCTGCACATGGGCCGCAGCCTGTTCTCCTGCAGCTGCTGCATGGTGGGCAGCTCCTCATGGGGAACCTCTGGAAGTGCATTAATTTAGTCATGGCAAGGAGCTGGGGCTGAGAAAGCCATAAAGCAGAACAGTTCCTGGCCAAAGGTACTGCTCACAGCTTCTGTCCTCCTCCTCCTGGTGTGTGAGGAGGAGTGTATATAATTCCAAATGACGAAATGCAGTTCCGCCCCATTCCATCCTACATTTACCCCTGATAAGGATTACAATTACAGGTATGCGCAATTCTGGGAAAACTGGCAATGGCCACCCCGACTTCCTCTGTTGCTCTAAATTTTGCTTTATGTGCCATGGAGCATGAAAAACATGTGCTACTGTAGAGTCCTCTTTCTCTTACATGGACCCACCTACTGTATATACAGAACATAAAAGGTGCAGGGTACAGGCTGAAATTCATGGCCCCTCCCTCCTTTGATGGCTCTTCCTTCTCATACATGTGGAACCTGCAGTGGCAGTAGCAATTACCAAGAGTGGAAGACCCTGAGCAGCAACATGCAGTGTTTGTGTGCTGGAGTGTTGGTAACTAATTCAAGGAGGAGATTGTGTCTGGGTGCTGCTGTAGTGTTGGAAGAGAGAGTAGGGATGGCCATCATTGCCATTGATGGTTGCCATTGATGGCAATGATGCAACTGGCCATCGAGAGTGGCATACTATGTATAGTATTGAGTGGCATACTATGCATAAAACATGGGGGATCAGGGGTGGAACTATGCTCTGTGTCCCTTTGGGAAAAAGAAAAAAATATTTGTTTATGCTTGACATCGATGGAGAGAAACCATTTGGTTCTCCCCTATCTATGGGAAAACTATTCTACGTCGACCATAAACCATCTATAATTTTGAATCATCTATCATTTTGAATCATCGATGGTCGATGGCCATGCCTAACAGAAAGTAGTGGAAGGAGAGAATGTGTCTGGGTGTGTGCTGCTTGGGTGTTGTTAGTGAAGAAGGGTTGGGTAGATTGCACAAGTGGGTGCTGCTTAGATGTTGGAAGTGAAGGTGGAGAGGGCTGCTGAGATTTGGGTGTTGGTATGTGACTGGAGGAGGCCAAAAACTATTTTGCATTTGGGCTCCTGGTATGAACTTACACCGCAGTTTCAATGTACTTATCTGCAATGTTTCTTGAAGTAAACTTATGAACTTAAAATTAATTGTAAATGTCTAACCCTCTCCAGGCTGATGAGCAGCAATAATTGTTTCTCCGAGATTATTGCAGATGTCTTTTGCCATGGTGCTAATACAAACCTTTAATGGAAAATGTCAAATGTTCTGCTTTTATATAGAGGTGGCAGCATTTCCTGATGATCCAATAATGAAGTGCACTTGATTAGCAGCACCTGCCTCAAATTACACTCATCATTAAAATGGAAGTATTAAGGGTGCACTTACCTTCTCACACATGGCCTCTTCATGTTGGCGTATTTAACATGAATAAATAATGACAAAGTAAAATCTGTTTTGAATTATTTGTCATGCAAGATAAGATTTATTAAATATTAGGATTTGAGGAGGACTACATTATTATTCAGTCCTAATATGTAGAAGCAAATATATGAAAGAGGCTGTACCTTCATTTTATGATGCCCATACACGTGTGTTTAGCAGTATTAAAACATACCTCCCAGCAGTACCTTTTCCTGGAGACACAATGCTCTACTCCTGGACTTCCCTCTTAATTTATGATTGACATCATCTGTGTTGAAACGCCTTTCCTATCAATTAACCTGTTCAAAACAGGCGATAGCAATCATACATTAAGAGGGAAGTCCAGGAGCAGAGCAGTGTGTCCCTCCTGGAATGGGTCATGTTGGGAGGTATGTTAAAAGGGGAGATACAGTACATGTGTATCATCATTGCATGTGTACAGGCCCAGGAAGCAGTTCTGTACATAATCAACAAATCCACGATAAAAATATAAAATAATGATGGGTTAATGAATTGTAACCTGCGAGCTGCTCGCCCCTTTGGAAGCCTCTTGGCCTGGACTTCTGTTTTATCAGAATAGAGAAAAAATTATATATATTTCAAATAAGAAAAAAAGTTTTCTTATGTAAAAAAGTTTTGTGTTGTCACCATCCTGAAATGGAACTATTAATAAGATAATTATGTGGTACATATTTATTGCAATCGTTCTTAAATACAGTGGCCTTTATCCAGGTCCGCTCACTCCCCTGCGCGTTCGCACGGGGTTCGCCCGTGGGAGCAATGTTTTAGTAATGCACATGAGCATTTTTACGTGCATGGCGAATTATAAGTTTGCCCTCCCATTAGTACCCACCACTGTGGGTAGGGGGCGGCGGCGGGTGGAGGCGCCCATGGGAACGACCAGCCTTTCATGGGTGTTCCCATGAAAATGCTGAGCGTTCCCATGGAAATTCTGCCCCCATGGAAATTCCCGGAGTCAGGCAGCTGACATCACCGTACAGTATGTCAGCTGCCCGCCCTGTTCCCGTACAGGGCGCACACAAAACTAAGACATCTGAGAGCGTCTTAGGTTTGCGTGTACGTAGCAAATCATTCGAAGGTCCTGTATGCTTCTCCAGGCCTTTATCATAGAAATTGAACAAAAGCATTTTACGTCAACAGCCATCACTGGCTGGGGCTATTATAGATCTCTGGTCAAACCACTTTTGTGGCAGGAGTAATGGGTTCTTTCCCCCTACTGAATAGAACAGAGGTTCCCAAATGCAGAATTCAATGCACCCTAAAGCTGGTACACACGTTATGGATGATATGGACGATATTGAGACCATTAACAATAATGTTTACATATAGGACCTTATTCAGGTTGACTTGCACAATCCCCTAGTGCTGTGTTTACATATTTTGCTTTGCAAAATCATCTCCATTGTACACTTTCTAAAAAAAAACAACAGCTTCCCAGCACAATTTTTGTTTTATCTTTTCTAAATTACTTGACTCGCTGGTCGTTACAATGGGCATTTCCCCTGGCCAGCCGCCCCACTCCCCCGGCTGCACTGTTGTGTGCGAGCGCCTGCCGAATAAGTTATTAGCTGTGGCCACTCGCACGCGGCAGCTTCACATGTACATAGTTATTTATACGCAGTCGCAAGAAAAAAGGACCCCCGTGCTGTCTGATTAAACTAGTAGTAGATCCAATGGTGAACCACTCTAAAATAAGAATATTAACATCATTAAACATTCAGTGTAGATCATTTTTTAATGATAAAATGTGCCGTATGCAAAGCCGTCCGCCCCCCGCTGACAGCGCCGGGCAGGGGGAAAGCCGCTCAGTGTATATGCACTGAGCGGGTTTCCCCCCTGCGGTGACAGCGGTCATCGCTGTCCATACACGCTGGGAAAAACTGCCCAGTGTGTATGGACCGTAACATGTTCCTTTGCAGATGAGCGTAATGAGACACAGTCCCACTGATTGCACCTCCGTGCGAATGAGATACATTTTATGATTTGTTGCCATTACAAACCTTTCAGGGGCGGTTATATTTATCTTTGTACAGCATATTGTTTTAAGTGGCTTAACAAATATGAACTTTGACAGATTCTATCTATATGTCAGTTATCTTTATGTCAGTTTGGAACATATACTTCTTGTATTAAGTCTGGCTGCGGTTTTTCTATGGAGATTGATTCTTTACTATCCACTTAAGAATATCGTTTTGTCAATTTTTAAATAACGAATAAGAACAGAGGCTTAGACTAACAATCAACATGCAGCACAAAGCATTTCATACTACTGACAGGCAGATTTATCAAGAAGTCTATGATCTTGGAGCAAAGACAGGTCAAGTATCGATGCTTCTGGCAGGGATGTATTTGCACCATTATGCATCAGAAGTTCAGTCAGTGGGGACGTGGCACAGTAACTCTCACCCCCGGCTATTTGTTATCCCTCTGTATTGTATCAGCATAGCACACACCTCCAAACAAAATACCTCCCATTAATGGGAGGAGCCAAGGAAGCTCATCATTAGGAATAGCCATCGGCATGTCATGTCTGCCATCAATGGCGATGGTGGTATATTTATTCTATATACAGCAGTAACATCAATGGTTTTATCAGTCATGGTCTTGTACATTGCAGCAAAATGTAGTGCTTAAGAGACCTGGGAGCTGCAGCCTACCACCTCTGCAGCAGCAGCCTTCTTAAAACCCCTTGCAGGGGGTGGGGACATCAAGCCAATGGCTACATCAATGGAGGGAAACTATCTGGTTCGCCACCATTGATTGTAAAAGTATTCAACATCAATCATATACAAGAACCATTGATGGTCCACCTTAAGGTGCATACACACTGGCATATGCAGATGGGTGAAGGGGAAAATTGCTGGGCTGAAAATCGGTCAGTGTGTATGCACATACAAGTAATTTTCCCTGGGGTGGATGGCTTTCCATAGCAGGACACTATGGAAAGCCATGCACGCCACCGCTAGTATGCCATTAAGCTTCTACTGTAAGGTATACCCCCCACCCCCCAACTGTCCCACCTTCCATGGGACCATCATGCTTTTTGGGAACGTACCAGCATCCCACGCCGGGGGGGGGGGTCTATTTCCGCAAGCAGTGGGGCTGGGGGCTGGCCAGCAGCTTTCAGAGCTGGCAAAATGGGATGTGGCCTTACGAGTGATGCAATTTGTAGGCCATGCCCCCTTGTTGGTAGGTCGCATCCCCAAATATTGGGCGTGAGCCTTCGGCACACGTGGATGTCCCTCTTTCCATGGATTAAAAGTTTGGAGGTATGTCTAAGGATATGGTTAAACTGTGCATTGCCGTCGCACCCTCTCATACTGCAGTATGCAGCGGCGTCACAGTGGGCCTTATTTTGGTTCATTCTTTCTGACAAAATCCTTCTTAGATGGACAAAACCACGTGCACTGCAGGGGGGGCAGATGTAACATGTGCAGAGAGAATTAGATTTGGGTGAGTAATTTTGTTTCTGTGCAGGGAAAATACTGACTGCTTTATTTTTACACTGCAATATAGATCTCACTTTGAAGTAAAACCCCACCCAAATCTAATTCTCTCTGCACAAGTAACACCTGCCCCACCTGCAGTGCACATGGTTTTGCCCATCTAAGAAGGATTTTGTCAGAAAGAATGAACCAAAATAAGGCCCAGTGTCTGGTGACACCAGGTGTGCCCTCTGTATAACCATCACGCTAGATGGGCGAGCAGCCAAAAAAGGGGCATGACCTAAGTTAAAGGGGGATCTCGATGACATCACATTGGGGGCAGCCCAGCATCCACAGAGATGATGGGCTGCCCCTGGAGACTAGTGTCTGTATTGTCAACTCCTCCTCTATGACAGGAGTAAGGTGCTGAGGCATAATGTCACACTATAGCACTGAGCTCCTGTCACAAAAAAAAAAAAAAATCAGTAATGCCTGGGTGCATCTTGCACCACTGGCAGTTTGCTGAGGTTTTCATCATGTAGTTTAGAAGGGGACCTAGCAGTAGCCAGACTGAGCAAAGCCCAGCAGTGCATTTAATTGGTGTAGAGTAACGGATCTACTGAAGCAGACTACAGACAGAATACTGCCCCACAGCGTGATTTGGCCTATTGGGCCTATCTTATATGTTGGGTGAATGGTAATGCAGAGGGTGTGGTCCATATGACCTAGCTGATATATTTACCTTTATTCTAAAATGGGCCATTTTACATAAGGCTTTTACAGATGGAGCTGCTCTTGTTAGATGGGGACCTGGCGCGACTATCACTATGCGCCAGGTCCATTGTCTGTCAGGAATGGGGTATGCACACACAAGACGTACCGCGCCCCATTCTCTTTATTACTCCCGGAAGCCCTTGACCAAAGCCCCTGCTCCCTGAAGCCTGCTCCCCGCTCCCTACTCTAAAGCACTGAAACCTACGTGTCTGTGCCAGCATGCCCGCACAGCTGAGGTACAGGTACAGTGGGACCCGCGAGCGAGTGAGACACCACCCCAGGGCCGGCGCCACCACTAGGCAAATCTAGGCATTTGCCTAGGGCGCCAGCCACTGGAGGGCTGCACTTCACCCCTCGCCTCTCGCATGGAGGCTGCAGGGGTGTCTGTGCCGGGTACCTGCGGCACTGTGTGATCTGGCGGCGGGGTCCCTGCAGTGATGCGCGCTATCCGGCAGCCAGGCGGCGGCGCGGGAAGCGCTGCTGGGTTTGAAAACATTCCGCATGCTGATTGGCTGAGATTCAGCCAATCAGCGTGCGGCGAGTTTTCAAACCCATCAGCACTTCCCACGCCGCCGCCTGGCTGCCGGATTGCGCGCATCACTGCAGGGACCCCGCCGCCAGATCACACATTGACGCAGGTACCCCCCGTAGGCACCGGGGCGCCCCACCCCCCCTCGCCTGGGGCGCTCCGGTGCCTTGCACCGGCCCTGCACCACCCACCAGCTCTGCTAGAAAATACAACGTGGCGAGCCGGCTGGCTGAGGCTGGCTCCATCTGTACTTTCTATTATTACAATTAAACAAGTCAGAGATCTCCTGTATATTAAGTAGTCATGAGTGGGTTCGGTTTTACTCGGATCTCAAAACTGGATCTTATTGGCTATCCAAAACACGTGAGAACTGATAGCCAATCGGAAAAATCCATAATTGTAATAATTAGGTGATAAGAATCGAGTAAATCTGAGTAAAACCGAGTAAAACTAATCCGCTCATGACTATGAAGTTATCACACATTTCCAGTGTTGTAGTTGACCACTGGGTTTCAAATCAAATGGAAACAGGTTTTCTGCAAGGCTACAATTCAAGATGATTTCAGCCTCTGGAAAACATCAATCTGTAGACACACACTTCATCCAATACAGCCTAGCGTATATCTTAATCAGTACAGAATGGGTTGTGATTACAGTGCATACTTCTGCTATTGAACATGGAGAAAGGAACGATGTCAGACAGAGCTGTCAAAAGAATAAAACAGAGCCGGGGGTCAGAGTCAGCCCTATTACACATGTTCTTTGTGATAATGTACTTATATCACCCACTGTATTTTACCTATGTACAGCAAGATGGCCTTATGGTAGAATGGAAGAATTTAGAACAGCAAAGGGCCTGATTCAGACCTGTGCTAGGCTGCGTGTATTTTCAGATCAGATGCTATGGATTACAGTACATTGCATTTGTGCATATATCATTAATATGCCCCATCGGGGGGCGTAACTAGATATCAGTAGGCCCCATAGCATAGGTTTGTAAGGGCCCCCCATTTACCAACTGATGGTGATAAATGTATGTAAAACGTATTACTTAGACAGTAAAGATGGGCAGCTGCACCCTTTGCACCTATGGTAGTTACGCCTTTGTGCCCCATACTAATATGCCAATTACTGAGTAGAATTTATATAATTTTCAGCAAGTTCATGTCAAATAATAACAAGCTTTTCTTCCTTTATGTGTGGACTAGATCTGTGGATTTTACGTGTTTCTCCTTTGTGAGGACTAGATCTGTGGATGTTACGTTTTTCTCCTTTGTGAGGACTAGATCTGTGGATGTTATGTTTTTCTCCTTTGTAAGGACTAGATCTGTGGATGTTTTGTTTTTCTCGTTTGTGAGGAGTAGAACTGTGGATGTTATGTTTTTCTTCCTTTATGTGTGGACTAGATCTGTGGATTTTACGTGTTTCTCCTTTGTGAGGACTAGATCTGTGGATGTTACTTTTTTCTCCTTTATGAGGAGTAGATCTGTGGATGTTACGTTTTTCTTCCTTTATGTGAAGACTAGATCTGTGGATGTTACATTTTTCTCCTTTGTGTGGACTAGATCTGTGGATGTTACGTTTTTCTCCTTTGTAAGGACTAGATCTGTGGATGTTACGTTTTTCTCCTTTGTGAGGAGTAGAACTGTGGATGTTATGTTTTTCTCCTCTGTGAGGACTAGATCTGTGGATAGTGGATACTGCACTACTTCACCTCATTTACATACATTTTCGTTTTTATTAATCCCACCACAGTTCTAGATTTACAATTTTCACCACAGAACTCACTATAACAGAGCCGTAACAATGGTGGTGCCAGTGGCGTAACTACAAATTATGACCCCCCCCCCCCCCCAAAAAAAAGTTTGTGCCACCCCCCCACACACACACTGCTCCCTCTCTGCTTCCCAGCTCCTCTCCAGCATGTTTAACTTTCTCCTTCGTGTGATGTGATGACGTCACATGCATGACCCAGAGGGAGCCAGACAGCTCAGCCTGTCCCAGCTCTGAGCCCACTCATCCTGTACACAGTAGTCAATAGGCTCTGTGTAAGCTTCAGTGGGGATTGTCTGTGTGACACTCAATGTCAAACAATGGCCAGGGGGCCAGTGGCAGCAGCGCAACTTCATGCCGCGCATGGGCACCATTGCTGCGACCGGGCATCAGGCAGACTGACTGTTCTCTTCTCCTGTGAGTGTGGTATAGTAGTGCACAGTGCTCAACCTCTCTGTAAATCGTACTGCATAGGTACAATGGTGCTAAGCAGGGGCGTAACTAGACCTTTGTGGGCCCCATAGCAACATTTTTAAGGGGCCCCCAACTCAGTTACAGAGGTGAAAGGTACAAGGAGCAGGGATAAAAGGTGCATGGTGCAAGTTGACAGTTACAGGGTGCAATATGGGATGGTGCAGAGGTGGAAGGTACACGGTGCAGGGAAAAAGTGGGCAGTTACAGAGTACAGGGAAGGACAGTGTTGGGTGCAGAAATTTTAGGTGTGGAATGCAGAAGTGGAAGGTACTGGGTCAGAATTGGGCAGTGACAGAGTGCAGGAATGGGATGGAAGGTACATATTGCAGGGGTGGGCAGATGCAAGGTGCTGGGATGGAGGGTGCACGGATGGAAGGAACATATTGCAGGGGTGGGCAGATACAAGGTGCTGGGATGGAGGGTGCATGGATGGAAGGAACATATTGCAGGGTTGGGCAGATACAAGGTGCTGGGGTGGAGGGTGCAGGGATGGAAGGTACATATTGCAGGGGTGGGCAGATACAATGTACTGGGATGGAGGGTGCAGGGATGGAAGGAACATTGTGCAGGGGTGGGCAGATACAAGGTGCTGGGATGGAGGGTGCAGGGATGCTAGGAACATATTGCAGGGGTGGGCAGATACAGGGTGCTGGGATGGAGGGTGCAGGGATGGAAGGTACATATTGCAGGGGTGGGCAGATACAGGGTGCTGGGATGGAGGGTGCAGGGATGGAAGGAACATATTGCAGGGGTGGGCAGATACAAGGTGCTGGGGTGGAGGGTGCAGGGATGGAAGGAACATATTGCAGGGGTGGGCAGATACAAGGTGCTCGGATGGAGGGTGCAGGGATGTAAGGTACATATTAGGGATGGGTAATCATATGATGTTTCATCGGTAACATCGGATTTATGGTTCCAATGTTCGATGTTTAACCCTGCAATGTTGAGGATCCAATGTTTCATCACCATCGCTAGATTTCTCCCCCGATGTTTTTCTCAATCTTCCAATGTTTTTTCTTTTGTGTGTCAATGTGCTGCTTTCAATGCTTTGCAGCCAGCTCACTCTCTCCTTGATTTATATTCATTAAAAACTTAAGAGACTGATAAAAAAAACATTAACAAACATGACAGTATCAATGCTGGCTGGGCTTTCATATGTGTGTGTGGCTGTGTGCTGCTGCTGTGGGTGGTAGCTGACAGTGAAAGACAGTCTGGTCAGCCATTCAGCAGCAGCACACATGACAGCCCCACCCCTGCCTCACTGCAACTGGTGCTGTTAGTGAGTCACTGTCGCACAGGTCTGGTTTGCATATCAGTGCTGATATACAGACCACACTGTGCTAGAAGCACTACAGCAGACAGCGACACTCCAGGCAGGGAAGAGGAACTGCATGGGTTTTCAAAGATAGTGGGTGCTAGAATGAACAGCAGTGACATTGTGGTGAACTCCCTTCATATTTATTTATTTATTTATTTATTAATAGTTTCATATATAGCGCAGCATATTCACTTGCGCTTTACAATAGGAGACAGTGATACAACAAGCTGGGTATTTACAGTCAAAGGTATGAGGGCCCTGATCGTAAGCTTACATTCTATAAATTGATTTATTATTATGCAGCAAGCATATCACAGCACCTTACAAAGGGCCTGATTCAGTTGTGGATGCAGACATTAGCACAGTTTATTTCTTTGAAATGCAATGTCAGTCACACTGCACATGTGCAGTGGTTTATTAGTAACAGCGCACGCAGATACTGAGTGACAGGTACAGTAGTTTCTATTTGAGGGAGTGGATGGGGGCTGGTTTGTCAAATGCAGATGTGTTTCAAACCTTAATTTGCAGTTGCACTGGCTCCAGCGTCTTTGTTCTGATGGTTATTCTAAGCAACAATGTAGTATGTTCTATGTTGCACTGTGTACAGTTTTTTTGTTATTTTCTATGATCAACATAAGTTATTAGCCTGTTGCTACAGTTAAAAATCTAGGTAAAAATAGCAGATTGTGAGTTGTTGCAATAAAGTTTTGATAGTTAATGCTTCATGTTTTTTTCCTTCCATAACAAATTTGATTTACCACAAAACATGAGTCATATATCCATTGTATGTGTATAAACTGTAAGCCTCCAACAAGATAAACTTAATAGAGGGATTATTTATCATTTCAGAAGCTTATTAGTGTATTATATGCTTTGGTAACCAGTTTATTTTAAAAAATATCGAAACATCGGTTAACATCGGTTAACATCGGGTTCACAGAACCAATGTTTAGGTCTAAATGATGTTTTGCAACCAATGTTGAAAAACATCATTTGACCGATGTTTTCTTTCGATGTCCCATCCCTAGTACATATTGCAGGGGTGGGCAGATACAGGGTGAAAGGATGTAAGTTGCAGAGAAGGCAGTTTCAAGGTGCAGGGAGAGGGGCAGTTGAAGGGTGCAGGAGTGTATATAGAAGTGTATGGGACTATGGTTAAACAACAGATTAGAGGGAATGTAACACAAGGCAGGTGACTCAGGGACACACTTTTTCACACACAAAACACAAATTGAAACACATAGTGGTACACACATACATAATCACACACACAATTAAGTCTTCACCGCAGCTCCCCCTCACTTTACAGGGTACAAACACGCTGGTATAGTTCCTCCATCCCCTCTGCTCTCACCCCACGCTGCTGGCCTGGCTGAGTGCTGTGCAGCTCTGACCCCGGATGCTTCTAGGTACATAAATAAAGGCTTAAAAAAATAAAAGTTAAGAGACTTTGATCATTACTTACTGTCACATTAGTGACTAGCCCCCCCCCCAGCTCCTGTGCTGCATATATTGGTGGGATGTGTGCTGGAGACTGGAATTTGGCAGACAGTTCACTCTGAAAGCCTAGAGAGTGAAGGAGGCGGAGCCATGTGTGGGAAATCACATGCTCCACATGGTCCGTGGAAGTCTCTGACACTTTTAAGTGCTACAGCAGGCTGGCGTCCCAAGCCCCTGTATGTCACACTCCAAAGTGGATACCTCAATCTGTCACTCAGTGGTTAGCACACTGGAAGCTCCGTCCCTCGATGTGTGCAGCACTTCATCTGCCTCCTGCGTGCACCGTAGACAGGCAGCGGGTGTCCCACCACCCAACACCCCGCACAAATTAAATGTATTTATTTTTCATGGGGTCGTGGCCTTACCCCCACCCAGAGGCCATGCTCCAGCCCTGTGGCCACGCCCCTTCCATTTTACCGGGGCCCGGGCAACCTGTCGGCGTCCCTGATCACCAGAGCAGCAGTGATTACAGTCTGATCTAAATCCCCCCCCAATTAGTAGTACCGTCCCACTGTAATTGGTACGGTTGGGATGTATGCATATGGTAACATAAATGTAGATCAAATTTACGCAATACGGTTTTCCAAGGATATTGCCACTTTTTGCACTGTAGCAAAACATTGGCCATCTGCAAAAAACCGGCATAGCGTAACTATCAAAACGTCTGTTTTTCAGTTGAGTGTTTTTATGTCTACATATCCCTTCCTCATTAAATGTTATTCAAACTGGCAGTAATACAAAATAGAAAACTGCATAGCTCTGAGTGCGTAAACATAACTAACATTTTTAATGATTGGATGCATATAACAGGTGTCTGTCAGTATCTTTCCACAGGACATGCCAATGTCTGAGTTAAGCACTGTCTGACTTGGTGCAGTAAGTAGTCACACAGTCACTAGATTATTCTGTTAAACTAATTAGCTAGGGGTTAATAATTACCGTCTTGGAATTACAGGGCCCCTTTTTTTCTCCGCATCAGCTTGTCATGGCTAGACATTAACGGAGACATGAATTTTAAAATAGTACAAAGAAATCATTACTATCTGGCATCAAAATCAGTCAGTTAGCTATGTATCTATGTATTAAACATTCTTAGGTTACAGAACTTTTGTAACAAATAACGTTGCAAAATTTGCCTAGACACAAAATTTCTGGAGGATTAGGGAACGCATTTGGAAAATGCTGTTAGGACTTGCTCACATGTCAGTGTTGTGTTCTTGCAATGCATAAAACCTCTGGGACAGAGTATAAATTAAAAGGCCTTTGCTGTGTGTATTGTTTACACAGCATGGAGGTTAGTGTGAGAAAATAATGCAGATATCGGTACGTAAACATAACCCAAGCGCAAGCTCTTATGAGCAGTGACAGGCCTCAGAACACCACCATTGTATTGTAAGACAGCAGAGCCATTCTAAAGCCATGATATGTTCAGTCATTGTAACCCAAAAGCTGTTTCTCTGTCACATCACTCAGGTTTCACCATCAAAACAGCATATGGCCTAGTGGAATTAATTTTCTGTGACCTCGAAATACAGTTGTCTATTAATTTCATTATACGCTGACTAAGCGCATTGCAGCTTTACATCTCTGTGGCTCAAAACTTGAATAAGGCTTTAGGAGTCCCAGGGCACTACGACATGGGTCCCCTATGGTCTTTATATATGTATATATATATACATACATGCACATATCTGTCCTATACAATCATACCTCCCCTAAGGGTTCTTACATGATTATCAGACCCTCTACACAGGCCTTCCACATGCCATCAGACCCCCACATGTCATTAGACCTACACATGCCCCTTGGTTTTCCATAAGACCTTACCAAATGCCCATCAGGCCTTCCACATGCCATCAGACCCCTACATGCCCCTTGGTCTACCATAAGACCTTTCCACATGCCCTCAGGCCACCCACATGAATGTGTTTTTAAATATATGCATTTTAAATATTAAGATGCCTATTGGAGACCCCATATATCACCAGATCCCAACACATTATTACCCCAAGGGATGTTTTAACAGAGGAGGGGGCACGGGTGCACTCCATCCTCTTCACGGCGCAAGCAGAATCTCTGTTCTGGGCTGAACCATGCCATCTCAGAGCCTGCTTCCTATAAAAATTAGGATGCAAGAGGGGTTTTTTGTTGGCCGCACAAGACACAATTGAACACGGGTGGACCCCCTTTAATTAATTGTTTGCAATAAAGATTCAATTGTGGGGGTGTGCTACCATCAGACATGAAAAATTTACAGGATCAAGAAGAAGAAAAGAGATATCCTATGTCGGTGCACCAAACAAGAATTAAATTTAACCTTTATTGTTTCTTTTTAAGAACTGCGAGATAAAAAATCACATATAACAACAAACAAAGGGTAGGGTTCACACAATTTAAAACTAAGGTGGCAGGCAGACGTTGCAGAGGTGTTTGTCAGTACTGATTTGACTTCAGGCAGTGTGTGCCTGGTCTGTACAGAAAAAAGTTTGATCTGACAGGCCAGGTTATATAGATGAGAGCGCATTAAAGAACCTCTTAATTTTTAGCTCTCAGTGACACAGGCTCACATGTGCATATGTGGGGTTATCGCACCTGTAAGATCAAGGTGACGTCAGCAGGGATCTACATGCACTGTGATAATTCCGCAGTGTATGAGTGAATGTTCACTTATAACTCCTGAGGAGGATCCCTCTGAGGTTGTAACCCCCTCTATATGGGCGTAAATTGCTGATGCAGATTGCCCTGTGTGTAGGGGCACGGTACCCAGCATGGAGACGCTCTATCAATGGATGGTGTGGGCTCCCATTCGCACGGGTTGCGTATTTCAGGAGTCGGTACGCGACCAGGGTATCTGGCTGCAAAGGTCCAAATGGAGTCGCCTCCAAGTGGATAAACGCACTGAACAGTGAGCACCGTTGTAGGGGCTATCGCAGCGTGTCACTGTTTACACACACATAATTAAAATGCATAAATATGAAAAATAACAAAAACTGCAAACATCTGCCTACGCACCGCTAGCCGGCACGCGCTTCGCAGATTTAGCTTCCTCAGGGCCAACCTGACTAAGTGTCTGCTAGGGTTTTTATACCGGTGGTGGTATAGTGTGCTCCAATCCGTGTGGTTCTAGGCGGACGCACCTCCGGAAGCATAGCCAGAGTTCGCCGCCCTATCATGTGTCTCTGAAACATGCGAGCCCCCGGATGGAGTTCTCCGTGTTCAGATTCAATGCGGCATCATAGTTGCCATGTCAACCGGGGTCGTGTACACTCAGATGCGGACGTGTCTGCTGTCTGCGCCCGCTCTGAGCCTATCACGTGTGGCTTATGGCATCATGTTGCCATGGAGATTTGACTGTGTTGATCTTGTGTTACGGTCCTGCGGGCATGAAAGCTGGGTTTGTTTACTTAATAGATACTCTGTGGTGATCGCTGCTGTTGCTGTTACGGTAACGTTCTGTTACAGTAGTGCGGGCATGTAGACTGGGATTAGTAATGCTCTAAATAGGTCACTGCTGTTATTGTGTTGTATAATAACACCCTAACTGATTAGATGACACGGACGGAGTGATGCACAATCCGGCCGTCTGTATTAGCCCACTGCGAGATTGGTGGGATGTTAGGGACAAGCTCAAATATTGGGTGGATATTATGGGGACAGCCGGGTAATCATTCTTTATTTATCTACGTGGGCATATGCATGTCAGATAGTATTAATATCCATGCTTTGCGAAAGTGATGATGTTAAAGTGCTAGGTAGTTTGAGTGATCCTACTAGGATGGTGGTCCAGTAGGGTAGGTGTCTAGTGACAATTATAAGTGAAAAATCTTCATTTTGAACCGAAAATGATCGGTCTATCGATATCAGGTTGGATAGTGTATATACATGGAGTGACTGTCTCTTGACAGTCTAAGAGGGGTGATGGTTTAACTATTTCATGGTGCGTAGTGTGTACGCAGGGGGGGAAAAACTGCGTGTAAATAATGTGCCACAACAAAAACGGAGATAATAAAGGGTGAACAACTGAAACCGAGTGAGAATACACAGTGTTCCCCACTAACAAATGGAGTGAAGCTGTAGGTAAATTCATGAGAGGTAAGTATGAATGGAGAGTATATGATAGGGTGGTGCATGGTTTTACATCACCCAATTCCATTGGGACGGTAAGGATATTGTGACATGTATCCCTCAGGAGGTATAGCTAATGGGGCAGATCTCGTGATCTATCGTCCTCTCGGAGTGTGTCTAACAGAACAAATATCAATTGCTTGAGTCCCAATTGCTTGAGCATCGTTAACAGGTACTGGTGTCTAACCATCCAGAGATTCCCGATGACTATTTGGTGGGTACAGTAGAAGGCTTTTTTTCCGTGCATTGTAGACTTCTCAAGAATTTCTACAGGAATGCAGAGTAGCTGTTTTCCTCGTTGAGGCTTGTGGGTGACATGGTGTCCATCATAAAGATGAGTCTTGTCTCCTGTCTCAGTAATTCTGCATCCATGTCTCCTCTTCTAATCCCCATGTTGACTTTAAGCATACCATATGCTTTTAACCCTATGGTTTTGCTCTGATGGTATTTGTAGAAATGGCGGGCAACAGGGGTTAGTGCCTTCATAGCTAACCTGTCTCTCTCTTTGTTTTTAATGCTGGAAATGTGCTCCAGTATTCTTTTCTTGAGTGGCCTAATGGTTTTCCCTATATAAGTCTTATTACAGGGGCATTCCAGATTGTATACCACTCCCGCCGTGTCGCAGGTGATGTAGTCATTAATCTTCCAGGTATGGTTGTATTTGTCCACATATTGTTGTTTCTGAATCATGTATGTACAGGCTTTACACGTTCCGCATTTGAAGGATCCCAATTTCTGTCGTGAAGATTTTTTTGGTTTATCCAAGTGGCTGTGGACCAAAGTATCTCGGAGATTTCGGCTCCTTCGCCAGCTCATTTGGACACGATCATCCAACATGTTGGCCAGATCTTGGTCAGTTTTCAATTCATTAAGATTTTTATTTAGAATGCCCTGTAATTGCTGCCACTCCTTGCAATAAGTTCCAATGAATCTTATTGGGTCATTGGATGTGGTGGAATCTTTCTTTCGTGGCACCAGAAGCTGTTCTCTTTCGGAGGTTTGGGCTTCATTGTATGACATAAGCCACACGCGATAGGCTCAGAGCGGGCGCAGACAGCAGACGTGTCCGCATCTGAGTGTACGCGACCCCGGTTGATATGGCAACTATGACGCCGCATTGAATCTGAACACGGAGAACTCCATCCGGGGGCTCGCATGTTTCAGAGACATATGATAGGATGGCGAACTCCGGCTAGGCTTCCGGAGGTGCGTCCACCTAGAACCACACGGATTGGAGCACACTATACCACCACCGGTATAAAAACCCTAGCAGACACTTAGTCAGGTTGGCCCTGAGGAAGCTAAATCTGCGAAGTGCGTGCCGGCTAGCGGTGCGCGGGCAGATGTTTGCAGTTTTTGTTATTTTTCATATTTATGCATTTTGATTATGTGTGTGTAAACAGTGACATGCTGCGATAGCCCTACAACGGTGCTCACTGTTCAGTGCGTTTATCCACTTGGAGGCGACTCCATTTGGACCTTTGCAGCCAGATACCCTGGTGGCGTACCGACTCCTGAAATACGCAACCCGTGCGAATGGGAGCCCACACCATCCATTGATAGAGCGTCTCCACGCTGGGTACCATGCCCCTACACACAGGGCAATCTGCATCAGCAATTTATGCCCATATAGAGGGGGTTACAACCTCAGAGGGATCCTCCTCAGGAGTTATAAGTGAAGATTCACTCATACACTGCGGAATTATCACAGTGCATGTAGATCCCTGCTAACGTCACCTTGATCTTACAGGTGCAATAACCCCACATATGCACATGTGAGCCTGTGTCACTGAGAGC